>NC_081420.1:103590175-104887298 GCF_949786415.1 Peromyscus eremicus
AGGAAGCTGAACAACTGGAGCCCCGAGTTAGTGCTCTAGAAGAGGACATGGATGATGTGGAATCCAGTGAGGAGGAGGAAGAAGAAGATGAGAAGCTGGAAAGAGGTCCCATCACCTGACCATCGACGACGAAGAAGCTACCGAGACCTGGACAAGCCACGGCGTTCTCCTGCACTGCGCTACAGGAGGAGTCGGAGTCGGTCTCCCAGGAGGCGAAGTAGATCCCCCAAAAGAAGAAGCCCTTCTCCACGCCGAGAAAGGCATAGGAGCAAGAGTCCACGACGCCATCGAAGCAGGTCCCGAGACAGACGACACAGATCCCGCTCTAAATCCCCAGGTCACCACCGTAGTCACAGACATAGGAGTCACTCCAAGTCTCCTGAAAGGTCTAAGAAAAGCCACAAGAAGAGCCGGAGAGGAAATGAGTAATGGATTCATTTTGACTTCTGCCCAGATGGCCTCCTGTGGATAGGAGAAGAATAGGTTTAGTGAAAGGATCAAGATCTCCTCTTCAGGCAGCTATGCGTATTTTGGGTTTTTAAAACATCAAGTCGTTTGGTTGGTTTCTGTTTTGTTTTTATTTTAATATTACAGAGGTGGTGCTAAGTTTTGTATCTTTTTGAATTATAATCAACATCTTTGAAGGATGTTTTTGACCAAATCAACGTCAGGTTTTGACCTAACCAACTATGGTTATTCATACTTAAAAAGGGTCAAGAGGATCTGGGAGTTGGGGAGATTCATGAGAATGAAGAGATATAGCCACGTGGTGATCCTTTTCTTATTTGTAATTAAACCAGACACAGTTGTCATTTTTCTTTAGTTTCTGCTTTCTCTATGAAATCCTGAGAGTTCTGTGGTTGATACTGCTGCGACCCAGCTAGTAAAGCGTAGTAATTCCTAACTTCTCATTAACTACTATGGTGGTATTTTGTTTGTACTGAAATGTGATTTTAATTGTATGTTAATAAATAAAGTTGCCTGGGGGTTCAGAGCTATTAGAGCCATAGCAAGAGCGTGGCGGTGGTGGCGCACACCTTTAATCCCAGCACTTGGTAGACAGAGCTAGGTAGATCTCTGTGTGTAAAAGGAGACAGCCAACATTGGAGACACACGCCTTTAATCTCAATACCATAGAGGACCTGGAGGGCTGTACATACAGGCAGTGATGACGCAGTCATGTGTTTGGGTTTACAACCAATGAGAAGGCAGAACAGAAAGATTATATAAGACAAACACAGAGGAAGTAGGTCCCTTTCGGAGAGCTCTTTTGACTGAAGAGGATCGCTGAAGCAGGAAGGTTGAGGCTCTTAGCTCTGACCTCTTGGCTTTCTTCTCTGAATCGGCTCTGTGTTTCTTATTTAATAAGATGGTTGGTTACATCTACATTTGGCGCCCAACGTGACAAGAATCCATTAAAAACCACTTAACTTGGCTTGACAGCAGGTCTGGTTTCCCGCCTGGGCGGCCGGCTCCCTAGCCCAGGCCCGGGTCGGCTTGGCCTCAGGCCAGACTGACAGTAGCCCCAAGCGGTTAGCTTAAAGCCAGTGCTACAAACAACTCAGGCCTGCCCTTCCGAACAGGGCCCCTGCCTGTAAAGCCACCGCACGTGGTTGGAGCTTAAGGAAGCCAGAGCCAAGCCTTGACTAGGCTCAAGCGGGAACACGTGGCTGGATTCAAGCTCTTAGGAAGAACTTGTGCTATTCTCTCTCTCTCTCTCTCTCTCTCTCTCTCTCTCTCTCTCTCTCTCTCTCTCCCCTTCTCTCTCTCTCTCTGTCATGTATGAATATGTACACACAACTGTCCAATATACACAGATTTGAGACTCTTTTTTCATTCTACATATTTACTATGGTCTTCCTCATCATCCACAAAAGGCTTCTGAGTGATGCCTCACTGGGTGACAGAGCACATGGGGACCTTCCCTCAAGTCATGCTACATAGCTTCCCAGGATTAGGAGAACACACCAGGTTGTCCAGGTAACATAAATAAACTGCTTCTGTAATTTTGAACATGAGGGATCTTACATAGCCCAGTCATTCCTTCGGTTGAGAGAGAGAGAGAGAGAGAGAGAGAGAGAGAGAGAGAGAGAGAGAGAGAGAGAACGTCTTTTCCTAGTATGGGCTAAAAACACAAAAATACTGTCTGGAACAGAGAAAGTATTGGATGGAGACACTGAATCTGTAGATTTCTTTACTGATTTGAGGAGGCAAGTGAAACCATGGCTGCACCATGCCAGTGTGAATCTGCAAACCATTAAAGAGAAAAGTCTACTGTTCTGGGCTGTGGGTGCACTAGACCTCAGGGCTAGACAGAAGGAGCCAAGAGTAGCCAGTCCTCAGGTGTCCCTAAAGTCTGAGGTTGCTTACTGCCTCATCCAGGAATTCCTAGTGAGCTGCTTCAGAATCTTTACCCTGTACTCTTTCTGTATCCAGGCAGAGTTCCCTAGGGCTTTGAAACTCCTGTTCATAGGCCAGTATCTCAGCTTTATCATTGGCTCTGAGAGCCCAGAGAGTCCCTGTGTTAGAAAAAACAGGGCCTAAAAATGTTGCTCAGGTGGATATACATGTCTCTAAATGTCTCCAAATTTGATCTCAGTGAACTTGCTACTAGTGTGGGTACAGAGTGGCAGAGAGATGAATAGGAGATGGGCACTTAAGGAAATTACAGAAAAATAAACAGAAAAATATGATGAAAATGATATCATAGAACAAATGGACTTAACAGACACCTATATAAAATTCCATCTGAACACTACAGAGCACACATTCTTTTCAGCAACTCCTGGAACTTTCTACAAAATAGGTCATATATTAGGATACGAAGCGTATTTTGACAAATATAGAAAACTGAAATAATTTGTCCTATTTTATTACAATGGAATAAAATTTTCTACCCAGAGCAAAAGAAAGTATAGAATACACACAGTCTCATGGAGATTGAACAATAAACCTTTGAATGATGAATGTGTCCTTGAAGAAATAAAAAAGGACAGTGAATATTATAAAAATGAGTGGTTGGGGATTTAGCTCAGTGGTAGAGTGCTTGCCTAGCAAGCACAAAGCCCAGGGTTCGATCATCAGCTCTGAATAAAAGATTTTAAGAATGAAATGAAACTGAAAAGGAAACAAATGAAAACAAAAGACAGCAGACAAAGTCTCAAGGGAGACATAGCAGTCCATGGGGTGGGCATCTGCAGGCCTAAGTGCCAGGGTATAAATTTCCAATGTCCCAGCCCTTCTCCATCTGTGGGATCCTCTGCTCACCTGCTTAGAGATCCAGAATCTCCAGTACGCCCTTCTACTTCCTGCTGCCCACTCCTTCACCCATGCTGGATCTGTGACAAGGGAGTTACCATGATTTTGGGTGAGGTTTGGGGTGAGGGTGACTGATATTCAGAATGACTTCAGAGTCCACGCTGTGCCTTCTGGAGGGGAGAGCAATAAAAAAGCAAAATGATAGGTGGCTTTATCAGCCTGATAAGCACAGACTCTCTCACCTCTGTCTGGTCAGTGCAGGTCTCCTGTGACAATATCTTCCTCGGCCCCACAGAACTCCCACCTACACCTTTTGGGTACAAATTCCTACCTGGAGGAGGTTCACAACTGCTCCTGTTGGGAAACACAGTGCATCCCACAGCAGCACAAACTCAGGCTAAGGAGCTAGCTGAGCCGTTCTCAATCTGACCACTTTGTGGTGGGGAAGGGCATGTGATCCTTGCACATGGGTCCCGTATCTCATATCCCACACATCAGATATGTACATTACAACTCATGACAGTAGAAAAATTACATTTATAAAGTAGCACTACAATCATTTTTGTTTTTTTTAATCCTAACCAAAACTTTCCTTCCCTCCCCTCTCCCCTGTTCCTCCCCACCTACTCTACCCTCCACTCCATGCATTCCTCCACCTTTTCTCTTCAAACACCAGCTGGCATCCCATGGATTTCAGTCAGCCCTGGTATATCACACTGCAGTGAGACCAGGAATCCCCTCCTCCCCCAAGCTTAGATGAAGCATTCCTGCAGGAGGAATGGGTCTTCAATGCAGGCAACAGAGTCAGACACCCCCTGCTCTCACTGCTAGGAGCCCCACAGGAAGACCAAGTCACACAACTGTAACATATATGTAGAGTGCCTAGGTCAGTCCCATGAAAGCTCTCTGCTTGTCAGCAACCCAATAATTTTATGGTTGGGGGTCACCACAACAGCCTTAAAGGGTCACAGCATTAGGAAGGGTGAGAACCACTGAGATAACTGATCATGCCACTGGATTAACTTCCTGACTTTCTGAAGGATGTAGCCTGTGGGTATCTGCTTCTCCTCCTGTGTGTTCAGTGTGAGACTCTGAAAGGGGAAGATGGGAACAGGGTCAGAGCTGCAAACCTTTGCAGAGTCAGAGACTGAGAGGGCAGGAGGCAATGGATCAGGGAGGGAGGAGCATATGAGTAATGACAGACAGCTGTGAGGGAGAATGCCTGAACTAAAGCCCACAGGTGGTCCTGCAGCACACACAGGTCAGTGATGCCCAAGGACACTCAGCATCGAGGAGTAGAACAGTGTGAGGGACTCTGATGAATGCTGGGCCTGGAGGTCAGATAGACAAGGCAGATGGTCAGGAACAGAGGGACAAATGGGACATTTCCCTTCTCTCTGTGTGGCTGTGGTTAGACTGTGGTGGTTGGTGCTGAGAACCCTTGGATAACAATGAAATTACTAACACCTTTAAGACATCATTAGGATCTTATGAGTTATCACATTGGTCAGAGAATTACCCAGGTGCCCTCAAAAGGATTCTGAAAAGTTTCCTGTCCCAAAACAGAACTAGACCTCTCCAGCCTCACAGCACAGTGCTGAAATGAGAGGCCCAGAGTCCCATTATTTGTGTCTGACCTTGGGCAAAGATGCAACTTGGCTTGTAAGGCAAAGAGTATGTGGTCTGGGCCTATAGCATAGTCTTCAGGCCCTTCCAGAAACTGAGCCAAGAGAGTACCAGGGCAGAGTGTGTGAGCAAACCTTCATGCCTCTTCTTCCTAGATATTTTACTGTGAACTCACAAATTCCTGCCACATCCCCCACCTAGTCAGAGACACTCTAAGGAAGCCATACTTCCCTCAGCCTGAGACCCTTACCTGTAGATTCCTGGGTTCTAAGAGTCACTTGGCATTATAGTCAACAAGATCTAGTGCAATCATTCATGATTGCTCTTCTGTAGAGTTTTGGTTCAGGTACCTGGACTCTGAACCACAGACAACTGTAAGAAGACACAGAGTTGTATCACATCCTCTTCTATCACACCCAGATCTGACTCATCCACAGGGCCATCAAGGTGACAGTGTCTTTCTTACACATGCTCCCTAGGATTACTTTAAAAGATAGGTGTGAACAGGGTGTAGTGGAACAAGTCTGATAATGCAGCACTCCTGTTGAGGCAGAAGAAATAGGAGACTCTCCAACTGACGTCTGGCAATCCGGCAAGAATCTGTTCATACAACAAAATCCTGAGGATGTTCAGGCAATGAAGGGTTGCTGGGGCAATAGGCTCAGGAAGTCCATCCCTTCCTCAGCATCTCTGGGTGGGTAATGGATACTGGGGAGGAAAGAGACATTTCCTTTAGTGATGTTGCTACCGGCAAACCACCCATACTCCTGTAAATAATCCCTCATCCAATTAGTTACTCTAATCAAACTGATTGGATGATCAACAACTATTTAAAAGACAATAAAGTAGAAGAGTGACCAGTTGACAGCAAAAAGGAGAAGATGAACAGTAAGAGTAGTAGAGGAATGAAAAGGAACTAAAACCTCATTCACATGTTTGAAAATGTCATCATGAAACCCATTATTATGGATCATTAGTATATACTAAGAGAAAACTTAGAGAAAAAAAGAATTCCAACACAATAATGTCTTTGCAGATTATCTACATCAAGACACCATTACTTTTGTAGAGAGATGTTTTTAAAAGGGAGTATTATAAGATCTTCCATTGTGCTGCAGGCCTAAGCATACTCAGCTTTGTTCCTCTGCCAGGTGTAATAATACAAGGCTCTAGGAACCCCACTACGAAGACAGTGAACCTTGTTTACATTCCTGGTGGACTTCTATCCAGTGCACATCAGCAACCACACGTGATCCCATTCACCAACAGAGAAGGGGTTCTTAGCATGTAACTCCAGATGCCTCCCAAACCAGATGCATGGCAACTGTAAAGGGAAGACTTCTTGCCTGACTGTGTCTTGTCCTCTCCTTGGGTGCCTCTCTTTAACACTGTGCTGCAAACATCTGTTCTTTCAAATGCCCAATCTGAAAGTGGACTGCTGGGAAGAGGAGACTCTTGGATCTATTGAGCTGTGTGAAAACCACACATACATCTCTTGGGATTCAGCTCTTCTGAGTCATCACTCAGGTTGGGGTTGACTTTGGGATTTCCATGTTGCTGTAAGCAACATCTGTTACCCTCACACCATACCCCAATAAACTCATTGGTCACCCAAGAAATGAAAAAGATTGCCAGCTCTGCTTCAAAAAAATAAAAATAAAAAAACCAAAAAGAGGATAAATGTGCGCACAAATCTGGTTTTCACGTATTGGTCACCATCTAACCCCTTCTTGGGCTGGGCTTATCCACCCTCAGACTGAAAGGACACCATTCCACTAAATGTCACTTCAGACACAGCTGCTCTTTGTGAATGAAATATCATGATTGTGCCATGCCCCAAGTAGGGCCATATCTTCAAGTTTTATCTAAAGCTGTAACAGTGCCAGACATCAATGGTGGATTCAGTGAGCTTCATATTCTGAGAATCCATATGGCAAGGTATGTCATGTAGGCAGTAATTCACTGAGGATAGAGGGTTGAGCTTTTGACCTTGGAACGATGTAGGCAAAATCCTCTGATGCATGTATATGGCACTGCTCTGGCCTTTTTCACATCAGTTGTCACAAAAGGTGATGTGGATCAGATGGAGGAAGCACTCTCAGAAACACCATGCTGATTTGAAACTTTGGTCTGTCAAATTCTACAGTGTCCAAACATGATACTCTCTGTGAGGTGAGGTGCCAGGGAGATGGGAGCTTGTGGACATGACAAACCCAGAAGAGCCAGAAGGGCTTAGCTGGACACTTCCCTTCACCTTTGGTGGTGGAAAGAATCGAGGCTGTCTGTAGCATGAATCTTAAAAGTTCTTATTAATAAAATCAAACCCGAGGCCAGTTATTGGGGTCAGTGCTGGTAGATCAGAGAGACAGAACAAGTCACAGCTATCTCACCTCGCCAGATCCTCAGCTGGTCTTGTCTCCTCAGACTGGAAGCCTCTGTGTCCTCATCCCAAAGGCTCTCAGCTGAAATGTGCTTCTCGAAAGCCTGAATCCTTAACCAGCCAAATGCTTAACCAGCCAAATGCTTCTAGTTTCTGGTCTCCACGCATTACATATCTTTCTGTTTTTGCCATCACTCCCTGGGATTCAAGGCTCACTTCTCGGGATTAAAGGTGTGTGTCACCATGCCTGGCTCTTTCCAATGTGGCCTTGAACTCACAGAGATCCCAGATGGATTTCTCCCTCTGGAATGCTAGGATTAAAGGCGGTGAGTGCTACTATTTTCTGGCCTCTGTATCTAGTGGCTGTCTGTTCTCTGACCCCAGATAAATTTATTAGGGTGCACAATATTTTGGAGAATACAATACCACCACAGCTGTCTAAAGAGTGCATAGCATCCAAGGCAATCCCAGTCTGAGACAGAGAGGAGTTAGCAGATTCCTCATGTTCATCATCCACCCTCACTCAAATCAGAACTTGCACAGCCCAGGTTTATTAGGGTCATTAGATGAAAATGGTGATTCTTGCATGTTCTACCCTAGATACCATGGAGTAGACAGGATACAGCACAGCCTGACTGAGGTGCTGGGAGAGGGGAGAGCAATTCCTCTGAGTGCAGGAGGATGGCTGCCTGATACTTCCACTGCAGTCTGAAGGCATTATGGAGCTCCTTTTGCAAACACCCCTGTGTGTGCTTAGGGGGCTCACAGGACACTTTAGAATTTCAAGAGCCATATTATTTTTGAAGAGCTTCAATATAAAATGATCCACAGATGATCAAATCCAGCCATTTATATGAATACCTTTGTCGTTTTGAGCAAATGTATAAGACATTGCAACCATGTCCAATTGAAGTGTGAGGATGTTTCTGTCACTCAAAACAGTTCCTTCTCACCCCTTTACACTGGCTATTGTCCTGAACCATGTTTCCTGGCAACCCCCTAGCTGCTTTCTGGTTCTGGGGTAAGAAAAGGACCACAATTTAGACATTTTAAATCTCTGTGTATGCTGTCACAGAAATGGAATTATTTGCCTGTGCCACAAGTGTGCTTGACATGTCACGTCGCCTGTGTCTCGAAGACTCTTCCACTGTGACATCAGGTAGTGTGGGAAGAATGAGATGCCCATTCTCATCTCCATCTTCCCTGAGACTGTCTGCACAGTGAGTGCCCTCTCACCCTGTCCTGACCTGCTGACTCTCTGTTCACCTTGTGAACTCCAGCAGTGTGAGGATAAGAAGGCACGGGAAAGTGCCTTGTTCCTGGGAACTACCGAGGTTCTCAAGGGACACAATTCATACCCCTCTGCCTCACATAGGTTAATGTTCTCTTTGGCCACAAATTGTACCTAATGGTTCCCATTGTCTGTAAAATCATGTGAGGAGGTGGGATGGCTCCTCTGGCTGTCGCTTTTCAGCATGGGGAAGTGGGAACAGTTTCATACTGGTCACACAGTGTACACTGCAAGATTTTCAGGGTGCACACACTCATTGAGGATGTTGAAAATCTTCTGTTCTCTTACTGGAAGAATGAGCCAGTGCCTCCCTGCCTAGTTCTTGTACAGTTGCTGTGAAACATGTCTGGATGTTGTAGCTCAAAACCTACTGTGGGATTAGAACTCAAGCTCCTTCCACACCAGCCTGTGCTCCCTCCTTCTGTAATCATCCCCATGTGAGCACAGTAACAAGTATCCAGGCAGAAGAGCATGCTTTATGTTATTATTTATTTATTTATTTATTTATTTATTTATCTATCTAATTTGAGAAAGGTTGCACTATATTATATTGATTGTCCTAAAGTTCACTTCACAACCAGCATGGCCTGAAACATCACCCAGTCCTTCAACCTAGGCCTGAGATTAAAAGAGTGGGCAACTACTCCCTGACCCAGGAAAACAAGTACCCTCCCAGTCCTTTCATTGCTGTTTTAAACCAATCAACCATCATCAGTGATGATTCCTGCAGTGCCCTTTTCAAACACCAGGGGGCAGGAGAGACATGAGGATTTTTAGCCAGTCTCTCTGGCTTGGTAGAGAGAAGAGCCCTTCCTAGGAGTAAAGATGAAATGTGACCCTTACTTCCAGGGGAGCCTGAAGGCATTACTGATCTCCTGCTATAAACACACTTCTGTGGAGGTATGCATTTCTGAGGATGAACAGGACACTCCACCAAGGAGGTTTTATACTCTCAGTAGCCCTTAC
Organism: Peromyscus eremicus; assembly: GCF_949786415.1. NCBI lineage: Eukaryota > Metazoa > Chordata > Mammalia > Rodentia > Cricetidae > Peromyscus > Peromyscus eremicus. The sequence goes on from NC_081420.1 coordinate 103,599,697, forward strand.
CATTGGAGAATTTGTTGTCAGTTAAATATTCTTTTAACATCATGACTTGGTTAATTTGCATAAGGGTAAGAGATAAGCAACAAGCCACTTCAAGGATGAGGACAATTATTTCATTGGAAAATTCAGCTTTTGATCCTTTATGTCTCTGGTCTCTGCTCCCTACAACCACTTGACTACCTTTTGATGGAACAGTTTGGAAACTCCACAGAATTTAAAAACATCAGAGCCCTGGTCCTCCTATCACAGAAAAGGAATCATTTGTATCTCATCCTACTACTAGGTACAAGCTATTCAAGCCTGTTGTCTCTTGTTTTACAGTGTCATTCCTTATATGCAGGCAACACATTTTACCCACTACCCAGTTCAGGACCACCTGAGTGATCTAATTGAACTACTACTCTCTATCAAGTCCTTGTGAACATCTCAAACACAGGTTTTTGAGAGCAGTATTTTCTTTTCAATGGGCTAAAGACATCAGTGAAGAACTGCTGAATCTTTTAACATATGCATGTTTAACTTTTAATGCAAATGCCAAACTGTCTTCCATGACTGTCATTTTGCATCTCCTCCAGACAAGTGTGAGGGTGCCAGTGTCTTCATATCTTTTCGACCACTTGGCATTATGGCTCCTGAGGCTGATTGTATTGAATGGGTGTGAGGGAGCATCTGATTGCAGATGTTTCAATGAAAATTGAGCCTCTGTTCCCTGCTTCCACTTGCTCCTGTTCACTCCATACTTCCTTCCATAGAAATGCACCTCAGCATCTTTATTTCACATATCTGCTATGGCCTTGGAAATTACCAGCAGAGGGTCTCTGAATGAAGGTGCAGTGAATAACCAAGCACAGGGGTTCCACCCCTCCCCCAGCTGTCTTAGTTATTGTTCTAGTGCTGTGAAGAGACACCATGACCAAGAAGACATCTTGTAGTAGAAATTATTTAATTCGGAGCTTCCTTACAGTTTTCAAAGGATGAGTCCATGGCCACTATCCTGGTGGGCAGCATGGCAGCAGGCAGGCATGGTGCTGTGGGCTCTTGCTGCAGCTGAGAGATTGCACCCTGATCCACCAGCAGGAGCCAGAGAGTTAGACTGGGCCTGGCATGGGTTTTTTGAAACCTTAAACCCCATCCCCATTGAAATACCTTCTCCAAAAAGACCATGCCTCCTAAAGAGTCCACCAACCGGGAACCAAACACTCAAATATATGAGTCTATAGGGGTCATTGACATTCTAACCAGCACACCAGCTGAGCTGTGAAAAAGTCTCCTATCAACAAGAAGCAACAGGAAGCCCAGGATACATGGAGAAACTACTGAGAGTAGGGAGAATAGCCGCCATTAATGGCTGGGACAAGAGACTGGGCAGGAATGCATTGGAGCTGCTACAGAGTAACAGTAGGAAGTTTGAATTATTAGAGGAGGCTGGGAAAGGCATGGCTGTGTCATGCTAGGAAAAACACAAAAGAACTAAGGAGGGAGTGCCCGCCACTGAACAGGCTCTGGGTGCATGTGTGTGGAACATGGAAATCAGTGAGTCTGTGGAGAATGCCCAGCGGGCCTGGAGCCGCACTCACCACGCGGAAGATTGCCAGGGCTGGCAAAATCCCCACGCTTCCCACCGATTCCAGTCCAGGCACTCGGGGAGTTCCTGCACAGTGCTCCAATGTCTGAGCTAGACCCCTCCCGGGTCCCCCAGCCACACCACAGACCGCCAGCATGCTGCTGGCCCCAGCAGGAATAGAAGTCAGAGGAGAAAACTTTTCCCACCCCCAGCCGTGACCCCGCCCACAGCTTGGTTCCGATTGGCTTTCTCAACCGCCTCACCACGCCCACCGAGGGCTCCTGAAGTACTTCAGCCGTCTCTGAGACCAGTCTTGGGTAGTCCCGGGAAAGGGTTCAGCTCCGCAATTTCCGGTTCCAAGCTGGTGGCCTCAGGTCTTAGAAGGGTTTCCTCTGCCTCTAGACGTCTTTTTTTTTTTTTTTTTTTTTTGGTTTTTTTGAGACAGGGTTTCTCTGTGTAGCTTTGAGCCTTTCCTGGAACTCACTTGGTAGCCCAGGCTGGCCTTGAACTCACAGAGATCCGCCTGGCTCTGCCTCCCGAGTGCTGGGATTAAAGGCGTGCGCCACCACCGCCTGGCCTAGACGTCTTTTTTTAAAACCTGGATGTGACGATTTGTATTGAAGAAGCCGAGAGAAATAGAATCGAAAGCGTTTTAAGATGGCGAACCGTACGGTCAAGGATGCCCACAGCATCCATGGCACCAACCCTCAGTATCTGGTGGAGAAGATCATTCGCACGCGGATCTATGAATCAAAGTACTGGAAAGAAGAGTGCTTTGGACTTACCGCTGAACTTGTAGTGGACAAAGCCATGGAGTTAAGGTTTGTGGGTGGTGTCTACGGTGGAAACATAAAGCCAACTCCTTTTCTGTGTTTAACCTTGAAGATGCTTCAGATTCAACCTGAGAAGGATATCATTGTTGAGTTCATAAAAAATGAAGATTTCAAGTATGTCCGGATGTTGGGGGCACTTTACATGAGGCTGACAGGAACTGCAATGGATTGCTACAAGTACTTGGAGCCTTTGTACAATGACTATCGAAAAATCAAGAGCCAGAACCGGAATGGGGAGTTTGAACTGATGCACGTAGATGAGTTCATTGATGAACTTCTGCACAGTGAGAGAGTCTGTGATATCATTTTGCCCCGGCTGCAGAGACGCTCTGTGCTGGAGGAAGCTGAACAACTGGAGCCCCGAGTTAGTGCTCTAGAAGAGGACATGGATGATGTGGAATCCAGTGAGGAGGAGGAAGAAGAAGATGAGAAGCTGGAAAGAGTCCCATCACCTGACCATCGACGACGAAGAAGCTACCGAGACCTGGACAAGCCACGGCGTTCTCCTGCACTGCGCTACAGGAGGAGTCGGAGTCGGTCTCCCAGGAGGCGAAGTAGATCCCCCAAAAGAAGAAGCCCTTCTCCACGCCGAGAAAGGCATAGGAGCAAGAGTCCACGACGCCATCGAAGCAGGTCCCGAGACAGACGACACAGATCCCGCTCTAAATCCCCAGGTCACCACCGTAGTCACAGACATAGGAGTCACTCCAAGTCTCCTGAAAGGTCTAAGAAAAGCCACAAGAAGAGCCGGAGAGGAAATGAGTAATGGATTCATTTTGACTTCTGCCCAGATGGCCTCCTGTGGATAGGAGAAGAATAGGTTTAGTGAAAGGATCAAGATCTCCTCTTCAGGCAGCTATGCGTATTTTGGGTTTTTAAAACATCAAGTCGTTTGGTTGGTTTCTGTTTTGTTTTTATTTTAATATTACAGAGGTGGTGCTAAGTTTTGTATCTCTTTGAATTATAATCAACATCTTTGAAGGATGTTTTTGACCAAATCAAGGTCAGGTTTTGACCTAACCAACTATGGTTATTCATACTTAAAAAGGGTCAAGAGGATCTGGGAGTTGGGGAGATTCATGAGAATGAAGAGATATAGCCACGTGGTGATCCTTTTCTTATTTGTAATTAAACCAGACACAGTTGTCATTTTTCTTTAGTTTCTGCTTTCTCTATGAAATCCTGAGAGTTCTGTGGTTGATACTGCTGCGACCCAGCTAGTAAAGCGTAGTAATTCCTAACTTCTCATTAACTACTATGGTGGTATTTTGTTTGTACTGAAATGTGATTTTAATTGTATGTTAATAAATAAAGTTGCCTGGGGGTTCAGAGCTATTAGAGCCATAGCAAGAGCGTGGCGGTGGTGGCGCACACCTTTAATCCCAGCACTTGGTAGACAGAGCTAGGTAGATCTCTGTGTGTAAAAGGAGACAGCCAACATTGGAGACACACGCCTTTAATCTCAATACCATAGAGGACCTGGAGGGCTGTACATACAGGCAGTGATGACGCAGTCATGTGTTTGGGTTTACAACCAATGAGAAGGCAGAACAGAAAGATTATATAAGACAAACACAGAGGAAGTAGGTCCCTTTCGGAGAGCTCTTTTGACTGAAGAGGATCGCTGAAGCAGGAAGGTTGAGGCTCTTAGCTCTGACCTCTTGGCTTTCTTCTCTGAATCGGCTCTGTGTTTCTTATTTAATAAGATGGTTGGTTACATCTACATTTGGCGCCCAACGTGACAAGAATCCATTAAAAACCACTTAACTTGGCTTGACAGCAGGTCTGGTTTCCCGCCTGGGCGGCCGGCTCCCTAGCCCAGGCCCGGGTCGGCTTGGCCTCAGGCCAGACTGACAGTAGCCCCAAGCGGTTAGCTTAAAGCCAGTGCTACAAACAACTCAGGCCTGCCCTTTCGAACAGGGCCCCTGCCTGTAAAGCTACCGCACGTGGTTGGAGCTTAAGGAAGCCAGAGCCAAGCCTTGACTAGGCTCAAGCGGGAACACGTGGCTGGATTCAAGCTCTTAGGAAGAACTTGTGCTATTCTCTCTCTCTCTCTCTCTCTCTCTCTCTCTCTCTCTCTCTCTCTCTCTCCCCTTCTCTCTCTCTCTCTGTCATGTATGAATATGTACACACAACTGTCCAATATACACAGATTTGAGACTCTTTTTTCATTCTACATATTTACTATGGTCTTCCTCATCATCCACAAAAGGCTTCTGAGTGATGCCTCACTGGGTGACAGAGCACATGGGGACCTTCCCTCAAGTCATGCTACATAGCTTCCCAGGATTAGGAGAACACACCAGGTTGTCCAGGTAACATAAATAAACTGCTTCTGTAATTTTGAACATGAGGGATCTTACATAGCCCAGTCATTCCTTCGGTTGGAGAGAGAAAGAGAGAGAGAAAGGGAGAGAGAGAGAGAGAGAACGTCTTTTCCTAGTATGGGCTAAAAACACAAAAATACTGTCTGGAACAGAGAAAGTATTGGATGGAGACACTGAATCTGTAGATTTCTTTACTGATTAGGTGAGGCAAGTGAAACCATGGCTGCACCATGCCAGTGTGAATCTGCAAACCATTAAAGAGAAAAGTCTACTGTTCTGGGCTGTGGGTGCACTAGACCTCAGGGCTAGACAGAAGGAGCCAAGAGTAGCCAGTCCTCAGGTGTCCCTAAAGTCTGAGGTTGCTTACTGCCTCATCCAGGAATTCCTAGTGAGCTGCTTCAGAATCTTTACCCTGTACTCTTTCTGTATCCAGGCAGAGTTCCCTAGGGCTTTGAAACTCCTGTTCATAGGCCAGTATCTCAGCTTTATCATTGGCTCTGAGAGCCCAGAGAGTCCCTGTGTTAGAAAAAACAGGGCCTAAAAATGTTGCTCAGGTGGATATACATGTCTCTAAATGTCTCCAAATTTGATCTCAGTGAACTTGCTACTAGTGTGGGTACAGAGTGGCAGAGAGATGAATAGGAGATGGGCACTTAAGGAAATTACAGAAAAATAAACAGAAAAATATGATGAAAATGATATCATAGAACAAATGGACTTAACAGACACCTATATAAAATTCCATCTGAACACTACAGAGCACACATTCTTTTCAGCAACTCCTGGAACTTTCTACAAAATAGGTCATATATTAGGATACGAAGCGTATTTTGACAAATATAGAAAACTGAAATAATTTGTCCTATTTTATTACAATGGAATAAAATTTTCTACCCAGAGCAAAAGAAAGTATAGAATACACACAGTCTCATGGAGATTGAACAATAAACCTTTGAATGATGAATGTGTCCTTGAAGAAATAAAAAAGGACAGTGAATATTATAAAAATGAGTGGTTGGGGATTTAGCTCAGTGGTAGAGTGCTTGCCTAGCAAGCACAAAGCCCAGGGTTCGATCATCAGCTCTGAATAAAAGATTTTAAGAATGAAATGTAACTGAAAAGGAAACAAATGAAAACAAAAGACAGCAGACAAAGTCTCGAGGGAGACATAGCAGTCCATGGGGTGGGCATCTGCAGGCCTAAGTGCCAGGGTATAAATTTCCAATGTCCCAGCCCTTCTCCATCTGTGGGATCCTCTGCTCACACCTGCTTAGAGATCCAGAATCTCCAGTACACCCTTCTGCTTCCTGCTCCCCACTCCTTCACCCATGCTGGATCTGTGACAAGGGAGTTACCATGATTTGGGGTGAGGTTTGGGGTGAGGGTGACTGATATTCAGAATGACTTCAGAGTCCACGCTGTGCCTTCTGGAGGGGAGAGCAATAAAAAAGCAAAATGATAGGTGGCTTTATCAGCCTGATAAGCACAGACTCTCTCACCTCTGTCTGGTCAGTACAGGTCTCCTGTGACAATATCTTCCTCGGCCCCATAGAGATCCCACCTACACCTTTTGGGTACAAATTCCTACCTGGAGGAGGTTCACAACTGCTCCTGTTGTGTTGGGGACCGATTCCGGACAGCAGTGTCCTTACTTTATCAAACCTTACAAAGGCAGGAAGTTCCTGGCCTAACCCGCGGGCTGTACAACTTCCTGGAGTACCTGCTAATCAGCCAGCTGCAGGGGCCTGGGACCAAAGTGACCTCACCCTCCCTTAGGAATTTTCCATCCTTCTCTCCTTGCTTCCCCTGTTCCCCCTCCCTGCCTGAAGCCCTGTTTATAAGCCTCAACACCCAGTCAATAAACGGAGACCTCGACGCAACTCAGACTGACTTTGTCTTCCTTTACGCGCCTGGTCTCCTTTCTCTCTCGCCCCCATTGATCTTTCAGGAGGTGCCTCCTCGGGTCTCATCAAATAACCTGGCCCGTGGGACCGGGCACTGTTGGGAAACACAGTGCATCCCACAGCAGCACAAACTCAGGCTAAGGAGCTAGCTGAGCCGTTCTCAATCTGACCCTTTGTGGTGGGGAAGGGCATGTGATCCTTGCACATGGGTCCCATATCTCATATCCCACACATCAGATATGTACATTACAACTCATGACAGTAGAAAAATTACATTTATAAAGTAGCACTACAATCATTTTTGTTTTTTTTAATCCTAACCAAAACTTTCCTTCCCTCCCCTCTCCCCTGTTCCTCCCCACCTACTCTACCCTCCACTCCATGCATTCCTCCACCTTTTCTCTTCAAACACCAGCTGGCATCCCATGGATTTCAGTCAGCCCTGGTATATCACACTGCAGTGAGACCAGGAATCCCCTCCTCCCCCAAGCTTAGATGAAGCATTCCTGCAGGAGGAATGGGTCTTCAATGCAGGCAACAGAGTCAGACACCCCCTGCTCTCACTGCTAGGAGCCCCACAGGAAGACCAAGTCACACAACTGTAACATATATGTAGAGTGCCTAGGTCAGTCCCATGAAAGCTCTCTGCTTGTCAGCAACACAATAATTTTATGGTTGGGGGTCACCACAACAGCCTTAAAGGGTCACAGCATTAGGAAGGGTGAGAACCACTGAGCTAGCTGATCATGCCCCTGGATTAACTTCCTGACTTCCTGAAGGCCGTAGCCTGTGGGCTTCTGCTTCTCCTCCTGTGTTCAGTGTGAGACTCTGAAAGGGGAAGATGGGAACAGGGTCAGAGCTGCAAACCTTTGCAGAGTCAGAGACTGAGAGGGCAGGAGGCAATGGATCAGGGAGGGAGGAGCATATGAGTAATGACAGACAGCTGTGAGGGAGAATGCCTGAACTAAAGCCCACAGGTGGTCCTGCAGCACACACAGGTCAGTGATGCCCAAGGACACTCAGCGTCGAGGAGTAGAACAGTGTGAGGGACTCTGATGAATGCTGGGCCTGGAGGTCAGATAGACAAGGCAGATGGTCAGGAACAGAGGGACAAATGGGACATTTCCCTTCTCTATGTGTGGCTGTGGTTAGACTGTGGTGGTTGGTGCTGAGAACCCTTGGATAACAATGAAATTACTAACACCTTTAAGACATCATTTGGATCTTATGACTTATCACATTGGTCAGAGAATTACCCGGGTGCCCTCAAAAGGATTCTGAAAAGTTTCCTGTCCCAAAACAGAACTAGAGCCCTCCAGCCTCACAGCACAGTGCTGAAATGAGAGGCCCAGAGTCCCGTCAATGTGTCTGACCTTGGGCAAAGATGCATCTTGGCTTGTAAGGCAAAGAGTATGTGGTCTGGGCCTGTAGCATAGTCTTCAGGCCCTTCCAGAAACTGAGCCAAGAGAGTACCAGGGCAGAGTGTGTGAGCAAACCTTCATGCCTCTTCTTCCTAGATATTTTACTGTGAACTCACAAATTCCTGCCTCATCCCCCGCCTAGTCAGAGACACTCTAAGGAAGCCATACTTCCCTCAGCCTGAGACCCTTACCTGTAGATTTCTGGGTTCTAAGAGTCACTTGGCATTATAGTCAACAAGATCTAGTGCAATCATTCATGATTGCTCTTCTGTACAGTTTTGGTTCAGGTACCTGGACTCTGAACCACAGACAACTGTAAGAAGACACAGAGTTGTATCACATCCTCTTCTATCACACCCAGATCTGACTCATCCACAGGGCCATCAAGGTGACAGTATCTTTCTTACACATGCTCCCTAGGATTACTTTAAAAGATAGGTATGAACAGGGTGTAGTGGAACAAGTCTGATAATGCAGCACTCCTGTTGAGGCAGAAGAAATAGGAGACTCTCCAACTGACGTCTGGCAATCTGGCAAGAATCTGTTCATACAACAAAATCCTGAGGATGTTCAGGCAATGAAGGGTTGCTGGGGCAATAGGCTCAGGAAGTCCATCCCTTCCTCAGCATCTCTGGGTGGGTAATGGATACTGGGGAGGAAAGAGACATTTCCTTTAGTGATGTTGCTACCGGCAAACCACCCATACTCCTGTAAATAAACCCTCATCCAATTAGTTACTCTAATCAAACTGATTGGATGATCAACAACTATTTAAAAGACAATAAAGTAGAAGAGTGACCAGTTGACAGCAAAAAGGAGAAGATGAACAGTAAGAGTAGTAGAGGAATGAAAAGGAACTAAAACCTCATTCACACGTTTGAAAATGTCATCATGAAACCCATTATTATGGATCATTAGTATATACTAAGAGAAAACTTAGAGAAAAAAAGAATTCCAACACAATAATGTCTTTGCAGATTATCTACATCAAGACACCATTACTTTTGTAGAGAGATGTTTTTAAAAGGGAGTATTATAAGATCTTCCATTGTGCTGCAGGCCTAAGCATACTCAGCTTTATTCCTCTGCCAGGTGTAATAATACAAGGCTCTAGGAACCCCACTACGAAGACAGTGAACCTTGTTTACATTCCTGGTGGACTTCTATCCAGTGCACATCAGCAACCACACGTGATCCCATTCACCAACAGAGAAGGGGTTCTTAGCATGTAACTCCAGATGCCTCCCAAACCAGATGCATGGCAACTGTAAAGGGAAGACTTCTTGCCTGACTGTGTCTTGTCCTCTCCTTGGGTGCCTCTCTTTAACACTGTGCTGCAAACATCTGTTCTTTCAAATGCCCAATCTGAAAGTGGACTGCTGGGAAGAGGAGACTCTTGGATCTATTGAGCTGTGTGAAAACCACACATACATCTCTTGGGATTCAGCTCTTCTGAGTCATCACTCAGGTTGGGGTTGACTTTGGGATTTTCATGCTGCTGTAAGCAACATCTGTTACCCTCACACCATACCCCAATAAACTCATTGGTCACCCAAGAAATGAAAAAGATTGCCAGCTCTGCTTCAAAAAAAAAAAAAAAAAAAAAAAAACAACCAAAAAGAGGATAAACGTGCGCACAAATCTTCGGTTTTCACGTATTGGTCACAATCTAACCCCTTCTTGGGCTGGGCTTATCCACCCTCAGACTGAAAGGACACCATTCCACTAAATGTCATTTCAGAGACAGCTGCTCTTTGTGAATGAATTGTCATGATTGTGCCATGCCCCAAGTAGGGCCATATCTTCAAGTTTTATCTAAAGCTGTAACAGTGCCAGACATCAATGGTGGATTCAGTGAGCTTCATATTCTGAGAATCCATATGTCAAGGTGTGTCATGTAGGCAGTAATTCACTGAGGATAGAGGGTTGAGCTTTTGACCTTGGAAAGATGTAGGCAAAATCCTCTGATGCATGTATATGGCACTGCTCTGGCCTTTTTCACATCAGTTGTCACAAAAGGTGATGTGGATCAGATGGAGGAAGCACTCTCAGAAACACCATGCTGATTTGAAACTTTGGTCTGTCAAATTCTACAGTGTCCAAACATGATACTCTCTGTGAGGTGAGGTGCCAGGGAGATGGGAGCTTGTGGACATGACAAACCCAGAAGAGCCAGAAGGGCTTAGCTGGACACTTCCCTTCACCTTTGGTGGTGGAAAGAATCGAGGCTGTCTGTAGCATGAATCTTAAAAGTTCTTATTAATAAAATCAAACCCGAGGCCAGTTATTGGGGTCAGTGCTGGTAGATCAGAGAGACAGAACAAGTCACAGCTATCTCACCTCGCCAGATCCTCAGCTGGTCTTGTCTCCTCAGACTGGAAGCCTCTGTGTCCTCATCCCAAAGGCTCTCAGCTGAAATGTGCTTCTCGAAAGCCTGAATCCTTAACCAGCCAAATGCTTAACCAGCCAAATGCTTCTAGTTTCTGGTCTCCACGCATTACATATCTTTCTGTTTTTGCCATCACTCCCTGGGATTCAAGGCTCACTTCTCGGGATTAAAGGTGTGTGTCACCATGCCTGGCTCTTTCCAATGTGGCCTTGAACTCACAGAGATCCCAGATGGATTTCTCCCTCTGGAATGCTAGGATTAAAGGCGGTGAGTGCTACTATTTTCTGGCCTCTGTATCTAGTGGCTGTCTGTTCTCTGACCCCAGATAAATTTATTAGGGTGCACAATATTTTGGAGAATACAATACCACCACAGCTGTCTAAAGAGTGCATAGCATCCAAGGCAATCCCAGTCTGAGACAGAGAGGAGTTAGCAGATTCCTCATGTTCATCATCCACCCTCACTCAAATCAGAACTTGCACAGCCCAGGTTTATTAGGGTCATTAGATGAAAATGGTGATTCTTGCATGTTCTACCCTAGATACCATGGAGTAGACAGGATACAGCACAGCCTGACTGAGGTGCTGGGAGAGGGGAGAGCAATTCCTCTGAGTGCAGGAGGATGGCTGCCTGATACTTCCACTGCAGTCTGAAGGCATTATGGAGCTCCTTTTGCAAACACCCCTGTGTGTGCTTAGGGGGCTCACAGGACACTTTAGAATTTCAAGAGCCATATTATTTTTGAAGAGCTTCAATATAAAATGATCCACAGATGATCAAATCCAGCCATTTATATGAATACCTTTGTCGTTTTGAGCAAATGTATAAGACATTGCAACCATGTCCAATTGAAGTGTGAGGATGTTTCTGTCACTCAAAACAGTTCCTTCTCACCCCTTTACACTGGCTATTGTCCTGAACCATGTTTCCTGCCAACCCCCTAGCTGCTTTCTGGTTCTGGGGTAAGAAAAGGACCACAATTTAGACATTTTAAATCTCTGTGTATGCTGTCACAGAAATGGAATTATTTGCCTGTGCCACAAGTGTGCTTGACATGTCACGTCGCCTGTGTCTCGAAGACTCTTCCACTGTGACATCAGGTAGTGTGGGAAGAATCAGATGCCCATTCTCATCTCCATCTTCCCTGAGACTGTCTGCACAGTGAGTGCCCTCTCACCCTGTCCTGACCTGCTGACTCTCTGTTCACCTTGTGAACTCCAGCAGTGTGAGGATAAGAAGGCACGGGAAAGTGCCTTGTTCCTGGGAACTACTGAGGTTCTCAAGGGACACAATTCATACCCCTCTGCCTCACATAGGTTAATGTTCTCTTTGGCCACAAATTGTACCTAATGGTTCCCATTGTCTGTAAAATCATGTGAGTAGGTGGGATGGCTCCTCTGGCTGTTGCTTTTCAGCATGGGGAAGTGGGAACAGTTTCATACTGGTCACACAGTGTACACTGCAAGATTTTCAGGGTGCACACACTCATTGAGGATGTTGAAAATCTTCTGTTCTCTTACTGGAAGAATGAGCCAGTGCCTCCCTGCCTAGTTCTTGTACAGTTGCTGTGAAACATGTCTGGATGTTGTAGCTCAAAACCTACTGTGGGATTAGAACTCAAGCTCCTTCCACACCAGCCTGTGCTCCCTCCTTCTGTAATCATCCCCATGTGAGCACAGTAACAAGTATCCAGGCAGAAGAGCATGCTTTATGTTATTATTTATTTATTTATTTATTTATTTATCTAATTTGAGAAAGGTTGCACTATATTATATTGATTGTCCTAAAGTTCACTTCACAACCAGCATGGCCTGAAACATCACCCAGTCCTTCAACCTAGGCCTGAGATTAAAAGAGTGGGCAACTACTCCCTGACCCAGGAAAACAAGTACCCTCCCAGTCCTTTCATTGCTGTTTTAAACCAATCAACCATCATCAGTGATGATTCCTGCAGTGCCCTTTTCAAACACCAGGGGGCAGGAGAGTCATGAGGATTTTTAGCCAGTCTCTCTGGCTTGGTAGAGAGAAGAGCCCTTCCTAGGAGTAAAGATGAAATGTGACCCTTACTTCCATGGGAGCCTGAAGGCATTACTGATCTCCTGCTATAAACACACTTCTGTGGAGGTATGCATTTCTGAGGATGAACAGGACACTCCACCAAGGAGGTTTTATACTCTCAGTAGCCCTTACCATTGGAGAATTTGTTGTCAGTTAAATATTCTTTTAACATCATGACTTGGTTAATTTGCATAAGGGTAAGAGATAAGCAACAAGCCACTTCAAGGATGAGGACAATTATTTCATTGGAAAATTCAGCTTTTGATCCTTTATGTCTCTGGTCTCTGCTCCCTACAACCACTTGACTACCTTTTGATGGAACAGTTTGGAAACTCCACAGAATTTAAAAACATTAGAGCCCTGGTCCTCCTATCACAGAAAAGGAATCATTTGTATCTCATCCTACTACTAGGTACAAGCTATTCAAGCCTGTTGTCTCTTGTTTTACAGTGTCATTCCTTATATGCAGGCAACACATTTTACCCACTACCCAGTTCAGGACCACCTGAGTGATCTAATTGAACTACTACTCTCTATCAAGTCCTTGTGAACATCTCAAACACAGGTTTTTGAGAGCAGTATTTTCTTTTCAATGGGCTAAAGACATCAGTGAAGAACTGCTGAATCTTTTAACATATGCATGTTTAACTTTTAATGCAAATGCCAAACTGTCTTCCATGACTGTCATTTTGCATCTCCTCCAGACAAGTGTGAGGGTGCCAGTGTCTTCATATCTTTTCGACCACTTGGCATTATGGCTCCTGAGGCTGATTGTATTGAATGGGTGTGAGGGAGCATCTGATTGCAGATGTTTCAATGAAAATTGAGCCTCTGTTCCCTGCTTCCACTTGCTCCTGTTCACTCCATACTTCCTTCCATAGAAATGCACCTCAGCATCTTTATTTCACATATCTGCTATGGCCTTGGAAATTACCAGCAGAGGGTCTCTGAATGAAGGTGCAGTGAATAACCAAGCACAGGGGTTCCACCCCTCCCCCAGCTGTCTTAGTTATTGTTCTAGTGCTGTGAAGAGACACCATGACCAAGAAGACATCTTGTAGTAGAAATTATTTAATTCGGAGCTTCCTTACAGTTTTCAAAGGATGAGTCCATGGCCACTATCCTGGTGGGCAGCATGGCAGCAGGCAGGCATGGTGCTGTGGGCTCTTGCTGCAGCTGAGAGATTGCACCCTGATCCACCAGCAGGAGCCAGAGAGTTAGACTGGGCCTGGCATGGGTTTTTTGAAACCTTAAACCCCATCCCCATTGAAATACCTTCTCCAAAAAGACCATGCCTCCTAAAGAGTCCACCAACCGGGAACCAAACACTCAAATATATGAGTCTATAGGGGTCATTGACATTCTAACCAGCACACCAGCTGAGCTGTGAAAAAGTCTCCTATCAACAAGAAGCAACAGGAAGCCCAGGATACATGGAGAAACTACTGAGAGTAGGGAGAATAGCCGCCATTAATGGCTGGGACAAGAGACTGGGCAGGAATGCATTGGAGCTGCTACAGAGTAACAGTAGGAAGTTTGAATTATTAGAGGAGGCTGGGAAAGGCATGGCTGTGTCATGCTAGGAAAAACACAAAAGAACTAAGGAGGGAGTGCCCGCCACTGAACAGGCTCTGGGTGCATGTGTGTGGAACATGGAAATCAGTGAGTCTGTGGAGAATGCCCAGCGGGCCTGGAGCCGCACTCACCACGCGGAAGATTGCCAGGGCTGGCAAAATCCCCGCGCTTCCCACCGATTCCAGTCCAGGCACTCGGGGAGTTCCTGCACAGTGCTCCAATGTCTGAGCTAGACCCCTCCCGGGTCCCCCAGCCACACCACAGACCGCCAGCATGCTGCTGGCCCCAGCAGGAATAGAAGTCAGAGGAGAAAACTTTTCCCACCCCCAGCCGTGACCCCGCCCACAGCTTGGTTCCGATTGGCTTTCTCAACCGCCTCACCACGCCCACCGAGGGCTCCTGAAGTACTTCAGCCGTCTCTGAGACCAGTCTTGGGTAGTCCCGGGAAAGGGTTCAGCTCCGCAATTTCCGGTTCCAAGCTGGTGGCCTCAGGTCTTAGAAGGGTTTCCTCTGCCTCTAGACGTCTTTTTTTTTTTTTTTTTTTTTTTTTTTTGGTTTTTTTGAGACAGGGTTTCTCTGTGTAGCTTTGAGCCTTTCCTGGAACTCACTTGGTAGCCCAGGCTGGCCTTGAACTCACAGAGATCCGCCTGGCTCTGCCTCCCGAGTGCTGGGATTAAAGGCGTGCGCCACCACCGCCTGGCCTAGACGTCTTTTTTTAAAACCTGGATGTGACGATTTGTATTGAAGAAGCCGAGAGAAATAGAATCGAAGGCGTTTTAAGATGGCGAACCGTACGGTCAAGGATGCCCACAGCATCCATGGCACCAACCCTCAGTATCTGGTGGAGAAGATCATTCGCACGCGGATCTATGAATCAAAGTACTGGAAAGAAGAGTGCTTTGGACTTACCGCTGAACTTGTAGTGGACAAAGCCATGGAGTTAAGGTTTGTGGGTGGTGTCTACGGTGGAAACATAAAGCCAACTCCTTTTCTGTGTTTAACCTTGAAGATGCTTCAGATTCAACCTGAGAAGGATATCATTGTTGAGTTCATAAAAAATGAAGATTTCAAGTATGTCCGGATGTTGGGGGCACTTTACATGAGGCTGACAGGAACTGCAATGGATTGCTACAAGTACTTGGAGCCTTTGTACAATGACTATCGAAAAATCAAGAGCCAGAACCGGAATGGGGAGTTTGAACTGATGCACGTAGATGAGTTCATTGATGAACTTCTGCACAGTGAGAGAGTCTGTGATATCACTTTGCCCCGGCTGCAGAGACGCTCTGTGCTGGAGGAAGCTGAACAACTGGAGCCCTGAGTTAGTGCTCTAGAAGAGGACATGGATGATGTGGAATCCAGTGAGGAGGAGGAAGAAGAAGATGAGAAGCTGGAAAGAGTCCCATCACCTGACCATCGACGACGAAGAAGCTACCGAGACCTGGACAAGCCACGGCGTTCTCCTGCACTGCGCTACAGGAGGAGTCGGAGTCGGTCTCCCAGGAGGCGAAGTAGATCCCCCAAAAGAAGAAGCCCTTCTCCACGCCGAGAAAGGCATAGGAGCAAGAGTCCACGACGCCATCGAAGCAGGTCCCGAGACAGACGACACAGATCCCGCTCTAAATCCCCAGGTCACCACCGTAGTCACAGACATAGGAGTCACTCCAAGTCTCCTGAAAGGTCTAAGAAAAGCCACAAGAAGAGCCGGAGAGGAAATGAGTAATGGATTCATTTTGACTTCTGCCCAGATGGCCTCCTGTGGATAGGAGAAGAATAGGTTTAGTGAAAGGATCAAGATCTCCTCTTCAGGCAGCTATGCGTATTTTGGGTTTTTAAAACATCAAGTCGTTTGGTTGGTTTCTGTTTTGTTTTTATTTTAATATTACAGAGGTGGTGCTAAGTTTTGTATCTCTTTGAATTATAATCAACATCTTTGAAGGATGTTTTTGACCAAATCAAGGTCAGGTTTTGACCTAACCAACTATGGTTATTCATACTTAAAAAGGGTCAAGAGGATCTGGGAGTTGGGGAGATTCATGAGAATGAAGAGATATAGCCACGTGGTGATCCTTTTCTTATTTGTAATTAAACCAGACACAGTTGTCATTTTTCTTTAGTTTCTGCTTTCTCTATGAAATCCTGAGAGTTCTGTGGTTGATACTGCTGCGACCCAGCTAGTAAAGCGTAGTAATTCCTAACTTCTCATTAACTACTATGGTGGTATTTTGTTTGTACTGAAATGTGATTTTAATTGTATGTTAATAAATAAAGTTGCCTGGGGGTTCAGAGCTATTAGAGCCATAGCAAGAGCGTGGCGGTGGTGGCGCACACCTTTAATCCCAGCACTTGGTAGACAGAGCTAGGTAGATCTCTGTGTGTAAAAGGAGACAGCCAACATTGGAGACACACGCCTTTAATCTCAATACCATAGAGGACCTGGAGGGCTGTACATACAGGCAGTGATGACGCAGTCATGTGTTTGGGTTTACAACCAATGAGAAGGCAGAACAGAAAGATTATATAAGACAAACACAGAGGAAGTAGGTCCCTTTCGGAGAGCTCTTTTGACTGAAGAGGATCGCTGAAGCAGGAAGGTTGAGGCTCTTAGCTCTGACCTCTTGGCTTTCTTCTCTGAATCGGCTCTGTGTTTCTTATTTAATAAGATGGTTGGTTACATCTACATTTGGCGCCCAACGTGACAAGAATCCATTAAAAACCACTTAACTTGGCTTGACAGCAGGTCTGGTTTCCCGCCTGGGCGGCCGGCTCCCTAGCCCAGGCCCGGGTCGGCTTGGCCTCAGGCCAGACTGACAGTAGCCCCAAGCGGTTAGCTTAAAGCCAGTGCTACAAACAACTCAGGCCTGCCCTTTCGAACAGGGCCCCTGCCTGTAAAGCTACCGCACGTGGTTGGAGCTTAAGGAAGCCAGAGCCAAGCCTTGACTAGGCTCAAGCGGGAACACGTGGCTGGATTCAAGCTCTTAGGAAGAACTTGTGCTATTCTCTCTCTCTCTCTCTCTCTCTCTCTCTCTCTCTCTCTCTCTCTCCCTTCTCTCTCTCTCTCTGTCATGTATGAATATGTACACACAACTGTCCAATATACACAGATTTGAGACTCTTTTTTCATTCTACATATTTACTATGGTCTTCCTCATCATCCACAAAAGGCTTCTGAGTGATGCCTCACTGGGTGACAGAGCACATGGGGACCTTCCCTCAAGTCATGCTACATAGCTTCCCAGGATTAGGAGAACACACCAGGTTGTCCAGGTAACATAAATAAACTGCTTCTGTAATTTTGAACATGAGGGATCTTACATAGCCCAGTCATTCCTTCGGTTGGAGAGAGAAAGAGAGAGAGAAAGGGAGAGAGAGAGAGAGAGAACGTCTTTTCCTAGTATGGGCTAAAAACACAAAAATACTGTCTGGAACAGAGAAAGTATTGGATGGAGACACTGAATCTGTAGATTTCTTTACTGATTAGGTGAGGCAAGTGAAACCATGGCTGCACCATGCCAGTGTGAATCTGCAAACCATTAAAGAGAAAAGTCTACTGTTCTGGGCTGTGGGTGCACTAGACCTCAGGGCTAGACAGAAGGAGCCAAGAGTAGCCAGTCCTCAGGTGTCCCTAAAGTCTGAGGTTGCTTACTGCCTCATCCAGGAATTCCTAGTGAGCTGCTTCAGAATCTTTACCCTGTACTCTTTCTGTATCCAGGCAGAGTTCCCTAGGGCTTTGAAACTCCTGTTCATAGGCCAGTATCTCAGCTTTATCATTGGCTCTGAGAGCCCAGAGAGTCCCTGTGTTAGAAAAAACAGGGCCTAAAAATGTTGCTCAGGTGGATATACATGTCTCTAAATGTCTCCAAATTTGATCTCAGTGAACTTGCTACTAGTGTGGGTACAGAGTGGCAGAGAGATGAATAGGAGATGGGCACTTAAGGAAATTACAGAAAAATAAACAGAAAAATATGATGAAAATGATATCATAGAACAAATGGACTTAACAGACACCTATATAAAATTCCATCTGAACACTACAGAGCACACATTCTTTTCAGCAACTCCTGGAACTTTCTACAAAATAGGTCATATATTAGGATACGAAGCGTATTTTGACAAATATAGAAAACTGAAATAATTTGTCCTATTTTATTACAATGGAATAAAATTTTCTACCCAGAGCAAAAGAAAGTATAGAATACACACAGTCTCATGGAGATTGAACAATAAACCTTTGAATGATGAATGTGTCCTTGAAGAAATAAAAAAGGACAGTGAATATTATAAAAATGAGTGGTTGGGGATTTAGCTCAGTGGTAGAGTGCTTGCCTAGCAAGCACAAAGCCCAGGGTTCGATCATCAGCTCTGAATAAAAGATTTTAAGAATGAAATGTAACTGAAAAGGAAACAAATGAAAACAAAAGACAGCAGACAAAGTCTCGAGGGAGACATAGCAGTCCATGGGGTGGGCATCTGCAGGCCTAAGTGCCAGGGTATAAATTTCCAATGTCCCAGCCCTTCTCCATCTGTGGGATCCTCTGCTCACACCTGCTTAGAGATCCAGAATCTCCAGTACACCCTTCTGCTTCCTGCTCCCCACTCCTTCACCCATGCTGGATCTGTGACAAGGGAGTTACCATGATTTGGGGTGAGGTTTGGGGTGAGGGTGACTGATATTCAGAATGACTTCAGAGTCCACGCTGTGCCTTCTGGAGGGGAGAGCAATAAAAAAGCAAAATGATAGGTGGCTTTATCAGCCTGATAAGCACAGACTCTCTCACCTCTGTCTGGTCAGTACAGGTCTCCTGTGACAATATCTTCCTCGGCCCCATAGAGATCCCACCTACACCTTTTGGGTACAAATTCCTACCTGGATGAGGTTCACAACTGCTCCTGTTGTGTTGGGGACCGATTCCGGACAGCAGTGTCCTTACTTTATCAAACCTTACAAAGGCAGGAAGTTCCTGGCCTAACCCGCGGGCTGTACAACTTCCTGGAGTACCTGCTAATCAGCCAGCTGCAGGGGCCTGGGACCAAAGTGACCTCACCCTCCCTTAGGAATTTTCCATCCTTCTCTCCTTGCTTCCCCTGTTCCCCCTCCCTGCCTGAAGCCCTGTTTATAAGCCTCAACACCCAGTCAATAAACGGAGACCTCGACGCAACTCAGAATGTCTCTGTCTTCCTTTACGCGCCTGGTCTCCTTTCTCTCTCGCCCCCATTGATCTTTCAGGAGGTGCCTCCTCGGGTCTCATCAAATAACCTGGCCCGTGGGACCGGGCACTGTTGGGAAACACAGTGCATCCCACAGCAGCACAAACTCAGGCTAAGGAGCTAGCTGAGCCGTTCTCAATCTGACCCTTTGTGGTGGGGAAGGGCATGTGATCCTTGCACATGGGTCCCATATCTCATATCCCACACATCAGATATGTACATTACAACTCATGACAGTAGAAAAATTACATTTATAAAGTAGCACTACAATCATTTTTGTTTTTTTTAATCCTAACCAAAACTTTCCTTCCCTCCCCTCTCCCCTGTTCCTCCCCACCTACTCTACCCTCCACTCCATGCATTCCTCCACCTTTTCTCTTCAAACACCAGCTGGCATCCCATGGATTTCAGTCAGCCCTGGTATATCACACTGCAGTGAGACCAGGAATCCCCTCCTCCCCCAAGCTTAGATGAAGCATTCCTGCAGGAGGAATGGGTCTTCAATGCAGGCAACAGAGTCAGACACCCCCTGCTCTCACTGCTAGGAGCCCCACAGGAAGACCAAGTCACACAACTGTAACATATATGTAGAGTGCCTAGGTCAGTCCCATGAAAGCTCTCTGCTTGTCAGCAACACAATAATTTTATGGTTGGGGGTCACCACAACAGCCTTAAAGGGTCACAGCATTAGGAAGGGTGAGAACCACTGAGCTAGCTGATCATGCCCCTGGATTAACTTCCTGACTTCCTGAAGGCCGTAGCCTGTGGGCTTCTGCTTCTCCTCCTGTGTTCAGTGTGAGACTCTGAAAGGGGAAGATGGGAACAGGGTCAGAGCTGCAAACCTTTGCAGAGTCAGAGACTGAGAGGGCAGGAGGCAATGGATCAGGGAGGGAGGAGCATATGAGTAATGACAGACAGCTGTGAGGGAGAATGCCTGAACTAAAGCCCACAGGTGGTCCTGCAGCACACACAGGTCAGTGATGCCCAAGGACACTCAGCGTCGAGGAGTAGAACAGTGTGAGGGACTCTGATGAATGCTGGGCCTGGAGGTCAGATAGACAAGGCAGATGGTCAGGAACAGAGGGACAAATGGGACATTTCCCTTCTCTATGTGTGGCTGTGGTTAGACTGTGGTGGTTGGTGCTGAGAACCCTTGGATAACAATGAAATTACTAACACCTTTAAGACATCATTTGGATCTTATGACTTATCACATTGGTCAGAGAATTACCCGGGTGCCCTCAAAAGGATTCTGAAAAGTTTCCTGTCCCAAAACAGAACTAGAGCCCTCCAGCCTCACAGCACAGTGCTGAAATGAGAGGCCCAGAGTCCCGTCAATGTGTCTGACCTTGGGCAAAGATGCATCTTGGCTTGTAAGGCAAAGAGTATGTGGTCTGGGCCTGTAGCATAGTCTTCAGGCCCTTCCAGAAACTGAGCCAAGAGAGTACCAGGGCAGAGTGTGTGAGCAAACCTTCATGCCTCTTCTTCCTAGATATTTTACTGTGAACTCACAAATTCCTGCCTCATCCCCCGCCTAGTCAGAGACACTCTAAGGAAGCCATACTTCCCTCAGCCTGAGACCCTTACCTGTAGATTTCTGGGTTCTAAGAGTCACTTGGCATTATAGTCAACAAGATCTAGTGCAATCATTCATGATTGCTCTTCTGTACAGTTTTGGTTCAGGTACCTGGACTCTGAACCACAGACAACTGTAAGAAGACACAGAGTTGTATCACATCCTCTTCTATCACACCCAGATCTGACTCATCCACAGGGCCATCAAGGTGACAGTATCTTTCTTACACATGCTCCCTAGGATTACTTTAAAAGATAGGTGTGAACAGGGTGTAGTGGAACAAGTCTGATAATGCAGCACTCCTGTTGAGGCAGAAGAAATAGGAGACTCTCCAACTGACGTCTGGCAATCTGGCAAGAATCTGTTCATACAACAAAATCCTGAGGATGTTCAGGCAATGAAGGGTTGCTGGGGCAATAGGCTCAGGAAGTCCATCCCTTCCTCAGCATCTCTGGGTGGGTAATGGATACTGGGGAGGAAAGAGACATTTCCTTTAGTGATGTTGCTACCGGCAAACCACCCATACTCCTGTAAATAAACCCTCATCCAATTAGTTACTCTAATCAAACTGATTGGATGATCAACAACTATTTAAAAGACAATAAAGTAGAAGAGTGACCAGTTGACAGCAAAAAGGAGAAGATGAACAGTAAGAGTAGTAGAGGAATGAAAAGGAACTAAAACCTCATTCACACGTTTGAAAATGTCATCATGAAACCCATTATTATGGATCATTAGTATATACTAAGAGAAAACTTAGAGAAAAAAAGAATTCCAACACAATAATGTCTTTGCAGATTATCTACATCAAGACACCATTACTTTTGTAGAGAGATGTTTTTAAAAGGGAGTATTATAAGATCTTCCATTGTGCTGCAGGCCTAAGCATACTCAGCTTTATTCCTCTGCCAGGTGTAATAATACAAGGCTCTAGGAACCCCACTACGAAGACAGTGAACCTTGTTTACATTCCTGGTGGACTTCTATCCAGTGCACATCAGCAACCACACGTGATCCCATTCACCAACAGAGAAGGGGTTCTTAGCATGTAACTCCAGATGCCTCCCAAACCAGATGCATGGCAACTGTAAAGGGAAGACTTCTTGCCTGACTGTGTCTTGTCCTCTCCTTGGGTGCCTCTCTTTAACACTGTGCTGCAAACATCTGTTCTTTCAAATGCCCAATCTGAAAGTGGACTGCTGGGAAGAGGAGACTCTTGGATCTATTGAGCTGTGTGAAAACCACACATACATCTCTTGGGATTCAGCTCTTCTGAGTCATCACTCAGGTTGGGGTTGACTTTGGGATTTTCATGCTGCTGTAAGCAACATCTGTTACCCTCACACCATACCCCAATAAACTCATTGGTCACCCAAGAAATGAAAAAGATTGCCAGCTCTGCTTCAAAAAAAAAAAAAAAAAAAAACAACCAAAAAGAGGATAAACGTGCGCACAAATCTTCGGTTTTCACGTATTGGTCACAATCTAACCCCTTCTTGGGCTGGGCTTATCCACCCTCAGACTGAAAGGACACCATTCCACTAAATGTCATTTCAGAGACAGCTGCTCTTTGTGAATGAATTGTCATGATTGTGCCATGCCCCAAGTAGGGCCATATCTTCAAGTTTTATCTAAAGCTGTAACAGTGCCAGACATCAATGGTGGATTCAGTGAGCTTCATATTCTGAGAATCCATATGTCAAGGTGTGTCATGTAGGCAGTAATTCACTGAGGATAGAGGGTTGAGCTTTTGACCTTGGAAAGATGTAGGCAAAATCCTCTGATGCATGTATATGGCACTGCTCTGGCCTTTTTCACATCAGTTGTCACAAAAGGTGATGTGGATCAGATGGAGGAAGCACTCTCAGAAACACCATGCTGATTTGAAACTTTGGTCTGTCAAATTCTACAGTGTCCAAACATGATACTCTCTGTGAGGTGAGGTGCCAGGGAGATGGGAGCTTGTGGACATGACAAACCCAGAAGAGCCAGAAGGGCTTAGCTGGACACTTCCCTTCACCTTTGGTGGTGGAAAGAATCGAGGCTGTCTGTAGCATGAATCTTAAAAGTTCTTATTAATAAAATCAAAACCGAGGCCAGTTATTGGGGTCAGTGCTGGTAGATCAGAGAGACAGAACAAGTCACAGCTATCTCACCTCGCCAGATCCTCAGCTGGTCTTGTCTCCTCAGACTGGAAGCCTCTGTGTCCTCATCCCAAAGGCTCTCAGCTGAAATGTGCTTCTCGAAAGCCTGAATCCTTAACCAGCCAAATGCTTAACCAGCCAAATGCTTCTAGTTTCTGGTCTCCACGCATTACATATCTTTCTGTTTTTGCCATCACTCCCTGGGATTCAAGGCTCACTTCTCGGGATTAAAGGTGTGTGTCACCATGCCTGGCTCTTTCCAATGTGGCCTTGAACTCACAGAGATCCCAGATGGATTTCTCCCTCTGGAATGCTAGGATTAAAGGCGGTGAGTGCTACTATTTTCTGGCCTCTGTATCTAGTGGCTGTCTGTTCTCTGACCCCAGATAAATTTATTAGGGTGCACAATATTTTGGAGAATACAATACCACCACAGCTGTCTAAAGAGTGCATAGCATCCAAGGCAATCCCAGTCTGAGACAGAGAGGAGTTAGCAGATTCCTCATGTTCATCATCCACCCTCACTCAAATCAGAACTTGCACAGCCCAGGTTTATTAGGGTCATTAGATGAAAATGGTGATTCTTGCATGTTCTACCCTAGATACCATGGAGTAGACAGGATACAGCACAGCCTGACTGAGGTGCTGGGAGAGGGGAGAGCAATTCCTCTGAGTGCAGGAGGATGGCTGCCTGATACTTCCACTGCAGTCTGAAGGCATTATGGAGCTCCTTTTGCAAACACCCCTGTGTGTGCTTAGGGGGCTCACAGGACACTTTAGAATTTCAAGAGCCATATTATTTTTGAAGAGCTTCAATATAAAATGATCCACAGATGATCAAATCCAGCCATTTATATGAATACCTTTGTCGTTTTGAGCAAATGTATAAGACATTGCAACCATGTCCAATTGAAGTGTGAGGATGTTTCTGTCACTCAAAACAGTTCCTTCTCACCCCTTTACACTGGCTATTGTCCTGAACCATGTTTCCTGCCAACCCCCTAGCTGCTTTCTGGTTCTGGGGTAAGAAAAGGACCACAATTTAGACATTTTAAATCTCTGTGTATGCTGTCACAGAAATGGAATTATTTGCCTGTGCCACAAGTGTGCTTGACATGTCACGTCGCCTGTGTCTCGAAGACTCTTCCACTGTGACATCAGGTAGTGTGGGAAGAATGAGATGCCCATTCTCATCTCCATCTTCCCTGAGACTGTCTGCACAGTGAGTGCCCTCTCACCCTGTCCTGACCTGCTGACTCTCTGTTCACCTTGTGAACTCCAGCAGTGTGAGGATAAGAAGGCACGGGAAAGTGCCTTGTTCCTGGGAACTACTGAGGTTCTCAAGGGACACAATTCATACCCCTCTGCCTCACATAGGTTAATGTTCTCTTTGGCCACAAATTGTACCTAATGGTTCCCATTGTCTGTAAAATCATGTGAGGAGGTGGGATGGCTCCTCTGGCTGTTGCTTTTCAGCATGGGGAAGTGGGAACAGTTTCATACTGGTCACACAGTGTACACTGCAAGATTTTCAGGGTGCACACACTCATTGAGGATGTTGAAAATCTTCTGTTCTCTTACTGGAAGAATGAGCCAGTGCCTCCCTGCCTAGTTCTTGTACAGTTGCTGTGAAACATGTCTGGATGTTGTAGCTCAAAACCTACTGTGGGATTAGAACTCAAGCTCCTTCCACACCAGCCTGTGCTCCCTCCTTCTGTAATCATCCCCATGTGAGCACAGTAACAAGTATCCAGGCAGAAGAGCATGCTTTATGTTATTATTTATTTATTTATTTATTTATTTATTTATTTATTTATTTATCTAATTTGAGAAAGGTTGCACTATATTATATTGATTGTCCTAAAGTTCACTTCACAACCAGCATGGCCTGAAACATCACCCAGTCCTTCAACCTAGGCCTGAGATTAAAAGAGTGGGCAACTACTCCCTGACCCAGGAAAACAAGTACCCTCCCAGTCCTTTCATTGCTGTTTTAAACCAATCAACCATCATCAGTGATGATTCCTGCAGTGCCCTTTTCAAACACCAGGGGGCAGGAGAGTCATGAGGATTTTTAGCCAGTCTCTCTGGCTTGGTAGAGAGAAGAGCCCTTCCTAGGAGTAAAGATGAAATGTGACCCTTACTTCCAGGGGAGCCTGAAGGCATTACTGATCTCCTGCTATAAACACACTTCTGTGGAGGTATGCATTTCTGAGGATGAACAGGACACTCCACCAAGGAGGTTTTATACTCTCAGTAGCCCTTACCATTGGAAAATTTGTTGTCAGTTAAATATTCTTTTAACATCATGACTTGGTTAATTTGCATAAGGGTAAGAGATAAGCAACAAGCCACTTCAAGGATGAGAACAATTATTTCATTGGAAAATTCAGCTTTTGATCCTTTATGTCTCTGGTCTCTGCTCCCTACAACCACTTGACTACTTTCTGATGGAACAGTTTGAAAACTCCACAGAATTTAAAAACATCAGAGCCCTGGTCCTCCTATCACAGAAAAGGAATCATTTGTATCTCATCCTACTACTAGGTACAAGCTATTCAAGCCTGTTGTCTCTTGTTTTACAGTGTCATTCCTTATATGCAGGCAACACATTTTACCCACTACCCAGTTCAGGACCACCTGAGTGATCTAATTGAACTACTACTCTCTATCAAGTCCTTGTGAACATCTCAAACACAGGTTTTTGAGAGCAGTATTTTCTTTTCAATGGGCTAAAGACATCAGCGAAGAACTGCTGAATCTTTTAACATACGCATGTTTAACTTTTAATGCAAATGCCAAACTGTCTTCCATGACTGTCATTTTGCATCTCCTCCAGACAAATGTGAGGGTGCCAGTGTCTCCATATCTTTTCGACCACTTGGCATTATGGCTCCTGAGGCTGATTGTATTGAATGGGTGTGAAGGAACGTCTCATTGCAGATGTTTCAATGAAAATTGAGCCTCTGTTCCCTGCTTCCACTTGCTCCTGTTCACTCCATACTTCCTTCCATAGAAATGCACCTCAGCATCTTTATTTCACATGTCTGCTATGGCCTTGGAAATTACCAGCAGAGGGTCTCTGAATGAAGGTGCAGTGAATAACCAAGCACATGGGTTCCACCCCTCCCCCAGCTGTCTTAGTTATTGTTCTAGTGCTGTGAAGAGACACCATGACCAAGAAGACATCTTGTAGTAGAAATTATTTAATTCGGAGCTTCCTTACAGTTTTCAAAGGATGAGTCCATGGCCACTATCCTGGTGGGCAGCATGGCAGCAGGCAGGCATGGTGCTGTGGGCTCTTGCTGCAGCTGAGAGATTGCACCCTGATCCACCAGCAGGAGCCAGAGAGTTAGACTGGGCCTGGCATGGGTTTTTTGAAACCTTAAACCCCATCCCCATTGAAATACCTTCTCCAAAAAGACCATGCCTCCTAAAGAGTCCACCAACCGGGAACCAAACACTCAAATATATGAGTCTATAGGGGTCATTGACATTCTAACCAGCACACCAGCTGAGCTGTGAAAAAGTCTCCTATCAACAAGAAGCAACAGGAAGCCCAGGATACATGGAGAAACTACTGAGAGTAGGGAGAATAGCCGCCATTAATGGCTGGGACAAGAGACTGGGCAGGAATGCATTGGAGCTGCTACAGAGTAACAGTAGGAAGTTTGAATTATTAGAGGAGGCTGGGAAAGGCATGGCTGTGTCATGCTAGGAAAAACACAAAAGAACTAAGGAGGGAGTGCCCGCCACTGAACAGGCTCTGGGTGCATGTGTGTGGAACATGGAAATCAGTGAGTCTGTGGAGAATGCTCAGCGGGCCTGGAGCCGCACTCACCACGCGGAAGATTGCCAGGGCTGGCAAAATCCCCACGCTTCCCACCGATTCCAGTCCAGGCACTCGGGGAGTTCCTGCACAGTGCTCCAATGTCTGAGCTAGACCCCTCCCGGGTCCCCCAGCCACACCACAGACCGCCAGCATGCTGCTGGCCCCAGCAGGAATAGAAGTCAGAGGAGAAAACTTTTCCCACCCCCAGCCGTGACCCCGCCCACAGCTTGGTTCCGATTGGCTTTCTCAACCGCCTCACCACGCCCACCGAGGGCTCCTGAAGTACTTCAGCCGTCTCTGAGACCAGTCTTGGGTAGTCCCGGGAAAGGGTTCAGCTCCGCAATTTCCGGTTCCAAGCTGGTGGCCTCAGGTCTTAGAAGGGTTTCCTCTGCCTCTAGACGTCTTTTTTTTTTTTTTTTTTTTTTTTTTTTTGGTTTTTTTGAGACAGGGTTTCTCTGTGTAGCTTTGAGCCTTTCCTGGAACTCACTTGGTAGCCCAGGCTGGCCTTGAACTCACAGAGATCCGCCTGGCTCTGCCTCCCGAGTGCTGGGATTAAAGGCGTGCGCCACCACCGCCTGGCCTAGACGTCTTTTTTTAAAACCTGGATGTGACGATTTGTATTGAAGAAGCCGAGAGAAATAGAATCGAAAGCGTTTTAAGATGGCGAACCGTACGGTCAAGGATGCCCACAGCATCCATGGCACCAACCCTCAGTATCTGGTGGAGAAGATCATTCGCACGCGGATCTATGAATCAAAGTACTGGAAAGAAGAGTGCTTTGGACTTACCGCTGAACTTGTAGTGGACAAAGCCATGGAGTTAAGGTTTGTGGGTGGTGTCTACGGTGGAAACATAAAGCCAACTCCTTTTCTGTGTTTAACCTTGAAGATGCTTCAGATTCAACCTGAGAAGGATATCATTGTTGAGTTCATAAAAAATGAAGATTTCAAGTATGTCCGGATGTTGGGGGCACTTTACATGAGGCTGACAGGAACTGCAATGGATTGCTACAAGTACTTGGAGCCTTTGTACAATGACTATCGAAAAATCAAGAGCCAGAACCGGAATGGGGAGTTTGAACTGATGCACGTAGATGAGTTCATTGATGAACTTCTGCACAGTGAGAGAGTCTGTGATATCATTTTGCCCCGGCTGCAGAGACGCTCTGTGCTGGAGGAAGCTGAACAACTGGAGCCCCGAGTTAGTGCTCTAGAAGAGGACATGGATGATGTGGAATCCAGTGAGGAGGAGGAAGAAGAAGATGAGAAGCTGGAAAGAGTCCCATCACCTGACCATCGACGACGAAGAAGCTACCGAGACCTGGACAAGCCACGGCGTTCTCCTGCACTGCGCTACAGGAGGAGTCGGAGTCGGTCTCCCAGGAGGCGAAGTAGATCCCCCAAAAGAAGAAGCCCTTCTCCACGCCGAGAAAGGCATAGGAGCAAGAGTCCACGACGCCATCGAAGCAGGTCCCGAGACAGACGACACAGATCCCGCTCTAAATCCCCAGGTCACCACCGTAGTCACAGACATAGGAGTCACTCCAAGTCTCCTGAAAGGTCTAAGAAAAGCCACAAGAAGAGCCGGAGAGGAAATGAGTAATGGATTCATTTTGACTTCTGCCCAGATGGCCTCCTGTGGATATGAGAAGAATAGGTTTAGTGAAAGGATCAAGATCTCCTCTTCAGGCAGCTATGCGTATTTTGGGTTTTTAAAACATCAAGTCGTTTGGTTGGTTTCTGTTTTGTTTTTATTTTAATATTACAGAGGTGGTGCTAAGTTTTGTATCTCTTTGAATTATAATCAACATCTTTGAAGGATGTTTTTGACCAAATCAAGGTCAGGTTTTGACCTAACCAACTATGGTTATTCATACTTAAAAAGGGTCAAGAGGATCTGGGAGTTGGGGAGATTCATGAGAATGAAGAGATATAGCCACGTGGTGATCCTTTTCTTATTTGTAATTAAACCAGACACAGTTGTCATTTTTCTTTAGTTTCTGCTTTCTCTATGAAATCCTGAGAGTTCTGTGGTTGATACTGCTGCGACCCAGCTAGTAAAGCGTAGTAATTCCTAACTTCTCATTAACTACTATGGTGGTATTTTGTTTGTACTGAAATGTGATTTTAATTGTATGTTAATAAATAAAGTTGCCTGGGGGTTCAGAGCTATTAGAGCCATAGCAAGAGCGTGGCGGTGGTGGCGCACACCTTTAATCCCAGCACTTGGTAGACAGAGCTAGGTAGATCTCTGTGTGTAAAAGGAGACAGCCAACATTGGAGACACACGCCTTTAATCTCAATACCATAGAGGACCTGGAGGGCTGTACATACAGGCAGTGATGACGCAGTCATGTGTTTGGGTTTACAACCAATGAGAAGGCAGAACAGAAAGATTATATAAGACAAACACAGAGGAAGTAGGTCCCTTTCGGAGAGCTCTTTTGACTGAAGAGGATCGCTGAAGCAGGAAGGTTGAGGCTCTTAGCTCTGACCTCTTGGCTTTCTTCTCTGAATCGGCTCTGTGTTTCTTATTTAATAAGATGGTTGGTTACATCTACATTTGGCGCCCAACGTGACAAGAATCCATTAAAAACCACTTAACTTGGCTTGACAGCAGGTCTGGTTTCCCGCCTGGGCGGCCGGCTCCCTAGCCCAGGCCCGGGTCGGCTTGGCCTCAGGCCAGACTGACAGTAGCCCCAAGCGGTTAGCTTAAAGCCAGTGCTACAAACAACTCAGGCCTGCCCTTTCGAACAGGGCCCCTGCCTGTAAAGCTACCGCACGTGGTTGGAGCTTAAGGAAGCCAGAGCCAAGCCTTGACTAGGCTCAAGCGGGAACACGTGGCTGGATTCAAGCTCTTAGGAAGAACTTGTGCTATTCTCTCTCTCTCTCTCTCTCTCTCTCTCTCTCTCTCTCCCCTTCTCTCTCTCTCTCTGTCATGTATGAATATGTACACACAACTGTCCAATATACACAGATTTGAGACTCTTTTTTCATTCTACATATTTACTATGGTCTTCCTCATCATCCACAAAAGGCTTCTGAGTGATGCCTCACTGGGTGACAGAGCACATGGGGACCTTCCCTCAAGTCATGCTACATAGCTTCCCAGGATTAGGAGAACACACCAGGTTGTCCAGGTAACATAAATAAACTGCTTCTGTAATTTTGAACATGAGGGATCTTACATAGCCCAGTCATTCCTTCGGTTGGAGAGAGAAAGAGAGAGAAAGGGAGAGAGAGAGAGAGAGAACGTCTTTTCCTAGTATGGGCTAAAAACACAAAAATACTGTCTGGAACAGAGAAAGTATTGGATGGAGACACTGAATCTGTAGATTTCTTTACTGATTAGGTGAGGCAAGTGAAACCATGGCTGCACCATGCCAGTGTGAATCTGCAAACCATTAAAGAGAAAAGTCTACTGTTCTGGGCTGTGGGTGCACTAGACCTCAGGGCTAGACAGAAGGAGCCAAGAGTAGCCAGTCCTCAGGTGTCCCTAAAGTCTGAGGTTGCTTACTGCCTCATCCAGGAATTCCTAGTGAGCTGCTTCAGAATCTTTACCCTGTACTCTTTCTGTATCCAGGCAGAGTTCCCTAGGGCTTTGAAACTCCTGTTCATAGGCCAGTATCTCAGCTTTATCATTGGCTCTGAGAGCCCAGAGAGTCCCTGTGTTAGAAAAAACAGGGCCTAAAAATGTTGCTCAGGTGGATATACATGTCTCTAAATGTCTCCAAATTTGATCTCAGTGAACTTGCTACTAGTGTGGGTACAGAGTGGCAGAGAGATGAATAGGAGATGGGCACTTAAGGAAATTACAGAAAAATAAACAGAAAAATATGATGAAAATGATATTATAGAACAAATGGACTTAACAGACACCTATATAAAATTCCATCTGAACACTACAGAGCACACATTCTTTTCAGCAACTCCTGGAACTTTCTACAAAATAGGTCATATATTAGGATACGAAGCGTATTTTGACAAATATAGAAAACTGAAATAATTTGTCCTATTTTATTACAATGGAATAAAATTTTCTACCCAGAGCAAAAGAAAGTATAGAATACACACAGTCTCATGGAGATTGAACAATAAACCTTTGAATGATGAATGTGTCCTTGAAGAAATAAAAAAGGACAGTGAATATTATAAAAATGAGTGGTTGGGGATTTAGCTCAGTGGTAGAGTGCTTGCCTAGCAAGCACAAAGCCCAGGGTTCGATCATCAGCTCTGAATAAAAGATTTTAAGAATGAAATGTAACTGAAAAGGAAACAAATGAAAACAAAAGACAGCAGACAAAGTCTCGAGGGAGACATAGCAGTCCATGGGGTGGGCATCTGCAGGCCTAAGTGCCAGGGTATAAATTTCCAATGTCCCAGCCCTTCTCCATCTGTGGGATCCTCTGCTCACACCTGCTTAGAGATCCAGAATCTCCAGTACACCCTTCTGCTTCCTGCTCCCCACTCCTTCACCCATGCTGGATCTGTGACAAGGGAGTTACCATGATTTGGGGTGAGGTTTGGGGTGAGGGTGACTGATATTCAGAATGACTTCAGAGTCCACGCTGTGCCTTCTGGAGGGGAGAGCAATAAAAAAGCAAAATGATAGGTGGCTTTATCAGCCTGATAAGCACAGACTCTCTCACCTCTGTCTGGTCAGTACAGGTCTCCTGTGACAATATCTTCCTCGGCCCCATAGAGATCCCACCTACACCTTTTGGGTACAAATTCCTACCTGGATGAGGTTCACAACTGCTCCTGTTGTGTTGGGGACCGATTCCGGACAGCAGTGTCCTTACTTTATCAAACCTTACAAAGGCAGGAAGTTCCTGGCCTAACCCGCGGGCTGTACAACTTCCTGGAGTACCTGCTAATCAGCCAGCTGCAGGGGCCTGGGACCAAAGTGACCTCACCCTCCCTTAGGAATTTTCCATCCTTCTCTCCTTGCTTCCCCTGTTCCCCCTCCCTGCCTGAAGCCCTGTTTATAAGCCTCAACACCCAGTCAATAAACGGAGACCTCGACGCAACTCAGACTGACTTTGTCTTCCTTTACGCGCCTGGTCTCCTTTCTCTCTCGCCCCCATTGATCTTTCAGGAGGTGCCTCCTCGGGTCTCATCAAATAACCTGGCCCGTGGGACCGGGCACTGTTGGGAAACACAGTGCATCCCACAGCAGCACAAACTCAGGCTAAGGAGCTAGCTGAGCCGTTCTCAATCTGACCCTTTGTGGTGGGGAAGGGCATGTGATCCTTGCACATGGGTCCCATATCTCATATCCCACACATCAGATATGTACATTACAACTCATGACAGTAGAAAAATTACATTTATAAAGTAGCACTACAATCATTTTTGTTTTTTTTAATCCTAACCAAAACTTTCCTTCCCTCCCCTCTCCCCTGTTCCTCCCCACCTA
Source organism: Peromyscus eremicus (assembly GCF_949786415.1). Classification (NCBI taxonomy): domain Eukaryota; kingdom Metazoa; phylum Chordata; class Mammalia; order Rodentia; family Cricetidae; genus Peromyscus; species Peromyscus eremicus. The sequence goes on from NC_081420.1 coordinate 103,631,943, forward strand.
CTCTACCCTCCACTCCATGCATTCCTCCACCTTTTCTCTTCAAACACCAGCTGGCATCCCATGGATTTCAGTCAGCCCTGGTATATCACACTGCAGTGAGACCAGGAATCCCCTCCTCCCCCAAGCTTAGATGAAGCATTCCTGCAGGAGGAATGGGTCTTCAATGCAGGCAACAGAGTCAGACACCCCCTGCTCTCACTGCTAGGAGCCCCACAGGAAGACCAAGTCACACAACTGTAACATATATGTAGAGTGCCTAGGTCAGTCCCATGAAAGCTCTCTGCTTGTCAGCAACACAATAATTTTATGGTTGGGGGTCACCACAACAGCCTTAAAGGGTCACAGCATTAGGAAGGGTGAGAACCACTGAGCTAGCTGATCATGCCCCTGGATTAACTTCCTGACTTCCTGAAGGCCGTAGCCTGTGGGCTTCTGCTTCTCCTCCTGTGTTCAGTGTGAGACTCTGAAAGGGGAAGATGGGAACAGGGTCAGAGCTGCAAACCTTTGCAGAGTCAGAGACTGAGAGGGCAGGAGGCAATGGATCAGGGAGGGAGGAGCATATGAGTAATGACAGACAGCTGTGAGGGAGAATGCCTGAACTAAAGCCCACAGGTGGTCCTGCAGCACACACAGGTCAGTGATGCCCAAGGACACTCAGCGTCGAGGAGTAGAACAGTGTGAGGGACTCTGATGAATGCTGGGCCTGGAGGTCAGATAGACAAGGCAGATGGTCAGGAACAGAGGGACAAATGGGACATTTCCCTTCTCTATGTGTGGCTGTGGTTAGACTGTGGTGGTTGGTGCTGAGAACCCTTGGATAACAATGAAATTACTAACACCTTTAAGACATCATTTGGATCTTATGACTTATCACATTGGTCAGAGAATTACCCGGGTGCCCTCAAAAGGATTCTGAAAAGTTTCCTGTCCCAAAACAGAACTAGAGCCCTCCAGCCTCACAGCACAGTGCTGAAATGAGAGGCCCAGAGTCCCGTCAATGTGTCTGACCTTGGGCAAAGATGCATCTTGGCTTGTAAGGCAAAGAGTATGTGGTCTGGGCCTGTAGCATAGTCTTCAGGCCCTTCCAGAAACTGAGCCAAGAGAGTACCAGGGCAGAGTGTGTGAGCAAACCTTCATGCCTCTTCTTCCTAGATATTTTACTGTGAACTCACAAATTCCTGCCTCATCCCCCGCCTAGTCAGAGACACTCTAAGGAAGCCATACTTCCCTCAGCCTGAGACCCTTACCTGTAGATTTCTGGGTTCTAAGAGTCACTTGGCATTATAGTCAACAAGATCTAGTGCAATCATTCATGATTGCTCTTCTGTACAGTTTTGGTTCAGGTACCTGGACTCTGAACCACAGACAACTGTAAGAAGACACAGAGTTGTATCACATCCTCTTCTATCACACCCAGATCTGACTCATCCACAGGGCCATCAAGGTGACAGTATCTTTCTTACACATGCTCCCTAGGATTACTTTAAAAGATAGGTGTGAACAGGGTGTAGTGGAACAAGTCTGATAATGCAGCACTCCTGTTGAGGCAGAAGAAATAGGAGACTCTCCAACTGACGTCTGGCAATCTGGCAAGAATCTGTTCATACAACAAAATCCTGAGGATGTTCAGGCAATGAAGGGTTGCTGGGGCAATAGGCTCAGGAAGTCCATCCCTTCCTCAGCATCTCTGGGTGGGTAATGGATACTGGGGAGGAAAGAGACATTTCCTTTAGTGATGTTGCTACCGGCAAACCACCCATACTCCTGTAAATAAACCCTCATCCAATTAGTTACTCTAATCAAACTGATTGGATGATCAACAACTATTTAAAAGACAATAAAGTAGAAGAGTGACCAGTTGACAGCAAAAAGGAGAAGATGAACAGTAAGAGTAGTAGAGGAATGAAAAGGAACTAAAACCTCATTCACACGTTTGAAAATGTCATCATGAAACCCATTATTATGGATCATTAGTATATACTAAGAGAAAACTTAGAGAAAAAAAGAATTCCAACACAATAATGTCTTTGCAGATTATCTACATCAAGACACCATTACTTTTGTAGAGAGATGTTTTTAAAAGGGAGTATTATAAGATCTTCCATTGTGCTGCAGGCCTAAGCATACTCAGCTTTATTCCTCTGCCAGGTGTAATAATACAAGGCTCTAGGAACCCCACTACGAAGACAGTGAACCTTGTTTACATTCCTGGTGGACTTCTATCCAGTGCACATCAGCAACCACACGTGATCCCATTCACCAACAGAGAAGGGGTTCTTAGCATGTAACTCCAGATGCCTCCCAAACCAGATGCATGGCAACTGTAAAGGGAAGACTTCTTGCCTGACTGTGTCTTGTCCTCTCCTTGGGTGCCTCTCTTTAACACTGTGCTGCAAACATCTGTTCTTTCAAATGCCCAATCTGAAAGTGGACTGCTGGGAAGAGGAGACTCTTGGATCTATTGAGCTGTGTGAAAACCACACATACATCTCTTGGGATTCAGCTCTTCTGAGTCATCACTCAGGTTGGGGTTGACTTTGGGATTTTCATGCTGCTGTAAGCAACATCTGTTACCCTCACACCATACCCCAATAAACTCATTGGTCACCCAAGAAATGAAAAAGATTGCCAGCTCTGCTTCAAAAAAAAAAAAAAAAAAAAACAACCAAAAAGAGGATAAACGTGCGCACAAATCTTCGGTTTTCACGTATTGGTCACAATCTAACCCTTCTTGGGCTGGGCTTATCCACCCTCAGACTGAAAGGACACCATTCCACTAAATGTCATTTCAGAGACAGCTGCTCTTTGTGAATGAATTGTCATGATTGTGCCATGCCCCAAGTAGGGCCATATCTTCAAGTTTTATCTAAAGCTGTAACAGTGCCAGACATCAATGGTGGATTCAGTGAGCTTCATATTCTGAGAATCCATATGTCAAGGTGTGTCATGTAGGCAGTAATTCACTGAGGATAGAGGGTTGAGCTTTTGACCTTGGAAAGATGTAGGCAAAATCCTCTGATGCATGTATATGGCACTGCTCTGGCCTTTTTCACATCAGTTGTCACAAAAGGTGATGTGGATCAGATGGAGGAAGCACTCTCAGAAACACCATGCTGATTTGAAACTTTGGTCTGTCAAATTCTACAGTGTCCAAACATGATACTCTCTGTGAGGTGAGGTGCCAGGGAGATGGGAGCTTGTGGACATGACAAACCCAGAAGAGCCAGAAGGGCTTAGCTGGACACTTCCCTTCACCTTTGGTGGTGGAAAGAATCGAGGCTGTCTGTAGCATGAATCTTAAAAGTTCTTATTAATAAAATCAAAACCGAGGCCAGTTATTGGGGTCAGTGCTGGTAGATCAGAGAGACAGAACAAGTCACAGCTATCTCACCTCGCCAGATCCTCAGCTGGTCTTGTCTCCTCAGACTGGAAGCCTCCGTGTCCTCATCCCAAAGGCTCTCAGCTGAAATGTGCTTCTCGAAAGCCTGAATCCTTAACCAGCCAAATGCTTAACCAGCCAAATGCTTCTAGTTTCTGGTCTCCACGCATTACATATCTTTCTGTTTTTGCCATCACTCCCTGGGATTCAAGGCTCACTTCTCGGGATTAAAGGTGTGTGTCACCATGCCTGGCTCTTTCCAATGTGGCCTTGAACTCACAGAGATCCCAGATGGATTTCTCCCTCTGGAATGCTAGGATTAAAGGCGGTGAGTGCTACTATTTTCTGGCCTCTGTATCTAGTGGCTGTCTGTTCTCTGACCCCAGATAAATTTATTAGGGTGCACAATATTTTGGAGAATACAATACCACCACAGCTGTCTAAAGAGTGCATAGCATCCAAGGCAATCCCAGTCTGAGACAGAGAGGAGTTAGCAGATTCCTCATGTTCATCATCCACCCTCACTCAAATCAGAACTTGCACAGCCCAGGTTTATTAGGGTCATTAGATGAAAATGGTGATTCTTGCATGTTCTACCCTAGATACCATGGAGTAGACAGGATACAGCACAGCCTGACTGAGGTGCTGGGAGAGGGGAGAGCAATTCCTCTGAGTGCAGGAGGATGGCTGCCTGATACTTCCACTGCAGTCTGAAGGCATTATGGAGCTCCTTTTGCAAACACCCCTGTGTGTGCTTAGGGGGCTCACAGGACACTTTAGAATTTCAAGAGCCATATTATTTTTGAAGAGCTTCAATATAAAATGATCCACAGATGATCAAATCCAGCCATTTATATGAATACCTTTGTCGTTTTGAGCAAATGTATAAGACATTGCAACCATGTCCAATTGAAGTGTGAGGATGTTTCTGTCACTCAAAACAGTTCCTTCTCACCCCTTTACACTGGCTATTGTCCTGAACCATGTTTCCTGCCAACCCCCTAGCTGCTTTCTGGTTCTGGGGTAAGAAAAGGACCACAATTTAGACATTTTAAATCTCTGTGTATGCTGTCACAGAAATGGAATTATTTGCCTGTGCCACAAGTGTGCTTGACATGTCACGTCGCCTGTGTCTCGAAGACTCTTCCACTGTGACATCAGGTAGTGTGGGAAGAATGAGATGCCCATTCTCATCTCCATCTTCCCTGAGACTGTCTGCACAGTGAGTGCCCTCTCACCCTGTCCTGACCTGCTGACTCTCTGTTCACCTTGTGAACTCCAGCAGTGTGAGGATAAGAAGGCACGGGAAAGTGCCTTGTTCCTGGGAACTACTGAGGTTCTCAAGGGACACAATTCATACCCCTCTGCCTCACATAGGTTAATGTTCTCTTTGGCCACAAATTGTACCTAATGGTTCCCATTGTCTGTAAAATCATGTGAGTAGGTGGGATGGCTCCTCTGGCTGTTGCTTTTCAGCATGGGGAAGTGGGAACAGTTTCATACTGGTCACACAGTGTACACTGCAAGATTTTCAGGGTGCACACACTCATTGAGGATGTTGAAAATCTTCTGTTCTCTTACTGGAAGAATGAGCCAGTGCCTCCCTGCCTAGTTCTTGTACAGTTGCTGTGAAACATGTCTGGATGTTGTAGCTCAAAACCTACTGTGGGATTAGAACTCAAGCTCCTTCCACACCAGCCTGTGCTCCCTCCTTCTGTAATCATCCCCATGTGAGCAAAGTAACAAGTATCCAGGCAGAAGAGCATGCTTTATGTTATTATTTATTTATTTATTTATTTATTTATTTATTTATCTAATTTGAGAAAGGTTGCACTATATTATATTGATTGTCCTAAAGTTCACTTCACAACCAGCATGGCCTGAAACATCACCCAGTCCTTCAACCTAGGCCTGAGATTAAAAGAGTGGGCAACTACTCCCTGACCCAGGAAAACAAGTACCCTCCCAGTCCTTTCATTGCTGTTTTAAACCAATCAACCATCATCAGTGATGATTCCTGCAGTGCCCTTTTCAAACACCAGGGGGCAGGAGAGTCATGAGGATTTTTAGCCAGTCTCTCTGGCTTGGTAGAGAGAAGAGCCCTTCCTAGGAGTAAAGATGAAATGTGACCCTTACTTCCAGGGGAGCCTGAAGGCATTACTGATCTCCTGCTATAAACACACTTCTGTGGAGGTATGCATTTCTGAGGATGAACAGGACACTCCACCAAGGAGGTTTTATACTCTCAGTAGCCCTTACCATTGGAAAATTTGTTGTCAGTTAAATATTCTTTTAACATCATGACTTGGTTAATTTGCATAAGGGTAAGAGATAAGCAACAAGCCACTTCAAGGATGAGAACAATTATTTCATTGGAAAATTCAGCTTTTGATCCTTTATGTCTCTGGTCTCTGCTCCCTACAACCACTTGACTACTTTCTGATGGAACAGTTTGAAAACTCCACAGAATTTAAAAACATCAGAGCCCTGGTCCTCCTATCACAGAAAAGGAATCATTTGTATCTCATCCTACTACTAGGTACAAGCTATTCAAGCCTGTTGTCTCTTGTTTTACAGTGTCATTCCTTATATGCAGGCAACACATTTTACCCACTACCCAGTTCAGGACCACCTGAGTGATCTAATTGAACTACTACTCTCTATCAAGTTCTTGTGAACATCTCAAACACAGGTTTTTGAGAGCAGTATTTTCTTTTCAATGGGCTAAAGACATCAGCGAAGAACTGCTGAATCTTTTAACATATGCATGTTTAACTTTTAATGCAAATGCCAAACTGTCTTCCATGACTGTCATTTTGCATCTCCTCCAGACAAATGTGAGGGTGCCAGTGTCTCCATATCTTTTCGACCACTTGGCATTATGGCTCCTGAGGCTGATTGTATTGAATGGGTGTGAAGGAACGTCTCATTGCAGATGTTTCAATGAAAATTGAGCCTCTGTTCCCTGCTTCCACTTGCTCCTGTTCACTCCATACTTCCTTCCATAGAAATGCACCTCAGCATCTTTATTTCACATGTCTGCTATGGCCTTGGAAATTACCAGCAGAGGGTCTCTGAATGAAGGTGCAGTGAATAACCAAGCACATGGGTTCCACCCCTCCCCCAGCTGTCTTAGTTATTGTTCTAGTGCTGTGAAGAGACACCATGACCAAGAAGACATCTTGTAGTAGAAATTATTTAATTCGGAGCTTCCTTACAGTTTTCAAAGGATGAGTCCATGGCCACTATCCTGGTGGGCAGCATGGCAGCAGGCAGGCATGGTGCTGTGGGCTCTTGCTGCAGCTGAGAGATTGCACCCTGATCCACCAGCAGGAGCCAGAGAGTTAGACTGGGCCTGGCATGGGTTTTTTGAAACCTTAAACCCCATCCCCATTGAAATACCTTCTCCAAAAAGACCATGCCTCCTAAAGAGTCCACCAACCGGGAACCAAACACTCAAATATATGAGTCTATAGGGGTCATTGACATTCTAACCAGCACACCAGCTGAGCTGTGAAAAAGTCTCCTATCAACAAGAAGCAACAGGAAGCCCAGGATACATGGAGAAACTACTGAGAGTAGGGAGAATAGCCGCCATTAATGGCTGGGACAAGAGACTGGGCAGGAATGCATTGGAGCTGCTACAGAGTAACAGTAGGAAGTTTGAATTATTAGAGGAGGCTGGGAAAGGCATGGCTGTGTCATGCTAGGAAAAACACAAAAGAACTAAGGAGGGAGTGCCCGCCACTGAACAGGCTCTGGGTGCATGTGTGTGGAACATGGAAATCAGTGAGTCTGTGGAGAATGCCCAGCGGGCCTGGAGCCGCACTCACCACGCGGAAGATTGCCAGGGCTGGCAAAATCCCCGCGCTTCCCACCGATTCCAGTCCAGGCACTCGGGGAGTTCCTGCACAGTGCTCCAATGTCTGAGCTAGACCCCTCCCGGGTCCCCCAGCCACACCACAGACCGCCAGCATGCGCAGGCCCCAGCAGGAATAGAAGTCAGAGGAGAAAACTTTTCCCACCCCCAGCCGTGACCCCGCCCACAGCTTGGTTCCGATTGGCTTTCTCAACCGCCTCGCCACGCCCACCGAGGGCTCCTGAAGTACTTCAGCCATCTCTGAGACCAGTCTTGGGTAGTCCCGGGAAAGGGTTCAGCTCCGCAATTTCCGGTTCCAAGCTGGTGGCCTCAGGTCTTAGAAGGGTTTCCTCCCCCTCTAGACGTCTTTTTTTTTTTTTTTTTTTTTTTTTTGGTTTTTTTGAGACAGGGTTTCTCTGTGTAGCTTTGAGCCTTTCCTGGAACTCACTTGGTAGCCCAGGCTGGCCTTGAACTCACAGAGATCCGCCTGGCTCTGCCTCCCGAGTGCTGGGATTAAAGGCGTGCGCCACCACCGCCTGGCCTAGACGTCTTTTTTTAAAACCTGGATGTGACGATTTGTATTGAAGAAGCCGAGAGAAATAGAATCGAAAGCGTTTTAAGATGGCGAACCGTACGGTCAAGGATGCCCACAGCATCCATGGCACCAACCCTCAGTATCTGGTGGAGAAGATCATTCGCACGCGGATCTATGAATCAAAGTACTGGAAAGAAGAGTGCTTTGGACTTACCGCTGAACTTGTAGTGGACAAAGCCATGGAGTTAAGGTTTGTGGGTGGTGTCTACGGTGGAAACATAAAGCCAACTCCTTTTCTGTGTTTAACCTTGAAGATGCTTCAGATTCAACCTGAGAAGGATATCATTGTTGAGTTCATAAAAAATGAAGATTTCAAGTATGTCCGGATGTTGGGGGCACTTTACATGAGGCTGACAGGAACTGCAATGGATTGCTACAAGTACTTGGAGCCTTTGTACAATGACTATCGAAAAATCAAGAGCCAGAACCGGAATGGGGAGTTTGAACTGATGCACGTAGATGAGTTCATTGATGAACTTCTGCACAGTGAGAGAGTCTGTGATATCATTTTGCCCCGGCTGCAGAGACGCTCTGTGCTGGAGGAAGCTGAACAACTGGAGCCCCGAGTTAGTGCTCTAGAAGAGGACATGGATGATGTGGAATCCAGTGAAGAGGAGGAAGAAGTTGAGAAGCTGGAAAGAGTCCCATCACCTGACCATCGACGACGAAGAAGCTACCGAGACCTGGACAAGCCACGGCGTTCTCCTGCACTGCGCTACAGGAGGAGTCGGAGTCGGTCTCCCAGGAGGCGAAGTAGATCCCCCAAAAGAAGAAGCCCTTCTCCACGCCGAGAAAGGCATAGGAGCAAGAGTCCACGACGCCATCGAAGCAGGTCCCGAGACAGACGACACAGATCCCGCTCTAAATCCCCAGGTCACCACCGTAGTCACAGACATAGGAGTCACTCCAAGTCTCCTGAAAGGTCTAAGAAAAGCCACAAGAAGAGCCGGAGAGGAAATGAGTAATGGATTCATTTTGACTTCTGCCCAGATGGCCTCCTGTGGATATGAGAAGAATAGGTTTAGTGAAAGGATCAAGATCTCCTCTTCAGGCAGCTATGCGTATTTTGGGTTTTTAAAACATCAAGTCGTTTGGTTGGTTTCTGTTTTGTTTTTATTTTAATATTACAGAGGTGGTGCTAAGTTTTGTATCTCTTTGAATTATAATCAACATCTTTGAAGGATGTTTTTGACCAAATCAAGGTCAGGTTTTGACCTAACCAACTATGGTTATTCATACTTAAAAAGGGTCAAGAGGATCTGGGAGTTGGGGAGATTCATGAGAATGAAGAGATATAGCCACGTGGTGATCCTTTTCTTATTTGTAATTAAACCAGACACAGTTGTCATTTTTCTTTAGTTTCTGCTTTCTCTATGAAATCCTGAGAGTTCTGTGGTTGATACTGCTGCGACCCAGCTAGTAAAGCGTAGTAATTCCTAACTTCTCATTAACTACTATGGTGGTATTTTGTTTGTACTGAAATGTGATTTTAATTGTATGTTAATAAATAAAGTTGCCTGGGGGTTCAGAGCTATTAGAGCCATAGCAAGAGCGTGGCGGTGGTGGCGCACACCTTTAATCCCAGCACTTGGTAGACAGAGCTAGGTAGATCTCTGTGTGTAAAAGGAGACAGCCAACATTGGAGACACACGCCTTTAATCTCAATACCATAGAGGACCTGGAGGGCTGTACATACAGGCAGTGATGACGCAGTCATGTGTTTGGGTTTACAACCAATGAGAAGGCAGAACAGAAAGATTATATAAGACAAACACAGAGGAAGTAGGTCCCTTTCGGAGAGCTCTTTTGACTGAAGAGGATCGCTGAAGCAGGAAGGTTGAGGCTCTTAGCTCTGACCTCTTGGCTTTCTTCTCTGAATCGGCTCTGTGTTTCTTATTTAATAAGATGGTTGGTTACATCTACATTTGGCGCCCAACGTGACAAGAATCCATTAAAAACCACTTAACTTGGCTTGACAGCAGGTCTGGTTTCCCGCCTGGGCGGCCGGCTCCCTAGCCCAGGCCCGGGTCGGCTTGGCCTCAGGCCAGACTGACAGTAGCCCCAAGCGGTTAGCTTAAAGCCAGTGCTACAAACAACTCAGGCCTGCCCTTTCGAACAGGGCCCCTGCCTGTAAAGCTACCGCACGTGGTTGGAGCTTAAGGAAGCCAGAGCCAAGCCTTGACTAGGCTCAAGCGGGAACACGTGGCTGGATTCAAGCTCTTAGGAAGAACTTGTGCTATTCTCTCTCTCTCTCTCTCTCTCTCTCTCTCTCTCTCTCTCTCTCTCTCTCTCTCTCTCCCTTCTCTCTCTCTCTCTCCCCTTCTCTCTCTCTCTCTGTCATGTATGAATATGTACACACAACTGTCCAATATACACAGATTTGAGACTCTTTTTTCATTCTACATATTTACTATGGTCTTCCTCATCATCCACAAAAGGCTTCTGAGTGATGCCTCACTGGGTGACAGAGCACATGGGGACCTTCCCTCAAGTCATGCTACATAGCTTCCCAGGATTAGGAGAACACACCAGGTTGTCCAGGTAACATAAATAAACTGCTTCTGTAATTTTGAACATGAGGGATCTTACATAGCCCAGTCATTCCTTCGGTTGGAGAGAGAAAGAGAGAGAGAAAGGGAGAGAGAGAGAGAGAGAACGTCTTTTCCTAGTATGGGCTAAAAACACAAAAATACTGTCTGGAACAGAGAAAGTATTGGATGGAGACACTGAATCTGTAGATTTCTTTACTGATTAAGTGAGGCAAGTGAAACCATGGCTGCACCATGCCAGTGTGAATCTGCAAACCATTAAAGAGAAAAGTCTACTGTTCTGGGCTGTGGGTGCACTAGACCTCAGGGCTAGACAGAAGGAGCCAAGAGTAGCCAGTCCTCAGGTGTCCCTAAAGTCTGAGGTTGCTTACTGCCTCATCCAGGAATTCCTAGTGAGCTGCTTCAGAATCTTTACCCTGTACTCTTTCTGTATCCAGGCAGAGTTCCCTAGGGCTTTGAAACTCCTGTTCATAGGCCAGTATCTCAGCTTTATCATTGGCTCTGAGAGCCCAGAGAGTCCCTGTGTTAGAAAAAACAGGGCCTAAAAATGTTGCTCAGGTGGATATACATGTCTCTAAATGTCTCCAAATTTGATCTCAGTGAACTTGCTACTAGTGTGGGTACAGAGTGGCAGAGAGATGAATAGGAGATGGGCACTTAAGGAAATTACAGAAAAATAAACAGAAAAATATGATGAAAATGATATCATAGAACAAATGGACTTAACAGACACCTATATAAAATTCCATCTGAACACTACAGAGCACACATTCTTTTCAGCAACTCCTGGAACTTTCTACAAAATAGGTCATATATTAGGATACGAAGCATATTTTGACAAATATAGAAAACTGAAATAATTTGTCCTATTTTATTACAATGGAATAAAATTTTCTACCCAGAGCAAAAGAAAGTATAGAATACACACAGTCTCATGGAGATTGAACAATAAACCTTTGAATGATGAATGTGTCCTTGAAGAAATAAAAAAGGACAGTGAATATTATAAAAATGAGTGGTTGGGGATTTAGCTCAGTGGTAGAGTGCTTGCCTAGCAAGCACAAAGCCCAGGGTTCGATCATCAGCTCTGAATAAAAGATTTTAAGAATGAAATGAAACTGAAAAGGAAACAAATGAAAACAAAAGACAGCAGACAAAGTCTCGAGGGAGACATAGCAGTCCATGGGGTGGGCATCTGCAGGCCTAAGTGCCAGGGTATAAATTTCCAATGTCCCAGCCCTTCTCCATCTGTGGGATCCTCTGCTCACACCTGCTTAGAGATCCAGAATCTCCAGTACACCCTTCTGCTTCCTGCTCCCCACTCCTTCACCCATGCTGGATCTGTGACAAGGGAGTTACCATGATTTGGGGTGAGGTTTGGGGTGAGGGTGACTGATATTCAGAATGACTTCAGAGTCCACGCTGTGCCTTCTGGAGGGGAGAGCAATAAAAAAGCAAAATGATAGGTGGCTTTATCAGCCTGATAAGCACAGACTCTCTCACCTCTGTCTGGTCAGTACAGGTCTCCTGTGACAATATCTTCCTCGGCCCCATAGAGATCCCACCTACACCTTTTGGGTACAAATTCCTACCTGGATGAGGTTCACAACTGCTCCTGTTGTGTTGGGGACCGATTCCGGACAGCAGTGTCCTTACTTTATCAAACCTTACAAAGGCAGGAAGTTCCTGGCCTAACCCGCGGGCTGTACAACTTCCTGGAGTACCTGCTAATCAGCCAGCTGCAGGGGCCTGGGACCAAAGTGACCTCACCCTCCCTTAGGAATTTTCCATCCTTCTCTCCTTGCTTCCCCTGTTCCCCCTCCCTGCCTGAAGCCCTGTTTATAAGCCTCAACACCCAGTCAATAAACGGAGACCTCGACGCAACTCAGAATGTCTCTGTCTTCCTTTACGCGCCTGGTCTCCTTTCTCTCTCGCCCCCATTGATCTTTCAGGAGGTGCCTCCTCGGGTCTCATCAAATAACCTGGCCCGCGGGACCGGGCACTGTTGGGAAACACAGTGCATCCCACAGCAGCACAAACTCAGGCTAAGGAGCTAGCTGAGCCGTTCTCAATCTGACCCTTTGTGGTGGGGAAGGGCATGTGATCCTTGCACATGGGTCCCATATCTCATATCCCACACATCAGATATGTACATTACAACTCATGACAGTAGAAAAATTACATTTATAAAGTAGCACTACAATCATTTTTGTTTTTTTTAATCCTAACCAAAACTTTCCTTCCCTCCCCTCTCCCCTGTTCCTCCCCACCTACTCTACCCTCCACTCCATGCATTCCTCCACCTTTTCTCTTCAAACACCAGCTGGCATCCCATGGATTTCAGTCAGCCCTGGTATATCACACTGCAGTGAGACCAGGAATCCCCTCCTCCCCCAAGCTTAGATGAAGCATTCCTGCAGGAGGAATGGGTCTTCAATGCAGGCAACAGAGTCAGACACCCCCTGCTCTCACTGCTAGGAGCCCCACAGGAAGACCAAGTCACACAACTGTAACATATATGTAGAGTGCCTAGGTCAGTCCCATGAAAGCTCTCTGCTTGTCAGCAACACAATAATTTTATGGTTGGGGGTCACCACAACAGCCTTAAAGGGTCACAGCATTAGGAAGGGTGAGAACCACTGAGCTAGCTGATCATGCCCCTGGATTAACTTCCTGACTTCCTGAAGGCCGTAGCCTGTGGGCTTCTGCTTCTCCTCCTGTGTTCAGTGTGAGACTCTGAAAGGGGAAGATGGGAACAGGGTCAGAGCTGCAAACCTTTGCAGAGTCAGAGACTGAGAGGGCAGGAGGCAATGGATCAGGGAGGGAGGAGCATATGAGTAATGACAGACAGCTGTGAGGGAGAATGCCTGAACTAAAGCCCACAGGTGGTCCTGCAGCACACACAGGTCAGTGATGCCCAAGGACACTCAGCGTCGAGGAGTAGAACAGTGTGAGGGACTCTGATGAATGCTGGGCCTGGAGGTCAGATAGACAAGGCAGATGGTCAGGAACAGAGGGACAAATGGGACATTTCCCTTCTCTATGTGTGGCTGTGGTTAGACTGTGGTGGTTGGTGCTGAGAACCCTTGGATAACAATGAAATTACTAACACCTTTAAGACATCATTTGGATCTTATGACTTATCACATTGGTCAGAGAATTACCCGGGTGCCCTCAAAAGGATTCTGAAAAGTTTCCTGTCCCAAAACAGAACTAGAGCCCTCCAGCCTCACAGCACAGTGCTGAAATGAGAGGCCCAGAGTCCCGTCAATGTGTCTGACCTTGGGCAAAGATGCATCTTGGCTTGTAAGGCAAAGAGTATGTGGTCTGGGCCTGTAGCATAGTCTTCAGGCCCTTCCAGAAACTGAGCCAAGAGAGTACCAGGGCAGAGTGTGTGAGCAAACCTTCATGCCTCTTCTTCCTAGATATTTTACTGTGAACTCACAAATTCCTGCCTCATCCCCCACCTAGTCAGAGACACTCTAAGGAAGCCATACTTCCCTCAGCCTGAGACCCTTACCTGTAGATTTCTGGGTTCTAAGAGTCACTTGGCATTATAGTCAACAAGATCTAGTGCAATCATTCATGATTGCTCTTCTGTACAGTTTTGGTTCAGGTACCTGGACTCTGAACCACAGACAACTGTAAGAAGACACAGAGTTGTATCACATCCTCTTCTATCACACCCAGATCTGACTCATCCACAGGGCCATCAAGGTGACAGTATCTTTCTTACACATGCTCCCTAGGATTACTTTAAAAGATAGGTGTGAACAGGGTGTAGTGGAACAAGTCTGATAATGCAGCACTCCTGTTGAGGCAGAAGAAATAGGAGACTCTCCAACTGACGTCTGGCAATCTGGCAAGAATCTGTTCATACAACAAAATCCTGAGGATGTTCAGGCAATGAAGGGTTGCTGGGGCAATAGGCTCAGGAAGTCCATCCCTTCCTCAGCATCTCTGGGTGGGTAATGGATACTGGGGAGGAAAGAGACATTTCCTTTAGTGATGTTGCTACCGGCAAACCACCCATACTCCTGTAAATAAACCCTCATCCAATTAGTTACTCTAATCAAACTGATTGGATGATCAACAACTTTTTAAAAGACAATAAAGTAGAAGAGTGACCAGTTGACAGCAAAAAGGAGAAGATGAACAGTAAGAGTAGTAGAGGAATGAAAAGGAACTAAAACCTCATTCACACGTTTGAAAATGTCATCATGAAACCCATTATTATGGATCATTAGTATATACTAAGAGAAAACTTAGAGAAAAAAAGAATTCCAACACAATAATGTCTTTGCAGATTATCTACATCAAGACACCATTACTTTTGTAGAGAGATGTTTTTAAAAGGGAGTATTATAAGATCTTCCATTGTGCTGCAGGCCTAAGCATACTCAGCTTTATTCCTCTGCCAGGTGTAATAATACAAGGCTCTAGGAACCCCACTACGAAGACAGTGAACCTTGTTTACATTCCTGGTGGACTTCTATCCAGTGCACATCAGCAACCACACGTGATCCCATTCACCAACAGAGAAGGGGTTCTTAGCATGTAACTCCAGATGCCTCCCAAACCAGATGCATGGCAACTGTAAAGGGAAGACTTCTTGCCTGACTGTGTCTTGTCCTCTCCTTGGGTGCCTCTCTTTAACACTGTGCTGCAAACATCTGTTCTTTCAAATGCCCAATCTGAAAGTGGACTGCTGGGAAGAGGAGACTCTTGGATCTATTGAGCTGTGTGAAAACCACACATACATCTCTTGGGATTCAGCTCTTCTGAGTCATCACTCAGGTTGGGGTTGACTTTGGGATTTTCATGCTGCTGTAAGCAACATCTGTTACCCTCACACCATACCCCAATAAACTCATTGGTCACCCAAGAAATGAAAAAGATTGCCAGCTCTGCTTCAAAAAAAAAAAAAAAAAAAAAACAACCAAAAAGAGGATAAACGTGCGCACAAATCTTCGGTTTTCACGTATTGGTCACAATCTAACCCCTTCTTGGGCTGGGCTTATCCACCCTCAGACTGAAAGGACACCATTCCACTAAATGTCATTTCAGAGACAGCTGCTCTTTGTGAATGAATTGTCATGATTGTGCCATGCCCCAAGTAGGGCCATATCTTCAAGTTTTATCTAAAGCTGTAACAGTGCCAGACATCAATGGTGGATTCAGTGAGCTTCATATTCTGAGAATCCATATGTCAAGGTGTGTCATGTAGGCAGTAATTCACTGAGGATAGAGGGTTGAGCTTTTGACCTTGGAAAGATGTAGGCAAAATCCTCTGATGCATGTATATGGCACTGCTCTGGCCTTTTTCACATCAGTTGTCACAAAAGGTGATGTGGATCAGATGGAGGAAGCACTCTCAGAAACACCATGCTGATTTGAAACTTTGGTCTGTCAAATTCTACAGTGTCCAAACATGATACTCTCTGTGAGGTGAGGTGCCAGGGAGATGGGAGCTTGTGGACATGACAAACCCAGAAGAGCCAGAAGGGCTTAGCTGGACACTTCCCTTCACCTTTGGTGGTGGAAAGAATCGAGGCTGTCTGTAGCATGAATCTTAAAAGTTCTTATTAATAAAATCAAAACCGAGGCCAGTTATTGGGGTCAGTGCTGGTAGATCAGAGAGACAGAACAAGTCACAGCTATCTCACCTCGCCAGATCCTCAGCTGGTCTTGTCTCCTCAGACTGGAAGCCTCTGTGTCCTCATCCCAAAGGCTCTCAGCTGAAATGTGCTTCTCGAAAGCCTGAATCCTTAACCAGCCAAATGCTTAACCAGCCAAATGCTTCTAGTTTCTGGTCTCCACGCATTACATATCTTTCTGTTTTTGCCATCACTCCCTGGGATTCAAGGCTCACTTCTCGGGATTAAAGGTGTGTGTCACCATGCCTGGCTCTTTCCAATGTGGCCTTGAACTCACAGAGATCCCAGATGGATTTCTCCCTCTGGAATGCTAGGATTAAAGGCGGTGAGTGCTACTATTTTCTGGCCTCTGTATCTAGTGGCTGTCTGTTCTCTGACCCCAGATAAATTTATTAGGGTGCACAATATTTTGGAGAATACAATACCACCACAGCTGTCTAAAGAGTGCATAGCATCCAAGGCAATCCCAGTCTGAGACAGAGAGGAGTTAGCAGATTCCTCATGTTCATCATCCACCCTCACTCAAATCAGAACTTGCACAGCCCAGGTTTATTAGGGTCATTAGATGAAAATGGTGATTCTTGCATGTTCTACCCTAGATACCATGGAGTAGACAGGATACAGCACAGCCTGACTGAGGTGCTGGGAGAGGGGAGAGCAATTCCTCTGAGTGCAGGAGGATGGCTGCCTGATACTTCCACTGCAGTCTGAAGGCATTATGGAGCTCCTTTTGCAAACACCCCTGTGTGTGCTTAGGGGGCTCACAGGACACTTTAGAATTTCAAGAGCCATATTATTTTTGAAGAGCTTCAATATAAAATGATCCACAGATGATCAAATCCAGCCATTTATATGAATACCTTTGTCGTTTTGAGCAAATGTATAAGACATTGCAACCATGTCCAATTGAAGTGTGAGGATGTTTCTGTCACTCAAAACAGTTCCTTCTCACCCCTTTACACTGGCTATTGTCCTGAACCATGTTTCCTGCCAACCCCCTAGCTGCTTTCTGGTTCTGGGGTAAGAAAAGGACCACAATTTAGACATTTTAAATCTCTGTGTATGCTGTCACAGAAATGGAATTATTTGCCTGTGCCACAAGTGTGCTTGACATGTCACGTCGCCTGTGTCTCGAAGACTCTTCCACTGTGACATCAGGTAGTGTGGGAAGAATCAGATGCCCATTCTCATCTCCATCTTCCCTGAGACTGTCTGCACAGTGAGTGCCCTCTCACCCTGTCCTGACCTGCTGACTCTCTGTTCACCTTGTGAACTCCAGCAGTGTGAGGATAAGAAGGCACGGGAAAGTGCCTTGTTCCTGGGAACTACTGAGGTTCTCAAGGGACACAATTCATACCCCTCTGCCTCACATAGGTTAATGTTCTCTTTGGCCACAAATTGTACCTAATGGTTCCCATTGTCTGTAAAATCATGTGAGGAGGTGGGATGGCTCCTCTGGCTGTCGCTTTTCAGCATGGGGAAGTGGGAACAGTTTCATACTGGTCACACAGTGTACACTGCAAGATTTTCAGGGTGCACACACTCATTGAGGATGTTGAAAATCTTCTGTTCTCTTACTGGAAGAATGAGCCAGTGCCTCCCTGCCTAGTTCTTGTACAGTTGCTGTGAAACATGTCTGGATGTTGTAGCTCAAAACCTACTGTGGGATTAGAACTCAAGCTCCTTCCACACCAGCCTGTGCTCCCTCCTTCTGTAATCATCCCCATGTGAGCACAGTAACAAGTATCCAGGCAGAAGAGCATGCTTTATGTTATTATTTATTTATTTATTTATTTATTTATTTATTTATTTATCTAATTTGAGAAAGGTTGCACTATATTATATTGATTGTCCTAAAGTTCACTTCACAACCAGCATGGCCTGAAACATCACCCAGTCCTTCAACCTAGGCCTGAGATTAAAAGAGTGGGCAACTACTCCCTGACCCAGGAAAACAAGTACCCTCCCAGTCCTTTCATTGCTGTTTTAAACCAATCAACCATCATCAGTGATGATTCCTGCAGTGCCCTTTTCAAACACCAGGGGGCAGGAGAGTCATGAGGATTTTTAGCCAGTCTCTCTGGCTTGGTAGAGAGAAGAGCCCTTCCTAGGAGTAAAGATGAAATGTGACCCTTACTTCCAGGGGAGCCTGAAGGCATTACTGAGTTCCTGCTATAAACACACTTCTGTGGAGGTATGCATTTCTGAGGATGAACAGGACACTTCACCAAGGAGGTTTTATACTCTCAGTAGCCCTTACCATTGGAAAATTTGTTGTCAGTTAAATATTCTTTTAACATCATGACTTGGTTAATTTGCATAAGGGTAAGAGATAAGCAACAAGCCACTTCAAGGATGAGAACAATTATTTCATTGGAAAATTCAGCTTTTGATCCTTTATGTCTCTGGTCTCTGCTCCCTACAACCACTTGACTACTTTCTGATGGAACAGTTTGAAAACTCCACAGAATTTAAAAACATCAGAGCCCTGGTCCTCCTATCACAGAAAAGGAATCATTTGTATCTCATCCTACTACTAGGTACAAGCTATTCAAGCCTGTTGTCTCTTGTTTTACAGTGTCATTCCTTATATGCAGGCAACACATTTTACCCACTACCCAGTTCAGGACCACCTGAGTGATCTAATTGAACTACTACTCTCTATCAAGTCCTTGTGAACATCTCAAACACAGGTTTTTGAGAGCAGTATTTTCTTTTCAATGGGCTAAAGACATCAGCGAAGAACTGCTGAATCTTTTAACATACGCATGTTTAACTTTTAATGCAAATGCCAAACTGTCTTCCATGACTGTCATTTTGCATCTCCTCCAGACAAATGTGAGGGTGCCAGTGTCTCCATATCTTTTCGACCACTTGGCATTATGGCTCCTGAGGCTGATTGTATTGAATGGGTGTGAAGGAGCATCTCATTGCAGATGTTTCAATGAAAATTGAGCCTCTGTTCCCTGCTTCCACTTGCTCCTGTTCACTCCATACTTCCTTCCATAGAAATGCACCTCAGCATCTTTATTTCACATGTCTGCTATGGCCTTGGAAATTACCAGCAGAGGGTCTCTGAATGAAGGTGCAGTGAATAACCAAGCACATGGGTTCCACCCCTCCCCCAGCTGTCTTAGTTATTGTTCTAGTGCTGTGAAGAGACACCATGACCAAGAAGACATCTTGTAGTAGAAATTATTTAATTCGGAGCTTCCTTACAGTTTTCAAAGGATGAGTCCATGGCCACTATCCTGGTGGGCAGCATGGCAGCAGGCAGGCATGGTGCTGTGGGCTCTTGCTGCAGCTGAGAGATTGCACCCTGATCCACCAGCAGGAGCCAGAGAGTTAGACTGGGCCTGGCATGGGTTTTTTGAAACCTTAAACCCCATCCCCATTGAAATACCTTCTCCAAAAAGACCATGCCTCCTAAAGAGTCCACCAACCGGGAACCAAACACTCAAATATATGAGTCTATAGGGGTCATTGACATTCTAACCAGCACACCAGCTGAGCTGTGAAAAAGTCTCCTATCAACAAGAAGCAACAGGAAGCCCAGGATACATGGAGAAACTACTGAGAGTAGGGAGAATAGCCGCCATTAATGGCTGGGACAAGAGACTGGGCAGGAATGCATTGGAGCTGCTACAGAGTAACAGTAGGAAGTTTGAATTATTAGAGGAGGCTGGGAAAGGCATGGCTGTGTCATGCTAGGAAAAACACAAAAGAACTAAGGAGGGAGTGCCCGCCACTGAACAGGCTCTGGGTGCATGTGTGTGGAACATGGAAATCAGTGAGTCTGTGGAGAATGCCCAGCGGGCCTGGAGCCGCACTCACCACGCGGAAGATTGCCAGGGCTGGCAAAATCCCCGCGCTTCCCACCGATTCCAGTCCAGGCACTCGGGGAGTTCCTGCACAGTGCTCCAATGTCTGAGCTAGACCCCTCCCGGGTCCCCCAGCCACACCACAGACCGCCAGCATGCTGCTGGCCCCAGCAGGAATAGAAGTCAGAGGAGAAAACTTTTCCCACCCCCAGCCGTGACCCCGCCCACAGCTTGGTTCCGATTGGCTTTCTCAACCGCCTCGCCACGCCCACCGAGGGCTCCTGAAGTACTTCAGCCGTCTCTGAGACCAGTCTTGGGTAGTCCCGGGAAAGGGTTCAGCTCCGCAATTTCAGGTTCCAAGCTGGTGGCCTCAGGTCTTAGAAGGGTTTCCTCTGCCTCTAGACGTCTTTTTTTTTTTTTTTTTTTTTTTTTTTTTTGGTTTTTTTGAGACAGGGTTTCTCTGTGTAGCTTTGAGCCTTTCCTGGAACTCACTTGGTAGCCCAGGCTGGCCTTGAACTCACAGAGATCCGCCTGGCTCTGCCTCCCGAGTGCTGGGATTAAAGGCGTGCGCCACCACCGCCTGGCCTAGACGTCTTTTTTTAAAACCTGGATGTGACGATTTGTATTGAAGAAGCCGAGAGAAATAGAATCGAAAGCGTTTTAAGATGGCGAACCGTACGGTCAAGGATGCCCACAGCATCCATGGCACCAACCCTCAGTATCTGGTGGAGAAGATCATTCGCACGCGGATCTATGAATCAAAGTACTGGAAAGAAGAGTGCTTTGGACTTACCGCTGAACTTGTAGTGGACAAAGCCATGGAGTTAAGGTTTGTGGGTGGTGTCTACGGTGGAAACATAAAGCCAACTCCTTTTCTGTGTTTAACCTTGAAGATGCTTCAGATTCAACCTGAGAAGGATATCATTGTTGAGTTCATAAAAAATGAAGATTTCAAGTATGTCCGGATGTTGGGGGCACTTTACATGAGGCTGACAGGAACTGCAATGGATTGCTACAAGTACTTGGAGCCTTTGTACAATGACTATCGAAAAATCAAGAGCCAGAACCGGAATGGGGAGTTTGAACTGATGCACGTAGATGAGTTCATTGATGAACTTCTGCACAGTGAGAGAGTCTGTGATATCATTTTGCCCCGGCTGCAGAGACGCTCTGTGCTGGAGGAAGCTGAACAACTGGAGCCCCGAGTTAGTGCTCTAGAAGAGGACATGGATGATGTGGAATCCAGTGAGGAGGAGGAAGAAGAAGATGAGAAGCTGGAAAGAGTCCCATCACCTGACCATCGACGACGAAGAAGCTACCGAGACCTGGACAAGCCACGGCGTTCTCCTGCACTGCGCTACAGGAGGAGTCGGAGTCGGTCTCCCAGGAGGCGAAGTAGATCCCCCAAAAGAAGAAGCCCTTCTCCACGCCGAGAAAGGCATAGGAGCAAGAGTCCACGACGCCATCGAAGCAGGTCCCGAGACAGACGACACAGATCCCGCTCTAAATCCCCAGGTCACCACCGTAGTCACAGACATAGGAGTCACTCCAAGTCTCCTGAAAGGTCTAAGAAAAGCCACAAGAAGAGCCGGAGAGGAAATGAGTAATGGATTCATTTTGACTTCTGCCCAGATGGCCTCCTGTGGATATGAGAAGAATAGGTTTAGTGAAAGGATCAAGATCTCCTCTTCAGGCAGCTATGCGTATTTTGGGTTTTTAAAACATCAAGTCGTTTGGTTGGTTTCTGTTTTGTTTTTATTTTAATATTACAGAGGTGGTGCTAAGTTTTGTATCTCTTTGAATTATAATCAACATCTTTGAAGGATGTTTTTGACCAAATCAAGGTCAGGTTTTGACCTAACCAACTATGGTTATTCATACTTAAAAAGGGTCAAGAGGATCTGGGAGTTGGGGAGATTCATGAGAATGAAGAGATATAGCCACGTGGTGATCCTTTTCTTATTTGTAATTAAACCAGACACAGTTGTCATTTTTCTTTAGTTTCTGCTTTCTCTATGAAATCCTGAGAGTTCTGTGGTTGATACTGCTGCGACCCAGCTAGTAAAGCGTAGTAATTCCTAACTTCTCATTAACTACTATGGTGGTATTTTGTTTGTACTGAAATGTGATTTTAATTGTATGTTAATAAATAAAGTTGCCTGGGGGTTCAGAGCTATTAGAGCCATAGCAAGAGCGTGGCGGTGGTGGCGCACACCTTTAATCCCAGCACTTGGTAGACAGAGCTAGGTAGATCTCTGTGTGTAAAAGGAGACAGCCAACATTGGAGACACACGCCTTTAATCTCAATACCATAGAGGACCTGGAGGGCTGTACATACAGGCAGTGATGACGCAGTCATGTGTTTGGGTTTACAACCAATGAGAAGGCAGAACAGAAAGATTATATAAGACAAACACAGAGGAAGTAGGTCCCTTTCGGAGAGCTCTTTTGACTGAAGAGGATCGCTGAAGCAGGAAGGTTGAGGCTCTTAGCTCTGACCTCTTGGCTTTCTTCTCTGAATCGGCTCTGTGTTTCTTATTTAATAAGATGGTTGGTTACATCTACATTTGGCGCCCAACGTGACAAGAATCCATTAAAAACCACTTAACTTGGCTTGACAGCAGGTCTGGTTTCCCGCCTGGGCGGCCGGCTCCCTAGCCCAGGCCCGGGTCGGCTTGGCCTCAGGCCAGACTGACAGTAGCCCCAAGCGGTTAGCTTAAAGCCAGTGCTACAAACAACTCAGGCCTGCCCTTTCGAACAGGGCCCCTGCCTGTAAAGCTACCGCACGTGGTTGGAGCTTAAGGAAGCCAGAGCCAAGCCTTGACTAGGCTCAAGCGGGAACACGTGGCTGGATTCAAGCTCTTAGGAAGAACTTGTGCTATTCTCTCTCTCTCTCTCTCTCTCTCTCTCTCTCTCTCTCTCTCTCTCTCTCTCTCTCCCCTTCTCTCTCTCTCTCTCCCCTTCTCTCTCTCTCTCTGTCATGTATGAATATGTACACACAACTGTCCAATATACACAGATTTGAGACTCTTTTTTCATTCTACATATTTACTATGGTCTTCCTCATCATCCACAAAAGGCTTCTGAGTGATGCCTCACTGGGTGACAGAGCACATGGGGACCTTCCCTCAAGTCATGCTACATAGCTTCCCAGGATTAGGAGAACACACCAGGTTGTCCAGGTAACATAAATAAACTGCTTCTGTAATTTTGAACATGAGGGATCTTACATAGCCCAGTCATTCCTTCGGTTGGAGAGAGAAAGAGAGAGAGAAAGGGAGAGAGAGAGAGAGAGAACGTCTTTTCCTAGTATGGGCTAAAAACACAAAAATACTGTCTGGAACAGAGAAAGTATTGGATGGAGACACTGAATCTGTAGATTTCTTTACTGATTAAGTGAGGCAAGTGAAACCATGGCTGCACCATGCCAGTGTGAATCTGCAAACCATTAAAGAGAAAAGTCTACTGTTCTGGGCTGTGGGTGCACTAGACCTCAGGGCTAGACAGAAGGAGCCAAGAGTAGCCAGTCCTCAGGTGTCCCTAAAGTCTGAGGTTGCTTACTGCCTCATCCAGGAATTCCTAGTGAGCTGCTTCAGAATCTTTACCCTGTACTCTTTCTGTATCCAGGCAGAGTTCCCTAGGGCTTTGAAACTCCTGTTCATAGGCCAGTATCTCAGCTTTATCATTGGCTCTGAGAGCCCAGAGAGTCCCTGTGTTAGAAAAAACAGGGCCTAAAAATGTTGCTCAGGTGGATATACATGTCTCTAAATGTCTCCAAATTTGATCTCAGTGAACTTGCTACTAGTGTGGGTACAGAGTGGCAGAGAGATGAATAGGAGATGGGCACTTAAGGAAATTACAGAAAAATAAACAGAAAAATATGATGAAAATGATATCATAGAACAAATGGACTTAACAGACACCTATATAAAATTCCATCTGAACACTACAGAGCACACATTCTTTTCAGCAACTCCTGGAACTTTCTACAAAATAGGTCATATATTAGGATACGAAGCATATTTTGACAAATATAGAAAACTGAAATAATTTGTCCTATTTTATTACAATGGAATAAAATTTTCTACCCAGAGCAAAAGAAAGTATAGAATACACACAGTCTCATGGAGATTGAACAATAAACCTTTGAATGATGAATGTGTCCTTGAAGAAATAAAAAAGGACAGTGAATATTATAAAAATGAGTGGTTGGGGATTTAGCTCAGTGGTAGAGTGCTTGCCTAGCAAGCACAAAGCCCAGGGTTCGATCATCAGCTCTGAATAAAAGATTTTAAGAATGAAATGAAACTGAAAAGGAAACAAATGAAAACAAAAGACAGCAGACAAAGTCTCGAGGGAGACATAGCAGTCCATGGGGTGGGCATCTGCAGGCCTAAGTGCCAGGGTATAAATTTCCAATGTCCCAGCCCTTCTCCATCTGTGGGATCCTCTGCTCACACCTGCTTAGAGATCCAGAATCTCCAGTACACCCTTCTGCTTCCTGCTCCCCACTCCTTCACCCATGCTGGATCTGTGACAAGGGAGTTACCATGATTTGGGGTGAGGTTTGGGGTGAGGGTGACTGATATTCAGAATGACTTCAGAGTCCACGCTGTGCCTTCTGGAGGGGAGAGCAATAAAAAAGCAAAATGATAGGTGGCTTTATCAGCCTGATAAGCACAGACTCTCTCACCTCTGTCTGGTCAGTACAGGTCTCCTGTGACAATATCTTCCTCGGCCCCATAGAGATCCCACCTACACCTTTTGGGTACAAATTCCTACCTGGATGAGGTTCACAACTGCTCCTGTTGTGTTGGGGACCGATTCCGGACAGCAGTGTCCTTACTTTATCAAACCTTACAAAGGCAGGAAGTTCCTGGCCTAACCCGCGGGCTGTACAACTTCCTGGAGTACCTGCTAATCAGCCAGCTGCAGGGGCCTGGGACCAAAGTGACCTCACCCTCCCTTAGGAATTTTCCATCCTTCTCTCCTTGCTTCCCCTGTTCCCCCTCCCTGCCTGAAGCCCTGTTTATAAGCCTCAACACCCAGTCAATAAACGGAGACCTCGACGCAACTCAGAATGTCTCTGTCTTCCTTTACGCGCCTGGTCTCCTTTCTCTCTCGCCCCCATTGATCTTTCAGGAGGTGCCTCCTCGGGTCTCATCAAATAACCTGGCCCGCGGGACCGGGCACTGTTGGGAAACACAGTGCATCCCACAGCAGCACAAACTCAGGCTAAGGAGCTAGCTGAGCCGTTCTCAATCTGACCCTTTGTGGTGGGGAAGGGCATGTGATCCTTGCACATGGGTCCCATATCTCATATCCCACACATCAGATATGTACATTACAACTCATGACAGTAGAAAAATTACATTTATAAAGTAGCACTACAATCATTTTTGTTTTTTTTAATCCTAACCAAAACTTTCCTTCCCTCCCCTCTCCCCTGTTCCTCCCCACCTACTCTACCCTCCACTCCATGCATTCCTCCACCTTTTCTCTTCAAACACCAGCTGGCATCCCATGGATTTCAGTCAGCCCTGGTATATCACACTGCAGTGAGACCAGGAATCCCCTCCTCCCCCAAGCTTAGATGAAGCATTCCTGCAGGAGGAATGGGTCTTCAATGCAGGCAACAGAGTCAGACACCCCCTGCTCTCACTGCTAGGAGCCCCACAGGAAGACCAAGTCACACAACTGTAACATATATGTAGAGTGCCTAGGTCAGTCCCATGAAAGCTCTCTGCTTGTCAGCAACACAATAATTTTATGGTTGGGGGTCACCACAACAGCCTTAAAGGGTCACAGCATTAGGAAGGGTGAGAACCACTGAGCTAGCTGATCATGCCCCTGGATTAACTTCCTGACTTCCTGAAGGCCGTAGCCTGTGGGCTTCTGCTTCTCCTCCTGTGTTCAGTGTGAGACTCTGAAAGGGGAAGATGGGAACAGGGTCAGAGCTGCAAACCTTTGCAGAGTCAGAGACTGAGAGGGCAGGAGGCAATGGATCAGGGAGGGAGGAGCATATGAGTAATGACAGACAGCTGTGAGGGAGAATGCCTGAACTAAAGCCCACAGGTGGTCCTGCAGCACACACAGGTCAGTGATGCCCAAGGACACTCAGCGTCGAGGAGTAGAACAGTGTGAGGGACTCTGATGAATGCTGGGCCTGGAGGTCAGATAGACAAGGCAGATGGTCAGGAACAGAGGGACAAATGGGACATTTCCCTTCTCTATGTGTGGCTGTGGTTAGACTGTGGTGGTTGGTGCTGAGAACCCTTGGATAACAATGAAATTACTAACACCTTTAAGACATCATTTGGATCTTATGACTTATCACATTGGTCAGAGAATTACCCGGGTGCCCTCAAAAGGATTCTGAAAAGTTTCCTGTCCCAAAACAGAACTAGAGCCCTCCAGCCTCACAGCACAGTGCTGAAATGAGAGGCCCAGAGTCCCGTCAATGTGTCTGACCTTGGGCAAAGATGCATCTTGGCTTGTAAGGCAAAGAGTATGTGGTCTGGGCCTGTAGCATAGTCTTCAGGCCCTTCCAGAAACTGAGCCAAGAGAGTACCAGGGCAGAGTGTGTGAGCAAACCTTCATGCCTCTTCTTCCTAGATATTTTACTGTGAACTCACAAATTCCTGCCTCATCCCCCACCTAGTCAGAGACACTCTAAGGAAGCCATACTTCCCTCAGCCTGAGACCCTTACCTGTAGATTTCTGGGTTCTAAGAGTCACTTGGCATTATAGTCAACAAGATCTAGTGCAATCATTCATGATTGCTCTTCTGTACAGTTTTGGTTCAGGTACCTGGACTCTGAACCACAGACAACTGTAAGAAGACACAGAGTTGTATCACATCCTCTTCTATCACACCCAGATCTGACTCATCCACAGGGCCATCAAGGTGACAGTATCTTTCTTACACATGCTCCCTAGGATTACTTTAAAAGATAGGTGTGAACAGGGTGTAGTGGAACAAGTCTGATAATGCAGCACTCCTGTTGAGGCAGAAGAAATAGGAGACTCTCCAACTGACGTCTGGCAATCTGGCAAGAATCTGTTCATACAACAAAATCCTGAGGATGTTCAGGCAATGAAGGGTTGCTGGGGCAATAGGCTCAGGAAGTCCATCCCTTCCTCAGCATCTCTGGGTGGGTAATGGATACTGGGGAGGAAAGAGACATTTCCTTTAGTGATGTTGCTACCGGCAAACCACCCATACTCCTGTAAATAAACCCTCATCCAATTAGTTACTCTAATCAAACTGATTGGATGATCAACAACTTTTTAAAAGACAATAAAGTAGAAGAGTGACCAGTTGACAGCAAAAAGGAGAAGATGAACAGTAAGAGTAGTAGAGGAATGAAAAGGAACTAAAACCTCATTCACACGTTTGAAAATGTCATCATGAAACCCATTATTATGGATCATTAGTATATACTAAGAGAAAACTTAGAGAAAAAAAGAATTCCAACACAATAATGTCTTTGCAGATTATCTACATCAAGACACCATTACTTTTGTAGAGAGATGTTTTTAAAAGGGAGTATTATAAGATCTTCCATTGTGCTGCAGGCCTAAGCATACTCAGCTTTATTCCTCTGCCAGGTGTAATAATACAAGGCTCTAGGAACCCCACTACGAAGACAGTGAACCTTGTTTACATTCCTGGTGGACTTCTATCCAGTGCACATCAGCAACCACACGTGATCCCATTCACCAACAGAGAAGGGGTTCTTAGCATGTAACTCCAGATGCCTCCCAAACCAGATGCATGGCAACTGTAAAGGGAAGACTTCTTGCCTGACTGTGTCTTGTCCTCTCCTTGGGTGCCTCTCTTTAACACTGTGCTGCAAACATCTGTTCTTTCAAATGCCCAATCTGAAAGTGGACTGCTGGGAAGAGGAGACTCTTGGATCTATTGAGCTGTGTGAAAACCACACATACATCTCTTGGGATTCAGCTCTTCTGAGTCATCACTCAGGTTGGGGTTGACTTTGGGATTTTCATGCTGCTGTAAGCAACATCTGTTACCCTCACACCATACCCCAATAAACTCATTGGTCACCCAAGAAATGAAAAAGATTGCCAGCTCTGCTTCAAAAAAAAAAAACAAAAAAAAAACAACCAAAAAGAGGATAAACGTGCGCACAAATCTTCGGTTTTCACGTATTGGTCACAATCTAACCCCTTCTTGGGCTGGGCTTATCCACCCTCAGACTGAAAGGACACCATTCCACTAAATGTCATTTCAGAGACAGCTGCTCTTTGTGAATGAATTGTCATGATTGTGCCATGCCCCAAGTAGGGCCATATCTTCAAGTTTTATCTAAAGCTGTAACAGTGCCAGACATCAATGGTGGATTCAGTGAGCTTCATATTCTGAGAATCCATATGTCAAGGTGTGTCATGTAGGCAGTAATTCACTGAGGATAGAGGGTTGAGCTTTTGACCTTGGAAAGATGTAGGCAAAATCCTCTGATGCATGTATATGGCACTGCTCTGGCCTTTTTCACATCAGTTGTCACAAAAGGTGATGTGGATCAGATGGAGGAAGCACTCTCAGAAACACCATGCTGATTTGAAACTTTGGTCTGTCAAATTCTACAGTGTCCAAACATGATACTCTCTGTGAGGTGAGGTGCCAGGGAGATGGGAGCTTGTGGACATGACAAACCCAGAAGAGCCAGAAGGGCTTAGCTGGACACTTCCCTTCACCTTTGGTGGTGGAAAGAATCGAGGCTGTCTGTAGCATGAATCTTAAAAGTTCTTATTAATAAAATCAAAACCGAGGCCAGTTATTGGGGTCAGTGCTGGTAGATCAGAGAGACAGAACAAGTCACAGCTATCTCACCTCGCCAGATCCTCAGCTGGTCTTGTCTCCTCAGACTGGAAGCCTCTGTGTCCTCATCCCAAAGGCTCTCAGCTGAAATGTGCTTCTCGAAAGCCTGAATCCTTAACCAGCCAAATGCTTAACCAGCCAAATGCTTCTAGTTTCTGGTCTCCACGCATTACATATCTTTCTGTTTTTGCCATCACTCCCTGGGATTCAAGGCTCACTTCTCGGGATTAAAGGTGTGTGTCACCATGCCTGGCTCTTTCCAATGTGGCCTTGAACTCACAGAGATCCCAGATGGATTTCTCCCTCTGGAATGCTAGGATTAAAGGCGGTGAGTGCTACTATTTTCTGGCCTCTGTATCTAGTGGCTGTCTGTTCTCTGACCCCAGATAAATTTATTAGGGTGCACAATATTTTGGAGAATACAATACCACCACAGCTGTCTAAAGAGTGCATAGCATCCAAGGCAATCCCAGTCTGAGACAGAGAGGAGTTAGCAGATTCCTCATGTTCATCATCCACCCTCACTCAAATCAGAACTTGCACAGCCCAGGTTTATTAGGGTCATTAGATGAAAATGGTGATTCTTGCATGTTCTACCCTAGATACCATGGAGTAGACAGGATACAGCACAGCCTGACTGAGGTGCTGGGAGAGGGGAGAGCAATTCCTCTGAGTGCAGGAGGATGGCTGCCTGATACTTCCACTGCAGTCTGAAGGCATTATGGAGCTCCTTTTGCAAACACCCCTGTGTGTGCTTAGGGGGCTCACAGGACACTTTAGAATTTCAAGAGCCATATTATTTTTGAAGAGCTTCAATATAAAATGATCCACAGATGATCAAATCCAGCCATTTATATGAATACCTTTGTCGTTTTGAGCAAATGTATAAGACATTGCAACCATGTCCAATTGAAGTGTGAGGATGTTTCTGTCACTCAAAACAGTTCCTTCTCACCCCTTTACACTGGCTATTGTCCTGAACCATGTTTCCTGCCAACCCCCTAGCTGCTTTCTGGTTCTGGGGTAAGAAAAGGACCACAATTTAGACATTTTAAATCTCTGTGTATGCTGTCACAGAAATGGAATTATTTGCCTGTGCCACAAGTGTGCTTGACATGTCACGTCGCCTGTGTCTCGAAGACTCTTCCACTGTGACATCAGGTAGTGTGGGAAGAATCAGATGCCCATTCTCATCTCCATCTTCCCTGAGACTGTCTGCACAGTGAGTGCCCTCTCACCCTGTCCTGACCTGCTGACTCTCTGTTCACCTTGTGAACTCCAGCAGTGTGAGGATAAGAAGGCACGGGAAAGTGCCTTGTTCCTGGGAACTACTGAGGTTCTCAAGGGACACAATTCATACCCCTCTGCCTCACATAGGTTAATGTTCTCTTTGGCCACAAATTGTACCTAATGGTTCCCATTGTCTGTAAAATCATGTGAGTAGGTGGGATGGCTCCTCTGGCTGTTGCTTTTCAGCATGGGGAAGTGGGAACAGTTTCATACTGGTCACACAGTGTACACTGCAAGATTTTCAGGGTGCACACACTCATTGAGGATGTTGAAAATCTTCTGTTCTCTTACTGGAAGAATGAGCCAGTGCCTCCCTGCCTAGTTCTTGTACAGTTGCTGTGAAACATGTCTGGATGTTGTAGCTCAAAACCTACTGTGGGATTAGAACTCAAGCTCCTTCCACACCAGCCTGTGCTCCCTCCTTCTGTAATCATCCCCATGTGAGCACAGTAACAAGTATCCAGGCAGAAGAGCATGCTTTATGTTATTATTTATTTATTTATTTATTTATTTATTTATTTATTTATCTAATTTGAGAAAGGTTGCACTATATTATATTGATTGTCCTAAAGTTCACTTCACAACCAGCATGGCCTGAAACATCACCCAGTCCTTCAACCTAGGCCTGAGATTAAAAGAGTGGGCAACTACTCCCTGACCCAGGAAAACAAGTACCCTCCCAGTCCTTTCATTGCTGTTTTAAACCAATCAACCATCATCAGTGATGATTCCTGCAGTGCCCTTTTCAAACACCAGGGGGCAGGAGAGTCATGAGGATTTTTAGCCAGTCTCTCTGGCTTGGTAGAGAGAAGAGCCCTTCCTAGGAGTAAAGATGAAATGTGACCCTTACTTCCAGGGGAGCCTGAAGGCATTACTGATCTCCTGCTATAAACACACTTCTGTGGAGGTATGCATTTCTGAGGATGAACAGGACACTCCACCAAGGAGGTTTTATACTCTCAGTAGCCCTTACCATTGGAAAATTTGTTGTCAGTTAAATATTCTTTTAACATCATAACTTGGT
This sequence comes from Peromyscus eremicus, assembly GCF_949786415.1. Classification (NCBI taxonomy): domain Eukaryota; kingdom Metazoa; phylum Chordata; class Mammalia; order Rodentia; family Cricetidae; genus Peromyscus; species Peromyscus eremicus. The sequence goes on from NC_081420.1 coordinate 103,662,962, forward strand.
TAATTTGCATAAGGGTAAGAGATAAGCAACAAGCCACTTCAAGGATGAGAACAATTATTTCATTGGAAAATTCAGCTTTTGATCCTTTATGTCTCTGGTCTCTGCTCCCTACAACCACTTGACTACTTTCTGATGGAACAGTTTGAAAACTCCACAGAATTTAAAAACATCAGAGCCCTGGTCCTCCTATCACAGAAAAGGAATCATTTGTATCTCATCCTACTACTAGGTACAAGCTATTCAAGCCTGTTGTCTCTTGTTTTACAGTGTCATTCCTTATATGCAGGCAACACATTTTACCCACTACCCAGTTCAGGACCACCTGAGTGATCTAATTGAACTACTACTCTCTATCAAGTCCTTGTGAACATCTCAAACACAGGTTTTTGAGAGCAGTATTTTCTTTTCAATGGGCTAAAGACATCAGCGAAGAACTGCTGAATCTTTTAACATATGCGTGTTTAACTTTTAATGCAAATGCCAAACTGTCTTCCATGACTGTCATTTTGCATCTCCTCCAGACAAATGTGAGGGTGCCAGTGTCTCCATATCTTTTCGACCACTTGGCATTATGGCTCCTGAGGCTGATTGTATTGAATGGGTGTGAAGGAGCATCTCATTGCAGATGTTTCAATGAAAATTGAGCCTCTGTTCCCTGCTTCCACTTGCTCCTGTTCACTCCATACTTCCTTCCATAGAAATGCACCTCAGCATCTTTATTTCACATGTCTGCTATGGCCTTGGAAATTACCAGCAGAGGGTCTCTGAATGAAGGTGCAGTGAATAACCAAGCACAGGGGTTCCACCCCTCCCCCAGCTGTCTTAGTTATTGTTCTAGTGCTGTGAAGAGACACCATGACCAAGAAGACATCTTGTAGTAGAAATTATTTAATTCGGAGCTTCCTTACAGTTTTCAAAGGATGAGTCCATGGCCACTATCCTGGTGGGCAGCATGGCAGCAGGCAGGCATGGTGCTGTGGGCTCTTGCTGCAGCTGAGAGATTGCACCCTGATCCACCAGCAGGAGCCAGAGAGTTAGACTGGGCCTGGCATGGGTTTTTTGAAACCTTAAACCCCATCCCCATTGAAATACCTTCTCCAAAAAGACCATGCCTCCTAAAGAGTCCACCAACCGGGAACCAAACACTCAAATATATGAGTCTATAGGGGTCATTGACATTCTAACCAGCACACCAGCTGAGCTGTGAAAAAGTCTCCTATCAACAAGAAGCAACAGGAAGCCCAGGATACATGGAGAAACTACTGAGAGTAGGGAGAATAGCCGCCATTAATGGCTGGGACAAGAGACTGGGCAGGAATGCATTGGAGCTGCTACAGAGTAACAGTAGGAAGTTTGAATTATTAGAGGAGGCTGGGAAAGGCATGGCTGTGTCATGCTAGGAAAAACACAAAAGAACTAAGGAGGGAGTGCCCGCCACTGAACAGGCTCTGGGTGCATGTGTGTGGAACATGGAAATCAGTGAGTCTGTGGAGAATGCCCAGCGGGCCTGGAGCCGCACTCACCACGCGGAAGATTGCCAGGGCTGGCAAAATCCCCGCGCTTCCCACCGATTCCAGTCCAGGCACTCGGGGAGTTCCTGCACAGTGCTCCAATGTCTGAGCTAGACCCCTCCCGGGTCCCCCAGCCACACCACAGACCGCCAGCATGCTGCTGGCCCCAGCAGGAATAGAAGTCAGAGGAGAAAACTTTTCCCACCCCCAGCCGTGACCCCGCCCACAGCTTGGTTCCGATTGGCTTTCTCAACCGCCTCGCCACGCCCACCGAGGGCTCCTGAAGTACTTCAGCCGTCTCTGAGACCAGTCTTGGGTAGTCCCGGGAAAGGGTTCAGCTCCGCAATTTCAGGTTCCAAGCTGGTGGCCTCAGGTCTTAGAAGGGTTTCCTCTGCCTCTAGACGTCTTTTTTTTTTTTTTTTTTTTTTTTTTTTTTGGTTTTTTTGAGACAGGGTTTCTCTGTGTAGCTTTGAGCCTTTCCTGGAACTCACTTGGTAGCCCAGGCTGGCCTTGAACTCACAGAGATCCGCCTGGCTCTGCCTCCCGAGTGCTGGGATTAAAGGCGTGCGCCACCACCGCCTGGCCTAGACGTCTTTTTTTAAAACCTGGATGTGACGATTTGTATTGAAGAAGCCGAGAGAAATAGAATCGAAAGCGTTTTAAGATGGCGAACCGTACGGTCAAGGATGCCCACAGCATCCATGGCACCAACCCTCAGTATCTGGTGGAGAAGATCATTCGCACGCGGATCTATGAATCAAAGTACTGGAAAGAAGAGTGCTTTGGACTTACCGCTGAACTTGTAGTGGACAAAGCCATGGAGTTAAGGTTTGTGGGTGGTGTCTACGGTGGAAACATAAAGCCAACTCCTTTTCTGTGTTTAACCTTGAAGATGCTTCAGATTCAACCTGAGAAGGATATCATTGTTGAGTTCATAAAAAATGAAGATTTCAAGTATGTCCGGATGTTGGGGGCACTTTACATGAGGCTGACAGGAACTGCAATGGATTGCTACAAGTACTTGGAGCCTTTGTACAATGACTATCGAAAAATCAAGAGCCAGAACCGGAATGGGGAGTTTGAACTGATGCACGTAGATGAGTTCATTGATGAACTTCTGCACAGTGAGAGAGTCTGTGATATCATTTTGCCCCGGCTGCAGAGACGCTCTGTGCTGGAGGAAGCTGAACAACTGGAGCCCCGAGTTAGTGCTCTAGAAGAGGACATGGATGATGTGGAATCCAGTGAGGAGGAGGAAGAAGAAGATGAGAAGCTGGAAAGAGTCCCATCACCTGACCATCGACGACGAAGAAGCTACCGAGACCTGGACAAGCCACGGCGTTCTCCTGCACTGCGCTACAGGAGGAGTCGGAGTCGGTCTCCCAGGAGGCGAAGTAGATCCCCCAAAAGAAGAAGCCCTTCTCCACGCCGAGAAAGGCATAGGAGCAAGAGTCCACGACGCCATCGAAGCAGGTCCCGAGACAGACGACACAGATCCCGCTCTAAATCCCCAGGTCACCACCGTAGTCACAGACATAGGAGTCACTCCAAGTCTCCTGAAAGGTCTAAGAAAAGCCACAAGAAGAGCCGGAGAGGAAATGAGTAATGGATTCATTTTGACTTCTGCCCAGATGGCCTCCTGTGGATATGAGAAGAATAGGTTTAGTGAAAGGATCAAGATCTCCTCTTCAGGCAGCTATGCGTATTTTGGGTTTTTAAAACATCAAGTCGTTTGGTTGGTTTCTGTTTTGTTTTTATTTTAATATTACAGAGGTGGTGCTAAGTTTTGTATCTCTTTGAATTATAATCAACATCTTTGAAGGATGTTTTTGACCAAATCAAGGTCAGGTTTTGACCTAACCAACTATGGTTATTCATACTTAAAAAGGGTCAAGAGGATCTGGGAGTTGGGGAGATTCATGAGAATGAAGAGATATAGCCACGTGGTGATCCTTTTCTTATTTGTAATTAAACCAGACACAGTTGTCATTTTTCTTTAGTTTCTGCTTTCTCTATGAAATCCTGAGAGTTCTGTGGTTGATACTGCTGCGACCCAGCTAGTAAAGCGTAGTAATTCCTAACTTCTCATTAACTACTATGGTGGTATTTTGTTTGTACTGAAATGTGATTTTAATTGTATGTTAATAAATAAAGTTGCCTGGGGGTTCAGAGCTATTAGAGCCATAGCAAGAGCGTGGCGGTGGTGGCGCACACCTTTAATCCCAGCACTTGGTAGACAGAGCTAGGTAGATCTCTGTGTGTAAAAGGAGACAGCCAACATTGGAGACACACGCCTTTAATCTCAATACCATAGAGGACCTGGAGGGCTGTACATACAGGCAGTGATGACGCAGTCATGTGTTTGGGTTTACAACCAATGAGAAGGCAGAACAGAAAGATTATATAAGACAAACACAGAGGAAGTAGGTCCCTTTCGGAGAGCTCTTTTGACTGAAGAGGATCGCTGAAGCAGGAAGGTTGAGGCTCTTAGCTCTGACCTCTTGGCTTTCTTCTCTGAATCGGCTCTGTGTTTCTTATTTAATAAGATGGTTGGTTACATCTACATTTGGCGCCCAACGTGACAAGAATCCATTAAAAACCACTTAACTTGGCTTGACAGCAGGTCTGGTTTCCCGCCTGGGCGGCCGGCTCCCTAGCCCAGGCCCGGGTCGGCTTGGCCTCAGGCCAGACTGACAGTAGCCCCAAGCGGTTAGCTTAAAGCCAGTGCTACAAACAACTCAGGCCTGCCCTTCCGAACAGGGCCCCTGCCTGTAAAGCTACCGCACGTGGTTGGAGCTTAAGGAAGCCAGAGCCAAGCCTTGACTAGGCTCAAGCGGGAACACGTGGCTGGATTCAAGCTCTTAGGAAGAACTTGTGCTATTCTCTCTCTCTCTCTCTCTCTCTCTCTCTCTCTCTCTCTCTCTCTCTCTCCCCTTCTCTCTCTCTCTCTCCCCTTCTCTCTCTCTCTCTGTCATGTATGAATATGTACACACAACTGTCCAATATACACAGATTTGAGACTCTTTTTTCATTCTACATATTTACTATGGTCTTCCTCATCATCCACAAAAGGCTTCTGAGTGATGCCTCACTGGGTGACAGAGCACATGGGGACCTTCCCTCAAGTCATGCTACATAGCTTCCCAGGATTAGGAGAACACACCAGGTTGTCCAGGTAGCATAAATAAACTGCTTCTGTAATTTTGAACATGAGGGATCTTACATAGCCCAGTCATTCCTTCGGTTGGAGAGAGAAAGAGAGAGAGAAAGGGAGAGAGAGAGAGAGAGAACGTCTTTTCCTAGTATGGGCTAAAAACACAAAAATACTGTCTGGAACAGAGAAAGTATTGGATGGAGACACTGAATCTGTAGATTTCTTTACTGATTAGGTGAGGCAAGTGAAACCATGGCTGCACCATGCCAGTGTGAATCTGCAAACCATTAAAGAGAAAAGTCTACTGTTCTGGGCTGTGGGTGCACTAGACCTCAGGGCTAGACAGAAGGAGCCAAGAGTAGCCAGTCCTCAGGTGTCCCTAAAGTCTGAGGTTGCTTACTGCCTCATCCAGGAATTCCTAGTGAGCTGCTTCAGAATCTTTACCCTGTACTCTTTCTGTATCCAGGCAGAGTTCCCTAGGGCTTTGAAACTCCTGTTCATAGGCCAGTATCTCAGCTTTATCATTGGCTCTGAGAGCCCAGAGAGTCCCTGTGTTAGAAAAAACAGGGCCTAAAAATGTTGCTCAGGTGGATATACATGTCTCTAAATGTCTCCAAATTTGATCTCAGTGAACTTGCTACTAGTGTGGGTACAGAGTGGCAGAGAGATGAATAGGAGATGGGCACTTAAGGAAATTACAGAAAAATAAACAGAAAAATATGATGAAAATGATATCATAGAACAAATGGACTTAACAGACACCTATATAAAATTCCATCTGAACACTACAGAGCACACATTCTTTTCAGCAACTCCTGGAACTTTCTACAAAATAGGTCATATATTAGGAAACGAAGTGTATTTTGACAAATATAGAAAACTGAAATAATTTGTCCTATTTTATTACAATGGAATAAAATTTTCTACCCAGAGCAAAAGAAAGTATAGAATACACACAGTCTCATGGAGATTGAACAATAAACCTTTGAATGATGAATGTGTCCTTGAAGAAATAAAAAAGGACAGTGAATATTATAAAAATGAGTGGTTGGGGATTTAGCTCAGTGGTAGAGTGCTTGCCTAGCAAGCACAAAGCCCAGGGTTCGATCATCAGCTCTGAATAAAAGATTTTAAGAATGAAATGAAACTGAAAAGGAAACAAATGAAAACAAAAGACAGCAGACAAAGTCTCGAGGGAGACATAGCAGTCCATGGGGTGGGCATCTGCAGGCCTAAGTGCCAGGGTATAAATTTCCAATGTCCCAGCCCTTCTCCATCTGTGGGATCCTCTGCTCACACCTGCTTAGAGATCCAGAATCTCCAGTACACCCTTCTGCTTCCTGCTCCCCACTCCTTCACCCATGCTGGATCTGTGACAAGGGAGTTACCATGATTTGGGGTGAGGTTTGGGGTGAGGGTGACTGATATTCAGAATGACTTCAGAGTCCACGCTGTGCCTTCTGGAGGGGAGAGCAATAAAAAAGCAAAATGATAGGTGGCTTTATCAGCCTGATAAGCACAGACTCTCTCACCTCTGTCTGGTCAGTACAGGTCTCCTGTGACAATATCTTCCTCGGCCCCATAGAGATCCCACCTACACCTTTTGGGTACAAATTCCTACCTGGATGAGGTTCACAACTGCTCCTGTTGTGTTGGGGACCGATTCCGGACAGCAGTGTCCTTACTTTATCAAACCTTACAAAGGCAGGAAGTTCCTGGCCTAACCCGCGGGCTGTACAACTTCCTGGAGTACCTGCTAATCAGCCAGCTGCAGGGGCCTGGGACCAAAGTGACCTCACCCTCCCTTAGGAATTTTCCATCCTTCTCTCCTTGCTTCCCCTGTTCCCCCTCCCTGCCTGAAGCCCTGTTTATAAGCCTCAACACCCAGTCAATAAACGGAGACCTCGACGCAACTCAGACTGACTTTGTCTTCCTTTACGCGCCTGGTCTCCTTTCTCTCTCGCCCCCATTGATCTTTCAGGAGGTGCCTCCTCGGGTCTCATCAAATAACCTGGCCCGCGGGACCGGGCACTGTTGGGAAACACAGTGCATCCCACAGCAGCACAAACTCAGGCTAAGGAGCTAGCTGAGCCGTTCTCAATCTGACCCTTTGTGGTGGGGAAGGGCATGTGATCCTTGCACATGGGTCCCATATCTCATATCCCACACATCAGATATGTACATTACAACTCATGACAGTAGAAAAATTACATTTATAAAGTAGCACTACAATCATTTTTGTTTTTTTTAATCCTAACCAAAACTTTCCTTCCCTCCCCTCTCCCCTGTTCCTCCCCACCTACTCTACCCTCCACTCCATGCATTCCTCCACCTTTTCTCTTCAAACACCAGCTGGCATCCCATGGATTTCAGTCAGCCCTGGTATATCACACTGCAGTGAGACCAGGAATCCCCTCCTCCCCCAAGCTTAGATGAAGCATTCCTGCAGGAGGAATGGGTCTTCAATGCAGGCAACAGAGTCAGACACCCCCTGCTCTCACTGCTAGGAGCCCCACAGGAAGACCAAGTCACACAACTGTAACATATATGTAGAGTGCCTAGGTCAGTCCCATGAAAGCTCTCTGCTTGTCAGCAACACAATAATTTTATGGTTGGGGGTCACCACAACAGCCTTAAAGGGTCACAGCATTAGGAAGGGTGAGAACCACTGAGCTAGCTGATCATGCCCCTGGATTAACTTCCTGACTTCCTGAAGGCCGTAGCCTGTGGGCTTCTGCTTCTCCTCCTGTGTTCAGTGTGAGACTCTGAAAGGGGAAGATGGGAACAGGGTCAGAGCTGCAAACCTTTGCAGAGTCAGAGACTGAGAGGGCAGGAGGCAATGGATCAGGGAGGGAGGAGCATATGAGTAATGACAGACAGCTGTGAGGGAGAATGCCTGAACTAAAGCCCACAGGTGGTCCTGCAGCACACACAGGTCAGTGATGCCCAAGGACACTCAGCGTCGAGGAGTAGAACAGTGTGAGGGACTCTGATGAATGCTGGGCCTGGAGGTCAGATAGACAAGGCAGATGGTCAGGAACAGAGGGACAAATGGGACATTTCCCTTCTCTATGTGTGGCTGTGGTTAGACTGTGGTGGTTGGTGCTGAGAACCCTTGGATAACAATGAAATTACTAACACCTTTAAGACATCATTTGGATCTTATGACTTATCACATTGGTCAGAGAATTACCCGGGTGCCCTCAAAAGGATTCTGAAAAGTTTCCTGTCCCAAAACAGAACTAGAGCCCTCCAGCCTCACAGCACAGTGCTGAAATGAGAGGCCCAGAGTCCCGTCAATGTGTCTGACCTTGGGCAAAGATGCATCTTGGCTTGTAAGGCAAAGAGTATGTGGTCTGGGCCTGTAGCATAGTCTTCAGGCCCTTCCAGAAACTGAGCCAAGAGAGTACCAGGGCAGAGTGTGTGAGCAAACCTTCATGCCTCTTCTTCCTAGATATTTTACTGTGAACTCACAAATTCCTGCCTCATCCCCCACCTAGTCAGAGACACTCTAAGGAAGCCATACTTCCCTCAGCCTGAGACCCTTACCTGTAGATTTCTGGGTTCTAAGAGTCACTTGGCATTATAGTCAACAAGATCTAGTGCAATCATTCATGATTGCTCTTCTGTACAGTTTTGGTTCAGGTACCTGGACTCTGAACCACAGACAACTGTAAGAAGACACAGAGTTGTATCACATCCTCTTCTATCACACCCAGATCTGACTCATCCACAGGGCCATCAAGGTGACAGTATCTTTCTTACACATGCTCCCTAGGATTACTTTAAAAGATAGGTGTGAACAGGGTGTAGTGGAACAAGTCTGATAATGCAGCACTCCTGTTGAGGCAGAAGAAATAGGAGACTCTCCAACTGACGTCTGGCAATCTGGCAAGAATCTGTTCATACAACAAAATCCTGAGGATGTTCAGGCAATGAAGGGTTGCTGGGGCAATAGGCTCAGGAAGTCCATCCCTTCCTCAGCATCTCTGGGTGGGTAATGGATACTGGGGAGGAAAGAGACATTTCCTTTAGTGATGTTGCTACCGGCAAACCACCCATACTCCTGTAAATAAACCCTCATCCAATTAGTTACTCTAATCAAACTGATTGGATGATCAACAACTTTTTAAAAGACAATAAAGTAGAAGAGTGACCAGTTGACAGCAAAAAGGAGAAGATGAACAGTAAGAGTAGTAGAGGAATGAAAAGGAACTAAAACCTCATTCACACGTTTGAAAATGTCATCATGAAACCCATTATTATGGATCATTAGTATATACTAAGAGAAAACTTAGAGAAAAAAAGAATTCCAACACAATAATGTCTTTGCAGATTATCTACATCAAGACACCATTACTTTTGTAGAGAGATGTTTTTAAAAGGGAGTATTATAAGATCTTCCATTGTGCTGCAGGCCTAAGCATACTCAGCTTTATTCCTCTGCCAGGTGTAATAATACAAGGCTCTAGGAACCCCACTACGAAGACAGTGAACCTTGTTTACATTCCTGGTGGACTTCTATCCAGTGCACATCAGCAACCACACGTGATCCCATTCACCAACAGAGAAGGGGTTCTTAGCATGTAACTCCAGATGCCTCCCAAACCAGATGCATGGCAACTGTAAAGGGAAGACTTCTTGCCTGACTGTGTCTTGTCCTCTCCTTGGGTGCCTCTCTTTAACACTGTGCTGCAAACATCTGTTCTTTCAAATGCCCAATCTGAAAGTGGACTGCTGGGAAGAGGAGACTCTTGGATCTATTGAGCTGTGTGAAAACCACACATACATCTCTTGGGATTCAGCTCTTCTGAGTCATCACTCAGGTTGGGGTTGACTTTGGGATTTTCATGCTGCTGTAAGCAACATCTGTTACCCTCACACCATACCCCAATAAACTCATTGGTCACCCAAGAAATGAAAAAGATTGCCAGCTCTGCTTCAAAAAAAAAAAAAAAAAAAAAAACAACCAAAAAGAGGATAAACGTGCGCACAAATCTTCGGTTTTCACGTATTGGTCACAATCTAACCCCTTCTTGGGCTGGGCTTATCCACCCTCAGACTGAAAGGACACCATTCCACTAAATGTCATTTCAGAGACAGCTGCTCTTTGTGAATGAATTGTCATGATTGTGCCATGCCCCAAGTAGGGCCATATCTTCAAGTTTTATCTAAAGCTGTAACAGTGCCAGACATCAATGGTGGATTCAGTGAGCTTCATATTCTGAGAATCCATATGTCAAGGTGTGTCATGTAGGCAGTAATTCACTGAGGATAGAGGGTTGAGCTTTTGACCTTGGAAAGATGTAGGCAAAATCCTCTGATGCATGTATATGGCACTGCTCTGGCCTTTTTCACATCAGTTGTCACAAAAGGTGATGTGGATCAGATGGAGGAAGCACTCTCAGAAACACCATGCTGATTTGAAACTTTGGTCTGTCAAATTCTACAGTGTCCAAACATGATACTCTCTGTGAGGTGAGGTGCCAGGGAGATGGGAGCTTGTGGACATGACAAACCCAGAAGAGCCAGAAGGGCTTAGCTGGACACTTCCCTTCACCTTTGGTGGTGGAAAGAATCGAGGCTGTCTGTAGCATGAATCTTAAAAGTTCTTATTAATAAAATCAAAACCGAGGCCAGTTATTGGGGTCAGTGCTGGTAGATCAGAGAGACAGAACAAGTCACAGCTATCTCACCTCGCCAGATCCTCAGCTGGTCTTGTCTCCTCAGACTGGAAGCCTCTGTGTCCTCATCCCAAAGGCTCTCAGCTGAAATGTGCTTCTCGAAAGCCTGAATCCTTAACCAGCCAAATGCTTAACCAGCCAAATGCTTCTAGTTTCTGGTCTCCACGCATTACATATCTTTCTGTTTTTGCCATCACTCCCTGGGATTCAAGGCTCACTTCTCGGGATTAAAGGTGTGTGTCACCATGCCTGGCTCTTTCCAATGTGGCCTTGAACTCACAGAGATCCCAGATGGATTTCTCCCTCTGGAATGCTAGGATTAAAGGCGGTGAGTGCTACTATTTTCTGGCCTCTGTATCTAGTGGCTGTCTGTTCTCTGACCCCAGATAAATTTATTAGGGTGCACAATATTTTGGAGAATACAATACCACCACAGCTGTCTAAAGAGTGCATAGCATCCAAGGCAATCCCAGTCTGAGACAGAGAGGAGTTAGCAGATTCCTCATGTTCATCATCCACCCTCACTCAAATCAGAACTTGCACAGCCCAGGTTTATTAGGGTCATTAGATGAAAATGGTGATTCTTGCATGTTCTACCCTAGATACCATGGAGTAGACAGGATACAGCACAGCCTGACTGAGGTGCTGGGAGAGGGGAGAGCAATTCCTCTGAGTGCAGGAGGATGGCTGCCTGATACTTCCACTGCAGTCTGAAGGCATTATGGAGCTCCTTTTGCAAACACCCCTGTGTGTGCTTAGGGGGCTCACAGGACACTTTAGAATTTCAAGAGCCATATTATTTTTGAAGAGCTTCAATATAAAATGATCCACAGATGATCAAATCCAGCCATTTATATGAATACCTTTGTCGTTTTGAGCAAATGTATAAGACATTGCAACCATGTCCAATTGAAGTGTGAGGATGTTTCTGTCACTCAAAACAGTTCCTTCTCACCCCTTTACACTGGCTATTGTCCTGAACCATGTTTCCTGCCAACCCCCTAGCTGCTTTCTGGTTCTGGGGTAAGAAAAGGACCACAATTTAGACATTTTAAATCTCTGTGTATGCTGTCACAGAAATGGAATTATTTGCCTGTGCCACAAGTGTGCTTGACATGTCACGTCGCCTGTGTCTCGAAGACTCTTCCACTGTGACATCAGGTAGTGTGGGAAGAATCAGATGCCCATTCTCATCTCCATCTTCCCTGAGACTGTCTGCACAGTGAGTGCCCTCTCACCCTGTCCTGACCTGCTGACTCTCTGTTCACCTTGTGAACTCCAGCAGTGTGAGGATAAGAAGGCACGGGAAAGTGCCTTGTTCCTGGGAACTACTGAGGTTCTCAAGGGACACAATTCATACCCCTCTGCCTCACATAGGTTAATGTTCTCTTTGGCCACAAATTGTACCTAATGGTTCCCATTGTCTGTAAAATCATGTGAGTAGGTGGGATGGCTCCTCTGGCTGTTGCTTTTCAGCATGGGGAAGTGGGAACAGTTTCATACTGGTCACACAGTGTACACTGCAAGATTTTCAGGGTGCACACACTCATTGAGGATGTTGAAAATCTTCTGTTCTCTTACTGGAAGAATGAGCCAGTGCCTCCCTGCCTAGTTCTTGTACAGTTGCTGTGAAACATGTCTGGATGTTGTAGCTCAAAACCTACTGTGGGATTAGAACTCAAGCTCCTTCCACACCAGCCTGTGCTCCCTCCTTCTGTAATCATCCCCATGTGAGCACAGTAACAAGTATCCAGGCAGAAGAGCATGCTTTATGTTATTATTTATTTATTTATTTATTTATTTATTTATTTATTTATCTAATTTGAGAAAGGTTGCACTATATTATATTGATTGTCCTAAAGTTCACTTCACAACCAGCATGGCCTGAAACATCACCCAGTCCTTCAACCTAGGCCTGAGATTAAAAGAGTGGGCAACTACTCCCTGACCCAGGAAAACAAGTACCCTCCCAGTCCTTTCATTGCTGTTTTAAACCAATCAACCATCATCAGTGATGATTCCTGCAGTGCCCTTTTCAAACACCAGGGGGCAGGAGAGTCATGAGGATTTTTAGCCAGTCTCTCTGGCTTGGTAGAGAGAAGAGCCCTTCCTAGGAGTAAAGATGAAATGTGACCCTTACTTCCAGGGGAGCCTGAAGGCATTACTGATCTCCTGCTATAAACACACTTCTGTGGAGGTATGCATTTCTGAGGATGAACAGGACACTCCACCAAGGAGGTTTTATACTCTCAGTAGCCCTTACCATTGGAAAATTTGTTGTCAGTTAAATATTCTTTTAACATCATAACTTGGTTAATTTGCATAAGGGTAAGAGATAAGCAACAAGCCACTTCAAGGATGAGAACAATTATTTCATTGGAAAATTCAGCTTTTGATCCTTTATGTCTCTGGTCTCTGCTCCCTACAACCACTTGACTACTTTCTGATGGAACAGTTTGAAAACTCCACAGAATTTAAAAACATCAGAGCCCTGGTCCTCCTATCACAGAAAAGGAATCATTTGTATCTCATCCTACTACTAGGTACAAGCTATTCAAGCCTGTTGTCTCTTGTTTTACAGTGTCATTCCTTATATGCAGGCAACACATTTTACCCACTACCCAGTTCAGGACCACCTGAGTGATCTAATTGAACTACTACTCTCTATCAAGTCCTTGTGAACATCTCAAACACAGGTTTTTGAGAGCAGTATTTTCTTTTCAATGGGCTAAAGACATCAGCGAAGAACTGCTGAATCTTTTAACATATGCGTGTTTAACTTTTAATGCAAATGCCAAACTGTCTTCCATGACTGTCATTTTGCATCTCCTCCAGACAAATGTGAGGGTGCCAGTGTCTCCATATCTTTTCGACCACTTGGCATTATGGCTCCTGAGGCTGATTGTATTGAATGGGTGTGAAGGAGCATCTCATTGCAGATGTTTCAATGAAAATTGAGCCTCTGTTCCCTGCTTCCACTTGCTCCTGTTCACTCCATACTTCCTTCCATAGAAATGCACCTCAGCATCTTTATTTCACATGTCTGCTATGGCCTTGGAAATTACCAGCAGAGGGTCTCTGAATGAAGGTGCAGTGAATAACCAAGCACAGGGGTTCCACCCCTCCCCCAGCTGTCTTAGTTATTGTTCTAGTGCTGTGAAGAGACACCATGACCAAGAAGACATCTTGTAGTAGAAATTATTTAATTCGGAGCTTCCTTACAGTTTTCAAAGGATGAGTCCATGGCCACTATCCTGGTGGGCAGCATGGCAGCAGGCAGGCATGGTGCTGTGGGCTCTTGCTGCAGCTGAGAGATTGCACCCTGATCCACCAGCAGGAGCCAGAGAGTTAGACTGGGCCTGGCATGGGTTTTTTGAAACCTTAAACCCCATCCCCATTGAAATACCTTCTCCAAAAAGACCATGCCTCCTAAAGAGTCCACCAACCGGGAACCAAACACTCAAATATATGAGTCTATAGGGGTCATTGACATTCTAACCAGCACACCAGCTGAGCTGTGAAAAAGTCTCCTATCAACAAGAAGCAACAGGAAGCCCAGGATACATGGAGAAACTACTGAGAGTAGGGAGAATAGCCGCCATTAATGGCTGGGACAAGAGACTGGGCAGGAATGCATTGGAGCTGCTACAGAGTAACAGTAGGAAGTTTGAATTATTAGAGGAGGCTGGGAAAGGCATGGCTGTGTCATGCTAGGAAAAACACAAAAGAACTAAGGAGGGAGTGCCCGCCACTGAACAGGCTCTGGGTGCATGTGTGTGGAACATGGAAATCAGTGAGTCTGTGGAGAATGCCCAGCGGGCCTGGAGCCGCACTCACCACGCGGAAGATTGCCAGGGCTGGCAAAATCCCCGCGCTTCCCACCGATTCCAGTCCAGGCACTCGGGGAGTTCCTGCACAGTGCTCCAATGTCTGAGCTAGACCCCTCCCGGGTCCCCCAGCCACACCACAGACCGCCAGCATGCTGCTGGCCCCAGCAGGAATAGAAGTCAGAGGAGAAAACTTTTCCCACCCCCAGCCGTGACCCCGCCCACAGCTTGGTTCCGATTGGCTTTCTCAACCGCCTCGCCACGCCCACCGAGGGCTCCTGAAGTACTTCAGCCGTCTCTGAGACCAGTCTTGGGTAGTCCCGGGAAAGGGTTCAGCTCCGCAATTTCCGGTTCCAAGCTGGTGGCCTCAGGTCTTAGAAGGGTTTCCTCTGCCTCTAGACGTCTTTTTTTTTTTTTTTTTTTTTTTTTTTTTTTGGTTTTTTTGAGACAGGGTTTCTCTGTGTAGCTTTGAGCCTTTCCTGGAACTCACTTGGTAGCCCAGGCTGGCCTTGAACTCACAGAGATCCGCCTGGCTCTGCCTCCCGAGTGCTGGGATTAAAGGCGTGCGCCACCACCGCCTGGCCTAGACGTCTTTTTTTAAAACCTGGATGTGACGATTTGTATTGAAGAAGCCGAGAGAAATAGAATCGAAAGCGTTTTAAGATGGCGAACCGTACGGTCAAGGATGCCCACAGCATCCATGGCACCAACCCTCAGTATCTGGTGGAGAAGATCATTCGCACGCGGATCTATGAATCAAAGTACTGGAAAGAAGAGTGCTTTGGACTTACCGCTGAACTTGTAGTGGACAAAGCCATGGAGTTAAGGTTTGTGGGTGGTGTCTACGGTGGAAACATAAAGCCAACTCCTTTTCTGTGTTTAACCTTGAAGATGCTTCAGATTCAACCTGAGAAGGATATCATTGTTGAGTTCATAAAAAATGAAGATTTCAAGTATGTCCGGATGTTGGGGGCACTTTACATGAGGCTGACAGGAACTGCAATGGATTGCTACAAGTACTTGGAGCCTTTGTACAATGACTATCGAAAAATCAAGAGCCAGAACCGGAATGGGGAGTTTGAACTGATGCACGTAGATGAGTTCATTGATGAACTTCTGCACAGTGAGAGAGTCTGTGATATCATTTTGCCCCGGCTGCAGAGACGCTCTGTGCTGGAGGAAGCTGAACAACTGGAGCCCCGAGTTAGTGCTCTAGAAGAGGACATGGATGATGTGGAATCCAGTGAGGAGGAGGAAGAAGAAGATGAGAAGCTGGAAAGAGTCCCATCACCTGACCATCGACGACGAAGAAGCTACCGAGACCTGGACAAGCCACGGCGTTCTCCTGCACTGCGCTACAGGAGGAGTCGGAGTCGGTCTCCCAGGAGGCGAAGTAGATCCCCCAAAAGAAGAAGCCCTTCTCCACGCCGAGAAAGGCATAGGAGCAAGAGTCCACGACGCCATCGAAGCAGGTCCCGAGACAGACGACACAGATCCCGCTCTAAATCCCCAGGTCACCACCGTAGTCACAGACATAGGAGTCACTCCAAGTCTCCTGAAAGGTCTAAGAAAAGCCACAAGAAGAGCCGGAGAGGAAATGAGTAATGGATTCATTTTGACTTCTGCCCAGATGGCCTCCTGTGGATATGAGAAGAATAGGTTTAGTGAAAGGATCAAGATCTCCTCTTCAGGCAGCTATGCGTATTTTGGGTTTTTAAAACATCAAGTCGTTTGGTTGGTTTCTGTTTTGTTTTTATTTTAATATTACAGAGGTGGTGCTAAGTTTTGTATCTCTTTGAATTATAATCAACATCTTTGAAGGATGTTTTTGACCAAATCAAGGTCAGGTTTTGACCTAACCAACTATGGTTATTCATACTTAAAAAGGGTCAAGAGGATCTGGGAGTTGGGGAGATTCATGAGAATGAAGAGATATAGCCACGTGGTGATCCTTTTCTTATTTGTAATTAAACCAGACACAGTTGTCATTTTTCTTTAGTTTCTGCTTTCTCTATGAAATCCTGAGAGTTCTGTGGTTGATACTGCTGCGACCCAGCTAGTAAAGCGTAGTAATTCCTAACTTCTCATTAACTACTATGGTGGTATTTTGTTTGTACTGAAATGTGATTTTAATTGTATGTTAATAAATAAAGTTGCCTGGGGGTTCAGAGCTATTAGAGCCATAGCAAGAGCGTGGCGGTGGTGGCGCACACCTTTAATCCCAGCACTTGGTAGACAGAGCTAGGTAGATCTCTGTGTGTAAAAGGAGACAGCCAACATTGGAGACACACGCCTTTAATCTCAATACCATAGAGGACCTGGAGGGCTGTACATACAGGCAGTGATGACGCAGTCATGTGTTTGGGTTTACAACCAATGAGAAGGCAGAACAGAAAGATTATATAAGACAAACACAGAGGAAGTAGGTCCCTTTCGGAGAGCTCTTTTGACTGAAGAGGATCGCTGAAGCAGGAAGGTTGAGGCTCTTAGCTCTGACCTCTTGGCTTTCTTCTCTGAATCGGCTCTGTGTTTCTTATTTAATAAGATGGTTGGTTACATCTACATTTGGCGCCCAACGTGACAAGAATCCATTAAAAACCACTTAACTTGGCTTGACAGCAGGTCTGGTTTCCCGCCTGGGCGGCCGGCTCCCTAGCCCAGGCCCGGGTCGGCTTGGCCTCAGGCCAGACTGACAGTAGCCCCAAGCGGTTAGCTTAAAGCCAGTGCTACAAACAACTCAGGCCTGCCCTTCCGAACAGGGCCCCTGCCTGTAAAGCTACCGCACGTGGTTGGAGCTTAAGGAAGCCAGAGCCAAGCCTTGACTAGGCTCAAGCGGGAACACGTGGCTGGATTCAAGCTCTTAGGAAGAACTTGTGCTATTCTCTCTCTCTCTCTCTCTCTCTCTCTCTCTCTCTCTCTCTCTCTCTCTCTCTCTCTCTCCCCTTCTCTCTCTCTCTCTCCCCTTCTCTCTCTCTCTCTGTCATGTATGAATATGTACACACAACTGTCCAATATACACAGATTTGAGACTCTTTTTTCATTCTACATATTTACTATGGTCTTCCTCATCATCCACAAAAGGCTTCTGAGTGATGCCTCACTGGGTGACAGAGCACATGGGGACCTTCCCTCAAGTCATGCTACATAGCTTCCCAGGATTAGGAGAACACACCAGGTTGTCCAGGTAACATAAATAAACTGCTTCTGTAATTTTGAACATGAGGGATCTTACATAGCCCAGTCATTCCTTCGGTTGGAGAGAGAAAGAGAGAGAGAAAGGGAGAGAGAGAGAGAGAGAACGTCTTTTCCTAGTATGGGCTAAAAACACAAAAATACTGTCTGGAACAGAGAAAGTATTGGATGGAGACACTGAATCTGTAGATTTCTTTACTGATTAGGTGAGGCAAGTGAAACCATGGCTGCACCATGCCAGTGTGAATCTGCAAACCATTAAAGAGAAAAGTCTACTGTTCTGGGCTGTGGGTGCACTAGACCTCAGGGCTAGACAGAAGGAGCCAAGAGTAGCCAGTCCTCAGGTGTCCCTAAAGTCTGAGGTTGCTTACTGCCTCATCCAGGAATTCCTAGTGAGCTGCTTCAGAATCTTTACCCTGTACTCTTTCTGTATCCAGGCAGAGTTCCCTAGGGCTTTGAAACTCCTGTTCATAGGCCAGTATCTCAGCTTTATCATTGGCTCTGAGAGCCCAGAGAGTCCCTGTGTTAGAAAAAACAGGGCCTAAAAATGTTGCTCAGGTGGATATACATGTCTCTAAATGTCTCCAAATTTGATCTCAGTGAACTTGCTACTAGTGTGGGTACAGAGTGGCAGAGAGATGAATAGGAGATGGGCACCTAAGGAAATTACAGAAAAATAAACAGAAAAATATGATGAAAATGATATCATAGAACAAATGGACTTAACAGACACCTATATAAAATTCCATCTGAACACTACAGAGCACACATTCTTTTCAGCAACTCCTGGAACTTTCTACAAAATAGGTCATATATTAGGAAACGAAGTGTATTTTGACAAATATAGAAAACTGAAATAATTTGTCCTATTTTATTACAATGGAATAAAATTTTCTACCCAGAGCAAAAGAAAGTATAGAATACACACAGTCTCATGGAGATTGAACAATAAACCTTTGAATGATGAATGTGTCCTTGAAGAAATAAAAAAGGACAGTGAATATTATAAAAATGAGTGGTTGGGGATTTAGCTCAGTGGTAGAGTGCTTGCCTAGCAAGCACAAAGCCCAGGGTTCGATCATCAGCTCTGAATAAAAGATTTTAAGAATGAAATGAAACTGAAAAGGAAACAAATGAAAACAAAAGACAGCAGACAAAGTCTCGAGGGAGACATAGCAGTCCATGGGGTGGGCATCTGCAGGCCTAAGTGCCAGGGTATAAATTTCCAATGTCCCAGCCCTTCTCCATCTGTGGGATCCTCTGCTCACACCTGCTTAGAGATCCAGAATCTCCAGTACACCCTTCTGCTTCCTGCTCCCCACTCCTTCACCCATGCTGGATCTGTGACAAGGGAGTTACCATGATTTGGGGTGAGGTTTGGGGTGAGGGTGACTGATATTCAGAATGACTTCAGAGTCCACGCTGTGCCTTCTGGAGGGGAGAGCAATAAAAAAGCAAAATGATAGGTGGCTTTATCAGCCTGATAAGCACAGACTCTCTCACCTCTGTCTGGTCAGTACAGGTCTCCTGTGACAATATCTTCCTCGGCCCCATAGAGATCCCACCTACACCTTTTGGGTACAAATTCCTACCTGGATGAGGTTCACAACTGCTCCTGTTGTGTTGGGGACCGATTCCGGACAGCAGTGTCCTTACTTTATCAAACCTTACAAAGGCAGGAAGTTCCTGGCCTAACCCGCGGGCTGTACAACTTCCTGGAGTACCTGCTAATCAGCCAGCTGCAGGGGCCTGGGACCAAAGTGACCTCACCCTCCCTTAGGAATTTTCCATCCTTCTCTCCTTGCTTCCCCTGTTCCCCCTCCCTGCCTGAAGCCCTGTTTATAAGCCTCAACACCCAGTCAATAAACGGAGACCTCGACGCAACTCAGAATGTCTCTGTCTTCCTTTACGCGCCTGGTCTCCTTTCTCTCTCGCCCCCATTGATCTTTCAGGAGGTGCCTCCTCGGGTCTCATCAAATAACCTGGCCCGCGGGACCGGGCACTGTTGGGAAACACAGTGCATCCCACAGCAGCACAAACTCAGGCTAAGGAGCTAGCTGAGCCGTTCTCAATCTGACCCTTTGTGGTGGGGAAGGGCATGTGATCCTTGCACATGGGTCCCATATCTCATATCCCACACATCAGATATGTACATTACAACTCATGACAGTAGAAAAATTACATTTATAAAGTAGCACTACAATCATTTTTGTTTTTTTTAATCCTAACCAAAACTTTCCTTCCCTCCCCTCTCCCCTGTTCCTCCCCACCTACTCTACCCTCCACTCCATGCATTCCTCCACCTTTTCTCTTCAAACACCAGCTGGCATCCCATGGATTTCAGTCAGCCCTGGTATATCACACTGCAGTGAGACCAGGAATCCCCTCCTCCCCCAAGCTTAGATGAAGCATTCCTGCAGGAGGAATGGGTCTTCAATGCAGGCAACAGAGTCAGACACCCCCTGCTCTCACTGCTAGGAGCCCCACAGGAAGACCAAGTCACACAACTGTAACATATATGTAGAGTGCCTAGGTCAGTCCCATGAAAGCTCTCTGCTTGTCAGCAACACAATAATTTTATGGTTGGGGGTCACCACAACAGCCTTAAAGGGTCACAGCATTAGGAAGGGTGAGAACCACTGAGCTAGCTGATCATGCCCCTGGATTAACTTCCTGACTTCCTGAAGGCCGTAGCCTGTGGGCTTCTGCTTCTCCTCCTGTGTTCAGTGTGAGACTCTGAAAGGGGAAGATGGGAACAGGGTCAGAGCTGCAAACCTTTGCAGAGTCAGAGACTGAGAGGGCAGGAGGCAATGGATCAGGGAGGGAGGAGCATATGAGTAATGACAGACAGCTGTGAGGGAGAATGCCTGAACTAAAGCCCACAGGTGGTCCTGCAGCACACACAGGTCAGTGATGCCCAAGGACACTCAGCGTCGAGGAGTAGAACAGTGTGAGGGACTCTGATGAATGCTGGGCCTGGAGGTCAGATAGACAAGGCAGATGGTCAGGAACAGAGGGACAAATGGGACATTTCCCTTCTCTATGTGTGGCTGTGGTTAGACTGTGGTGGTTGGTGCTGAGAACCCTTGGATAACAATGAAATTACTAACACCTTTAAGACATCATTTGGATCTTATGACTTATCACATTGGTCAGAGAATTACCCGGGTGCCCTCAAAAGGATTCTGAAAAGTTTCCTGTCCCAAAACAGAACTAGAGCCCTCCAGCCTCACAGCACAGTGCTGAAATGAGAGGCCCAGAGTCCCGTCAATGTGTCTGACCTTGGGCAAAGATGCATCTTGGCTTGTAAGGCAAAGAGTATGTGGTCTGGGCCTGTAGCATAGTCTTCAGGCCCTTCCAGAAACTGAGCCAAGAGAGTACCAGGGCAGAGTGTGTGAGCAAACCTTCATGCCTCTTCTTCCTAGATATTTTACTGTGAACTCACAAATTCCTGCCTCATCCCCCACCTAGTCAGAGACACTCTAAGGAAGCCATACTTCCCTCAGCCTGAGACCCTTACCTGTAGATTTCTGGGTTCTAAGAGTCACTTGGCATTATAGTCAACAAGATCTAGTGCAATCATTCATGATTGCTCTTCTGTACAGTTTTGGTTCAGGTACCTGGACTCTGAACCACAGACAACTGTAAGAAGACACAGAGTTGTATCACATCCTCTTCTATCACACCCAGATCTGACTCATCCACAGGGCCATCAAGGTGACAGTATCTTTCTTACACATGCTCCCTAGGATTACTTTAAAAGATAGGTGTGAACAGGGTGTAGTGGAACAAGTCTGATAATGCAGCACTCCTGTTGAGGCAGAAGAAATAGGAGACTCTCCAACTGACGTCTGGCAATCTGGCAAGAATCTGTTCATACAACAAAATCCTGAGGATGTTCAGGCAATGAAGGGTTGCTGGGGCAATAGGCTCAGGAAGTCCATCCCTTCCTCAGCATCTCTGGGTGGGTAATGGATACTGGGGAGGAAAGAGACATTTCCTTTAGTGATGTTGCTACCGGCAAACCACCCATACTCCTGTAAATAAACCCTCATCCAATTAGTTACTCTAATCAAACTGATTGGATGATCAACAACTTTTTAAAAGACAATAAAGTAGAAGAGTGACCAGTTGACAGCAAAAAGGAGAAGATGAACAGTAAGAGTAGTAGAGGAATGAAAAGGAACTAAAACCTCATTCACACGTTTGAAAATGTCATCATGAAACCCATTATTATGGATCATTAGTATATACTAAGAGAAAACTTAGAGAAAAAAAGAATTCCAACACAATAATGTCTTTGCAGATTATCTACATCAAGACACCATTACTTTTGTAGAGAGATGTTTTTAAAAGGGAGTATTATAAGATCTTCCATTGTGCTGCAGGCCTAAGCATACTCAGCTTTATTCCTCTGCCAGGTGTAATAATACAAGGCTCTAGGAACCCCACTACGAAGACAGTGAACCTTGTTTACATTCCTGGTGGACTTCTATCCAGTGCACATCAGCAACCACACGTGATCCCATTCACCAACAGAGAAGGGGTTCTTAGCATGTAACTCCAGATGCCTCCCAAACCAGATGCATGGCAACTGTAAAGGGAAGACTTCTTGCCTGACTGTGTCTTGTCCTCTCCTTGGGTGCCTCTCTTTAACACTGTGCTGCAAACATCTGTTCTTTCAAATGCCCAATCTGAAAGTGGACTGCTGGGAAGAGGAGACTCTTGGATCTATTGAGCTGTGTGAAAACCACACATACATCTCTTGGGATTCAGCTCTTCTGAGTCATCACTCAGGTTGGGGTTGACTTTGGGATTTTCATGCTGCTGTAAGCAACATCTGTTACCCTCACACCATACCCCAATAAACTCATTGGTCACCCAAGAAATGAAAAAGATTGCCAGCTCTGCTTCAAAAAAAAAAAAAAAAAAAAAACAACCAAAAAGAGGATAAACGTGCGCACAAATCTTCGGTTTTCACGTATTGGTCACAATCTAACCCCTTCTTGGGCTGGGCTTATCCACCCTCAGACTGAAAGGACACCATTCCACTAAATGTCATTTCAGAGACAGCTGCTCTTTGTGAATGAATTGTCATGATTGTGCCATGCCCCAAGTAGGGCCATATCTTCAAGTTTTATCTAAAGCTGTAACAGTGCCAGACATCAATGGTGGATTCAGTGAGCTTCATATTCTGAGAATCCATATGTCAAGGTGTGTCATGTAGGCAGTAATTCACTGAGGATAGAGGGTTGAGCTTTTGACCTTGGAAAGATGTAGGCAAAATCCTCTGATGCATGTATATGGCACTGCTCTGGCCTTTTTCACATCAGTTGTCACAAAAGGTGATGTGGATCAGATGGAGGAAGCACTCTCAGAAACACCATGCTGATTTGAAACTTTGGTCTGTCAAATTCTACAGTGTCCAAACATGATACTCTCTGTGAGGTGAGGTGCCAGGGAGATGGGAGCTTGTGGACATGACAAACCCAGAAGAGCCAGAAGGGCTTAGCTGGACACTTCCCTTCACCTTTGGTGGTGGAAAGAATCGAGGCTGTCTGTAGCATGAATCTTAAAAGTTCTTATTAATAAAATCAAAACCGAGGCCAGTTATTGGGGTCAGTGCTGGTAGATCAGAGAGACAGAACAAGTCACAGCTATCTCACCTCGCCAGATCCTCAGCTGGTCTTGTCTCCTCAGACTGGAAGCCTCTGTGTCCTCATCCCAAAGGCTCTCAGCTGAAATGTGCTTCTCGAAAGCCTGAATCCTTAACCAGCCAAATGCTTAACCAGCCAAATGCTTCTAGTTTCTGGTCTCCACGCATTACATATCTTTCTGTTTTTGCCATCACTCCCTGGGATTCAAGGCTCACTTCTCGGGATTAAAGGTGTGTGTCACCATGCCTGGCTCTTTCCAATGTGGCCTTGAACTCACAGAGATCCCAGATGGATTTCTCCCTCTGGAATGCTAGGATTAAAGGCGGTGAGTGCTACTATTTTCTGGCCTCTGTATCTAGTGGCTGTCTGTTCTCTGACCCCAGATAAATTTATTAGGGTGCACAATATTTTGGAGAATACAATACCACCACAGCTGTCTAAAGAGTGCATAGCATCCAAGGCAATCCCAGTCTGAGACAGAGAGGAGTTAGCAGATTCCTCATGTTCATCATCCACCCTCACTCAAATCAGAACTTGCACAGCCCAGGTTTATTAGGGTCATTAGATGAAAATGGTGATTCTTGCATGTTCTACCCTAGATACCATGGAGTAGACAGGATACAGCACAGCCTGACTGAGGTGCTGGGAGAGGGGAGAGCAATTCCTCTGAGTGCAGGAGGATGGCTGCCTGATACTTCCACTGCAGTCTGAAGGCATTATGGAGCTCCTTTTGCAAACACCCCTGTGTGTGCTTAGGGGGCTCACAGGACACTTTAGAATTTCAAGAGCCATATTATTTTTGAAGAGCTTCAATATAAAATGATCCACAGATGATCAAATCCAGCCATTTATATGAATACCTTTGTCGTTTTGAGCAAATGTATAAGACATTGCAACCATGTCCAATTGAAGTGTGAGGATGTTTCTGTCACTCAAAACAGTTCCTTCTCACCCCTTTACACTGGCTATTGTCCTGAACCATGTTTCCTGCCAACCCCCTAGCTGCTTTCTGGTTCTGGGGTAAGAAAAGGACCACAATTTAGACATTTTAAATCTCTGTGTATGCTGTCACAGAAATGGAATTATTTGCCTGTGCCACAAGTGTGCTTGACATGTCACGTCGCCTGTGTCTCGAAGACTCTTCCACTGTGACATCAGGTAGTGTGGGAAGAATCAGATGCCCATTCTCATCTCCATCTTCCCTGAGACTGTCTGCACAGTGAGTGCCCTCTCACCCTGTCCTGACCTGCTGACTCTCTGTTCACCTTGTGAACTCCAGCAGTGTGAGGATAAGAAGGCACGGGAAAGTGCCTTGTTCCTGGGAACTACTGAGGTTCTCAAGGGACACAATTCATACCCCTCTGCCTCACATAGGTTAATGTTCTCTTTGGCCACAAATTGTACCTAATGGTTCCCATTGTCTGTAAAATCATGTGAGGAGGTGGGATGGCTCCTCTGGCTGTCGCTTTTCAGCATGGGGAAGTGGGAACAGTTTCATACTGGTCACACAGTGTACACTGCAAGATTTTCAGGGTGCACACACTCATTGAGGATGTTGAAAATCTTCTGTTCTCTTACTGGAAGAATGAGCCAGTGCCTCCCTGCCTAGTTCTTGTACAGTTGCTGTGAAACATGTCTGGATGTTGTAGCTCAAAACCTACTGTGGGATTAGAACTCAAGCTCCTTCCACACCAGCCTGTGCTCCCTCCTTCTGTAATCATCCCCATGTGAGCACAGTAACAAGTATCCAGGCAGAAGAGCATGCTTTATGTTATTATTTATTTATTTATTTATTTATTTATTTATTTATTTATCTAATTTGAGAAAGGTTGCACTATATTATATTGATTGTCCTAAAGTTCACTTCACAACCAGCATGGCCTGAAACATCACCCAGTCCTTCAACCTAGGCCTGAGATTAAAAGAGTGGGCAACTACTCCCTGACCCAGGAAAACAAGTACCCTCCCAGTCCTTTCATTGCTGTTTTAAACCAATCAACCATCATCAGTGATGATTCCTGCAGTGCCCTTTTCAAACACCAGGGGGCAGGAGAGTCATGAGGATTTTTAGCCAGTCTCTCTGGCTTGGTAGAGAGAAGAGCCCTTCCTAGGAGTAAAGATGAAATGTGACCCTTACTTCCAGGGGAGCCTGAAGGCATTACTGAGTTCCTGCTATAAACACACTTCTGTGGAGGTATGCATTTCTGAGGATGAACAGGACACTTCACCAAGGAGGTTTTATACTCTCAGTAGCCCTTACCATTGGAAAATTTGTTGTCAGTTAAATATTCTTTTAACATCATGACTTGGTTAATTTGCATAAGGGTAAGAGATAAGCAACAAGCCACTTCAAGGATGAGAACAATTATTTCATTGGAAAATTCAGCTTTTGATCCTTTATGTCTCTGGTCTCTGCTCCCTACAACCACTTGACTACTTTCTGATGGAACAGTTTGAAAACTCCACAGAATTTAAAAACATCAGAGCCCTGGTCCTCCTATCACAGAAAAGGAATCATTTGTATCTCATCCTACTACTAGGTACAAGCTATTCAAGCCTGTTGTCTCTTGTTTTACAGTGTCATTCCTTATATGCAGGCAACACATTTTACCCACTACCCAGTTCAGGACCACCTGAGTGATCTAATTGAACTACTACTCTCTATCAAGTCCTTGTGAACATCTCAAACACAGGTTTTTGAGAGCAGTATTTTCTTTTCAATGGGCTAAAGACATCAGCGAAGAACTGCTGAATCTTTTAACATACGCATGTTTAACTTTTAATGCAAATGCCAAACTGTCTTCCATGACTGTCATTTTGCATCTCCTCCAGACAAATGTGAGGGTGCCAGTGTCTCCATATCTTTTCGACCACTTGGCATTATGGCTCCTGAGGCTGATTGTATTGAATGGGTGTGAAGGAGCATCTCATTGCAGATGTTTCAATGAAAATTGAGCCTCTGTTCCCTGCTTCCACTTGCTCCTGTTCACTCCATACTTCCTTCCATAGAAATGCACCTCAGCATCTTTATTTCACATGTCTGCTATGGCCTTGGAAATTACCAGCAGAGGGTCTCTGAATGAAGGTGCAGTGAATAACCAAGCACATGGGTTCCACCCCTCCCCCAGCTGTCTTAGTTATTGTTCTAGTGCTGTGAAGAGACACCATGACCAAGAAGACATCTTGTAGTAGAAATTATTTAATTCGGAGCTTCCTTACAGTTTTCAAAGGATGAGTCCATGGCCACTATCCTGGTGGGCAGCATGGCAGCAGGCAGGCATGGTGCTGTGGGCTCTTGCTGCAGCTGAGAGATTGCACCCTGATCCACCAGCAGGAGCCAGAGAGTTAGACTGGGCCTGGCATGGGTTTTTTGAAACCTTAAACCCCATCCCCATTGAAATACCTTCTCCAAAAAGACCATGCCTCCTAAAGAGTCCACCAACCGGGAACCAAACACTCAAATATATGAGTCTATAGGGGTCATTGACATTCTAACCAGCACACCAGCTGAGCTGTGAAAAAGTCTCCTATCAACAAGAAGCAACAGGAAGCCCAGGATACATGGAGAAACTACTGAGAGTAGGGAGAATAGCCGCCATTAATGGCTGGGACAAGAGACTGGGCAGGAATGCATTGGAGCTGCTACAGAGTAACAGTAGGAAGTTTGAATTATTAGAGGAGGCTGGGAAAGGCATGGCTGTGTCATGCTAGGAAAAACACAAAAGAACTAAGGAGGGAGTGCCCGCCACTGAACAGGCTCTGGGTGCATGTGTGTGGAACATGGAAATCAGTGAGTCTGTGGAGAATGCCCAGCGGGCCTGGAGCCGCACTCACCACGCGGAAGATTGCCAGGGCTGGCAAAATCCCCGCGCTTCCCACCGATTCCAGTCCAGGCACTCGGGGAGTTCCTGCACAGTGCTCCAATGTCTGAGCTAGACCCCTCCCGGGTCCCCCAGCCACACCACAGACCGCCAGCATGCTGCTGGCCCCAGCAGGAATAGAAGTCAGAGGAGAAAACTTTTCCCACCCCCAGCCGTGACCCCGCCCACAGCTTGGTTCCGATTGGCTTTCTCAACCGCCTCGCCACGCCCACCGAGGGCTCCTGAAGTACTTCAGCCGTCTCTGAGACCAGTCTTGGGTAGTCCCGGGAAAGGGTTCAGCTCCGCAATTTCAGGTTCCAAGCTGGTGGCCTCAGGTCTTAGAAGGGTTTCCTCTGCCTCTAGACGTCTTTTTTTTTTTTTTTTTTTTTTTTTTTTTTGGTTTTTTTGAGACAGGGTTTCTCTGTGTAGCTTTGAGCCTTTCCTGGAACTCACTTGGTAGCCCAGGCTGGCCTTGAACTCACAGAGATCCGCCTGGCTCTGCCTCCCGAGTGCTGGGATTAAAGGCGTGCGCCACCACCGCCTGGCCTAGACGTCTTTTTTTAAAACCTGGATGTGACGATTTGTATTGAAGAAGCCGAGAGAAATAGAATCGAAAGCGTTTTAAGATGGCGAACCGTACGGTCAAGGATGCCCACAGCATCCATGGCACCAACCCTCAGTATCTGGTGGAGAAGATCATTCGCACGCGGATCTATGAATCAAAGTACTGGAAAGAAGAGTGCTTTGGACTTACCGCTGAACTTGTAGTGGACAAAGCCATGGAGTTAAGGTTTGTGGGTGGTGTCTACGGTGGAAACATAAAGCCAACTCCTTTTCTGTGTTTAACCTTGAAGATGCTTCAGATTCAACCTGAGAAGGATATCATTGTTGAGTTCATAAAAAATGAAGATTTCAAGTATGTCCGGATGTTGGGGGCACTTTACATGAGGCTGACAGGAACTGCAATGGATTGCTACAAGTACTTGGAGCCTTTGTACAATGACTATCGAAAAATCAAGAGCCAGAACCGGAATGGGGAGTTTGAACTGATGCACGTAGATGAGTTCATTGATGAACTTCTGCACAGTGAGAGAGTCTGTGATATCATTTTGCCCCGGCTGCAGAGACGCTCTGTGCTGGAGGAAGCTGAACAACTGGAGCCCCGAGTTAGTGCTCTAGAAGAGGACATGGATGATGTGGAATCCAGTGAGGAGGAGGAAGAAGAAGATGAGAAGCTGGAAAGAGTCCCATCACCTGACCATCGACGACGAAGAAGCTACCGAGACCTGGACAAGCCACGGCGTTCTCCTGCACTGCGCTACAGGAGGAGTCGGAGTCGGTCTCCCAGGAGGCGAAGTAGATCCCCCAAAAGAAGAAGCCCTTCTCCACGCCGAGAAAGGCATAGGAGCAAGAGTCCACGACGCCATCGAAGCAGGTCCCGAGACAGACGACACAGATCCCGCTCTAAATCCCCAGGTCACCACCGTAGTCACAGACATAGGAGTCACTCCAAGTCTCCTGAAAGGTCTAAGAAAAGCCACAAGAAGAGCCGGAGAGGAAATGAGTAATGGATTCATTTTGACTTCTGCCCAGATGGCCTCCTGTGGATAGGAGAAGAATAGGTTTAGTGAAAGGATCAAGATCTCCTCTTCAGGCAGCTATGCGTATTTTGGGTTTTTAAAACATCAAGTCGTTTGGTTGGTTTCTGTTTTGTTTTTATTTTAATATTACAGAGGTGGTGCTAAGTTTTGTATCTCTTTGAATTATAATCAACATCTTTGAAGGATGTTTTTGACCAAATCAAGGTCAGGTTTTGACCTAACCAACTATGGTTATTCATACTTAAAAAGGGTCAAGAGGATCTGGGAGTTGGGGAGATTCATGAGAATGAAGAGATATAGCCACGTGGTGATCCTTTTCTTATTTGTAATTAAACCAGACACAGTTGTCATTTTTCTTTAGTTTCTGCTTTCTCTATGAAATCCTGAGAGTTCTGTGGTTGATACTGCTGCGACCCAGCTAGTAAAGCGTAGTAATTCCTAACTTCTCATTAACTACTATGGTGGTATTTTGTTTGTACTGAAATGTGATTTTAATTGTATGTTAATAAATAAAGTTGCCTGGGGGTTCAGAGCTATTAGAGCCATAGCAAGAGCGTGGCGGTGGTGGCGCACACCTTTAATCCCAGCACTTGGTAGACAGAGCTAGGTAGATCTCTGTGTGTAAAAGGAGACAGCCAACATTGGAGACACACGCCTTTAATCTCAATACCATAGAGGACCTGGAGGGCTGTACATACAGGCAGTGATGACGCAGTCATGTGTTTGGGTTTACAACCAATGAGAAGGCAGAACAGAAAGATTATATAAGACAAACACAGAGGAAGTAGGTCCCTTTCGGAGAGCTCTTTTGACTGAAGAGGATCGCTGAAGCAGGAAGGTTGAGGCTCTTAGCTCTGACCTCTTGGCTTTCTTCTCTGAATCGGCTCTGTGTTTCTTATTTAATAAGATGGTTGGTTACATCTACATTTGGCGCCCAACGTGACAAGAATCCATTAAAAACCACTTAACTTGGCTTGACAGCAGGTCTGGTTTCCCGCCTGGGCGGCCGGCTCCCTAGCCCAGGCCCGGGTCGGCTTGGCCTCAGGCCAGACTGACAGTAGCCCCAAGCGGTTAGCTTAAAGCCAGTGCTACAAACAACTCAGGCCTGCCCTTCCGAACAGGGCCCCTGCCTGTAAAGCTACCGCACGTGGTTGGAGCTTAAGGAAGCCAGAGCCAAGCCTTGACTAGGCTCAAGCGGGAACACGTGGCTGGATTCAAGCTCTTAGGAAGAACTTGTGCTATTCTCTCTCTCTCTCTCTCTCTCTCTCTCTCTCTCTCTCTCTCTCTCTCTCTCTCTCTCTCTCCCCTTCTCTCTCTCTCTCTCCCCTTCTCTCTCTCTCTCTGTCATGTATGAATATGTACACACAACTGTCCAATATACACAGATTTGAGACTCTTTTTTCATTCTACATATTTACTATGGTCTTCCTCATCATCCACAAAAGGCTTCTGAGTGATGCCTCACTGGGTGACAGAGCACATGGGGACCTTCCCTCAAGTCATGCTACATAGCTTCCCAGGATTAGGAGAACACACCAGGTTGTCCAGGTAACATAAATAAACTGCTTCTGTAATTTTGAACATGAGGGATCTTACATAGCCCAGTCATTCCTTCGGTTGGAGAGAGAAAGAGAGAGAGAAAGGGAGAGAGAGAGAGAGAGAACGTCTTTTCCTAGTATGGGCTAAAAACACAAAAATACTGTCTGGAACAGAGAAAGTATTGGATGGAGACACTGAATCTGTAGATTTCTTTACTGATTAGGTGAGGCAAGTGAAACCATGGCTGCACCATGCCAGTGTGAATCTGCAAACCATTAAAGAGAAAAGTCTACTGTTCTGGGCTGTGGGTGCACTAGACCTCAGGGCTAGACAGAAGGAGCCAAGAGTAGCCAGTCCTCAGGTGTCCCTAAAGTCTGAGGTTGCTTACTGCCTCATCCAGGAATTCCTAGTGAGCTGCTTCAGAATCTTTACCCTGTACTCTTTCTGTATCCAGGCAGAGTTCCCTAGGGCTTTGAAACTCCTGTTCATAGGCCAGTATCTCAGCTTTATCATTGGCTCTGAGAGCCCAGAGAGTCCCTGTGTTAGAAAAAACAGGGCCTAAAAATGTTGCTCAGGTGGATATACATGTCTCTAAATGTCTCCAAATTTGATCTCAGTGAACTTGCTACTAGTGTGGGTACAGAGTGGCAGAGAGATGAATAGGAGATGGGCACTTAAGGAAATTACAGAAAAATAAACAGAAAAATATGATGAAAATGATATCATAGAACAAATGGACTTAACAGACACCTATATAAAATTCCATCTGAACACTACAGAGCACACATTCTTTTCAGCAACTCCTGGAACTTTCTACAAAATAGGTCATATATTAGGAAACGAAGTGTATTTTGACAAATATAGAAAACTGAAATAATTTGTCCTATTTTATTACAATGGAATAAAATTTTCTACCCAGAGCAAAAGAAAGTATAGAATACACACAGTCTCATGGAGATTGAACAATAAACCTTTGAATGATGAATGTGTCCTTGAAGAAATAAAAAAGGACAGTGAATATTATAAAAATGAGTGGTTGGGGATTTAGCTCAGTGGTAGAGTGCTTGCCTAGCAAGCACAAAGCCCAGGGTTCGATCATCAGCTCTGAATAAAAGATTTTAAGAATGAAATGAAACTGAAAAGGAAACAAATGAAAACAAAAGACAGCAGACAAAGTCTCGAGGGAGACATAGCAGTCCATGGGGTGGGCATCTGCAGGCCTAAGTGCCAGGGTATAAATTTCCAATGTCCCAGCCCTTCTCCATCTGTGGGATCCTCTGCTCACACCTGCTTAGAGATCCAGAATCTCCAGTACACCCTTCTGCTTCCTGCTCCCCACTCCTTCACCCATGCTGGATCTGTGACAAGGGAGTTACCATGATTTGGGGTGAGGTTTGGGGTGAGGGTGACTGATATTCAGAATGACTTCAGAGTCCACGCTGTGCCTTCTGGAGGGGAGAGCAATAAAAAAGCAAAATGATAGGTGGCTTTATCAGCCTGATAAGCACAGACTCTCTCACCTCTGTCTGGTCAGTACAGGTCTCCTGTGACAATATCTTCCTCGGCCCCATAGAGATCCCACCTACACCTTTTGGGTACAAATTCCTACCTGGATGAGGTTCACAACTGCTCCTGTTGTGTTGGGGACCGATTCCGGACAGCAGTGTCCTTACTTTATCAAACCTTACAAAGGCAGGAAGTTCCTGGCCTAACCCGCGGGCTGTACAACTTCCTGGAGTACCTGCTAATCAGCCAGCTGCAGGGGCCTGGGACCAAAGTGACCTCACCCTCCCTTAGGAATTTTCCATCCTTCTCTCCTTGCTTCCCCTGTTCCCCCTCCCTGCCTGAAGCCCTGTTTATAAGCCTCAACACCCAGTCAATAAACGGAGACCTCGACGCAACTCAGAATGTCTCTGTCTTCCTTTACGCGCCTGGTCTCCTTTCTCTCTCGCCCCCATTGATCTTTCAGGAGGTGCCTCCTCGGGTCTCATCAAATAACCTGGCCCGCGGGACCGGGCACTGTTGGGAAACACAGTGCATCCCACAGCAGCACAAACTCAGGCTAAGGAGCTAGCTGAGCCGTTCTCAATCTGACCCTTTGTGGTGGGGAAGGGCATGTGATCCTTGCACATGGGTCCCATATCTCATATCCCACACATCAGATATGTACATTACAACTCATGACAGTAGAAAAATTACATTTATAAAGTAGCACTACAATCATTTTTGTTTTTTTTAATCCTAACCAAAACTTTCCTTCCCTCCCCTCTCCCCTGTTCCTCCCCACCTACTCTACCCTCCACTCCATGCATTCCTCCACCTTTTCTCTTCAAACACCAGCTGGCATCCCATGGATTTCAGTCAGCCCTGGTATATCACACTGCAGTGAGACCAGGAATCCCCTCCTCCCCCAAGCTTAGATGAAGCATTCCTGCAGGAGGAATGGGTCTTCAATGCAGGCAACAGAGTCAGACACCCCCTGCTCTCACTGCTAGGAGCCCCACAGGAAGACCAAGTCACACAACTGTAACATATATGTAGAGTGCCTAGGTCAGTCCCATGAAAGCTCTCTGCTTGTCAGCAACACAATAATTTTATGGTTGGGGGTCACCACAACAGCCTTAAAGGGTCACAGCATTAGGAAGGGTGAGAACCACTGAGCTAGCTGATCATGCCCCTGGATTAACTTCCTGACTTCCTGAAGGCCGTAGCCTGTGGGCTTCTGCTTCTCCTCCTGTGTTCAGTGTGAGACTCTGAAAGGGGAAGATGGGAACAGGGTCAGAGCTGCAAACCTTTGCAGAGTCAGAGACTGAGAGGGCAGGAGGCAATGGATCAGGGAGGGAGGAGCATATGAGTAATGACAGACAGCTGTGAGGGAGAATGCCTGAACTAAAGCCCACAGGTGGTCCTGCAGCACACACAGGTCAGTGATGCCCAAGGACACTCAGCGTCGAGGAGTAGAACAGTGTGAGGGACTCTGATGAATGCTGGGCCTGGAGGTCAGATAGACAAGGCAGATGGTCAGGAACAGAGGGACAAATGGGACATTTCCCTTCTCTATGTGTGGCTGTGGTTAGACTGTGGTGGTTGGTGCTGAGAACCCTTGGATAACAATGAAATTACTAACACCTTTAAGACATCATTTGGATCTTATGACTTATCACATTGGTCAGAGAATTACCCGGGTGCCCTCAAAAGGATTCTGAAAAGTTTCCTGTCCCAAAACAGAACTAGAGCCCTCCAGCCTCACAGCACAGTGCTGAAATGAGAGGCCCAGAGTCCCGTCAATGTGTCTGACCTTGGGCAAAGATGCATCTTGGCTTGTAAGGCAAAGAGTATGTGGTCTGGGCCTGTAGCATAGTCTTCAGGCCCTTCCAGAAACTGAGCCAAGAGAGTACCAGGGCAGAGTGTGTGAGCAAACCTTCATGCCTCTTCTTCCTAGATATTTTACTGTGAACTCACAAATTCCTGCCTCATCCCCCACCTAGTCAGAGACACTCTAAGGAAGCCATACTTCCCTCAGCCTGAGACCCTTACCTGTAGATTTCTGGGTTCTAAGAGTCACTTGGCATTATAGTCAACAAGATCTAGTGCAATCATTCATGATTGCTCTTCTGTACAGTTTTGGTTCAGGTACCTGGACTCTGAACCACAGACAACTGTAAGAAGACACAGAGTTGTATCACATCCTCTTCTATCACACCCAGATCTGACTCATCCACAGGGCCATCAAGGTGACAGTATCTTTCTTACACATGCTCCCTAGGATTACTTTAAAAGATAGGTGTGAACAGGGTGTAGTGGAACAAGTCTGATAATGCAGCACTCCTGTTGAGGCAGAAGAAATAGGAGACTCTCCAACTGACGTCTGGCAATCTGGCAAGAATCTGTTCATACAACAAAATCCTGAGGATGTTCAGGCAATGAAGGGTTGCTGGGGCAATAGGCTCAGGAAGTCCATCCCTTCCTCAGCATCTCTGGGTGGGTAATGGATACTGGGGAGGAAAGAGACATTTCCTTTAGTGATGTTGCTACCGGCAAACCACCCATACTCCTGTAAATAAACCCTCATCCAATTAGTTACTCTAATCAAACTGATTGGATGATCAACAACTTTTTAAAAGACAATAAAGTAGAAGAGTGACCAGTTGACAGCAAAAAGGAGAAGATGAACAGTAAGAGTAGTAGAGGAATGAAAAGGAACTAAAACCTCATTCACACGTTTGAAAATGTCATCATGAAACCCATTATTATGGATCATTAGTATATACTAACAGAAAACTTAGAGAAAAAAAGAATTCCAACACAATAATGTCTTTGCAGATTATCTACATCAAGACACCATTACTTTTGTAGAGAGATGTTTTTAAAAGGGAGTATTATAAGATCTTCCATTGTGCTGCAGGCCTAAGCATACTCAGCTTTATTCCTCTGCCAGGTGTAATAATACAAGGCTCTAGGAACCCCACTACGAAGACAGTGAACCTTGTTTACATTCCTGGTGGACTTCTATCCAGTGCACATCAGCAACCACACGTGATCCCATTCACCAACAGAGAAGGGGTTCTTAGCATGTAACTCCAGATGCCTCCCAAACCAGATGCATGGCAACTGTAAAGGGAAGACTTCTTGCCTGACTGTGTCTTGTCCTCTCCTTGGGTGCCTCTCTTTAACACTGTGCTGCAAACATCTGTTCTTTCAAATGCCCAATCTGAAAGTGGACTGCTGGGAAGAGGAGACTCTTGGATCTATTGAGCTGTGTGAAAACCACACATACATCTCTTGGGATTCAGCTCTTCTGAGTCATCACTCAGGTTGGGGTTGACTTTGGGATTTTCATGCTGCTGTAAGCAACATCTGTTACCCTCACACCATACCCCAATAAACTCATTGGTCACCCAAGAAATGAAAAAGATTGCCAGCTCTGCTTCAAAAAAAAAAAAAAAAAAAAAAAACAACCAAAAAGAGGATAAACGTGCGCACAAATCTTCGGTTTTCACGTATTGGTCACAATCTAACCCCTTCTTGGGCTGGGCTTATCCACCCTCAGACTGAAAGGACACCATTCCACTAAATGTCATTTCAGAGACAGCTGCTCTTTGTGAATGAATTGTCATGATTGTGCCATGCCCCAAGTAGGGCCATATCTTCAAGTTTTATCTAAAGCTGTAACAGTGCCAGACATCAATGGTGGATTCAGTGAGCTTCATATTCTGAGAATCCATATGTCAAGGTGTGTCATGTAGGCAGTAATTCACTGAGGATAGAGGGTTGAGCTTTTGACCTTGGAAAGATGTAGGCAAAATCCTCTGATGCATGTATATGGCACTGCTCTGGCCTTTTTCACATCAGTTGTCACAAAAGGTGATGTGGATCAGATGGAGGAAGCACTCTCAGAAACACCATGCTGATTTGAAACTTTGGTCTGTCAAATTCTACAGTGTCCAAACATGATACTCTCTGTGAGGTGAGGTGCCAGGGAGATGGGAGCTTGTGGACATGACAAACCCAGAAGAGCCAGAAGGGCTTAGCTGGACACTTCCCTTCACCTTTGGTGGTGGAAAGAATCGAGGCTGTCTGTAGCATGAATCTTAAAAGTTCTTATTAATAAAATCAAAACCGAGGCCAGTTATTGGGGTCAGTGCTGGTAGATCAGAGAGACAGAACAAGTCACAGCTATCTCACCTCGCCAGATCCTCAGCTGGTCTTGTCTCCTCAGACTGGAAGCCTCTGTGTCCTCATCCCAAAGGCTCTCAGCTGAAATGTGCTTCTCGAAAGCCTGAATCCTTAACCAGCCAAATGCTTAACCAGCCAAATGCTTCTAGTTTCTGGTCTCCACGCATTACATATCTTTCTGTTTTTGCCATCACTCCCTGGGATTCAAGGCTCACTTCTCGGGATTAAAGGTGTGTGTCACCATGCCTGGCTCTTTCCAATGTGGCCTTGAACTCACAGAGATCCCAGATGGATTTCTCCCTCTGGAATGCTAGGATTAAAGGCGGTGAGTGCTACTATTTTCTGGCCTCTGTATCTAGTGGCTGTCTGTTCTCTGACCCCAGATAAATTTATTAGGGTGCACAATATTTTGGAGAATACAATACCACCACAGCTGTCTAAAGAGTGCATAGCATCCAAGGCAATCCCAGTCTGAGACAGAGAGGAGTTAGCAGATTCCTCATGTTCATCATCCACCCTCACTCAAATCAGAACTTGCACAGCCCAGGTTTATTAGGGTCATTAGATGAAAATGGTGATTCTTGCATGTTCTACCCTAGATACCATGGAGTAGACAGGATACAGCACAGCCTGACTGAGGTGCTGGGAGAGGGGAGAGCAATTCCTCTGAGTGCAGGAGGATGGCTGCCTGATACTTCCACTGCAGTCTGAAGGCATTATGGAGCTCCTTTTGCAAACACCCCTGTGTGTGCTTAGGGGGCTCACAGGACACTTTAGAATTTCAAGAGCCATATTATTTTTGAAGAGCTTCAATATAAAATGATCCACAGATGATCAAATCCAGCCATTTATATGAATACCTTTGTCGTTTTGAGCAAATGTATAAGACATTGCAACCATGTCCAATTGAAGTGTGAGGATGTTTCTGTCACTCAAAACAGTTCCTTCTCACCCCTTTACACTGGCTATTGTCCTGAACCATGTTTCCTGCCAACCCCCTAGCTGCTTTCTGGTTCTGGGGTAAGAAAAGGACCACAATTTAGACATTTTAAATCTCTGTGTATGCTGTCACAGAAATGGAATTATTTGCCTGTGCCACAAGTGTGCTTGACATGTCACGTCGCCTGTGTCTCGAAGACTCTTCCACTGTGACATCAGGTAGTGTGGGAAGAATCAGATGCCCATTCTCATCTCCATCTTCCCTGAGACTGTCTGCACAGTGAGTGCCCTCTCACCCTGTCCTGACCTGCTGACTCTCTGTTCACCTTGTGAACTCCAGCAGTGTGAGGATAAGAAGGCACGGGAAAGTGCCTTGTTCCTGGGAACTACTGAGGTTCTCAAGGGACACAATTCATACCCCTCTGCCTCACATAGGTTAATGTTCTCTTTGGCCACAAATTGTACCTAATGGTTCCCATTGTCTGTAAAATCATGTGAGGAGGTGGGATGGCTCCTCTGGCTGTCGCTTTTCAGCATGGGGAAGTGGGAACAGTTTCATACTGGTCACACAGTGTACACTGCAAGATTTTCAGGGTGCACACACTCATTGAGGATGTTGAAAATCTTCTGTTCTCTTACTGGAAGAATGAGCCAGTGCCTCCCTGCCTAGTTCTTGTACAGTTGCTGTGAAACATGTCTGGATGTTGTAGCTCAAAACCTACTGTGGGATTAGAACTCAAGCTCCTTCCACACCAGCCTGTGCTCCCTCCTTCTGTAATCATCCCCATGTGAGCACAGTAACAAGTATCCAGGCAGAAGAGCATGCTTTATGTTATTATTTATTTATTTATTTATTTATTTATTTATTTATCTAATTTGAGAAAGGTTGCACTATATTATATTGATTGTCCTAAAGTTCACTTCACAACCAGCATGGCCTGAAACATCACCCAGTCCTTCAACCTAGGCCTGAGATTAAAAGAGTGGGCAACTACTCCCTGACCCAGGAAAACAAGTACCCTCCCAGTCCTTTCATTGCTGTTTTAAACCAATCAACCATCATCAGTGATGATTCCTGCAGTGCCCTTTTCAAACACCAGGGGGCAGGAGAGTCATGAGGATTTTTAGCCAGTCTCTCTGGCTTGGTAGAGAGAAGAGCCCTTCCTAGGAGTAAAGATGAAATGTGACCCTTACTTCCAGGGGAGCCTGAAGGCATTACTGATCTCCTGCTATAAACACACTTCTGTGGAGGTATGCATTTCTGAGGATGAACAGGACACTTCACCAAGGAGGTTTTATACTCTCAGTAGCCCTTACCATTGGAAAATTTGTTGTCAGTTAAATATTCTTTTAACATCATGACTTGGTTAATTTGCATAAGGGTAAGAGATAAGCAACAAGCCACTTCAAGGATGAGAACAATTATTTCATTGGAAAATTCAGCTTTTGATCCTTTATGTCTCTGGTCTCTGCTCCCTACAGCCACTTGACTACTTTCTGATGGAACAGTTTGAAAACTCCACAGAATTTAAAAACATCAGAGCCCTGGTCCTCCTATCACAGAAAAGGAATCATTTGTATCTCATCCTACTACTAGGTACAAGCTATTCAAGCCTGTTGTCTCTTGTTTTACAGTGTCATTCCTTATATGCAGGCAACACATTTTACCCACTACCCAGTTCAGGACCACCTGAGTGATCTAATTGAACTACTACTCTCTATCAAGTCCTTGTGAACATCTCAAACACAGGTTTTTGAGAGCAGTATTTTCTTTTCAATGGGCTAAAGACATCAGCGAAGAACTGCTGAATCTTTTAACATACGCATGTTTAACTTTTAATGCAAATGCCAAACTGTCTTCCATGACTGTCATTTTGCATCTCCTCCAGACAAATGTGAGGGTGCCAGTGTCTCCATATCTTTTCGACCACTTGGCATTATGGCTCCTGAGGCTGATTGTATTGAATGGGTGTGAAGGAGCATCTCATTGCAGATGTTTCAATGAAAATTGAGCCTCTGTTCCCTGCTTCCACTTGCTCCTGTTCACTCCATACTTCCTTCCATAGAAATGCACCTCAGCATCTTTATTTCACATGTCTGCTATGGCCTTGGAAATTACCAGCAGAGGGTCTCTGAATGAAGGTGCAGTGAATAACCAAGCACATGGGTTCCACCCCTCCCCCAGCTGTCTTAGTTATTGTTCTAGTGCTGTGAAGAGACACCATGACCAAGAAGACATCTTGTAGTAGAAATTATTTAATTCGGAGCTTCCTTACAGTTTTCAAAGGATGAGTCCATGGCCACTATCCTGGTGGGCAGCATGGCAGCAGGCAGGCATGGTGCTGTGGGCTCTTGCTGCAGCTGAGAGATTGCACCCTGATCCACCAGCAGGAGCCAGAGAGTTAGACTGGGCCTGGCATGGGTTTTTTGAAACCTTAAACCCCATCCCCATTGAAATACCTTCTCCAAAAAGACCATGCCTCCTAAAGAGTCCACCAACCGGGAACCAAACACTCAAATATATGAGTCTATAGGGGTCATTGACATTCTAACCAGCACACCAGCTGAGCTGTGAAAAAGTCTCCTATCAACAAGAAGCAACAGGAAGCCCAGGATACATGGAGAAACTACTGAGAGTAGGGAGAATAGCCGCCATTAATGGCTGGGACAAGAGACTGGGCAGGAATGCATTGGAGCTGCTACAGAGTAACAGTAGGAAGTTTGAATTATTAGAGGAGGCTGGGAAAGGCATGGCTGTGTCATGCTAGGAAAAACACAAAAGAACTAAGGAGGGAGTGCCCGCCACTGAACAGGCTCTGGGTGCATGTGTGTGGAACATGGAAATCAGTGAGTCTGTGGAGAATGCCCAGCGGGCCTGGAGCCGCACTCACCACGCGGAAGATTGCCAGGGCTGGCAAAATCCCCTCGCTTCCCACCGATTCCAGTCCAGGCACTCGGGGAGTTCCTGCACAGTGCTCCAATGTCTGAGCTAGACCCCTCCCGGGTCCCCCAGCCACACCACAGACCGCCAGCATGCGCTGGCCCCAGCAGGAATAGAAGTCAGAGGAGAAAACTTTTCCCACCCCCAGCCATGACCCCGCCCACAGCTTGGTTCCGATTGGCTTTCTCAACCGCCTCGCCACGCCCACCGAGGGCTCCTGAAGTACTTCAGCCGTCTCTGAGACCAGTCTTGGGTAGTCCCGGGAAAGGGTTCAGCTCCGCAATTTCCGGTTCCAAGCTGGTGGCCTCAGGTCTTAGAAGGGTTTCCTCTGCCTCTAGACGTCTTTTTTTTTTTTTTTTTTTTTTTTTTTTTGGTTTTTTTGAGACAGGGTTTCTCTGTGTAGCTTTGAGCCTTTCCTGGAACTCACTTGGTAGCCCAGGCTGGCCTTGAACTCACAGAGATCCGCCTGGCTCTGCCTCCCGAGTGCTGGGATTAAAGGCGTGCGCCACCACCGCCTGGCCTAGACGTCTTTTTTTAAAACCTGGATGTGACGATTTGTATTGAAGAAGCCGAGAGAAATAGAATCGAAAGCGTTTTAAGATGGCGAACCGTACGGTCAAGGATGCCCACAGCATCCATGGCACCAACCCTCAGTATCTGGTGGAGAAGATCATTCGCACGCGGATCTATGAATCAAAGTACTGGAAAGAAGAGTGCTTTGGACTTACCGCTGAACTTGTAGTGGACAAAGCCATGGAGTTAAGGTTTGTGGGTGGTGTCTACGGTGGAAACATAAAGCCAACTCCTTTTCTGTGTTTAACCTTGAAGATGCTTCAGATTCAACCTGAGAAGGATATCATTGTTGAGTTCATAAAAAATGAAGATTTCAAGTATGTCCGGATGTTGGGGGCACTTTACATGAGGCTGACAGGAACTGCAATGGATTGCTACAAGTACTTGGAGCCTTTGTACAATGACTATCGAAAAATCAAGAGCCAGAACCGGAATGGGGAGTTTGAACTGATGCACGTAGATGAGTTCATTGATGAACTTCTGCACAGTGAGAGAGTCTGTGATATCATTTTGCCCCGGCTGCAGAGACGCTCTGTGCTGGAGGAAGCTGAACAACTGGAGCCCCGAGTTAGTGCTCTAGAAGAGGACATGGATGATGTGGAATCCAGTGAGGAGGAGGAAGAAGAAGATGAGAAGCTGGAAAGAGTCCCATCACCTGACCATCGACGACGAAGAAGCTACCGAGACCTGGACAAGCCACGGCGTTCTCCTGCACTGCGCTACAGGAGGAGTCGGAGTCGGTCTCCCAGGAGGCGAAGTAGATCCCCCAAAAGAAGAAGCCCTTCTCCACGCCGAGAAAGGCATAGGAGCAAGAGTCCACGACGCCATCGAAGCAGGTCCCGAGACAGACGACACAGATCCCGCTCTAAATCCCCAGGTCACCACCGTAGTCACAGACATAGGAGTCACTCCAAGTCTCCTGAAAGGTCTAAGAAAAGCCACAAGAAGAGCCGGAGAGGAAATGAGTAATGGATTCATTTTGACTTCTGCCCAGATGGCCTCCTGTGGATATGAGAAGAATAGGTTTAGTGAAAGGATCAAGATCTCCTCTTCAGGCAGCTATGCGTATTTTGGGTTTTTAAAACATCAAGTCGTTTGGTTGGTTTCTGTTTTGTTTTTATTTTAATATTACAGAGGTGGTGCTAAGTTTTGTATCTCTTTGAATTATAATCAACATCTTTGAAGGATGTTTTTGACCAAATCAAGGTCAGGTTTTGACCTAACCAACTATGGTTATTCATACTTAAAAAGGGTCAAGAGGATCTGGGAGTTGGGGAGATTCATGAGAATGAAGAGATATAGCCACGTGGTGATCCTTTTCTTATTTGTAATTAAACCAGACACAGTTGTCATTTTTCTTTAGTTTCTGCTTTCTCTATGAAATCCTGAGAGTTCTGTGGTTGATACTGCTGCGACCCAGCTAGTAAAGCGTAGTAATTCCTAACTTCTCATTAACTACTATGGTGGTATTTTGTTTGTACTGAAATGTGATTTTAATTGTATGTTAATAAATAAAGTTGCCTGGGGGTTCAGAGCTATTAGAGCCATAGCAAGAGCGTGGCGGTGGTGGCGCACACCTTTAATCCCAGCACTTGGTAGACAGAGCTAGGTAGATCTCTGTGTGTAAAAGGAGACAGCCAACATTGGAGACACACGCCTTTAATCTCAATACCATAGAGGACCTGGAGGGCTGTACATACAGGCAGTGATGACGCAGTCATGTGTTTGGGTTTACAACCAATGAGAAGGCAGAACAGAAAGATTATATAAGACAAACACAGAGGAAGTAGGTCCCTTTCGGAGAGCTCTTTTGACTGAAGAGGATCGCTGAAGCAGGAAGGTTGAGGCTCTTAGCTCTGACCTCTTGGCTTTCTTCTCTGAATCGGCTCTGTGTTTCTTATTTAATAAGATGGTTGGTTACATCTACATTTGGCGCCCAACGTGACAAGAATCCATTAAAAACCACTTAACTTGGCTTGACAGCAGGTCTGGTTTCCCGCCTGGGCGGCCGGCTCCCTAGCCCAGGCCCGGGTCGGCTTGGCCTCAGGCCAGACTGACAGTAGCCCCAAGCGGTTAGCTTAAAGCCAGTGCTACAAACAACTCAGGCCTGCCCTTCCGAACAGGGCCCCTGCCTGTAAAGCTACCGCACGTGGTTGGAGCTTAAGGAAGCCAGAGCCAAGCCTTGACTAGGCTCAAGCGGGAACACGTGGCTGGATTCAAGCTCTTAGGAAGAACTTGTGCTATTCTCTCTCTCTCTCTCTCTCTCTCTCTCTCTCTCTCTCTCTCTCTCTCTCTCTCTCTCTCCCCTTCTCTCTCTCTCTCTCCCCTTCTCTCTCTCTCTCTGTCATGTATGAATATGTACACACAACTGTCCAATATACACAGATTTGAGACTCTTTTTTCATTCTACATATTTACTATGGTCTTCCTCATCATCCACAAAAGGCTTCTGAGTGATGCCTCACTGGGTGACAGAGCACATGGGGACCTTCCCTCAAGTCATGCTACATAGCTTCCCAGGATTAGGAGAACACACCAGGTTGTCCAGGTAACATAAATAAACTGCTTCTGTAATTTTGAACATGAGGGATCTTACATAGCCCAGTCATTCCTTCGGTTGGAGAGAGAAAGAGAGAGAGAAAGGGAGAGAGAGAGAGAGAGAACGTCTTTTCCTAGTATGGGCTAAAAACACAAAAATACTGTCTGGAACAGAGAAAGTATTGGATGGAGACACTGAATCTGTAGATTTCTTTACTGATTAGGTGAGGCAAGTGAAACCATGGCTGCACCATGCCAGTGTGAATCTGCAAACCATTAAAGAGAAAAGTCTACTGTTCTGGGCTGTGGGTGCACTAGACCTCAGGGCTAGACAGAAGGAGCCAAGAGTAGCCAGTCCTCAGGTGTCCCTAAAGTCTGAGGTTGCTTACTGCCTCATCCAGGAATTCCTAGTGAGCTGCTTCAGAATCTTTACCCTGTACTCTTTCTGTATCCAGGCAGAGTTCCCTAGGGCTTTGAAACTCCTGTTCATAGGCCAGTATCTCAGCTTTATCATTGGCTCTGAGAGCCCAGAGAGTCCCTGTGTTAGAAAAAACAGGGCCTAAAAATGTTGCTCAGGTGGATATACATGTCTCTAAATGTCTCCAAATTTGATCTCAGTGAACTTGCTACTAGTGTGGGTACAGAGTGGCAGAGAGATGAATAGGAGATGGGCACTTAAGGAAATTACAGAAAAATAAACAGAAAAATATGATGAAAATGATATCATAGAACAAATGGACTTAACAGACACCTATATAAAATTCCATCTGAACACTACAGAGCACACATTCTTTTCAGCAACTCCTGGAACTTTCTACAAAATAGGTCATATATTAGGAAACGAAGTGTATTTTGACAAATATAGAAAACTGAAATAATTTGTCCTATTTTATTACAATGGAATAAAATTTTCTACCCAGAGCAAAAGAAAGTATAGAATACACACAGTCTCATGGAGATTGAACAATAAACCTTTGAATGATGAATGTGTCCTTGAAGAAATAAAAAAGGACAGTGAATATTATAAAAATGAGTGGTTGGGGATTTAGCTCAGTGGTAGAGTGCTTGCCTAGCAAGCACAAAGCCCAGGGTTCGATCATCAGCTCTGAATAAAAGATTTTAAGAATGAAATGAAACTGAAAAGGAAACAAATGAAAACAAAAGACAGCAGACAAAGTCTCGAGGGAGACATAGCAGTCCATGGGGTGGGCATCTGCAGGCCTAAGTGCCAGGGTATAAATTTCCAAT
Organism: Peromyscus eremicus; assembly: GCF_949786415.1. Lineage (NCBI taxonomy): Eukaryota > Metazoa > Chordata > Mammalia > Rodentia > Cricetidae > Peromyscus > Peromyscus eremicus. The sequence continues at coordinate 103,706,902 of NC_081420.1, forward strand.
GTCCCAGCCCTTCTCCATCTGTGGGATCCTCTGCTCACACCTGCTTAGAGATCCAGAATCTCCAGTACACCCTTCTGCTTCCTGCTCCCCACTCCTTCACCCATGCTGGATCTGTGACAAGGGAGTTACCATGATTTGGGGTGAGGTTTGGGGTGAGGGTGACTGATATTCAGAATGACTTCAGAGTCCACGCTGTGCCTTCTGGAGGGGAGAGCAATAAAAAAGCAAAATGATAGGTGGCTTTATCAGCCTGATAAGCACAGACTCTCTCACCTCTGTCTGGTCAGTACAGGTCTCCTGTGACAATATCTTCCTCGGCCCCATAGAGATCCCACCTACACCTTTTGGGTACAAATTCCTACCTGGATGAGGTTCACAACTGCTCCTGTTGTGTTGGGGACCGATTCCGGACAGCAGTGTCCTTACTTTATCAAACCTTACAAAGGCAGGAAGTTCCTGGCCTAACCCGCGGGCTGTACAACTTCCTGGAGTACCTGCTAATCAGCCAGCTGCAGGGGCCTGGGACCAAAGTGACCTCACCCTCCCTTAGGAATTTTCCATCCTTCTCTCCTTGCTTCCCCTGTTCCCCCTCCCTGCCTGAAGCCCTGTTTATAAGCCTCAACACCCAGTCAATAAACGGAGACCTCGACGCAACTCAGACTGACTTTGTCTTCCTTTACGCGCCTGGTCTCCTTTCTCTCTCGCCCCCATTGATCTTTCAGGAGGTGCCTCCTCGGGTCTCATCAAATAACCTGGCCCGCGGGACCGGGCACTGTTGGGAAACACAGTGCATCCCACAGCAGCACAAACTCAGGCTAAGGAGCTAGCTGAGCCGTTCTCAATCTGACCCTTTGTGGTGGGGAAGGGCATGTGATCCTTGCACATGGGTCCCATATCTCATATCCCACACATCAGATATGTACATTACAACTCATGACAGTAGAAAAATTACATTTATAAAGTAGCACTACAATCATTTTTGTTTTTTTTAATCCTAACCAAAACTTTCCTTCCCTCCCCTCTCCCCTGTTCCTCCCCACCTACTCTACCCTCCACTCCATGCATTCCTCCACCTTTTCTCTTCAAACACCAGCTGGCATCCCATGGATTTCAGTCAGCCCTGGTATATCACACTGCAGTGAGACCAGGAATCCCCTCCTCCCCCAAGCTTAGATGAAGCATTCCTGCAGGAGGAATGGGTCTTCAATGCAGGCAACAGAGTCAGACACCCCCTGCTCTCACTGCTAGGAGCCCCACAGGAAGACCAAGTCACACAACTGTAACATATATGTAGAGTGCCTAGGTCAGTCCCATGAAAGCTCTCTGCTTGTCAGCAACACAATAATTTTATGGTTGGGGGTCACCACAACAGCCTTAAAGGGTCACAGCATTAGGAAGGGTGAGAACCACTGAGCTAGCTGATCATGCCCCTGGATTAACTTCCTGACTTCCTGAAGGCCGTAGCCTGTGGGCTTCTGCTTCTCCTCCTGTGTTCAGTGTGAGACTCTGAAAGGGGAAGATGGGAACAGGGTCAGAGCTGCAAACCTTTGCAGAGTCAGAGACTGAGAGGGCAGGAGGCAATGGATCAGGGAGGGAGGAGCATATGAGTAATGACAGACAGCTGTGAGGGAGAATGCCTGAACTAAAGCCCACAGGTGGTCCTGCAGCACACACAGGTCAGTGATGCCCAAGGACACTCAGCGTCGAGGAGTAGAACAGTGTGAGGGACTCTGATGAATGCTGGGCCTGGAGGTCAGATAGACAAGGCAGATGGTCAGGAACAGAGGGACAAATGGGACATTTCCCTTCTCTATGTGTGGCTGTGGTTAGACTGTGGTGGTTGGTGCTGAGAACCCTTGGATAACAATGAAATTACTAACACCTTTAAGACATCATTTGGATCTTATGACTTATCACATTGGTCAGAGAATTACCCGGGTGCCCTCAAAAGGATTCTGAAAAGTTTCCTGTCCCAAAACAGAACTAGAGCCCTCCAGCCTCACAGCACAGTGCTGAAATGAGAGGCCCAGAGTCCCGTCAATGTGTCTGACCTTGGGCAAAGATGCATCTTGGCTTGTAAGGCAAAGAGTATGTGGTCTGGGCCTGTAGCATAGTCTTCAGGCCCTTCCAGAAACTGAGCCAAGAGAGTACCAGGGCAGAGTGTGTGAGCAAACCTTCATGCCTCTTCTTCCTAGATATTTTACTGTGAACTCACAAATTCCTGCCTCATCCCCCACCTAGTCAGAGACACTCTAAGGAAGCCATACTTCCCTCAGCCTGAGACCCTTACCTGTAGATTTCTGGGTTCTAAGAGTCACTTGGCATTATAGTCAACAAGATCTAGTGCAATCATTCATGATTGCTCTTCTGTACAGTTTTGGTTCAGGTACCTGGACTCTGAACCACAGACAACTGTAAGAAGACACAGAGTTGTATCACATCCTCTTCTATCACACCCAGATCTGACTCATCCACAGGGCCATCAAGGTGACAGTATCTTTCTTACACATGCTCCCTAGGATTACTTTAAAAGATAGGTGTGAACAGGGTGTAGTGGAACAAGTCTGATAATGCAGCACTCCTGTTGAGGCAGAAGAAATAGGAGACTCTCCAACTGACGTCTGGCAATCTGGCAAGAATCTGTTCATACAACAAAATCCTGAGGATGTTCAGGCAATGAAGGGTTGCTGGGGCAATAGGCTCAGGAAGTCCATCCCTTCCTCAGCATCTCTGGGTGGGTAATGGATACTGGGGAGGAAAGAGACATTTCCTTTAGTGATGTTGCTACCGGCAAACCACCCATACTCCTGTAAATAAACCCTCATCCAATTAGTTACTCTAATCAAACTGATTGGATGATCAACAACTTTTTAAAAGACAATAAAGTAGAAGAGTGACCAGTTGACAGCAAAAAGGAGAAGATGAACAGTAAGAGTAGTAGAGGAATGAAAAGGAACTAAAACCTCATTCACACGTTTGAAAATGTCATCATGAAACCCATTATTATGGATCATTAGTATATACTAAGAGAAAACTTAGAGAAAAAAAGAATTCCAACACAATAATGTCTTTGCAGATTATCTACATCAAGACACCATTACTTTTGTAGAGAGATGTTTTTAAAAGGGAGTATTATAAGATCTTCCATTGTGCTGCAGGCCTAAGCATACTCAGCTTTATTCCTCTGCCAGGTGTAATAATACAAGGCTCTAGGAACCCCACTACGAAGACAGTGAACCTTGTTTACATTCCTGGTGGACTTCTATCCAGTGCACATCAGCAACCACACGTGATCCCATTCACCAACAGAGAAGGGGTTCTTAGCATGTAACTCCAGATGCCTCCCAAACCAGATGCATGGCAACTGTAAAGGGAAGACTTCTTGCCTGACTGTGTCTTGTCCTCTCCTTGGGTGCCTCTCTTTAACACTGTGCTGCAAACATCTGTTCTTTCAAATGCCCAATCTGAAAGTGGACTGCTGGGAAGAGGAGACTCTTGGATCTATTGAGCTGTGTGAAAACCACACATACATCTCTTGGGATTCAGCTCTTCTGAGTCATCACTCAGGTTGGGGTTGACTTTGGGATTTTCATGCTGCTGTAAGCAACATCTGTTACCCTCACACCATACCCCAATAAACTCATTGGTCACCCAAGAAATGAAAAAGATTGCCAGCTCTGCTTCAAAAAAAAAAAAAAAAAAAAAACAACCAAAAAGAGGATAAACGTGCGCACAAATCTTCGGTTTTCACGTATTGGTCACAATCTAACCCCTTCTTGGGCTGGGCTTATCCACCCTCAGACTGAAAGGACACCATTCCACTAAATGTCATTTCAGAGACAGCTGCTCTTTGTGAATGAATTGTCATGATTGTGCCATGCCCCAAGTAGGGCCATATCTTCAAGTTTTATCTAAAGCTGTAACAGTGCCAGACATCAATGGTGGATTCAGTGAGCTTCATATTCTGAGAATCCATATGTCAAGGTGTGTCATGTAGGCAGTAATTCACTGAGGATAGAGGGTTGAGCTTTTGACCTTGGAAAGATGTAGGCAAAATCCTCTGATGCATGTATATGGCACTGCTCTGGCCTTTTTCACATCAGTTGTCACAAAAGGTGATGTGGATCAGATGGAGGAAGCACTCTCAGAAACACCATGCTGATTTGAAACTTTGGTCTGTCAAATTCTACAGTGTCCAAACATGATACTCTCTGTGAGGTGAGGTGCCAGGGAGATGGGAGCTTGTGGACATGACAAACCCAGAAGAGCCAGAAGGGCTTAGCTGGACACTTCCCTTCACCTTTGGTGGTGGAAAGAATCGAGGCTGTCTGTAGCATGAATCTTAAAAGTTCTTATTAATAAAATCAAAACCGAGGCCAGTTATTGGGGTCAGTGCTGGTAGATCAGAGAGACAGAACAAGTCACAGCTATCTCACCTCGCCAGATCCTCAGCTGGTCTTGTCTCCTCAGACTGGAAGCCTCTGTGTCCTCATCCCAAAGGCTCTCAGCTGAAATGTGCTTCTCGAAAGCCTGAATCCTTAACCAGCCAAATGCTTAACCAGCCAAATGCTTCTAGTTTCTGGTCTCCACGCATTACATATCTTTCTGTTTTTGCCATCACTCCCTGGGATTCAAGGCTCACTTCTCGGGATTAAAGGTGTGTGTCACCATGCCTGGCTCTTTCCAATGTGGCCTTGAACTCACAGAGATCCCAGATGGATTTCTCCCTCTGGAATGCTAGGATTAAAGGCGGTGAGTGCTACTATTTTCTGGCCTCTGTATCTAGTGGCTGTCTGTTCTCTGACCCCAGATAAATTTATTAGGGTGCACAATATTTTGGAGAATACAATACCACCACAGCTGTCTAAAGAGTGCATAGCATCCAAGGCAATCCCAGTCTGAGACAGAGAGGAGTTAGCAGATTCCTCATGTTCATCATCCACCCTCACTCAAATCAGAACTTGCACAGCCCAGGTTTATTAGGGTCATTAGATGAAAATGGTGATTCTTGCATGTTCTACCCTAGATACCATGGAGTAGACAGGATACAGCACAGCCTGACTGAGGTGCTGGGAGAGGGGAGAGCAATTCCTCTGAGTGCAGGAGGATGGCTGCCTGATACTTCCACTGCAGTCTGAAGGCATTATGGAGCTCCTTTTGCAAACACCCCTGTGTGTGCTTAGGGGGCTCACAGGACACTTTAGAATTTCAAGAGCCATATTATTTTTGAAGAGCTTCAATATAAAATGATCCACAGATGATCAAATCCAGCCATTTATATGAATACCTTTGTCGTTTTGAGCAAATGTATAAGACATTGCAACCATGTCCAATTGAAGTGTGAGGATGTTTCTGTCACTCAAAACAGTTCCTTCTCACCCCTTTACACTGGCTATTGTCCTGAACCATGTTTCCTGCCAACCCCCTAGCTGCTTTCTGGTTCTGGGGTAAGAAAAGGACCACAATTTAGACATTTTAAATCTCTGTGTATGCTGTCACAGAAATGGAATTATTTGCCTGTGCCACAAGTGTGCTTGACATGTCACGTCGCCTGTGTCTCGAAGACTCTTCCACTGTGACATCAGGTAGTGTGGGAAGAATCAGATGCCCATTCTCATCTCCATCTTCCCTGAGACTGTCTGCACAGTGAGTGCCCTCTCACCCTGTCCTGACCTGCTGACTCTCTGTTCACCTTGTGAACTCCAGCAGTGTGAGGATAAGAAGGCACGGGAAAGTGCCTTGTTCCTGGGAACTACTGAGGTTCTCAAGGGACACAATTCATACCCCTCTGCCTCACATAGGTTAATGTTCTCTTTGGCCACAAATTGTACCTAATGGTTCCCATTGTCTGTAAAATCATGTGAGTAGGTGGGATGGCTCCTCTGGCTGTTGCTTTTCAGCATGGGGAAGTGGGAACAGTTTCATACTGGTCACACAGTGTACACTGCAAGATTTTCAGGGTGCACACACTCATTGAGGATGTTGAAAATCTTCTGTTCTCTTACTGGAAGAATGAGCCAGTGCCTCCCTGCCTAGTTCTTGTACAGTTGCTGTGAAACATGTCTGGATGTTGTAGCTCAAAACCTACTGTGGGATTAGAACTCAAGCTCCTTCCACACCAGCCTGTGCTCCCTCCTTCTGTAATCATCCCCATGTGAGCACAGTAACAAGTATCCAGGCAGAAGAGCATGCTTTATGTTATTATTTATTTATTTATTTATTTATTTATTTATTTATTTATTTATTTATCTAATTTGAGAAAGGTTGCACTATATTATATTGATTGTCCTAAAGTTCACTTCACAACCAGCATGGCCTGAAACATCACCCAGTCCTTCAACCTAGGCCTGAGATTAAAAGAGTGGGCAACTACTCCCTGACCCAGGAAAACAAGTACCCTCCCAGTCCTTTCATTGCTGTTTTAAACCAATCAACCATCATCAGTGATGATTCCTGCAGTGCCCTTTTCAAACACCAGGGGGCAGGAGAGTCATGAGGATTTTTAGCCAGTCTCTCTGGCTTGGTAGAGAGAAGAGCCCTTCCTAGGAGTAAAGATGAAATGTGACCCTTACTTCCAGGGGAGCCTGAAGGCATTACTGATCTCCTGCTATAAACACACTTCTGTGGAGGTATGCATTTCTGAGGATGAACAGGACACTCCACCAAGGAGGTTTTATACTCTCAGTAGCCCTTACCATTGGAAAATTTGTTGTCAGTTAAATATTCTTTTAACATCATGACTTGGTTAATTTGCATAAGGGTAAGAGATAAGCAACAAGCCACTTCAAGGATGAGAACAATTATTTCATTGGAAAATTCAGCTTTTGATCCTTTATGTCTCTGGTCTCTGCTCCCTACAACCACTTGACTACTTTCTGATGGAACAGTTTGAAAACTCCACAGAATTTAAAAACATCAGAGCCCTGGTCCTCCTATCACAGAAAAGGAATCATTTGTATCTCATCCTACTACTAGGTACAAGCTATTCAAGCCTGTTGTCTCTTGTTTTACAGTGTCATTCCTTATATGCAGGCAACACATTTTACCCACTACCCAGTTCAGGACCACCTGAGTGATCTAATTGAACTACTACTCTCTATCAAGTCCTTGTGAACATCTCAAACACAGGTTTTTGAGAGCAGTATTTTCTTTTCAATGGGCTAAAGACATCAGCGAAGAACTGCTGAATCTTTTAACATATGCGTGTTTAACTTTTAATGCAAATGCCAAACTGTCTTCCATGACTGTCATTTTGCATCTCCTCCAGACAAATGTGAGGGTGCCAGTGTCTCCATATCTTTTCGACCACTTGGCATTATGGCTCCTGAGGCTGATTGTATTGAATGGGTGTGAAGGAGCATCTCATTGCAGATGTTTCAATGAAAATTGAGCCTCTGTTCCCTGCTTCCACTTGCTCCTGTTCACTCCATACTTCCTTCCATAGAAATGCACCTCAGCATCTTTATTTCACATGTCTGCTATGGCCTTGGAAATTACCAGCAGAGGGTCTCTGAATGAAGGTGCAGTGAATAACCAAGCACAGGGGTTCCACCCCTCCCCCAGCTGTCTTAGTTATTGTTCTAGTGCTGTGAAGAGACACCATGACCAAGAAGACATCTTGTAGTAGAAATTATTTAATTCGGAGCTTCCTTACAGTTTTCAAAGGATGAGTCCATGGCCACTATCCTGGTGGGCAGCATGGCAGCAGGCAGGCATGGTGCTGTGGGCTCTTGCTGCAGCTGAGAGATTGCACCCTGATCCACCAGCAGGAGCCAGAGAGTTAGACTGGGCCTGGCATGGGTTTTTTGAAACCTTAAACCCCATCCCCATTGAAATACCTTCTCCAAAAAGACCATGCCTCCTAAAGAGTCCACCAACCGGGAACCAAACACTCAAATATATGAGTCTATAGGGGTCATTGACATTCTAACCAGCACACCAGCTGAGCTGTGAAAAAGTCTCCTATCAACAAGAAGCAACAGGAAGCCCAGGATACATGGAGAAACTACTGAGAGTAGGGAGAATAGCCGCCATTAATGGCTGGGACAAGAGACTGGGCAGGAATGCATTGGAGCTGCTACAGAGTAACAGTAGGAAGTTTGAATTATTAGAGGAGGCTGGGAAAGGCATGGCTGTGTCATGCTAGGAAAAACACAAAAGAACTAAGGAGGGAGTGCCCGCCACTGAACAGGCTCTGGGTGCATGTGTGTGGAACATGGAAATCAGTGAGTCTGTGGAGAATGCCCAGCGGGCCTGGAGCCGCACTCACCACGCGGAAGATTGCCAGGGCTGGCAAAATCCCCGCGCTTCCCACCGATTCCAGTCCAGGCACTCGGGGAGTTCCTGCACAGTGCTCCAATGTCTGAGCTAGACCCCTCCCGGGTCCCCCAGCCACACCACAGACCGCCAGCATGCTGCTGGCCCCAGCAGGAATAGAAGTCAGAGGAGAAAACTTTTCCCACCCCCAGCCGTGACCCCGCCCACAGCTTGGTTCCGATTGGCTTTCTCAACCGCCTCGCCACGCCCACCGAGGGCTCCTGAAGTACTTCAGCCGTCTCTGAGACCAGTCTTGGGTAGTCCCGGGAAAGGGTTCAGCTCCGCAATTTCCGGTTCCAAGCTGGTGGCCTCAGGTCTTAGAAGGGTTTCCTCTGCCTCTAGACGTCTTTTTTTTTTTTTTTTTTTGGTTTTTTTGAGACAGGGTTTCTCTGTGTAGCTTTGAGCCTTTCCTGGAACTCACTTGGTAGCCCAGGCTGGCCTTGAACTCACAGAGATCCGCCTGGCTCTGCCTCCCGAGTGCTGGGATTAAAGGCGTGCGCCACCACCGCCTGGCCTAGACGTCTTTTTTTAAAACCTGGATGTGACGATTTGTATTGAAGAAGCCGAGAGAAATAGAATCGAAAGCGTTTTAAGATGGCGAACCGTACGGTCAAGGATGCCCACAGCATCCATGGCACCAACCCTCAGTATCTGGTGGAGAAGATCATTCGCACGCGGATCTATGAATCAAAGTACTGGAAAGAAGAGTGCTTTGGACTTACCGCTGAACTTGTAGTGGACAAAGCCATGGAGTTAAGGTTTGTGGGTGGTGTCTACGGTGGAAACATAAAGCCAACTCCTTTTCTGTGTTTAACCTTGAAGATGCTTCAGATTCAACCTGAGAAGGATATCATTGTTGAGTTCATAAAAAATGAAGATTTCAAGTATGTCCGGATGTTGGGGGCACTTTACATGAGGCTGACAGGAACTGCAATGGATTGCTACAAGTACTTGGAGCCTTTGTACAATGACTATCGAAAAATCAAGAGCCAGAACCGGAATGGGGAGTTTGAACTGATGCACGTAGATGAGTTCATTGATGAACTTCTGCACAGTGAGAGAGTCTGTGATATCATTTTGCCCCGGCTGCAGAGACGCTCTGTGCTGGAGGAAGCTGAACAACTGGAGCCCCGAGTTAGTGCTCTAGAAGAGGACATGGATGATGTGGAATCCAGTGAGGAGGAGGAAGAAGAAGATGAGAAGCTGGAAAGAGTCCCATCACCTGACCATCGACGACGAAGAAGCTACCGAGACCTGGACAAGCCACGGCGTTCTCCTGCACTGCGCTACAGGAGGAGTCGGAGTCGGTCTCCCAGGAGGCGAAGTAGATCCCCCAAAAGAAGAAGCCCTTCTCCACGCCGAGAAAGGCATAGGAGCAAGAGTCCACGACGCCATCGAAGCAGGTCCCGAGACAGACGACACAGATCCCGCTCTAAATCCCCAGGTCACCACCGTAGTCACAGACATAGGAGTCACTCCAAGTCTCCTGAAAGGTCTAAGAAAAGCCACAAGAAGAGCCGGAGAGGAAATGAGTAATGGATTCATTTTGACTTCTGCCCAGATGGCCTCCTGTGGATATGAGAAGAATAGGTTTAGTGAAAGGATCAAGATCTCCTCTTCAGGCAGCTATGCGTATTTTGGGTTTTTAAAACATCAAGTCGTTTGGTTGGTTTCTGTTTTGTTTTTATTTTAATATTACAGAGGTGGTGCTAAGTTTTGTATCTCTTTGAATTATAATCAACATCTTTGAAGGATGTTTTTGACCAAATCAAGGTCAGGTTTTGACCTAACCAACTATGGTTATTCATACTTAAAAAGGGTCAAGAGGATCTGGGAGTTGGGGAGATTCATGAGAATGAAGAGATATAGCCACGTGGTGATCCTTTTCTTATTTGTAATTAAACCAGACACAGTTGTCATTTTTCTTTAGTTTCTGCTTTCTCTATGAAATCCTGAGAGTTCTGTGGTTGATACTGCTGCGACCCAGCTAGTAAAGCGTAGTAATTCCTAACTTCTCATTAACTACTATGGTGGTATTTTGTTTGTACTGAAATGTGATTTTAATTGTATGTTAATAAATAAAGTTGCCTGGGGGTTCAGAGCTATTAGAGCCATAGCAAGAGCGTGGCGGTGGTGGCGCACACCTTTAATCCCAGCACTTGGTAGACAGAGCTAGGTAGATCTCTGTGTGTAAAAGGAGACAGCCAACATTGGAGACACACGCCTTTAATCTCAATACCATAGAGGACCTGGAGGGCTGTACATACAGGCAGTGATGACGCAGTCATGTGTTTGGGTTTACAACCAATGAGAAGGCAGAACAGAAAGATTATATAAGACAAACACAGAGGAAGTAGGTCCCTTTCGGAGAGCTCTTTTGACTGAAGAGGATCGCTGAAGCAGGAAGGTTGAGGCTCTTAGCTCTGACCTCTTGGCTTTCTTCTCTGAATCGGCTCTGTGTTTCTTATTTAATAAGATGGTTGGTTACATCTACATTTGGCGCCCAACGTGACAAGAATCCATTAAAAACCACTTAACTTGGCTTGACAGCAGGTCTGGTTTCCCGCCTGGGCGGCCGGCTCCCTAGCCCAGGCCCGGGTCGGCTTGGCCTCAGGCCAGACTGACAGTAGCCCCAAGCGGTTAGCTTAAAGCCAGTGCTACAAACAACTCAGGCCTGCCCTTCCGAACAGGGCCCCTGCCTGTAAAGCTACCGCACGTGGTTGGAGCTTAAGGAAGCCAGAGCCAAGCCTTGACTAGGCTCAAGCGGGAACACGTGGCTGGATTCAAGCTCTTAGGAAGAACTTGTGCTATTCTCTCTCTCTCTCTCTCTCTCTCTCTCTCTCTCTCTCTCTCTCTCTCTCTCTCTCTCTCTCTCTCCCCTTCTCTCTCTCTCTCTCCCCTTCTCTCTCTCTCTCTGTCATGTATGAATATGTACACACAACTGTCCAATATACACAGATTTGAGACTCTTTTTTCATTCTACATATTTACTATGGTCTTCCTCATCATCCACAAAAGGCTTCTGAGTGATGCCTCACTGGGTGACAGAGCACATGGGGACCTTCCCTCAAGTCATGCTACATAGCTTCCCAGGATTAGGAGAACACACCAGGTTGTCCAGGTAACATAAATAAACTGCTTCTGTAATTTTGAACATGAGGGATCTTACATAGCCCAGTCATTCCTTCGGTTGGAGAGAGAAAGAGAGAGAGAAAGGGAGAGAGAGAGAGAGAGAACGTCTTTTCCTAGTATGGGCTAAAAACACAAAAATACTGTCTGGAACAGAGAAAGTATTGGATGGAGACACTGAATCTGTAGATTTCTTTACTGATTAGGTGAGGCAAGTGAAACCATGGCTGCACCATGCCAGTGTGAATCTGCAAACCATTAAAGAGAAAAGTCTACTGTTCTGGGCTGTGGGTGCACTAGACCTCAGGGCTAGACAGAAGGAGCCAAGAGTAGCCAGTCCTCAGGTGTCCCTAAAGTCTGAGGTTGCTTACTGCCTCATCCAGGAATTCCTAGTGAGCTGCTTCAGAATCTTTACCCTGTACTCTTTCTGTATCCAGGCAGAGTTCCCTAGGGCTTTGAAACTCCTGTTCATAGGCCAGTATCTCAGCTTTATCATTGGCTCTGAGAGCCCAGAGAGTCCCTGTGTTAGAAAAAACAGGGCCTAAAAATGTTGCTCAGGTGGATATACATGTCTCTAAATGTCTCCAAATTTGATCTCAGTGAACTTGCTACTAGTGTGGGTACAGAGTGGCAGAGAGATGAATAGGAGATGGGCACTTAAGGAAATTACAGAAAAATAAACAGAAAAATATGATGAAAATGATATCATAGAACAAATGGACTTAACAGACACCTATATAAAATTCCATCTGAACACTACAGAGCACACATTCTTTTCAGCAACTCCTGGAACTTTCTACAAAATAGGTCATATATTAGGAAACGAAGTGTATTTTGACAAATATAGAAAACTGAAATAATTTGTCCTATTTTATTACAATGGAATAAAATTTTCTACCCAGAGCAAAAGAAAGTATAGAATACACACAGTCTCATGGAGATTGAACAATAAACCTTTGAATGATGAATGTGTCCTTGAAGAAATAAAAAAGGACAGTGAATATTATAAAAATGAGTGGTTGGGGATTTAGCTCAGTGGTAGAGTGCTTGCCTAGCAAGCACAAAGCCCAGGGTTCGATCATCAGCTCTGAATAAAAGATTTTAAGAATGAAATGAAACTGAAAAGGAAACAAATGAAAACAAAAGACAGCAGACAAAGTCTCGAGGGAGACATAGCAGTCCATGGGGTGGGCATCTGCAGGCCTAAGTGCCAGGGTATAAATTTCCAATGTCCCAGCCCTTCTCCATCTGTGGGATCCTCTGCTCACACCTGCTTAGAGATCCAGAATCTCCAGTACACCCTTCTGCTTCCTGCTCCCCACTCCTTCACCCATGCTGGATCTGTGACAAGGGAGTTACCATGATTTGGGGTGAGGTTTGGGGTGAGGGTGACTGATATTCAGAATGACTTCAGAGTCCACGCTGTGCCTTCTGGAGGGGAGAGCAATAAAAAAGCAAAATGATAGGTGGCTTTATCAGCCTGATAAGCACAGACTCTCTCACCTCTGTCTGGTCAGTACAGGTCTCCTGTGACAATATCTTCCTCGGCCCCATAGAGATCCCACCTACACCTTTTGGGTACAAATTCCTACCTGGAGGAGGTTCACAACTGCTCCTGTTGTGTTGGGGACCGATTCCGGACAGCAGTGTCCTTACTTTATCAAACCTTACAAAGGCAGGAAGTTCCTGGCCTAACCCGCGGGCTGTACAACTTCCTGGAGTACCTGCTAATCAGCCAGCTGCAGGGGCCTGGGACCAAAGTGACCTCACCCTCCCTTAGGAATTTTCCATCCTTCTCTCCTTGCTTCCCCTGTTCCCCCTCCCTGCCTGAAGCCCTGTTTATAAGCCTCAACACCCAGTCAATAAACGGAGACCTCGACGCAACTCAGACTGACTTTGTCTTCCTTTACGCGCCTGGTCTCCTTTCTCTCTCGCCCCCATTGATCTTTCAGGAGGTGCCTCCTCGGGTCTCATCAAATAACCTGGCCCGCGGGACCGGGCACTGTTGGGAAACACAGTGCATCCCACAGCAGCACAAACTCAGGCTAAGGAGCTAGCTGAGCCGTTCTCAATCTGACCCTTTGTGGTGGGGAAGGGCATGTGATCCTTGCACATGGGTCCCATATCTCATATCCCACACATCAGATATGTACATTACAACTCATGACAGTAGAAAAATTACATTTATAAAGTAGCACTACAATCATTTTTGTTTTTTTTAATCCTAACCAAAACTTTCCTTCCCTCCCCTCTCCCCTGTTCCTCCCCACCTACTCTACCCTCCACTCCATGCATTCCTCCACCTTTTCTCTTCAAACACCAGCTGGCATCCCATGGATTTCAGTCAGCCCTGGTATATCACACTGCAGTGAGACCAGGAATCCCCTCCTCCCCCAAGCTTAGATGAAGCATTCCTGCAGGAGGAATGGGTCTTCAATGCAGGCAACAGAGTCAGACACCCCCTGCTCTCACTGCTAGGAGCCCCACAGGAAGACCAAGTCACACAACTGTAACATATATGTAGAGTGCCTAGGTCAGTCCCATGAAAGCTCTCTGCTTGTCAGCAACACAATAATTTTATGGTTGGGGGTCACCACAACAGCCTTAAAGGGTCACAGCATTAGGAAGGGTGAGAACCACTGAGCTAGCTGATCATGCCCCTGGATTAACTTCCTGACTTCCTGAAGGCCGTAGCCTGTGGGCTTCTGCTTCTCCTCCTGTGTTCAGTGTGAGACTCTGAAAGGGGAAGATGGGAACAGGGTCAGAGCTGCAAACCTTTGCAGAGTCAGAGACTGAGAGGGCAGGAGGCAATGGATCAGGGAGGGAGGAGCATATGAGTAATGACAGACAGCTGTGAGGGAGAATGCCTGAACTAAAGCCCACAGGTGGTCCTGCAGCACACACAGGTCAGTGATGCCCAAGGACACTCAGCGTCGAGGAGTAGAACAGTGTGAGGGACTCTGATGAATGCTGGGCCTGGAGGTCAGATAGACAAGGCAGATGGTCAGGAACAGAGGGACAAATGGGACATTTCCCTTCTCTATGTGTGGCTGTGGTTAGACTGTGGTGGTTGGTGCTGAGAACCCTTGGATAACAATGAAATTACTAACACCTTTAAGACATCATTTGGATCTTATGACTTATCACATTGGTCAGAGAATTACCCGGGTGCCCTCAAAAGGATTCTGAAAAGTTTCCTGTCCCAAAACAGAACTAGAGCCCTCCAGCCTCACAGCACAGTGCTGAAATGAGAGGCCCAGAGTCCCGTCAATGTGTCTGACCTTGGGCAAAGATGCATCTTGGCTTGTAAGGCAAAGAGTATGTGGTCTGGGCCTGTAGCATAGTCTTCAGGCCCTTCCAGAAACTGAGCCAAGAGAGTACCAGGGCAGAGTGTGTGAGCAAACCTTCATGCCTCTTCTTCCTAGATATTTTACTGTGAACTCACAAATTCCTGCCTCATCCCCCACCTAGTCAGAGACACTCTAAGGAAGCCATACTTCCCTCAGCCTGAGACCCTTACCTGTAGATTTCTGGGTTCTAAGAGTCACTTGGCATTATAGTCAACAAGATCTAGTGCAATCATTCATGATTGCTCTTCTGTACAGTTTTGGTTCAGGTACCTGGACTCTGAACCACAGACAACTGTAAGAAGACACAGAGTTGTATCACATCCTCTTCTATCACACCCAGATCTGACTCATCCACAGGGCCATCAAGGTGACAGTATCTTTCTTACACATGCTCCCTAGGATTACTTTAAAAGATAGGTGTGAACAGGGTGTAGTGGAACAAGTCTGATAATGCAGCACTCCTGTTGAGGCAGAAGAAATAGGAGACTCTCCAACTGACGTCTGGCAATCTGGCAAGAATCTGTTCATACAACAAAATCCTGAGGATGTTCAGGCAATGAAGGGTTGCTGGGGCAATAGGCTCAGGAAGTCCATCCCTTCCTCAGCATCTCTGGGTGGGTAATGGATACTGGGGAGGAAAGAGACATTTCCTTTAGTGATGTTGCTACCGGCAAACCACCCATACTCCTGTAAATAAACCCTCATCCAATTAGTTACTCTAATCAAACTGATTGGATGATCAACAACTTTTTAAAAGACAATAAAGTAGAAGAGTGACCAGTTGACAGCAAAAAGGAGAAGATGAACAGTAAGAGTAGTAGAGGAATGAAAAGGAACTAAAACCTCATTCACACGTTTGAAAATGTCATCATGAAACCCATTATTATGGATCATTAGTATATACTAAGAGAAAACTTAGAGAAAAAAAGAATTCCAACACAATAATGTCTTTGCAGATTATCTACATCAAGACACCATTACTTTTGTAGAGAGATGTTTTTAAAAGGGAGTATTATAAGATCTTCCATTGTGCTGCAGGCCTAAGCATACTCAGCTTTATTCCTCTGCCAGGTGTAATAATACAAGGCTCTAGGAACCCCACTACGAAGACAGTGAACCTTGTTTACATTCCTGGTGGACTTCTATCCAGTGCACATCAGCAACCACACGTGATCCCATTCACCAACAGAGAAGGGGTTCTTAGCATGTAACTCCAGATGCCTCCCAAACCAGATGCATGGCAACTGTAAAGGGAAGACTTCTTGCCTGACTGTGTCTTGTCCTCTCCTTGGGTGCCTCTCTTTAACACTGTGCTGCAAACATCTGTTCTTTCAAATGCCCAATCTGAAAGTGGACTGCTGGGAAGAGGAGACTCTTGGATCTATTGAGCTGTGTGAAAACCACACATACATCTCTTGGGATTCAGCTCTTCTGAGTCATCACTCAGGTTGGGGTTGACTTTGGGATTTTCATGCTGCTGTAAGCAACATCTGTTACCCTCACACCATACCCCAATAAACTCATTGGTCACCCAAGAAATGAAAAAGATTGCCAGCTCTGCTTCAAAAAAAAAAAAAAAAAAAAAACAACCAAAAAGAGGATAAACGTGCGCACAAATCTTCGGTTTTCACGTATTGGTCACAATCTAACCCCTTCTTGGGCTGGGCTTATCCACCCTCAGACTGAAAGGACACCATTCCACTAAATGTCATTTCAGAGACAGCTGCTCTTTGTGAATGAATTGTCATGATTGTGCCATGCCCCAAGTAGGGCCATATCTTCAAGTTTTATCTAAAGCTGTAACAGTGCCAGACATCAATGGTGGATTCAGTGAGCTTCATATTCTGAGAATCCATATGTCAAGGTGTGTCATGTAGGCAGTAATTCACTGAGGATAGAGGGTTGAGCTTTTGACCTTGGAAAGATGTAGGCAAAATCCTCTGATGCATGTATATGGCACTGCTCTGGCCTTTTTCACATCAGTTGTCACAAAAGGTGATGTGGATCAGATGGAGGAAGCACTCTCAGAAACACCATGCTGATTTGAAACTTTGGTCTGTCAAATTCTACAGTGTCCAAACATGATACTCTCTGTGAGGTGAGGTGCCAGGGAGATGGGAGCTTGTGGACATGACAAACCCAGAAGAGCCAGAAGGGCTTAGCTGGACACTTCCCTTCACCTTTGGTGGTGGAAAGAATCGAGGCTGTCTGTAGCATGAATCTTAAAAGTTCTTATTAATAAAATCAAAACCGAGGCCAGTTATTGGGGTCAGTGCTGGTAGATCAGAGAGACAGAACAAGTCACAGCTATCTCACCTCGCCAGATCCTCAGCTGGTCTTGTCTCCTCAGACTGGAAGCCTCTGTGTCCTCATCCCAAAGGCTCTCAGCTGAAATGTGCTTCTCGAAAGCCTGAATCCTTAACCAGCCAAATGCTTAACCAGCCAAATGCTTCTAGTTTCTGGTCTCCACGCATTACATATCTTTCTGTTTTTGCCATCACTCCCTGGGATTCAAGGCTCACTTCTCGGGATTAAAGGTGTGTGTCACCATGCCTGGCTCTTTCCAATGTGGCCTTGAACTCACAGAGATCCCAGATGGATTTCTCCCTCTGGAATGCTAGGATTAAAGGCGGTGAGTGCTACTATTTTCTGGCCTCTGTATCTAGTGGCTGTCTGTTCTCTGACCCCAGATAAATTTATTAGGGTGCACAATATTTTGGAGAATACAATACCACCACAGCTGTCTAAAGAGTGCATAGCATCCAAGGCAATCCCAGTCTGAGACAGAGAGGAGTTAGCAGATTCCTCATGTTCATCATCCACCCTCACTCAAATCAGAACTTGCACAGCCCAGGTTTATTAGGGTCATTAGATGAAAATGGTGATTCTTGCATGTTCTACCCTAGATACCATGGAGTAGACAGGATACAGCACAGCCTGACTGAGGTGCTGGGAGAGGGGAGAGCAATTCCTCTGAGTGCAGGAGGATGGCTGCCTGATACTTCCACTGCAGTCTGAAGGCATTATGGAGCTCCTTTTGCAAACACCCCTGTGTGTGCTTAGGGGGCTCACAGGACACTTTAGAATTTCAAGAGCCATATTATTTTTGAAGAGCTTCAATATAAAATGATCCACAGATGATCAAATCCAGCCATTTATATGAATACCTTTGTCGTTTTGAGCAAATGTATAAGACATTGCAACCATGTCCAATTGAAGTGTGAGGATGTTTCTGTCACTCAAAACAGTTCCTTCTCACCCCTTTACACTGGCTATTGTCCTGAACCATGTTTCCTGCCAACCCCCTAGCTGCTTTCTGGTTCTGGGGTAAGAAAAGGACCACAATTTAGACATTTTAAATCTCTGTGTATGCTGTCACAGAAATGGAATTATTTGCCTGTGCCACAAGTGTGCTTGACATGTCACGTCGCCTGTGTCTCGAAGACTCTTCCACTGTGACATCAGGTAGTGTGGGAAGAATCAGATGCCCATTCTCATCTCCATCTTCCCTGAGACTGTCTGCACAGTGAGTGCCCTCTCACCCTGTCCTGACCTGCTGACTCTCTGTTCACCTTGTGAACTCCAGCAGTGTGAGGATAAGAAGGCACGGGAAAGTGCCTTGTTCCTGGGAACTACTGAGGTTCTCAAGGGACACAATTCATACCCCTCTGCCTCACATAGGTTAATGTTCTCTTTGGCCACAAATTGTACCTAATGGTTCCCATTGTCTGTAAAATCATGTGAGGAGGTGGGATGGCTCCTCTGGCTGTCGCTTTTCAGCATGGGGAAGTGGGAACAGTTTCATACTGGTCACACAGTGTACACTGCAAGATTTTCAGGGTGCACACACTCATTGAGGATGTTGAAAATCTTCTGTTCTCTTACTGGAAGAATGAGCCAGTGCCTCCCTGCCTAGTTCTTGTACAGTTGCTGTGAAACATGTCTGGATGTTGTAGCTCAAAACCTACTGTGGGATTAGAACTCAAGCTCCTTCCACACCAGCCTGTGCTCCCTCCTTCTGTAATCATCCCCATGTGAGCACAGTAACAAGTATCCAGGCAGAAGAGCATGCTTTATGTTATTATTTATTTATTTATTTATTTATTTATTTATTTATTTATCTAATTTGAGAAAGGTTGCACTATATTATATTGATTGTCCTAAAGTTCACTTCACAACCAGCATGGCCTGAAACATCACCCAGTCCTTCAACCTAGGCCTGAGATTAAAAGAGTGGGCAACTACTCCCTGACCCAGGAAAACAAGTACCCTCCCAGTCCTTTCATTGCTGTTTTAAACCAATCAACCATCATCAGTGATGATTCCTGCAGTGCCCTTTTCAAACACCAGGGGGCAGGAGAGTCATGAGGATTTTTAGCCAGTCTCTCTGGCTTGGTAGAGAGAAGAGCCCTTCCTAGGAGTAAAGATGAAATGTGACCCTTACTTCCAGGGGAGCCTGAAGGCATTACTGAGTTCCTGCTATAAACACACTTCTGTGGAGGTATGCATTTCTGAGGATGAACAGGACACTTCACCAAGGAGGTTTTATACTCTCAGTAGCCCTTACCATTGGAAAATTTGTTGTCAGTTAAATATTCTTTTAACATCATGACTTGGTTAATTTGCATAAGGGTAAGAGATAAGCAACAAGCCACTTCAAGGATGAGAACAATTATTTCATTGGAAAATTCAGCTTTTGATCCTTTATGTCTCTGGTCTCTGCTCCCTACAACCACTTGACTACTTTCTGATGGAACAGTTTGAAAACTCCACAGAATTTAAAAACATCAGAGCCCTGGTCCTCCTATCACAGAAAAGGAATCATTTGTATCTCATCCTACTACTAGGTACAAGCTATTCAAGCCTGTTGTCTCTTGTTTTACAGTGTCATTCCTTATATGCAGGCAACACATTTTACCCACTACCCAGTTCAGGACCACCTGAGTGATCTAATTGAACTACTACTCTCTATCAAGTCCTTGTGAACATCTCAAACACAGGTTTTTGAGAGCAGTATTTTCTTTTCAATGGGCTAAAGACATCAGCGAAGAACTGCTGAATCTTTTAACATACGCATGTTTAACTTTTAATGCAAATGCCAAACTGTCTTCCATGACTGTCATTTTGCATCTCCTCCAGACAAATGTGAGGGTGCCAGTGTCTCCATATCTTTTCGACCACTTGGCATTATGGCTCCTGAGGCTGATTGTATTGAATGGGTGTGAAGGAGCATCTCATTGCAGATGTTTCAATGAAAATTGAGCCTCTGTTCCCTGCTTCCACTTGCTCCTGTTCACTCCATACTTCCTTCCATAGAAATGCACCTCAGCATCTTTATTTCACATGTCTGCTATGGCCTTGGAAATTACCAGCAGAGGGTCTCTGAATGAAGGTGCAGTGAATAACCAAGCACATGGGTTCCACCCCTCCCCCAGCTGTCTTAGTTATTGTTCTAGTGCTGTGAAGAGACACCATGACCAAGAAGACATCTTGTAGTAGAAATTATTTAATTCGGAGCTTCCTTACAGTTTTCAAAGGATGAGTCCATGGCCACTATCCTGGTGGGCAGCATGGCAGCAGGCAGGCATGGTGCTGTGGGCTCTTGCTGCAGCTGAGAGATTGCACCCTGATCCACCAGCAGGAGCCAGAGAGTTAGACTGGGCCTGGCATGGGTTTTTTGAAACCTTAAACCCCATCCCCATTGAAATACCTTCTCCAAAAAGACCATGCCTCCTAAAGAGTCCACCAACCGGGAACCAAACACTCAAATATATGAGTCTATAGGGGTCATTGACATTCTAACCAGCACACCAGCTGAGCTGTGAAAAAGTCTCCTATCAACAAGAAGCAACAGGAAGCCCAGGATACATGGAGAAACTACTGAGAGTAGGGAGAATAGCCGCCATTAATGGCTGGGACAAGAGACTGGGCAGGAATGCATTGGAGCTGCTACAGAGTAACAGTAGGAAGTTTGAATTATTAGAGGAGGCTGGGAAAGGCATGGCTGTGTCATGCTAGGAAAAACACAAAAGAACTAAGGAGGGAGTGCCCGCCACTGAACAGGCTCTGGGTGCATGTGTGTGGAACATGGAAATCAGTGAGTCTGTGGAGAATGCCCAGCGGGCCTGGAGCCGCACTCACCACGCGGAAGATTGCCAGGGCTGGCAAAATCCCCTCGCTTCCCACCGATTCCAGTCCAGGCACTCGGGGAGTTCCTGCACAGGGCTCCAATGTCTGAGCTAGACCCCTCCCGGGTCCCCCAGCCACACCACAGACCGCCAGCATGCTGCTGGCCCCAGCAGGAATAGAAGTCAGAGGCAAAACTTTTCCCACCCCCAGCCATGACCCCGCCCACAGCTTGGTTCCGATTGGCTTTCTCAACCGCCTCGCCACGCCCACCGAGGGCTCCTGAAGTACTTCAGCCGTCTCTGAGACCAGTCTTGGGTAGTCCCGGGAAAGGGTTCAGCTCCGCAATTTCCGGTTCCAAGCTGGTGGCCTCAGGTCTTAGAAGGGTTTCCTCTGCCTCTAGACGTCTTTTTTTTTTTTTTTTTTTTGGTTTTTTTGAGACAGGGTTTCTCTGTGTAGCTTTGAGCCTTTCCTGGAACTCACTTGGTAGCCCAGGCTGGCCTTGAACTCACAGAGATCCGCCTGGCTCTGCCTCCCGAGTGCTGGGATTAAAGGCGTGCGCCACCACCGCCTGGCCTAGACGTCTTTTTTTAAAACCTGGATGTGACGATTTGTATTGAAGAAGCCGAGAGAAATAGAATCGAAAGCGTTTTAAGATGGCGAACCGTACGGTCAAGGATGCCCACAGCATCCATGGCACCAACCCTCAGTATCTGGTGGAGAAGATCATTCGCACGCGGATCTATGAATCAAAGTACTGGAAAGAAGAGTGCTTTGGACTTACCGCTGAACTTGTAGTGGACAAAGCCATGGAGTTAAGGTTTGTGGGTGGTGTCTACGGTGGAAACATAAAGCCAACTCCTTTTCTGTGTTTAACCTTGAAGATGCTTCAGATTCAACCTGAGAAGGATATCATTGTTGAGTTCATAAAAAATGAAGATTTCAAGTATGTCCGGATGTTGGGGGCACTTTACATGAGGCTGACAGGAACTGCAATGGATTGCTACAAGTACTTGGAGCCTTTGTACAATGACTATCGAAAAATCAAGAGCCAGAACCGGAATGGGGAGTTTGAACTGATGCACGTAGATGAGTTCATTGATGAACTTCTGCACAGTGAGAGAGTCTGTGATATCATTTTGCCCCGGCTGCAGAGACGCTCTGTGCTGGAGGAAGCTGAACAACTGGAGCCCCGAGTTAGTGCTCTAGAAGAGGACATGGATGATGTGGAATCCAGTGAAGAGGAGGAAGAAGTTGAGAAGCTGGAAAGAGTCCCATCACCTGACCATCGACGACGAAGAAGCTACCGAGACCTGGACAAGCCACGGCGTTCTCCTGCACTGCGCTACAGGAGGAGTCGGAGTCGGTCTCCCAGGAGGCGAAGTAGATCCCCCAAAAGAAGAAGCCCTTCTCCACGCCGAGAAAGGCATAGGAGCAAGAGTCCACGACGCCATCGAAGCAGGTCCCGAGACAGACGACACAGATCCCGCTCTAAATCCCCAGGTCACCACCGTAGTCACAGACATAGGAGTCACTCCAAGTCTCCTGAAAGGTCTAAGAAAAGCCACAAGAAGAGCCGGAGAGGAAATGAGTAATGGATTCATTTTGACTTCTGCCCAGATGGCCTCCTGTGGATATGAGAAGAATAGGTTTAGTGAAAGGATCAAGATCTCCTCTTCAGGCAGCTATGCGTATTTTGGGTTTTTAAAACATCAAGTCGTTTGGTTGGTTTCTGTTTTGTTTTTATTTTAATATTACAGAGGTGGTGCTAAGTTTTGTATCTCTTTGAATTATAATCAACATCTTTGAAGGATGTTTTTGACCAAATCAAGGTCAGGTTTTGACCTAACCAACTATGGTTATTCATACTTAAAAAGGGTCAAGAGGATCTGGGAGTTGGGGAGATTCATGAGAATGAAGAGATATAGCCACGTGGTGATCCTTTTCTTATTTGTAATTAAACCAGACACAGTTGTCATTTTTCTTTAGTTTCTGCTTTCTCTATGAAATCCTGAGAGTTCTGTGGTTGATACTGCTGCGACCCAGCTAGTAAAGCGTAGTAATTCCTAACTTCTCATTAACTACTATGGTGGTATTTTGTTTGTACTGAAATGTGATTTTAATTGTATGTTAATAAATAAAG
This sequence comes from Peromyscus eremicus, assembly GCF_949786415.1. Classification (NCBI taxonomy): domain Eukaryota; kingdom Metazoa; phylum Chordata; class Mammalia; order Rodentia; family Cricetidae; genus Peromyscus; species Peromyscus eremicus. The sequence goes on from NC_081420.1 coordinate 103,729,966, forward strand.
TTGCCTGGGGGTTCAGAGCTATTAGAGCCATAGCAAGAGCGTGGCGGTGGTGGCGCACACCTTTAATCCCAGCACTTGGTAGACAGAGCTAGGTAGATCTCTGTGTGTAAAAGGAGACAGCCAACATTGGAGACACACGCCTTTAATCTCAATACCATAGAGGACCTGGAGGGCTGTACATACAGGCAGTGATGACGCAGTCATGTGTTTGGGTTTACAACCAATGAGAAGGCAGAACAGAAAGATTATATAAGACAAACACAGAGGAAGTAGGTCCCTTTCGGAGAGCTCTTTTGACTGAAGAGGATCGCTGAAGCAGGAAGGTTGAGGCTCTTAGCTCTGACCTCTTGGCTTTCTTCTCTGAATCGGCTCTGTGTTTCTTATTTAATAAGATGGTTGGTTACATCTACATTTGGCGCCCAACGTGACAAGAATCCATTAAAAACCACTTAACTTGGCTTGACAGCAGGTCTGGTTTCCCGCCTGGGCGGCCGGCTCCCTAGCCCAGGCCCGGGTCGGCTTGGCCTCAGGCCAGACTGACAGTAGCCCCAAGCGGTTAGCTTAAAGCCAGTGCTACAAACAACTCAGGCCTGCCCTTCCGAACAGGGCCCCTGCCTGTAAAGCTACCGCACGTGGTTGGAGCTTAAGGAAGCCAGAGCCAAGCCTTGACTAGGCTCAAGCGGGAACACGTGGCTGGATTCAAGCTCTTAGGAAGAACTTGTGCTATTCTCTCTCTCTCTCTCTCTCTCTCTCTCTCTCTCTCTCTCCCCTTCTCTCTCTCTCTCTCCCCTTCTCTCTCTCTCTCTGTCATGTATGAATATGTACACACAACTGTCCAATATACACAGATTTGAGACTCTTTTTTCATTCTACATATTTACTATGGTCTTCCTCATCATCCACAAAAGGCTTCTGAGTGATGCCTCACTGGGTGACAGAGCACATGGGGACCTTCCCTCAAGTCATGCTACATAGCTTCCCAGGATTAGGAGAACACACCAGGTTGTCCAGGTAACATAAATAAACTGCTTCTGTAATTTTGAACATGAGGGATCTTACATAGCCCAGTCATTCCTTCGGTTGGAGAGAGAAAGAGAGAGAGAAAGGGAGAGAGAGAGAGAGAGAACGTCTTTTCCTAGTATGGGCTAAAAACACAAAAATACTGTCTGGAACAGAGAAAGTATTGGATGGAGACACTGAATCTGTAGATTTCTTTACTGATTAGGTGAGGCAAGTGAAACCATGGCTGCACCATGCCAGTGTGAATCTGCAAACCATTAAAGAGAAAAGTCTACTGTTCTGGGCTGTGGGTGCACTAGACCTCAGGGCTAGACAGAAGGAGCCAAGAGTAGCCAGTCCTCAGGTGTCCCTAAAGTCTGAGGTTGCTTACTGCCTCATCCAGGAATTCCTAGTGAGCTGCTTCAGAATCTTTACCCTGTACTCTTTCTGTATCCAGGCAGAGTTCCCTAGGGCTTTGAAACTCCTGTTCATAGGCCAGTATCTCAGCTTTATCATTGGCTCTGAGAGCCCAGAGAGTCCCTGTGTTAGAAAAAACAGGGCCTAAAAATGTTGCTCAGGTGGATATACATGTCTCTAAATGTCTCCAAATTTGATCTCAGTGAACTTGCTACTAGTGTGGGTACAGAGTGGCAGAGAGATGAATAGGAGATGGGCACTTAAGGAAATTACAGAAAAATAAACAGAAAAATATGATGAAAATGATATCATAGAACAAATGGACTTAACAGACACCTATATAAAATTCCATCTGAACACTACAGAGCACACATTCTTTTCAGCAACTCCTGGAACTTTCTACAAAATAGGTCATATATTAGGAAACGAAGTGTATTTTGACAAATATAGAAAACTGAAATAATTTGTCCTATTTTATTACAATGGAATAAAATTTTCTACCCAGAGCAAAAGAAAGTATAGAATACACACAGTCTCATGGAGATTGAACAATAAACCTTTGAATGATGAATGTGTCCTTGAAGAAATAAAAAAGGACAGTGAATATTATAAAAATGAGTGGTTGGGGATTTAGCTCAGTGGTAGAGTGCTTGCCTAGCAAGCACAAAGCCCAGGGTTCGATCATCAGCTCTGAATAAAAGATTTTAAGAATGAAATGAAACTGAAAAGGAAACAAATGAAAACAAAAGACAGCAGACAAAGTCTCGAGGGAGACATAGCAGTCCATGGGGTGGGCATCTGCAGGCCTAAGTGCCAGGGTATAAATTTCCAATGTCCCAGCCCTTCTCCATCTGTGGGATCCTCTGCTCACACCTGCTTAGAGATCCAGAATCTCCAGTACACCCTTCTGCTTCCTGCTCCCCACTCCTTCACCCATGCTGGATCTGTGACAAGGGAGTTACCATGATTTGGGGTGAGGTTTGGGGTGAGGGTGACTGATATTCAGAATGACTTCAGAGTCCACGCTGTGCCTTCTGGAGGGGAGAGCAATAAAAAAGCAAAATGATAGGTGGCTTTATCAGCCTGATAAGCACAGACTCTCTCACCTCTGTCTGGTCAGTACAGGTCTCCTGTGACAATATCTTCCTCGGCCCCATAGAGATCCCACCTACACCTTTTGGGTACAAATTCCTACCTGGATGAGGTTCACAACTGCTCCTGTTGTGTTGGGGACCGATTCCGGACAGCAGTGTCCTTACTTTATCAAACCTTACAAAGGCAGGAAGTTCCTGGCCTAACCCGCGGGCTGTACAACTTCCTGGAGTACCTGCTAATCAGCCAGCTGCAGGGGCCTGGGACCAAAGTGACCTCACCCTCCCTTAGGAATTTTCCATCCTTCTCTCCTTGCTTCCCCTGTTCCCCCTCCCTGCCTGAAGCCCTGTTTATAAGCCTCAACACCCAGTCAATAAACGGAGACCTCGACGCAACTCAGACTGACTTTGTCTTCCTTTACGCGCCTGGTCTCCTTTCTCTCTCGCCCCCATTGATCTTTCAGGAGGTGCCTCCTCGGGTCTCATCAAATAACCTGGCCCGTGGGACCGGGCACTGTTGGGAAACACAGTGCATCCCACAGCAGCACAAACTCAGGCTAAGGAGCTAGCTGAGCCGTTCTCAATCTGACCCTTTGTGGTGGGGAAGGGCATGTGATCCTTGCACATGGGTCCCGTATCTCATATCCCACACATCAGATATGTACATTACAACTCATGACAGTAGAAAAATTACATTTATAAAGTAGCACTACAATCATTTTTGTTTTTTTTAATCCTAACCAAAACTTTCCTTCCCTCCCCTCTCCCCTGTTCCTCCCCACCTACTCTACCCTCCACTCCATGCATTCCTCCACCTTTTCTCTTCAAACACCAGCTGGCATCCCATGGATTTCAGTCAGCCCTGGTATATCACACTGCAGTGAGACCAGGAATCCCCTCCTCCCCCAAGCTTAGATGAAGCATTCCTGCAGGAGGAATGGGTCTTCAATGCAGGCAACAGAGTCAGACACCCCCTGCTCTCACTGCTAGGAGCCCCACAGGAAGACCACGTCACACAACTGTAACATATATGTAGAGTGCCTAGGTCAGTCCCATGAAAGCTCTCTGCTTGTCAGCAACACAATAATTTTATGGTTGGGGGTCACCACAACAGCCTTAAAGGGTCACAGCATTAGGAAGGGTGAGAACCACTGAGCTAGCTGATCATGCCCCTGGATTAACTTCCTGACTTCCTGAAGGCCGTAGCCTGTGGGCTTCTGCTTCTCCTCCTGTGTTCAGTGTGAGACTCTGAAAGGGGAAGATGGGAACAGGGTCAGAGCTGCAAACCTTTGCAGAGTCAGAGACAGAGGGCAGGAGGCAATGGATCAGGGAGGGAGGAGCATATGAGTAATGACAGACAGCTGTGAGGGAGAATGCCTGAACTAAAGCCCACAGGTGGTCCTGCAGCACACACAGGTCAGTGATGCCCAAGGACACTCAGCGTCGAGGAGTAGAACAGTGTGAGGGACTCTGATGAATGCTGGGCCTGGAGGTCAGATAGACAAGGCAGATGGTCAGGAACAGAGGGACAAATGGGACATTTCCCTTCTCTATGTGTGGCTGTGGTTAGACTGTGGTGGTTGGTGCTGAGAACCCTTGGATAACAATGAAATTACTAACACCTTTAAGACATCATTTGGATCTTATGACTTATCACATTGGTCAGAGAATTACCCGGGTGCCCTCAAAAGGATTCTGAAAAGTTTCCTGTCCCAAAACAGAACTAGAGCCCTCCAGCCTCACAGCACAGTGCTGAAATGAGAGGCCCAGAGTCCCGTCAATGTGTCTGACCTTGGGCAAAGATGCATCTTGGCTTGTAAGGCAAAGAGTATGTGGTCTGGGCCTGTAGCATAGTCTTCAGGCCCTTCCAGAAACTGAGCCAAGAGAGTACCAGGGCAGAGTGTGTGAGCAAACCTTCATGCCTCTTCTTCCTAGATATTTTACTGTGAACTCACAAATTCCTGCCTCATCCCCCGCCTAGTCAGAGACACTCTAAGGAAGCCATACTTCCCTCAGCCTGAGACCCTTACCTGTAGATTTCTGGGTTCTAAGAGTCACTTGGCATTATAGTCAACAAGATCTAGTGCAATCATTCATGATTGCTCTTCTGTACAGTTTTGGTTCAGGTACCTGGACTCTGAACCACAGACAACTGTAAGAAGACACAGAGTTGTATCACATCCTCTTCTATCACACCCAGATCTGACTCATCCACAGGGCCATCAAGGTGACAGTATCTTTCTTACACATGCTCCCTAGGATTACTTTAAAAGATAGGTGTGAACAGGGTGTAGTGGAACAAGTCTGATAATGCAGCACTCCTGTTGAGGCAGAAGAAATAGGAGACTCTCCAACTGACGTCTGGCAATCTGGCAAGAATCTGTTCATACAACAAAATCCTGAGGATGTTCAGGCAATGAAGGGTTGCTGGGGCAATAGGCTCAGGAAGTCCATCCCTTCCTCAGCATCTCTGGGTGGGTAATGGATACTGGGGAGGAAAGAGACATTTCCTTTAGTGATGTTGCTACCGGCAAACCACCCATACTCCTGTAAATAAACCCTCATCCAATTAGTTACTCTAATCAAACTGATTGGATGATCAACAACTATTTAAAAGACAATAAAGTAGAAGAGTGACCAGTTGACAGCAAAAAGGAGAAGATGAACAGTAAGAGTAGTAGAGGAATGAAAAGGAACTAAAACCTCATTCACACGTTTGAAAATGTCATCATGAAACCCATTATTATGGATCATTAGTATATACTAAGAGAAAACTTAGAGAAAAAAAGAATTCCAACACAATAATGTCTTTGCAGATTATCTACATCAAGACACCATTACTTTTGTAGAGAGATGTTTTTAAAAGGGAGTATTATAAGATCTTCCATTGTGCTGCAGGCCTAAGCATACTCAGCTTTATTCCTCTGCCAGGTGTAATAATACAAGGCTCTAGGAACCCCACTACGAAGACAGTGAACCTTGTTTACATTCCTGGTGGACTTCTATCCAGTGCACATCAGCAACCACACGTGATCCCATTCACCAACAGAGAAGGGGTTCTTAGCATGTAACTCCAGATGCCTCCCAAACCAGATGCATGGCAACTGTAAAGGGAAGACTTCTTGCCTGACTGTGTCTTGTCCTCTCCTTGGGTGCCTCTCTTTAACACTGTGCTGCAAACATCTGTTCTTTCAAATGCCCAATCTGAAAGTGGACTGCTGGGAAGAGGAGACTCTTGGATCTATTGAGCTGTGTGAAAACCACACATACATCTCTTGGGATTCAGCTCTTCTGAGTCATCACTCAGGTTGGGGTTGACTTTGGGATTTTCATGCTGCTGTAAGCAACATCTGTTACCCTCACACCATACCCCAATAAACTCATTGGTCACCCAAGAAATGAAAAAGATTGCCAGCTCTGCTTCAAAAAAAAAAAAAAAAAAAAAAAAACAACCAAAAAGAGGATAAACGTGCGCACAAATCTTCGGTTTTCACGTATTGGTCACAATCTAACCCTTCTTGGGCTGGGCTTATCCACCCTCAGACTGAAAGGACACCATTCCACTAAATGTCATTTCAGAGACAGCTGCTCTTTGTGAATGAATTGTCATGATTGTGCCATGCCCCAAGTAGGGCCATATCTTCAAGTTTTATCTAAAGCTGTAACAGTGCCAGACATCAATGGTGGATTCAGTGAGCTTCATATTCTGAGAATCCATATGTCAAGGTGTGTCATGTAGGCAGTAATTCACTGAGGATAGAGGGTTGAGCTTTTGACCTTGGAAAGATGTAGGCAAAATCCTCTGATGCATGTATATGGCACTGCTCTGGCCTTTTTCACATCAGTTGTCACAAAAGGTGATGTGGATCAGATGGAGGAAGCACTCTCAGAAACACCATGCTGATTTGAAACTTTGGTCTGTCAAATTCTACAGTGTCCAAACATGATACTCTCTGTGAGGTGAGGTGCCAGGGAGATGGGAGCTTGTGGACATGACAAACCCAGAAGAGCCAGAAGGGCTTAGCTGGACACTTCCCTTCACCTTTGGTGGTGGAAAGAATCGAGGCTGTCTGTAGCATGAATCTTAAAAGTTCTTATTAATAAAATCAAAACCGAGGCCAGTTATTGGGGTCAGTGCTGGTAGATCAGAGAGACAGAACAAGTCACAGCTATCTCACCTCGCCAGATCCTCAGCTGGTCTTGTCTCCTCAGACTGGAAGCCTCTGTGTCCTCATCCCAAAGGCTCTCAGCTGAAATGTGCTTCTCGAAAGCCTGAATCCTTAACCAGCCAAATGCTTAACCAGCCAAATGCTTCTAGTTTCTGGTCTCCACGCATTACATATCTTTCTGTTTTTGCCATCACTCCCTGGGATTCAAGGCTCACTTCTCGGGATTAAAGGTGTGTGTCACCATGCCTGGCTCTTTCCAATGTGGCCTTGAACTCACAGAGATCCCAGATGGATTTCTCCCTCTGGAATGCTAGGATTAAAGGCGGTGAGTGCTACTATTTTCTGGCCTCTGTATCTAGTGGCTGTCTGTTCTCTGACCCCAGATAAATTTATTAGGGTGCACAATATTTTGGAGAATACAATACCACCACAGCTGTCTAAAGAGTGCATAGCATCCAAGGCAATCCCAGTCTGAGACAGAGAGGAGTTAGCAGATTCCTCATGTTCATCATCCACCCTCACTCAAATCAGAACTTGCACAGCCCAGGTTTATTAGGGTCATTAGATGAAAATGGTGATTCTTGCATGTTCTACCCTAGATACCATGGAGTAGACAGGATACAGCACAGCCTGACTGAGGTGCTGGGAGAGGGGAGAGCAATTCCTCTGAGTGCAGGAGGATGGCTGCCTGATACTTCCACTGCAGTCTGAAGGCATTATGGAGCTCCTTTTGCAAACACCCCTGTGTGTGCTTAGGGGGCTCACAGGACACTTTAGAATTTCAAGAGCCATATTATTTTTGAAGAGCTTCAATATAAAATGATCCACAGATGATCAAATCCAGCCATTTATATGAATACCTTTGTCGTTTTGAGCAAATGTATAAGACATTGCAACCATGTCCAATTGAAGTGTGAGGATGTTTCTGTCACTCAAAACAGTTCCTTCTCACCCCTTTACACTGGCTATTGTCCTGAACCATGTTTCCTGCCAACCCCCTAGCTGCTTTCTGGTTCTGGGGTAAGAAAAGGACCACAATTTAGACATTTTAAATCTCTGTGTATGCTGTCACAGAAATGGAATTATTTGCCTGTGCCACAAGTGTGCTTGACATGTCACGTCGCCTGTGTCTCGAAGACTCTTCCACTGTGACATCAGGTAGTGTGGGAAGAATCAGATGCCCATTCTCATCTCCATCTTCCCTGAGACTGTCTGCACAGTGAGTGCCCTCTCACCCTGTCCTGACCTGCTGACTCTCTGTTCACCTTGTGAACTCCAGCAGTGTGAGGATAAGAAGGCACGGGAAAGTGCCTTGTTCCTGGGAACTACTGAGGTTCTCAAGGGACACAATTCATACCCCTCTGCCTCACATAGGTTAATGTTCTCTTTGGCCACAAATTGTACCTAATGGTTCCCATTGTCTGTAAAATCATGTGAGTAGGTGGGATGGCTCCTCTGGCTGTTGCTTTTCAGCATGGGGAAGTGGGAACAGTTTCATACTGGTCACACAGTGTACACTGCAAGATTTTCAGGGTGCACACACTCATTGAGGATGTTGAAAATCTTCTGTTCTCTTACTGGAAGAATGAGCCAGTGCCTCCCTGCCTAGTTCTTGTACAGTTGCTGTGAAACATGTCTGGATGTTGTAGCTCAAAACCTACTGTGGGATTAGAACTCAAGCTCCTTCCACACCAGCCTGTGCTCCCTCCTTCTGTAATCATCCCCATGTGAGCACAGTAACAAGTATCCAGGCAGAAGAGCATGCTTTATGTTATTATTTATTTATTTATTTATTTATTTATTTATTTATTTATTTATCTAATTTGAGAAAGGTTGCACTATATTATACTGATTGTCCTAAGTTCACTTCACAACCAGCATGGCCTGAAACATCACATAGCCCTTCTACCTAGGCCTGAGATTAAAAGAGTGTGCAACTACTCCCTGACCCAGGAAAACATGTACCCAGTCTTTTCATTGCTGTTTTAAACCAATCAACCATCATCAGTGATGATTCCTGCAGTGCCCTTTTCAAACACCAGGGGGCAGGAGAGACATGAGGATTTTTAGCCAGTCTCTCTGGCTTGATAGAGAGAAGAGCCCTTCCTAGGAGTAAAGATGAAATGTGACCCTTACTTCCAGGGGAGCCTGAAGGCATTACTGAGTTCCTGCTATAAACACACTTCTGTGGAGGTATGCATTTCTGAGGATGAACAGGACACTCCACCAAGGAGGTTTTATATACTCTTAGTAGCCCTTACCATTGGAAAATTTGTTGTCATTTAAATATTCTTTTAACATCATGACTTGGTTAATTTGCATAAGGGTAAGAGATAAGCAACAAGCCACTTCAAGGATGAGAATAATGATTTCATTGGAAAATTCAGCTTTTGATCCTTTATGTCTCTGGTCTCTGCTCCCTACAACCACTTGACTACCTTTTGATGGAACAGTTTGAAAACTCCACAGAATTTAAAAACATCAGAGCCCTGGTCCTCCTATCACAGAAAAGGAATCATTTGTATCTCATCCTACTACTAGGTACAAGCTATTCAAGCCTGTTGTCTCTTGTTTTACAGTGTCATTCCTTATATGCAGGCAACACATTTTACCCACTACCCGGTTCAGGACCACCTAAGTGATCTAATTGAACTACTGCTCTCTATCAAGTCCTTGTGAACATCTCAAACACAGGTTTTTGAGAGCAGTATTTTCTTTTCAATGGGCTAAAGACATCAGCGAAGAACTGCTGAATCTTTTAACATATGCATGTTTAACTTTTAATGCAAATGCCAAACTGTCTTCCATGACTGTCATTTTGCATCTCCTCCAGACAAGTGTGAGGGTGCCAGTGTCTTCATATCTTTTCGACCACTTGGCATTATGGCTCCTGAGGCTGATTGTATTGAATGGGTGTGAAGGAGCATCTCATTGCAGATGTTTCAATGAAAATTGAGCCTCTGTTCCCTGCTTCCACTTGCTCCTGTTCACTCCATACTTCCTTCCATAGAAATGCACCTCAGCGTCTTTATTTCACATGTCTGCTATGGCCTTGGAAATTACCAGCAGAGGGTCTCTGAATGAAGGTGCAGTGAATAACCAAGCACATGGGTTCCACCCCTCCCCCAGCTGTCTTAGTTGTTGTTCCAGTGCTGTGAAGAGACACCATGACCAAGAAGACATCTTGTAGTAGAAATCATTTAATTCGGAGCTTCCTTACAGTTTTCAAAGGATGAGTCCATGGCCACTATCCTGGTGGGCAGCATGGCAGCAGGCAGGCATGGTGCTGTGGGCTCTTGCTGCAGCTGAGAGATTGCATCCTGATCCACCAGCAGGAGCCAGAGAGTTAGACTGGGCCTGGCATGGGTTTTTGAAACCTCAAACCCCATCCCCATTGAAATACCTTCTCCAAAAAGACCATGCCTCCTAAAGAGTCCACCAACCGGGAACCAAACACTCAAATATATGAGTCTATAGGGGTCATTCACATTCTAACCAGCACACCAGCTGAGCTGTGAAAAAGTCTTCTATCAACAAGAAGCAATAGGAAGCCCAGGATACATGGAGAAACTACTGAGAGTAGGGAGAACAGCTGTCATTAATGGCTGGGACAAGAGACTGGTTAGGAATGCATTGGAGCTGCTACAGAGTAACAGTAGGAAGTTTGAATTATTAGAGGAGGCTGGGAATGGCATGGCTGTGTCATGCTAGGAAAAACACAAAAGAACTAAGGAGGGAGTGCCCGCCACTGAACAGGCTCTGGGTGCATGTGTGTGGAACGTGGAAATCAGTGAGTCTGTGGAGAATGCCCAGCGGGCCTGGAGCCGCACTCACCATGGGATGATTGCCAGGGCAGGCGAAATCCCAGCGCTTCCCACCACTTCCAGTCCAGGCACTGGGGGACTTGCTGCACAGGGCTCCAATGTCTGAGCTAGACCCCTCCCAGATCCCCAAGCCACACCACAGCCAGCCAGCACATGCTGCTGGCCCCAGCAGGAATAGAAGTCAGAGGAGAAAACTTTTCCCACCCCCAGCCGTGACCCCGCCCACAGCTTGGTTCCGATTGGCTTTCTCAACCGCCTTGCCACGCCCACCGAGGGCTCCTGATGTGCTTCAGCCATCTCTGAGACCAGTCTTGGGTAGTCCCAGGAAAGGGTTCAGCTCTGCAATTTCCAGTTCCAAGCTGGTGGCCTCAGGTCTTTGAAGGGTTTCCTCCGCCTCTAGACGTCTTTTTTTAAAACCTGGATGTGACGATTTGTATTGAAGAACTGAGAGAAATAGAATCGAAAGCGTTTTAAGATGGCGAACCGTACGGTCAAGGATGCCCACAGCATCCATGGCACCAACCCTCAGTATCTGGTGGAAAAGATCATTCGCACGCGGATCTATGAATCAAAGTACTGGAAAGAAGAGTGCTTTGGACTTACAGCTGAACTTGTAGTCGACAAAGCCATGGAGTTAAAGTTTGTGGGTGGTGTCTACGGTGGAAACATAAAGCCAACTCCTTTTCTGTGTTTAACCTTGAAGATGCTTCAGATTCAACCTGAGAAGGATATCATTGTTGAGTTCATAAAAAATGAAGATTTCAAGTATGTCCGGATGTTGGGGGCACTTTACATGAGGCTGACAGGAACTGCAATGGATTGCTACAAGTACTTGGAGCCTTTGTACAATGACTATCGAAAAATCAAGAGCCAGAAGCGGAATGGGGAGTTTGAACTGATGCACGTAGATGAGTTCATTGATGAACTTCTGCACAGTGAGAGAGTCTGTGATATCATTTTGGCCCGGCTACAGAAACGCTCTGTGCTGGAGGAAGCTGAAAAACTGGAGCCCCGAGTTAGTGCTCTAGAAGAGGACATGGATGATAGGGAATCCAGTGAAGAAGAGGAAGAAGAAGATGAGAAGCTGGAAAGAGTACCATCACCTGACCATCAACGAAGAAGCTACCGAGACCTGGACAAGCCAAGGCGTTCTCCTGCACTGCGCTACAGGAGGAGTCGGAGTCGGTCTCCCAGGAGGCGAAGTAGATCCCCCAAAAGAAGAAGCCCTTCTCCATGTCGAGAAAGGCATAGGGGCAAGAGTCCACGATGCCATCGAAGCAGGTTTCGAGACAGACGACACAGATCCCGCTCTAAATCCCCAGGTCACAACCGCAGTCACAGACATAGGAGTCACTCCAAGTCTCCTGAAAGGTCTAAGAAAAGCCACAAGAAGAGCCAGAGAGGAAATGAGTAATGGATTCATTTTGACTTCTGTCCAGATGGCCTCCTGTGGATAGGAGAAGAATAGGTTTAGTGAAAGGATCAAGATCTCCTCTTCAGGCAGCTATGCGTATTTTGGGTTTTTAAAACATCAAGTCGTTTGTTTGGTTTTTGTTTTCTTTTTATTTTAATATTACAGAGGTGGTGCTAAGTTTTGAATCTCTTTGAATTATAGTCAACATCTTTGAAGGATGTTTTTTACCAAATCAAGGTCAGGTTTTGACCTAACCAACTATGGTTATTCATACTTAAAAAGGGTCAAGAGGATCTGGGAGTTGGGGAGATTCATGAGAATGAAGAGTTTTAGCCACGTGGTGATCCTTTTCTTATTTGTAATTAAACCAGACACAGTTGTCATTTTTCTTTAGTTTCTGCTTTCTCTATGAAAACCTGAGAGTTCTGTGGTTGATACTGCTGTGACCCTGCTAGTAAAGCATAGTAATTCCTAACTTCTCATTAACTACTATGGTGGTATTTTATTTGTACTGAAATGTGATTTTAATTGTATGTTAATAAATAAAGTTGCTCGGGGTCAGAGCTATTAGAGCCATAGCAAGAGCGTGGCGGTGGTGGTGCACACCTTTAATCCCAGCACTTGGTCGACAGAGCTAGGTAGATCTCTGTGTGTAAAAGGATACAGCCAACATTGGAGACACACGCCTTTAATCTCAATACCATAGAGGACCTGGAGGGCTGTACATACAGGCAGTGATGACGCAGTCATGTGTTTGGGTTTACAACCAATGAGAAGGTAGAACAGAAAGACTATGTAAGACAAACACAGAGGAAGTAGGTCTCTTTCAGAGAGCTCTTTTGACTGAAGAGGATCGCTGAAGCAGGAAGGGTGAGGCTCTTAGCTCTGACCTCTTGGCTTTCTTCTCTGAATCGGCTCTGTGTTTCTTATTTAATAAGATGGTTGGTTACATCTACAGGATATGCTGTTGTTTCAGACACCATAGTGGTTGAAACACAAGCCCTTCCAGCCCACCTCACAAATCAGCAGGCTGAATTAATAGCTCTTACCCATGTCTGTCAACTAGGAAAGGAACAATCCCTAAAACTATATTCAGACTACCAGCCTACCTGTGGTCTCAGAAGAATGAGACCTCATAAACCTGTCAAGACTTGAGCCCCACCCTATTGGTTCATGCCCTACCTCTTCTCCTTATAATTCTTCTCAGTTACCCATATTTCTACCAAACTCTGTGTATGGAGGTTTGAGATTCAGGAGACACATGCCCAACAATTCAACCAGACCACTCATGTGGTAGGTTCTGGAGACTGCTGGAGACATAATGCATATCCAGGAAAACACTCTGCCTTTTATGAAGAATGGAGAATCTTTTACATCCTAATTAAGGATGCATAGCACCTCAGCAGGGAAATAGGAGTCATTGATAAACTTTACTCTAGTATTTATCAAACCGCCCACCAGATATGCTCAAAATTCAAGGTACACATTCATCTCTCTCAATCCCTAGGTATAGACACAGTAGAAGAAGTGGTCCAAAGCTCCTTTAAGGCTCTTATAGCCTTAATATCACCCTTTTTGATGATGTTGATCTTACCTCCTTGTCACACCATCTCTTGTTTCAGATCCTAACTACTACATATCAGCTATTGAATGATGCTCAGCTTGACCACTTTGAAGAATGCTGGTTGTGTGTCCCTCCATGGTCAAACTCTCATCCACCATTTGTGGCCTAACCCATTGTCCTAGTAGACTCTCTCACCTTACCACATGTTAATTGCCCCAAGCCAAATGTCACTGCTACCCTTATCTCTTTCACATTCCCCTCTTTGGCATTACTGACTGCTTTAACTCTTCAGGAACATGCTTTGCGGGTACCCTGGATTCTGTAGACTGCAATAATACCATTATCCTTGGTACTATCACCCAGGCCCTATGTCCAAACATTCACAATGCCTCTATTCTCTGTGGTACTCAAATTTTTCACTGCTTACCTGCTAGGTAGTCTGGAACTTTTGTCCTGGTGTTTCTGTTTTGCTGTGGATATCACTCTATATAAATAAACACTGTTTGGCCAATAGCCAGACAGGAAGTATAGGCATGACTAACAGAGAGGAGAATTGAGGAAGGAGGAAGGAAAGGAGGGACTTCTGGAGCCACCGCCAGGACAAGAAAGTTGTAAAGTACCGGTAAGCCACAAGCCACATGGCAAAGTAAAGATTAGTAGAAATGGGCTAAATGTAAGAGGATTTGTTCCAGATTAAGATACATCAGGTTTGACCAGCCAAGACCCCCTGAAAGGTCTCTGATAACACCATGACCCAGATGATCTAACATCCAAAATGGTTTCAAGGCAACTGGCTCAGACATTACAGCTGCACAGACTACCCCATAAGCCTAAAATTTTCTTTGTGTCCCCATAAGATACAGCACCCCCCTCCAGCAGGAAGTAGTAAGAGATGCTATGCCCAAATTCCCAAATATACCAAGCTTGCTTTAGAGATGGAATTGACTCACTCCCCCTCTAAACCCAGACATATACATAAAATAAAAGCTTAAAAGATTCTTTTGTCCAATATCAAAAGAGTTCTCTGGTATGGGACAGAGAAAAACCAATATTTTTATTTAAAACAGGTTGATTATAAATACAATCTCTTTCTAAAGAAGAAAAGGGGATAGGATATAGATATACAGGATATAGATATGATATATAGGATATAGCTATAAGATAAATGAACCTACTATTAAAGAACAACTTGTTTAAAGTGTTTTACATTTGGTATAGATTATAGTTTACATTTAAAATGTTTTACATTGGTATAGATTTTAGTTTATTAATATGAGTTTAAACTTAATTTTGTTATACTATATATATACATATATATATGTATTTCTATTCTTGTTTAAGGTATTATGTTTCTATTCTTGTTTAAGGTATTATGTTTATGTAACTCATTTAAAACTGTAATGGATAATTAAAAAATAGATTAATAATCAGTCATCTATGATAATCATATTTGTAGCCATGTTGGTTAAGTCTTCTAGGCATACATAGATATATTTCAGATAGATAGGTAATCTTCAAACACTTCAAAGACCTACAGAATATGGCATATAAAATGTTTAAAAATTTAGACTTTCTGGACAGTGAGACATGTCTGCTCCTGGCAGCACCGATTTACTTCAGAGAGGAGGATGGGCATCAAAGACACTCCATAGGGAGTTCATCTTCACCTTGGCAAAAATAGCCATTTGGACAAGAAACTGTTCTTGCCTGGACTGCTTGATCAACTAGACATGCAGGACCCATAGAAAGGTGACCACTGAACTTTGCTTGACAAAATGGTCCTTCAGGTTCCTGCTTTGCAGAGAAAACTGCCAGACATTCTACAGGACACAGAAAAAAATGACTGAGAGACTCTAGGCCTGTGGGCTAAAAAAAGATGCCCCAACTTTACAAGAGAACTTTGGATGACTGTCCAGGCTATCAGCTGTCTCTGTCTACCCTACAAGACTCCCAAAAGTTGCTTACAACCTTCTCCCATTTGTCAGGTAGTATTACATCCTTCTGAGGTCTTTGATGTGGTTGAAGACTAGATATTTACAATCTTCCTTAGTTATGATAAAAGATAAGTTAGATATAAAACCTTAAACTCACAAATATAAAATAGATAGGATATCTTCTTTAATATTGTAACTGTAATTCTTGCTCAATAATTGTTGTGTTATATGTAATTTTACTATGTTAAAGTTAAAACCTTCCTCTTTAAAAAAGAAGAAGAGGGGAAGTGCTGTGGATATCGCTCTATTTAAATAAACACTAATTGGCCAATTGCCAGACAGGAAGTATAGGCGGGACTAACAGAGAGGAGAATTGAGGAAGGAGGAAGAAAAGAAGGGACCGCTGGAGCCACCACCAGGACAAGAAAGATGTAAAGTACCAGTAAGCCATGAGCCACATGGCAAAGTAAAGAGTAATAGAAATGGGCTAAATATAAGAGTAAGAGCTAGACAATGATAGACCTGAGCTAATGGCCAAGCAGTTTAAATAATTAAGGGTCTGTGTGTTTATTTTATAAGTGGGTTCCAGGACTGGCGGGACTTGGGGGGAGCTGCAGAAAAATTCTCCATCTACACTGTTTCCGAAATTAGGGATGGTACCTGGTGAAGAACCCTTGCCAATTCCCATTGACAAGTTCATAGCAGCATGGCATGACAAGTAAGCAATCCAAGTAATACCATTTCTAACAGCCCTGGGCATAAATGCAGGTGTAGCCACTGGAATAGCAGGACTGACTAGTTCCCAAGCTATTTACCATAGGCTTTCCTCACAATTCATCCAGGATTTCCAACAGGTATCTCAGAATATCCTTACCCTTCAGGGACAAATAGACTCAGTGGCCACTGCAGTACTACAAAATCAGAGAGGATTAGATTACTAACAGAAGAAAGAGGTGGTCGCAGGACTGACTAGTTCCCAAGCTATTTACCATAGGCTTTCCTCACAATTCATCCAGGATTTCCAACAGGTATCTCAGAATATCCTTACCCTTCAGGGACAAATAGACTCAGTGGCCACTGCAGTACTACAAAATCAGAGAGGATTAGATTACTAACAGAAGAAAGAGGTGGTCTTTGTCTCTTTCTTGGAGAAGAATATTGTTTTTATGTCAACCAATCAGGTGTAGTGAAAGATAAGATCCAACGACTTCAAATGGATCTTCAAAACCAGAAACAGCCTGATACTTCTAGCTAGTGGATCACTAATAGTCAGATATGGAACTGGATGCTACCCTTCTTATCCCCTCTTTTCTTCCTTTTCTTATGCCTACTAATTGCACCCTGTCTCATAAACCTCTTGCCTAGATTTCTTCAACAGCAGACCCAAAATATTTCTAGCCAGACTTTTAACCAGTTACTATTACAGGATTACCAGCCCCTAGCTATGGAGCCAGAGATCTGCAGAACCTGTTACATCCCAAGATTGTCCCAAGAACCTTGATGCCCCAATTCAGCCAGAAGTAGTCTATCTAATGATAACTTGTTTACCCTTATGTGTGTAGGAGCTGGCCATGAAAGTAAGGCAGTGTGGAAATGGAGTAGATAGGGGATAGGTACTTCAGAGGTGTCAAGTTTGCAGTGTGTTCCAATGAAACAGCTGTGTTTGAGTGGGAGTGTAATGTGTAGGCTTAAAATCATGACTGTAAGGGATGAGGGACTCTGGATGTGGGCTCCTGCTTCTCCTTCTTCTCATTCAGGGGAGACTCCTCAGGAGACATAGGGAACCTTAGATTAAACTGGTAAGTTCTGCAGAGTCAGAGGCTGATATTACAGACAGGGAGTAACTCATAGACGTGTCAGAAGAAATTGGTAGAGATGTGTGTCCTCAAATACCCTTGCCAGGGCCTGTGAAATGACTCAGCAGGTAAAGGTACCTGCCTGCAAGCTGGTGGCCAGAAATCAACCCCAGAGTCCTCATTATGGAAGGAGAGAACTAACTCCAAATGCCCCTACCAATGTCCACAGAGTAGCCTTCTACCAGGCAAAGCATCATTATACAGGAGGAGGTCACCCATACAGAGGAGTGCCCCCCACCGATTAGTATTGGACCTGCTGAAAAAGGAGCAGATGGATCTTTTCCCTGAGTGCTTTTGTAGCTGTAGCTGCTCCTGGATTTTGGATATTAATAATATAATACATTCATGCTGCCAGATATCTGTGAGTGTGTCAAACCCTAGGACAGAATAGGGGCCTCTCAAACTTCAAATGGCAAAATGTTATTTGGGGCATACAGAAGTTCCTGGTGCCCCACATGCTTCAGCTGACCAGTGCCCCTGTGTTCCCTTCACCAATTACCTATCCAGGGGCAAGGGTTGGTCAGAATGGCTTCATGCCCAGGGTGTGTGTGCAGCACTTAAAGGTGTATGGCCTTGAACTCACAGATCCAGAGGAATTTGTCTCTGGAATGCTAGGATTAAAGGCGTGAGTGCCACCATTTTCTAGCCTCTGTATCTAGTGGCTGTCTGTTCTCTGACCCCAGATAAATTTATTAGGGTACACAATATTTGGGGGAGTACAATACCACTACAATCGAGTGTGCCATTATGCAGCCATTTAGATTGGTTATCTAAGGAATATTGAGGCCAAACTTTATTGCAAAGGTGAACAAGTTTAGGGTCTTTCAAATCGGGCACCAGGTGTAAAGGCTTGAGATTTTCTAAGAGGCATCCCAAGGGGGAATAGGAAGGTATGGAGTACAAAGTTCCCATGGGTGAAAGGTTAAGGAAAAAGTCACTGCAGCCTGTAGTCATGGGCATCCCCTGGACTCAAGGAGGACTGAATCAGGACCAAGCCATTCAGAGGGTCAGGTGTAACAAGCTTAGCCGGCCTAAGCCAATGGAGAAACTTGGGTGACTGGCAGTAGGGCTTCTGTAGAAGCAAGAGGGCAAGAGAAAACCAAGCTCTAGGGGAAGAGTCTCATCCAGAGGAAAGGGCTGGAAAAAGGAGACTTTTGTGGTTCCTTTTTATTGGGAAAACAGGGGAAAGCACAGGAAGGGATGCAATAACCTAATTGGGCCTAAGGAAACAGCCTAATTAAAGTTATAAGGGTGGGGAGTGTGGTCAGGTGAAGAGGGCCAGCTGTAGCCTTAAAGACCATAACTGGGGGTACCTCAGATTCCAAAAGTACTACTGGGTGCTGAACACTCAATGGTCATTCCTTAGACGGAGGGAAATATCTACAACGACTAAAGGGGGAACTCTCCTAATTACTGCTTCTGGATAGAATGCTGAGTGATCAGTGAACTGGAAGTTGGGTCTATTGCAGATGGACTGGAGATAAGGGATAGGGTCCTAGTGTGGCTCAGACCACAAGGGGAGAGCACAGGCACCAAGGGAATCTGTACTGGGTTTTGGCACCAAAATGTAAGTGAATGTTGCAACTCTGGGGAAAAGCTATCCTGACTGCTTGGGGAGTCAGGCTATACCTTGACATGTTAGGACAGTTCTGGTGGCTTGAGCTGCAATGGTACAGTTTGGCTCTGGAGGGAAAGGTATCCTGACTTCTCAGGGAGTCAGGCTATATCTTGAGGTGCTAGAACAGCTCTGGCTTGGGTTCCAGATCTAGGCTCTTTCTTTCACTGGTTCTGGACTCCAGGGTCATGGTGGGTTTCTTTAGCTGACCCCCTTTCCCTACATCCCCCCATGTTTGTTTTGTCAGACAGGATTTCTTTATGTATCCATGGATGTCCTGGAACTCACGCTCGAGACCAGGCTGGCCTGGAACTCACAGAGATACTCCTACCTCTGCCTCCCAACTGCTGGCATTAAAGGTATATACATCCACTGCCTGTCTAGGGTTGGAGTTTCTTTATTCCCCAAAGCCAGGAATGTTGCTTACATCCCCGCTCCTTTTGAGTAGTGCCTGTGCATGTCTCTGGCCCACAAGGAGAGATGCTCAGAGCCACTTGGCAGCATGAACGTATTATCTTCATTATTATCCAGAGTTCTGTAGCAGCTACAGTCACACACAGAGGAAGGAAATGTCCCTTTTGTTCTCTTTCCCCTAATCTGCAGGTTCTGTACTCTTCAGACCTCCTTATACTGGAGTGGCTTTTTTTTGGATGGGGTGTCACAAACATATTCTGAGAGAGCTCAGAATGTGACTATTAAGGTGATCATAGGATCTACGCGGATCCTTCCCGATAGGTGCTGGATATTTCATTTAGACACTGCAACTCAAGCACTTCTTAAGCCACATCCCCTATTCAATCCACCTCTATAATTGCCTTCCCTCTGGCTTTCCAGACCCCAATAATCTCTGGACCATGGCCTAGCACTGTAGAACTTACTCCTTAGTTCTTTCTTTTTTTTTTTTTTTTTTTGATAAAAACTGCTTTTAATATTGCTAAAACAGTCCCCCAGGCAACAGCAAACAATGGAAATGTTTATTCTAGGACCAGATATTACTTCCTGAGAAGCTGGTTCCTATAAGGCAGCTGGTCTTTACAATTCTTCTTAGGATTAGAGTTACAAGAAGTCAATCATTTCTACCCCCTTAAAGGAGGAAAGGTAAGTGCAGGCAAAAGGAACTGTTTTAGCTAAGTTTGTAATACTCTCTAGTGTCAGAGCCTACGGTCATAGCAAAGCTTTTATATCTTCAGACCCTTCGGTATCCTTGACTTACTGATTCTTCTACCTTTGTGAACGGCTCATTCCAGTATTTACTAGTGACCTGTATTACTAGTTCCAAATGCGGGCATTGCCTGTGGTGCTTCTGTTTGACCTTAAATCTATTCATACTCCCTTGGGCCTCTAAACATCTTTGACAATTCTTAGTTCTGGCCTAGATCACTCTGCTGAGCCCCACTAGTCCCTATTTCCATCCATGTAGAAATACCCTTGGATGTCTTCAACTTGCTAAACTGAATGTGTCATTTTCATTACCACAGCCCTCTCACTCCCATCCCCTCTAAAAGCAGTCTCTAATGTTATCTAGGAACTTAGGTCAAAACTACAAACCGTATTCTGCTTCAGCCTGTGTTGAGATTACAAGTGTGAACCACCATACCTGGCTTGTATAAAGGATGCTAAGTGCAATCATGTTGAATTGTTTAATGAAACGGAATTAAAAAGAAATCCAGAAAAACCTTTACGTTTGAACGTATTTTGTTCTTACAAAACTGCTAATGGTAACTTTGCATGTTTAATGTACTACTGCTGTCTGTAGTTAATGAGAAGTTAAGAATTACTATGCTTTACTAGCTGGGTCGCAGCAGTATCAACCACAGAACTCTCAGGTTTTCATAGAGAAAGCAGAAACTAAAAAAAAATGACAACTGTGTCCGGTTTAATTACAAATAAGAAAAGGATCAGCACGTGGCTACATCTCTTCATTGTCATGAATCTCCCCAACTCCCAGATCCTCTTGACCCTTTTTACGTATGAATAACCATAGCTGGTTAGGTCAAAACCTGACCTTGATTTGGTCAAAAACATCCTTCAAAGATGTTGATTATAATTCAAAGAGATACAAAATTTAGCACCACCTCTGTAATATTAAAATAAAAACAAAACAAAAACCAACCAAACGACTTGATTTTTTTTTAATTTTTATTTTGCAAAACAATTCAGTTCTACATACCAGCCACGGATTCTCTTGTTCTCCCCCCTCCCGCCACCCTCACCTTCCCCTCAGCCCGCCCCCCATTCCCATCTCCTCCAGGGCAAAGCCTTCCCCACAGACTGAGATCAACCTGGTAGACTCAGTCCAGGTAGGTCCAGTCTCCTCCTCCCAGGCCAAGCCAAGCGACCCTGCCTAGGCCCCAGGTTTCAAACAGCCAACTCATGCAATGAGCACAGGACCCGGTCCCACTGCCTAGATGCCTCCCAAACAGATCAGGTTAATCAACTGTCTCACCCACTCAGAGGGCCTGATCCAGTTGGTGACCCCTCAGCCATTGGTTCATATTTCATGTGTTTCCATTCGTTTGGCTATTTGTCTCTGTGCTTTATCCAAACTTGGTCTCAACAATTCTCGCTCATATAAACCCTCCTCATTCTCGCTAATTGGACTCCCAGAGATCCACACGGGGCCTAGTCATGGATCTCTGCATCCAGATCCCTCAGTAGTTGGATGAGGTTTCTAGCACAACAATTAGGGTGTTTGGCCATCCCATCACCAGAGTAGGTCAGTTCGGGCTGTCTCTCGACCATTGCCAGCAGTCTGTTGTGGGGGTATCTTTGTGGATTTCTGTGGGCCTCTCTAGCACTTTGCTTCTTCCTATTCTCATGTGGTCTTCATTTACCATGGTCTCCTATTCCTTGTTCTCCCTCTCTGTTGTTGATCCAGCTGGGATCTCCTGCTCCCCCAAGCTCTCTTTCCCTCAACCCTCGCCCTTCACTACCCCCACTCATGTCCAGGCTGTTCATGTAGATCTCATTCCATTTCTCTGTCATTGGGCGATCCCCGTGTCTTTCTTGGGGTCCTGTTTTCCAGGTAGCCTCCCTGGTGATGTGAGTAGCAGTCCAGTCATCCTTGTTCCACATCTAGTATCCTGCTATGAGTGAGTACATACCATGTTTGTCTTTCTGAGTCTGGGTTACCTCACTCAGGATGATTTTTTCTAGATCCATCCATTTGTCTGCAAACCTCATGATGTCATTGTTTTTCTCTGCTGAGTAGTATTCCATTGTGTATATGTACCACATTTTGTTTATCCATTCTTCAGTTGAAGGGCATCTAGGTTGTTTCCATGTTCTGGCTATTACAAACAAAGCTGATATGAACATAGCTGAACAAGTGCTCTTGTGGTGTGGTTGAGCATTCCTTGGGTATATATATGCCTAAGAGTGGTATAGCTCGATCTTGGGGGAGATTGATTCCCAATTTTCTAAGAAAGCGCCATATTGATTTCCAAAGTGTTTGTACAAGCTTGCATTCCCACCAGCAGTGGAGGAGAGTTCCCCTAGCTCCACATCCTCTCCAGCATAAGGTGTCTTCAGTGTTTTTGATCTTAGCCATTCTGACAGGCGTAAGGTGGTATCTCAGAGTTGTTTTGATTTGCATTTCCCTGATGATGAGGGATGTTGAGCAATTCCTTAAATGTCTTTCAGCCATTTGAGTTTCCTCTGTTGAGAAATCTCTGTTTAGTTCTATAGCCCATTTCTTAATTGGACTGCTGGGCTTTTGCTGTCTAATTTCTTGAGTTCCTTATATATTCTGGATATCAGTCCTCTGTCAGATGTGGGGTTGGTGAAGATCTTTTCCCATTCTGTAGGCTGTCGCTTTGCCTTGTTGACCTTATCCCAAAATACGCATAGCTGCCTGAAGAGGAGATCTTGATCCTTTCACTAAACCTATTCTTCTCCTATCCACAGGAGGCCATCTGGGCAGAAGTCAAAATGAATCCATTACTCATTTCCTCTCTGGCTCTTCTTGTGGCTTTTCTTAGACCTTTCAGGAGACTTGGAGTGACTCCTATGTCTTTGACTACGGTGGTGACCTGGGGATTTAGAGCGGGATCTGTGTCGTCTGCCTCGGGACCTGCTTCGATGGCGTCGTGGACTCTTGCTCCTATGCCTTTCTCGGAGTGGAGAAGGGCTTCTTCTTTTGGGGGATCTACTTCGCCTCCTGGGAGACCGACTCCGACTCCTCCTGTAGCGCAGTGCAGGAGAACGTCGTGGCTTGTCCAGGTCTCGGTAGCTTCTTTGTCGATGGTCAGGTGATGGGACTCTTTCCAGCTTCTCATCTTCTTCCTCCTCCTCTTCACTGGATTCCACATCATCCATGTCCTCTTCTAGAGCACTAACTCGGGCCTCCAGTTGTTCAGCTTCCTCCAGCACATAGCGTTTCTGCAGCCGGGGCAAAATGATATCACAGACTCTCTCACTGTGCAGAAGTTCATCAATGAACTCATCTACGTGCATCAGTTCAAACTCCCCATTCCGCTTCTGGCTCTTGATTTTTCGATAGTCATTGTACAAAGGCTCCAAGTACTTGTAGCAATCCATTGCAGTTCCTGTCAGCCTCATGTAAAGTGCCCCCAACATCCGGACATACTTGAAATCTTCATTTTTTTATGAACTCAACAATGATATCCTTCTCAGGTTGAATGTGAAGCATCTTCAAGGTTAAACACAGAAAAGGAGTTGGCTTTATGTTTCCCCCATAGACACCACCCACAAACCTTAACTCCATGGCTTTGTCGACTACAAGTTCAGCTGTAAGTCCAAAGCACTCTTCTTTCCAGTACTTTGATTCATAGATCCGCATGCGAATGATCTTTTTCACCAGATACTGAGGGTTGGTGCCATGGATGCTGTGGGCATCCTTGACCGTACGGTTTGCCATCTTAAAACGCTTTCGATTCTGTTTCTCTCAGCTTCCTCAATACAAATCATCACATCCACGTTTTAAAAAAAGACGTCTAGAGGCGGAGGAAACCCTTCTAAGACCTGAGGCCACCAGCTTGGAACCGGAAATTGCGGAGCTGAACCCTTTCCCGGGACTATCCAAGACTGGTCTAAGAGATAGGGGAAGCACATCCAGAGCCCTCAATGGGCGTGGCGAGGCGGTTGAGAAAGCCAATCTGAACCAAGCTGTGGGCGGGGTCACGGCTGGTGGTGGGAAAAGTTTTCTCCTCTGACTTCTATTCCTGCTGGGGCCAGCAGCACATGCTGGCGGTCTGTGGTGTGGCTGGGGGACCCGGGAGGGGTCTAGCTCAGACATTGGAGCGCTGTGCAGGAACTCCCCCAGTGCCTGGACTGGAAGCGGTTGGAAGCACGGGGATTTCCCCAGCCCTGGCAATCTTCCACATGGTGAGTGGGGCTCCAGGCCCACTGGGCATTCTCCACAGACTCACTGATTTCCATGTTCCACACACATGCACCCATGGCCTGTTAAGTGGCGGGCACTCCCTCCTTAGTTTTTTTTGTGTTTTTCCTAGCATGACACAGCCATGCCTTTCCCAGCCTCCTCTAATAATTAAAACTTCCTACTGTTACTCTGTAGCAGCTCCAGTGCATTCCTGCCCAGTCTCTTGTCCCAGCCATTAATGGCAGCTGTTCTCCCTACTCTCAGTAGTTTCTCCATGTATCCTGGGCTTCCTATTGCTTCTTGTTGATAGAAGACTTTTTCACAGCTCAGCTGGTGTGCTGGTTAGAATGTGAATGACCCCTATAGACTCATATATTTGAGTGTTTGGTTCCCGGTTGGTGGACTCTTTAGGAGGCATGGTCTTTTTGGAGAAGGTATTTCAATGGGGATGGGGTTTGAGGTTTCAAAAACCCATGCCAGGCCCAGTCTAACTCTCTGGCTCCTGCTGGTGGATCAGGGTGCAATCTCTCAGCTGCAGCAAGAGCCCACAGCACCATGCCTGCCTGCTGCCATGCTGCCCACCAGGATAGTGGCCATGGACTCATCCTTTGAAAACTGTAAGGAAGCTGTGAAATAAATGATTTCTACTACAAGATGTCTTCTTGGTCATGGTGTCTCTTCACAGCACTAGAACAACAACTAAGACAGCTGTGGGAGGGGTGGAACCCATGTGCTTGGTTATTCACTGCACCTTCATTCAGAGACCCTCTGCTGGTAATTTCCAAGGCCATAGCAGATATGTGAAATAAAGATGCTGAGGTGCATTTCTATGGAAGGAAGTATGGAGTGAACAGGAGCAAGTGGAAGCAGGGAACAGAGGCTCAATTTTCATTGAAACATCTGCAATGAGATGCTCCTTCACACCCATTCAATACAATCAGCCTCAGGAGCCATAATGCCAAGTGGTCGAAAAGATATGAAGACACTGGCACCCTCACACTTGTCTGGAGGAGATGCAAAATGACAGTCATGGAAGACAGTTTGGCATTTGCATTAAAAGTTAAACATGCATATGTTAAAAGATTCAGCAGTTCTTCGCTGATGTCTTTAGCCCATTGAAAAGAAAATACTGCTCTCAAAAACCTGTGTTTGAGATGTTCACAAGGACTTGATAGAGAGTAGTAGTTCAATTAGATCACTTAGGTGGTCCTGAACTGGGTAGTGGGTAAAATGTGTTGCCTGCATATAAGGAATGACACTGTAAAACAAGAGACAACAGGCTTGAATAGCTTGTACCTAGTAGTAGGATGAGATACAAATGATTCCTTTTCTGTGATAGGAGGACCAGGGCTCTGATGTTTTTAAATTCTGTGGAGTTTTCAAACTGTTCCATCAGAAAGTAGTCAAGTGGTTGTAGGGAGCAGAGACCAGAGACATAAAGGATCAAAAGCTGAATTTTCCAATGAAATAATTGTTCTCATCCTTGAAGTGGCTTGTTGCTTATCTCTTACCCTTATGCAAATTAACCAAGTCCTGATGTTAAAAGAATATTTAACTGACAACAAATTTTCCAATGGTAAGGGCTACTAAGAGTATATAAAACCTCCTTGGTGGAGTGTCCTGTTCATCCTCAGAAATGCATACCTCCACAGAAGTGTGTTTATAGCAGGAACTCAGTAATGCCTTCAGGCTCCCCTGGAAGTAAGGGTCACATTTCATCTTTACTCCTAGGAAGGGCTCTTCTCTCTATCAAGCCAGAGAGACTGGCTAAAAATCCTCATGTCTCTCCTGCCCCCTGGTGTTTGAAAAGGGCACTGCAGGAATCATCACTGATGATGGTTGATTGGTTTAAAACAGCAATGAAAGGACTGGGAGGGCACTTGTTTTCCTGGGTCAGGGAGTAGTTGCACACTCTTAATCTCAGGCCAAGGTAGAAGGACTGGGTGATGTTTCAGGCCATGCTGGTTGTGAAGTGAACTTTAGGACAATCAGTATAATATAGTGCAACATTTCTCAAATTAGATAAATAAATAAATAAATAGATACATATATAATAACATAAAGCATGCTCTTCTGCCTGGATACTTGTTACTGTGCTCACATGGGGATGGGTACAGAGAGAGGGAGCACAGGCTGGTGTGGAAGGAGCTTGAGTTCTAATCCCACAGTAGGTTTTGAGCTACAACATCCAAACATGTTTCACAGCAACTGGACAAGAACTAGGCAGGGAGGCACTGGCTCATTCTTCCAGTAAGAGAACAGAAGATTTCAACATCCTCAATGAGTGTGTGCACCCTGAAAATCTTGTAGTGTTCACTGTGTGACCAGTATGAAACTGTTCCCACTTCCCCATGCTGAAAAGTGACAGCCAGAGGAGCCATCCCACCTCCTCACATGATTTTACAGACAATGGGAACCATTAGGTACAATTTGTGGCCAAAGAGAACATTAACCTATGTGAGGCAGAGGGGTATGAACTGTGTCCCTTGAGAACCTCAGTAGTTCCCAGGAACAAGGCACTTTCCCGTGCCTTCTTATCCTCACACTGCTGGAGTTCACAAGGTGAACAGAGAGTCAGCAGGTCAGGACAGGGTGAGAGGGCACTCACTGTGCAGACAGTTTCAGGGAAGATGGAGATGAGAATGGGCATCTCATTCTTTCCACACTACCTGATGTCACAGTGGAAGAGTCTTCGAGACACAGGCGACGTGACATGTCAAGCACACTTGTGGCACAGGCAAATAATTCCATTTCTGTGACAGCATACACAGAGATTTAAAATGTCTAAATTGTGGTCCTTTTCTTACCCCAGAACCAGAAAGCAGCTAGGGAGTTGCCAGGAAACATGGTTCAGGACAATAGCCAGTGTAAATGGCTGAGTTGGAACTGTTTTGAGTGACAGAATCATCCTCACACTTCAATTGGACATGGTTACAATGTCTCATACATTTGCTCAAAACGACAAAGGTATTCATATAAATGGTAGGATTTGATCATGTATGGATCATTTTATAACGAAGCTCCTCAAAAATAATATGGCTACTTAAATTCTAAAGTGTCCTGTGAGCCCCCTAAGCATACACAGGGGTGTTTGCAAAAGGAGCCTTCAGACTGCAGTGGAAGCATAAGGCAGCCATCCTTCTGCACTCAGAGGAATTGCTCTTCCCTCTCCCAGCACCTCAGTCAGGCTGTGCTGTATCCTGTCTACTCCATGGTGTCCAGGGTGGAACATGCAAGAATCACCATTTTCATCTAATGACCCTAATAAACCTAGGCTGTGCAAGTTCTGATTTGAGTGAGGGTGGATGATGGACATGAGGAATCTGCTAACTCTTCTGTCTCAGACTGGGATTGCCTTGGATGCTATGCACTCTTTAGACAGCTGTGGTGGTATTGTATTCTCCAAAATATTGTGCACCCTAATAAATTTATCTAGGGTCAGAGAACAGACAGCCACTAGATACAGAGGCCAGAAAATAGTAGCACTCACTGCCTTTAATCCTAGCATTCCAGAGGGAGAAATCCATCTGGGATCTGTGTGAGTTCAAGGCCACATTGGGAACAGCCAGGCGTGGTGACACACGCCTTTAATCCCAAGAAGTGAGTCTTGAATCCCAGGGAATGATGGCAAAAACAGAAAGATATATAAGGCGTGGAGACCAGAAACTAGAAGCATTTGTCTGGTTAAGCATTTAGCTGGTTAAGCATTCAGGCTTTCGAGAAGCACAGTTCACCTGAGAGCCATTGGGATGAGGACACAGAGGCTTCCAATCTGAGGAGACAAGACCAGCTGAGGATCCAGCGAAGTGAGATAGCTGTGACTTGTTCTGTCTCTCTGATCTACCAGCACTGACCCCAATAACTGGCCTTGGGTTTGATTTTATTAATAAGAACTTTTAAGATTCATGCCACAGACAGCCCTGATTCTTTCCCTTACCAAAGGTGAAGGGAAGTGTCCAGCTAAGCCCTTCTGGCTCTTCTGGGTTTGTCATGTCCACAAGTTCCCATCTCCTTGGCACCTCACCTCACAGAGAGTATCATGTTTGGACACTGTAGAATTTGACAGACCAAAGTTTTGAATCAGCATGGTGTTTCTGAGAGTGCTTCCCCCATCTGATCCACGTGGGTAAGCACCTTTTGTGACAACTGATGTGAAAAAGGCCAGAGCAGCACCATAGACATGCATCAGAGGATTTTGCCTACATCGTTCCAAGGTCAAAAGCTCAACCCTCTATCCTCAGTGAATTACTGCCTACATGACACACCTTGACATATGGATTCTCAGAATATGAAGCTCACTGAATCCACCATTGATGTCTGGCACTGTTACAGCTTTAGATAAAACTTGAAGATATGGCCCTACTTGGGGCATGGCACAAACATGACAATTCATTCACAAAGAGCAGCTGTGTCTGAAGTGACATTTAGTGGAATGGTGTCCTTTCAGTCTGAGGGTGGATAAGCCCAGCCCAAGAAGGGGTTAGATGGTGACCAATACGTGAAAACCGAAGATTTGTGCACACATTTATCCTCTTTTTGATTTTTTTGAAGCAGAGCTGGCAATCTTTTTCATTTTTTGGGTGACCAATGAGTTTATTGGGGTGTGTTGTGAGGGTAACAGATGTTGCTTACAGCAGCATGGAAATCCCAAAGTCAACCGCAACCTGAGTGATGACTCAGAAGAGCTGAATCCCAAGAGATCTATGTGTGGTTTTCACACAGCTCAATAGATCCAAGAGTCTCCTCTTCCCAGCAGTCCACTTTCAGATTGGGCATTTGAAAGAACAGATGTTTGCAGCACAGTGTTAAAGAGAGGCACCCAAGGAGAGGACAAGACACACTCAAGCAAGGAGTCTTCCCTTTACAGCTGCCATGCATCTGGTTTGCGAGGCATCTGGAGTTACATGCTAAGAACCCCTTCTCTGTTGGTGAGTGGGATCACATGTGGTTGCTGATGTGCACTGGATAGAAGTCCACCAGGAATGTAAACAAGGTTCACTGTCTTCGTAGTGGGGTTCCTAGAGCCTTGTATTATTACACCTGGCCGAGGAATAAAGCTGAGCATGCTTAGGCCTGCAGCACAATGGAAGATATTATAATACTCCCTTTTAAAAACATCTCTCTACAATAGTAATGTTGTCTTTATGTAGATAATCTGCAAAGACATTATTGTGTTGGAATTCTTTTTTTCTCTAAGTTTTCTCTTAGTATACACTAATGATCCATAATAATGGGTTTCATTATGACATTTTCAAACATGTGAATGAGGTTTTAGTTCCTTTTCATTCCTCTACTACTCTTACTGTTAATCTTCTCCTTTTTGCTGTCAGCTGGTCACTCTTCTACTTTATTGTCTTTTAAATAGTTGTTGATCATCCAATCAGTTTGATTAGAGTAACTAATTGGATGAGGGTTTATTTACAGGAGTATGGGTGGTTTTACAGTAGCAACATGACTAAAGGAAATGTCTCTTTCCTCCCCAGTATCCATCACCCACCCAGAGATGCTGAGGAAGGGATGGACTTCCTGAACCTTTTGCCCCAGCAACCCTTCATTGCCTGAACATCCTCAGGATTTTGTTGTATGAACAGATTCTTGCCGGATTGCCAGACGTCAGTTGGAGAGTCTCCTATTTCTTCTGCCTCAACAGGAGTGCTGGATTATCAGACTTGTTCCACTACACCCTGCTCACACCTATCTTTTAAAGTAATCCTAGGGAGCATGTGTAAGAAAGACACTGTCACCTTGATGTCCCTGTGGATGAGCCAGATCTGGGTATGATAGAAGAGGATGTGATACAACTCTGTCTTCTTACAATTGTCTGTGGTTCAGAGTCCAGTTACCTGAAACAAAGCTGTTCAGAAGAGTAATCATGAATGATAGCTCTAGATCTTGCTGTCTATCATGCCAAGTGACTATTAGAACCCAGGAATCTACAGGTAAGGGTCTCAGGCTGAGGGAAGTATGGCTTCCTTAGAGTGTCTCTGACTAGGCAGGGGATGTGGCAGGAATGTGTGAGTTCACAGTAGAATATCTAGGAAGAAGAGGCATGAAGGTTTGCTCACACACTCTGCCCTGGTACTCTCTTGGCTCAGTTTCTGGAAGGGCCTGAAGACTATGCTATAGGCCCAGACCACATACTCTTTGCCTTAGAAGCCAAGTTGCATCTTTGCCCAAGGTCAGACACATTGAAGAGACTCTGGGCCTCTCATTTCAGCACTGTGCTGTGAGGCTGGAGAGCTCTAGTTCTGTTTTGGGACAGAAAACTTTTCAGAATCCTTTTGAGGGCACCCGGGTAATTCTCTGACCAATGTGATAAATCATAAGATCCTAATGATGTCTTAAAGGTGTTAGTAATTTCATTGTTATCCAAGGGTTCTCGGCACCAACAACCACAGTCTAACCACAGCCACACAGAGAGAAGGGAAATGTCCCATTTGTCCCTCTGTTCCTGACCATCTGCCTTGTCTGACATCCAGGCCCAGCATTCATCAGAGTCCCTCATACTGTTCTACTCCTCGATGCTGAGTGTCCTTGGGCATCACAGACCTGTGTGCTGCAGGACCACCTGTGGGCTTTAGTTGGGGTATTTTCCCTCACAGCTGTCTGTCATTACTCATATGCTCCACCTTCCCTGATCCATTGCCTCCTGCCCTCTCAGTCTCTGACTCTGCAAAGGTTTGCAGCTCTGACCCTGTTCCCATCTTCCCCTTTCAGAGTCTCACACTGAACACACAGGAGGAGAAGCAGAAACCCACAAACCACAGTCTTCATGAAGTCAGAAGTTAATCCAGTGGCATGATCAGTTAGCTCAGTGGTTCACACCCTTCCTAATGCTGTGACCCTTTAAGACAGTTGTGGTGACCCCCAACCATAAAATTATTGTGTTGCTGACAAGCAGAGAGCTTTCATGGGACTGACCTAGGCTCTCTACATATGTTACAGTTGTGTGACTTGGTCTTCCTGTGGGGCTCCTAGCAGTGAGAGCAGGGGGTGTCTGACTCTGTTGCCTGCATTGAAGACCCATTCCTCCTGCAGGAATGCTTCATCTAAGCTTGGGGGAGGAGGGGATTCCCAGTCTCACTGCAGTGTGATATACCAGGGCTGACTGAAATCCATGGGATACCAGCTGGTGTTTGAAGAGAAAAGGTGGAGGACTGCATGGAGTGAAGGGTAGAGTAGGTGGGGAGGAACAGGGAAGATGGGAGGGAGGGGAAGTTTTGGTTAGGATTTAAAAAACAAAAATTATTGTATGGCTACTTTATAAATGTAATTTTCTACTGACATGAGTTGTAATGTACATATCTGATGTGTGGGATATGAGATACGGGACCCATGTGCAAGGATCATATGCCCTTCCCCACCACAAAGGGGTCAGATTGAGAACGGCTCAGCTAGCTCCTTAGCCTGAGTTTGTGCTGCTGTGGGATGCACTGTGTTTCCCAACAGGAGCAGTTGTGAGCCTTGTCATGGTAGGAATTTGTACCCAAAAGGTGTAGGTGGGAGCTCTGTGGGGCCGAGTAAGATATTGTCACAGGAGACCTGCACTGACCAGACAGAGGTGAGAGAGTCTGTGCTTATCAGGCTCATAAAGCCACCTATCATTTTGCTTTTTTATTGCTCTCCCCTCCAGAAGGCACAGCATGGACTCTGAAGTCATTCTGAATATCAGTCACCCTCACCCCAAACCTCACCCCAAATCATGGTTACTCCCTTGTCACAGATCCAGCATGGGTGAAGGAGTGGGGAGCAGGAAGCAGGAGTCTGCACTGGAGATTCTGGATCTTTAAGTAGGTGTGTGTAGAGGATCCCACAGACAGAGAAACCACAGTTTCAGAAGGCATGGACATTTGAAATTTATACCCTGGCACTTACGCCTGCAGATGCCCACCCCATGGACTGCTAAATCGCCCTCGGGATTTTGTCTGCTGTCTTTTGCTTTTCATTGGTTTCCTTTTCAGTTTCATTTCATTCATATAATTTGAACTTTCCTCTTTTGTTTCTTGAATGACACATTCATCTTTCAAAAGTTTATTATTCAGTCTCAAGAAGACTGTGTGTGTGTTCTATAGCTTCTTTTGCTCTGGGTAGGAAATTTTATTCCATTGCAATAAAATAGTACAAATTATTTCAATTTTCTATATTTGTCAAACCATGCTTTGCATCCTAATATATGACCTATATTGTAGAAACTTCCAGGACTTGCTGAAAAGAATGTGTGCTCTGTAGTGTTTGGATGGAATTTTATATAGGTATGTGTTAAGTCCATTTGTTCTATGATATCATTTTCATCATTTTTTTCTATGAATTTTTGTGTAGTTACCTTAAGTGCCCATCTCCCATTCATCCCTCTTCCATTCTGTACCCACACTAGTGGCAAGCTCCCACTGAGATCAAATTTGGAGACATTTAGAGACATGTGTATCCACCTGGCAAACATTTTCAGGCCCTGTTTTTTCCAACACTGGGACTCTCTGGGCTCTCAGAGCCGATGATAAAGCTGAGATACTGGCCCATGAACAGGAGTTTCAGAATCCTAGGGGACCCTGCCTGGATGCAGAAAGAGTACAGAGTAAAGATTCTGAAGCAGCTCACTATGAATTCCTGGATGAGGTAGTAAGCAACCTCAGACTTTAGGGACACCTGAGGACTGTCTAATCTTGGCTCCTTGTGGGGCGTTTAGCCAACCACCCCCACAGTTCCCCAGAGTTTTCTTGAATGCAAGCAGCAGGAAATATTAGATAGAAGGATTTATTGCGGAGAATATCTCGGAGAGAAACAGATAGAAAATAAAGGATAGCCTCGAGAGGGCCTCGAACCTGTTCCAATGGGCCCCGACTTTCTCTGCCCCAGGGTTTTTATAAAGACGCCAAGGGGTGGAGCAAACCCCCAGCACAGCCAAGTGCAGACCATCTCAGACACCTGCACTCAGGCCTGTGGTCCTAATCATCCTCTATGCTGACCTGCTGGGTAAAGCCACGAGGAACCCGAGAACGGGCTCCCACAGGTCCCCCTTTCTTAATATATAAAAAAAATAACTATTAATGGCTTACAGCAATCTCCAAGCTGTTACACCTCCCAATATGGAGTAGAGGATGATATAGATGGCATTTCTCTTTTGAATTAGGTCCAAGGTGACTACAGCAGTCTTAGCTGCCTCAAGCCCTTTCTAAGCCAAAAACTCTTAAGGCGACTACAAACTTAAAGAATCCCTTAGCTTCATCATTACCATTAACAGGTTAACATAAATATTGCTATACATAGTCACAATTCTCTCAATCTTACAACTCAAAGCAAACTCTTAACAGAACCATTTGAATTAGCATATATGGTGCTAAATATAGTTAACAATTTTCTCCGTCTTACAACTTTAACTCAATCATTTGAATTTTCTTGCTAACAGAACATAGGAAAAACTTCAATGTATTCACATCAAACTTAAATATTTCCTTAACTCCACAAAACCAGGGTGCATTAATATCAATAGGTTAAACAATTTCTGCAAACATAATTCAACCTTAATTCCACTCATAACTCCTCCTTTTCTTTATAATTTAAAACAAAATCTCAAACCTAGTTAGGGGAACCCAAACTTATACAATTCCTACAAACCCATATTGAAAAGCAATGTTTTCAATCTAACCATGAACACTTTGAAAACTTTTAGCAAAACATCCAAAAGCAGTTTCTTAATAAAACTCTTTACACACTTTAAAAGTAGTCTCTTAGTATACCCCATTTGCATTTCTTACTAACAAAAACATGACATTAATCCACTCAAACAACTTTTGAAATTAGACTAAGGAATATTAACTCTCCCCCTTTTCTTATAATTTTTTAAGCAAAATCTCAAGCCTAGTTAGAAAACCCAAACTTCTGTTTAAACAGTTCCATTTTTAACCCAATTCCAACAAACAGTTCCTAGGTCATTACTATGAATAAACTCAAAATTGTCCTATTGCAATGAAATCTCTATTGTTCATTTCAATAGTCCCAAAATTCAAATGATAAATTCTGGTACTAGCCTTCCAAATATGAAGAAATCCATAACCAAGATCTTTTTGTAGTTTTATCTCATTTTAAGTTCAAAAAGTTCAAACAAGAAATAAATTCTGGTATCAGGCTTTCACTTCAAAATATGAAGAGACGTTTTACAACCAAAACTTTTTGCAGTTTTCATTCAAACAAGCATCTCTGCAACTTTTATTCTCAAGCCAGAGACCCTTTTAGTTATAGTAATATTTTAAACTGCACCATTTTTTGCTGTTAGCTCAGGTTTTTCTGTGTTGCGACGGTTTTCCATGGATCTCAGCTTCGGATGCCTTGTGTTGGTTCTGGCGTCCGCCATTCTTAGCTTCTTAGCGGCTTCTGGAGCTTTTGAAACCATTTAGACTGCCTACTTTGCAGTCTACTGGGACACTAACCTTCTGTGTCTCGGGTTCTTTCACCATATACATTAGGAATAGATTCATATTTAACATTTACACTTTTTAAACTCACATATAACGTATTTTGCCTTGCAAAGCATTTAGACTCACATTCAACATTTACATTTTACAAACTCACATATAACGTATTAACATCTACTTACTTATACTCCTTAAGGAAACTATAGAACTACTTTAGCAAATATATTTCTTATTACTTCTTATATACTTATATTCATTCCATCTTATTTCTTATTTAAACTTACATTTACAACTAACATCTTTACTTCTTACAAGCTTATTACTACATGTCTTAAGACTACCTTAGATGCTTCTTGCAAGCTTATATTCTTAAAGAAACTCTATACATCTATTTCACAAACTTATATAGGGCTACCATTAGCATATATCTAACTTAGTAGACACCTAAAGATTTCTTAACACAGATCTAACAAGAGAATTTCTACAAACTCACATATCTTATTTTCATCTTTTTCTATATCTTACTCTTAATTATTATTACTATCTCTATTAGATTCTCTTAACTAGACAGGAAGTATGTACATCATTTCTAAAGTTTAGAGTTTATAGTCAGCTTTGTTATAAAGCACTGGGATTTAGTGAGTGTTGTTATGGAATTGTGATAGTTGTTGCTAGGTAACTGTAACATTCTCAGGATGAAGCCACACCCCCAAAGTTGCCAGTTCTCTCAGCCGTTCAGGATCGGCAGAGATGCAGTGTCAGCGGTAGACGGTTTTTAACTAGAGGCTGTCCCTTCACCCAAATTCATAGTAGTTCCCCTAAGTGCTTCAATTCAGACAAACGTTTCTATTACAGCAGTACTTTTGGTTCGTTCTACCGAAAAACTTCACGCTGAGGATGAAATTACCGTATTTAGCTGCTGTAAAGTTCTTCGCCAAATACTGCACAGCTATTAGGTGATATAAAGTATTTTTCTAAAGAAGCTAGTAAAGCCAAAAGTGGCACAGCTCTGAACTCTATTTCCTCACTGTTTGCATAAACCAGTGACAAAACCTCAGAAACACTGATCGAGCCACTTTCATTCTGGTTCCTTTATAGGAACATCATTAGAGCTGACCCTTCCTCAGTTCCACGCTCCTTACCAGACGCTCCGGTAAACACCGAGCTTCATTCTCCTCTTGTGAATAAACACAAGCATGTCCTCAATCCCATATTAACACAGGATCGGGACCCTTCCATAATCCCGAGCAGGGATCTTTCCATTTCGCATTACCCTCAGCTAAAGGACCAGGAAGATTGGAGTGAGCTCTAATATGGCCCACAAAGCATGGCAGCTTTCTTTTGTGAATAGCGTCTTCAATTTGTTGAAACATTTTGACTTGGTTGTTGTTAGTTCCAATATTTTCACCAAAACTGTTACTATTCAAAGGAGTCAAGAACATAGATGTTCTTTCATGAAACATATCCTTCATTAGCTTACTTTGAGAAAAAGCATTTTCAGGATTTAGTACTTATTTCATTAGCTTTAACTGCTGATGTTATTAGCAGCTGTGATATTTAGCATTGATTTTTATAAGGAACTTTCAGGTGAAGCAACTCTTTTGTAAGACAGCTAGATTTTCTGAAGTTTGTTTCCCATCTATAAAGCAGTCATTTCTTTTTGAATGTCTGTTTCCTTGTCTCCTTATTAGATTTGCAAAGGAATCACTCATTGCAGGCAGTTTGTTCAAAAGGCAAATAATTTTTAATTTCAACATAAGTTTCTTCATATCTAAGACAACGTTCAGTGTATAAACTGCTTTCCCTTGTTTTAAGGAATTTAAAGTGGCTTGTTTGCTCTTTCTGTCATCCAACTACCGTAAAAACTTTGCACAGCTATTAGGGTAAATAAGGCATTTTACCAACGGAGCCCCAAACTGCGAAGCACCTAGTTCTGTATCCTTTCAATTTTTTCATTGGAACTAATACTTAAACTCTTAGATGATTTTCCTCCTTATTCTTTTAAAAGTTATATTTTAAGTTTATCATGAATGTATTTTTGAGCTGACAAAATTGTTTCAGGGCAATGTCGCCGTCTTTAGCGGAAATACTACCTTTCCCAGAATGCATTTCCCTTATATCAGTCCATAATAATATCAGTCCCATATCAGTCTCTTATATCAGTCATTTCCCATCGTTCTTTTTGGGTCTGAGAGTCGTTTTGGGTCTGAGAGTCAACTTCTAAGTTCTTTTTTAGCAGACTTGCTTACAAATTATTGCCCGGGAGGTTTAAACAAAGTTTTTTGCTTTTCAACGGGAGATTTGAACAAGCAGTTTACATTTTCAGCTGTTGCACATTGGGAGATTTCTATTCTCTCCTCAGCTGGCTTCAACAGGTGTCTCTCCTTCATTTGACTCTGGCCCCCAAATCAGAACCGCACCTGCCTTGTTAGCGCGCATTGAGGTGGGCAATTTCTGATAGCAACTTTCCTAGGGGGCGTGTGTTTGTCTTAGCCAGTCAGTGAAAAACAAGATCATTTACAACAGCTTTTCCATTGCTCTTTCAGAGATTTTCTCCCACTGATCTATCTCATTTTGCTTGTTCCTTCCCCCATAGATGCAGAGCTTCAGGTATCTGTCTGCAGCTCTGTACCTCTGCTAGCTGCTTTTGGAGGTAGGGGCTTTTTTTCTCCCCCCAAATCTGCCTCAAATTCTAGCAGCTTTTCATAGGTCATGTATTTTCTGGGGAGGAATATGTCCCTTCTGTTTCTTCGGAGTCTTTTTCCCAGACAGTATCCAGTTTGGTCTCAGTTTATCCCCTCTACCCAAGAAACAGGTTCCAACACTACAGTGGCGGCTTTCCCTGCTACTGAAGGTAGGGGCTTTTTGTCTGTTTTCGGGGTCTGTGTGGTTTGCATACAGACAAAATCTAACGAGAGGTTTTTGCCATTTCTAAACTCCCATTAGGATAGGTTTTTTGCCTCATCAGGCCTTCACCTGGCCCAGTCCCCCAGTGGGTTGTGTTTGCTTGTCTGGGTGCTCAAGGACAGAGCTTATGTCAGAGGCAATCACCCCTTAGGGCTACACTCCCCCTCATCTCATGGGAGTCAGTTGAAACAAAGCTTTTCTCAAAGAGGTGTTTTCTCTGACAGAAAAGAAAGCTTTACTCCTGGATAGTTCTGTTCTGCCCTGGCTGGGCTCTTTCCCCAGACAGCGTTCTGACTCAGCAGCACAACTGCTTTAGACACAGTTCAGCTTTACTGTTTTCCCAGAAAGGTCCTTTCTCTGATAGGAAAGCTTTTTCTCATTTCTTTTTGCAGCTGTGGACCTATAAACCCGGGACTTGTAGGAAAGCGCACAACTGTGCTGTTCCCACTGGCTTTAGATTTGTTTGTTCATTAGCAGTTTTCCCCTGGGTCCTGCACCTTCCTGCCTCAGCTCTGTGCTCCAGGAAGTTTACAACTGCAGTAACCCTAGTATCCCCAAAATGCACTCCAACTCAGAGATGCTGGCCAGTCGCCTCTGGGTTTTTGGTCAGAAGCTAGGATACAATGCTTCAGGGGATCTTTGCATTAGGATGATTAGGAGCACCTTTTCTTTCTGAAACACTCAAACAAAACCCTTGATGCCTCAGCTCGGCTATAACTGAAAAGCTTGGCTTTTTTGCTTTTCTCAGGTAAAGTTTCCGCCCTTTTGGGCTCTCTGTAGCTCTTTACCCACACTCTCCCAAGCGTTTCCCTCAGGGTACTCTGACCCACTGTCTTTTACTAGCTTGAAGAGACAGAGCTTAGAAGAGGTTTTTAGGAACTTGTCCCTGTCTCCTGCATTGCAGGGATGATTTTTAAAGCTTGAAAAACAGAACTTAGAGGTTTTGCTGTCTTAAGAAGTTTGTTGTTTTTCCCTTAGAGCTAATCACAGGTGGTCCCCATACTAATACCTTCAGGTGATTCTAATTTGTCCTTCTGAGAGTTTTTAAGTTTTTAAGTTTAAGAGAGCTTTTAAGATGAAGGCTTTTTAGAGAGTTTTTCCCCCCAAATTTTTCAAGAAAAGCTTTTAGTTTAAGAGAAAGATTTTTTTTCCCAAGAGAGAAAGACCAACTTTTCCCAAAACTTCCCAACTTTAAACTTTTTGGCTTTTTACACCCCCATTTTTGCCTCAGGGAGAAAACACTTTCTCCTGCTGCTTGGACTTAGCATTTCAGCTGTCCCCAGGACAAAAGCTTCCATAGGAAACTTTCTTCCCCATAAGCTCAGAGAAGAGCTTTTTTACTACCCAAAAAGCCCAAAGAAATATTTTTTCCCACTTTGCGTTTATAGCCCCCAAAGTTAGAAAATTGAAGAGTTTTTCTGTCTAGTTGCCTTACTTATTTTTTCCTACACGATCTTACACTTCTAAGTTTTTCCTACACTATATTACTACCCTATACCTTATACTTATTTTTCAGATAGAAATTGAGAAAGCGATAGAAGATAGAAAATTTTGACAGAAGAGAATTTTGCGCTGCAGCATCGGACATCCTTCCAGTCTGCTTTCCTTTTCTCTCGAGGATAAAACCCCTGCCTCTCAATATATATATAAAAATATATATTTTCCATAACACCGGCATGCCTTATCCACTGGCAGGGCTGACTCAGCACTTTCGCCAAAAACTCTAATAAAACTACTATTTTCCTTTATCTTTAGTCCCTATTACTTTGTCTTTAGTCCCTGTTCATTTGTCTTTAGTCCCCCCTTTTTTTAGTCCCCCCTTTTTTTCTTTAGTCCCTTTTTTTTCTTTTTTCTTTAGTCCCTGTTCATGGTGCCATTCTGTGGGGCGTTTACCCAACCACCCCCACAGTTCCCCAGAGTTTTCTTGAGTGCAAGCAGCAGGAAATATTAGATAGAAGGATTTATTGCGGAGAATATCTCGGAGAGAAACAGATAGAAAATAAAGGATAGGCTCGAGAGGGCCTCGAACCTATTCCATTGGGCCCCGACTGTCTCTGCCCCAGGGTTTTTATAGAGATGCCAAGGGGTGGAGCAAAAGACCTCCTTCCCCAGCACAGCCAAGTGCAGACCATCTCAGACACCTGCACTCAGGCCTGTGGTCCTAATCATCCTCTATGCCGACCTGCTGGGTAAAGCCACGAGGAACCCGAGAACGGGCTCCCACAGCTCTTTCTGTCTAACCCTGAAGTCTAGTGCACCCAGAGCCCCAAACAGTAGACTTTTCTCTTTAGTGGTTTGCAGTGTTCCCACTGGCATGGTGCAGCAATGGTTTCACTTGCCTCTTCAAATCAGTAAAGAACTCTACAGATTCAGTGTCTCCATCTAATTCTCTCTCTGTTCCAGACAGAATTTTTTATATTTGTAGCCCCTACCAGGAAAAGATGTTCTCTCTCTCTCTCTCTCTCTCTCTCTCTCTCTCTCTCTCTCTCCAACCTAAGGAATGACTGGGCTATGTAAGATTCCCTCAAGTTTAAAATTACAGAAGCAGTTTATTTATGTTACCTGGAAAACCTGGTGTGTTCTCTTAATCCTGGGAAGCTGTGTAGCATGACTTGGGGGAAGGTCCCCATGTGCTCTGTTACCCAGTGAGGCATCACTCAGAAACCTTTTGTGGATGATGATGGAGACCATAGTAAATATGTAGAATGAAAAAGAGTCTCAAATCTGTGTATACTGGACAGTTGTATGTACATATTCATATGAGAGAGAGAGAGACAGAGAGAGACAGAGAGAGACAGAGAGAGACAGAGAGAGACTGAAAGTTCACAGATATGGTCTAGACATTGAAGCAGGTAGTCTAACTGCAGATCCTCACCTCTCCCTCTTCTCCTCCAAATCCAGGCTCCTCAGCCTCATCCCCAGGTCTGCACTAGAACACCTGCTGCAGCCTCCCTTCCTCCCCCTGCACCCATCTCCAGGGGGTCCCACAGATCTTACCTTCTTAATGTCCCTATGCCCACATATTGCTTTGTTTCTGGCCCCAAATGCGTCAGGCACTACCCAGGAACCCACAGGCAACTTAGACCAGGGAAGTAAGTAAGGTTATTGCAGCTCTTCACCCTTCCCTCCACTCCTCCAAGTCCAATGCCCCCGTGTAATCCTCAGCACTGGAGTAGATCTGGTGTGGCCTCAACCCATTCACTGCCCTCATTCCTGGAGGACTAACTAAAAAACACTGCTTTCCTCACTCTTTGAACCCCTTCAGATGCCCCCCCCACCTCAAGTCCATCTCAATTCCTAAGTTTCCGCTCCCAAGGCGTACAAACACATTTTACCTCAAACTCCCAATGGCCAAACCTATTGAGTCCCAAAAGAATTTCCCGTGGCAACACACAGCTAACACACTCTCCTATGAAGAGGAGAAGGCAACAGAAACCAAGGAACAAAATGTCCACCCAACAGAGAAAAGACAAGATAACAACACTAAGAACTACAATTTTCCCAAACCCAGATGCCTAGATGTCAGTGTAAACACAGAATCAACGACAGGCAGGAAAAGATGTGTCCACCAGAGCCTAGCAACCCTACCACAGCAGGCTCTGAATATTTCAACATAGCTGAAGCACATGAAAAATAGTCTGCAATTAATGATAGATCCTTAAAGTAGAAAGGAATAGATACCTTAAAGAAATGTATGGAAACATAAACAGTAGAAAGAAATGAATAAAAGATGTCAAGATATGAAGTGGAAAGAGAATCAATAAAGAAACACAAACTGAGAAAGATGTAGAAATGAAAAATTAGGAATTGAACATAATCCACAATCAAGCTTCACCAACAGAATACAAGAGATGGAAGAGAGAATCTCACACATTGAAGACACAAGAGAAGAAATGGATACATGATTAAAGGAAAGATTACATCTAAAAATCTCCTGGAACAAAACTTGTAGGAAATCTGGGACACTGGAAAGACCAAATCTAAGAATAATAGGATTAGAAGAAGGAGAAGATACCCAGGACAAAGGCACAGAGAATGTATTCAACAAGACCATAGAAGGAAATTTCCATAACCTAAAGAAAATGATGTCTATCAAGGTCCAAGAGGCATACAAACCACCAAATAGACTGGATCAGAAAAGAAGTTCCTCTCAGAACATAGTAATAAAAACACTGAATGTACAGATCAAAGAAGGAATACTAAAAGCCAAACAGGCAAAAGACCAAGTAATATATCAAGGTAGACCTATTAGAAATACACTTGATTTCTCAATGGAGACTCTAAAATCCAGAAGGGCCTAGGCAGATGTGCTGTAGAGAGTCTGAGACCACAGAGGCCAACCCATATTATTATACCTAGAAAAACTTTGTATCACCATAGATGGAGAAAATGAGACATGCCATGATAAAACCAAATTTAAACAATATCTATCTATAGAGCCAGCCATAAAGACAGTGCTAGAAGGAAGTCTCCAACCTAAAGAGGATAAGTACATTCAAGAAAATATAGGGATTAAGTAATCCAGGCAACAAATAGAACAGGAAAGTCAAAAGAAGAGAAACACACACACACACACACACACACACACACACACACACACGAACACACACACACACTCACATACAGCATTACCACCAACAGCACTACCACTGCCACCAATACCAACACCACCAACAGCAACAGCAACACCAACAGCAACATCAACAAAATAACAGAAATCAACAATCATTGGTCATTGCTGTCTCTCAACATTAGTAGTTTCAATTCCCCAACAAAAAGACACAGATGAACAGAATGAATGGGAAAACCGGATCCATTCTTCTGCTGCATCCAAAAAATACACCCTAACATCAAAGCTAGATATCATCTCCAGGTAAAATGTTGGATAAAAGATTTTCCAAGCAAATAGATCTAAGAAGCAAGCTAGTGTGGCCATTTTAATAACCAACAAAGCAAAGTTCAAATCTGCACACCTACGAATACATAATTTTTGACAAAGAAGCCAAAACTGTACAATGGAAAAAAGAAAGCATCTTCAACAAATGGTGCTGGCATAACTGGATGTCAACATGTAGAAGGCTACAAATAGATCCATATCTGTCACCATGCACAAAACTTAAGTCCAAGTGGATCAAAGACCTCAACATAAATCCAGTTACTCTGAACCTGATAGAAGAGAAAGGAGGAAGTAGTCTTGAATGCATTGGCACGGGAGATCACTTCCTAAATATAACACCAGTAGCACAGACACTGAGAGAAACAATCAATCAATGGGACCTCTTGAAACTGAGAAACTTTTGTAGAGCAAAGGACACGGTCAACAAGACAAAGCAACAGCCTACAGAATGGGAGAAGATCTTTACCAACCCCATATCTGACAGTGGGCTGATATCCAGAATATATAAAGAACTCAAGAAATTAGACATCAAAATGCCCAACAGTCCACTTAAGAAATGGGCTATAGAGCTAAACAGAGTTCTTAACAGAAGGAAACTCAAATGGCTGAAAGACATTTAAGGAATGGCTCAACATCCCTAATCATCATGGAAATACAAATCAAAATGGCTCTGAGATATCACCTTTACCTGTCAGAATGGCTAAGATCAAAAACACTGAAGACACCTTATGCTGGAGAGGATGTGGAGCAAGGAGAACTCTCCTCCACTGTTGGTGGGAATGCAAGCTTGTACAGCCACTTTGGAAATCAATATGGCACTTTCTTAGAAAATTAAGAATCAATCTCCCCCAAGACCCAGCTATACCACTCTTGGGCATATTCCCAAGGAATGCTCAATCATACCACAAGGACACATGCTCAGCTATGTTC
The DNA here is from genome assembly GCF_949786415.1 of Peromyscus eremicus. Lineage (NCBI taxonomy): Eukaryota > Metazoa > Chordata > Mammalia > Rodentia > Cricetidae > Peromyscus > Peromyscus eremicus. The sequence goes on from NC_081420.1 coordinate 103,773,336, forward strand.
ATAGCAGCATTATTTGTAATAGCCAGAACCTAGAAACAACCTAGATGTCCTTCAACTGAAGAATGGATAAAGAAAATGTGGTAATATATACAATGGAGTACTACTCAGCAGAGAAAAACAATGACATCATGAGGTTTGCAGGCAAATGGATGGATCTAGAAAAAAATCATCCTGAGTGAGGTAACCCAGACTCAGAAAGACAAACATGGTATGTACTCACTCATAGGAGGATACTAGATGTAAAACAAAGGATGACTAGACTGCTACTCACAACTCCAGGGAAGCTACCTAGAAAACAGGAACCTAAGAAAGACACAGGGATCTCCCAATGACAGAGAAATGGATGAGATCTACATGAGCAAACTGGACATGAAGGGGGGGGGTAATGAAGGGCAAGGGTCGAGGGAAAGAGAGCTTAGGGGAGTGGGAGGTCTCAGCTGGATCAAAAACAGAGAGGGAAAACAAGGAAAAGGAGACCATGATAAATGAAGACCCCACGGGAATAGGAAGAAGCAAAGTGCTAGAGAGGTCCCCAGATATCCACAAAGATACCTCTACAATAGACTACTGGCAATGGTTGAGAGAAAGCCCGAAGTGATCTACTATGGTGATCAGATGGCCAAACACCCTAACTGTCATGCTAGAGCTCTCATCCAATGACTGATGGAAGCAGATGCAGAGATCCACGGCCATGCTACAGGTGGAGCTCTGGGAGTCCAATCAGCAAGAAAGAGGAGGGATTTTTATGAGTGAGAATTGTTGAGACCATGATTGGAAAAAGCACAGAAACAAATAGCCAAACTAGTGGAAACACATGAACTATGAACCAATAGCTGAGGAGCCCCCAACTGGAATAGGCCCTCTGGATAAGTGAGACAGCTGATTAGCTTGAACGGTTTGAGAGGCCCCCAGGCAATGGGATCAGGACCTGTCCTTAGTGCATGAGCTGGCTGTTTGGAACCTGGGGCCTATGCAGGGACACTTTGCTCAGCCTGGGTGAAGGGAGGAGGGGACTGGACCTGTGTGGATTGAATCTACCAGACTGAGCTGAATCCCCAGGGGAGTTCTTGCCCTGGAAGAGATGGGAATGGGGGGTTGGCTGAGGGGAGATTGGGAGGGGGCGTTGGAGGAGGGAGGACAGGGGAATCTGTGGCTGATATGTAAAATTAAATTAAATTGTAAAATAATTTTTTAAAAAATGAATCAGAAGAAATAGGGAAGGAAACTTCACACTCATCAAAGGAAAAATTCACCAGGAGAACATTTCAATTCTTTGCATCTATGCCACAAACACGAGGATACAAAGGTCGAAAAAGAAACACTAATATAGCTGAAATCACATTCTGACCCTCACACACTGATAGAGGGAGACTTCAAAACCCATTCTGGAAAATGGACAGACCATACAGACAAAACTAAACAGAGAAATGTGGAAGCTAAAATATGTTATAAACCAAATAGACCTAACAGATATTTACAGAACATTTCCCCTAAACACAAAGAATATACCTTCTTCTCAGCACCTCTTGACTTTCTCCATAATTGACCACATTTGGACACAAAGCAAGTCTCAACAAATAGAAAAAAAAAGAAGTAACGCCCTGAATCCTATCTGACCACCATGGATTAAAGCTGGATATTAACAACAACAGAAACATAAAGAAACCAAACAACTCTCTATTGAATTTTCATTCAGGGTCAAGACAGAATTCGGAAAGAAATTCTGAACTTATGGGACACAATGAAGGCAACTTCATGGCACTAAGTACCTACACACAAAAACTGGAACATCTTACACTAGTAACTCAGCAGAACACTTGAAAGCTCTAAAACAAAAAGTAGTGACATCAAAAGGAGTAGATGGCAAGAAGTAATCTAACAATATAGGGATGAAATCAATAATATAGAAAAACAATACAAAGAATCAATGAAACAAAGAATTTATTCTTGAGACAATCAATAAGATTTATCAAAACTTTTATCCAAAAGACCAAAGGGGGGTATAGAAGATTTATATTAACAAAATTAGAAATAAAAAGAGGGATATAACAACAAACATCAAAGAAATACAGAAAATCATAAAAACATACTTTAAAAACATGCACTTCATCAAACTGGAAATTCTGAAGGAAATGGATAATTTTCTCCATACATGCCCCTTACAAAAGATATATCAAGATCAGATAAGCAATTTATATAGACCTACAACCCCTACTGAAATAAAAGTAGTCGTTGAGAGCCTCCCAATCAAAAGCAGCCCAGGGCTAGATGGTTTTAGTGTAGAATACTACTAGACTTTCAAAGAATAGTTAATATCAGTATTCACCAAATTATTTCACAAAATAGAAACAAAAGGAACATTGTCAAATTCATTTTTAAAAGCTTCAATTACCCTGATACCCAAACAGCAATTTTTTCTTTCTTAAAAACATAGATGCAAAAATACTCAATAAAATATTTACAAACTGAATCCAAGACCCATCAAAAAGATCATCCACCATGATTAAGTAGGCTCCATCCCAGAGATGCAAGTAGACTCCATCCCAGAGATGCAGGGATGGTTCAACATTGGTAAATTGATAAATATAGTCCACCATATAAATGAACTGAAAGAAAAAATGCATGATCACCTCATTAGATGCAGAAAAGGCCTTCAATAAAATCCAATACTCCTTCATGTTAAAAGTCTTGAAGTGATTAGATACATACCTCAACATAATAAAGGCAATTTACAGCAAATCCATAGCCAACTTAAATAGACAGAAATTAAAAGCAATTCCACTAAAATCAGGAATAGGACAAGGTTGTCCACTCTCTCCATATCTATTCAATATAGTATTGGAATTCTAAGCTAGCAAAATAAGACAACTGAAAGAGGTCAAAGGGATACAAATTGGAAAGGAAGAAGTCAAAGTATCTTTATGTGCAGATGATATGACAGTATGCATAAGTGACCTAAAAATTCCACTAGGAAATTTCTATAGCTGATAAACATTTTATCAAAGTAGCTGGATACAAAATTAACTCACAAAAATCAGTTGCCCTCCTATATACAAAAGACAAAATTTGACTGAGAAATCAGGGAAATATCTCTCACAATCACCTCAAGTAACATGAAATCACTTGAGGAATCTCTAAGCAAGTGAAAGGTTTTTACGATAAAAAGTTCAAGTCATTGAAGAAAAAATTGAAGACCATATCAGAAGATGGGAAGATCTTCCATGATCGTGGATCAGTAAAATTGACATAGTAAAAATGACCATCCTCCAAATAGGACTCTACAGATCAATGCAACTCACTCCAAAATTCCAACATAATACTTCACAATTTCTAGCTTCATATGGAAGCACAAAACACCCAGGATAGCTAAGAAATCTTGAATAATAAAAGAAATGCTAGTGTTATCACTCTCCCAGATTTCAAGTAGTTTTGCAAAACTGTAATAAAAATAGCATGGTACTGGCGTGAAAACAAGACAAATTGATCAATGGAACCAAATTGAAGACCAAGACATAAGTCCACACATCTATGGACACCTGATTTCTGACAAAGAGGCCAGAAGTACACACTGGGAAGAAGACAGCATCTTTAATAAATGGTGCTGGTCAAACTGGAGAGCTGCATATAGAAGAATGCAGACAGATCCATATGGACTTCCTGAAGAAAACTCAACTCCCAACGCATCAGAGACCTCAACCTAAAAGGAGATATACTGAACATGATAGAAAGGAAAGTGGGGAATGACCTTGAATGAACTGGCAGAGGAAAGGATTTTCTGAACAGAACACCTTTAGCACAGGTACTAAGATCAACAAGTAATAAATAAGGCCTCATGAAACTGAGAAGTTTCTGCACAGAAAAGGACACTGTCAGTCAGACAAAGAGGCAGCCAACAGAATGGGATCAAATTTTGCCAACTATACATCTGGGAGAGGGTTAATATCCAAAATACATAAAGAACTCAAGAAACTAGATATCAAAAAACAAGTATCTTGATTAAAAATCAGGTACAGATCTAAACAGAATTCTTAATAGAGGAAACTCAAATGACTGAGAAACACCTAAAGAAATATTTAAAATCCTTAGCCATCAGGGAAATACAAATCAATACATTTCACCATACACATGTCAGAATGACTAAGATCAAGAAGTGACAGCTCATGCTGGCAAGAATGTGAAAAAAGAGGAACCCTCCTCTATTGCTGGTGGGAGAGTAAACTTGTACAACTACTATGGAAATCAGCGTGGCAATTTCTGGGGAAGATGGGAATTGATCTCCCTCGAGATCCAGCTCTGCCACTCCTGGGCATATACCTAAAGCCTGACAACTTCTTTAAATGTTTACTACATATGTCATGACTTAGCACATTTGTTCTAAATTATAAATCCAAAATCTGAATACATGTGATCACATGAAATCATGTGTGAGAATATTGGTACAGCTTTATTAAAAACCAGAACTAGGATGGAAGGCCCATACCTATAATGCAACCTCTCAGGAAGCAAAGGCAGTGAGGTCATGAGTTCAGGGCTAAATGGCTACATTGAGACCTTGTCCCCCCCAAAAAGAGTAAATAAACAAGTGAAATGGTGGTGATTAGATTAAATGGATAGAACATGTTGTGTGCACACTTGGATGGCATTCCACAATAACACAAAACGAAAACATTATGTAAAGTGACATAGCCAGTCACAGAATATTCTAGCCACAATATAGCAAGATAAAGTAATGTCTTATTGCTTTGAAGCAGGGTCAAAGGTCGTGAATGATAGCAAAGGGGCCCAAGGAAAGCCTTTGGTGGGGGAGTGAGGTCTGTTCTATAACTGATGTGGTGGCAGTTGCATGCTTTGAAATTTTCTCAGACTTACTAAACCATACACCTAAAATAGATTAATTTAATTGCATTTAAACAATCCGCAGCAGTCAGAGGGTATAGTTCACGGGTAGAGCACTTGCCTAACATCCACAAGCCTTAATTAAGATCAATTCCCAGCCCCATAAAAAAATCCACATTCAAGCTACTAAAAATAAGATAATTATTAAAAGTCGAAAACACATTGTGACCCCCTGTTGGAAGTTTAGTGTGTATGTATAGAACTGAAAATCAGAGGCAAGCTAGCAATAGGAACATCAATAATTGCTCTACATATAGAATGGAAAAAACCTGCATGGTCAGTCTCACTAACAGGAAAATCTCCTTGCCTCCAGTTCAGGTCATCAGGGACCTAATGTTGTCCTTGGGATGCCATTGTTTACACATTCTACCACGAGACAGCACAAGATGTAATCCTTGTGATCTCCAGCCAGAGACCTGTTTCTTATCACACAGCAAATCTGTGGCTAGTTGGACCCTGAAATTATCAATCTACAAAACTATAATTTGTTACTGTTTGTAACTTACTGAGGTTATGTTTTTTGTTTTGTTTCTGAGATGTGGATCTTGTTATCTTGCCCTGGGCTTATGTAATCCTCCTGCCTCAGTCTCCAAACATCTGAGGACACAGACACTAAGAGTCCAGTTGGTGGTTTATTATCTGTTGGGAACAGCATTGTGACTTACGAAGGCAATGGGGCTTAGGGAAATCAGGTTTTCTATTGGCAATGGACAAATATGAAAAAGACATGAATTTGTTGAGAGAGGACATGGGATTTCCCACAGTTAATAGTGCCTGAAGCTTCTGCTTCATTCGAAGAATGTCTGAGGCTTGGAAAAAAGGAGAGAGGATGGGGAAAGGATGATGGGAGGGAGAAAGCAAGGAAGGAGTAAAGGAAGAAAGGATGGAAGGAAGAAGTCTAATCACAGTGAAGTGTTAAATAAGATGGGGGAACTTTCAGGCTCACACATCCATATGGTTACAAGAGTATTTATTGAGTCTAATAAAATGTGTCCAGAAGGATAAGGAGAAAGACACAGAGGATTTGTCATACTTGACTGAAAGTGCAAATGCTGAGGTAAGAAATGCTTATGTTAGTGTTGAAACAAATACAGATAAATCAATGGACTTTGCAACCTCAGGATGACCCCATCTTCATTCCAGACACCTTTCCTGTCACAGGGTACTAAAGCTCTGCATGCTTGACCTGAGTCCACTTTATCTCCTGGATCTTCTGGGGCAGAGTCTTGGTCCAGAACTGCAGCTTTCTGGTCTTCAGTGCTCAGCCCACAGCAGGATGGATGTCCAGCTGCAAGTACTGCTCATCATGTGCCAACTCGGGCCAGTATGGTAGACCCACACTGTTTGGGTTGCTGTGGATGGGTCACGAATAGAGAAGGATAAGGTCACTCTCATCCAAGACTTTGTCCCTTGATTTGGGTCAGAGCAGTGGATGAGTAGGCTAAGGGTCAGAGGGTAAAGAAAAACTGGCCTACTGATAGAGAATACAGGTGTTACCCATTAGTGTCTGGTCCATGTGAAGTAAGGTAAGTTATGTAATTTTGTCTCTCCCTCTCAGATGGAAAATACAAAGAACAGTATTACAATACGATGACTCACCCACTAGGTTTCTGTGAAATGAGCAAAAACTAAAGCTAGAAGGTGTCTGCCTATGTGTGCCCCGAGCTGGAGAAGACTATGGTAGAATTAAGGACCTACACATGCTAATGAGGCACACCCACATGGGAGCCCTGGATGGAGACCCAGACAAAAGGAGTTTGAGGGAGGGGCATATTCTCACCCATGTCTTGCAAAGTTGGCCCAGTACTTCATCATCCTCCTATTCAGCAGCTTCTCATCCTCAGTGAGGTCAACTGTAGACAGAAGGAGACAACGGTCTAAGTCCTAGCTAACTCATGCAGGTGCCAACTCATACTCTACTATAGCAACTATAGCCTGGACCTGAATACTAGGCCTGGTTTAAACAATTCCCTTACCACTTAGAATCTAGGATCTATCGAAGCCTCTACTTGAATTCTCTCAGGATCACTCCTAACACAGTGTGCTCTCATTGCTTCTTGAACAAGGTAGACTAGTAAGGTTCCTATTCTAACCCTGGTAGAGTTTTTGTTTGTTTGTTTGTTTGTTTGTCTTTTTTTCAGCTCAGAAATGTTGAAGACTTGATCCTGTTCTCTCCCACAGCCTCAGTTTCCTCAGCTGGACTGAGAACTCAGAAATCCCTCAAGAACTCATCTGGGGCTCCATTCAGCTCAAGGAAAACAAGGAAGACTCACCTTTCGTGCCCCAGAAGTAGGAGCCAAAGACAAAGGCTAGGTGACCACCATGGTCAGCTCTCACATAGGATGGCCTGACATGCTTGATGAAGCTGGGCTGATGCTGGAACTCATAGAAGTAGACAAGAGCATGGGAACCTGGGAATGAGACACAGGTTGACATAATAATTTCTCACGTGGAGCTTTTAGCCCTCCCAACCTTTGGTGATAAGAAACCTTACTGTAAGATTATCTGGAACCACAGATTACTGGTGAGCTCCGGCTGGAGAACTGACTATGGGAAACCTTTTGTTAAAGAGTGACCCTGGCATTCCCAGATGAGTAGTTGTGATAAGACACCAAGTAAAACTAACATGTTTCCTCCTCTGGACCTAGATAAGAGGCCATTCATTTACTCTAGACAGAAGAATTTACTATGGTAAGTGTATTCAGGTGCCTGGAATCAGAGGCCTGGTAAAGACATGGGTCAGGCCTGACACTACAGAGCTCATCTAGGACCAACAGTTCTGAGCTCTCCCTGCCCTTGGTCTTGTTAAAGATGTACTCACGCTGAAAATGTGCTACTTGGAGTGCAGGGATCACAAACATGAAGTCCTCCATCAACTCTGAGAACTGTGCTTGGAGAGTCTGGGGGTCCTAAACGTCCCCCATGTACTGTTCCATTAGCAGTTCAGTACATTCAGGAGGCAGCATCTACACCATGAAGAATCAGGAAGAATGATGCAAGGTGGGCCCCAGAATAGGTAGGCAGCAACCTCCTTGTAAAGAACATGGCCAGGGATAAGACAAGGTATAGAGGGAAAGGTATGAGCTTTGGGTGGAGCCCACACAGAAGCACACACATACAATATCACTTATTTCTGAGCCTGCCATCTGTGAAGAATATATGGGAATCCTCTCTGTTAGTACAGGATTCAACATTGCTCACCATTTGTGCTGCTATGTTCCTCAGAATAGCTGGCAGGGTATCTCTGGTTATGTTCTTTATGATAAGATCAAGGCCCTTCAACTAGGAGGTAGAAGAGAGTCTTAAGCATAGGATGGTTTGGATCTAGATCAAAGTATCTCTGAGGCCCCACCATCTGCCATTTGAGTTTAGGTTCCCAGAGGCTTAGAACTAGGTCTTACCAAGGGGATTCCCCAGCCACACTCATCACTGTCGACACCAATGATGCTGGGGACAGGGTGAAAATCCACAGAGGCCAACAGCTCCCGAGGGTGCCTAGGTAGGAACATCCCATCTACCACACCAGGGATCATAACAAAGACCTATTGGGCATTAAGAGTCAGTGTTGAAGATCAACCACATAAATATTCTGATGCCCACTGAATATCCACCATATTTTCGTACTTTCTATCTCATCTCTGGGTGCTATGCTCACTGCAGAAGAAATAGGACATCACAATTATTCTATCTTGTTCTTTTTGCACACAATACTAACTGACATCTAACCACAGAGACAAGTTAACTGGTTTGAGTAGTAAATACTGGCAATCCCACATCCTGGTGACCAGGTCCTCCAAGCTACACAATTCTCCCAACCTGGTTGATAGCCAGAATTTCTGCTTCACTCTTGTCTCATAGGCAGTGTACCAGGGCCTCTGAGTCCTTGGCCTCACATCCAGACAGGTTGTCCACCATCTGTAAAAAGCACAGGTAACAGTTGTCTCATCCCTCTCAGAATGGAGCAGAATTTTCTTGATTCCAGTAGCTGTCATTTCCCCAAATACCACATCCTACGGTTTGTTGTGTATGAAAGACTTAAGTGGAATTGTTCACATTTTCAATTGTCTAGAGATGACAGCTGGGAAAGGGGCTGTTCTCCCTGCATAGTGTTTTGTTGTTTTGTTTGTTTTTGTGCATGGTGTTCATGTGGGACAATAGGTATGGTGTGTCATGTTTTGCCTGTGAAGGACAGAGAACACCCTCAAGGGGCACTTGTCACCTTACCCCTTGTTTGCATTTGTCTACACTGACTTAGCTGAACTATGACCTTCCAGGGAGTCTACTGTCTCTACTTCCCATCTGTCCACAGGAGCACTGGGTTTACTGACGCATATTACCACCTCTAGACTTATGTGGGCTCTGGGAGTTTGAACTTAGGACCTCATACTTACACAGCAAGTATTAATACCAGCTGACTATTTCCCTCAATCCATGTGTCCCAGTCAGATTTACTTGTTTATTTATTTTTTGTCAAGTTGACACAAACCAGGAACAACTGGAAAAAGGAACTTCAACTGCAAAAATGCCTCTATCAGATTGGTCCATAGGTGAGTCCAGGCTTTTTCCTTAAGTGACTGATGCAGGAGGGCCCATACCATTGTGGGCAGTGCCACTCATGGGCAGGTGTCCTGGGCTGTATAAGAAAGCAAACTTTGGAAGTCATGGGTAACGAGGCAGTAAGCAGTTTTTCTCCCTGGCATTTGCTTGAGTTCTTGTCTCCAGGTACCTTCATGAGGGCCTACTCTTACTTCCATTAAAGTTGGACTATAAACTGTAAGCTGAAATAAACCTTTTTCTTACCACATAGCTATTGGCCACAGTCTTATCACAGCAATAAAAAGCAAACTTGGAAACCATGCACATGTATTTTTGCCAATGATGGCAGCCACTGTGCGTAGCTTTTCTGTTGTATATCACACTTGGCATACAAAAACCAGAGAGGGATGGATTCTAAATTTTATGCATTTTAGAAATTAATGGAATGAAGCTATTTCCCATGATCCGTGTTCCCCAATTAACAGAATACCATAGTACTACAGGCAAGGACTGAAGCAGCAAAGTAATGGATAGTAGTGTAGAGTGCACTCACTGTGTAGACCACCTCAGATGTGTCAGAGATAAGGTCAGGCAGCAGGGCCACTCCACTCTGCATAATGGCTCCATGGAAGAGTCCTTTGGACATGGGGGACACAACAAGTGAAGACACACTTATGCCACCTGCTGATGCACCAAATATAGTGACCTGGCCAGGGTTGCCTCCAAAGTAGGCGATATTCTGCTGGACCCAGCTCAGGGCAGCCACTTGGTCCAGGTATCCCCAGTTGCCTCTGGCGTGCTGGTCTCCAGTGCTGAGAAGTAGCAGGAACAGGAATCATAGATCTGTCCATGTTCTACTGAGACCCCATTATCCAGCCCAGTCCCAAAATTACCTGAAGAAACCCAGGATACAAAAAAGATACTGGATAGCAACCATTACTATTTCTTCGGTAGCTGCCAGTTTGGATACATCATGCATGGAAGCCGTTCCCATAACAAGTGCACCACCATGGATCCATACCATCACCTGGAGATATCAACACAGATCTCAGAATCACCACACCCAGCCCAGCTGCCTATTAGATTATAAAAGTTTTTGCATTTGTGCAGGTTGACTTACACACAGATCTCCTCAGGATTTCAGGACATGCTCCACAGATGATTGCTCTAGGCCTATAAGCACATTTTAATTCCCACTTCCCCAAACAGAAAATCTCAGCATGAATTAGTGGATCTAGATCACAAGTAGTGCGATCATCACTCATAGACCCATCAAAGTAGAGCAAATAGGAGTGTCTTGAAGAGTGTCTTTCTTGATTGCTATTCAGAAGAGTCATCGGATCCCATTGGCAAAACATATAACCTGCAGCTAGAATTTTTGGTGATGTCAATATGCAGTCCTTGAGTACTTTCTAGAGTGGGTCTGCCAGATTCAAGTTGGCAGAAGAATTCCTGGTTTAATCAAAGACCTAGAGCCTCTTACCTTTAGATTCCCAGTGCTCTGTGTCACACACCCAGGTTTAAGCAGTTCACCATGGCTGGGGTGACCTTCTTGAACCCAATAAGGTAAGACTATTAATCATGGTGTAAACTACAGTGTTCAGAATTACTTTGGCCCTTCCAAGCATCCTGAGAAAGAAACATCCTCTTCCCAAGCTAACCACAGTCCAAGACACTCACAGGTAAGTTAGATCCTTCATGGGCATGAGCTGGTGTATAGATGTTGAGATACAGGCAGTCCTCGGACATAGAAGTGGGAGGCATGTTCAGATTCATCTTCTTTGCCATCTCAATATCCATCAAATCAGTCTGCAGACACCTGTTTTAAAATGGAAGACAGTTAGTTCAGGATATGTAATAACCAAACCTAAGTCTTAGTTTTCACATTCTCTCAGCCACCTTCAGCTACTGCTTTCCATGATGCCCTGATAACCTATGATTCCTCTCTAAAGTCTCTTCCCACCAAGGTAGAGTCCACCAGCTCTGTTGAAATGCTAATAGAGCAGGACTTTCAGGGAGACCTCTGGTCAGATAGTAATATCCTGAGGGCTAGTTGTTGGAGACTGCTGGCAGTCTCTATAAAAATGATTGCCTTCCTGTACTATCTTTCATCACTTCTATACTATTTAAATCCTGGTGTGGCCATTAGTTTTGACTGTTGACTTGACACAATGTAGAATCTACTGGGAAAATAATCTTAATGAGGGATTGTCTAGATCAGTGGATCACAACTTTACAAATTCTTTGACACTTTAACACAGTTCCTCATGTTGTGGAGACCTCTACTGAACTATTTTGTTGCTACTTCATAACTTTCATTTTGCCACTGTTATGAATAGTAATGTAAATATATGATATACAGGATATCTGATATTCGACCTCTGTGGGATAGCACCCCCAGGTTGAGTACCACTGACCTAGATCCTGTTGGTCTCTAAGCGTATCTGTGGCAAATTATCTTGATTATATTCATTGAGATAGGAACACTTGTCCTTTGTAGGAGGTTCCATTCCCTAGGAAGTGGCTTCGGAATTGTATAAGAATGGAGAGTAAGTGAAGCATTAGCAGGAATGCTTATGTCTGTAGTGATATGTAAGTAAAGCCTTTATGTCCGGCTTCAAGTGAAATGCCTTTGTGTCTGAATTTGAGAGAACTGTTTCAGCAAAGCCTTTGCTATGTTTGAGTTAATCAGCAGAGGCTCAGAAATTGTTTTGGTACTGTTTAAGCCTTGAAGAAATGTTTCTCTGGAGAGTCTGTGCTTGGTGCTACTTGAGAACTTGGAGCTACACTGACCTTGGTCCTAAGGCAATCCTAGCAGACCTGGCATTCTTACTTTTGATGACAGCTTGCTATAATCAAAAGGGACTGAGATGTATGTGGGTTGTTTGCTCTTGTGAGTAGCAAGAGGAAGATGACTTTGGTAGTTAGAACATTTCCCAGTCCCAATTAACTTTTTGTATGCTTGAATAAAATAACTGGAGTGTGCCGGGCAGTGGTGGCGCACGCCTTTAGTCCCAGCACTCGGGAGGCAGAGCCAGGTGGATCTCTGTGAGTTCGAGGCCAGCCTGGGCTACCAAGTGAGTTCCAGGAAAAGGCGCAAAGCTACACAGAGAAACCCTGTCTCGAAAAAACAAAAAACAAACAAAAAACAAAACAAAACAAAAAAAAATAACTGGAGTGAGGTAAATGAGTGTCAGTCTTTTCCAAAAACACTGTACCCCTCTGCTCCTTCAGAAAATGAAGGCTGGCATCTTAGTGAGTTTCTCCCCCTACTGCAGCACCTATGACCCAGCATCAAACAATATGCTTCCTTTAGGCTTTCTTCCTTATTGGGGATGTGATGTGATCATCTCCCTTGAATTTCTGTGGTTTCCCACCTATGGTTGATTATAACCTGGAATTGTGACCCATAGCAAAATCTTTCTTCACTACATTGCTTTTGTCAGGGTGCTTTATCACAGCAACAGAAAACAAACTAAGACACTTGGGTATTGGGATGCTGTGCCCACATAGGAACTACAGGAATGAATGGACAATACCACAGGGTAGTGAGACATTCTCCATCTCACTTCCAGACTCTCAAGGTATCTCTTCCCTCTTCGACATAGTCTCTAGATGAAAGCATGTGTACTTGTTTCTTTTCAACCACACATGGACAATAGATGATCACAGTGACTGTGAAGAATGGCCTTAGTCTCTCTCCTCACTGCAGTACCTGCAGCTAAATCCCTATGGGTGCCAAGCTCTGACCCAGGAGCCTGGCACAGTTGTTCTCTAATACTTAGCTCATTCATCAGAAACAAGCCTGGGAGACTGCCCTCAGCACAGACAGAAGCTTCTATAGAGCTGAGATGGAGGAGGCACTGCAGTGTGTCCTAGAGCTCAGGCCGGAAGTCCCCTGGGCCCCAGAACTTACTTGGCTGGATGGGAGGTTCCATCTCTCACACCACTCCATGGCTCAGGGGCCTCAGGGGGAGCAAAGCGCAGAGGTCCTACAGGAGGCTTGGCAAAGGGAATTCCCAGGAAGCTATAGACACCAACATCACTGTCTTTCACATGGACAAGGCTTCCTCTCACCTGTCCTGTGTGTGTGTTCCTGATGGGGCTGGATGAGTCCTGGCCTGTAAGTGGAGAGATGCCTTCAGTTATGACACTTAGGAATTCCTACCTCATTGTCACTGTGGTACATGGGGAATATTAGCTCAGTCCTCAAGGTTAAGTTGTGAGTGGTGAAGATGAGGTCATCTGGATTACCTAGAGCTTTAAACCTTGTCCATTGGCCCTCTTAAAAATTGACAGGGCACTTCCATAGACAACAAAATGACAGGCTCAGAGCTACTTGGAATTATGAAGGAAATATTGTTATTATCCAAGGTCAGAAGGCGCTCTAGCCACAACTACACACAGAGGTGGGACATGTTCCCGATACTCTTCTGTCCTCATTGGCTCCTCAGTACATGGTAACCTTACACAGCTCTGATCATGTGTGTACCACAGGGTCTATCATGTGGTCTTTGGTGGAGGCATTAGGGAGTGCACAAACCCACACTTTCATCTGTCATTTCCACCAGCTCCTCCCTCCCTGGTGCTTCCCTCCCACAAGCTCAGCCTCTGACTCTACAGAACTGGGAGCACTCTGACCCTGGTTCCCTCTGCTCACTTAAACAGACTCACCATGCACGTGGAGGAGGAGAAGCAGGAGCCCACAGGCCACAGCATATAGCCAGGCAGAAAGTCTATCAAGTAGCATGTTTAATTCCAGTCCTAAGTCTGTGCTGCTACAAGATGACACTCTAATAACAACAGGAAACAGAACAGGTGGGCCTTGCCCAGACAGGAATCTGTACCTTTCAGGTGTAGGCGTGGAAATTATTTGAGTTGGACAAAGTTCTTATTGCAGGAGAATTGATAAGGCAGAAACCAAAGGGAGTCAACTGTCAGCAGGCAGGGCAAAGCCACCTCTGTGTTTCTGCTTCTTCCAAGGCCTCTGAGATAGATAGAGCATGGCAGCTGAATGCCTTCTGGAATGCCAGGATCCCTGTCCTTGAACATGGAGTCACCATAGTGTAAGGACAGAAGCTGTAAGTGTGATCATCATCCTCAAGACTCCTCTGTGCTGTCGGGACTTAAAGAGTAGTAAGTCCACCCTTAGGGTCCCTAGTCCTTATGGTGATCTTAGGATCTGGAGGTCCCCTCCCTGTCAGGTCATGCTGGTTTCTTTGAAAGACACTGAAATTCTGGCTCCTCTTCCTGAGTGTGCAGCAGTTCAATAACACCTTCAGGCCCTAGTGCAGGGGTTCTCAAACTCTCTAATGCTATGACTCTTTAGTACAGTTTTGCATGTTGTGGTGACAACGATAAAGTCAGAATAATTTAATATTCCAAGAGATGAAGGAGAGTGATTGTGTCACAAGGACCCAAAGAGTTTATGGGGATCTGTGAGAGTTAGAAATAACCTTCCTTACATGGACAGGTACTCAGGGAGACAGGGATAGGATGTTCTTCTCCTGGTCATTTCTGGACCTTCTGATGCCCCCATCTCACTTCCAGGACACACCTCACAGTCATATTTACAAACATGTTCACAGATGTCCAGAGCAGGTAAATATGAACCTCATAGTATCTTAAGGCTCTACAGGAGAGGTGGGAAGAAACTTCAACCAATTCCAACAACAACAACAACAACAACACACACACACACACACACACTCACATACACACACACACACACACACACACGCACACTCACACACTCACACACACACGCACACTCACACACACACACACACACACTCACACACTCACACACACACTCACACACACACACCATTGTCTGTGCCAGCACTGACGTGAGAGCTGCTGAGAGAAGCACAGATGTGACCTGCACACAAAATGGCGGCTTCTGTGGTGGGATCAGGAAATGAGGAGATGACACAAAGTCTCCCTCTGACCTAGACAACCTCCGTGCTCTAAGTGTGGACATTGGGTGAAGATAAGGGTTTGGACTCCATGGGTTTGTTAACTCTTCTTTACCTCAGAAAGTGTCCTGACTGGATGCTGTGCAGTCTTAAGCAGTCCTGATCCTCTCTGTCTGAGAGTGCAGGGAGGTGTCCAGTGAGACCCTCCTTCTGCTGTGTGTGTCATCTCTACCAGCTCCCACCTCCTCATCACCTCCCCTCCCACAGCACCACGTTCTCACACTGCAGAATTAGGCAGACATGATGAGTTACAACAAGCGAAGTTAAAAGCCCCAAATCAGCCCAGTGACTCTTCTGTTGCAGCCCTCCCCATCTGACCCACATGAATCAGCATCTTCGGTGCCACCTTTGTGGATGAGGACAGGGCAGCAGCCACTCACAGCCACCCACAGCAACTTGTCAACATCTTTCTGAGTCAGGTGTGACTTGCTGCCTACACACAAGACTTACCAGACAGCATCTTTGTCCATGTGTCTCACTGAGGGCTCCTGCCTGTGATACCTGACAGTTATTGCAACAGACAAAACCTACAGAAATAGTCTTGCTTAGAGCCTGCCTACACCCAAATGCTTTATCTTCTGTCCGTGAAACCCTGTGTAATCGGGCAAAATGTCCTTCTGACTGGAAGCTAAAAGGCAATATTCCAGACCAAGAGTCATTGGTGAAAATCACATTAGGTGGACATATTTCTTCTCTTTCTGCCTTTTGTTTTTGTTTTGATTTTTGAGACACAGTATTTTATGGAGTCCAGATGGCCTGCTATCTCAGCTTCTCAGATTCTGGGTTTATAGGTGTGTCACAAAATATGCACCCAATACATTCCTTCTAAGTAATCCTTGGTGTTGTTTGTAAGCCTCTGCAATTCTAGTGTTCCCATGGATGACACAGGCCATGATGAGACAGAAGAGAATAGGATCCATGCCATCCTTCTTACACTTGTCACTGACTCTGAGCCCAGGAATCCCAACATAGAATAATTTACACAGTAGCCATGAGTGAGTCAGGCAGATCTTCATACATGGAGAAGCCTGGTGACCTCCCAGAGCCTAGTGCCCCACAGCAGGGTTCACGAGTTAGGTTTATTGGTCAACAAACTTTTCACTATCAAATTGCAGAGGTCCTCAAGAAGATCAACAAGGTTTACACTAGGAGAGTATAGGTGTTGCACACACACACACACCCTACCCCTTTTGGCTCAACTTCTGATAAGGGCCTGAGAGTTGCTGAGAGGTCCAGATCACACATGCCCTTTGCTCTGGAATCCAACCTGCTCTTGCATGACTGTGCATAATGAAGGGAACCCAGGGAGGTATGTGTGGTACCAGGAACTTCTGTATGCCTAATACCTCTGTACTTTTAAAGAATGCCAGGCCACTTTTCTGTCCTTGGGACTGACACAGTCAGAGATTTCTGGCAGCATGGATGTTTTATATCATTATTATCCACAAGTCCAGGAGCAGTCACAGCTACAAAAGCACTGAAGGAAAAGATGCATCTGTTCGTTTATCCCCTGACCTGCAGGTGCAGCGCAACTCAGATCCCCTACTACTGGGCTGGCTTCTCAGTATGGGCGACCTCCTCCTGTATAGTGATGCTTTGCTTGGGAGAAGGCTACCCTGTGGGCTTTGGTCTTGGCAAAGTTATTGAACTGAACTTACAAGCAGAGGTTACAAGAGCCAGTGGGTAGCAGATAGGGCCAAGCAACATCCAACATTCCTGCCTTGCCTTTAGTGTCTGTGGAAGGCACAGCAAGGCTCCCAAGGTCATTCTAGAATGCCAGAAATTCTCTATTTATCCTGGAGTCACTGTTTTCACAGTCCTTTCAGTAACAAGCCCAGGGCAGGTATTGGGTGGAGAGGAGGCTGCAGAAAGCGGTAACTGGAAATATCAGGAGGCTTCTCTAGTAGATGCATGCTCAAGATGTCACAGGTGGAGAATGGGATGCAGCTCTGAGAAAGGTGACATGGATTGAAGAGAACCGCATGTGCATGCCCACCACCCTGAAAACTGCTCCCTGCTTCCAGAACTTACAGTTTCCTGAATTCACCTTCAGGTCCCTCATCCATTGCAGTCGTGATTTTGAGTCTACACATCACCCTCCCTGTTCAAACACAGCTGTTTCATTGAAACACACTGCAAACCTGGCACCTCTGAAGTACCTATCCCTTATCAACTCCATCTCCACACTGCCTTCCTCTCATGCCAGCTCCTACATCGATCAAGTTCACAGTCCTTTATCTACTTAACAAATGTTTAGCCGGGCGGTGGTGGCGCACGCCTTTAATCCCAGCACTCGGGAGGCAGAGCCAGGCGGATCTCTGTGAGTTCGAGGCCAGCCTGGGCTACCAAGTGAGTCCCAGGAAAGGCGCAAAGCTACACAGAGAAACCCTGTCTCGAAAAACCAAAAAAACAAATAAACAAACAAAAAAAAAACAAATGTTTAATGGGGACATTCTGTTTCTAGTCCCTGGGATTAGCTAGGCTTTCAGACCCTTTCATACAGTTCTCTAAATAGGAGCTTCAGAATCACGAAGAACCTTGGCAGGTTACATCAAAGAATCCAGGATCAGGAGCAGCTCCAACCTAGCTGAGCCTGACTTTCTGGAGGGTGTGGTGTGGGATCAGTTTAGACAACCTGAAGTTCTGTCTTAGTTAGGGTTTTTATTGCTGTGAAGAGACACCATGACCATGGCAACTCTTATAAAGTAAAACATTTAATTGTAGTGACTTGTTTACAGTTTCAGAGGTTCAGTCCTATCATCATGACCGAGAGTGTAGTGGATACAGACAGACGTGGTGCTGGCTACATCTAGAAAAAAAGGAGCTGGAAGTTGACTGATTCACTGGGTAGTATCAAAGCCTTCCCACACAATGAGAAAGTTCCTCCAGCAAAGCAATATCCACTCCAGCAAAGCCACACCTCCTAATAGTGTCACTCCCTATGAGATTATGGGAGCCAAATATATTCAAAGTACCACAAGTGCCAGCTGAGCATTGGTTTTGTCTCCATCTTTCCAATCCCCAACAGTCTTGGGCACCTGCAGCCTGGCACAGCAGAACTTCCTCCTTTCTCCTAGCATAGCACAGCCATGGCTTCTCCTGCCTCCTCCAGTCAGCAAGGTTTGCTGTCATTCCACTGTAGCCCCTTCAATGTCCTCTTATCCAGTTTGTGGTCCCAGACCTTTAAGACAGATGTTCTCTTTATTCTGAATTTTCTGACCCAGGGAATTGGTGGGCTGTGGGGCTGAGAGATACCCTGAGAGATGCTCCCATATCTGGGTGAAGAAACCAGTTCCTCCATTTTCTGTGTATCCTGCTGCTTCATTCAAGGCTGAACTCCAACATCATGTCAAGGGGAAATGTCTTCTGCCTCTTACAGAACACCATTCAAAGAACATGCATTGATGCTTTTCCAAGATAAAATGCTTCTTGGTGCATTTCTATGTGTATGGAGTGGTTATGGAAATTTCCATATACATAAATACTCAGCAGACAACAACAACAAAAAAATAGTTCTTCTGTAGCCTCACCTCACCACTTGAAGTGCTAATGGACATGCCTATACCTGTTTCTCATTTTAAGAAACCACTTTGGAAGAGAAATAGATGACTTGATGAACTGTTTTGAATGGCAATTATAGATAATATTTAATTTACAGATGTAGTGGGTGGAGACATTTTCAGTTGTTGGCTACTTTGGTAGTTAGTATGGGACCTTTAGGTGCTTGTTCTAAAAACTTTTATGCCTCATATTTATATATTGAAGCCTAATGTCCAGCACGATGATTTTATTGATTGGGACCTTTAGTTAGTGGCCATGTCATGAGCACAATTGTCTCTTCTGATTAGGGACCAAACATCAGCAATGTTTGACCCAGAGAGTTAGCCCTCACCACACAGTAAATAGGCTGACATCATGACCATGAACTTCATGGTCACCAACCTTGGGGGCAAATTTCTGTTTATAGGCCACACAGCTCATGATTCATACTCACATGTATATGTATTGCACTCATGTGTATTTCGATACACGTCCTTATGGAACAGATTTACTCTTGAGCTCATGAAATCTTCTTCCCTCAGTCTACCTTGTATATGGGATTATATTTACCACAGCACTCAGATTACAGCTAATCATGACTTGTTTATGATATTTGAAATTTATTAAGATACTGGGGCTGTGGTTAATGAGGTAGGTGTTCCTTAAGCTACTTATAGATGTAAGAAATAGAGGACTTGCTGAGAGATGGGCAGAGGAGTTTGACACCACCCCACCTCCATTGTAGTCAATATTCCATAAAGCTTCTGATTCACATGAGGAGATTTGGAACTTGGAGAAAAGGAGAAAGAGGATGAGGAGGAGCTGAGGTAAAGAAGGGAGTAAGAGATGCAGGTACAGTGGGGGATGAAGGAAGCTTGACATCCATTGCTGCTCACACAAATACATTGTCATGAGGGAACTCATTTTAGGTGCCCACATTGTCTTCCTTGTGAGACCATACTCAAGGGTAGAAAATCTGAGCTTGCTTTACCCAGCAGGGCTGCATAAGGAGATGATTTGACCACAGGTGTGTTTACCAGGTATTTGGAAGGGTCTACACTTGGCTGTACACTGTGCTTTGATCTTGCAAGGAGAAAGTCTTTTGCCTCTCCCCTTAGCATATTATAAAAAGCCCATTTGAATAAAGGACTGGGCAAGTGGGTATTGACCCAGGGCCCTCCCTTAGCTATCCTGTGTCTCTGTCTTTTCTCTCCATCTACATTTCTATCTTTCTACCTAATATTTTCTTATCCCTCTCTCCTCCACCTAAGAACCCATCAAAAGATGGGGAAAGGTGGGAGCTGGTCTCCCATGGGCTCCCATATGGCAACTGAATGTGAAGCTTGGGTGTGGAGGATAAAGAGAAGGAACACCACAGGATAAGTGGGCATGCTCGAATAATTATTGGGGTGCAGTGATTTTCTTTACTTTGGGAGTAAAATTGTAAATATAGAACAGGGTAATAATAGGTTGCAGCAAGTATATATATATGTGTGTGTGTGTGTGTGTGTGTGTGTGTGTGTGTGTGTGTAAAGTTATATATAGGTAAGTTATAAAAGTTTTTGTAAAGTTTGAGAAATATAGGCTTTAGGTAACAGAATATGTGAAGGTTTAATAGAAAGTAACTTAGAGTAGAGTAGGTATTGCCCAGCATGGGGCCTGAGATGCAGAAATCAGAGTGCAGGACCAAGCAGCTACTGCAGAGTTGGCAGTCTGAGAGTGGCTTCAGGAGCCCCTATGTAAGCAGCAGCAACAAGAGCAGCAGCTGACCTAGCATCGTTATCACTGAGACTCAGGAGGCATCATCAAGTTACAGGCAGCAGATGCTGAGAGAGCCAGCACAAGTAGTGAGGGTCTGTGTGCTTTCTGCCATGGAAGAGCCACAGTGAGGAGAGCATAGTCAGCTAGGGTGTTTGTGGGGACTGACATGGCTGGAAGCTATGCTCTGCAACCTTGATGAGCCGAGCAGAAATGTCCTGGGAGAGCATGCATGGAGAGCCAAGTGGGTAGCTGGAGGGTGAGTGAGCAGGGCACCTTGGCCACTGCATGAGAAACAAAGCTTCTGGGGGAAAATGTCCATGGGGAGCACATCAGGAGGGCCAGAGAGCAGGTGCCTCCAAGTCTGAGTGTGTTCCGGGAACACCAGGGTCCCTGTGAAGATGAGGGTGAAACAGTGGTGGAGGTAGTGCTGTGAACCCAAGGGGGAACTGCTGGCTGACAGAACACCCAGATGAGATGTGCCCAGGCATGGAGAGTGCAGTGGAGGTTTTGAAATCCTCCCTGCAATGGAGAGCAGAGGGTCTGAGTCCCTGGCAGCAGTGACTGCAGAGCAGGAACTGCTAAGTGAGGCAGAGCCATGCTCCAGGCTGAACCTCAGAGATGCACTGAAAGCCAGGCCAGCCAGGAGCTCCCAGTGGCAGGGTGAAGCAGAGCCATGGAGCTGCCCTGAGGGCGGCATTTGGCTGTGCAAGCAAGGCAGTGCACAAAGGATGCAAGGCCACAGGCAGGGCAGGTAACTGAACTGGGATGCAGCAGCTTCTACTGGCCTAGGCAGGGATTCCTCTGGGACCCAGGGTACTGAATGAGCCATAGCTCATAGTAACAGGGAGGAACCTTGAGCCCCTGCAGTGCGGGGCTATTCAGAGTCCTTGAGCCTCAGGACACCTGGGGCTCTAGGCTGGCTGGCCTGAGACAGGAGGCACAGACAGATTAGGACTGTAAAAAAGCTAAATGGAGAAGGAGTCAGCAGCCAAAGTCTTGCAGCTTCTGTTTGCTGGTGGTGAATAAATGCATGGTTCCTTTAAGAGACAGCT
Source organism: Peromyscus eremicus (assembly GCF_949786415.1). Taxonomy (NCBI): domain Eukaryota; kingdom Metazoa; phylum Chordata; class Mammalia; order Rodentia; family Cricetidae; genus Peromyscus; species Peromyscus eremicus. Next base: position 103,795,099 of record NC_081420.1, read on the forward strand.
TCTTGGTTCATGCTGAGTACATGGAGATCTCTTTCAAGAAGTCTGCAGCAGCTCAGCTGCAGAGTGATGCCATCTTTGCCCCAAAGCAAATTTCCTAGACAAAAGCTCCCAGTCCAGTGCCACTATAGCTGAGAGTGAACTTTCAGAGATTCTTGTTTGAACTGGGTTGTTGCATTCAAGGCAACTGCAACAAAATTTTGGTTGTGAGTTGCTTCATATTGGGAGTTTTTCACTTCAAATTCATTATGACTTGTACAGCTATACAAAGACTTCAGGGCAGCTGAAAAGCCAGGTCCCGATCTTGAGCTTTCAGTGGAATGTTAAGACTGGTATTAGAACTGGCTTATTGAACTTTTCAGACTTAAGAAATAGGATGGACAGGAGTGGTTCCATTTCAATACAACTGTTTCGTGTATGCATGTATGCTTTGTTAACTGTGGTGACTCATGAACTGGTTTGTGTAAGAAAGGAACTGTTTAGAAATGGAACTGTTTTGTGTAGAAATGGAGAAGTTTCAGTTTTTTTTCTATCCAAGCTCAAGATGATGCTTCAAAAAATATATAATAAGGGGGAGTTTTTATACTCCACAGTCTCTTTAATTTAAAAAAATGGAACTGATGTGTAGGGTTGGGATAAAGATTTTGCTGCTGGAATGGAGCAGTTCAAGTGCAAAAAACATTTTCTTGTTCTTTGTACAGATAATGTTAGCCTGTATTAATGTACCCCATGTTTTGTTAGCAAGAAATACAAAAGGTTCTATTAAGAAATTGCTTTTAGATGTTTGCTAAAGTTAATGAAGTGTAGATAGTTCTATTATGAGTTGGCTTTTGGATGTAAATTTGTTAGAATTTTAATTGTGTATAGTAATATTCATACTAGAATTATGATGTTAACCTGTTAATGTTAATGAACCATGGTATGGTGATGCTAAGGACTCCTTAGATTTGATGTGGTTGCATCAGAAGTTTATCAACTTAAAAAAGTGATGCAGCCAAAACTAAAAAGGCCATTCCATCTTGACCATCCTTTATTCCTTTATTAGGAGGTATTACAGCAATGGGAGCATATGTCTTGCTATGATTATTTGTAACATGAGTCTTAACAGGTATTATTAATAAAATCAAACCCAAAAGCCAGGTATTGGGGTGAATGCTAGAAGATCAGAGAAGCAGAACAAGCCACAGCTTCCTCACCTTGCCAATTCCTCAGCTGATCCTGTTTCCTCAGACTGGAAGCTTCTGTGTCCTCATCCAAATGGACCTCAGCTGAACTGCTTCTAAAAGCCTAAAAGCTTAACCAACTCTAGTTCCTGGTTTTCATGCCTTATATACCTTTCTGCTTCCTGCCATCACTTCCTGGGATTAAAGGCATGTGTCACCATGCCTGGCTGTGTCCAGTGTGGCTTTGAACTCACAGAGATCTGGATGGATCTCTGCCTTCAGAATGCTAGGATTAAAGGTGTGTATGTGTGCCACCATTTTCTGGCCTCTGTATCTAGTGGCTGTTCTGTTCTCTGACCCCAGATAAGTCTATTAGGGTCCACAATATTATGGGGAACACAATACCACCACAATTATTCAGGGCATTTTTTATATATTATTAAGAAAGGGGATTTGTGGGGGCCCACAGAGGCTCCCTAGTAAGACCTTAATCAAGGACAGAGAATCTGAGCTCACTTTACCCAGCAGGGCTGCATAGTAGGATGATTTGGCCATGGGCTTGGTTATCAGGAGTTTTGAAGTGTCTACACATGGCTGTATGTTGCACTTTAATCTTGAAAGGGGAAGATCTTTTGCCTCTCCACTTGGCAGTGTATAAAAAACCCATTAGCATAAGTTTCAAGGTGGCTGAGTATTGACCCAGGGCCCTCCCAAAGCTATCCAGTGTCTCTGTCTTTCTTGTTATCTCCAGCCATATTTCTATCTAATACTGATTCATTGCTCTCTCCTCCCCCCAAGAACCCTTTGACAGGTGGAAGCTGATCTCTCATGGACTCCCATGATTGTGAACACAATGGGAGCTACTAGGTACAACTATTTTTGGACAGAGAAAATACTCAGCTAATGTGAAGCAGTGGTGTATGCATTCTGCCCTTGAAGTCTTCAGCAAAAAAGAATAAAAAAGAAATTTCTAAGTATCTCTATGATGTTTATTGCATTCCTAGAGCAGACAGAACAGGAGCTCTGAGAGTGAGGGCTGGAGTAGAGGACCAGGATGGGGAGAATAAAGGAAACTCACTACATAGACCACCTCAGACTGGGAGAAGAGACTAGGCATCATGGCCACTACACTCTAATATAATGGCACAATGGAAAAGTCCTTGGGACATGGGAGATCCAACAAGTGAAGACACACTTGTGCCACCTGCAGACTTACCTAAAATAGTGACCCAGTCAGGGTTGCCTCCAAAGTGGGCGATGTTCTGCTATATCCAGCGTAGGGCAGCCACTTGGTCCAGGTAGCCCCAGTTGCCTCTGGCATGCTCATCTCCAGTGCTGAGAAGTGGCAGGGACAGGAATTACAGGGCTGTCCTGTTTCTGCTCAGCTCCCATTTCCCTGCCCAGCCTTGGGCTCACCTGAAGTAACCCAGGACACCCAGGCAGTACTGGATAGTGACCACCACTATGTCCTCAGTGGCTGCTAGCTTAGATCCATCATACAGAGAAGCCACGCCCATAACCAGTCCACCACCATGGATCCATACCATCACCTGGTAAAAATAAAATAAGAGATCACTCCTCTTACCCAGCCCAAGTGCCACCTGTTGTCTAGAATATTCATTGCTGTCTCTGAAGCTGCCCAAGTAGACAGCCCAGCTGTCATGATCTCTTGAAGGATCCAAATTCCATCAGGAAGGAAAGTCTCTTGACCCTTATTTTGCCTCATGTACCAAAGTCATCTCTAATAGTCCAGGAGACCTTCAGAGAAGGAAAGATGTGTAACATGTGGAAATAAAACAAGTGCCCTCCATTTATTGGCCAACCAGATAACTCAATTTTTATGACATAGATGATACAAAGCTCATCTCTAGGAAATCTGAGTGCATTTTCTGGGCACAAGTCCTGAATTTATTAAGCTACAGAGTCTGACTTCTCAGTGCCACCAGGGATTTCTGTCCCTAAGCCCATGAGTTAAATACCTAAGGTTGGTAAGAAGGCATTCATGGACATAGTATGAGGGTCTATACTGAAGCAAAGCCCAGACTGATCTTAGCCCTCTATATTCCTTCAGAGGAAATGTCCTTCCACCTCTAGTTGGCCATGGCCTGACACACACAGGCAGGTTGGAGCCCTCAGAGGCATGAGCAGGTGAGTAGATGCTGAGGTACGGGCAGTCTTCAGAAATAGAAGGAAGAGGTGGGATGCTTTTTAACAGAGTCTCAGCTAATGCACTCATTTCAGTGATACTCTGTAGACACCTATTGACAATGGTAACCAATTAACTGTTCCAAGGACTGAGTATTAGTTAGAGCCAGAACCTGGGTAGATTTGCTCCTAGAAAACTACCTGCTGGAAATATGAGGTCACTTGCTAAAGTCCCTTTTGGGGCTGGAGTGACAGCTCAGTGGTTAAGAGCAATGACTGCTCTTCCAGAGGACCCAGATTAGATTCCCAGCACCCACATAACCACATAACAGCTCACAACATCTGTAACTCAAGTCTCAGGGGATCTGAGGGCACTGAATGCACATGAAGCACAGGATACATGCATTAAAACACCCAAATACACAAAATAAATCAATAAATAAGTAAGTAAGTAAATAAATAAATAAATAAATAAATAAATAAATAAATAAATAAAATAAAGTCATTCCTCCACAGATAAAGTCCACAGGCTCTGGGGAAGCTGGGATGGAGCCCAGACCTCCAACTAGATACTTGGGTGATCTTATATCCTACTTATTGGGAAGTCAGGAAGTTGAGGGCCCTGTGAGTCTCCATGGCAGCCTTTGACCATGGGTTTTGACATTTTTACCACTTTTCTCAGTCTCCATTAGGCTTGAAACAGGTGAGCTGACCCTACAGTGCTATAAAATAAATGGGTATGAATTAGTTTCCCACAAGGTAGTAAGACCATCTTCATCTAAAGTCTCCATTTTCAGGGTTCCTCATCTCTCCCACAGGCCTCCTCATGGTCAGCACATGCACTTGTTCTTGTCAAATGACATCTGCTCATATGGGTTGGCACAGTGAGTGTGGAGGGTACAGTCCTTTGGGGACCACTGCTTCACTGTCTACGATTCTTCAGTCTCTGCTACAAAACTCAGGAGTTCTTCTGGTTAAGTGGTGGAGCCTAATCTCCTCCCAGAGACATTTCCCCTAGTGCCAGAGACACAGGACATAACCTGATTCTCAAGACAAATGTGCCTGTGCTCCCATCTGCAGTCCTCAAGATTAGCTCCTTGTGTGTGCCAAGCACTGAACCTTGAGCCTGGCACAGGATTCCATTCCATTCAGAACCTCAGCAGGCCACTGGGAAAATGTAAGTGGGAGTCTCCCTACTCCATGAAAAAGGGGAACTGGATGTGGGATGGAGAAGTAAGAACCACTGCAGCCGAGACATCGCTCACAACACTAGCCCACTCCCGGGCCTGAAGTCTACTGGATCCCAGAAGAGCTTACATGGCAGGATAAGAAGTTCCATCCCTCACACCACTCCATGGTTCAGGGGCTCAGGAGGAGCAAACCGCAGAGGTCCTACAGGTGGCTTGGCAAAGGGAATTCCCAGGAAGGTGTGGACTCCCATGTTGATATCCTCCAAGTGGACAAGGCTACCCTGCACCTGTCCGGTGTGTGTGTTCCTGATGGGCCTGGATGAGTCCTGGCCTGTAAATAAAGAGGTGACAAATGGGTTAGTCTGCCCAATCAGCCACTTTTGTTGCTCTGTTCTTTCTAACCTCTTCTTGGCCTCATCAAAAGACCCTGTGCTGTGGGATGGTCTGTATGTCAAGTGGTGTGTTGCTGATTGGTCAATAAATAAATCACTGATTGGCCAGTGGCCAGGCAGGAGTATAGGTGTGACAAGGAGGAGAATAAAGCTGGGAAGTGGAAGGCTGAGTCAGAGACACTGCCAGCCACCACGATGACAAACAGCATGTGAAGATGCCGGTAAGCCACAAGCCACGTGGCAAGGTACAGATTTATAGAAATGGATTAATTTAAGGTGTAAGAACAGTTAGCAAGAAGCCTGCCACGGCCATACAGTTTGTAAGCAATATAAGTCTCTGTGTTTACTTGGTTGGGTCTGAGCGGCTGTGGGACTGGCAGGTGAGAGAGATTTGTCCTGACTGTGGGCCAGGCAGGAAAACTCTAGTTACAACTCTGGACTGAAAATACAGCCTTTACGTATTTTCTGCCTTACAGTCTTCACTGAAGTACCTCCAAGTCTAGTCCATTAACCAGACTCAACTAAGAACCAAGGGACTCAAGGACATCATTCAGCCCTATGAGCTTCCTGCACTGTGGATGAGACAGGCCTGGGAGGTATAGAAGGGATGGGACATGGATCTTTTTCATCTTATAGTTGTCAGTGATTCTGGGTCCAGACATTCAAACAAACAACATTTAAAATAACAGCCATGAGTGAATCTGGCAGAACCTCCTTTCTAGAAGGTGCTGGTGACCTCCTAGACCTCTGGCAAAAACTGGGAAGAATCTCAGGCTGAGGTGAGTGCAGTCTCCTAGTGAGGATGCCTGTCTAGAGGTCACCAGAGTTCACACTAGGAGGATTTATGGTAAGGGGCATCTAGGGTTGCACACACACCCTGAGCACAGTACCCTCCTGACTCAGCTCTTATAAGGATCTGAAAATTGTAGATGCACCCAACAGACGTGCTAGTTGCCCCAGAAACCAAGCCCCAGGTAAGGAACATGGAGAAGGGAACCCAGATTTCTAGGTACAACTGTAGGTTGTAGGACTGGGACTGTCTGCATACCTTAGTGACAGCCAGTACCTTATGCAGGGCCTTTATGGAGTGCCATGGCATGTCTCTATTCTGAGAGTGACACATGAGGACTCTTCAGCAGCATGAAGTTATGCTGTTATTATCCAAGTCAGTAGCAGCTACAGTTTCAGCAACACAGAGAGAAAATGTCCCCTCTGCTCCTCTGACCTTTAGATCCAAAGCAACTGAGAGCTCATCATACTGGGGTAGCTCCTCAGTATTGGAGGTCCTCTGCCTTCCCGACCCCTTGTTTGGTAGAGGGGCTAATCTCTGGGCATTTGTAGGGTATTAGGAAATGAACATTTCCCACACTGCCATCTCCACCGGCTCTTCCTCCCTGGTACTTTCACCACTGCAATCTCAGCCAACAGCTCTTATGAAGTTTTGCCAGCTTGGACATGGGCCCCCATTCCAACCTAGGTAGTCTCACTGTGCACGGAGAAAAGAAGCAGAAGCCCATGGGTCAGAGAATTCAGCCGTCTAGGAAGTCTGTCTGAAGGCATGATTAGCTCCCAGTCCTGAGTCTGTGCTGCTGTGTGTGATGGACTTCGTGTTAATGTCACAAATATATGAACCTTGCCAGGGCAGGAACTTGGAACCAGATGAGAAGAGGCAGAATAGGAACAATGGGGTAGGACAGGCCAAGGACCTTGAACTCTCCCATAAGCCCAGTCTCTGACTTTGCAGAATTTGGCAGCTCTGACTCTAGTCATTCCCCATTGCCAGCTTAGTGAGCCTTACCCTGCACATGGAGGAGGAGAAGCAGGAGCCCAAAGACCAGGGCATTCAGCCAGCTTTGAAGTTGTTTCAGTGGCATGATCAGCTCTCAGACTGGAGTCTGTGTTTCTACATAGGATGTCCACGTTACACAAACAGGAAGCAGAATCGGTGGGCCTTGTCTAGGCAAGTTTAAGTCCAAAGGATGTAGGCGGGAACTTGGTGTGGTAGGGCAAAGTCCTCATTGTAGGAGAACTGTTTAGTCAGAATGACAGGAGACAATGGCCAGGAGGCAGGGCAAGTCACCTATGCTATTTCTGTTCTCTCTTTGACCTCCTGGAAAGGCACACCATGGATTCTGAAGATCTTCTGGGATACTAGGAACCCAGTCCTCATTCCTGGGCAAAGAGCTGTAAAAGGAGAAGTCAGAGGGCTTCTGTGAGTAAGTATTCACTCAAGATGTCACTGCAGACACAGGAAAATGCAGGAGCTCTGAGTGTGATCTTCATCCTCAAGATTTCTCTGTGCTTTGAGAATCAGATTACTGAGCCTGCTTCCAGACTCCGTAGTCCCTACAATTAACTTAGGGTCTACTTGGACACCTCCCTGTTAAGTCACAGTTGTTTGACCAAAACACACTACAATTCTGGTTCTTTTAAAGTCCATAGCTCCTATTCACTCCACCCTCATGATGTATCTCCTCTAGTGGTCAGTTCCTACCAAGATCAACTTCATAGTAATTTATCCATTTAACAAATAGTTTTAATTGTTTGTGTTTATTTAGTTAGTTAGTTACTTAGTTATTGTGCTCATATACATATATGTGTGTGGATTCTCCCAGACCATGGCTCACATATGGAGGTGAAGGGACAATCTGTGGAAGTCCATATTCTAATTCCACTATATGGAGCCCAAAGTGGAAGTTACATCATCAGGACTGGAGGAAAGTTCCCTTACCACCCCTTGATAAATACCATACATAACCATATGACAAGTATTTAAGGGGAATACTGGCTCCAACACTGGAGTTAATCTGAAGTCTTAGAACCTATGATAAATGTGAGATAAAAGTCTGTAAATAGAAGTTTCAGAATCACAATAAAATGCTGACAGCATATATCAAAGGATGTGGGATCAGAAGTCCATATTCAGTCCAGACTGATTTCCTAGAGGAAGTGGTGTAGGGATCAGTGTCTGTTGCCTTTACTGCCACCTGAGAATTGACCTTGGCTCCAAATTATCTTCATTATTATCTAAATAATAGTCTATAGTCTAACAACATGGCACTGTAGGACTTTTTCTTTGGTGTCTGTCTGGCTGTTTACCTGGCACAGCACAGCTCAGCTTTTCCTGTGTCCTCCAATCAACGGGGGTTCCTTTGATTCAGTGTCACCCCACCAATGCACCATTGTCCTTTCTGTGGTCCTAGTATTTCTTAGCAGGTGTTCTTTCTACTCCAAGGTTCCAACCAAAGGAAGAGCTGGACCATGAGAGCTGAGAAGTTGCTAGTTCCTCCAATCTTGTGATGAAGGAACTAGATTCTCAATGGACCTTGGGAATCTCTGTGCTTCTTAATCCCAGACATGTTTGGAGCTCAGCTAGAAGAATCCCTGTGTGCTCTGCTACTCACTGCACCATCATTCAGGGCCCTATATTGAAGATGGACATGGCCACAGTAAAAATGTGAATGAAGAATATACTTAGCTTCTATTCTGTGGAGGGAGGCAGAGAGTGAGTAGGGAGAGCATGATAGAAAAAGAGATGAGATGATATAGACAGATAGATAGATAGATAGATAGATAGATAGATAGATAGATAGATAGGGCAAGAAGAATGTAAAAAATCAAGGCCATGAAAATTCCTTCAATGAGATACTACTATATTCCTGTTTAATATAACTAGATTTAAGACCCATAAAGCCTAGTGTTGGCAAAGACATGGAGCTACTAGCACTATCATACATCACTGGAGGAGATACAAAATGATATGGTCATTATAGACATCAGTTAGACAGTTCTTTTAAAAGCTAAACACATTTATCCTGTGATTGCATAGTTCTACTCCCAGGTCTTTAGTTCAAAGAATTGAAAAAACCAATCACAAAAACTCATACTTGCAAAGTTTATAAGAGCTTCAATAAAAGTAGTCAAAATGAGGTCACTCAGATGTGCATCAACTAGGAATTGGGTAACATACATTGTGTGCATATATGGAATGACACTGTTAACCAAATACAACACACTTGAATCTTAAAGACCTCTTATTCAGTAACAGGACCAGTCACATAGGAATCGCTTTCTGAGATAGGATAGCTAGGATTCTGATGTTTCTAAATTATATGCAGTTTCCAAACTGAACCATCAGAAAGTGGTTGCCCTGGAGCAGAGACCAGGCTATGACTGACAGAGAGGAGTTCAAGGGAACTTCTTCCAGTGAAAGTAGGGGACTCATACTTATTTGAAAGTATATGCTTAGACCATACTTTTATGCAAAATTTTCTCATCTATGCTGGTAAGTAATTGCATAGATATCATTTGACATCAAAGATTTTTTTAAAAAAATTACACAGCTACTGAAATTATAAAGACCATTTGTTGACATGTCCTGTATATCAGTAGAAATGGAGACCTCACAGATCCATGTGTGCAGTAGGAGCTCAAGTCCCCAGTAAAAGTATCTGGCAACTGTCCTCCTAGACTCAAAGGAAGGGATCTTCTACAACCATTTACTGATCCAAGGCTAAAAGATAGTCTTGTCTTGGGGTCCTGTTTTCCAGGTAGCCTGCCTGGTGATGTGAGTAGCAGTCCAGTCATCCTTGTTCCACATCTAGTATCCTGTTATGAGTGAGTACATACCATGTTTGTCTTTCTGAGTCTGGGATACCTCACTCAGGATGATTTTTTCTAGAACCATCCATTTGTCTGCAAACCTCATGATGTCATTGTTTTTCTCTGCTGAGTAGTATTCCATTGTGTATATGTACCACATTTTGTTTATCCATTCTTCCGTTGAAGGGCATCTAGGTTGTTTCCATGTTCTGGCTATTACAAACAATGCTGATATGAACATAGCTGAACAAGTGCTCCTGTGGTGTGGTTGAGCATTCCTTGAGTATATGCCCAAGAGTGGTATAGCTGGATCTTGGGGGAGATGGATTCCCAATTTTCTAAGAAAGCGCCATATTGATTTCCAAAGTGGTTGTACAAGCTTGCATTCCCACCAGCAGTGGAGGAGAGTTCCCCTAGCTCCACATCCTCTCCAGCATAAGGTGTCTTCAGTGTTTTTGATCTTAGCCATTCTGACAGGCGTAAGGTGGTATCTCAGAGTTGTTTTGATTTGCATTTCCCTAATGATGAGGGATGTTGAGCAATTCCTTAAATGTCTTTCAGCCATTTGAGTTTCCTCTGTTGAGAATTCTCTGTTTAGTTCTATAGCCCATTTCTTAATTGGACTGTTGGGCATTTTGATGTCTAATTTCTTGAGTTCCCTTATATATTCTGGATATCAGTCCTCTGTCAGATGTGGGATTGGTGAATATCTTTTCCCATTCTGTAGGCTGTCGCTTTGTTTTGTTGACCGTATCCTTTGCCCTACAAAAGCTTCTCAGTTTCAGGAGGTCCCATTGATTGATTGTTTCTCTCAGTGTCTGTGCTATTGGTGTTCTATTTAGAAAGTGGTCTCCTATGCCAATGTGTTCAAGACTACTTCCTACTTTCTCTTCTAGCAGGTTCAGAGTAGCTGGATTTCTGGTGATGGGATGGCCAAACACCCTAATTGTCGAGCTAGAAACCTCATCCAACTACTGAGGGATCTGGATGCAGAGATCCATGACTAGGCCCCAGGTGGATCTCTGGGAGTCCAATTAGCGAGAATGAGGAGGGTTTATATGAGAGAGAATTGTTGAGACCAAGGTAGGATAAAGCACAGAGACAAATAGCCAAACGAACGGAAACACATGAAATATGAACCAATGGCTGAGGGGTCACCAACTGGATCAGGCCCTCTGAGTGGGTGAGACAGTTGATTGGCCTGATCTGTTTGGGAGGCATCCAGGCAGTGGCACCGGGTCCTGTGCTCATTACATGAGTTGGCTGTTTGAAACCTGGGGCCTATGCAGGGTCGCTTGGCTCGGCCTGGGAGGAGGGGACTGGACCTACCTGGACTGAGTCCACCAGGTTGATCTCAGTCTGTGGGGAAGGCTTTGCCCTGGAGGAGATTGGAATGGGGGGCAGGCTGGGGGGAAGGTGAGGAGGGCGGGGGGGGGGAGAACAAGGGAATCTGTGGCTGATATGTAGAACTTAATTGTATTGCAAAATAAAAATTTAAAAAAAAAGCTGCTGACATTCTGGATTTTCAAATTTTGTGTGACTAGTATGATTCTCTCATAGAAATTTTATTCTTTTATTATTTTTAACAAATTCTCAGAGAGATGTTTAAAAACATGCAATTAAAATATAAAATTTAAAAACAAACAAACAAAAAAAGATAGTCTTGTCTTTCATCTGCTCCCTGGTGTTTGCAATGTGGAATATAAAAGTCATCCCATCCATAAATGCTATAGATTTAGTGTCTACCCTCCATACTCTGTGTGCATTCAGGCCCTATCTATGCAGATGTTCTCTTTGTCCTCAACTCCCTTTCTGGTGAACATCTGGGCTTTGAAAACTGAAACAGCAACTCCACCTGACTCTTCCAAGCTCAAAGACATGGAAGTAGCTTATTTATGTTATCAGGAAATGCTGTTGGATCCTCTTAATCCTTGGCTGCTGTGTAGCATGACGTGGGGTAACATTCCTATGTGCTCTCTCACCCAGTGCACCATCATTCAGAGGCTCTTCATTGATGAATGTGGAGACCATAGTGAACATGTAGAATGAAGAAGACTCTCAAATTCTGTGTGTGTGGTGGAGGGGGTGATCTGGAACCTTTCATTTGTAGGCAGGAAGAGGGAGGTGGACTAAAGTCTATAGAGTCCTCTTCATGGAGATACTACTGCATATGCACATACTCAGTGGTGGCAAGGACAGGGAGCCCCTGGCATGCTCACACATGCATGCCCTGAGGAGATGCAAAATGGTGTCGTCATGTTGAAACAGGATGACCTCTTCTTCCAAAGTTAAACACACTTGTGCTGGGACTCAGCCAATCTACTTCTGTTGATATAGCCTACTTGAATTACCAGCATGCCTTTTCCATTCTGTATCTGACCTTGTCCTCTGCCTCTGTGGCATCTATTATCAGGTCAGCTCAAACCTGAACTCTATAATGAGGATATTAAGAGTCTGGCCACTAGGAAGCTCACATCATAGGCATCATTCTTTGTTCCATCAGCTCAGTGTAACCAAAAAGAACAATCTTTGGATGAGAAAGCTAGTGCCCAATAAATACCATACCTGATGGTATCTTAATTTTGGAATTTATGGTCTTCAAAATTGTCAACAAATTCCTATTGGTTATAAGCCACATAGGTTATGACATATACAAACTCATGTATGTATGTTACATGTATCAATCTATGCATATATGAAATTATGATACAGTGTGTGTGTATGTTACAGGCTGATCTTTAACTCTTGAGCTCATAAAATCTACCTGCCTTAGTCTTTCTAGTTCCAGACAACGTGTGTCTGCTATAGACCTGAACTTGCAGCTTATGATGATTTTTGTTATGGTCACATAAACTTTCTAAGATACTAGGGCTATGGCAAATCAGATGTTTTACAAGCTACTCATATAGATGAGAATACTTAGGGCTTATTAACAGATGGACATGATATTTTGACATTCAATCACCTCTGATGTATCAATTTTCCCAAACATCTGAAGTGGAGACAGGATATTGAATCCAGGGTCTTATAAATGTGAGACAAGTGCTCTGTCTCTCAACTATATAGCCAGGAAGTATATTTCATATACAGATTAACATTTAAATCATGTTTACTCCCCTTTCTAGACCAGTAGACCAGTTCCTCCCTAATTCCCATCCCATTCATGCTCTTTCTCTCTCCCTCCCTCCCTCCCCCCCCCTCTCTCATATTATAACACACCTAAACTCACTGCATCCAATTAGGTATTTAAAAAAACATTTCATATCCCACATCTACTAGCAGGCCCAGAATCCAGAGTACTATGCGCATTAACAATCTTGCTTTTCTCGAAAATAGATCAAGTTGAACTCAAAGGCCAAATGGGTTAGTTTCTGTATTTCTTTATGTTAAGATAATGTCTTGAAATGTAGTCACAGTGGCCTAGGACTCTAACACTCCTGACTCAGCCTCTGAATGCTGAGATGAAAGATGTGCACACTAAACTTTTAATGCAACCCTTATGGCTAACTTCAAGTTAGCCCACTTTGTGTGCCCACATGCTTCAGATACCTCTGAATGAAAGTGAAAGCAATGAACTGAGGAGTTTGCGACAAGCCTGTGATTGTTTAACTTAGAAAGACTGTGCTAATCTGTCTTCCAAAAAGACGACATAATTTCTTACCCCTCTAACATTGTGTGCAAGTGCTTCTCATCCTCACCTTTGCTGGGACTTTGCTGATCTTCAGTATGGTTGTATTGTGTGGCCATCAGCTTATGGAGGAAGGTTCACTTTGTGAGGTTCCTAGATCCTTGTAGCTTGCAGAGGAATAAAGCTGAGATGCTTAGGAATGCAGCACACTGAAATCTCTTATACTACTCCTTTTTTTAAAACATCTCTCTACAAAAGGAATGCTGCCTTGATGTAGATAATCTTCACAGCCAACATTTTTGTGTTGGTATTCTTTTTCTCGTAAGTTTTCTCTCAGTGTGTTCTAAAGACACATAATAATGGTTTTCATAATGACATTTTCGTACATGTGATGAGGCTGAATGAGGTGTTTGCTCATGTTCATTCCTCTATTACTCTCATTTTTCCTCTTCTCCTTTCTGCTCTCAACTAGTCCCTCTTCTACTTTATTGTCTTTTTAACTGTTGTTGATCATCCAATAAGTTTGGTTAGAGTAACTAATTGGTTGAGAGTTTATTTACAGGAGTATGGATGGTTTACTGGTAGCTATATCACTAATGGAAATATCTCTTTCCTCTCCAGTATCCATCACTCACCTAGAGATGCTGAGGAAGGGATGGGGCCTCTTGAGCCTACATGTTCTAGCAACCCTTCATTGTCTGAACATCCTCAGGATTTTATTGTGATTAGATTCTTGCCAGATTGCCAGACTTCATTTGGAGAGCCTCCTTATTCCTTTACCTCAACAAGAGTGCTGGATTGTCAGACATGTTCCATCACACCCTGATCACACCTACCTTTTTAAGTAATTCTGGGGATTGTGTATTAGACACTGTCACCTTGATGTCCTTGAGGATGAGCCAGCACTAGGTGCCATAGAAGAGGATTGATACAACTCTGTGCCTTCTTATTGTTTGTGGTTCAGAATCCAGGTACCTGAACCAAGACTGTTAAGAAGAGCAGCCATGCAGGAGCAGGTTAGATTTTCTTGACTATAACGCTGAGTAACCATTAGAACAGCAAATTGCAGACCAGGGTCACATGCTGAGGTAAGTGTGGCTTCCTTAGAGTGACTCTAACTGGTGGTGTGGCAAAAATTCACCAGAGTTCACAGTAGAATATTTAGGGATAAGAGGCATCAAGCTTTGCAAATACATCGTGCCCTGATACTCTCTTTTCTCAGCTTCTGATAAGGGCCTGAAGACTTTGTTGCAGGCCCAGACCACATTCTCTTTGCCCTTGAAGGCAAGTTGTACCTTGGTCCAAAGTCAGACACATTGGGAAGAGAACCTGGGCCTCTCATTTCAGCAATGTGGTGTGAGGCTGGAAAGTTATAGTTCTGTTTAGGGCCGGGTTATTTTCCATAGTCTTTTTGTGGTACCTCAGTGATTCTCTGACCTAAGTGGTGAGTCAGAAGATCCCAATATGTCATAAAGGTGTTTATAGTTTCATTGTTATCCAGGGGTTCTTAGCATCAGCAGCCACAGTCTAACCACAGCCACACACAGAGAAAGGAAATGTCCCATCTGTCCCTCTGTTCCTGACCATCTGTCTGGTCCTTCTGACCTCCAGGCTCAGCACTTGTCAGGGACCCTCACACTGTTCAGCTCCTCAGTGCTGAGTGTCCTTTGGCATCACTGAACCTGTATGTGCTGCAGGGCCTCCCTGTGAGCTCTAGTTGAGGCATTTTCCCTCACTGCTGTCTGTCATCCCCATATGCTCCTCCCTCTCTGATCCATTGCCTCCTGACCTCTCAGTCTCTGACTCTGCAAAGGTTTGCAGCTCTGACCCTGTTCCCATCTTCCCCTTTCAGAGTCTCACACTGAACACACAGGAGGAGAAGAGGAAGACCACAGACAATAGTCTTTAGGAAGCCAGGAAGTTAATCCAGTGGCATGGTCAGTTATCTCAGTGGTTCTCACCCTTCCTAATGCTGTGACCTTTTAAGACAGTTCCTCGTGTTGTAGTGACCCTCAATCATAAAATTATTGTGTTGCTGCTTCATAAGTATACTTTCACTAATGTTAAAATCATATTGTAAGTATCTGATATGTGGGATACTGGTCATGCAACCCATGTGAAGGGTCATTTGATGTCCCCCTCCCCCAAAGTGGTTACTACTGACAGGCTGAGAACAGCGGAGCTAGCTCCTGGGCCTGAGTTTGTGCTGCTATTGGATGTACTGAGTTTCCCAACAGGAAGCAGTTGTGAGCCTCGCCTGTAGGAATTTGTACCCAAAAGGTATAGGTGGGACCTGTATGGGCAGTCAAGATAGTGTCACAGGAGACCTGCACTGACCAGGCAGAGGTGAGGAGAGCCTGTGCTTACCAGGCTGGCAAAGCCACCTCATCTGTTTTGCCTTTTTATTGCACCCTCCTCTAGAAGGCACTGAATGGACTTTGAAGTCATTTAGAGTATCAGTTACCCTCACCCCCAACCTGACACCAAATCATGGTGACTTGCTTGTCACAGACACAGCATGGGTGAAGGAGTGGGGAACAGGGAGCAGAGGGCTGCACTGGAGATTCTGGATCTCTAAGCAGGTGTGTGCAGAGGATCCCACAGATGGAGAAACCACAGATAGAGAAGGTCATGACATTTCAGACTTATACCTAGGGACTTAGGCCTGCAAATGCCCACCCCATGGATTGCTATATCTCCCTTGGGATTTTGTATGTTGTCTTTTGCTTTTTATTTATTTCCTTTGCCTTTTCATTTGATTCTTGGAATTTTTATTTCCCTTTTTGATTTCTTCAATGACATATTCATCATTTAAAAGTCTGCTGTTTAAATTTCCACGAGACTGCATGTGCTCTATAGTTTCTCTTGCTGTGGGTGTGTAGATTTATTTCATTGTAATAAAATAGGAGAAATTATCAATGTTTCTATATTTGTCCAAATGTGTTTTGTATCCTAATATATGATCTATTTTATAGAAAGTCCCAGGGGCCGCTGAAAAGAATGTGTATTCTGTAGTATTTGGATGGAATTTTATGTAGTTAGCTGTTAAGTCCATTTGTTCTATGATATCATTTAAATCAGATATTTCTATTTTTGTGTGGTTTCCTTAAGTGCCCATCTCCTAGTGATCCCTCTTCCATTCTGTACCCACACTAGTGCAAGCTCCCACTGAGATCAAACCCAGGACATTTATATCCTCCTGATAAACATTTTCAGGTCCTGTTGTTTCCAACACTGGGACTCTCTTGGCTCTCAGAGCCTATGATAAAGCTGAGATACTGGCCCATGAACAGGAATTTCAGAATTCCAGAGAAACCTGCCAGGATACATAAAAGAGAATAGGGTAAAAATTCTGAAACAGCTCAGTATAAATTCTTGGATGGGGAGATAAGAAACCTCAGGCTTTAGGGACATCTGAAGACTGGCTAACCTTGGCTCCTTCTGTCCAGCCACTAAGTCTAGTATATCCAAGACCAGTACAGTAGAATTTCTCTTTAGTGGTTTGCAGTGTTCCCATTGGCATTATATAGCAATGGTTCCACAGGTTTCCTCCAATCAGCAAAGAATTCTACAGATTCAGCATCTTCATCCAATACTCTATGTTTCAGAGAGTATTGTGTAGAAGTAACCGTCTTATTTAATAAGAAACACAGAACCAATGCAAAGAAGAAAGCCAAGAGGTCAGAGCAATAGCTAAGAGCTAAAATCCTTACCCTTCCTCTTGCGGTGGTCCTACCTGTCTGAAAAGAGACCTACTTCCTGTGTGTCTGTCTTTATAAAGACTTTCTGTTCTGCTTTCTCTTTGGTTGTAAACCCAACCACATGACCTCCTAGTCACTGCCTGTCTGTACAGACCTCCAGGTCTTCTATGGTTGGTATTGAGATTAAAGCATGTGTCTCCATGCTGACTGTATCCTTGAACACACAGAGATCTGCTTAGCTCTGCCTCCCAAGAGCTGGGATTAAAGGCGTGCACCACCACCGCCCAGCTTCTGCTAAGGTTTGCTATTAGCTCTGACCGCCAGGCAACTTTATTTATTTACATACAAATCACATTTTAGTACAAATAAAAAAATCACCATAGGAGGGTGGTACTGACTAGACAGAGAGGAGCCAGTGTTGGGGAGCCAGTATTTAGCAGGTAGTGGAACCATATCAGCTGGATTTTCTCACCCTTTGGTTCCCTGGGAAGGCACAGCAAGGCCTCTGGAGCCATTCTAGATACCAACAACCATTACCCCCAACCTAGAGTCACCGTGTTTATGATGCTCTGGCTTCTCTAAGGAAGTGTGTGTTGAGGATCCCTCGGATGGAGAAGGGCAGACATTTGAGTATTTAATTTAGTCATTAGAGCTTGGAACTGTCTTGAGTGTGTCCTCGAGGGTTTGGCATTGTTGTCTTTTCCTTGTGATTTAATTCTACACATTTTAAAACTTCCTTCTTGATTTCTTCAATGATGCATTCATCATCTAGTAGCATGTTGTTTAATTTAACCCCACAAGTTTGTATGTGTTCTACAGTTTCTCTGACTGTGGATTCAGACTTTTATTCTATTGTGATCAAATAGATGTAATTATTTCAATATTCATGTATTTCTAAAACTTGTTTTGTGTCCTAATACACAATGTATTCTTTTTAGACAGGGTTTTTCTGTATAGTTCTAGTTATCCCAGAACTAGATCTGTAGACCAGGCTAGCCTCCAACACATAGAGATTCACCTGCCTCTGACTCCTGATTGCTGGGATTAAAGGCGAGTCCCACCACCACCAGCTATGAAATCTGTTTTATAAAAGATTCTCATGGACTTTGAAGAAAAAAAATGTATATTTTGTAGTGTTTAAATGCAGTGATCTGTAGGTATCTATGAACTCTTCTAGACCGATGATGTCTTTAATTTGGATGTACCTCTGCTTTTGTGTGGCACTTCTTCAGCGCCCTTTCCCTGCTCACTTCTGCTCTATACTGTGGCTAGCATGGTGGTGACTCCTACTGAGAACAAGTTCAGAGTCATTTATCCACCTGACAAACATTTTGTGGCCCTTCGGTTCTAACACATGGACTCTCTGGATGCTCAGAGCTTATGGTAAAGCTGAGATACTGAGCCATGAACAGGAGTTTTGAATTCCAGAGAATATGTCAAGATTCATGAAAGATTACAGCTTCAAGAGTTCCTACTTGGCTAAGGCAGACATCATGGAGGGAACTGGATGGGTATCTACTTCAGACAATCATCATTGGCACCTGAGAACCTGGTTCCATCTCTCTAGCTCTCAGAAATCTAGAGTACTCACAGCCTGGCTGAACAGGCCTTCCTCCTCAATGCTTTTCTGAATGTTTCCACTGCCATGGTACAACCATGGCTATGCCCATACCCCCGGTCAGCAAGGCATGATGTCAATTCAGTGTCTCCCCTTTAAATTATCTGTGCTCCCAGTCCTGGCCTAGGCAGATGTTCTCTCTTCCCTCAACTTCACCACTGAAGGAACAGCTGGTCTTTAGGAGATGGACTGTCTCAGCTCTTCTAAGATCAAAGACATGGAACTAGAGTCTTTGTGTTACCTGAACATCCTGATGTGTCTTAACCATTGGCATCAGGAGCGCAATAATGAGCTCATGATATAGTGGGAGAATCTGGCAGCAGCCCTCCTGACGAGTATCTTTCTCTGGCATGGTGTCCAGGATGGACAATCTATAATCTTCACTTTGACCACAGAGGTTATGCTGTCCTGGGATTAGTATTCCTTGACTGGATTTTAAAAGAGGGAGTTTGCCAAACTTGGAAAACTTGGCTTGTTGGGCAAGCTGAGCAGACATAAGGGGTTAGGATATATTGGGATTTCTAGCTTGAAGGATCTGGTCTCTTAATGAAAAATAGAAAATGTTTTTGGAGAATTCAGGTAGCTTAAGCATAATTTCACACTTTTATTTAATGACATAAATTAAAAGAGATGGTGTTTATTAGAAAGGCCAAACATGCTTAATAACAGCAAAGAGGTAAGAATGAAAGTCCTGTATATGGATAATCAAGGGGAAGATGATTATCACACAGAGCAGGAGGTTTGCAGGGGAACCATGGAAGTCAGGAGAACACCACCATACATGGACAAGTGCTCAGGGAGACTGAGGACAGCAATCTCCTTTGTACATGCATGGACCTTCAATTACCCCTCACCCTATAGTCAAACATCTTCACAGATGTGCTGTGATCGTGGAAATATGTACATTGTCATGTCTACAGAATTCTTAGAAGTCAAGAAAACGTCAGCAGACACAAAGTAATCAGCTTGTTACTCCTGGACACACACATGAAACCCACACATACATGCATGCAAACATACATGCACACAATTATATGCATGCTCACATACACACATGTGTGTACACAAACACACAGATACAAAATCACATACACACATATGCACAAATATGTATGGATGTATGCATGCAAAAAAATCCATATGCATTCACACACACACACACACACACACACACACACACACACACGCACCCACACACACACTGTCTCAGACTGGAGTAGATAATAGATATTTAAACCTACATCTAGAGTAAAATAGTGTCAACAGACTACTTTGGGACAGAATAGATGAATGGGGTTGAATTATGAAAAGGGTAGGAAAAAGGAATCAATATTGATTAATGTATGTATTATGTTAAAATGAAATTGTAGGTGACATTTAATCTACAAACACAATAGGATGTTTTCAAGTCCAGTCACTGACTTGGGAACCTCTATATGATGTGTTTTGAAAGTATCTTTGAGTCATATTTTTATATTGAAACTTAGGCTCCAATGTGATGTTATTAAGAGTGAGACCTATTGGAGGTCTGGGTCATGAGAACTACTAATTATCCCATCTACTCTGTGAAAACACAAGTTATCATTTTTGAGTCAGAGAGCTAGTCATCACAATATAGTAAACAGGTTGGTATCTTAAACTTGGAATTCATGGTCTCCAAAAGTGTGACCCTGATGAGAGAGGGCATGTGGTTTTGACATACCTTACCCATATGAAATGGGTTTTTGAAGAACCCATATCAATGTCTTCAAACTTCTGCTTTATTTAAAGAGGATTTTGGTCTTAGAGAAGATGACAGTGAGAATGAAAAATGAAGGGAAGAAGGATGGAAGGGGCTTAGTACCAGTGGAGTGTGAAAGGAGATGAGGAGGTTTGGGGTGGCTCACAATCCACGTTGTTATGGAAGCATTAATTGAATGGGTATTATGAAAAATGATCCAGCAGGATAAAGAGTCACATGGAGAGGATTTGTCATAAACGTTAAAGAACATACAAGTGCAGAGGTTATGTGAATGTTAGAATCAACCCAGATTCCTCAACATGTTTTGGGAACCTCAAGCTGAAAGGTATTTATACCTGGAAAATAGGTTTCTCTACCAACACAAAAGCCAGATCAAACTGAATTTAAAGTAAAAGACCAGGTTTATTAGGCAAAGCACTCCTGGGTGACCTTTCCAGTCCCCTGAGGTGAGGCAGGGGAAGGGAGCAAGAGAAATCTCATAGTTGCTCTGAGGAGGGGGCCCAAATACTCTGCAGGCATGGGACAGGGAGATGACATGTCCTCCACAAGCTGGGCCCATCATGGTAGACTGGGTTCTGAGCAGCTAGCAGCTCTGAGGATGGGGGGAGCAGCTGCCATTGTGGAGCATTTGGAACTGGGCTCCTCTGGTGGTTGTCTGAGAGGGCAGGGACTGGAGAGAGAGAACTGGGATCCAGCCAGAGATTCCAGCCCAATATCCATCAGCAGCCAAGCCCACACACCATTCCTCACACAGGGCACTAGAGCTCTTTGTGCATGTTCTGAGATCGCTTTAGCTCCTGGATCTTCTGGGGCAGAGTCTTGGTCCAGAACTGTAGTCTTCTGGCCTTCAGGGCTTGGCCCACAGCAGGCTTGATGTTCAACTGCAGGTACTGCTCATCATGGTCCAACATGGGCCAGTAGGGTAGACCCTCACTGTTGGGGTTCCTGTGGATATGCCACCCAGCAGGAAAGAGTGAGGTCACTCTAATCCAAAGACTGACTCCTGATTTGGGTCATGGCAGTGGAACAATTAGGCTGATGTAATGGGGCTGATGGGATAAATGTCCTGATATAGGGATATGTGTCGCCTACTAGTTTCTGATTTATGTGGGGGAAGACTACTTGACCTGTTTTATGTCTACATCTAAGAGGCAAAATCTAAATGACTATACACTAAGACTCATGAGCCAGGTCACTGTGAGATGACTAGTAACTGATACCTACAAAGTATATGTATAAATGTGCTATCTAGTAGAGAACAAACTATTATATGATGGAAGACCCGTGTATTCTAAAGAGACAACCACCCCAAAGGGAGACCTATAGGGACTCACATTTCCCAATAATGCATAGAGAAGATTGAAAGAGAGGTGTGTTCTCACCCATATCTTGCAAAGTTGGCCCAGTACTTCATCATCCTCCTGTTCAATAGCTCCTCCTCCTCAGTGAGGTCAACTGGAGTCAGAGAAAAATAAATGTTGAAGTCCATGACACCTCACACAACTGTCAAATCATGTCTCACACTCACAGTCCCAGCTGCTGTCAGGACTGTAACTATCAGCTTTGTTACCTCCCTTCTTCACTGTACAATACCCAACATCCACGCATGTCTCTAATTGAATTCGTGCCCCAATGTGCTGTCGTCTCCATCACAGGCTAGACTGGGACAGGTTCCACTTCTAATGTTGGTCTAATTTTTTGGGCTATGGTATGGTACAAATCTGATTCTATCATCTCCCAGAACCTAGTTTTCCTCAAATAGACTAAGAGCTCAGGAGTCCCTGAGGTATCAACTGAGACCTCAGTCAGATCAAGGAGAATCAGAAAGACTCACGTTTCATGCCAAAGACGAAGGACCCAAAAACAAAAGCAATCTCATCACCATGGTCAGCCTTCACGTGGGGTGGCCTGAGACTCTTGAGAAAGCTGGGCTGATGTTGGAACTCATAGAAGTAGACAGGGCTGTGGGAACCTGAAGGTGAGGATGACAAGTGACTTAGTGTCCCCTCACCTGGAGTTTTATCTGATATGTATTTGGTGACAAGGTACCTTGATCTAAAGTTACCTGGTATTATAAATGTTAAAGAGGAGAGGAAAAACATGACAAAACAGTGCTCATGGCCTTCCCAGCTGAATGGTTATATCAAGTCAATAGATTACCAGCAACTCATTTTCTCTTCTGTACCTAGATGCCACTCTCTTTAACTAGACATGAGACCTGGGTTTTACACTGCTCCACAGTGCTTACCAGGGACCTACATCTCTGAGCTGCTCCCTTAAGCCTTATTACAGAGGTACTTACACTGAAAATGTGCTACCTGGAGTGCAGGGATCACAAACATGAAGTCTCCCATCATCTCTGCAAACTGTATTTGGAGGGCTTGGGGATCCTCAATGTCCCCCATGTACTCTTCCATTAGCAGGTCACCACACTCAGGAGGCAGCATCTACACCAAGGAGATCAGGAAGAATGAGGTTAGGCATGTTGTTGGTTAGGTAGGCAACAGCCTTTGGTATGAGGAGAATGGGGCCTGTGATCACATAGGATATAGGTAAAAAGATTCATGGTCTGAGGTCACCCCACATAGAATCACACATATACACTGACCTTCATTAATAGGGTTGCTGTCTGAGAAGAAGATATAAGGGAACTCTCTATTTGGATAGGACCAGAGGTATCTCACCATTTGTGCTGCTGTATTCTTCAAAACATCCTGCAGGCTCTCTCTGGTTATTTTCTTTATTGTCTGAGCAGAGCCCAAGATCTGGGAGGCAGAAATGTGGGATCTGATGGACTTGGATTAGAGATGTATTGAGTTCCCAGTGCTTAACATATGAGTCTCCAGTCTGCCAGGGGATTGGAATTGAATCTCACCATGTGGAGGATCCAACCATACTCATCATTGTTGACACCTATGATGCTGGGGACAGGGTGAAAATCCACAGATGCCAACAACTCTTGGGGATGCCTGGGAAAGAACACCCCATCCACCACAGCAGGGATGATCTTGAAGACCTGAGGGGTATAAAAAAATTAATGCTGAATTAATGTCCTGATCCAATGAGTTACCACCACCATTTTCTCCTTTCTTAAGCATTTTCTCATTTTTAACTAGCCTCAGGGTACTCAGCTCACTCTGGAAGAGAATCTACACTTGGATTAGCCTATCTTGGTTTTCATATTGTACACAGAACTAAAGAACACAAAGTCTGACTAGATCTTCCAAGGCACACAGTGCTACCTACCTCATTAATGACCAGAATCTCTGCTTCACTTTTGCCTCTCAGACAGTGTAACAGGGCCTCTGAGTCCATGGCCTCACATCCAGACAGGTTGGCCACCGTCTGTAAAGAGAACAAGTGGGGAGAAGAATTCTCTCGACTCCAACTTGATGTTATTGGCCTAACTACCACACTATAGTGTGTGTTGTGTGTGGTTTTGTATAAATATAAATTGTTAACTTTGTCATATTCCTTCCTCAAAGCAAGCAGTATCCTTTCAACCTGCATATTTGTATTTTTTTTGCTTTAGTTCTATTTGCTCCACCCATCTTTCTGTGTTTCGTTCATGACAGAAGGAAAAGTGTGCCAATGTTTGTAAGTGAATGTTAGAGAACAAAGTCCCCTTTCTTCACACATGTCCCCTTATTTGAGACAGGTGGTCTTATTGTATTACTGCTTCAATGCTAGCTGAACTGCTCTGTGAACATCCAGGGATTCCCGTGTTTCTGCCTCCCACTTGTCCACAGGAACACTGGATTTACAGATACATGTACAATCTCTAGCCTTCTGTGGCCTCTGGGGATTTGAACTTAGGTCCTTAGACTTGCACTCCAAGCATGTTTAAGAACCCACAGAGTCACCTCCCAAAGCACATGCCTATTTATTTTTGTCAGTAATGGAAGCTGCTAGGAACAGTATGCTGTCACCCAGTATGAAGTAGAGGTGAGTAGAAGCTAACCCCTGAGTTTCTCAAATATTACTGGAAAGAAATTATTTCCCATGATCATTGTTTTCCCCACTGAACAGAAGACCAGTGTATCAGACCATGAAGGCTGAGGGGACAAACTAGGGTGCTGGGAGATGACTTTCTGTATATTGTGAATATGGGTTGCTCTGATTGGTTGATAAATAAAGGTGTTTGGCCAATGGTGAGGTAGTATAAGGTTAGATGGTACATAAAACCGAAGATGAAAGGAAGAAGGGTCGAGTCAGAAGAGATGCCAACCCATTGCCTAAGGAGCAACAAGATGCCAGCAGACCAGTAATGCCATGGCCATGCGACAACATACAGATTACTAGGAATGCATTGCATTAAGTTAAAGCTAATATTAGCTGACCAATAGGCTATACAGTTTGTAAGTAATATAAGCCTTTGTGTGTTCACTTGGGACTGAGCAGCGGCAGGACCAGGAAGGACATAGAAAAACTTGCAACTACTTAGGCCTGTGATGGATAAGGGCACTTACAGTGTAGACCATCTCATGGGTGTCAGAGATAATGCCAGGTATCAGGGCCACTCCACTCTCCATGATGGCTCTGTGGAAGAGTCCTTTGGACATGGGAGACACAACATGTGAAGACACACTTGCACCACCTGCTGACTCGCCAAAAATAGTGACCTGGTCAGGGTTGCCTCCAAAGTGGGCAATGTTCTGCTGGACCCAGCGTAGGGCAGCCACTTGGTCCAGGTAGCCCCAGTTGCCTCTGGCGTGCTGGTCTCCAGTGCTGTGAAGTAGAGGGGCATGGATCAAAGGGCTATCTAGGTTCTTCTCAGGTGCTTCTGTTTAGCTCAGCCCTAGGCTCACCTGAAAAAGCCCAGAACACCTAGGCGATATTGGATATGGACCACCACCACGTCCTCTGAGGCTGCCAATATGGATCCATCAGTCATAGAAGCCATTCCTCCAACCAGAGCACCACCATGGATCCTCACCATCACCTGGAGAAGTCAATAGAGATGCCAGGAAGCTCCTAGCTAGCCAAAGCTCTGCAGGACTGTTTACTAGATTATCAATCAACTTCTGTGCTTCTGTGCAATTGCACAAATACATAGAAATACTCAGCACTTCAGGGCTTTGGTCATGGCTAGGGGCCTCCAGTAGCCCCATCAGGTTGTTTCTAGCCCCCCTCAGTCTGAATTAATGAGTCTATGTATATAGTAATGTTATCATTACTCAGGCTCTTCATAGTGAAAGAAAGAGGGGTATCTCTATGGATATCTCTCCAGATTAAAAATGGAAAGAATCATCAACTCTCATTGGCACAACAGATATTCTAAAGGAAGAAATGGGTGACCTCAATGTGGAGCCTTGAGCACCTAAACAGTTCAGCAGGGCTCAGGTTGTAGAATGAGTCCTAGTTTTCTCAAATAGCTAGAGCCTTTTATCACTCAGTGCTCCAGTGCTTTGTGTCCCTTACCCAGGTTTCAGCTGCATAGTGTGGCTGAGAAGGCCTTTTGTTTTTTACCCAAATAGGGCAAGGCTTTTCAACAGAGTCCATACTGCAATGGAGCTTTTGCTCCCCCTTTTTATTATCATCATGAAAAAATAGCCTGTCCCCAAGCTGACCATGACTTGACACTCACAGGCAGGTTAGAGCCCTCATGAGCATGAGCTGGAGTGTAGATGTTGAGATGCAGGCAGTCCTCAGACATAGAGATGGGAGGCAGGGTCACCTTCATATCCTTCATGCCCTCCACATTCATCATTTCAAGGCTTTGCAGACACCTGATGGAAACAGCAGACAGATATTCCAAATCCAAATGTGAGTCTGTTGTTTTTTTTTTTTTTCTGTCACCTTCGGTTGCTGCTCCTTGTGATGCCCTGTTAACACATATTCACTCTCTAAAGTCTCTTCCAACCAAGGTAAAGGCCACAGGTTACATAAAAGCTGAATGGAGCCAGAATTTCAGAGAGTCCTCCAGTTGACTAGGGCCTGGATGTTATTCTTTATTGGTCTGGGATTCAGAGACTTCCAGGTGCCTCTATGGAATGACAGGCTGTATATAGTGACATACAATGAAATGTATAAGAACAGAAAAGTGAACTAAGCTTTAGCAGGCCTGAAAGCATTTTCTACTCTCTGTTCCAGGCTGTAGATGAGATGTGACCAGCTCCTGTAATTTTTCTTCACTGTGAATTCCCCCACATGATGAATTGTAATCTGGAGCCTGTAATAGTAGCTTTCTCTCCTAAGTTCCTTTTGCCAGTACTTTATTACATCAAAGACAACAAACTAAGATTGCAATATTGGAATGTTGTATCCACAGGTACTAGAGGAATCAGTGGACACTACTGCCCCAAAGGGTGGTGAGAAATCCTTCATCCCATGAAAAGAGACTCTTAGGGAACTTCTTTTTCCTACACCATCTCCAGAAAGACCCTAGTTACATATCCTTTTTCCTTGGTCAGTGCCACTTGGCCTTGTAGGTTGTCATAGTGACTGTGAGTGTGGGGT
Source organism: Peromyscus eremicus (assembly GCF_949786415.1). Classification (NCBI taxonomy): domain Eukaryota; kingdom Metazoa; phylum Chordata; class Mammalia; order Rodentia; family Cricetidae; genus Peromyscus; species Peromyscus eremicus. Next base: position 103,821,735 of record NC_081420.1, read on the forward strand.
TAGCAAGTATCCATAATGCTGCACTCCTCAGGATCTAAAGTGTATTCTACTAGATTCAGGGGGCACTTTCTGCTTAATAGGTCACATAACACATGCCTGGAAATGCCTCCCATTGTGGCAGAAAACACTGGGCTCAATTTGAATATGTGAACAATTTTATCTTTGTTCCTGTCTATAGTACCTGCATCCAACTCCCTATGCCAATCTCTGCCTAAGGAGATTGGCAAGGTTGTTCTATTCAGTTTTACTACATGCATCAAAAAAATTGCATGGGGGACTCCCCACAATGGGAAAAAACTGCTTTAGAGCTGAGATGGAGGAAAGACCTCAGACTCAGAGCTCAGAGCAACTGCTCACTCCAAGGCCAGACATCCTCTGGGTCCAGAACTTACATGGCTGGATGTGAGGTTCCATCTCTCACACCACTCCATGGCACAGGGGCTTCAGGAGGTGCAAAGCGCAGTGGTCCTACAGGTGGCTTGGCAAAGGGAATTCCCAGGAAAGTGTGGACACCAACTTTGGTGTCCTTCACATGGACAAGGCTGCCTCGAATCTGGCCTGTGTGTGTGTTTCTGATGGGGCTGGCCTCTGATGAGTCCTGACCTGTTGGTGGAGAGATGTCATCAGGGTTAGTTTTGTGCAATCAGCTGCCAAAGACTGTGAGAATTCCCACCTGATTGTTACCAGGCAACACAGAAAGGACACCCAGGACCTCCTATTTCAGTTCTGGGGTGTGAGTGTGAGAGTTTCCCTACCACTCATGGCCAGGAAACTTTCCTCCTCTCCTTTTGAAGGTTGTCAGAGCATTTCTCTGGCCAAAGAACGTACACACTCTAAGTCATTTGGCCACATGAATTTATGATTATTGTTATTTTTATCCAAAGGTCAGTAGTAGCTATAGTCACAGCCAGACACTAAGGAGAAAAAAAAGTCTTCTGATCGCTTTCCTTAGAATTGTCTAGCACTCTCCAGAGCTTCTTACACTGAACTGTCTCCTCAGTCTGGAGTGATCTTAGACATCTCTGATGATCTGTGTGGACCCACAAAATCAGTGGGCTTTGGATAGAAGATTGGGAGGCACATGTTTCCCACACATTTATCTATCATTTCCATCACCCACCCTTCCCCCACTTTTTCTCCCACAAGCCCAGCCTCTGACTTTGCAGAACTTGGCAGCTCTGACTCTAGTCATTCCCCATTGCCAGCTTAGTGAGCCTTACCCTGCACATGGAGGAGGAGAAGCAGGAGCCCAAAGACCACAGCATTCAGCCTGCTATGAAGTTGATTCAGTGGCATGATCAGCTCTCAGACTGGAGTCTGTGCTTCTACATAGGTCGTCCACATTACACAAACAGGAAGCAGAATCTGTGAGCCTTGTCCAGGCAAGAGTTTAAATCCAAAGGATGTAGGAGGGAACTTGGTATGGTGGGGCAAAGTCCTCATTGTAGGAGAACTGATTAGTCAGAATGACAGAAGCAATGGCCAGAAGGCAGGGCAAGTCACCACTGCTATTTCTGTTCTCTCTTTAGCCTCCTGAAAAGGCACACCATGGATTCTGAAGCTATTTTCGGGTACTAGGAACCCTATCCTCACTCCTGGGCAAAGAGCTGTAACAGGAGAAGTCAGAGGGCTTCTGTGAGTAAGTATTCACTCAAGATGTCACTGCAGACACAGGAAAATGCAGGAGCTCTGAGTGTGACCTTTATCCTCAAGACTCCTCTGTGCTTTGAAGACACTGAGCCTGCTTCCAGACTCCGTAGTCCTTACAATTAATTTAGGGTCTACTTGGACATCTCCCTATTAAGTCACAGTTGTTAGACCAAAACATACTACAATTCTGGTTCTTTTAAAGTCCATAGCTCCTATTCACTCCACCCTCATGATATGTCTCCTCTAGTGGTCAGTTCCTGCCAAGATCAACTTCACAGTCATTTATCCATTTAAGAAATATTTTTAATTGCTTGTGTTTATTTATTTATTTATTTATTTATTTATTTATTTATTTATTTATTGTGCTCATGTACATATATGTGTGTCGATACTCCCAGACCACAGCTCACATATAGAGGTGAAGGGACAATTTGTGGAAGTCCATATTCTAATTCCACCATATGGAGCCCAAAGTAGAACTTACATCATCTGGATTGGAGGAAAGTTCCCTTATTACCCCTTGATAAATACCATACATAACCATATGACAAGCATTTAATGGGGACTTGGTGGCTCCAACACTGGAGTCAATCTGAAGTCTTAGAACCTATGATAAATCTGAGATAGAAGTCTATAAACAGAAGTTTCAGAATCACAATAAAATGCTGGCATTATGTATCAAAGGATATGGGATCAGAAGTCCATATTCAGTGCAGACTGATTTCCTAGAGGAATGGTGTGGGGATCAGTGTCAGTCCCCTTTACTGCCACCTGAGAATTGACCTTGACTCCAAATTATCTTCATTATTATCTAAATAATAGTCTATAGCATAACAACATGACACTGTGGGACTTTTTCTTTGGTGTTTCTCTGGTTGTTTACCTGGCACAGCATAGCTCAGCTTTTCCTGTCTCTTCCAATGCTTTGATTCAGTGTCACCCCACCAATGCACTATTGCCCTTTCTGTGGTCCTAGCCTTTCTTGGCAGGTGTTCTCTCTACTCCAAGGTTCCAACCAAAGGAAGAGCTGGACCATGAGAGCTGAGAAGTTGCTAGTTCCTCTGATATTGTGATGAAGGAACTAGATTCTCAATGGACTCTGGGCATCCCTGTGCTTCTTAATCCCAGACATTTTCATAGCTCAGCTAGGGAAATCCCTGTGCTCTGCTACTCACTGCATCAACACACAGATGCCCCATATTGATGATGGCCATCACCACAGTAAAAATGTGAATGAAGAAGATACTTAGGTTCTATTCTGTTGAGGGAGGCAGGGAGTGAGTAGGGAGAGCATGATAGATAGAAAAAGAGATGAGATGAGCTTGCTAGCTAGGTAGCTAGATAAGGAAAGAAGAATGTAAAGACTCAAGTCCATTAAATTTTTTTCAATGAGATACTACTATATTCCTGTTTAATATAACTAGATTTAAGACCCATAAAGCCAAGTGTTGACAAAGACATGAAGCTACTGGCACTGAAGGAGATAAAAATTATATGGTCATTATAGATGTCAGTTAGACAGCTCTTTTAAAAGTTAAACACATTTGTCCTGTGATTGAGTAGTTCTACTCCCAGGTCTTTAGTTCAAGGAACTGAAAACAAAAAAACTCATACTTGCAAAGTTCATAAGAGCTTCAATAAAAGTGTTCAAAATAAGGTCACTCAGATGTGCATCAACTAGGAATTGGGTAAAATATGTTGTGTGCATATATGGAATGACACTGTTAACCAAATACAGCACACTTGAATCTTCAAGACCTCTTACTCAGTAACAGGACCAGTCACATAGGAATTGCTTTCTGAGATAGGATAGCTAGGACTCTGATGTTTCTAAATTATATGCAGTTTCCAAAATGAACCAACAGAAAGTGGTTGCCCTGGAGCAGAGACCAGGCAATGACTGACAGAGAGGAGCTCAAGGGAACTTCTTCCAGTGAAAGTAGGAGACTCATACTTATGTGAAAATGATTGCATAGCTCATAATTTTATGCAAAATTTGCCTATCTATGCTGGTAAGTAGGCAAATTTGGTTGCATAGAAATCATTTGACATCATAGATTTTTTTTAAATGACACAGCTACTGAAATTCTAAAGACCATTTGTTGAAGTGTCCTGTATGTCAGCAGAAATGGATATCTCACAGATGCATGTGTGCAGCAGGAGCTCAAGTCCCCAGTAAAAGTATCTGGCAACTGTCCTCCTAGATTCAAAGGAAGGGATCTTCTCTGAACATCTACTGATCCAAGGCTAAAAAATAGTCTTGTCTTTCTTCTGCTCCCTGGTGTTTGCAATATGGAATATAAAAATCATCCCATCCATAAATGCAATAAATTTAGTGTCTCCCCTCCATACTCTGTGCGTTCACGCCCTATCTATGCAGATGTTCTCTTTGTCCTCAACTCCCTTTCTGGTGAACATCTGGGCTTTGGGAACTGAAAAGAACACTCCACCTGATTCTTCCAAGCTCAAAGAAGTGGAAGTAGCTTCTTTATGTTACTGGAAAGCCTGGTGGGTCCTCTTAATCCTCGGCTGCTGTGTAGCATGATGTGGGGCAACATCCCTATGTGCTCTCTCACCCAGTGAACCATCACTCAGAGGCCCTTCATTGATGATGGTGGAGACCATAGTGAACATGTAGAATGAAGAAGATTCTCATATTCTGTATGTGTGGTGGAGGGGGTGGTCTGGAACCTTTCATTTGTAGGCAGGAAGAGTAGCTAAAGTTTTCCTGCCTGGCCCACAGTCAGGACAAATCTGTCACCCATCAGTCCCACAGCTGCTCAGACCTAACAAAGTAAACACAGAGACTTATATTGCTTACAAACTGTATGGCCATGGCAGGCTTCTTGCTAACTGTTCTTATATCTTAAATTAATCCATTTCTATAAATCTATACCTTGCCACTGTGGCTTGTGGCTTACCAGCATTTTCACATGCTGCTTGTCATGGTGGCAGCTGGCAGTGTCTCCCTCCGCCTTCCTTTTTTCTCTGTTCTCCTCTCTGTTATTCTCACCTATGCTTCCTGCCTGGCCACTGGCCCATCAGTGTTTTATTTATTGACCAATCAGAGCAATTTGACATACAGACCATCCTACAGCACTTCCCCTTTTCTTTTCTTTTCTTTTTTTTTTTAAGAGGAAGTTTTTAGCTTTTACACATCTCCAATGCCAGCTTGGTATATTTGGGAATTTGGGTGTAGCTTCTCTTACTATTTCCTGCTGGAGGGGGGGTGCTCTATCTTATGGGGACACAAAGAAAATTTTAGGATTATGGAGTAGTCCATGAGGCTGTATTGTCTGATCCAGTTGCCTTCAAACCATTCTGGATGTTGGATCATCCGGGCCATGGTGTCAATGGAAACCTTTCAGGGGGTCTTGGCTGATCAAACCTGATGTATCTTAATCTGGAACAAATCCATAGCCTCTGGCTTTCTGTGGAAATAAAAGCAGAGCCTCCTTTCCAAAGCAACATATCCTTATATCCAAATTATGAAGTCAAGGTACCTTTAAAATATCCATATTGGTTTAACTCAACAACTTTTATGATCAAATGTTTTTCTTCAGTTACAAATATCAAAGAGAACATAATCCAGATTCTGTGTGTGGTAGTCATCTTTATGTGGCTTATTTTTGTATTACCTTGAGCCTATTGCTTTAAACTGCAGCATTCCAAGACTGAAATGGCACAGTCGCTGCTGGCTCCACCCACTTCAGCTTCCCAATATGGCGGTGGTACATTTTCCACCAGCTCTGGGAGCCATCAACTCTCAGAAATAGTGGGTCTATGCTTCTTTCAAAGCAGCGTGTAGCCCAGAAAGCTCTTTTTTTCTTTTGTACTAGCAAAGGCTAAATCCACCACGCAGCTTAATGTGCTACTTATAGAGGCCTCATTCCCACTATACTGCAGGTCGAGCATGCACGCCAGGAACCCGCCATAGTAGATAGTAGGTCAAACACGCAGGCTGCAGCTAACTTAAAAGAGACAACTAGGAACTGTTTTTTAGCTCTGTTTTAGTATCTTTTTACTCAGGTTTTAGATGGAAACTCTTGCCCCATGTTGAGTGCCATTTGTAGCTAGAGTTTTCCTGCCTGGCCCACAGTCAGGACAAATCTGTCACCCATCAGTCCCACAGCTGCTCAGACCTAACAAAGTAAACACAGAGACTTATATTGCTTACAAACTGTATGGCCATGGCAGGCTTCTTGCTAACTGTTTTTATATCTTAAATTAATCTATTTCTATAAATCTATACCTTGCCACTGTGGCTTGTGGCTTACCAGCATTTTCACATGCTGCTTGTCATGGTGGCAGCTGGCAGTGTCTCCCTCCGCCTTCCTGTTTTCTCTGTTCTCCTCTCTGTTAGTCCCGCCTATACTTCCTGCCTGGCCACTGGCCACTGGCCAATCAGTGTTTTATTTATTGACCAATCAGAGCAATTTGACATACAGACCATCCCACAGCACTAAAGTCTACAGAACTCTCTTCATGGAGATACTACTGCATATGCACATACTCAGTGTTGGCAAGGACAGGGAGCCCCAGGCACGCTCACACATGCATGCCCTGAGGAGATGCAAAATGGTGTAGTCATGTAGAAAGACAGGCTGACCTCTTCTTCAAAAGTTAAACACACTTGTGCTTGGACTCAGCAAATCTACTCCTGTTGATATAGCCTACTTGAATTACCAGCATGCCTTTTCCATTCTGTATCTGATCTTGTCCTCTGCCTCTGTGGCATCTATTATCAGGCCAGCTCAAACATAAACTCTACAATGAGGATATTGAGCTCACATCATGGGCGTCATTATTTGTTCCATCATCTCAGTGTATCCAAAAAGAACAATCTTTGGATGAGAAAGCTAGCCCTCAATATATAGCATACCTTATGGTACCTTAATTTTGGAATTCATAGTCTTCAAAATTGTGAGCAAACTCCTAATGGTTATAAGCCCCATAGGTTATGATATATACAAACCCATGTATATATGTTATGTATATCAATCTATGCATATATGCAATTATAATGCAATGTGTGTGTATGTTACAGGCTGACCTTTAACTCTTGAGCTCATATATTCCACCTGCCTTGGTCTTTCTAGTTCCAGGCCACATGTGTCTGCCATAGACCTGAGCTTGATTCTTATGATGATTTTTGTTATGGTCACATAATTTCTAAGATACCAGAGCTGTGGCAAATGAAATGTTTTACAAGCTACTTATATAGATGAGAATACTTAGCGCTTATTAACAGATGGACATGATATTTTGACATCCAATCACCTCTGCTGTACCAATTTTCCCAAACATCTGAAGTGGAGACAGGATATTGAATCCAGGGCCTTATACTTGTGAGACAAGGGCTCTATCTTTCAACTATATATCCAGGATGTATATTTTAATCTTTGATAATTTCATACACAGATATAACATATTTAAATCATGTTACTCCCCTTTCTAGACCAATTCCTCTCAAATTCCCATTCACCCAATTCATGACTTCTCTCTCTCTCTCTCTCTCTCTCTCTCTCTCTCTCTCTCTCTCTCTTCACTCTCTCTCTCTCTGTGTATGTGCATATCTCTCTCTCTCTCTGTGTATGTGTATCTCTCTCTCTCACTCTCTCTCTCTCTGTGTATGTGCATATCTCTCTCTGTGTATCTCTCTCTCTCTGTCTCTCTCTCTCTCTCTCTGTCTCTCTCTTTTTCTTTCTCTCTCCCAGGATAACCAACCTAAACTCACTGCATCCCATTAGGTGTTTAAAAAAGCATTTCATATTCCACATCTACTAGCTGGTCCAGAGTCCATTGTCCTATGAGCATTAACAATCTTGCTTCTCATGAAAATAAATCAAGTTGAGCTAAAGGCCAAGTGGGGAGGTTTCTGTATTTCTTTACATTAAGACAATGTCTTGAAATGTAGTCACTAACACTCTAACACTCCAGGCTCAGCCTCTGAATGCTGGGATGAAAGATGTGCACACTAAACTTTTTCAATGAAATAAAATTTGTAGTGAAACCCTTATGGCTAACTTCAAGTTAGCCCACTTTGTGTGCCCACATGCTTCAGATACCTCTGAATGAAAGTGAAAACAATGAACTGAGGAGTTTGTGACAAGCCTGTGATTGCTTAACTTAGAAAGACTGTGCTAACCTGTCTTCAAAAAAAAGTCATAATTTCTTACCCCTCTAACCTTGTGTGCAAGTGCTTCCCATCCTCACCTGTGCTGGGACTTTGGTGATCTTCAGTATGGTTGCATTGGGTGGCCATCTGCTTATGGAGGGAGAGGATGAGTGTGACTCCAGCCTGGGCTATGTAGCAGGTCAAGAAACATGACCTCTCCCCACCAAAGAAGAGTCTTAACATGGAAGTGACTCAGGCTGCAGCTGCTGAGGGGTAATGGAGCTGAGACTCTGCAATGACAGGAGGGAATCTCAAGGACATTATGCTGGATGGCACCTAGTCTCCAGTGGTTCCTCTTATAGGACATGACAGGAAGAGCTACAGTATTCCTAAACCATAAGCAGGTGCAAACTATGGTAACATAAAGCAGTACATTAGGGCATGGAGGGATCTTGAGATGGGGCATGGTATCCATGAGCTCAGCTGCTGAGCCTCTGCATAGCATTCCCCTCATCTGTGCTCTGGTGTCCAGGACAGACAACACAGGAGTCTCTACCTTCATGCATAGGTCATGGTGCCTTATGGCTGGTATTCAGTGCAGTGATTGGAACAAGGGGACTTTGCCTTTTTTAAAGTGGTGAATAAAAAGGACAAGTTGGTCAGAGATGGAAGTAGCATGAGACCCCAGGATCAAAAGGACACAGGGCGCACCCTCTTTCATAACAGAGAACATGCTTTGGGGAAGCAAAAGGCATATTGAAGATACTTTGGCCCCATTGAGAATGACCAAATAAAAGACAGGTTGAATTGGTGGGCATGAGAAGTTTAAGCACACATGCATGCTAACAAAGAGAGGTCCAAGAGTTGAAACCAAATGAAAATTCATCACATGTAATGTAGAGAAGAGTTACTGTTGTTCTGGAGGAGTTGTGGAAAACAGGAAGATACTTCTATACATGGAGAAGCCATCAGTCATGGTGCCAGGGGCAAGGACGTCTTCTACTAGACACACGTGTGCATTCCTCCCTCTCCCACCTCACACCCTTGACACACACCATAGCAAAAGATCTTTAGACTCCCTACAGGACTGACCTCTGACCCAGGAGACTGGCAAAGTTGTTCTATTAGAAGCTTTAACTGTTTATCAAAAATGCGTGGCAGACTATACATCACAGATAGACTTGTGAGGCCAGGCATGTATCAGGAGTGTCCCTGAATGGAGGCCCAGAGAGGTCATTTCATGAAGTTGTGAAGTTGAAGCCTCGATTGCCTGGAGATTCCAATATGTTGGATGTGCCAGAGACACAGGATACCTGCAGAGAAAGCTGCTAACAGGGAATAGAACCAGCCCACGAGAAAGAAGTGTGTTGCAGTCAACAAAACTGTATGGAGTTGAAGATCTGGCGAGCATTCTGAAATCAGACATGGAGATGCAGAGTTTGGAGTTTACCCAGCTGGTTTTTGGTGTTGCTTTCTTCCAGTATTTCCTCAGTATGCTCCCTTCCCTAAGTTTTGAATGGTAATATATATCCTGTGCCAATATATGTTGGAAGTATGTGAACTTTTAAAATTTTATTTTATAAGGGACTACAGTTAAAAGATTACATGATTCTCAGAAGACACTTTGAACTTTGTACTTTAAAACATTATACAGACTGATAGACTGTGGACTTTCGAAGTTGGACCTAATGCATTTTTGCATTATGATATGGCCACAAGCCTTTGGGGGCCAAGGAGTGGAATGTGGTGGTTTGAAGAAAATAGCCCACAAAGGGAATGGCAATATTAAGAGGTGTGACCTTGTTGAAGGAAGTGTGCCATTGTGGAGGCAGGCTTTGAGGTCTTATGTAAGCTCAAATCAGACTCAGTGTTACAGTCTACTTCCTGTTGTATTCTGATCAAGATGTAGCCAGCACCATTTCTCTCTGTATGCTGCTCTGCTCTCTGCTTTGGTGATAATGGACTGAACTTCTGAACTGTACATGAGCTACCACAATTAAATGCTTTCCTTTGTAAGTGTTGCCATGGTCATGGTGACTCTTCACAGCAATAGAAACCCTAACTAAGATAGATGGCCAGGGCCCCGATGTTTTTAAATTCTATGGCGTTTCCAAACTGTTCCACCAGAAAGCAGTCAACAGTTTACAGGGAGCAGAGACCAGGCAATGGTTAATATAAAGGACCATGAGCTAAATTTTTCCAGTGAAAGAATTATTCTCATACTTGAAGTGTGTGTTGTTGCTTATTTCATCTTCTTCTGCCAACTTACCAAGATATGCTGGTAAAAGGCAAATTTGATTGCATAGAAATGTTTTGACAATAAAGCTTTCCAATGTGAAGAGAGCTACTTAGCATCCAAAGCCCCTCAGAGATCCGTCCTGTCCATCAGCAGAAGTGCATACATCACAGAGGTGTTTATACAGCAGGAGCTCAGTAATGCCTTCAGGCTCCTGTGGAAGTTTCAGGCACAGCTCATCTGTACTAAAAGGAAGAGCTCTTCTCTCTGACAAGCTGTAGAGTCCACGCTAAAGATTATTCTCCTTTCTCTCCTACCCCCCTCGTGTTCAGACTGGGTACTGCAAAAATCGTCACTGATGATGATGTTTTATTGGTTTAAAGCAGCAAATGAAAGGACTTGGTACCAGTTTTCCGGGTCAGAGAGTAGTTGCACACCCCTTTAATATCAGGCCCCTAGGCAGAAGGACTGTGTTTGGTTTCAGGCCATGCTGGTTTTGAAGTTAATTTTAAGACAGTCTGTCCAGCATAGTGAGACCCTGTCTCAAATCAATCAATCAATCAATCAATCAGTCAATCAAGATATGAATAAATAATAAACAGTATATAGGCTGACAGAGAGATGAACAAAGAAGTAACATAAGGCATAGCTCTCTGCACCTATGCTTGGTGCTGTGCTCACTTGGGATGAGTACAGGAGGGAGCACAGGCTGCGGTGGAAGGATGTGAACTCTAACTCCACAGTAGCTTGGAGCTGTAACAGTGCACACCTGGTCCTTTCTGTCTGTCCTTTCTGATCCTGTCCTTCCTGATCCCATCCTTCCTCAAGACTCTTCCCACACCTGGACATGTGCTTCTTGCAGGGCAGGGATCAGAAAGGTGAATTCTGCCATGGTCTCTTAAAACTCTAGCTGGAGGGTCAGGGGGTCTGCCGTGCCCCATGGCCTCCTCCATCAGCAGGTCACCAAACTCAGGGATGACCTTGAAGACCTGAGGCTATTCAAAGTGAGGGAATAAAATCAGGTCCCAGACATAAGGGTTTTCCTATGTCTCAAAGGTTAATCCCTCCCCCCCCATATATTAATTCATCCTATGATTCTCATATCCATCTCAAGAGATTTCACACTTAGTGTAGCTCATTTTGATTCCAAATTTTGTTTTCAAGACTTTAATGTCAAAGGGTCATGGAGATGAGTTAATTGGTTCAGAATAGTAAGGCCTCTTTACTCCATACGCATCGGTCCCCTTTCCTCACAAAACCATTATTCAACAAAAGACAGATTCCTCTCTTCTCTCTTGCCTCCAAGGCAGTAACCAGAGTGTCTGAGTCCATCTGCTCATATCCAGACAGCAACTGTACAGGTATCACTCGGGGAGGGACTGGCTCGTTCTTCCAGTAAGGGAGAATAAATTTTCCAACATTCCCAACAAATGTTGTGTGTGTGCTCCTAACAAATCACATAGTGTACACTGAGTATTGTGGCCAGTATGAAACTGTTCCTAATACCCCACGTTGAAAAGTGAGAGACAGAAGAACCATCCCACCTCCTCACATGATTCTAAACACAATGAGGACCATGAGGTACAATTTGTTGGCCAAAGAGAACACTCAACCTGTTTGAGGCAGACGTGTATGGATGTGTTCAATGCAATCCTCAGCAGTTCCCTGGAACATGTCACTTCCCTAGGCACCTCTATGGTCCTTGTTATCCTCACACTGCAGGCAGAGCCAGGAGCTCACACGATGAACAGAGAGTCAGCAGGTCAGGACAGGGTGAGAAGGCACTCACTGTGCAGACAATCTCAGGGAAGATGGAGATGAGAATGGGCATAAAAATCTCCCCACTCTACCTTATATCACAGTGGAAAAGTCCATGAGATAGGTCAACCACCCTTGTGCCTCAGACAAATATTTCCATTTCCATGATAGTATACACAGACCTTTACAATTTCTAAGTTATGGTCCTTTTACAAACCTCAGCACCAGAAAGCAGTGAGTTGGCTGCCAGGAAATATGGCCTAGGATAATAGTCAATGTAAGGGATAAGATAGAACTGTTTTGAGTGACAGAAACATCCTTACACTTGAGATGGACATAGTTACAATGTCTCATGCATTTGCTTGAAATAACAAAAGTATGAAGATAAAAGAATGAATTTGATTATATATGATCCATTTAATAATGAAGCTCTTTAAAAATATTACACTTATTGAAATTTTAAATCCCCCTAAGCACATAGGGGGTGATTGCAGGAGGAGCTCAATAATGCCTCAGACTGCAGTGGAAGCATCAGGTAGCCATCCTCCTGCACTCAGAGAAAGTGCTCTTCCCTCTCACAGCACTTCAGTCAGGCTGTACTGTATCTTGTCTACCCCATGGTGTCCAGGGTGGAACATGCAAGAATCACCATTTTTGTCTAATGATCCTAACAAACCTAGGCTGTACAATTTCTGATTTGAGTGAAGTTGATGGTAGACATATTCTCTGTCACAGACTGGAATGTGCCTTGGATACTATGTACTCTTTAGTTAGCCCTTGAGTCCTTCCGTGGCTGAAGGTTCAGGGAGGTGTCCAGTAAAGACCTTCTTACCCTTCTGGGTTTATCGTCTTTTCAAGCTCCCACCTCCATGGCATTTCACCTCATAGAGCATCTTGTTTTGATACTGTAGAATTAGGCAGACTTAAGCTTCAAATCAGTCTGGTATTTCTGGGATGTCTTCCCCTCTCTGGTCCAGATGGCTGAACATCTTTTGTGTCAACTGATGCGGATGAGGCCAGAGCAGCACCATATACAGGCATCAGAGGATTTTGCCTATATCTTCCCAAGGTCAAAAGCTCACCCTTGTCTTCAGTGACTTGCTGCCTACATGGGATGCCTTGCTGGTAGGCATATCTGACCATGAAGCTCACTGAATCCACCGCTGATGCCTAACATTGTTACAGCAACAGACAAAACATGGTAAAGTGGTCCTACTTGGAGTCTGGCACAACCATTATGCTTGATCCTCCAAAAGCAGCTTTCCCTGACATGGCATTTAGTGGAATGTATTGCCCGTCACTGCTGTCTGTCATTACTCATAAGCTCCTCCCTCCCAGATCCATTGCCTCCTGCCCTCTCAGTCTCTGACTCTGCAGAGGTTTGCAGCACTGACCCTGCTCCCATCTTCCCCTCTCAGAGGCTCACACTGAACACACAGGAAGAGAAGCAGAAGCCCACAGGCTACGGCCTTCAGTAAGCCAGGAAGTTAATTCAGTGGCGTGATCAGCTAGCTCAGTGGTTCTCACCCTTCCTAATGCTGTGACCTTTTAAGATAGTTCCTCATGTTATTGTGACCCCCAATCATAAAATTATTGTGTTGCTGCTTCATAACTATACTTTTACTAATGTTAAAATCATATTGTAAATATCTGATATGTGGGATACTGGTCATGCAACCCATGTGAAGGGTCATTTGATGTCCTCCTCCCCCAAAGTGGTTACTACTGACAGGTTGAGAACAGCGGAGCTAGCTCCTGGGCCTGAGTTTGTGCTGCTATTGGATGTAGTGAGTTTCCCAACAGGAAGCAGTTGTGAGCCTCACCTGTAGGAATTTGTACCCAAAAGGTATAGGTGGGAGCTGTATGGGCAGTCAAGATAGTGTCACAGGAGACCTGCACTGACCAGGCAGAGGTGAGGAGAACTTGTGCTTACCAGGCTGGCAAAGCCACCTCATCTGTTTTGCCTTTTTATTGCACCCTCCTCTGGAAGGCACAGCGTGGACTCTGAAGTCATTCTGAATATCAGTAACCCTCACCCCAAACTTCACCCCAAATCATGGTGACTCTCTTGTCTCAGATCCAGCATGGGTGAAGGAATGGGGAGCAGAAAGCAGAGGGCTGCACTGGAGATTCTGGATCTCTAAGCAGGTGTGTGCAGAGGATCCCACAGATGGAGAAACCACAGATGGAGAATCCACAGATGGAGAAGGGCATGGACATTTGAAATTTATACTCTGGGACTTAGGTGTGCAGATGTCCACCCCATGAGCTGCATAACTTCCTCAGGATTTTGTCTGCTGTCTTGTTTTCATTTGTTTCAGTTTCAGTTTCATTTTTTTTTTTGTAATTTTAACTTTCCTTTTTTACTTCTTCAATGACACATTCGTCATGAGACTGTGTGTGTTCTATACTTTCTTTTGCTCTGGGTAGGAAATTTTATTTCATTGTAATAAAATACGGAAAATTATTTAAATTTTTCTATATTTGTCAAAATGTGCTTTGTATCATAATATATGACCTATTTTATAGACAGTCCCAGGGGCAGCTGAAAAGAATGTGTATTCTGTAGTGTTTGGATGGAATTTTATGTAGGTCGTTGTTAAGTCCATTTGTTCTATGATATTATTTAAATCATATTTATTTGTTTATTTTTTATGTGGTTTTCTTAATTACCCATCTCCTATTCATCCCTCTTCCATTCTGTACCCACACTAGTGCAAGCTCCCACTGAGATCAAACTCAGAGACATTTATATCCACTTGACGAACAAACACTTTCAGATCCTGCTGTTTCCAACACTGGGACTCTCTGGGCTCTCAGAGCCCATGATAAAGCTGAGATACTGGCCCATGAAAAGGAGTTTCAGAATCCTAGGGAACCCTGACAGGATACACAAAGAGTACGGGGTAAAAATTCTGAAACAACTCAGTCTGAACTCCTGGGTGATGTGGTAAGCAACCTCAGGCTTTAGGGACACCTGAAGACTGGCTAACCTTGGCTCCTTCTGTCCGACCCCTAAGTCTAGTGCATCCACACCCCAGTACCAGTAGGCTTTTCTCTTTAGTGGTTTGCAGTGTTCTCACTGGCTTGGTGCACCCATGGATTCACTGTTTCCTCTAATCAGTAAAGAATTCTACAGATTCAGCAACTCCATCCAATATTCTGTGTTCCCAGCCCCTACCAGAGAAAGATGTGGTCTCTCTGTCTGTCTGTCTGTCTGTCTGCCTGTCTGCCTGTCTGTCTGCCTGTCTCTGTCTGTCTCACTCTGTGTCTCTGTCTCTCTCTCTTTCTCTCTCTCTCTGCAACCTAAGGAATGGCTGGTCTATGGAAGATCCCCCAAGTTCAAAACTATGGAAGTAGTTTCTTTATGTTACCTGGGCAGCCTGGTGTGTCCTCTAAATCCAACTGCTATGTAGCATGACTTGGGGTAATGTCCCCATGTGCTCTGTCACCATTACTCAGAGACCTTCCATTAATGATTGTGCAGACCATAGTGAACATGTAGAATGAAAAAGACTTCAATCTGTGTGTACAGGGAAATTGTGAAAACATTCAAATGTAAGAGAAAGAGAGAGAGAGAGAGAGAGAGAGAGAGAGAGAGAGAGAGAGAGAGAGGGAGAGAGAGAGTTCACAGACACAGTTTAGCCAGGGAAGCAGGTAGGCTGTTTACAGATCTTCACTTTGCTCTACTCCTCAAAATTCAATCCCCTTAGCCTCATCCCCACGTCTGCAGCAGAACACCTGACACAGCCTACCTTTTTCATCCTGCACCCATCTTTAGGGGATCCCACAGGTCTCCCCTTCTTAATGTCCCTACCCCCACCCATTGCTTTGTCCCAGCCTCCAACTGCAGCACAAATTCCCTGGGAATCCACAGGTAACTTGGTCCAGCAAAGTTAGTAGGCTAACTGTAGATCTTCAACTCTCCTTCCATTCCTCCCTGTCAAATCCCCCAGTGCAGTCTGTAGCACAGTACCAGATCTACAGCTGTGTCCTCTCTTAACTCACTGATCCCATTCCTGGAGCACAACTAAACAATCCTGCTTTTCTTACCCTGTGAACCCCTTCAGATGTCCCACCAGCTTAGCTCAGTTCTAAGATTCAGTTCCCAATATTCAGAAACATATTTTACCTGGAACCCCCAGTGACCACAACTATCAGGACCCCAGAAGAATTTCCTGTGGCAACACACAGTCACTTCATTCTCCAGAGAACCAGAGAGGGTAGCAGAAATCAAGAAACAAAACACCCACCCGACAAAGTCAAGACCAGATACTCGCATATAGAATTTATTACAATCTTCCCAGTCCCAGACACCTAGATGGTAGTCTGAAAGCACAATCAATAATAGCAGGACAAGATGTCTTCACTAGAGATCAAAATCCCTACCACAGCAGACATTTAATATTCCAACATAGCTGAAGCATAAGAAAAAAAGAGCTTTTATGAATATGATAGAGGTCTTTAAAGCAGAAATGAAAAATCCCTTAATTAAAGAAATCTATGGAATTGAGAATAAATAGGAAATCAATAAAAGATTTTAAGACCTGAAAATGGAAATCGAATCAATAAAGAAACCAAAACTGAGAAAAATCTGGAAATGAAAAATTTAGGAACTCTAACAGGATCCACAGTCAAGCTTCACCAGCACAATGCAAGAGATGGAAGAGAGAATCTTAAGCATTGAAGAAACCATAGAAGAAATGGATTCATCATTAAACAAAAGGTTAAATCTAAATAAACTCCTGACACAAAACATTTAGGAAATCTAAGACACCATGAAAAGACCAAATCTATGAATAATAGGAATAGAAGGAGAAGATACCCAGGTGAAAGGCACAGAAAATATTTTCAACAAAATCATAAAAGAAAATTTCCCTAACCTAAAGAAGATGCTGTCTATTAAGGTACAAGAGGCATACATACCACCAAATAGACAGGAACAGAAAAGAAGTTCCCCTCAGCACATAGTAATAAAAACACTGAATGTACAGATTAAGGAAAGAATACTAAAAAAAGAAAAGGAAAAAGACCAAGTAACATATCAAAGTAGACCCATTAGAAACACACTTGACTTCTCAATGGAAGAGCTGGAAGGATGTGAGAAGATGTGCTACAGAGTCTAAGAGACCATAGATACTAGCTCATACTATTATACCTAAAAGAACTTTCAATCATCACAGATGGAGAAAATGAGACATGCCACAATAAGACCTGTGGCAGCATTTATGCTGAGCTACTCCTGGCCTGGCTCCCGAGAGTAGCACCTAGCCCTAATCCATCCTTTATTTAACTGATACCTTTTGTTTCTCTTATTGCCCTATGTGAATCCTGGCTGAGAGTCTCCCAAGGATCAAAGACCTGTGCAAAATTTGTTTCAGGAAACTCAAAAAACCATGGTACCTGAGAAATTGAGGAATTTGCACTTGGCCTTGTATTTTGGGGAGCTCCTTTCAGGTTGTTTTGAGCATATTAAAATCAACTAGCTAACTGTAAATATAGAGAAAAATAAAAATGCCCTGGGCAAAGCGAAAGTGCTTCAGTCTTTCAAGGCTGGACCCATCTGCAGCCAAGAAAAGCGAGATTCATTCTTAAGGTGTCTCTGAATCTTCTTTCCACGGATCCACATGAACCCACACATGTGCCCCGACAATCTGTGACAAAAACTAAGTTTAAACAATAGTTATCTAAAAATCCAGCCCTAAAGAAGGTGCTAGAAGAAAAACTCCAACCTAAATAGAACAGGTGTATTCAAGAAAACACAAATATTAAATAATCTTTGCAATAAATAGACCAGCAAATTCAAAAGAGAACAGGCATACACACACACACACACACACACACATACACACACACACACACACACACACACACACACACACACACACTCATTCACCACAAGCACCAACCACAACAAAATGACAAGAATCAATAACCATTGGCCATTGCTATCTCTCAGCATCAGTAGTCTCAAATCCCCCAATAAAAAGACACAGACTAATGGAATGAATTGGAAAAGAGGGTCCATTCTTCTTTTGCATCCCCCAAATACACCCTAGCATCAATGCTAGGGATCATGTCTGGTAAAGGGTTGGGAAAAGATCTTCCAAGCAAATAAACCTAAGAAGGAAGCTGGAATAGCCATTTTAATATCTGACAAAATAGATTTCAAATACAAAAGAATCAGAAGAAATAGGGAAGGACAATGCACACTCATCAAATGAAAAATTCACAAGGAGAACATCTCAGTTTTTAACATCTATACCCAAAACACAAGGGTACACAAGTTGGTAAAAGAAATACCACTATTGCTGAAATTACATAAAAAACCTCCCATACTGGAAAATCTAAAAGAAATAATTTTCTCTGTACATATTACTTACCAAAGTTAAATCAAGATCAGATAAGCAATTTAAACTGACCTATAACCCCTAGTGAAAGGCATGCAGGTATTAAAAGCCTACCAATCAAAAAAGCTCAGGGCCACATGGTTTTAATGCAGAATTCTACCAGACTTTCAAAGAAGAGTTAACGCCAATACTCATAGAATTATTCCATAAGATAGAAACAGAAGGAACTTTATCCAATTAATTTAACAAAGTCACAGTTACCGTGCTACCCAAACCACAATTTTTGTCATAAACATGGGTGTAAAAATACTCAAAAATATTTGCAAACTGAATCCAAGAACACATCAAGAAGATCATCTACCATGATCAAGCAGGCTTCAAAACCAGTTGCCCTCCTACAAGCAAAGGACAAATGACTGAGAAAGAAATAAGGGAAATGTCTTTCACAATAGTCTCAAATAATATAAAATCACTTGTGGTAACTCTAAGAAAATAAAAGGTTTTTATGATACAACCTTCAAGTCATTGAAGAAAAAATTGAAGAACATATCAGAATATGGAAAGGCCATGGAAGAGGATTAACATAGTAAAAAATGTCCATCCTACCAAAAGGAATCTATAGATTTAATGCAAAATTAAATTCCCACCAAAATTCCAATACAGTTCTTCACAATTTCCAGCTTTATATGGAAACACAAAAACCCAGGATAGCTAAAACAATCCTAAATAATAAAAGAATTCCTGGAAGTATCACCATTCCTGATTACAAGTTGTACTACAAAGCTATAATAATAAATCAGCATGATAATAGCACAAAAACAGACATGTTGATCAATGGAATCAAACTGAAATCCCAGACATAAATCCATACAACTATGGGAACCTGATTTCTGACAAAGAAGTGAGAAGTACATATGGAAAAATAGACAGCATCTTCAACAAACGATGCTGGTCAAGCTGGAGGGCTGCATGTAGAAGAATGCAAATCAATCCATATTTAATAAAACTCAATGCCCAGTGCATCAAAGACCTCACCCTAAAACCAGATACACTGAAACTGATAGAAGGGAAAGTGGGGAATAGCCTTGAACTAATTGGCACAGGAAAAGACTTTCTGAACAGAACACCTTTAGCACAGGCACTAAGATCACAAGTAATAAATGGGAGCTCATGAAACTGAGAAGCTTCTGCACAGCAAAGGACAGTCATTCAGACAATGAGGCAGCTAGCAGAATGGGATCAAATTTTACCAACTACACATCTTGGAGAAGGTTAATATCCAAAATCTATGAAGGACTCAAGAAACTAGATGTCAAAAAAACAAATGACCCAATTAAAAATGGGATACAGATCTAAACAGAGAATTCTCAGTAGAGGAAACTTAAATGGCTGAGTGTTGTGGAATATAATTTGAAGATGTGTTACATTTGTTTATGCTGTGGAACATTTGTTTAATGATGCAAACATGTGTTGCATTCTTTTTTGTTGCATTTGTTTAACTCTGTGAAGCTGTGTTACTTTGCTTGTCTAAAACACCTGATTGGGCTAATAGAGTTGAACGGCCAATAACATGGCAGGAGAAGGGATAGGCAGAGAGAATAAATAGGAGGAGCAATCTGGGAAGAGAAATCAGGGAGCAAGTGAAGAAGGAGGAGGACATTAGGGGCCAGCCAACCAGCCACACAGCCAAAGAATAAGAAGAAATGAAAAGATATATAGAAATAGAAAATGGATAAAGCCCAAAGGAAAATATAGATGGGATAATTTAAGTTAATAGAAGCTGGCAAGAAACAAGCTAAGCTAAGGCCAGGCATTCATTAGAAAGAATAAGACTCCCTGTGATTTATTTGGGAGATGGGTGGCCAGCCCTCTAAAGAGCAAAGAGTAAAAAATAACCAACTACAGTTAAGAAAAATAAGAAAAGTTCAACATTCTTAGACATCAGGGAAATGCAAATCAAAATGACTTTGAGATTCCATCTTGTACCTGTCAAAATGGCTAAGATAAAAACTCAAGTGATAGCTCACACTGGAGAGTATGTGGAGTAAGGGGAACACTACTCCTTTGCTGATGGCAACTCATATAGCCACTATGGTAACCTGAGTGGCAGTTCTTCAGAAAGATGGGAATTGATCTACCTCAAGATCCAGCTATACCACTCTTGGGCATATACACAAAGGACACTTTAATCCTAACACAGAGGCACGTTATCAACCATGTTTATTTGTTGCTGTGTTCATTATAGCCAGAAATTAGAAACCTCCTAGATACCCCTCAACAAATGAACGGATAAAGAAAATGTGATACATTTACACAATGGAGTGTTACTCAGCCATTCCATGTTCCAGTAAGTATATGGCAACACTAATTGCATTTGTTTTTCATCATCATCATCGTTGTTCTCCTCCTCCTGGTAGACATCTTCTTCTTCTTCTTCTTCTTCTTCTTCTTCTTCTTCTTCTTCTTCTTCTTCTTCTTCTTCTTCTTCTTCTTCTCTCCTCCTCCTACTTCTTCTTCTCCTCCTCCTCTTCCTCCTCCTTCTCTTTCATTTCCTCTTCCTCCCTCCTTTAATAACCCACTCACTGAAACTAGATTATTTTTTATCATTTTTTACTTCTTATGTGGAGAGAAACCATAACTAAATTTTTCAGCCTCACCTGAAGCTTGCTCTATAGCTCAGATAGGTTTTTACTTGTGATCCCTGTCTCAGATCTCTGAGTAGAAAGATTGCAAGCCTATGCCATCTGATCCGCATTTAGTTTATTTTCTATGATCCTGTGCATCAAACCCAGTTCATTGTACATACAGGGCAAGATCTCTACCACTGAGCTACATCCCTAACCTTACAACTTCTTTAAGTGTTTAACACATGTCCCTGATGACTAGGCAATCCTGTTCTAAGCTTGTAAATCCAAAAGGGGAATACATGTGATCACATGAAATCATGTATGAGAATATTCACACAGCTTTTGTAAAACCCAAACCTGGGATTGGAGGCTTATGACTATAATTTAACCACTCAGGAAGCCAAGGCAGTGATATTATTACTTCAGGGCACACTTGGGCTACATAGAGACCTTGTCCAAAAAGGAAGAGCAAATAAGCAAGTGAAACGATAAGCAAGTGAAATAAGTCATTTTCCATAGCTGGAGTACATGGATAGAATGTGTCATGTGCACAGTTGGATAGCCTTCCACAATAAAAGGAAACAAAAACATTATGTAAAGTGACATAGTCAGTCACAAAACATTCTACTTCTATTGCGTTGGAGACAAGCCCCAATATAGCAAGATGAAGCAATGTCTTGGTTACATTGAAACACTATCAAAGGTAGTAAATTACAGCAAAGATGCCTGAGGAAAGCCATTGGTGGGGGACCAAGGCTATTCTGAATCTGATGTGGTGGCAGTTGTGTGCCTTGAGAATTTTCTCAGACTTACTAAACCATACACCTAAAAGAGATTTATTGCATTTAAATAATCCATAGTAGTCTGAGGATATAGTTCACAGGCAGAGCACTTGCCTAACATGCGCAAGCCCTAAGATCAATCCCTAGCCCCATAAAAATAATCCACATTCAAGCGACTAAAAAGGAGATTTTATTAAAAGTCTGAAATATTCTGACTTCCTGTTGGAAGTTTAGTGTGTATTTACAGAACTGAAAAGCAGAGGCAAGCTAGCAGTAGGAACATCAATAAATATTCTACATATAGAATGGAAACAACCTGCATGGTCATCTCACTAACCAGAGAAAATTGCCCCCAGTTCAAGTCAGCAGGGACCTAATGTTGTCCTTGCAACGCCATTATACATTCTACCAGGAGAGGGCACAAGATATAGTCCTTGAGACCTCTAGCTAAAGACCTGTTTCTCACCACACAGCAAATCTGTGGGCATCTGGACCTTAGATTTCTCAATCTACAAAGCAGTGTGTTTGTTACTGTTTGGAAGTTAAGTTACTTTGATTATGATTTTTGTTTTGTTTTGGATCTTGTTATCTTGCCCTGGGCTTATGTAATCCTCCTGTCTCAGCATCCAAACACCTGAGGCCACAGACACTAAGAGCATAGTTTATAGTTCATTGTTTATTGGGAACAGCATTATGAACTTGTGAAGGCAATAGGGCTTTGGGACATCAGGTTTTCTATTGGCAACTGACAAATATGAAAAAAACATGAACTTGTTTAGAGAGGATATGGGATTTCCTCATGGGGTGGGCATCTGCACAAGTAAGTCCCTAGGTATAAATTTCAAATGTCCATGCCCTTCTCCATCTGTGGGATCCTCTGCACACACCTGCTTAGAGATCCAGAATCTCCAGTGCAGCCTTCTGCTTCCTGCTCCCCACTCCTTCACCCATGCTGTGTCTGTGACAAGCAAGTCACCATGATTTGGGGTGAAGTTTGGGGTGAGGGTTACTGATATTCAGAATGACTTCAGAGTCCATGCTGTGCCTTCCAGAGGAGGGTGCAATAAAAAGGCAAAACAGATGAGGTGGCTTTGCCAGCCTGGTAAGCACAAGTTCTCCTCACCTCTGCCTGGTCAGTGCAGGTCTCCTGTGACACTATCTTGACTGCCCATACATCTCCCACCTATACCTTTTGGGTACAAATTCCTACAGGTGAGGCTCACAACTGCTTCCTGTTGGGAAACTCACTACATCCAATAGCAGCACAAACTCAGGCCCAGGAGCTAGCTCAGCTGTTCTCAACCTGTCAGTAGTAACCACTTTGGGGGAGGGGGACATCAAATGACCCTTCACATGGGTTGCATGACCAGTATCCCACATATCAGATATTTATAATATGATTCATAACACTAGTAAAAGTATAGTTATGAAGCAGCTACACAATAATTTTATGATTGGGGGTCACTACAACATGAGGAACTGTCTTAAAAGGTCACAGCATTAGGAAGAGAGAGAACCACCTGACCATGCCACGGAATTAACTTCCTGGCTTCCTGAAGACTGTGGTCTGTGGGCTTCTGCTTCTTCTCCTGTGTGTTCAGTGTGAGACTCTGAAAGGGGAAGATGGAAACAGGGTCAGAGCTGCCAACCTCTGCAGGGTAAGAGACTGAGAGGGCAGGAGGCAATGGATCCGGGTGGGAGGAGCTTATGGGGATGACAGAGAGCAGTGAGGGGCAATGCATCCACTAAAGCCCACAAGGTGGCCCTGTAGAACACACAGGGTCAGTGATGCCCAAGGACACTCAGCACTGAGGAGCTGAACAGTGTGAGGGCCCCTGACAAGTGCTGAGCCTGGAGGTCAGAAGGACCAGACAGATGGTCAGGAACAGAGGGACAGATGGGACATTTCCTTGCTCTGTGTGTGGCTGTGGTCAGACTGTGGCTGCTGATGCTGAGAACCCCTGGATAACAATGAAACTATTAACACCGTTATGACATCACTGGGATCTTCTGACTCACCACTTAGGTCAGAGAATTACCCAGGTACCCCAAAAAGATTATGGAAAGTAACCCAGCCCAAAACTGTACTGTAACTCTTCAGCCTCACACCACATTGCTGAAATGAGAGGCCCAAGTTCTCTTCCCAATGTGTCTGACCTTGAACAAAGGTACAACTTTGCCCTTCAAGGGCAAAGAGAATGTGGTCTAGGCCTGCAACAAAGTCTTCAGGCCCTTATCAGAAGCTGAACCAAGAGAGTACCAGGGCAGGATGTATATACAAACCTTGATGCCTCTTATCCCTAGATATTCTACTGTGACTCTGGTAAATTCTTGCCATGCCACCATCACTCTAAGGAGGCCACACTTATTCAGCATGTGACCCTGGTCTGCAATTTGTTGTGCTAACGGTTACTCAGCATTATAATCAAGAAGCTCTAACCTGCCCCTGCATGGCTGCTCTTCTGAACAGTCTTGGTTCAGGTACCTGGATTCTAAACCATAAACAATAAGAAGTCACAGAGTTGTATCAATCCTCTTCTATGGCACCTAGTGCTGGCTCATCCTCAGGGACATCAAGGTGACAGTGTCTAATACACAATCCCAAGGATTACTTAAAAGGATAGGTGTGAGCAGGGTGTGATGGAACATGTCTGATAATCCAGCACTCTTGTTGAGGTAAAGGAAATAGGAGACTCTCCAACTCAAGTCTGGCAATCTGGCAAGAATCTGATCATACAATAAAATCCTGAGGATGTTCAGACAATGAACGGTTGCTAGAACATGTAGACCCATGAGGCCCCATCCCTTCCTCAGCATCTCTAGGTGAGTGATGAATACTGGAGAGGAAAGAGACATTTCCTCTAGTGATATAGCTACCAGTAAACCACACATACTCCTGTAAATAAACTCTCAACCAATTAGTTACTCTAACCAAACTTACTGGATCATCAATAACAATTAACAAGACAATAAATTAGAAGAGGGACTAGTTGACAAAGAAAGGAGAATAGGAAAATGAGAGTAATAGGGGAATAAAAATGAGCAAATGCCTTATTCAGCCTCATTCACATGTATGAAAACATCATCATGAAAACCATTATTATGTATTATTAGTACATACTGAGAGAAAACTTAAGAGAAAAAAAGAACTCCAACACAATAATATTGGCTGTGAAGATTATCTACATTGAGGCAACATTACTTTAGTAGAATGATGTTTTTAAAAAGGAGTATTGTAAGATCTTTCATTGTGCTGCAGGCCTAAACATGCTCAGCTTTATTCCTCTGCCAGTTACAAGGCTCTAGGAACCTCACAAAGTGAACCTTGTTTACAGTACCACTTTCCTGGTGGACTTCTACCCAGTGCACATCTGCAACCACACATGATACTATTCACAAACATAGAAGAGGTTTCTTAGCATGTAACTTCAGAAGGCTCCAAAGTCAGATGTATGGCTACTGTGAAGGGGAGGCTCTCTTGAGAAGACAACACCCGTGGTGAATGTGTCCTGTCCTCTCCTTGGGTGTCCATCTTTAACCCTGTGGTGCAAACATGCAAACATCTGTTCTTTCAAATGCCAACTCTGAAAGAAGTAGACTACTAAAGAGAGGAGACTCTTAAATCTGTTGAGCTGTGTGAAAAATCACACATAGATCTCTAGTGATGCTGCTCTCTTGAGTCATCATTCAGACTGGGCTGACCTTTGGGTTATTCATGCTCCTGTGAACAACCTCTCACCCAGAGACTACACCATGATAAACTCATTGGTCACCCAAGAAATAGAAAAGAATGCCAGCTGTGCTCCATAGAAATAAGCAGAAGCATAAAGAGGATAAATGTGTGCATATATATTTGGTTTTCACATATTGGTTATAATCTAACCCCTTCATGGGCTGGGCTCATTCACCCTCAGACTGAAAGAACATTATTCCACTAAATGCCATTTCAAGGAAAGCTGCTTTTGGAGGATCAAACATCATGGTTGTGCCAGACTCCAAGTAGGACCACTTTACCATGTTTTGTCTGTTGCTGTAACAATATTAGGCATCAGGGGTGGATTCAGTGAGCTTCATGGTCAGAAATGCCTACCAGCAAGGCATCCCATGTAGGCAGCAAGTCACTGAGGACAGGGGGTGAGCTTTTGACCTTGGGAAGATATAGGCAAAATCCTCTGATGCCTGTATATGGTGCTGCTCTGGCCTCATCCACATCAGTTGACACAAAAGATGTTCAGCCATGTGGATCAGAGAGGGGAAGACATCTCAGAAACACCACACTGATTTGAAGCTTAGGTCTGCCTAATTCTACAGTATCAAAACAAGATGCTCTATGAGGTGAAATGCCATGGAGGTGGGAGCTTGAAAAGATGATAAACCCAGAAGGGTAAGAAGGTCTTTGCTGGACACCTCCCTGAACCTTCAGGCACGGAAGGACTCAAGGGCTACCTAAGGAGTACATAGTATCCAAGGCACGTTCCAGTCTGTGACAGAGAATAGGTCTACCATCAACTTCACTCAAATCAGAACTTGCACAGCCTAGGTTTATTAGGGTCATTAGACGAAAATGGTGATTCTTGCATGTTCCACCCTGGACATCATGGGGTAGACAGGATACAGCACAATGTAGATGTAACCAACCATCTTATTAAATAAGAAACACAGAGCCGATTCAGAGAAGAAAACCAAGAGCTAAGAGCCTCACCCTTCCTGATTCAGCGATCCTCTTCAGCCAAGAGAGCTCTCCAAAAGGGGCCTACTTCCTGTGTGTATGTCTTTATATAGTCTACCTGTTCTGCCTCCTCATTGGTTGTAAACCCAAACACATGACTGCCTCGTCACTGCCTGTATGCACCGCCCTCCAGGTCCTTAAAGGCGTGCGCCACCGCCGCCACGCACTTGCTATGACTCTAATAGCTCTGACCCCCAGGCAACTTTATTCATTAACATACAATTAAAATCACATTTCAGTACAAGTAAAATACCACCACATTTCCCTTTTTCTGTTTTAATAAAAAGGAGAAAAAGGTGCTGGGAGAAGGAAGAGCAATTCCTCTGAGTGCAGGAGGATGGCTGCCTGATGCTTCCACTGCAGTCTGAAGGCATTATTGAGCTCCTTTTGCAAACACCCCTGTGTGTGCTTAGGGGGCTCACAGGACACTTTAGAATTTCAGTAAGTGTATTATTTTTAAAGAGCTTCATTATTAAATGGCACATATATACTCAAATCCATTCATTTATCTTTTTATTTTATTTTTGTTATTTTGAGCAAAGGCATGAGACATTGTAGCCATATCCATTTCAAGTGAGAGGGTGTTTCTGTCACTCAAAACAGTTCCATCTCACCCCTTTACATTGACTATAGTCCTGACCCATATTTCCTGGCAGCCAACTAACTGCTTTCTGGTGCTGAGGTTTGTAAAAGGACCATAATTTAGAAATTGTAAAGGTCTGTGTATACTATCATGGAAATGGAATTATTTGCCTGAGGTGGTTGACCTATCTCATGGACTTTTCCACTGTGATATAAGGTAGAGTGGGGAGATTCTGATGCCTATTTTCTTTTTTTTTTCTCAGAAATAGGACACCTCAGTGTCAGATTTATTTGTTCATATTTTGTTCATTTGTTTAATGATTCTGCAAAATGTCCTGCCTCATAAAAAAAAAGAAACACACTGAAACTCAGAAAAAAAAACCCACAAAAGCTATGCTCTTTCGGCACAAATAGTTGATATAACATCTAGGAGAGAACAAAACTAATGTCCCCACTGGCATTGTGCACCATCCAGTAAATAAAATCCACCTTGGCTGGAGGTAGAGTCTCCCTTGAGTGATTAGGGTTGAAAGAGGCATCTGTGGGTAGCCCATATGGCATGTGGAGTGGGATAATTAGAAGACAGAACCTGGTTTGAGCTGCTTTTTCCTTTTCAGGTGACCCTTACTGTGTTCTTGAATCCTCCAAGCTACTCTTGTTTATTTCTTTTTTTTTACAATCTTTTTTTTTAATTTTATTTTTCTTTACTAAGAAATTCTCCACTCACTCCCCACACCATCCACAGATTCCCCCCTCCTCCCTCCTCCTAGCCCCCAGCCCTTTCTCTCAAGCCACTCCGCATCCTCACATCCCCCAAATTGAGGTCTCCCATGGGGAGTCAGCAGAGCCCAGCCCACTGAGCCCAGGCAGGTCCAATCCCCCTCCCATTGCACCAAGGCTCTGCAAGGTGTCACACCACAGGCACTGGATTCCCAGAAGCCTGCCCATGAACCAGGGACAGATCCCGATCCCCCTGCCTGGGTGCCCCCCAAACAGTTCAAGCCAAACAACCGTCTTCCGTGTCAAGAGGGCCTAGTCCAGTCCCATGGGGGCTCCACAGCCACCAGTCCACAGTTCATGGGTTCCCACCAGTGTGATCCATCTCTGATGCCCATTTTCATCTCCATCTTCCCTGAGATTGTCTGCACAGTGAGTGCCCTCTCACCCTGTACTGAACCAATGACTCTCTGTTCATCTTGTGAGCTCCTGGCTCTGCCTGTGGTGTGAGGATAAGAAGGACCATAGAGGTGCCTAGGGAAGTGCAATATTCCAGGGAACTGCTGAGGATCTCAGGGGACTCATCCATACACATCTGCCTCACAGAGGTTGAGTGTACTCTTTGGCCAACAAAATTGTACCTCATGGTCCACATTGTGTTTAGAATCATGTGAGGAGGTGGGATGGCTCTCTCTCTCTCTCTCTCTCTCTCTCTCTCTCTCTCTCTCTCTCTCTCTCTTCCTCTCTCTCTCTCTCTCTCTCTCTCTCTCTCTTTTCTTGGCGTGGGTTGTTAGGAACAGTTTCATACTCGTCACAATACTCATAGTGTATACTATGAGATTTTTTGGGAGCAAACACTCACTGGGAATGTTAGAAAACTTATTCTCCCTTACTGGAAGAACGAGCCAGTCCCTCCCCGAGTGATACCTGTACAGTTGCTGTCTGGATATGAGCAGATGGACTCAGACACTCTGGTTACTGCCTTGGAGGCAAGAGAGAAGAGAGGATTCTGTCTTTTATTGAATAATGGTTTTGTGAGGAAAGGGGACCGATGTGTATGGAGCAAAGAGGCCTTACTATTCTGAACCAATTACCTCATCTCCACGACCTTTTGACATTAAAGTCTTGAAAACAAAATTTGGAATCAAAATGAGCTACACTAAGTGTGAAATCTCTTGAGATGGATATGAGAATCATGGGATGAATTAATAAATGCAGGGGGAATATTTAACTTTTTAGATATAGGAAAACCCAAAGTTAGGTCTGGGACCTGATTTTATTCCCTCACTTTGAATGGCCTCAGGTCTTCAAGGTCATTACTGAGTTTGGTGACCTGCTGATAGAGGAGGCCATGGGGCATGGCAGATCCCCTGACCCTCCAACTACAGTTCTAAGAGACCATGGCAGAATTTACCTTTCTGATCCCTGCCCTACAAGAAATATATGTCCAGGTGTGGGAAGAGTCTCGAGGAAGGACAGGATCAGAAAGGACGGGATCAGAAAGGACAGGATCAGGAAGGACGGGATCAGAAAGGACTGGATCAGGAAGGACGGGATCAGGTGTGCACTGTTTTACAGCTCCAAGCTATTGTGGGGTTAGAGTTCAAGTCCTTCCACTGCAGCCTGTGCTCCCTCCTGTACTCACCCCAAGTGAGCACAGCACCAAGCATAGGTGCAGAGAGCTACGCCTTATGTTACTTCTTTGTTCATCTCTCTGTCAGCCTATTTACTGTTTATTATTTATTCATATCTTGGTTGATTGATTTTGAGGCAGGGTCTCACTATGCTGGACAGACTGTCCTAAAATTAACTTCAAAACCAGCATTACCTGAAACCAAACACAGTCCTTCTGCCTAGGGGCCTGAAATTAAAGGGGTGTGCAACTACTCTCTGACCCGGAAAGCTGGTACCAAGTCCTTCCATTTGCTGCTTTAAACCAATAAACATCATCATCAGTGACGATTTTTGCAGTACCCACTCTGAACACTAGGGGGTAGGAGAGAAAGGAGAATAATCTTTAGCCTGGAATCTACAGCTTGTCAAAGAGAAGAGCCCTTAATTTTGGTACAGATGAGCTGTGCCTGAAACTTCCACAGGAGCCTGAAGGCATTACTGAGCTCCTGTTGTATGCATACCTCTGTGAGATATGCACTTCTGCTGATGGACAGGACGGATCTCTGAGGGGCTTTGGATGCTAAGTAGCTCTCTTCACATTGGAAAGCTTTATTGTCAAAACATTTCTATGCAATCAAATTTGCCTTTTACCAGTATATCTTGGTAAGTTGGCAGAAGAAGATGAAATAAGCAACAACACACACTTCAAGTATGAGAATAATTCTTTCACTGGAAAAATTTAGCTCGTGGTCCTTTATATTAACCATTGCCTGGTCTCTGCTCCCTGTAAACTGTTGACTGCTTTCTGGTGGAACAGTTTGGAAACTCCATAGAATTTAAAAACATCGGGGCCCTGGCCATCTATCTTAGTTAGGGTTTCTATTGCTGTGAATGGCCACTATGACCTTGGCAACTCTTATAAAGGAAAGCATTTAATTGTGGTAGCTCATGTACAGTTCAGAAGTTCAGTCCATTATCATCAAAGCAGAGAGCAGAGCAGCATAGAGACAGAAATGGTGCTGCTACATCTTGATCAGAAGACACTAGGAAGCAGACTGTAACACTGAGTGTGATTTGAGCTTACGGTGAGACCTCAAAGCCTGCCTCCACAATGACACACCTCCTCTAACCAGGCCACACCTTCTAATAGTGCCACTTCTTTCTGGTGGGCTAGTTCCATTCCCTGGTAACAGCCTTCTCTGCAGGTATCCTGTGTCTCTGGCATATCCAACATATTGGAATCTCCAGGCAATCCAGGCTTCAACTTTACAACTTCGTGAAATGGCCTCTCTGGGCCTCCCTTTAGGGACATCCCTGATACATGCCTGGCCTCACAAGCTTTCCTTAGACACAGACAAATTCCATAGTCCCTTCTACCCTTAACTCCAGAACCATGGAGTTGACACTGCCAAGTTCTGATGCTTGCTGGGGCTGGAATATGGCTCCCTCCTTTAGTTACACCGTCACCAACTTTCTGTTTCCCTTCAGTGCCTAAGCTTGGCTCTTCTTGAACTTGCTCTGTAGACCAGGCTGGTCTCAAACTCACAGATCTGACAGCCTCTGCCTCCCAAGCTGGGATTAAAAGTGTGGATCACCACACCTGACTCTAAGCTTTTTGGAAATTGATTAGCTGGGTGGGATCTTGCCCTGAGGTCACCACTACCTTTATTCCATTTCTTAATCTGTTTATATCCTTGAACACAGGATTTAGCTTTATTCCATTTCTGGGTGCCCCATTTCTCAGTTTGTACATTTTGTATTTTTATTTGCTCAGCTTGCTTCATTTCATTATGGATCTTCATCAGAGTTAACACTAATAACAACACCACAGAATCTATACTAGGCTGTTTTGAGATTTCTCTGCCAATATAATTAATCCAAAACTCTTCCCTTTACTCTAAAGCAGACTTTTCAGACAAGGGTGAGAAGCACCCACTTTCCTCACCAAAATACCACAAGACCAGTTTCTGGCCCACATATTAACATTCTTCTCTGAAACCTCTTGAGCAGTGTTCCCACAGTTCATCAAATCACATTCAGCACCACTGTCTTCCACGCTTCTACTGGTATGGTCCATTAAGCAGTGCTTAAAGCATTCTACTGCTCTCCTAACCCAAAGTACCAAAGTCCAAATTCCTTCAAATGAAAACATGGTCAGACTGATCACAATGTACCCCAGACCCTGGTACTAGCTTCTGTTTAAGTTAGGTTTTCTATTGCTGTGAATGACCATGGCAACTCTTATAAAGGAAAATATTTAATTGTGGTGGCTCACTTATAGTTCAGAGATTCAGTCCATTATCATCATGGGATGGAGCATGGCATAGTGCAGACAGACATGGCACTGGCTACATCTTGATCAGAAAGCAACAAGAAGTGGACTAGAACACTGAGTGTAGCTTGAGCATATATATGAGACCTCAAAGCCCGCCTCCACGAAGACACACTTCCTCCACAAGGCAACACCTACTTTAATAAGGCCACACCTCCTAATAGTGCCACTTCCTTTGGGGGCCATTTTCTTTCAAACCACCACATCATCTTATCATGGAAAAAGGAATCATTTGTGGCTGTTCCTGATACTAGGTACAAGTTATTCAAGTGTGTTGCTCTTGGTTAACAGTGTCATTCCACATATGCACACAATACATTTTACCTACTCACATTCTATCTGATGCATACCTGAGTGACCAGATTTTGACTACTTTCAATCAAGCTTCTTTTTTCTTATTTTTTTATTTAAGAAATTTTTTCATTCATTTTTACATACCAACCACAGATCCCCTGACCCTTCTCCCCACAACCAGCCCTCATCCTCTCCTCCAAAAGAGTAAGAGCTGCCATGGGAAGTCAGCAAAGCCTAGTACATTCAGTTGAGGCAGGACCAAGCCCCTCCCCCCTACATCAAGGCTGAGCAAGACATCTCACCATAGGTAATGGTCTCCAGAACGCTAGCTCATGCACCAGGGATAGATCCTGATTCTACTGCTTGGGGAACCCTAAAGCAGATCAAGCTACACAACTATCTCCCAAATGCAGATGGTCTAGTCCAGTCCCATGCAGGTTCCACAGCTGTCAGTCTAAAGTTCATGATTTCATATGAGCTTGGTTCAGTTGTCCCTGTAGATTTCCCCATCATGATCTTGACCCATCCCCTTGCTCATATGATACTTCTTCCCTCTCTTCGACTATACTCCCAGAGCTCGGCCTGGCGCTTGGCTATGGATCTCTGCATCTTCTTCCATCAGTTACTGGATGAAGGCTCTATGATGACAGTTAGGGTATTCACCAATCTGATTACTGGGGTAGGCCAGTTCATGTACCCTCTCCACTATTGCTAGTAGTCTAATCTGGGGTCATTCTTGTGGATTCCTGAGAAATTCCCTAGCCCCTGGTTTCTCCCTAACCCCATAATGTCTCCCTCTATCAAGATATCTCTTTCATTGCTCTCCCACTCTGTCCCTCCCACAGTTCAACCATAGTAAGAAAAAAGGGGCTGGCTAAAGAAACCTACCCTGACCCTGGAGCCCAGAACCAGAGAAAGAAACACACCCTGGATCTGGATCCTGAACCAGAGAAAGAAACACTTAATCCCCAAACCCAGAACAAAATAAACATGTCCTGACTCTGAAACCAGTACCAAAGAAACACACTTTGTCCCTAGAATCAGAGCCAGTGAAAGAAATATACTCTGGCCTTAGAATTAGAGTAAAAAAGCTAAGAAAGGCCAGTAAAAGAAACAAAGTTTGGCTCTGAAATCAGAGCCATCTCTGCCCCTAACCCACAAAACTAACCAATCTCTGAGCTGAAAAAAACTAACCAAGTCCAGGACAGAAAATCTCCCTGGAGAAACTCCACCCCCAAGAGATCCTATATAAACCACCCTGCCTGTTCAGCTGTTGGCTGTTCTTTCCCTCCCTGGTAGAGGCAGCCACTCCCCTAGATGCCTTCTTCCCAAATAAATCTCTTTCTCAAAAGAGTTGTGGGTGCAAAGGTCTTCATTTGCTGGTGCAGAGAAGATGAACCTTGCTAAGTTGTCACTTAGTGGACTGAGCAGAAAAAAAAAAAACCTTGCAGAGACATTCCCATACGTGGGCTGAGTAAGGCAGAGCTGAAGAGAAGAACTTTGCTGAGCTGTCTTTTAGGGTACTGAGCAAGGTTGAGCAGAAAAAGTAACAACTTTTCACCGGAGCCAGAGGAGATTGCTACATTTCTGCAGGGGTTTTCCCTTTAGCATAGTGAAGCAAAAGAAGCAATATCTTGGGTGAGAGAAGAAGCAGAACTCTGCTGGGAAGCCCCCATAAGTGGGGGCTGAGCAAAGCTCAGCTGTAGTGGCTCTCCAGAAGAGGAGCAGGATTGCAATATCCTTTGGGGAGACCATCCCCGACCACACCAGGTATTGCCTGACTCCGAAAGGTCAGGATAACTTTTCCTCCAGAGCTGAGCTGTCCTAGCAGCTCCAGGTATAGCCTGACTCTCCTGAGCAGTCAGGATACCTTACCCTCCAGGGCTGAGCTGTCCCATTGCAGCTCCAGCTATCAGAGTTGTCCTAGCAGCTCCAGGTATCCAGGATACCTTTCCCTCCAGAGCAGAGCTCCTGTTGCTAGAGCTGTCCTAGAAGTGCAAGGTGTCAGCTGACTCCCAAACAGTCAGGATATCTTTCCCCTAGAGTTGCAACCCACTTGCTTACAACCATCCCATTCCCTCATGTTATCAGCCCTCATCCCCTCCCCTTTATTGCCCCCCTCATCCCAAGTTTACCCATGGAGATCTCATCTATTTCCCTTTCCCAAGGCAATCCATGCATCCTTCTTAGATTCCTCCTTGTTACCTAGCTTTTCTGGATCTGTGGATTGTAGTCTGGTTACCCTGTGCTTTGCATCTAGTATCCACTTATGAGTGAGTACATACCGTGTTTGTCTTTCTGTTAATCAGGCTTTTATGAACATCTCAAATATAGGTTTTTTAAGAACAATATTTTCTTTTCATTTGGGCTAAGATCTGAGAGCAGAATTGCTGAATCATGTAACACATGTGTGTTTAAATTTTAATGAAGGTGCCAAATTGTCTTCTTTGACTATACCATTTTGCATCTCCTCCAGACATGTCTGAGGGTGCCAGTGATCCCATATCTTTGTGACCACTTGGACTTAAAGCTCCCAAGTCTGATTGTATTGAATGGGTGTGAAAGAGTGTCTCATTGCAGGTGTTTAATGGAATTTGAGCCTCTGCTTCCCTCCTCCCACTTGCACTCATTCTCTGCTTCCTTCCATAGAAATGCACCTGAGCATCATCATTCCACATATCTGCTATGGCCTTGGCAATTACCAGCAGAGGGTCTGTGAGTGAAAGTGCAGTGAATAACAAAGCACATGGGTTCCACCCCTCCCCCAGCTGTCATAGTCACAGTTCTGTTGCTCTGAAGAGACACCATGACCAACACGACTTATAATAGAAAGCATTTAATTGGGGATTCCTTATCGTTTCAGAGAATGAGTCCATGACCATGATCCTGATGGGCAGCTTTGCAGCAGGCAGGCAAGCACAGTGCTGGAGCTTTTGAAACCTCAATCCCCTCACCCCCAGGGACACACATTCTCCAAACACACACCTCCTAAACAGCCCACCAACCAGGTACCAAACATTCAAATATATGAGTCTATAGAGGCCATTCTCATTCAAACCATCGCACCAGCTGAACTGAGAAAAAGTCTTATAACATGGAGAAGTAACATGAACCCCAGGATGTAAAAAGAAGCTTTACCTTGGTTCTTTCACCTCTCATCCCCAAAACCCATCAGTTCATTTAGTCAAGGAATTGAGGATAGGGAGAGCAGCTACCAGTAATGGCTGGGACCTCAGACTGGACAGCAATACATTGGAACAGCTAAGCACAACAATAGAAAGTTTTGATAGGGAAATGCATGGCTGTGTTATGCTAGGAAAAACAGAAAAGCACCAATTTCTACAAGGAAGTTCTACAGTAATAGGTCATGGTCCATAGCGGCAGGGGAAGAAGGATCTCCCTGACTTGAGGTCAATCTGTTCTACAGAGCAAGTCCCAGAACAGCCAAGGCTATACAGAGAAACTCTGCCTGGAAAAACTAAACAAAGGAAGGAAGGAAAGAATCCTATCCCCACATCCCACAGCTGAACTCAGACACCCTGGATTTCCTTTCCCACGTACCTTAGTGAAAAATGAAGTGAGAAACAACAGTGTGGTGACAGCTGCCTGGACAGAACTAACACATGTGGCATCTCTCCACCTGCAAGACAGGACAAAGACAGGCCCATCAGGAACACATACAAGGGCAGTTGAGGTGAAGCATCCTCCATGAGAGGGGCAGGACAGTTGGTGTCTACACATCCTGGGAATTCCCTTTGCCAAGGCACCTGTAGGTCTGCTTTGCTTTGCACCCACTGAGGCCCCTGACCCATGCACTGGTGTGATAGATGGGACCTCCTATCTTGCTGTTTTATTTAGGGTTTCTATTGCTGTGAAGAGACACAATGACCAAGGCAACTGTTATAAAGAAAACATTTAATTGTGATGGCTCCATTATAGTTCAGAGGTTTAGTCTATTATTATCATGACTGTGAGCATGTTGGCTGGGAGTATGGGAGCATGCAGGCAGACATGATGCTAGAGAATCATACATCTTGATCCAAGGACAACAGGAAGGGAGCAGTCTCATTGGGCATGGCTTGAGAATATATCAAATCTCAAAGCCTGCCTCCACAATGAAACAGTTCCTCAAGCAAGACCACACCTACTCCAACAAGACCACATCTACTCCAACAAGGCCACACCTATTCCAACAAGACCACACCTACTCCAACAAGACCACACCTACTCCAACAAGGCCACACCTACTCCAACAAGGCCACACCTACTCCAACAAGACCACACCTACTCCAACAAGGCCACACCTACTCCAACAAGACCACACCTACTCCAACAAGACCACACCTACTCCAACAAGACCACACCTACTCCAACAAGACCACATCTACTCCAACAAGGCCACACCTATTCCAACAAGACCACACCTACTCCAACAAGACCACACCTACTCCAACAAGGCCACACCTACTCCAACAAGGCCACACCTACTCCAACAAGACCACACCTACTCCAACAAGGCCACACCTACTCCAACAAGACCACACCTACTCCAACAAGACCACACCTACTCCAACAAGGCCACACCTACTCCAACAAGACCACACCTACTCCAATAAGACCACACCTACTCCAACAAGGCCACACCTACTCCAAGACCACACCTACTCCAACAAGGCCACACCTACTCCAAGACCACACCTACTCCAACAAGGCCACACCTACTCCAAGACCACACCTACTCCAACAAGGCCACACCTACTCCAAGACCACACCTACTCCAACAAGGCCACACCTCCCATAGTGCCACTCCCTTTGAAGCCCATTTTCTTTCAAACCATCTAAGTTCTAGGACCCAGGGGTGAGAATGTGCTCTGAGCTCTGGGCCAGAATGAGGTGCTTCCTCAACCCCAACCCCATAGAAGTTCTCTGTCTGTGATGTGTAGTCTGCCATGCATTTTTTGATAAACAGTTAAAGCTTCTAACAGAACAACTTTGCCAGTCTCCTGGGTCAGAGATCAGTACCTGTAGGGAGTCTAAAGATCTTTTGCTATGGTGTGTGTCAAGGGTGTGAGGTGGGAGAAGGAGGAATGCACACGTGTTTCTAGCAGAAGACATCCTTTACCCTGGTACCATGACTGATGGCTTCTCCATGTATAGAAGTATCTTCCTGTTTTCCACAACTCCTCCAGAACAACAGTAACTCTTCTCTACATTACATGTGATGAATTTTCATTTAGTTTCAACTCTTGGACCTCTCTTTGTTTGTGTGTTCTTAAACTTCTCATGCCCACCAATTCAACCTGTCTTATATTTTGTCATTCTCAATAAGGCCAAAATATCTTCAATATGCCCTTTGTTTCCCCAAAGCATTTTCTCTGTTATTAAAGAGGGTGCATCTTGTGTCGTTTAGGTCCTGGGGCCTCACGCCACTTCTATCTCTGACCAACTTGTCCTCTTCATTCACCAATTTACACAGGCAAAGTCCCCTTGTTCCAATCACTGCACTGAATACCAGCCATAAGGCACCATGACCTATGCATGAAGGTAGAGACTCCTGTGTTGTCTGTCCTGGACACCAGGGCACAGATGAGGGGAATGCTAAGCAGAGGCTCAGCAGCTGAGCCCATGGATACCATCCTCCATCTAAAGAATCCCTCCATACCCTCCTGCATTGCTTTCTGTTGTTATAGCTTATAAACCTGCTTATGGTTTAGGAACACTGTAGCTCTTCCTGTCATGTCCTGTAACAGGAACCACTGGAGACTAGCTGCCGTCCTGCGTAATGTCCTTGAGATTCCCAACTGTCATTGCAGAGTCTCAGCTCCATTACCCCTCAGCAGCTGCAGCCTGAGTCACTTCCATGTTAAGAATCTTCTTTCTTGACTCATTATGTAGCCCAGGCTGCAGTTATCCTTACCATCTTCCTCCAGATGGCCATCCAATACAACCATACTGAAGATCGGCAAAGTCCCAGCACAGGTAAGGATGGGAAGCACTTGCACACAAGGTTAGAGGGGTAAGAAATTATGCCATTGTTTTGGAAGACAGATTAGCACAGTCTTTCTAAGTTAAACAATCACAGGCTTGTCACAAACTCCTCAGTTCTTTGCTTTCACTTTCATTCAGAGGTATCTGAAGCATGTGGGCACACAAAGTTATGCTTCAAGTTAGCCATAAGGGTTTCATTAAAAAGTTTATTACATTCAAAAAGTTTAGTGTGCACATCTTTCATCTCATCATTTGGAGGCTGAGCTAGGAGTGTGAGAGTGTTAGTGACTACATTTCAAGACATTGTCTTAATGTAAAGAAATACAGAAACCAACCCACTTGGTCTTTGAGCTCAACTTGATCTATTTTCATGAGAAGCAAGATTGTTAATGCTCATAGGACTCTGGATTCTGGACCAGCTAGTAGATGTGGGATATGAAATGCTTTTTAAATACCTAATTGGATGCAGTGAGTTTATGTGGGTTATAATGAGAGAGGAGGGGCATGAATTGGATGGGAATTTGGGAGGAATTGTTCTAGAAAGGGGAGTAAACATGATTTAAATATGATAACCTGTTTATGGAATTATCAAAGATGAAAATATACTTCCTGGCTATATAGTTGAGAGACAGAGCACTTGTCTCATATGTATAAGACCCTGGATTCAATATCATGTCTCCACTTCAGATGTTTGGGAAAATTGACACATCAGAGGTGATTGGATGTCAAAATCTCATGTCCATCTGTTAATAAGCCCTAAGTATTCTCATCTATATAAGTATCTTGTAAAACATTTGATTTGCCACAGCCCTGGTATCTTACAAAGTTTATGTGACCATAACAATTATTATCATAAGAAAACCATACCATAACAAAAATTATCATAAGAAATAAGCTCAGGTCTACGGCAGACACATGTGGCCTGTCTACTTGGAAGACTAAGGCAGGTGGAATATATGAACTCAAGAGTTAAAGGTCAGCCTGTAACATACACACACACACTGCATCACAATTGTGTATATGCATAGATTGATACATGTAACATACATACATGAGTTTGTATATATCATAACCTATATGGCTTATAACCAATAGGAATTTGTTCACAATTTTGAAGACTATGAATTCCAAAATTAAGATAACATCAGATATGCTATATATTGAGGGCTAGCTTTCTCATCCAAAGATTGTTATTTTTGGTTACACTGAGCTGATGGAACAAATAATGATGCTCATGATGTGAGCTTCCTAGTAGCCAGACTCTTAATATCCTCATTGTAGAGTGCAGGTTTGAGCTGACCTGTTAATAGATGCCATAGAGGCAGAGGACAAGGTCAGATACAGAATGGAAAAGGCATGCTGGTAATTCAAGTAGGCTACATCGACAATAGTAGATTTGCTGAGTCCCAGCACAAGTGTGTTTAACTTTTGAAGAAGAGGTCAGCCTGTCTTTCACCATGACTATCCATTTGGCATCTCCTCTGGGCATGCATGTGTGAGCATGCCAGTGGCTCCCTGTCCTTGCCACCACTGAGTATGTGCATATGCAGTAGTATCTCCATGAAGAGGACTCTGTAGACTTTAGTCCACCTCCCTCTTCCTGCCTACAAATAAAAGGTTCCAGACCATCCCCTCCACCACATACACACAATTTTGAGAGTCTTCTTCATTCTACATGTTCACTATGGTCTCCACCATCATCAATGAAGGACCTCTGAATGATGGTGCACTGGGTGACAGAGCACATAGGGATGTTATCCCACGTCATGCTACACAGCAGCTGAGGATTAAGAGGACCCACCAGGCTTTCCTGTTAACATAAAGAAGCTACTCCCATGTCTTTGAGCTTGGAGGAATCAGGTGGAGTGGTTTCGGGTCCCAAAGCCCAGATGTTCACCAGAAAGGGAGTTGAGGACAGAGAGAACATCTACCTAAGCAGGGCCTGAACACACACAGAGTATGGAGGGGAGATATTAAATCTTATTCATGGATGGGATGATTTTTATATTCCACATTGCAAACACCAGGGAGCAAAAGAAAGACAATGCTATCATTAAGCCTTGGGTCAGTAGATGGTCAGAGAAGATTCCTTCCTTTGAGTCTAGGAAGACTGCTGCCTGATACTTTTACTGGGGACTTTATTGAGCTCCTGCTGCACTCATGCATCTGTGAGGTCTCCATTTCTGCTGACATACAGGACACTTCACCAAATGGTCTTTAGACATTCAGTAGCTGCGCCATTTATTTTTATTAAGGATTTTTTTATTCATTTTACTTACCAACCACAGATCCCCCTCTCTTCCCTCCTCCCATTCCTCTAGCCTTCCCCCACCAGCCCATTCAACATTCCCTACTCCAACAAGATAAGGCCTCCCATGGGGAGTCAGCAGAGCCCTGTACATTTAGCTGAAACAAGTCATAGCCCCTCCCCCCACATCAAGGCTGTGCAAGGTGTCCCACCATAGGTAGTGGGCTCCAAAAAGCCAGCTCATGCACCAGGGATGGATCCCAATCTCACTGCCAGGGGCCCATCAAGCAGATCAAGCTACACAACTGTCTCACTTATGCACAGGGTCTAGTCCAGTCCCACGGAGGCTCCACAGCTGTTGGTCTAATGTTTGTGAGTTCCCACTAGTTTGGTTTGGTTGTCTCTGTAGGTTTCCCCATTATGATCTTGATGCCTCTTGCTCATAGACTCCCTCTTCTCTATCTTTGACTCCTGGAGCTCGGCCTGGTGTTTGGCTGTGGATCTCTGCATCTGCTTCCACCAATTACTGAATGAAGGCTCAATGATGACAATTAGGGTATTCACCAATCTGATCACTAGGGTAAGCCAGTTCAGTCACCCTCTCTACTATTGCTAGTAGTTTAAGCTGGGCTCATCCTTGTGGATTTCTGGGAACTTCCCTAGCACCCAGTTTCTCCTTATCCCCATGATGTCTCCCTCTATTATGCTATCTCTTTCATTACTCTCCCACTCCAAACCTGTTGCAGCTCTATCATTCCATTCCCTTATGTTCTCTTGCACCATCCTGTACCTTCTATTGCCCCCCCATCCCCAGTGTCACTTTTTAGAATCTCCTATGTCAATGATTTCTATGCAACCAAATTTGCCTACTTTCTAGCATAGATGGGTAAATTTTGCGTAAAACTATGATCTAAGAAATCACTTTCACATAAGTATGAGTCTCCTACTTTCACTAGAAGAAGTTCCCTTGAGCTCCTCTCTGTCAGTCGTTGCCTGATCTCTGCTCCAGGGCAACCACTTTCTGATGGTTCTGTTTGGAAACTGCATATAATTTAGAAACATCAGAATCCTAGCTATCCTATCTCAGAAAAAGATTCCTATGTGACTGGTCCTGTTACTGAGTAAGAGGTCTTTAAGGTTCAAGTGTGCTGTATTTGGTTAACAGTGTCATTCTATATATGCACACAACATATTTTACCCAATCCTTAGTTGATCCACACCTGAGTGACCTCATTTTGACTACTTTTATTGAAGCTCTTATGAACTTTGGAATTATGAGTTTCTGTAATTGGTGTTCTCAATTCCTTGAACTAAAGACCTGGGAGTAGAACTACTCAATCATAGGATAAATGTGTTTAGCTTTTAAAAGAACTGTCTAACGGATGTTTATAATGACCATATCATTTTGTAATGCTCCAGTGATGTATGATAGTGCCAGTAGCTCCATGTGTTTGCCAACACTTGGCTTTATGGGTCTTAAATCTAGTTATATTAAACAGGAATATAGTAGTATCTCATTGAAGGAACTTTTATGGACTTGAGCTCCTACATTCTACTCTCCCTATCTATCTATCTATCTATCTATCTATCTATCTATCTATCTATCTATCTACCTACCTACCTATCTCATCTCTTTTTTCATTCTCTCGTGCTCTCCATACTTTCTCCCTGCCTCCCTCCACAGAACAGAGCATGAGTATCTTTTTCATTACACATTTTTACTGTGGTCATGACCATCATCAACATGGGGGCTCTGAGTGATGGTGCAGTGAGTAGCAGAGCATACCAGGATTTCCCTAGCTAAGCTACAAAAATGTCTGGGATTAAGAAGCACAGCAATGTCCACGATACATTGGGAATCTAGTTCCTTCATCCTGAGATTCAAGGAACTGGCTACTTCTCAGCTTTCATGGTCCAGCTCTTCCTTTGTTTGGGAACTTGGAGTAGAGAGAACATCTTCCAAGAAAAGCTAGAACCATAGACAGGACAAGAGTGCATTGAAAAGGTGACATGGAATGTAGGGAGCCCCTGTTGATTAGAGGAGGCAAGAAAAGCTGAGCTGGGCTGTGCCAGGTAAACAGCCAGCCAGACACCAAAGAGGAAGTCCCACAGTGCCATGCTGTTAGGCTATAGACTATTATTTAGATAATAATGAAGATAATTTGGAGCCAAGGTCAATTCTCAGGTGGCAGTAAAGACAACTGACACTGAGCCCCACACCATTTCTTCTAGGAAATCAGTCTGGACTGAATATGGACTTCTGATCCTGCATCCTTTGATATATCATGTCAGCATTTTATTGTGATTCTGAAACTTCTATTTATAGACTTTTATCTCAGGTTTATCATAGGTTCTTAGACATCAGATTGGCCCCAGTGTTGGAGCTATCAAAGCCCATTAAGTGTTTGTCATATGGTTACATGTAATATTGATCAAGAGGTGGTAAGAGAACTTTCCTCCAACCCTGATGACGCAAGTTCCACTTTGGGTTCCATATGGTGGAATTAGAGGAAGGAACTTACACAGAGGAAGGAACTTACACAAATCATCCCATCACCTTCATTTGTGAGCCACGGCCTGGGAGCATTCACATACATATGTACATGAACACAGTAAGAGGGTGCCTGAACTGGCTTACCCCAATAATTAGATCAGTGAATACACTAACTGTCATCATAGAGCCTTCAGTCAGTAATTGGTGGAAGCAGATGCAGAGATCCACAGCCAAATACCAGGCAGAGCTCTGGGAGTCCCGTCAAAGAGAGAGAAGAAGGAATCTATGAGCAAGGGGCATCAAGATCTTAATGGGGAAACCTACAGAGACAACCAAACCAAACTAGTGGGAACTCATGAACATTAGACCAACAGCTGTGGAGCCTCCGTGGGACTGGACTAGGCCTTCTGCTTAAGTGAGACAGTTGTGTAGCTTGATCTGCTTGATGGGCCCCTGGCAGTGAGATTGGGATCCATCCCTGGTGCATGAGCTGGCTTTTTGGAGCCCACTGCCTATGGTGGGACACTTTACACAGCCTTGATGCAGGGAGAGGGGCTTGGCCTGATTCAACTGAATGTACCAGGTTCTGTACCTGCCCATGGGAAACCTCATCCTCTTGGAGGAGGGAATAGGGGGTGGGTGGGGCAGGGGGAAGCCTGGAGGGGCAGGAGGAAGGAAGAGAGTGGGATCTGTGATTGGTGTGTAAAATAAATAAAAAATTCCTTCATAAAAAAAAGAAAATAAATTTTTCATGCAATAAAAATAAATAAATAAATAAATAAATAGAATGAGAGAAAAAAAATATGAACACAGTAAAGAAATAAACTCAAACAATTAAAAATTTGTTAAATGGATAAATGACTGTGAAGTGTATCTTGACAGAAGCTGGCCACTAAGGGAGACATCTCATGAGGATGGAGTAAACAGAGGCTATGGACTTTAAAAGAACAGAATTGCACTGTGTTTTGATCAAATGACTGTGACCTAACATGAATGTGTCTAAGTCTAAGATCACTGTAGGGACCAGGGACCCTGGAAGCAGGCTCAGTAAACTGAGTCTCCAATTCAGAGGAGTCCTGAGGATGAAGGTCACACTCAAAGCTCCTTTATTTGCCTGTCTCTCCTGTGACATCTTGAGTAGGTACCTACTCACAGAAGCCCTCTAGCTTCTCCTGTTACAGCTTTCTGCCCAGGAGTGAGGACAGGGTTCCTAGTATCCCAGAAGAGCTTCAGAATCCATGCTGTGCCTTTCCAGGGGTCAAAGAGGAAAAGGAAATAGCAGAGGTGACTTTGCCCTAACTCCCTGACACTGGCTCCTGTCACTTCTGACTAATCAGTTTTGCAACAATGAGAACTTTGCCCCACCACACCAAGTTCCCGCCTACATCCTTTTTATTTAAATTCCTGCCTGGGCAAGGCCCACATATTCTGCTTCCTGTTTGTGAAACGTGGGCGTCCTATGTAGCAGCACAGACTCGGGATGAGAGCTGTCATGCCACTGAATGAACTTCATAGCTGGCTGAATGCTGTGGTCTTTGGGCTCCTGCTTCTCCTCCTCCATGTGCAGGGTGAGGCTCACTAAGCTGGCAATGGGTAATGACTAGAGTCAGAGCTGTCAAAATCTGCATGTCAGAGCCTGAGCTTGTGGGAGGAATGGCCCAGAGAACATGGGTGAGAATGGGGTGATGGATGTGTGGGTAACAGGTGCCTCCCAATCTCCTAACCAAAGCCCACTGATTTTTGTGGGCCCACACAGATCATCAGAGATGTCTAAGATCACTCCATACTGAGGAGAGAGTTCAGTGTAAGGAGCTCCGGAGAGTGCTAGACAATTCTAAGGAAAGTGATGAGAAGATATTTTTCCTCCTTAGTATATGGCTATAACTGTAACTTCTACTGACTTTTGGATAAGAATGACAATAATCATAAATTCATGTGGCCTCTTTGGTGAGAGAAATGCTCTCACACCCTTCAAAAAGGGGTAATAGGAAAGGTTCCTGGTCC
Organism: Peromyscus eremicus; assembly: GCF_949786415.1. Taxonomy (NCBI): domain Eukaryota; kingdom Metazoa; phylum Chordata; class Mammalia; order Rodentia; family Cricetidae; genus Peromyscus; species Peromyscus eremicus. The sequence continues at coordinate 103,866,258 of NC_081420.1, forward strand.
CGAGGGATAGGGGAGCTCCTATACTCAATCAAACCTCACAGCTGAACTGGGAAGTCCTGGGTTTCCTTCCTGTGTTCCCTGGTAACAGTGAGATAGGAACTCTCACAAACTGTGGTAACTGATTGCACAAAACTAACCCTGATGGCATCTCTCAACCCACAGGTCAGGACTCATCAGAGGCCAGCCCCATCAGAAACACACACACAGGCCAGGTCCGAGGCAGCCTTGTCCATGTGAAGGACACCAAAATTGGTGTCTATACCTTCCTGGGAATTCCCTTTGCTAAGCCACCTGTAGGACCACTGCGCTTTGCACCCCCTGAAGCCCCTGTACCATGGAGTGGTGTAAGAGATGGAACCTCACATCCAGCCATGTAAGTTCTGGACCCAGAGGATGTCTGGCCCTGGAGTAAACAGTTGCTCTGAGCTATGAGTCATTCTGAAGTCTTTCCTCCATTTCAGCTCTGTAGCAGTTTTTTTCCCATTGTGGGAAGACCCTCATGCATTTTTCTGATACATGAACTAAAATTGAGTAGAACAACCTTGCCAATCACGTTGGTCAGAGCTTGGCATAGGGAGTTGGATGCAGGTACTATAGACAAGAACAGATAAAATTTTTCACAGATTCAAATTGAGCCCAGTGTTCTCTGCCACAATGGGAGGGATCTCTAGGCATGTGTTATGTGACCTATTAAGCAAAAAGTGCCTGAATCTAGTAGAATACACCTTAGATCCTGAGAAGTGCAGAAGTATGGATACTTGCTAACTCCACACTCACAGTCACTATAGCAACCTAAAGGGCCAAGTGCCACTGACCAAGGAACAAGGACATGTAACTAATTCCCTCTGGAGACAGTGTAGGAAAAAGAAGTTCTTTGAGAGTCTATGTTCATGGGATGAAGGATTTTTCACCACCCTTTGAGCAGTAGTGTCCGCTGATTCCTCTAGTTCCTGTGGATACAACATTCCAATATTGCAATCTTAGTTTGTTGTCTTTGATGTAATAAAATATTGGCAAAAGAAACTTAGGGGAGAAAGCTACTATTATAGGCTCCAGATTACAATTCATCATGTGGGGGGATTCATAGTAAAGAAAAATTACAGGAGCTGGTCACATCTCATCTATAGCCTGGAACAGAGAGTATAAAATGCTTTCATGTATGCTAATGCTTAGTTCACTTTTCTGTTCTATACAATTCAGTGTATATCAACAGATACAGGATTTCATTCCACAGAGACACCTGGAAGTCTCTATATCCCAGACTCAGAAAGGATAACATCCAGGGCTTTGCCAACTGGAGAACTCTCTGGAATTCTGCCTCCAGTCAGATTTATGGAGCCTGTGGCCTTTACTTTGGTTGGAAGGGATCTTATAAAGGGAGTATGTGTTAACAGGGCATCATGAAGAGCAGCAGCTGAAAGTGATTGAGAAAAGATCCAGACTCACATTTGGTTTTGGAATATCTGTCTGCTGTTTCCATCAGGTGTCTGCAAAGCCTTGATATAATGAATGTGGAGGGCCTGAAGGATATGAAACTGACCCTACCTCCCATTTCTATGTCTGAGGACTGCCTGCATCTCAATATCTACACTCCAGCTCATGCTCATGAGGGCTCTAACCTTTCTGTGAGTGTCAAGTCATGGTCAGCTTGGGGACAGGGTATTTTTTCATGATGATAATAAAAAAAAATTTTAAAGGGGGAGCAAAAGCTCCATTGCAGTATGGACTCTGTTGAAAAGCCTTGCCCTATTTGGGTAAAAAAAACAAAAGGCCTTCTCAGTCACACTATGCAGATGAAACCTGGGTAAGGGACACAAAGCACTGGAGCACTGAGTGATAAAAGGCTCTAGCTCTTTGAGAAAACCAGGACTCATTCTACAACCTGAGCCCCAGAGAACTGCTTAGGTGCTCAAGGCTCCATATTGAGGTCACCCATTTCTTCCTTTAGAATATCTGTTGTGCCAATGAGAGTTGATGATTCTTTCCATTTTTAATCTGGAGAGATATCCATGGAGACATCCCTCTTTGTTTCACTATGAAGAGCCTGAGTAATGATAACATTACTGTATACATAGAATCATTAATTCAAACTGAGATATATGGTGAGGATGGGGGCTAGAAACAACCTGATGAGGCTACTAGAGGCCCCTAGCCATGACCAAAGCCCTGAAGTGCTGAGTATTTCTATGTATTTGTGTAGCTTCACAGAAGCACAGAAGTTGATTGATACCCTAGTAAACAGTCCTGCAGAGCTTTGGCTAGCTAGGAGCTTCATGGCATCTCTATTGACTTCTCCAGGTGATGGTGTGGATCCATGGTGGTGCTCTGGTTGGAGGAATGGCTTCCATTACTGATGGATCCATATTGGCAGCCTCAGAGGACGTGGTGGTGGTCCATATCCAATATCGCCTAGGTGTTCTGGGCTTTTTCAGGTGAGCCTAGGGCTGAGCTAAACAGAAGCACCTGAGAAGAACCTAGATGGCCCTTTGATCCATGCCCCTCTACTTCACAGCACTGGAGACCAGCACGCCAGAGGCAACTGGGGCTTCCTGGACCAAGTGGCTGCCCTACGCTGGGTCCAGCAGAACATCGCCCACTTTGGAGGCAACCCTGACCAGGTCACTATTTTTGGCGAGTCAGCAGGTGGTGCAAGTGTGTCTTCACATGTTGTGTCTCCCATGTCCAAAGGACTCTTCCACAGAGCCATCATGGAGAGTGGAGTGGTCCTGCTACCTGGCATTGTCTCTGACACCCATGAGATGGTCTACACTGTAAGTGCCCTTATCCATCACAGGCCTAAGTAGTTGGAAGTTTTTCTGTGTCCTTCCCAGTCCTACAGCTGCTTGGTCCCAAGTACACAGAGGCTTATATTACTTACAAACTGTATGGCCTATTGGTCAGCTTACATTAGCTAGCTCTTTCAACTTAATTCAACCTATTCTTAATAATTTGTATGTTGTCCCATGGCCATGGCATTACTGGACTGCTGGCATCTTGTTGATCCTCAGGCAGTTGGCTGGCATCTCTTCTGACTCCACACTTCTTTTTTCCATCTTCAGTTTTATGTATTACCTGACCTTATTTTGCCTTGCCATTGGCCAAACAGCTTTATTTATCAACCAATAAGAGCAACACATATTCACAGTGTACAGTAAGACATCTCCCAGCACCCTAGTCTACCCCCTCAGCCTTCATGGTCTGGTACTCTGGTCTTCTGTTCTGTGGGGAAAACAATGATCATGGGAAACAATTTTTTTCCAGTAATATTTGAGAAACTCAGGGGTTAGCCTCTACTCACCTCTACTTCATACTGAGTGACAATGATATCTCAACATCAAACCACTCCTAGCAACTTCCAATACTGACAAAAATAAATAGGCATGTGCTTTGGGAGGTGGCTCTGTGGGTTTTTAAACGTGCTTGGAGTGCAAGCCTGAGGACCTAAGTTCAAATCCCCAGAACCTTCAAAAGCCTGGAGATAGAAGCATGTATCTGTAGTTTCAATGTTCCTGTGGTCAGGTGGGAGGCAGAAACATGGGAATCCTTGGATGTTCACAGAGCAATTCAGCTAGCATAGAAGCAGTAATTAAAGAAGACTGCCTGTCTCAAATAAAGGGACATCTGTGAAAAAAGGATTCTTTGTCATCTAACATTCACATACAAACATTGGCACACTTAGTCCTTCTCTCATACATGAAACAAAGAAAGATGGGTGGAGTAAATAGAACTAATCTAGGCAAAATAAATAAATAAATAAACCTACAAGTATGCAGATTGAAAGGATACTGCTTGCATTGAAGAATATGACAAAGGAAACAATTTATATTTATACCAAATCACACACAACACATACTATAATGTGGTAGTTAGTTCAATAACATCAAGTTGGAGTCAAGAAAACTCTTCTCCCCACTTGTTCTCTTTACAGATGGTGGCCAACCTATCTGGATGTGAGGCCAAGGACTCAGAGGCCCTGGTGCACTGTCTGAGAGGCAAAAGTGAAGCAGAGATTCTGGTCATTAATGAGGTAGGTAGAACTGTGTGTCTTGGAAGATCTAGTCAGATTTTGTGTTCTTTAGTTCTGTGTACAATATGAACACCAAGATAGGCTAATCCAAGTGTAGATTCTCTTCCAGAGTGAGCTGAGTACCCTGAGGCTAGTAAGACATGAGAAAACGGTAGTGGCAACTCATTAGATCAGTATATGTATTTTATTGACCTTCAGCATTAACCTTTAATGCCCCCCCAAAGGTCTTCAAGGTGATTCCTGCCATGGTGGATGGGGTATTCCTACCCAGGCATCCCAAAGAGTTGTTGGCATCTGTGGATTTTCACCCTGTGCCCAGCATCATTGGTGTCAACAATGATGAGTATAGTTGGATCCTCCCCATGGTGAGACTCAATTCCAACCTTCTGGGAGACTGGAGACTCATACATTAAGTACTGGGAACTCAATACATCTCTAATCCAAGTCCATCAGATTCCATACTTCTGCCTTCCAGGTTTTGGGCTCTGCTCAAACAATAAAGGAAATAACCAGAGAGAACCTGCAGGATGTTTTGAAGAAAACAGCAGCACAAATGGTGAGATACCTCTGTTCTATCCAAATAGAGAGTTCCCTTATATCTCCTTCTTAGACAACATCACTATTAATGAAGGTCAGTATATATGTGTGATTCTGTGTGGGGTGACCTCAGACCATGAATCTTTTTACCTATACCCTATGTGATCACAAGCTCCTCATACCAAAGGCTGTTGCCTACCTAACCAACAACATGCCTAACCTCATTTTTCCTGATCTCCTTCGTATAGATGCTGCCTCCTGAGTGTGGTGACCTGCTAATGGAAGAGTACATGGGGGACACTGAGGATCCCCAAGCCCTCCAAATACAGTTTGCAGAGATGATGGGAGACTTCATGTTTGTGATCCCTGCACTCCAAGTAGCACATTTTCAGGGTAAGTATTTCTGTAACAAGGCTTAAGGGAGCAGCTCAGATGTGTAGGTCCCTGGTAAGCACTGTCTCATGTCTAGTTAAAGAGAGTGACATCTAGGTACAGAAGAGAAAATGAGTTGCTGATAATCTGTTGACTTGACATAACCATTCAGTTGGGAAGGCCATGAGCACTGTTTTGCCATGGGCATTTTCATAGCTAGTACTCCAGCTTGGAACTTCCTCTCCTCTTTAACATTTATGATTCTGAGTAACTTTATATCAAGGTACCTTGTCATCAAATATGTATTAGAAAAACTTCAGGTGAGGGATCAATAAGTCACTTGTTATCCCCACCTCCAGGTTCCCACAACCCTGTCTACTTTTATGAATTCCAACATCAATCCAGCTTCCTCAAGAGTATCAGGCCACCCCACGTGAAGGCTGATCATGCTGATGAGGTTCCTTTTGTTTTTGGTTCCTTCTTCTTTGGCATGAAACGTGAGTCTTCCTTATTCTCCTTGAGCTGATGGAGGTCTTAGGTGACACCTCAGGGACTATTGAGCTCTTAGTCTATTTGAGGAAAACTAGGTTCTGGGAGATGATAAAAATCAAATGTGTACCATATCATAGCCTAAAAACTTAGACGAAGATTAGCATTGGGACCTGTCCCAGTCTAGCCTGGGACAGAGACGACAGCACATTGGGGCACGCATTCAATTAGAGACATGCGTGGATGTTGGGTATTGTACAGTGAAGAAGGGAGGTAACAAAGCTGATAGTTACAGTCCTGACAGCAGCTGGGATTGTGAGTGTGAGGCATGATTTGGCAGTTGTGTGAAGTGTCATGGACTTCAATATTTATTTTTCTCATGGCTCCAGTTGTCCTCACTGAAGAGGAAGAGCTACTGAACAGGAGGATGATGAAGTACTGGGCCAACTTTGCAAGATATGGGTGAGAACACACCTCTCTCTCAATCTTCTCTATGCATTATTGGGAAATGTGAGTCCCTATAGGTCTCCCTTTGGGGTGGTTGTCTCTTTAGCATTCACGGGTCTTCCATCATATAATAGTTTGTTCTCTACTAGATAGCACATTTATACATATACTTTTTAGGTATCAGTTACTGGTCATCTCACAGTGACCTGGCTCATGAGTCTTAGTGTATAGTTCTTTAGATTTTGCCTCTTAGATGTAGACATAAAACAGGTCAAGTAGTCTTCCCCCACATAAATCAGAAACTAGTAGGCGACACTTGTATCCCTATATCAGGACATTTATCCCATCAGCCCCATTAAACATAAGCCTAATTGTTCCACTGCCATGACCCAAATCAGGGGGCCAGCCTTTGGATTAGAGTGACCTCACTCTTTCCTGCTGGGTGGCATATCCACAGGAACCCCAACAGTGAGGGTCTACCCTACTTGCCCGTGTTGGACCATGATGAGCAGTACCTGCAGCTGAACATCAAGCCTGCTGTGGGCCAAGCCCTGAAGGCCAGAAGACTGCAGTTCTGGACCAAGACTCTGCCCCAGAAGATCCAGGAGCTAAAGCGATCTCAGAACATGCACAAAGAGCTCTAGTGCCCTGTGTGAGGAATGGTGTGTGGGCTTGGCTGATGATGGATATTGGGCTGGAATCTATGGCTGGATCCCAGTTCTCTCTCCAGTCCCTGCCCTCTCAGACAACCACCAGAGGAGCCCAGTTCCAAATTCTCCACAATGGCAGCTGCTCCCCCCATCCCCGGAGCTGCTAGCTGCTCAGAACCCAGCCTACCATGATGGGCCCAGCTTGTGGAGGACATGTCATCTCCCTGTCCCATGCCTGCAGAGTATTTGGGCCCCCGCCTCAGAGCAACCATAAAATTTTTCTTGCTCCCGTCCACTGCCTCACCTCAGGGGACTGGAGAGGTCACCCAAGAGTGCTTTGCCTAATAAACCTGGTCTTTTACTTTTTCAGTTTGATCTGGTTTTTGTGTTGGTAGAGAAACCTATTTTCCAGGTATAAATACCTTTCAGCTTGAAGTTCCCAATACATATTGAGGAATCTGTGTCGATTCTAACATTCACATAACCTCTGCACTTGTATGTTCTTCAACATTTATGACAAATCCTCTCCATGTGACTCTTTATTCTGCTGGATCATTTTTCATAATACCCATTCAATTAATGCTCCCATAACAACGTGGATTGTGAGCCACCCCAAACCTCCTCATCTCCTTTTACACTCCACTGGTACTAAGCCCATTCCATCCTTCTTCCCTTCATTTTTTATTCTCCCTGTCATCTTCTCTAAGACTAAAATCCTCTTTAAATAAAGCAGAAGTTTGAAGAACATTGATATGGGTTCTTCAAAAACCCATATCATATGGGTAAGTTGTGTCAAAATCACATGCCCTCTCTCATCAGGGTCACACTTTTGGTGACCATGAATTCAAGGTTAAGATACCAACCTGTTTACTATATTGTGATGTCTAGCTCTCTGACCCAAAAATGATAACTTGTGTTTTCACTGAGTAGATGGGTTAGTTAGTAGTTCTCAGGATCCAGACCTCCAATATGTCTCACTCTTAATAACATCACATTGGAGCCTAAGTTTCAATATAGAAATATGACTTACAGATACTCTCAAAACACATCACATAGAGGTTCCCAAGTCAGTGACTGGACTTGAAAACATCCCATTGTATTTGTAGATTAAATGTCACCTACAATTTCATTTTAACAAATAACAAATCGATATTGATTTCTTTTTCCTACCCTGTTCATCATTCAAGTCCATTCATCTATTCTGTCCCAAAGTAGTCGGTTGACACTATTTTATTCTAGATGTAGGTTTAAATATCTACTCCAGTCTGAGACAGTATGTGTGTGTGTGTGTGTGTGTGTGTGTGTGTGTGTGTGTGCACATGTGTCTGTGCATGCACATGGATGTTTCTGTGCATGCATGCATCCATACATATTTGTGCATATGTGTATATGTAATTTTGTGTCTGTGTGTTTGTGTACACACATGTGTGTATGTGAGCATGCATACAATTGTGTGCATGTGTGTGTCTGTATGCATGGATATGTGGGTTGCATGTGTGTGTTCAGATGTAACAAGTTGATTACTTTTGCCTGCTGAGTACTTTGTCTTAACTTCTAAGAATTCTATAGACATGACAATGTCTATATTTGCATGATCGCAGCACATCTGTGAAGATGTTTGACTATGGGGTGAGGGGTAATAGAAGGCCCATATGTGTACAAAAGAGATTGCTGTCCCCAATCTCCCTGAGCATTTGTCCATGTATGGAGGGGAGGTATTCTCCTGACTTCCATGGTTCCCTTGCAAATTCCTGCTCTATGTTATAAACCTGTTCCCCTTGATTATCCATATACAGGGCTTTCATTCTTACCTCTTTGCTGTTATTAAGCATCTTTGGCCTTTCTAATGAATGCACTCACTTTTACTTTATGTCATTATACAAAAGTGTGCAATTATGCCTAAGCTGCCTGAATTCTCCAAAAACATTTTCTATTTTTCATTCAGAGACCAGATCCTTTGTGCTAGAAACCCTTATATAGCCTAACCCCTTATGTTGGCTCAGCTTGCCCAACAATCCAAGTTTTCCAAGGTTGGCAAACTCCCTCTTTTAAAATCCATTCCAAGGAATACCAATCCCAAGACAGCATAACCTCTAGGGTCAAAGTGAAGATTATTGATTGTCCATCCTGGACACCATGCCAGAGAAAGATACCCTCCAGGAGGGCTGCTGCCAGATTCTCCAACTATGTCCTGAGCTCATTATTAAGCTCCTGATGCCAATGGTTAAGACACATCAGGATGTTCAGGTAACACAAAGACTCTAGTTCCATGTCTTTGATCTTAGAAGAGCTGAAACAGTCCATCTCCTAAAGCCCAGCTGTTCCTTCAGTGGGGAAGTTGAGGGAAGAGAGAACATCTGCCTAGCCCAGGACTGGGAGCACAGATAATTTAAAGGGGAGACACTGAACTGACATCATGCCTTGCTGACTGGGGGTGGGGGATGTGTAGCTGGAGAGCTTCTCTCCAGGTCCCACTAAGCCCCTGCAGTCCCACAACACACATATAAAATAATTACTCAGATGCTTATATTACTTATAAACTGTATGACCATGGCAGGCTTCTTGTTATCTACTTCTTCTATTTTAAATTAACCCATTTCTATTAATCTATAAGTTGCCACATGGCTTGTGGCTTACCAGTACCTTACATCTTGCTTGTCATGGCGGCAGCTGGCAGGTCTCTCTGCCTCAGCCTTCCACTTCCCCCAATTCTCTTCTCTTTGTCCCGCCTGTACTTCCTGCCTGGCTACTGGCCAATCAGTGTTTTATTTATTACCCAATCAAGCAACACACATAACATACAGAACATCCAACAGCAGGGATGAGCACAGCCATGGTCGTACCATGCCAGTGGAAACATTCAGAAAAGCATTGAGAAGGAGAGCCTGCTGAGCCAGGCTGTGAGTACTCTAGATTTCTGAGAGCTAGAGAGATGGAATCAGGTTCTCAGGTGGCATTGATGGTTGTCTGAAGTAGATACCCATCCAGTTCCCTCCATGAAGTCTGCCTTAACCAAACAGAAGCTCTTGAACCCGTACTCTTTCATGAATCCTGACAAATTCTCTGGGATTAGAAACTCCTGTTCATGGTTCAGTATCTCAGCATTATCATAAGCTCTGAGCATCCAGAGAGTCCATGTGTTGGAACCAAAGGGCCTAAAAATGTTTGTCAGTTGGATAAATGACTCTAAACTTGTTCTCAGTAGGAGTTACCACCACGCTAGCCACAGTATAGAGCAGAAATGAGCAGGGAAAGGGTGCTGAAGAAGTGCCACACAAAAACAGAGAAACATCCAAATTAAAGACATCATCGGTCTAGTAGAGTTCATAGACACCTACAGAACACTCCATTTAAACACTACAAAATATACATTTTTCTTCAAAGTCCATGAGAATCTTTTATAAAACAGATTTCAAAGCTGCTGCTGGTGGGACACACCTTTAATCCCAGCAATCAGGACTCAGAGGCAGGTGAATGTGTGTTGGAGGCTAGCCTGGTCTATAGAACAAGTTCTGGGGTAGCCAGGGCTATACAGAGAAACCCTGTCTAAAACGAATACATTGTGTATTAGAACACAAAACAAGTTTTAAGAGATACATGAATATTGAAATAATTACACCTATTTGATCACAATAGAATAAAACTCTAAATCCACAGTCAGAGAAACTGTAGAACACATACAATCTTCTGGAGATTAAACAACATGCTACTGGATGATGAATGCATCACTGAAGAAATAAAAAATAAAATGTAAAAATGTGTAGAATCAAATCAAAAGGAAAAGACAATGCCAAACCCTAGAGGACACACTCAAGGCAGTTCCAAGCTCTAATGACTAAATTAAATACTCAAATGTCTAGCCCTTCTTCATCTGAGGGATCCTCAACACACACCTCCTTAGAGAAGCCAGAGCATCATAAACACGGTGACTCTAGGTTGGGGGTAATGGCTGTTAGTATCTAGAATGGCTCCAGAGGCCACGCTGTGCCTTCCCAGGGAACCAAAGTGTGAGAAAATCCAGCAGATATGGTTCCACCACCTGCTAAATACTGGCTCTCCAACACTGGCTCTCTTCTGTCTACTCAATGCAGCCCTCCTGCAGCTACCACTTTGCCCTTCCCCTAAAAAGCTGTTTGCTTACACCTCTGTGAGTACAAATTCTTGCATGGGCAAGGCCTGGAATATCTTCCTCCTAGGAAGCATGGCACATCCATTGCAACACAGACTCAGACCCATCGTGCCACTGAAACAATTTTCTGAATGCTGTGGCTTAAGGACTCCTGCTTCTCCTCTTCTGTAGGATGCTAAGAGTCCATAAGGGGGAAGGGATGTAGACTGGCATCAATGAGTCAGAGACTGAGAAGGTAGGTGGCAAGGGACAATGGAGGACTAAACTAATACAACTGACAGATGACAGTGAGGGGAAAGTGCTCCACGCAGTGCCCACAACAAAGCCCATGGGGTGGCCCTTTGACACACAGGGGTCAATGATAAGTGAAGTTACTCAACCTTAGGAGCCTGTCAGTTGGAGGGGCTTTCAGGAGCCAGAACTATAGGTCAAGGTGCCAGGCAGAAAGTTCTAAACAGAGGGATAGATGTGACTTTTCCCTCATCTGTGGGGTTGTGGCTGTACCTGTGACTCTAGCTGCTATTGATTCTCAGATAATAATAAAATTAATAATGCCTTCATAGTGCCATTAAGCTCTGAGTATCATCTCCTTGGCCATAGGATCCCTCTTGTGCCCTCCAGAATGTCCATAAGCAAGTTTCCTGGCCCTAGGGCAAATAGTTCCTAGACCAGTGGTTCTCAACTTTCCTAATGCTGCAACCATTTAATACAGTTCCTCATGTTATGGTGACCACACATCCCCACCCTGAACTGCAACCATAAAATTATTTTTGCTACTTCATAACTGTAACTTTGCTACTGTTGTAAATTATAATGTAAACATTTATGTTTTCTGGGGATCTTAGACTACATGAGTCAAAGTGTTGTTCCAACTCCAACGGTTTGTGACCCAGAGGTTGAGAACCACTATCTTAGATCCATATTCCTCTGCTAATTGAGAATCTATAGATTATCTTTCCTATGCAGCCCAACTTGGGAGAGGGAATGAACTGGTTTCTAGGGTAAAAGTTAAGTTCTCTGAGCCCTTATGAGAAGTTGAGTCAGGAGGGTACAGTATCCAAGGTGTTTGAGCAACCCTTGATGCCTATCACTCCAGGTGTCCAAGTGTGAGCCCTGCTGACCTCACACCAGGATTGCCAATATAACCCAATCTAAGTGGACATTGCTTACCTCACCCTGTTCCCCTTGCATGTTGTTTCCCAGGCTCTGAAAGGTCACCAAGGCCTTACTGAACATTCTTGCACAGAGCTTTGTCCCATCCTCTTTTATCCCTCCTTGACCTGGCTCATCCACAGGGCCATCAAGGTGGAACTGCTTACACACAGGTCCCAGGATTACATGAGAAGGTAAGTGTGAGAATATGCCTGTGCCTAGCATGCTGCATGAAGTAGAGAAACAGGAGAAGCTCTACCTGCAGGCCAGCCTGGGCCACATAGCAAGATACTGTCTCAAAGTAACCATATAAGTGCATAATAAAATAAAATATCCTGAGTATGCTGGCTAGTTTTGTCAACATGACACAAGCAATAGCTATATGAAAGAAGAGAATCTCAGTTATTAAAATCCCTTCGTAAGACCCAGCTGTAGGGCATTTTTAAATTAGTAATTGAGAGGGGAGGTCCCAGCCTATTGTGGGTGGCACCATCCTTAGGCCAATGGACCTAGGTTCTGTAAGTTCAGAGAATCATGGAGTTGGCATGGTCTAACTGCCTTGATAGGCATGTATCAGTCATGATTTTTGAGATTTGAACCTTCAGTTCCTGGAGGCTTTTTCTGTGCCTTTCAGTTCCTGCCTACAGGCAGGGAAGCATACAGGCCACCTGTGTCTCTTTCTGTACCATAGAGCTCAGCAAAGCATGCAGTTAGTACCTGTCTACACCACTAACAGACAAGTACCACCTACACTCTTTAGAGGAAGAGGAGAGTAACTGGTCTCCCAGCTGAACTGTTCCAGTCCCTGGGCCCTCCCACTCCCATCTCAGCCCCAGCAGCCAGCCAGCAGGTAAGAGTCCTGCAGGCAGGATACAACATCACCACCACCCCTGCCACCCATTCGACCCTGTAACCTGAAAGACCCACTGCACCACCCAAGCCCACCCAGCCCATCATCCTCTCCTTGGTCAACCATCCCCCTCAAAGTCAGCATCCCCTAGAGGCACAAGTACCACTTGCACCAATCAAAAAAAAGAACAGTCTCCCCATGAACAGCAAATCAGCAAAATCAGCAGATCCTATAGGCACAAGCACCACCCATACTAGTTGGAAGAACAACCATAGACAAAACCCATACCAGTTGGAAGAACAGACCCCATAGGCACAAGTAAAGCCCACACCAGCCAGAAGAACTGGATGTTACACTAGATCTAGGCACCCAACCCCCCACAAACCTCAGGTGAGACAACCCTACATGACTTGACAACCAGCCAATAACCAGAACCCTTCTCATTCAGGACAAAAGACAGTAAAGGAAACAGACAATGAAGGAACAAAAGACCCATCCAACAAACACATCACAAGAATCAACACCTGTTCCTATAATTATCCCAAACACAGATGGGTAAATGGCAGTGTCAGAATTCATTCAACAATATAAAGAGCCATATGACACCACCAGAACCTAGTGATTCTACAAAATCAAGACCTGAACATCCCAACCCAGATGAAGCAGAAGAAAAAAAAAACCTTAAAAATAACTTTATGAAAATGATAGAGGCCCTTAGAGAGGAAATGAAAAATTCCCTTAAAGAAATCTAGGGAAAGACAAGCAGAACATTGGAAGAAATTAATAAACCTCTTAAAGAAAGCTGAGAAAACATTATCAAACAGGTGAAGGACACAGTTCAAGACTTGAAAATTAAAATAGAGGTAATAAAGAAAACACAAACTGAGGGAATTCTGGAAATGGAAAATCTAGGTAAATGAACAGGAACTACAGATGCAAGCATAATCAACAGAATACAAGAGATGAAAGAAAGAATCTCAGGCATTAAAGATCCAATAGAGGAAATAGATTCATTGGTCAAATAAAATGTTAAATCCTACAAATTCTTAACACAAAATGTCCAGGAAATCTGGGACACCATGAAAATACCAAACCTAAGAATAATAGGGATAGAAGAAGGAGATTTCCAGCTCAAAGGCACAAAAAATATTTTCAACAAAACTGTAGAAGAAAACTTTCCCAACCTAAAGAAGGACGTGCCTACGAAGGTACAAGAAGCTTACAGAACACCAAATAGACTGGACCCGCCCCCCAAAAAAAAGAAAAGAAAAAGAAAAAAAGAAGTCCCCTTACCACATAAAAATCAAAACACTAAACATACAGAATGAAGAAAGAATATTAAGAGCGGCAAAGGAAAAAGGCAAAATGAAGTAACATACAAAGACAGATCTGTCAGAATTATACCCAAATTCTCAGTGGAGACAGAAAGGCAAAAGGTCCTGGACAGACATTTTGCAGACTCTAAGAGACCAAAGATGTCAGCCCAGAGTACTATACCCAGAAAAATGTTCAATCACCATAGACCGAGTAAACAAGATATTCCATGATAAAACTAGATTTAAACGATACCTCTCCACAAATCCAGCCTACAGAAAGAACTAGAAGGAAAACTCCAACCCAAGGAATTTAGCTGCACTCACAACAGCACAGGTAATAGATAATTTCACACCAGCAAATCCCAAAGAAGGGAAACACATACACACTAACAACAACAACAAAAAAAATTAACAGTAATTAACAATCACTAGTCATTAATATTTATAAATATCAGTGGATTCAATTCACCTATAAAAAGACACGGGCTAACAGAATGGGTACAAAAACAGGATCCATCCTTCTCCTGTATACAAGAAACATACCCCAACTTCAAAGACATTACCACAGAGTAAAAGGTTGGAAAAAGATTTTCCAATCAAATGGAGGTAATAAACAAGCTGGTGTAGCTATCCTAATATCTAACAAAATAGACTTCAAATGAAAATTAATCAAAAGAAATGTAGAATAAAAATTCATACTCATCATAGGAAAAATCGATCAAGATAAAGTCTCAATTCTGAACATATATGCCCCAAATATAAGGGCAACCACATTTGTAAAAGAAACATTACTTAAACTTGAATCACACAACAAACTCCACACACTAATAATGGGAGACTTCAATACCCCACTCTCACCAATAGACAGGTCTGTCAGATAGAAACTTCACAGAGAAATAAGGGAACTGACAAATGCTATGACTCAAATGAACTTAACACACATCTATAGAACATTCCACTGAAACATAAAAGAATATACCTTCTTCTGAGCACCTCATGGAACCTTCTCTAAAACTGACAACATACTAGGTCACAAAGCAAATCACAACAGATACAAAAAAAAATGGAATAACCCCCTATATCTTATTGCATAACCATGTTTTAAAGTTAGAATTCAACAACACCACAAATTACAGAAAGCCTACAATCTCATGGAAACTGAACAATGCTCAACTGAATCACCACTGCGTCCAGGAAGAAATAAAGAAAGAAATTAAAGACTTCCTAGAATTCATTGAAAATGAATGTACAACATGCCTAAACTTATGGAACACTATGAAAGCAGTGCTAAGAGGAAAATTCATAGCACTAAGTACCTTCATAAGGAAATTGGAGAAATCACACACTAGTGATTTAACACACCTGAAAACTCTAGAAAAAAAGAAGTAAATTTACCCAAGAGGAGTAGATAACAGGAAATAATCAAACTAAGGGCTCAAGTCAATAAAATAGAAACAAAGAGAACAATACAAAGAATCAATGAAACAGAGTTGATTCTTTAAGAAAATTAACAAGATAGGCAAACCCTAATCCAAACTAACCAAAAGACAGCGAGAAAATATCCAAATTAACAAACTCAGAAATGAAAAGGGGGACATAACAATAGCGCTGAGGAAATCTAGAGAATCATTAGGTCATACTTCAAAAACCTCTAAAGAAATGGACAATTTTATAGATAGGCACAGCTTATCAAAATTGAATCAAGACCAGATTTAAAAAGAAACTTAAATAGACCTATAACCCACAAAGAAATAGAAGCAGTCATTAAAAGTCTCCCAACCAAAAAAAAAAGCCAAGGGCCAGATGGTTTCAGTGTAGAGTTCTACTAGAATTTGAAAGAATTAATACCAATACTTAATTTGTTCTACACAATAGAAGAAGAAAGAACTTGTCAAATTCTTTTTATGAGGCTACAGTCATACTGATACCCAAACCACATCAAGACACAACAAAGAAAGAGAAATACAGACCAATCTCCCTCATCAACATTGATACAAATATGTTCAATAAAATGCTGACAAACCAAATCCAAGAACACATAAAAAAATCATCCACCGTGATCAAGTAGATGCCAGAGATGCAGGGATGGTTTAACATACAAAAATTTGTCAATATAATACATCATATAAACAAACTGAAAGAAAAAAAACACATGATCATCTCATTAGACACTGAAAAAGCCTCTGACAAAATCCAACACCTCTTCCTGATAAAAGTCTTGGAGAGATCAGGAATACAAGGAACATACCTAAACATAATAAAGGTAATACACAGACACAGAAAGACAAACATGGTATGTACTCACTCATAAGTGGGCAGTGGATGTAAAGCAAAGGGTAACCAGGCTACAATCTACAGCCCTAGAAAAACTAGGTAAAAAGGAGGACCCTAAGAGGGATGTATGGTTCACCCTGCAAAGATGAAATAGATTAACTCTCCTGGGTAAACTGGGGGAAGAAGGAGGGAGGGGGTAGAAGGGATAGGATGTGGAATGGGAACCTCAGGGATCCAGATGGTTGAGTTGGGGCAGGGATGGAGAGGGAGAGCAATGAAATAAATATCTTGATAGAGGGGGTCATTATGGGGTAAGGGAGAAATCTGGTGTCAGGGAAACTCCCAAGAATCCCCAAGGATAATCCTAGCTAAGACTACTAGCAATAGTAGAGAGGGTGCCTGAACTGGCTTACCCCACTATTCAGATTGGTGAATGCCCTAACTGTCATCATAGAGCCTTTCTCCAGTAACTAATGGAAGCAGGTGGAGAGATCCACAGCAAAACAGCAGGCTGAGCTCCAGGAGTCCAGTTGAAGAGAGAGAAGAGGGATTCTATGAGCAAGGGGCATCAAGATCATGATGGGGAAACCTACAGAGACAACCAAACCAAACTAGTGGGAACTCATGAAATTTAGACCAGCACCTGTGGAGCTTCCACAGGACTGGACTAAGCACGCTGTATAATTGAGACAGTTGTGTAGCTTGATCTGCTTTAGGGTTCCCCAAGCAGTAGGATCAGGATCCATCCCTGGTGCATGAGCTGGCTTTTTGGAGCCCACTACCTATGGTGGGACACCTTGCACAGCCTTGAGGCAGGGAGAGGGGCTTGGACCTGCCTCTACTGAATGTACCAGGCTCTGCTGACTCCCCATGGGAGGCCTTACCTTCTTGTAGGAGGTACTGGGGGTTGAGTTGGTGGGGGGAGACTGGAGGGTGGGAGAAGGGAAGAGAGGGATTTGTGATTGGTATGTAAAATGAATTTTAAAAATTCTTTAAAAAACAGCTGGAAATTTTGTTAAATACTTCTATTGGCTTAGCTCTGGCTTTTGCTGTATATCTTTTTCAAAGTAATAATCTTTTTTCTTCTAGCAAGTTTATTGATTTGTGGTCAAAACATACTATTTTGTTTCCTAAAAGTACCAGATTTCAGCTAATACCTTCTACACAAGTAGTATTTGTAGATGCCAGGAAAAAAAATGGAAAGGGTGCCCTGATTTGTAGAGATGCTTAGCTAATATTTACTCAAGCAGAAGCTTCTGTACAATACATAGAATTATGCAGGATTTTCATTGCCTTACAACATTACCCCAAACCTCTAATTTATATTGGGATACACAATACACATTGCTTATGGTGCAGTGTCTAGAAACAGCATGGGTCACCCCATCAGACTCCTTTATTCATAATTTACTACAACTAATTCAACAGAAATCAGGGGCAAGAGAGAATTCAGTTTATTTTGGCCATATTAGGTCACATTCTAATCTTCCAGGACCTTTATCTGAAGGTAATGTAAAGGCAGACTCCTTTTCAACACTGTCACTTTTACTGGGAACTAAACACCTAAAGGAAGCATAAGACGCTCATGTCAGGAGCCATTATCAAGAGCTATTACAGGTCACACGATTATGCAGTAATTACTCAGCCTTCATTTGATAAGGTCAACCCATTAGAATTAAGGATTCTTCTGTAGGAAACCATCACACAAGGCATTTTGGAATTCCTGCCTTTTGAATGAATTGGCTGTTTTCTTGCTGTAGCCTTTCCCCATCTGTTACAAATTTGGGATTCATTTCCCAAAGTTTAGCAGTGTTCTGGTCATTTATTGGGTATAATTTCCCCTATGCATTTGAGGTATATTGATAGCATCCCCTAGCTATGTGTGAAAATAGTCACATAGTCCAAGCCTGTTTCCCACAACCAGGTCTTTGTTCCTTTCTCCAATGTAAATGTAGAGATCTGTCTTCCTGCAATTATCTTTGTTGGCAGGCATTTGGTCAGTGTTAAGTGTCCAGGCAAAAGTACCTCATTTGAGACATTCTCCAACACCCAAGGACATAAAATTACAACATGTCTGAATTTGTTGATTCACAGCCTTTAGATAGATAGGTAACAAGTGTGCCCTGGTTTCACCCCACTAGTAGATAGGAAAGTGCTGCCCCAAGCTAACCTTACACTAATAAATTCTTACCACTTTTTACTTACTTTCACTTTATTAATCAGCTTATTATCTAACCACACTTAGGAATGAGTATTACACACAGATTCCCCTTTTTCCCTTCTTAGACTTCTCTATTGATTTAAGGTCTCTCTCTCCCTCTCATTTGACCCCATTCCCTTTAAGAGTTCATTGAGGCTCTTACAAGTCACTCCCACCTTGAGTCATAAAGAAAGCCTGACAGTTACCACCTTGTGCAGTAACTGTTCTTATCTGCTTTCATGACCTTGAAAGAGTTCAAGTTTTATAGCCTTGCTTTGGCCAGAGAATTGCTGATTGTATGTGCATAAAAAAAACTAGAAACTTTGGAGACTCAGGGTAGAACAAAGAAAGAACAGCAGAGAGAGAAGCTTACTTATAACAATGCAGAGATGGACTGAAAGAGCACAGTGTGCATAGATTCATTCCTTATCCCTCAGATTAGATCCTCAGCTGATTGTAGAGTCTTCTTTGACCTCTGGGAGAAAGTCTTTGAGGCTGGCTCCTTAAAGGCTTTTGTTATTCTTATGCACACTTTCATCAAAATGTGTCATCACTGAAAGAAAGATTTTGCACTAACTAAAGAGCAAGCTTGCTTGATAGCTAAGTAAAGCCCTTCATGTGTAAAAATTAATATCATGCCTCTTCCTTCTTATGCTGTGACTCCCTGAGAATTAATGGCAAGTCTTATTTGGCAAATGGATGTTACTTGTGGCCCTAGTTTTGGGAGGCTGAAATAGGTACATGTCATTGTGGACACCTTTTCACTACTCATTTTCACTATGCTCTTGTTAGGAGAAGCAGTTAAGGATGGGATCATCTATTTACTCAGAGCTTTTTTAAGCACCTGTAAAATATTAAAATCTGATCACACTCCTATGTAGTAGCTAGAGTTTTCCTGCCTGGCCCACAGTCAGGACAAGTCTCTCTCACCTGCCAGTCCCACAGCTGCTCAGACCCGACCAAGTAAACACCGAGACTTATATTGGTTACAAACTGTATGGCCGTGGCAGGCTTCTTGCTAAATGTTCTTACAGCTTAAATTAATCCATTTCTATAAATCTATACCTTGCCACGTGGCTCGTGGCTTACTGGCATCTTCACATGCTGTTTGTCATCTTGGTAGCTGGCAGTGTCTCTGACTCAGCCTTCCACTTCCCAGCTTTATTCTTTTCCTTGTCCCGCCTATACTTCCTGCCTAGCCAATGGCCAATCAGTGTTTTATTTATTGACCAATTAGCAACACATTTGCCATACAGACCATCCCACAGCACTCCTAGGTATACTGCAAAGCCTTTTCAGCAGTTTTTGTCAACAGTATGGTATGACTCACACTACAGGTATTCCAAAAACCCTCGAGGTCAATCTTTTGTGGAAAGAGCTAAAGGACAATGTAAAAGTTATTTAAAAATAGAAGAAGGGGAGAAAGGGAGTATGGCTACTCTTCACAATATTTTATCTTCTATTTTATATCCTTTAGTTTTTTTATATTTGTGCAAGGATGGCCTTACTGCAGAAGAATGTTTTGGGCCCCCTCCCAAACAAATCAACGTCACAGTTCTTTGGAGATTATGTCTGGTCAGTGGAATAGCCTGGATCCAATGATTCACTGGAACCAAGGATGTATTTGTGTTTTTCTTCGGGATGCTGAGAAGCTGCTGGGGGTACCTGAAAGACTGACTCGACCTATGGAAGATGGATGAAGAGGTTCAAATATGTCTGCAGAGGTTTTACCTGAGGAAAAGAAAGTGAAAAAAGATAACAAAGCCAAGAAGAATAGAGTCTCTCTACCAACAATGACTCAGATGAAGAAACTAGTGAGTGAGGGGGAAAGTTGGTGATATCTCAGGGGAAGGGTGTGACAGCAGAATTCCTGTTCCTTGATGTGTTGTCCCTGTTGACTGCATCAGTTATTGCTGAGACATATTGGGCTTGTGTGCCTAATCCTCCTGTGTTCCACTTTGTTAATGGGGAAGCATTAATTAAGATTAATTAGCAACTCTTTGTCTGCTTTGAAAACTGACTTCCTGAAATTTAAAAACTTAAAAAAGTGTAACAGCAAGGAGTCATAGAGTCGGCCTGGTCTATCTACCTTGATAGGTATGCATCATCGCGTTTTTAAGATTTGAGCCTATAGCTCCTGGGACACTTTGTGTGCCTTTTTTTATTTAAAAAATTGTTTTTATTCATTTTACATACTAATCACAGATCCCTTTCTCATCCCTCCTCTTGCTTCCTGCACCCCCATTTAACCCCCCTGACCCATCCTTCATCCCCACCTTCAAAAGGTTAAGTTCTCCTGTGGGGGGAGACAGCAAAGCATGGTCAGTTGAGTGCCTTTTGGTTCCTGGGAGCTGAGACACTTCCTCAGGCAATGAAGCATACAGGACACCTATGTGTTTCTGTGTTCCTTAGAGGTCAATGAAACATGTAGAACTTGACTGAGCAAATAACATTAGACATTAATCTTTCATACCCTATCTAGCTCACAACCACCATTGTATTCTGTTCTGATAAGTCTAATTACTTGGAATAAACTTGTCTCAGCCTCAGTCTTGCTGAGACCCTGCCAACCTGGCCTTATTAATTACCACAAAAATGTATCAGGGAACCCTGTTTTGGTAAGAAAGCACTGACCCTTACA
Organism: Peromyscus eremicus; assembly: GCF_949786415.1. Taxonomy (NCBI): domain Eukaryota; kingdom Metazoa; phylum Chordata; class Mammalia; order Rodentia; family Cricetidae; genus Peromyscus; species Peromyscus eremicus. The sequence continues at coordinate 103,887,342 of NC_081420.1, forward strand.
GCAGACCAAGCCAGAAGTCATATCTATTCATAGATCAAGACCCAGCCATCCCTATCAGGACAATTCATACCTCTCAGGTCCATGGCAGACTCATCTGTTTGAAAGAGCATCAGTATGGGTTTCCACATCATCCTGGGTGTGCTTTTCGCTAAGCCACCCTCTAGTACAACAGAGATTTTTCATCTCCTGAGCCTACTGTGGGGTGCTATGAAGAATGGGCCTCCTACTTGGCCTCTTGAGCTCACCTGGGACATGGAAGGGGGACTTCAGGGCAGATGCTCTGAGTTCTGGGTCACCCCATGTGAAGGGGACCATGATGATAAGCTTCCATTTGTCTTCAGATTGTCCTTTGGGGCAACAAGAGTGAGACTTCCTCATTTTCAGGAAGTGAGTCAGTAAATGGTGATTGTTCTCCTTTCCACGTGTGGAAAATGAGTCTGGAGGAAGGACAGATCAAGTGTGCATCTTCTTACAGCTGAAAAGACAGCTGCTGTGGTGTTAGAACTCAAGCTCCTTTGGCACAACTTATGCTTTCTCCTCTTGTTCCCATCCCAACTGACCATGATGCTGTGCATAAGATCAGGAGTGGGGGACTGTTTGTGTTGTTTATTTATTGAAAGGTTCTCATCATTCCCAGCCCTTATATGGGTCATGTAACCCAGCATGGCCTCTAACACATAGAAGTCTTGACTAGAGGAGGGAGGTGGTTCAGCAGTTAAAGAGCACTGACTGATGTTCCAGAGGACCCAGGTTCAATTCCCAGGCCAGGTTTAAAAAAGAAAAACAAACAAAAAAAAGAAGTCTTGACTAGTGGCCTGAGAATACAGGGGTGCACCACTACAGCCAGTGTCAGAGTTTTTGAAAGGGCATGGTTATTTTTTGCTACCTTCTATGTGCCAGAGGGAAGGAAGGCATTCTGGGATAGAAATGAGCCTATATTAGTACAGGCAAGATGGGCATGGGGTAGACTTGGACTCTGGCATGTAGAGGGGAAAGAAGGGACCAGACCAGGGCCCAGGGTCAGGCTAAGCAGAGATGGTAAGTATGGAACATAGTCTGGCAGCTGCAGGTGTAGTCAAGACCAGGACTCTTGTCTGCCTCCTGTCTGCAGTTCACCTCACTAAGGAGGAGCTACTGAGCCAGATGAGGGTGTACTTGGCCAACTCTACATGATATGTGTGAGCAGGTGGCCCTCCCTCAGTCTCCTGAGGGTGGATAAGCATCCAAAACTCTGCTTAGCTTTTCTGACCACACTACCAGGTAAGTGTTCTCAGTGCCAAGATCCACTTAGATAGGACTAACTTATAGGTGCTGGTTCCTGGTCATTAAATAATAATCTAATGGGTAGGCTGCATATTATGGTTTTTAACTATAGAAACCTGTCTCTGTTAGTTAGCTTCTCTGGAGTTGTGAGTTGTTGCCTTATTACCCTTTGCCAAAGAGGGATGCATTGACTGCCCTGGGAAGGGGAAATAGATGAAATCTCCATGAGTAAACTGGGGATCAGGGGTGAGCAATGGGATAGGGAATGAGAGCATAAGGGCATAGAAAAGTTGAACTGGAACAGGGAGGGAGGGGGAATGCAATGAAAGAGATACCATGATAGAGAGAGACATCATGGGGATAGAGGAAAACCAGGTCCTAGGGAAGTTGTCAGGAATCCCCAAGGATGACCCCAGCCTGGGCTACTAGCAATAGTGGAGAGGGTGCCTGAACTGAACTGGCTTACCCCAGAGATCAGACCAGTGAATACCCTAACTGTCATCACAGAGCTTTTCTCCAATGACTAATGGAAGTAGATGCAGAGATCCACAGCCAATCACTAGACAGAGCTCCAGGAGTCCAGTCAAAGAGAAAGAGGAGGGATTCTATGAGAAAGTGCATCAGGGTCATGATGGGGAAACCTGCAGGGATGACCAAACCAAACTAGAGGGAACTCATGAAAGTCGGATCAATGGCTGTGGAGCCTACATGGGACTGGACTAGGCCCTTTGCATGGTGAGACAGTTGTGTAGCTTTATCTGCTTGGGAGGCCCCATGGTGGTAGGATTAGAATCCATCTCTGGTGCATGAGCTGGCTTCACGGAGCCCACTACCTAGGATGAGACACCTCGTGCAGCCATGAGGCGGGGGGAAGGTCTTGGACTTGCCTCTACTGAATGTACCTCCACATGGGAGGCCTTGCCTTCTTGTGAAAGGGAGTGCGGCATGGGTTGGGAGAGGAGGCTGGGGTTTGGGAGGAGGGAAGAGGGGGATCTTTGATTGGTGTGTAAAATGAATGAAAATAATTTCTTAATAAAAAAAGAAAGGAAGAAACCTGTCTCTGAAGGAAAAGACAAATAGTCTAGACTATAAGTCTCTACAAGCAACAGATATTAGTGATTTTTCTTGGCTTGTCTAAATCAGCATATTCACACCTCTGTGCCTTCATTCTACGGCCTCCTTCATCAACCATACTGGCTCTAACCAGTAGATGAGGCTTGGACTCAAAAGGACTCTGAGTGAAATTTTTTCCATCCTGCTAGTAAAAGGTATTTCCAATGGCCTGTATTCAACCAGGATGAGTGATATCTGCATTTGGACATGCAGTTACCATTGGCCATGATCTGAAAGTGCGCAGGTTCTGGGTCTATATTCTTTCCCCCAGAAGATCCAAGAGATAAATAGGGCTAAAAACAAGCACATAGAGCTGCAGCAATTAAGGTCAGGGATATTTTGAGTGCAAAGGGATCATCCTGAGGTGCCATCCACACTCAGAAAGCCAAGGCTGACTTCATTATTTATGTCTCCATGTCCATGCATCCACTCTTCAACAATCTGTTCATCTAACATTTATGAGGAATCCCCTCTGTGCCCCTAGGCACAAAGCCTGCATGGGCCCTTTCTTGTTTCATACCATCAGTAAATGTCTCAAGTTGGTGTATATGTATCCTCAGCAAATACACAAGACAATGTATATGAGCTATTGGTAAATGCCCCATTGACAATGTTTATGTATCAATCACTATGGATACCACATCCTCCACACTCTTCACTGAGCCTGGGTTTCTTCCTCTCTTCCTTTCCTCATCTTCTCCCCACCCTTCCTCTCTAAGTCTCAGACTTCCTTCAAAGTAAGTAGGTGCTTTGAGGAGTGGTGACCTCACTGTGAGTAGGTTTCACATTTTTGTGCCCATATCTCAACAAGTCCTGTGTTTTCACATATCTCTAAATGGCCGATAAAACCCTGATTAGCTGCAGGTCTCTGTCTTAGTAAGTTTAAGCTACAGTGACGTTTAATCTTGATTGCCAATTTCATAGCATCTGGAATCAACTAAAAGACACACTTTTGGGTGGGTCTTGGAGAGCATTTCCAAGAAGGATTAGATGAGGATAGAAGAGCCTCTTCCACAGTGTGTCCCACACATAAAGAGGTCCATGTAAACAGCAGTGTTCCTTGCCTTCCTGCCTCTGCCTCTTCCTGGTGAATGCATCTAACTGACTCTGCTGCTGATGTTACCATCTGTTGATGACATCAGATTCCAGTTTCTTCAGCCTTCTCACGTGTGTTGAAGACTAGAGACTCTCCAGGAATCTTCCAGGCCTTCAATGCCAGATTGGAACTGCCGGGACCTGAGCTTCAGAGAATAAGCAACTACCAGTGTTGTGATCCTCTCCAGGGTGCAGATGGCTATTATTAGAGCACCCAGCCCTTCTTGTATAAGTCAGTCATTCTAGTAAATCTCCCTTTATAACATATGTATATTCTATCTCTACTACTTCTTTAGGGAACTCTGCCTAATACAGCTGCTGTAGCAAAATCATCTTATGCAGCCAGCTCTGTACTGAGGCAGATGGCTATGGCCCAGTTACTTGGAAGGCAGGAACATGATATATGCATGTGCTCAGGATTCCAAGAATAACCCATATGATACAGGGGCATTACAATCAATAATTATATATAAACATGTTTTATGACTGTGTATCTATCATAAGTTTTCAGCTTATAAACAATAAAAATTTGTTCATAACTTTCGAGATGGAGAAGTCTAGGTCAAGATGCTAGTAGACTTGTTGTGTGGCAAGGGCTAGAAATCTAGCCCAAAGATTGTAACTCATGTCCTCATAGTATACAAGGTATAAACAATAGTTCCTATGACTTCACAACTAGTTCTTAATATGATTCATCCTCAACATATGACACAATTAGGCATCACCAATGACTGACATTTAAGACAACCCACCCAATCAGCTATTTATTTCACAAATAGTGAGTGACATGTTTCTGAAGATCTGGACCTGTCCATTAGGCCCTCTAGCCTGAGACTCTGTGTGTGTGTGTGTGTGTGTGTGTGTGTGTGTGTGTGTGTGTGTGTGTGTTGGAGTCAGAGTTTCTTCCCATCCACCAGGGCCTGGAGATACTATTAGGCTCATGTCCACATTTTCCTGATATCAATAAATATGTTTGACACTGAGGTGTGTCCTGGAAGTGGGATGGGAGCATCAGAAGGTCCAGAAATGTCCAGGAGAAGAGCATCATATCCCTGTCTCCCTGAGTACCTGTCCATGTATGGAAGGCTATTTTTAACTTTCACAGATCCCCATGAACTCTTCGGTTCCTTGTGACACAATCATCCTTCATCTTCCACATTATTAATTTATACTCTGACTTTATTGTTGTCCCTAAACTTTTTCTGGGTCCTCTATTAAAAACTTTTACTTACACTTTATGCCATCATACAAAGGTGAAAAAAAATGTGTTCAATCTGTCTCTGTGTTCCCTTAAAGCATTTATTCTGTCATTAAAGGGCTCTGTCCCTGTCCCACCACTGGAAGCATTGCCTGGTTACAGAAGATGACCAGTTCAGGCTCCATAACCTCCATTACCAGGAGTCTTCACTAGGTCACACTCATAGATTCCGGGGAGTTTCCACTACAATAGGTTCCCACATTGCTTCCCAATGCCCCCAAATTCCAGGCATCTTTCCCAGTACCCTCTCCTTCTGTCCCTCCCAGCCATCTCTGATCCTTTCTGTTTCCAATCCCACACACTCCCAGTCCACCAGCAAAAACTTTCCTATTTCCCTTTCCCAGGGAGATCCATGCATCCCCCTTGAGCCCTCCTTATTACTTAGTTACTCTGGGTCTGTGGACTGTAGCATGGTTATCCTTTACTTAACAGCTAATATCCACTTATCAGTGAGTGCATACCATGTTTGTCTTTCTCCTTCTGGATTACCTTACTCAGGATAATTATTTCTAGTTCCATCCTTTTGCCTGCAAATATAATGTCATTTCTCTCTAACAGCTGAGTCATACTCCATTGTTAAATGTACCACATTTTCTTTATCCATTCTTCAGTTGAGAGACATCTAGGTTGTTTCCAGTTTCTGAATATTATGAATAAAGCCTCTATGAACATATTTGAGCAAGAATCCTTGTGGTAGGATGGGGGGTCCCTTGGGTATATGCCCAAGAATGGTATAGCTGGGTACATCGATTCCCAGTTCTCTAAGGAACCACCATATGGACCTACAATTTGTTCTGCCTGCACATGCTGGGATAATGGTGGTGCATAAGATGTGGAAGTGGCCAAGCAATACCTGATCCAACCTGACAGGCCCATGCCATGAGAGGGAGCCCACACCTGACACTGCCTGGATGGCCAGGAATGGGAGGTTGGATAGCCCAGAGAGCTAGGATAGAAGCAAATACAACTGGAAAAAAAAGGTGAATTAAATGATTCCTAATGATATTCCATTATACACTTAGATCAGTGCCTAGCCCAGTCATCAGAGAGGCTTCATCCAGAAACTGATGGGAGCAATTGCAGAGACTCACAGCCAAACATTAGGCAGAACTCAGGGATCGATGTAGAAGAGGGGAAGGAAGAATTGGAGGAGCCAGAGGGGTGGGTCAAGGACACCACAAGAACATGGCCCACAGAATCAACTAAGCAGGGCTTATAGGGGCTCACAGAGACTGAAGCGACAATCATAGAACTTGCATGGGTCTGAGCTAGGTCCTCTGCCTATAAATTATGGTTTTGTAGCTTGGTTTTCTTGTGGTACTCCCAATAGTGGAAGTGAGGAGGGTCTCTGACTCTCTGACTTGTTCTTGGGACCCATTCCTCCTACTAGGTTGCCTCACCCAGTCTTGATCTGAGGGTTTGTGCTTAGTATTATTGGAACTTGTTATCCCCTGTTAGGTTGATATCCCTGGGAGGTCTGCTCTTTTATGAAGGGAAATGGAGGAGGAGTGGATCTGGGGAATATAAGTGAGGTGCTCCTGAGAGAAGTGGAGGGAGGGGAAACTGAGGTCAGGATGTAAAGTATGAGAGAAGAATTAAAATGGAGGCTCTGTCCCTCCTTCTTTAAACCTTGATCCTCTCCTACCTCCTCCATATAACTAACCTGTGTCACCCCAAGGTACAAGTATTTAGAGGTTTCTTCTGTGAACTTGAAGGCCAGTCATAGGACATCACCAAAATGATGATTCTTGCAATACCAATCTTCAACACCAAGAAACAGAGAAAGATGAGGATGAGCTTCAGCTGGGCTCAGGAGCTGGGCAGAGAGAAAAGCCCTTCCTTTGAGTGCAGGAGGGCTAATGCCTGGGATTTCCAGAAGAGCCTGAAGGCATTATTATGTTCCTGCTGTACATACCTCTGTGAGGTTGTTATGCCTGAGTTGGGAGCTCCCCCTCAACAAGACCACCAAGGAGCCAATTTCCGGTGCAAGAACAAAAGGTTTCTTTATTCAAACCTAGCCTGGGCAGGGACCTCGGCTGACACCTTGTTACTGTGAGGGAGGGAGGAAGCCCTGAGCACTCATTACAAGGGGTTTACATAGGAAAAGTTTACAAGCAGTGGGTTACATATCTCAGGATTAGACTAGAGGGCTAGAGGTGAGGTAGTTCTTTGAAGTTACTGGCTGAACTATAAGTGTGAAATTACTAATGGTTGATAGGATGCAGGTTATCTACAGAAACATAATTTTTTTTCACTCCCTATATCTTGTTTGCTGAGTCCAGGATATATACATTTAGATTTATTGTTCCAGCCCTATTTTCACGTGAGTTCAATCTCAGGTCAGCTCTAAACTGCTGGTCAGCTTCTGAGTTCACCTATAGATCAGCAGATACCTTCAGATGGGGGCCGACTCTCAAGAGGGCTATTGATGTTTCCCCTTCAAAGTTTCCCTGGCATTTCTGAAAGTGCCCTGGACCCTGCCAAAGAGGTTATTAGACTTTGAGTAGTGGTCTTGTTGTTGAAAAGCTTTATTTATTGTTGAATGGTGTGTGCATTGCTTGGTTAATTCTCATAGAATCCGAGCTATTCAACCACCTTGACATCAAGTATGAGAGAGTTTCTGTCACTGGAAAGAGTTCCCTGTGTTATTTTATGTTACTCTTTTTCTGATCACTGGTCATAGCAAATATTGACTGCTTTCTGATGGAATAGTTTGGAAATGGCCTATGATTTTAAAGATGAAGGCCCTGGCTATTCTATCATGGAAAAGGAATGATTGGTGACTCTTTCCATTCCTTATATAAGGTCTTTGAGATTCATGTGGAGCTGTCCTTTGACTGACAGTGTCATATGAACACATGTTTTACTCACTCCCAGCTTATTTGTTACTATGCTCGGGAGGCAGTATATAGGAGAGAATATATGTGTGTCTCTCTCTTCTGTATATGTATCTCTCTCTCTTTCCAGGGCCACAGAGTTTATTTGTATATCTTACAACAATGATTACATCAGTCTATATTTGCATCAAACGATAACTATTAAGTGACTATTTTCCCAACATGAATCAAAAGATCCTTAGAAAGTCATAATTATAAAATTCAATGTTTCCTGGAGGAGGTAGACAAAGTTTATCTAGGCAAAGGAGGAGAGGTCTTTAATGTTTCCTCGTGGTCAAACATAAGGGAATGGGAGGGTCAAGATGGAACATGGACGAAGTGGGAAAGCAATGAAAGAGATACCATGATAGAGGGAGACATCATGGGGATAGGGAGAAACTGGGTGCTAGGGAAGTTCCAAAGAATCCATAAGGATGACCCCAGCTTAGACTACTAGCAATAGTGGAGAGGGTGCCTGAACTGGCTTACCCTAGTAATCAGATCAGTGAATACCCTAACTGTCATCATAGCCTTTCTCCAGTAACTGATGGAAGCAAATGCAGAGAGAGATCCACAGCCAAACACCAGGCCTAGCTCCAGGAGTCCAGTCAAAGAGAGAGAAGAGGGATTCTATGCGAAAGGAGTATCAAGATCATGATGGGGAAACCTACAGAGACAACCAAACCAAACTAGTAGGAACTCATAAAATTTAGACCAACACCTGTGTGACTTCCACAGGACTAGACTAGGCCCTTTGCATAAGCAAGACAGTTGTGTAGTTTGATCTGCTTAAGAGGCCCCCAAGCAGTAGGATCAAAATCCATCCCTAGTTCAGGAGATGGCTTTTTGGAGCCCACTACCTATGGTGGGACACCTTGCACAGCCTTGAGGCAGGGGGAGGGGCTGGGACCTGCCTCTACTGAATATACCAGGCTCTGCTGACTCTCCATGGGGGGCCTTACCTTCTTGTAGAAGGGAATGAGGGGTGGTTGAAAGTAGGGAAGCTGGAGGGGCAAGAGGAGAGAAGAGAGGTATCTGTGATTAGTATGTAAAATGAATAAAAAACATCTTAATAAAAAACTATTTCCTCATGGTCACCATTGCCAATTAGAATCTAAAAGGCTAATTGTTAACTTATAATAAGCAAAACAAAAATTCTTATCAAATTATGCTATAATCTATTTTAAACCTTTATATATATCCTAATTTATATAACTATATAATTTCTGCAACATTCCTATCTTTCTTATTTTTATAATTTTCTACTGATTAACTCATAATATGAAATCACATCCTTTTTCTTGATTCTTAGTTTTCAAATTTGCATTTTAGCCGGGCGGTGGTGGCGCACGCCTTTAATCCCAGCACTCGGGAGGCAGAGCCAGGTGGATTTCTGTGAGTTCGAGGCCAGCCTGGGCTACCAAGTGAGTTCCAGGAAAGGCGCAAAGCTACACAGAGAAACCCTGTCTCGAAAAAAAAAAACAAAAAAAAAACAAAAAAAAAGCCAAAAAAACCCAAAAAAACCCCAAAAAAACCCTCAAATTTGCATTTTATATCCACAAAAGCATTAATATCTTCACTACAAAATAAGCAGAAAATCTTTCCAAAATCATTTGTGGGTTTTTTTTTATACTTTCACAATCTTGGTCTTCATCTCCATCTCTGGGGTCCAGTTAGAACACCCTATTCAGCCATTTCATCAATATTAACACTTTCAAATTTATAGGTTTTATATTACTTTTTTAATAATTTTATTCATTGTATTTCCTTTCCCAGACCATCTCAGAGCATCAGTAGTTTGAGGGCAAAAGGGAAGAAGTCAGTGAATGCAAAAACGACTATACAAATGATTTTATTTTTTAAGTAATAAAACTAAAAGAGGAAGTGGGGCTGTGTCCACACAACCAGAAACTGAAACTTTGTCACACAGTTTCTTTAGCTAAACAACAGTCATATGATCTCTTTAGCTAGGTTATGAGAACTCAAACTTTGTCATGCAGTCTCCTTAGCCAAACAAAAATCATACAATCTCTTGGGCTAAGTGGTGAGTTGTGCCACCAAAATTCTCATCAACTTTTTGGAACATGGGGTTTTTTTTGGTGTGTGTATATGTGTGTGTGTGTGTGTGTGTGTGTGTGTGTGTGTGTGTGTGTGTGTGATCGGTTCTTTCATTTCCTTTTGCTAAAGCCCTGAAAGCAGAATTGCTCAATCAAGTGTGCATTTAACTTTTAAAGAAATGGCAAACCTGTCTTTCAAAATGACTGCACTCTTTAGTTTCTCCTCCAGTCACGTACAAGGGTGTCAATTGCTCCATATCTTTGCCAACAATTAATATATGAAATGGGTGTAGAGTGGTGTCTCATTGAAGGTGTTTCCATGAGCTTGGGGCCTCTTGCATTTAGATCTCTGTTTCAATGTCTGTCTGTTTGTTTTGTCTGTCTGTCTATCTGTCTGTTGGTGAGACTGTCTCCCTGCCTCCCTCTACAGAAAAGAAATGGCTTGGCAGTCCTGACTTGGATGCCTGCTCTTATCTGAAGAGGTAACTGAGAGAGAGTGGATCTAGTGGGGAGGGGGAGTAGGAGGGATCTAGGAGGAGTTGAGGGAGGGAAAATCATGGTTAGAATGTATTGTATGAGAGAAGCATCTATTTTCCATTTAAAAAAAAAAAAGAACTTGATCATCTTCTCCAGCCCACATTTTTACCATGTCTTTGGCCTCTGAATGATGATGCACAGAAAGGCAGAGCATGTAGGGACTTTCCTCCAGCTGAGCTATGAAAACAGTCTGGAATTAGCAAGAAGCACCAGAATGTCCATGAAACACAAATAAATTGTTCCTTGACCCAGAGATTGGAAGAGTTGGAAACTGTAGCTGGAGTTTTCTCCAGTCCTGCCCAGCCCCACAGACCCCACAACTGCTTATAAAATAATCACTAAGAAGCTCATATTAATTAAACTGCTCAGCCATTAGCTCAGGACTACCACTGTCTAGCTCTTACACTTAAACTCAGCACATTTCTGTTAATCTATATGTCACCATGTGTTCTGTGGCTTTACCTGCTGCCTTTACATGCTGCTCCTGGATGGCAGGTTGGCGTCTCCCCATCTCAGCCTTCCACTTCCCAGACTTCTCTTCTCTCTTTGTCCCCCTTATACTTCCTGCCTGGCTACTGGCCAATCAGTGTTTTATTTATCAATCAATCATCCACAGCAGGAAACTTTTCAGCCCCCACAGTCCGGAAGTTCCTCGGGTCAGAATACTAAAAGTGAAATATCCACCAGAATGGGCAGGGACCACAGATTTGACAAGCATGCATAGGAGGTATGACACTGTATCGAGGGGGAAGCAGGAGAAACCATAGTGTGAAGGAATCCTCAGTGCTGGGCTGTGGGTCCCTAAACTAGGGCTGGAAACATAGAGCCAAGGCCAATCTCAGTTAGCACTAAAGGCTATCCAATGTTGATTCCCACACCAATTCCTAGGCAGTCAGGAGTGGCTAAGTGTGAACTCCGGGCTGTATATTCTTTGATGTAGCTTACTAGGATTTTTGTGATCCTGAAACTCCTACTTCTGGACTTGTATGCTTCAGAGCCCCATTGTATGACAGGTGGAGGCTGGCAAGTGGCTTAGCCAGTTAGGGAGTCTGCTGCCAACCTTGACAATCTAAGTTTTGTCCCTGAGAGCCATATGATAGAAAGAGAACTGACTATCACAAATTTGCTTCTAACCTCCACATGTACTTGATAGAACTTAAGTGCACAAATGCATACATAAATACATGCACACAATACATGAGTAAATGTGGGGGAAAGTTAGAATGTTTGTCAAGTAGATAAATGACTGTGAAGTTAATCTCAGCAGGAGCTGGCAATGTGAGTAGCCACATTATGGAGGCAGATGCAGAAGAGCCAGAATTTCAGTCTTTCAATGAAACTGCCATGAACTATCACAGAGGGTACCTGCAGATTCCATGATCACCATAAGGGACAAGGTACCCCGAGGGTGGACTCACTGCTCTATGAGTCTTGACAGCACAGAGCAGTCTTGAGGATGAAGGTCACTCTCAGAGCTCCTGGCCTTGCACTTCTCTCCATCTGTGGCATCTTGAGTGTGTACCTACTCACAGAAGCCCTGTGGCTTCTCCTGTTACAGCTTTCTGCTCCCTCATCTTCACTCCCACACCCACGTTAGGTTAGAGAGAAAAAGGGTCAGGGATCATAGTGACTCCATGTTCAAGGACAAGGATCCTGGCATTCCAGAAGGACTCCAGAAGCCATGCTGTGTTTATCCCAGAGGCCAGGGATGGAGCAGAAACTGAAGAGGTGGCTTTGTCCCGCCTGCTGGCTATTGGCTGTCTGTGGCTTCTGCCTTATCAGTTTTTCTGCAATAAGAACTTTCTCCCAACCTCAAACCAAATTTCCACACCTACACCCCAAAAGGTACAAATTCCTGCCTGGGCAAGGCCTATGTGCTCTGTTTCCTGTTGTTGTGAGACTGTCATCTTGTAGCAGCACAGATTTAGGCTTATGTCTTGTTCTTCAATTTGGTTCCATTGATCAATGTGTCTTGTTTTCATGCCAATACCATGCTATTTTTATTACAGTTTTGCAGTACTACTTGAAATCTGGAATGGTTTTTTAAGGCATTTCTTTTATTATTCAAGATTGTCTTAGCTATCTTGGGTGTTTTGTGCTTCCATATGAAGCTAGAAATTGTGAAGTATTATGTTGGAATTTTGGAGGGAGTTGCATTGATCTATAAAGTCCTATTTGGAGGATGGTCATTTTTACTATGTCAAATTTACTGATCCATGATCATGGAAGATCTTCCCATCTTCTGATATGGTCTTCAGTTTTTTCTTCAATGACTTGAACTTTTTATCATAAAAATCTTTCACTTGCTTAGAGATTCCTCAAGTGATTTTATATTATTTGAGGTGATTATGAAAGATATTTTCCTGATTTCTCAGTCCATTTGTCTTTTGTATATAGGAGGGCAACTGATTTTTGTGAGTTAATTTTGTATCCAGCTACATTGATAAAAATGTTTATCAGCCATAGGAATTTCCTAGTTGAATTTTTAGGTCACTTATGCATACTGTCATACCATCTGCACATAAAGATACTTTGACTTCTTCCTTTCCAATTTGTATCCCTTTGACCTCTTTCAGTTGTCTTATTGTGCTAGCTTAGAATTTCAATACTATATTGAATAGATATGGAGAGAGTGGACAACCTTGTCCTATTCCTGGTTTTAGTGGAATTGATTTTAAATTCTGTCTATTTAAGTTGGCTATGGATTTGCTGTAAATTGCCTTTATTATGTTGAGGTATGTATCTAATCTCTTCAAGACTTTTAACATGAAGAAGTATTGGATTTTATTAAAGGCCTTTTCTGCATCTAATGAGACGATCATGCATTTTTTCTTTCAGGACCATATTTATCAATTTACCAATGTTGAACTATCCCTGCATCTCTGGGATGGAGCCTACTTAATCATGGTGGATGATCTTTTTGATGGATCTTGGATTCAGTTTGTAAATATTTTATTGAGTATTCTTGCATCTATGTTTTTAAGAAAGAAAAATTGCGGTTTGGGTATCAGGGTAATTGCAGCTTTTTAAAATGAATTTAACAATGTTCCTTTTGTTTATATTTTGTGAAATAATTTGGTGAGTATTGATATTAACTATTCTTTGAAAGTCTGATAGTATTCTACACTAAAACCATCTAGCCCTGGGCTGCTTTTGATTGGGAGGCTCTCAATGACTACTTTTATTTCAGTAGGGGTTATAGGTCTATATAAATTGCTTATCTGATCTTGATATAACTTTGTAAGTGGCATGTATGGAGAAAATTATCCATTTCCTTCAGAATTTCTAGTTTGATGAAGTGCATGTTTTTCAAGTATGTTCTTATGATTCTCTGGATTTCTTTGGTGTTTGTTGTTATATCCCTCTTTTTATTTCTAATTTTGTTAATATGGATCTTCTATAGCCCCCTTTTGGTCTTTTGGATAAAAGTTTTGATAAAACTTATTGATTGTCTCAAGAATAAATTCTTTGTTTCATTGATTCTTTTTATATTGTTTTTCTATATTATTGATTTCATCCCTATATTGTTAGATTACTTCTTGCCATCTACTCCTTTTGATGTGATTTCTTTTTGTTCTAGAGCTTTCAAGTGTTCTGCTGAGTTACTAGTATGAGATGCTCCAGTTTTCATATGTAGGTACTTAGTGCCATGAAGTTGCCTTCATTGTGTCCCATAAGTTCAGAATTTCTTTCTGAATTCTGTCTTGACCCTTTTTTCATTCAGTAGAGAGTTGTTTGGTTTCTTTATGTTTCTGTTGTTGTTAATATCCAGCTTTAATCCATGGTGGTCAGATAGGTTTCAGGGTGTTATTTCATTTTTTTTCTATTTGTTGAGACTTGCTTTGTGTCCAAATGTGGTCAATTATGGAGAAAGTCATGAGGTGCTGAGAATAAAGTATATTCTTTGTGTCTAGGGGAAATGTTCTGTAAATATCTGTTAGGTCTATTTGGTTTATAATATCATTTAGCTTCCACATTTCTCTGTTTAGTTTTGTCTGTATGGTCTGTCCATTTTCCAGAATGGGTTTTGAAGTCTCCCACTATCAGTGTGTGAGGGTCAGAATGTGATTTCAGCTATATTAGTGTTTCTTTTTCGACCTTGTGTGTCCTGGTATTTGTGGCATAGATGCTAAGAATTGAAATGTTCTCCTGGTGAATATTTCCTTTGATGGGTGTGTAGTTTCTTTCCCTATTTCTGATTCATTTTGATTTTAAGTCCGTTTTTTCAGTTATTAAAATGGTCACATCAGCTTGCTTCTTAGATCTATTTGCTTGGAAAATCTTTTATCCAACATTTTACCTGGAGGTGATATCTAGCCTTGATGTTAGGGTGTATTTTTTGGATGCAGCAGAAGAATGGATCCTGTTTTCCCATTCATTCTGTTCATCTGTGTCTTTTTGTTGGGGAATTGAAACTACTGATGTTGAGAGACAGCAGTGACCAAATTATTGTTGATTCCTGTTATTTTGTTGATGTTACTGTTGGTGTTGCTGTTAGTGTTGGTGGTGTTGGTGGCAGTGGTAGTGCTGTTGGTGGTAATGATGCATGTGAGTGACTGTGTGTGTATGTGTCTTTTGACTTTCCTGGTCTATTTGTTGAGTGGATTACTTAATCCCTGTGTTTTCTTTTTTTCTTTCTTTCTTTTTTTTTTTTTTTTTTTTTTTGCTGGCTCTGGGTTGGTTTTATTATAACAAGACCTTTTAAGATTCGTGTTACAAACATACATGATTTACAAATTCTTTTTTTGTTTGTTTTGTTTCTGTTTTTGTTTTTTTTGCAAAAATACAAATTTAATTAATAAAATAATAATGTTTTTTTAGAAAGGAATTCAGGCTTACTTTGGAAGAGTTTGACCAATACTGAGCCCACACTTGAATATTCCACTTTTCTCTCTGTTGTCAGTTTCTTGATTTACAAATTCTTATATCCCCAAAATAAACAAATCACATCCTGGTCTTCTAAAACAAATTTATTTATTTATTTATCTATCTATTTATTTATTTATTTAATCTTATAATTTAATTTAATTTTACATATTAGCCATGGATTCCCTTTTTCTTCCCCCTCCCCAGCCCCCTTCTCCCCCCCTGCCTTCCCCCCAACCCACCCCCATTCCCATCTCCTCCAGGGCAAAGACTCCCCTGAGGACTGAGTGTTTTCTTGAACGTACTTATCCTCTTTAGGTTGGAGTTTTCCTTCTAGCACCGTCTTTAAGGCTGGCTTTGTAGATAGATATTGTTTAAACTTGGTTTTATCACGGCATGTCTCATTTTCTCCATCTATGGTGATAGAAAGTTCTTCTAGGTATAATAATATGGGTTGGCCTCTGTGGTCTCAGACTCTCTACAGCACATCTGCATAGGCCCTTCTGGTTTTTAGAGTCTCCATTGAGAAGTCAAGTGTATTTCCAGTAGGTCTACCTTGATATATTATTTGGTCTTTTGCCTGTTTGGCTTTTAGTATTCTTTCTCTGATCTGTACAGTCAGTGATTTTATTACAATGTGCTGAGGGGACCTTCTTTTCTGATCCAGTCTATTTTGTGGTTTGTATACCTCTTGGACCTTGATAGACATCATCTTCTTTAGGTTATGGAAATTTCCTTCTATGGTTTTGTTGAATACATTCTCTGTGCCTTTGTCCTGTGTATCTTCTCCTTCTTCTGATCCTATTATTCTTAGTTTTGGTCTTTCCACAGTGTCCCAGATTTCCTACAAGTTTTGTCCAGGAGATTTTAGATTTAATCTTTCCTTTAATCATGTATCCATTTCTTCTACTGTGTCTTCAATGTGTGAGATTCTCTCTTCCATCTCTGGTATTCTCTTGGTGAAGCTTGACTGTGGATTATATTCAATTCCTAATTTTTCATTTCCACATCTTTCTCAGTTTGTGTTTCTTTATTGATTCTCTTTCCACTTCATGTCTTGACATCTTTTATTCATTTCTTTCCACTGTTTATTTGTGTTTCCATACATTCCTTTAAGGGATTTATTCATTTCCATTTTAAGGACCTCTATGATATTCATGAAGACTATTTTTTCCTGTGCTTTAGCTATGTTGAAATATTCAGAGCCTGCTGTGGTAGGGTTGCTAGGCTCTGGTGGAGACATCTTATCCTGGCTGTTGTTGATTCTGTTTTTACACGGGCATCTAGGCATCTGGGGGTGGGAAAATTGTAGTTCTTAGTGTTGTTGTCTTGGCTTTTCTCTGTTGGATGGACATTTTGTTCCTTGTTTTCTATTGCCTTCTTTGATTCATAGGAGAGTGTGTTAGCTGTGTGTTGCCACAGGAAATTCTTTTGGGACTCAATAGGTTTGGCCACTGGGATTGAGGTAAAATGTGTTTGTGAGCACTGGGAGCTTAAACTTAGGAATTGAGATGGACTCGAGGTGGGGGGGCATCTGAAGGGGTTCAAAGAGTGAGGAAAGCAGTGTTTTTTAGTTAGTCCTCCAGGAATGGGGACAGTGAATGAGTTGAGGCCACAGCAGATCTACTGCACTGCTGAGGATTACACTGGGGATTGGACTTGGAGGAATGGAGGGAGGGGTGAAGATCTGCAATAACCTTACTTACTTCCTGGTTTAAGTTGCCTGTGGGTTCCCAGGGAGTGCCTGCTGCATTTGGGGACAGAAAAAAAAAGCAATATGTGGGCATAGGGACATTAAGAAGGTAAGATTTGTGGGACCCCCTGGAGATGGGTGCAGGGGAGGAAGGGAGGCTGCAGCAGGTGTTCTAGTGCAGACCTGGGGATGAGGCTGAGGAGACAGGATGTGGAGGAGAAGAGGGAGAGGTGAGGATCTGCAGTGAGACTACCTGCTTCGATGTCTAGACCTTATCTGTGAACTTTTAGTCTGTCTGTCTGTCTGTCTCTCTCTCTCTCTCTTATGAATATGTACACACAACTGTCCAATATACACAGATTTGAGACTCTTTTTCATTCTACATATTTACTATGGTCTTCCTCATCATCCACAAAAGGCTCCTGAGTGATGCCTCACTGGGTGACAGAGCACATGGAAACCTTCCCCCAAGCCATGCTACACAGCTTCCCAGGATTAAGAGGACACACCAAGGTTTCCAGGTAACATAAATACACTGCTTCTGTAATTTTAAACTTGAGGGATCATAAACAGCCCAGTCATACCTTAGGTTGGAGAGAGAGAGAGAGAGAGAGAGAGAGAGAGAGAGAGAGAGAGAGAGGAGTGAGAGTACATCTTTTTCTAGTAGGGGCTAAAAACACAAACATTTTGTCTGGAACAGAGAGAGTATTGGATGGAGACACTGAATTAATTAGAGAAGGCAAGTGAAACCATGGCTGCACCATGCCAGTGGAACACTGCAAACCACTAAAGAGAAAAGTCTACTGTTCTGGGCTGTGGGTGCACTAGACTTCAGGGCTAGACAGAAGGAGCCAAGATTAGACAGTCCTCAGGCGTCCCTAAAGTCTGAGGTTGCTTACTACATCATCCAGGAATTCATAGTGAGCTGCTTCAGAATCTTTACCCTGTACTCTTTCTGTATCCAGGCAGGGTGCCCCAGGATTCTGAAACTACTGTTCATGGGCCAGTATCTCAGCTTCGTCATCGGCTCTGAGAGCCCAGAGAGTCCCAGTGTTGGAAAAAATAGGGCCTGAAAATGTTTGTCAGGTGGATATACATGTCTCTAAATGTCTCCAAATTTGATCTCAGTGGGAGCTTGCCACTAGTGTGGGTACAGAATGGCAGAGGGATGACTAGGAGATGGGTACTTAAGGTAACTACACAAAAATTAACAGAAAAAATATGATGAAAATGATATCATAGAACAAATGGACTTAACAGATACCTACATAAAATTCCATCTGAACACTACAGAGCACACATTCCTTTCATCAGCTTCTGGAACTTTCTACAAAATAGGTCATATATTAGGATACAAGGCACGGTTTGACAAATAGAGAAAATTGAAATAATTTGTACTATTTTATTACAATGGAATAAAATTTCCTACCCAGAGCAAAAGCAAGTATAAAACACACACAGTCTCATTGAGATTGAACAATAAACTTTTGAAAGATGAATGTGTCATTGAAGAAATAAAAAAGGAAAATTCAAATTATAAGAATGAAATGAAACTGAAGAGGAAACAAATGAAAAGCAAAAGACAGCAGACAAAATCCCAAGGGAGATATAGCAGTCCATGGGGTGGGCATTTGCAAGCCTAAGTCCCTAGGTATAAATTTCAAATGCCCATGCCCTTCTCCATGTGTGCTTTCTCCATCTGTGGTTTCTCCAACTGTCTTTTCTCCATCTGTGGGATCCTCTGCTCACCTGCTTAGAGATGCATAATCTCCAGTGCAGCCCTCTGTTTCCTGCTCTCCACTCCTTCACCCATGATGGATCTGTGACAAGGGAGTAACCATGATTTTAGGTGAGGTTTGGGGTGAGGGTGACTGATATTCAGAATGACTTCAGAGTCCACGCTGTGCCTTGTGGGGGGGGAGGGAGCAATAAAAAAGCAAAATGATAGGTGGCTTTATCAGCCTGATAAGCACAGGTTCTCTCACCTCTGTCTGGTCAGTGTAGGTCTCCTGTGACAATATCTTCCTCGGCCCCATAGAGCTCCCAGCCACACCTTTGGGTACAAATTCCTACCTGGGCAAGGCTCACAAATGCTTCCTGTCGGGAAACACAGTGCATCCCATGGCAGCACAAACTCAAGCTAAGGAGATAGCTTAGGAGTTTCAATCTGACCCCTCTGGGGGGGGTGAGGAGTCAAATGATCCTTGCACATGGGTCCCATATCTCATATCCCACATATATGATATTTACATTACAATACAATAATAATAAATAATTTTTTGTTTTTTAAATCCTAACCAAAACTTACCCTCCCTCCCCACCTACTCTACCCTCCACTCCATGCATTCCTCCACCTTTTCTCTTCAAACACCAGCTGGCATCCCATGGATTTCAGTCAGTCCTGGTATATCAAACTGCAGTGAGACCGGGAATCCCCTCCTCCACCAAGCTTAGATGAAGCATTCCTGCAGGAGGAATGGGTCTTCAATGCAGGCAACAGAGTCAGACACCCCCTGCTCTCACTGCTAGGAGTCCCACAGGAAGACCAAGTCACACAACTGTAACATATATGTAGAGAATCTAGGTTGGTCCATGAAAGCTCTTCGCTTGTCAGCAACAATAATTTTATGGTTGGGGGTCACCACAACTGTCTTAAAGGGTCACAGCATTAGGAAGGGTGAGAACCACTGAGCTAGCTGACCATGCCACTGGATTAACTTCCTGACTTCCTGAAGACTGTGGTCTGTGGGCTTTTGCTTCTCTTCCTGTGTGTTCAGTGTGAGACTCTGAGAGGGGAAGATGGGAACAGGGTCAGAGCTGCCAACCTCTGCAGGGTAAGAGACTGAGAGGGCAGGAGGCAATGAATCAGGGAGGGAGGAGCTTGCAGTGAATCCACTAAATCCCACAGGGAGGCCCTGCAGCACACACAAGGTCAGTGATGCCCAAGGACACTCAACACTGAAGAGCTGAACAGTGTGAGGGCCCCTGACAAGTGCTGAGCCTGGAGGTCAGAAGGACCAGACAGATGGTCAGGAACAGAGGGACAGATGGGACATTTCCCTTCTCTCTGTGTGGCTGTGGTTAGACTGTGGTTGTTGGTGCTGAGGACACTTGGATAACAATGAAATTATTAACATCTTTATGACATCAATGGGATCTTATGACTCATCAAATTCATCATAGAATTAACCAGGTGCCCTCAAAAGGATTCTGGGAAGTTTCCTGTTCCAAAACAGAACTAGAGCTCTCCAGCCTCACAGCACAGTGCTGAAATGAGAGGCCCAGAGTCCCGTCAATGTGTCTGACCTTGGCAAAGATGCAACTTGGCTTCTAAGGAAAAGAGTATGTGGTCTGGGCCTGTAACATAGTCTTCAGGCCCTTCCAGAAACTGAACCAAGAGAGTACCAGCACAGAGTGTGTATGCAAACCTTAATGCCTCTTATCCCCAGACACTCTAGGGGATTGTGAACTCTGGCAAATTCCTGCCACATCCCCTGCCTAGCCAGAGACACTCTAAGGAGTCACATTTTCCTTAGCCTGTGACCCTTGCCTGTAGATTCTTGGGTTCTAATAGTCACTCGGCATTATAGTCAACAAGATCTAGTGCACTCATTCATGACTGCTCTTCTGAACAGCTTTGGTTCACGTACCTGGACTCTGAACCACAGACAACTGTAAGAAGACACAGAGTTGTATCATATCTTCTTCTACCACACCTAGAGCTGGCTCATCCACAGGGACATCAAGGTGACAGTGTCTTACACATATTCTCTGGGATTACTTTAAAAGATAGGTGTGAGCAGGGTGTAGTGGAACAAGTCTGATAATCCAGCACTCATGTTGAGGCAGAAGAAATAGGAGACTCTCTAACTGAAGTCTGGCAATCCGGCAAGAATCTGTTCATACAACAAAATCCTAAGGATGTTCAGGCAATGAAGGGTTGCTGGGGCAATAGGCTCAGGAAGTCCATCCCTTCCTCAGCATCTCTGGGTGGGTGATGGATACTGGGGAGGAAAGAGACATTTTCTTTAGTGATACAGCTACCGGCAAACCACCCACACTCCTGTAAATAAACCCTCATCTAATTAGGTACTCTAATCAAACTTATTGGATGATCAACAACTATTTAAAAGACAATAAAGTAGACAAGTGACTAGTTGACAGCAAAAAGTGAGAACATTTTGAGCAGTGAGAGTAATAGAGGAATGAAAAGGAACAAAAACCTCATTCACATATTTGAAAATGTCATAATGAAACTCAGTATTATATATCATTAGTATATACTAAGAGAAAACTTAGAGAAAAAAAGAACTCCAACACAATAATGTCTTTGCAGATTATCTACATCAAGGCAACATTACTTTTGTAGAGAGATGTTTTTAAAAGGGAGTATTATAAGATCTTCCATTGTGCTGCAGGCCTAAGCATACTCAGCTTTATTCCTCTGCCAGGTATAATACAAGGCTCTAGGAACCTCACTAGGAAGACAGTAATCCTTGTTTACAATACCACATTCCTGGTGGACTTCTATCCAGTGCACATCAGCAACCACACATGATCCCATTCACCAACAGAAAAGGGGTTCTTAGCATGTAACTCCAGATGCCTCAAAAACCAGATATATGGCAACTGTAAAGGGAAGACTCCTTGCTTGACTGTGTCCTGTCCTCTCCTTGGGGGCCTTTCTTTAACACTGTGCTGCAAACATCTGTTCTTTCAAATGCCAAATCTGAAAGTGGACTGCTGGGAAGAGGAGACTCTTGGATCTATTGAGCTGTGTGAAATCCACACATAGAACTCTTGGGATTCAGCTCTTCTGAGTCATCACTCAGGTTGGGGTTGACTTTGGGATTTCCATGCTGCTGTAAGAAACGTCTGTCGCCCAGACACCACATCCCAATAAAATCACGGTCACCCAAGAAATGAAAAAGATTGCCAGCTCTGCTTCATAAAAAAATTAAAAAATCATAAAGAAGATAAATGTGTGCAGAAATCTCTGGTTTTCACGTATTGGTCACCATCTAACCCCTTCTTGGGCTGGACTAATCCACCCTCAGACTGAAAGGACACCATTCCACTAAATGTCATTTCAGAGAAAGCTGCTCTTTGTGAATGAAATGTCGTGATTGTGCCATGACTCAAGTAGGGCCATATCTTCAAGTTTTATCTAAAGCTGTAACAGTGCCAGACATGGTGGATTCAGTGAGCTTCATATTCTGAGAAACCATATGGCCGGGTGTGTCATGTAGGCAGCAATTCACTGAGGACAGGAGGTGAGCTTTTGACCTTGGAAAGATGTAGGCAAAATCCTCTGATGCATGTATATGGCGCTGCTCTGGCCTTTTGCACATCAGTTGTCACAAAAGGTGCTTACCCACGTGGATCAGATGGGGGAAGCACTCTCAGAAACACCATGCTAATTTGAAACTTAGGTCTGTCAAATTCTACAGTATCCAAACATGATACTCTCTGTGAGGTGAGGTGCCAGGGAGATGGGAGCTTGTGGACCTGACAAACCCAGAAAAGCCAGAAGGGCTTAGCTGGACACTTCCCTTCACCTTTGGTCGTGGAAAGAATCGGGGCTGTCTGTAGCATAAATCTTAAAAGTTCTTATTAATAAAATCAAACCCGAGGCCAGTTATTGGGGTCAGTGCTGGTAGATCAGAGAAACAGAACAAATCACAGCTATCTCACCTCGCCGGATCTTCAGCTGGTCTTGTCTCCTCAGACTGGAAGCCTCTGTGTCCTCATCCCAAAGGCTCTCAGCTGAAATGTGCTTCTCGAAAGCCTGAATGATTAACCAGCCAAATGCTTAACCAGCCAAATGCTTCTAGTTTCTGGTCTCCACGCCTTATATATCTTTCTGTTTTTGCCATCACTCCCTGGGATTCAAGACTCACTTCTTGGGATTAAAGGCGTGTGTCACCACGCCTGGCTCTTTCCAATGTGGCCTTGAACTCACAGAGATCCCAGATGGATTTCTCCCTCTGGAATGCTAGGATTAAAGGCGGTGAGTGCTACTATTTTCTGGCCTCTGTACTAGTGGCTGTCTGTTCTCTGACCCCAGATAAATTTATTAGGGTGCACAATATTTTGGAGAATACAATACCACCACAGCTGTCTAAAGAGAGCATAGCATCCAAGGCAATCCCAGTCTGAGACAGAGAAGAGTTAGCAGATTCCTCATGTCCATCATCCACCCTCACTCAAATCAGAACTTGCACAGCCCAGGTTTATTAGGGTCATTAGATGAAAATGGTGATTCTTGCATGTTCTACCCTGGACACCATGGGGTAGACAGGATACAGCACAGCCTGACTGAGGTGCTGGGAGAGGGAAGAGCATTTCCTCTGAGTGCAGGAGGATGGCTGCCTGATACTTCCAAGGCAGTCTGAAGGCATTATGGAGCTCCTTTTGCAAACACCCCTGTGTGTGCTTAGGGGGCTCACAGGACACTTTAGAATTTCAATAGCCATATTATTTTGGAAGAGCTTCATTATAAAATGATCCACAGATGATCAGATCCAGCCATTTATATGCATACCTTTGTCGTTTTGAGCAAATGTATGAGACATTGTAACCATGTCGTCTTCAAGTGTGAGGTTGTTCCTGTTACTCAAAACAGTTCCATCTCACACCTTTACATTGGCTATTGTCCTGAACCATGTTTTCTAGCAAATAGCTAGCTGCTTTCTGGTGCTGGGGTTTGAAAAGGACCATAATTTAGAAATTTTAAATCTCTGTGCATACTATCATAGCAATGGAATTATTTGCCTGTGCCACAAGTGTGCTTGACATGTCATGTCGCCTGTGTCTCGAAGACTCTTCCACTGTGACATCAGGTAGAGTGAGGCAGATTCAGATTCCCATTCTCACCTCCATCTTCCCTGAAACTGTATGCACAGTGAGTACCCTCTCCTCCTGTCCTCAGTTCATTTTTTAAGCTCCTGGTTCTACCAGCAGTGTGAGGATAAGAAGGCATGGGAAAGTCCCTTGATTCTGGGAACTACTGAGGTTCTCAATGGACACAATTCATACCCCTCTGCCTCACATAGGTTAATGTTCTCTTTGGCCACAAATTGTACCTAATGGTCCCCATTGTGTTTAAAATCATGTGAGGAGGTGGGATGGCTCCTCTGGCTGTCACTCTTCAGCATAGAGTAGTGGGAACAGTTTCATACTGGCCACAATGCACACAGTGTACACTATAGGATTTTCAGGGTGCACACACTCATTGAGGATGTTGAAAATTTTCTACTCTCTTACTGGAAGAATGAGCCAATGCCACCCTGCCTAGTTCTTGTACAGTTGCTGTTCAACATGTCTGGATGTTGCAGCCCAAAAGCTACTGTGGGTTTAGAACTCAAGCTTCTTCCACACCAGTGTGAGCTCCCTACATCTGTACCCATCCACATATGAGCACAGTAACAAGCATCCAGGCAGAAGGGCATGCTTCTTTTTATTATTTATTTATTTATTTATTTATCTAATTTGAGAAAGGTTGCACTATGTTATACTGATTGTCCTAAAGTTCACTTCACAACCAGCATGGCCTGAAACATCACACAGTCCTTCTAACTAGGGCCTGAGATTAAAAGGATGTGCAACTACTCCCTGACCCAGGAAAACAGGTACCCAGTCCTTTCATTGCTGTTTTAAACCAATAGACCATCATCAGTGATGATTCCTGCAGTGCCCTTTCACAAACACCAGGGGGCAGGAGAGAAATGAGGATTTTTAGCCAGTCTCTCTGGCTTGGTAGAGAGAAGAGCCCTTCCTAGGAGTAAAGATGAAATGTGACCCTTACTTCCAGGGGAGCCTGAAGGCATTACTGAGTTCCTGCTATAAACACACTTCTGTGGAGGTATGCATTTCTGAGGATGAACAGGACACTTCACCAAGGAGGTTTTATACTCTCAGTAGCCCTTACCATTGGAAAATTTGTTGTCAGTTAAATATTCTTTTAACATCATAACTTGGTAAATTTGCATAAGGGTAAGAGACAAGCAACAAGCCACTTCAAGGATGAGAATAATTATTTCATTGGAAAATTCAGCTTTTGATCCTTTATGTCTCTGGTCTCTGCTCCCTGCAACCACTTGACTACTTTCTGATGGAACAGTTTGGAAACTCCACAGAATTTAAAAACATCAGAGCCCTGGTCCTCCTATCACAGAAAAGGAATCATTTGTATCTCATCCTACTACCAGGTACAAGCTATTCAAGCCTGTTGTCTCTTGTTTTACAGCGTCATTCTTTATATGCAGGCAACACATTTTACCCACTACCCAGTTCAGGACCACCTGAGTGATCTAATTTAACTACTCTCTTTCATGTCCTTGTGAACATCTCAAACATAGGTTTTTGAGTTCAATATTTTCTTTTCGTTGGGCTAAAGACATCAGCGAAGAACTGCTGAATCTTTTAACATATGCATGTTTAACTTTTAATGCAAATGCCAAACTGTCTTCCATGACTGTCATTTTGCATCTCCTCCAGACAAATGTGAGGGTGCCAGTGTCTTCATATCTTTTCCACCACTTGGCATTATGGCTCCTGAGGCTGATTGTATTGAATGGGTGTGAGGGAGCATCTCATTGCAGATGTTTCAATGAAAATTGAGCCTCTGTTCCCTGCTTCCACTTGCTCCTCTTCCACTTGCTCCTGTTCACTCCATACTTCCTTCCATAGAAATGCACCTCAGCATCTTTATTTCACATGTCTGCTATGGCCTTGGAAATTACCAGCAGAGGGTCTCTGAATGAAGGTGCAGTAAATGAGAATTCACATGGGTTCCATCCCTCCCAACAGCTGTCTTAGTTACTATTCTATTGTTGTGAACAGACACCACGACCAAGACAACTTGTAATGGAAAGCATTTTTTTCTTTTTTCTTCCTTTCCTTTTTTTTTTTTTTTTTCGGTTGTTTGAGACAGGGTTTCTCTGTGTAGCTTTGTGCTTTTCCTGGATCTCACTCTGTAGACCAGGCTGGCCTCAGACTCACAAAGATCCATCTGCCTCTGCCTCCCGAGTGCTGGGATTAAAGGCGTGTGCCACCACTGCCTAGCTAGAAAGCATTTAGTTGGAGGCTTCCTTACAGTTTCAAAGGAAGAATCCATGACCACCATCCTGGTGGGCAGCATGGCAGCAGGCAGGCATGGTGCTGTGGGCTCTTGCTGCAGCTGAGAGATTGCACCCTGATCCACCAGCAGGAGCCAGAGAGTTAGACTGGGTCTGGCATGGTTTTTGAAACCTCAAAACCCATCCCCATTGAAATACCTTCTCCAATAAGACCACACCTCCTAAACAGTCCACCAACTTGGAACCAAACACTCAAATATATGAGTCTATAGGAGTCATTCACATTCTAAGCAGCACACCAGATGACCTGTGAAAAAGACTTGTATCAAGAAGAAGTAGCAGGAAGCCCGGGATACATGGAGAAACTACTGAGAGTAGGGAGAACAGCTGCCATTAATGGCTGGGACAACAGACTGGACAGGAATGCATTGGAGCTGCTACAATGTAACAGTAGGAAGTTTTAATTATTAGAGGAGGCTGGGAAAGGCATGGCTGTGTCATGCTAGGAAAAACAAAAAGAAGCAAGAAGGAGGTTCTACAGTGCTAGGCCATGGTCCAGAGATTATTGGGGTCTGGAAAGCCAGAGGGAAAGCAATTATAGAGGTGGATTGAATAGGGGATGTGGCTTAAGAAGTGCTTGAGTTGCAGTGTCTAAATGAAATAGCCAGCACCTATCGGGAAGGGTCCATGTAGATCCTATGATCACCTTAATAGGTCACATTCTGAGCTCTCTCAGAATATGTTTGTGACACCCCATAAAAAAAGCCACTCCAGTGTAAGGAGGTCTGAAGAGTACAGAACCTGCAGATTAGGTGAAAGAGAACAAAAGGGACATTTCCTTCCTCTGTGTGTGACTGTAGCTGCTACAGAACTCTGGATAATAATGAAGATAATACGTTCATGCTGCCAAGTGGCTCTGAGCATCTCTCCTTGTGGGCCAGAGACATGCACAGGCACCTCTCAAAAGGGGCGGGGATGTAAGCAACATTCCTGGCTTTGGGGAATAAAGAAACTCCAACCCTAGACAGGCAGTGGATGTATATACCTTTAATGCCAGCAGTTGGGAGGCAGAGGTAGGAGTATCTCTGTGAGTTCCAGGCCAGCCTGGTCTCGAGAGTGAGTTCCAGGACATCCATGGCTACATAAAGAAATCCTGTCTGAGAAACCAAACATGGGGGGATGTAGGGAAAGGGGGTCAGCTAAAGAAACCCACCATGACCCTGGAGTCCAGTACCAGTGAAAGAAAAAGCCTAGATCTGGAACCCAAGCCAGAGCTGTTCTAGCACCTCAAGATATAGCCTGACTCCCTGAGCAGTCAGGATACCTTTCCCTCCAGAGCCAAACTGTACCATTGCAGCTCAAAGCCACCAGAGCTGTCCTAACATGTCAAGGCATAGCCTGACTCCCCAAGCAGTCAGGATAGCTTTTCCCCGGAGTTGCAACATTCACTTACATTTTGGTGCCAAAACCCAGGACAGATTCCCTTGGTGCCTGTGCTCTCCCCTTGTGGTCTGAGCCACACTAGGACCCTATCCCTTATCTCCAGTCCATCTGCAATGGACCCAACTTCCAGTTCACTGATCACTCAGCATTCTATCCAACAGCAGTAATTAGAAGAGTTCCCCCTTTAGTCGGTGTAGATACTTCCCTCAGTCTAAGGAATGGCCATTGAGTGTCCAGTACCCTTCTAGTATTGATGGAAGTTGAGGTACCCCCAGCCACAGTCTTTAAGGCTACAGCTGACCATCATCTGACCACACTCCCCCACCCTTAAGAGCTGCAATCAGGCAGTTTCCTTAGGACTAATTAGGTTATTGCATCCTTTCTTGTGCTCTCCCCTGTCTTCCCAACAAAAAGGAACCACAAAAGTCTCCTTTTTCCAGCCCTTTCCTCTGGATGAGACTCTTCCCCTAGAGCTTGGTTTTCTCTTGCCCTCTTGCTTCTACAGAAGCCCTACTACCAGGCACCCAAGTCTCTCCATTGACTTAGCCAGGCTAAGCTTGCTACACTTGACCCTCTGAATGGCTTGGTCCTTATTCAGTTCTCCTTGAGTCCAGGGGATGCCCATGACTACAGGCTGCAGTGACCTTTTCCTTCACCTCTCATCCATGGGAGCTTTGTACTCCATACCTTCACATTCCCCCTTGGAATGTCTCTTAGTAAATCTCAAGCCTTCACACCTGGTACTTGATTTGAAAAGCCCTAAACATGTTCACATTTGCAATAAAGTTTGGCCTCAATATTCCTTAGATAACCAATCTAAATGGCTGTATAATGGCATACTCGATCCCTTTATTAGTCAGGACCTGTACAACTACTGTGAGCAATCAGGAAAATGGAAAGAGACCTTAAAGCTTCCTCTTACCTTCACTCCAAGCCTTCTCTCTGTGCCTCCTGTTCCCTCACCCAGCTCCTGCTATCTCTGAAGTCAGAACAGGATGAATCTATTTCCTTTGATCTGGCTATTATAGACCAAAGCCCACAGCTCCCTCTCCTTGGTCCCTTCAGTTTCCCCTTATCCCTCCTCAGTAACAGGTCATTCACCAGGTCAATTCTCACTGGCACCCACTTTCAGCCCACCAACAGCCCCTAATCTTCCCACTACTCACCTCTGCTCTACATTGGGACCTCCTGCACCTCCTCAATCTAAACCATCCCCAGTTCTCCCTTTGCAAGGGTTTGCTGGGGTGGATAGGTAAATGTCCCCTTTTTATTACCTGAACTCTCCTAAGTAGAAAAAAGATTAGAGTCTTATATTACCAATTCTTCCACTTTTATTAAAGAATTCCAGTACATTACCCTATCCTATGACCTTACCTTTCATGATGTTTGTATGACCCTTATCAACAATCTCCTTCCAGAAGAGGGTATATGAGTCTGGGATCAGGCTAGGTTCCATACAGATGAACTCCATCAAAAGGATAACACTTATGGGGATGGGGGTGGGGAGGGGGGGATATGGAAGGACCCTGAATGGATTACAGTAACCCAGGAGACATCCTATCTAGGAATCAATTTATAATTTTCCCCCTAGCTGGTCTCCACTCGGCTACCCTTAAGGCAGTAAGTAAATTATGAAAAAGTCCAAGAGGTCATCCAGGGAAAAAATGAAAACCCATCTCAATTCCTCAACCAACTTACAAAGGCCCTCTTATAATATACGAACCTGGATCCTGAGACCTCAGATGGAAAGCATCTCCTTATGAAGTTAACTTTTAGGTTCCCCATTACTATCCTTTCTCCTCACCACTTGTCACACCTTTTAACATACAAAGGTCTTCAAACATTACCTCCCTCCCAAGTTTTCTCCCTTCAGGTAGCATTGGTAGAGGACACAACACTGACTTTTCAGTCATGTCTACCTCTTAACATTTCAAATCTTCTCCCCCAACCAGTCCTGGAATTCTCCCCAAACACTCATACACCAATACACTAAAAGACTTATTACCTTATCTTATACATAGACAGGAAGGAGTAATAAGTCAGGCCACTTATACATGGTATACACATGGCAGCTCCTTCTTATATGGAGTACAAGAAGTGTGATATGCTGTGGTTTCAGACAACATAGTGGTTGAAACACAAGCCCTTCCAGCCCACCTCACAAATCAGCAGGCTGAATTAGTAGCTCTTACCCATGTCTGTCAATTAGCAAAGGAACAATCCCTAAAACTATATTCAGACTACCAGCCTGCCTCTGGTCTCAGAAGAATGAGACCTCATAAACCTGTCAAGACTTGAGCCTCACCCTATTGGTTCATGCCCTACCTCTTCTCCTTATACTTCTTCTCACTCATCCATATTGTTACCAAACTCTGTGTATGGAGTTTTGAGATTCAGGACACATAGGGCCAAGAGTTCAACCAGACCACTCATGTGGTAGGGTCTGGAGACTACTGGAGACATAATGCATATTCAGGAAAACACTCTGCCTTTTATGAAGAATGGAGAATCTTTTACATCCTAATTAAGGATGCATAGCACCTCAGAAGGGAAATAGGAGTCATTGATAATACTATAGTATTTATCAAACCAGCCCACCAGATATGCCCCAAATGCAGAGGGTACACATTCCACTCTCTCAACCCCTAGGAATAGATAGACACAGTAGAAGAAGTGGTCCAAAGCTCCTCAAAGGCTCTTATATCACCCTTTTGATGATATTGATCCTATCTCCCTTTCACACCATCTCTTGTTTCAGATCCTAACTACTACATATCAGCTATAGAATAATGCTCACCCTGACCACTTTGGAGAATGCTGGTTGTGTCTCCCTCAAGGGTCAAACTCTCATCCACCATTTGTGGCCTAACCCATTGTCCTATTAGATCCTCTCACCTTACCACATGTTAATTGCTCCAAGCCAAATGTCACTACCACCCCTTATCTCTCTCACATTCCCCTCTTTGGTATTACTGACTGCTTTAACTCTTCAGGAACATGCTTTGTGGGTACTCTGGATTCTGTAGACTGCAGTAATACCATTATCCTTGGTACTACCACCCAGGCCCTATGTCCAAACATTCACAATGCCTCTATTCTCTGTGATACTCAAATTTATCACTGCTTACCTGGTAGGTGGTCTGGGACTTGTGCCCTGGTGTTCCTGTTTCCTAAATTAGGGGTGATACCTGGTGAAGAACTCTTGCCAATTCCCATTGACAAGTTCATAGCAGCATGGCATGATAAGTTAGCAATCCAAGTAATGTCCTGTCTAACAGCCTTAGGAATAAATGCAGGTATAGCCACTAGAACAGCAAAATTGACTAGTTCCCTAGGTATTTACCATGGGTTTTCCTCACAATTCATTTACTACAGGTAGCTCAGACTATTCTTACCATTCAGGGACAAATAGACTCAGTGGCCACTGTAGTACTACAAAAATCAGAGAAGATTAGATTTACTAACAGCAGAAAGAGGTGGTCTTTGTCTTTCTTGGGGAAGAATGTTGTTTTTATGTCAACCAATACTCTGTGAACCCAGGGAAACTTGTTCTGTGGGACAAGATGATCAGAGGCAGAGGTGTGTGGGAGTCTCAGGATCCCTCAGACAAAAGAGCCTTAATGACAGATATTAAATGCTTTTGGGGGAACACAAGCACTTTGGGCACAATTTGGCCCCATTGAAATGTGCTAATAGTCATACCGAGACTTGCTTCACATAAAAGATTGTGCCACCTACCACTTTGAGACAGAAATAGGCGAATGGATTTGCTAATCAAGACATAGTCTTTCTGGATCTGGGTTCTATCTATTTTGAAGCATCCTTCAGATAGCTCCTACCTGGTCCCTTTACAGATGGTGACCAACCTATCTGAATGTGAGCCTGTGGAGTCAGAGGTTTTGATGTGTTGCATGTGAGACAAGAGTGAAGAGGCAATTCTGGCTACTAACAATGTGGAAATATAGCTTAGAGGATGGGAAACAGGAGAGCACAGGACAGCCAGTCCACACTATTCTAAATAAAGTACTCCACCTTTACATCTTCATGTCTTTTTAGTTCTGGGTGCACAGTGAACAGCAAGATAGGCTAGTCTAGCTGTAGTATCTCTTTTAGGGTGAGAGTGGGAGGTGAATAAACATCCTGAGATAAATTTAAGAAATTAGGAAAATGGTGTGGGTAACTGAGTAGCAGGCACCAAAATACCTATGAGGTTGACCTTCAGCCTTGACCTTTAATACCCCTCAAGTCTTCAGAACCACCCCTGGAGTGGTAGATGGGAAATTCTTACTTAGACACCACTTGGAGTTGTTGGTCTCGTGGATTTTCATCCTTTCCCCAGCATCATTAATGTCAACAGTGATGACTATGGTTGGACCATCCCCATGGTGAGGGACAGTTCCAATCTCTGGGAAGACTGGGGGCTCATATGGTAGGTGGTAGTAACTCAGAGATTTGTAGAATCAGTTTTATCCTATCCTATACTTATAACTGCTCTCCATATCCCAGTTCTACTCTGGTCACACCATGAAGGAAATAAACAGAGAGACAATGCAGGCTGTACAGAAGGGCACAATGGTACAGATGATGAGATTTTATGGGTTTTCTACCAATAGAGGGTCTTCCATTTGCTCTGCACAGACAACAATCCCTGAAATAAATGTTGATCTATATGTGTATTTCAGGGTAGGTTCATTCTAGAGTTGGCATCTATCCTTCTATACCCTATGTCATGCAGGGTTCCATCTCTCCCTCCTGAGACTGTTGTACTCTTACTCAATAGTCTACCTAACCTCCATATATCTGATGTCTCTGGTATAGATGTTGCCTCCTGAGTGTAGTGATTTGTTGATGGAAGAGTGCATGAGAGACATTGAGGACCCCCAGAATCTTCAAATACAGTTCAGTGAGATGATGGAGGACTTCACATTTGTTGTCCCTGTGCTCCAAGTAGCACACTTCCATACATCTTTAATGAGGCCAAGGGAGGAAGTTCTGAATTGTGGGTTCCAGGTGAGCTCTGTAGTGATCACTCATGTCTTGATCAGGTATCCAATACCAGGCCCCTGAGGACCCTTACCTCAGCAAATCCTTATGTCTAGTATAAGACATTAGGATTTTATCTATGTCCATGTGAGGAAACAGGATAGCGATACTCACTGACTTGCCCAAATAACTCAGTTGGGATGGTTGGACTCACTGTTAACCAAGGGATTTCCCAAAGACAGTGTTCTAGCCTGTCCAACTCAACTGATGTAATTCCAGATAATTTTACACCAAGGCATCTTTACAGAAAGATAAGGCAGAACAGCTCCAGGTAAGAAGTCCCTATAACATGATGTGTCCTCACTCCCAGGTTCTCATGCTTTTGTCTATTTTTATGAGTTCCAATATCAGTCCAATTTCCTCATGGATATCAGGCCACCTCATGTGAAGGCTGACCATGGTAATGAGCTTCTGTATGTGCTTGGATCCTTCTTCTGGGACATCAAATGTGAGTCATCATTACTTTCCATGAACTTCAGACAGCCCTAGAAGGGTACCTGAAAGAACAATGAGTTCTCTGTCCAGTTGATGAATCCAAGGCTCTGGGAGAGGACAGGAGCAAGTGTGCACACAGCTCATAATCCTGCACCAGAATTGGAACATGGACCCTTCCCAGATTAGCATGTTTTAGAAGGAGTGAGGGCACACTGGAGCAGAAATGAACCTTGGAGAATTCAGTTAGAGGCTTAAGTGGATCTTGCATCCTGCATGGTAATGTAAGGAGGGAATCGGGCTTGGAACTCAGGGTTAGGCTACATTTGGGATGATGATAGTAAATAGAGGTGAGCAGCTACATTTGGGTGCATAAGACCTTATTTTCCTTCTGTCTGCTGTCAACCTCACCGAGGGGGAGAAGCCACTGAGCAGGAAGGTGATGAAGTACTGGGCCAACTTCACAAGGCATAGGTGAAATGATGATCCTCCTTCAGTCTCCTCAAGATGAGCCCCCATCCAGGTCTCCCTTTGTTTGTGGTGGCCTCATTACCATGCATGTGTCCTTCTTTACATGGTAGAATCTTTCCTACACAGGGCACACTTCAATACACACTTATATATGTTGGTAACTGATCATATCACAGTGACCCAGTGGGCAGGCCACAGTTTATAGATTTTTAGATCTTGCCTCTAAAAGGGAGACACAAAACAGGTCAGGAAACCTTGCCCTACATAGAACAGGCACTATTGAATGACACCTATATTCTTACATCAGGATATCTTCCCTGACTCAAATCAGCCCTTGTAACCCTCTCAGGGGATCCAGGCTTTGGATCAGAGTGACCTTATCTTTCCACATAGCTACAGGAACCTCAATGAGGATCTGCCTTACTGTGCCAAATTTACAAGTTGTTTATGCACTGACATCATCTCCTGATCTTAGTATCTCATTTCAGCATAAACAACTTGAGCTGATTTCCTCTCAGCACCATCCTTGTATCTACTCTCAGCATAAACAACTTGAGCTAACTTCCTCTCCACACCATCCTTGTATCTGCTCTCGGTGTAAACAACTTGAGCTAACTTCCTCTTGGCACCATTTGTATCTAATCTCTGCGTAAACAGCTTGAGCTAACTTCATTTTGGCACCATCTTTGTAGCTCATGTATGCCCCACATACCCAAAACAAGTTTGCTCTAGTTTCCAGGGGTTTTGCAGACATTGAAGTCCATATGTGAATGAGTGTATCACATCTGTGAAGATGTTCGGCTGTGACATATGTCCTTGAATGATATGAGAAAGCTAAGAGGTCCAGGTGTCCCTACCAGAAGAGATTCCTGTCCTTGGCTCCCTGAGGGCTTTTCTGGTCCCAAAATTCCATCACACCCTCATGCACTGCTTTCTTTTCCTGTAGTTTGCAAACTGTATGTGGTTTGGGAACATTGTAGCTTCATCCTATTGTATAAAAAGGATCATTTGTGACTGTCTATCTTCCTACCTTTCATACCTCCCCTTGAAAACTCCTGACCCTTGACCACCCCCTACACTTTGATCTTCCATCTGACTAATTTTCATTCTTACCATATGTTGCTCTTAAGGTTTTCAAGCCACTGGTATAAAGTCTTGTATATTGTGTTCTTTACAAAAGTGCCAAATTGAGCTCAATTCGCCTTTTTGTTCTATCAAATCTGTGTGGTGAAGGCTAGCTCTCAGAACCAAAGATTGTACCTTGTACTTTCACTAGGCAGAAATGGGCTGAACTCTTAATATCATTAATAGAATTGCACTGGAGCCTAAGTTTCAATATAGAAATATGACCCACAGATACTTTCAAAACACAATAATAAATATTTTTATGTCAGTCATTGAATTTGGAAACAACTAAAGGTGTCACTACCTATTATATTTGTAGATTATGTCTTTTTTATTTTAAATTTTTTTCATCTTACGTACCAACCACAGTTCCACCTTCCTCCCCTCCTGCTGCTTACCCCCCAACTTCTCCCCACACCACCCCCATCTGCTCCTCAGAGAGGGTAAGTCTTCCTCTGGGGAGTCAACAAAGTCTGGCATACCAAGTTGAGGCAGGACCAAGCCACTCTCCACTGTATGGAAGCTGAGCAAGGTTTCCCTCCATAGGGAATGGGTTCTAACAAACCAGGTCATGCACTAGGGATAGATTCTGGTCCCACTGCCAGTGGCCCCACAAACTGCCAAAGTCACACAACTGTCACTCACATTTAGAGGGCCTAGTTCGATCCCATGAAGGTTCCTCAGTTGTCAGTCCAGAGTCAGTGAGCTCCAACTAGTAACTGGTTAGCTGTCTCTATAGGTTTCCCCATCATGATCTTGACTCCTTTGCTCATATAATCCCTCCTTCATTTCTTCGACTGGACTCTGGGAACTCCACCCAGTGCTTAGCTGTGGATCTCTACATCTGCTTACATAAGTTACTGGACGAAGGTTCTATGATGACAATTAGGGTAGTCATCAATCTGATTACAAGAGAAGGCCAGTTCAGGCAGCCTCTCCACTATTGCTTGGAGTCTTAGCTGGGGTCATCCTTGTGGATTCATGGGAATTTCCCTAACACCAGGTTTCTCCCTAACCCCATAGTGCTTCCCTCTATTAAGAGATCTCTTTCCTTGCTCTCCCTCTATATTCCTCCTCCAACTCTACCATCCTGTT
Organism: Peromyscus eremicus; assembly: GCF_949786415.1. Classification (NCBI taxonomy): domain Eukaryota; kingdom Metazoa; phylum Chordata; class Mammalia; order Rodentia; family Cricetidae; genus Peromyscus; species Peromyscus eremicus. Next base: position 103,922,789 of record NC_081420.1, read on the forward strand.
CCCTCATGTTCTCTTCCCACCTCCCCTTACCTACCCCCTCCAACACTCCCAATTTACTCAAGAGATCTGGTCTATTTACCCTTCCTAGGGGGATCCATGCATGTCTCTCTTAGGGTCCTCCTTGTTACCTAGCTTATCTGGTGTTGTGGATTGTAGTCTGGTTATCCTTTGCTTTACATCTAGTATCCACTTACAAGTGAATAATTGAAGAAGGTATTAGAAAATGGAAAGATCTTCCATGCTCTTGGATAGGTAGGATCAATGTAGTAAAAATGGCAATCTTACCAAAAGCAATCTACAGATTCAATGCAATCCTGATCAAAGTCACAACACAATTCTTCACAGGCCTCAAAAAAATACTAAACTTCATATGAAAAAAAACAACAGGATAGCCAAAACAATCCTGCACAGTAAAAGAACATCACCATCCTTGACTTCAAACTCCACGATAGACCTATAGTAATAAAAACAGTTTGATATTTGCATAAAAACAGACACATGGATCAATGGAATCAATCAAGAGCCCTAACATTAATCTACACACTTATGAACAACTGATTTTTGACCACAAAGCCAAAGATATACAATGGAAAAAAGAAAGCATCTTCAACAAATGGTGCTGGCATAACTGGATGTCAACGTGTAGAAAAATGTAAATAGATCCATATCTATCTCCATGCACAAAACTGAAGTCCAAGTGGATCAAAGACCTCAACATAGATCTAGTTACATTGAACCTGATAGAAGAGGAAGCAGGAAGTAGTCCTGAATGCATTGGCACAGGAGACCACTTCCTAAATCAGTAGCACAGACACTGAGAGCAACAATTAACAAATGGGACCTCCTGAAACTGAGAAGCTTCTGTAAGGCAAAGGACACAGTAAACAAGACAAAACAACAGCCTACAGAATGGGAAAAGATCTTCACCAACCCCACATCTGACAGAGGGCTAATCTCCAAAATATATAAAGAACTCAAGAAATTAGACATCAAAATACCAAATAATACAATTAAAAAATGGGCTACAGATCCAAACAGAGAAGGCTCCACAGAAGAATCTCACATGGCTGAAACACACTTAAAGAATTGCTTAGTCATCAGGGAAATGCAAATCAAAACAACTCTGAGACACTATCTTTCACCTGTCAGAATGGCTAAGATTAAAAACATTGATGAAAGCCTATGCTGGATGTGGAGTAAGGGAAACACTCCTCCACTGTTGATGGGAGTGCAATCTTGTACAGCCACTCTGGAAATCAGTATGGTGGTTTCTCAGAAAATGTGAATCAATCTACCTCATGATCCAGCTATACCACTCTTGGGCATATACCCAAAGGATGAACATGCATATCACAAGGACATTTGCTCAACTATGTTCATAGCAGCATTATTCATAATAGCCAGAACCTGGAAACAACCTAATGCACCTCAACTGAAGAACAGATAAAGAAAATGTGGTACATTTACGCAATGGACTATTACTCAGCAGCAAAAAACAATGACATCATGAAATCTGCAGGCAAATGGATAGAACTAGGGAAAAACATCCTGATTGAGGTAAAACAGACCCAGAAAGACAAACACAGTGTGTACTCACACATAAACGGATATTAGACATGAAGCAAAGGATAACCAGGCTACAATCCGCAACCCCCAAAATTGCTTGGTAACAAAGAGGACCCTAAGATAAATGTGCATAGATTCCCCTAGGAAAGGGAAATAGATAAGATCTCCTGAGTAAATTGGGAATGGGGAATAAGTAAGGGAAGGTGGGAAGAGAACATGAGGGAACAGGATGGTAGAGTTGGAGGAGAAATATAGAGGGAGAGCAAGGAAAGAGATCTCTTGATAGAGGGAAGCACTATGGGGTTAGGGAGAAACCTGGTGTTAGGGAAATTCCCATGAATCCACAAGGATGACCCCAGCTAAGACTCCAAGCAATAGTGGAGAGGGTGCCTGAACTGGCCTTCTCTTGTAATCATTGATGACATCATTGTAATCAGATTGATGACTACCCTAATTGTCATCATAGAACCTTCATCCAGAGCTAGGTGGAGCTCACTGACTCTGGACTGACAACTGAGGAACCTTCATGGGACCGAATTGGGCCTTCTAAATGTGAGTGACAGTTGTGTGGCTTTGGCAGTTTGTGGGGCCACTGGCAATGGGACCAGGATCTATCCCTAGTGCATGACCTGGCTTATTGGAACCCATTCCTTATGGAGGGAAACCTTGCTCAGCCTCCAAAAAAGGAGGAATGGCTTGGTCCTGCCTCAACTTGGTATGCCAGACTTTGTTGACTTTCCATGGAAGGACTAACTCTCTCTGAGGAGTGGATGAAGGGTAAGGTAGGGGGAAGGAGAGGGTTGAGCAGAAGGAGGGGAGGAAAAGAGAACTGTGGTTAGTATGCAAATGAAAAAAAAACACTTTTAGGGGCTGGAGAGATGGCTCAGAGGTTAAGAACACTGCTTGTTCTTCCAGAGGTCCTGAGTTCAATTCCCAGCAGCCACATGGCGGCTCCCAACCATCTGTAATGAGATCTGTTGCCCTCTTCTGGTCTGCAGGTGTACATGCACACAGAACACTGTATACATAAAATAAATAAATCTTTAAAAAAAAACACTTTTAAATTAAAAAGAAATCCCAATGGTGCAGTGTCCTGTTCATCTGCAGAAATGAAAACATCACAGAGGCAGGTGTGCAGCAGGAACAAATAGTGCCTTCAGACCCTAGTGGAACTATCAGGGACCAGCCCTCTTGTGCTCTCAGAAAGATGCTCTTATGCACATGAGAGTGGACCATTCACTGGGGCATGAGCAACCTATCTGTAGCCATACCCCCAAAGGATAGTGACTCTCATTCCCTCTAGAGGTATCAATTACAAATAGTTTCTTAGCAAAAGGTGGAGCCTTGGGAACTTCTCATCCCTTCATGGTAGAATTTTAACTAACTTAACCTTATGTCGGTTTAGTGCAAGTAATCAAGGCTGTTGCCTATGTGCAATTCCCATGTCGTGTCTAGAAGACAGGATTTCACAGCACCTCTCTATTTCTTCCAGCTATTTTATTCTTTCCATTCCTTCTTCCTCAGTATTCCCTGAGCCTTACGTAGAAGGAAGTTGATAAGAAATCCCATCTACGTCTGAGTACTCAAGTCAATTCTAACCACTTTAACCAATTATGAAAACCCTTTGCAATTGACAGTGATTAATGCAAAGAATGATCACCCCCCATATTAGTGATCTCCAATGCAGTGGAGGAACCAAGAGAGACTTGACCAACCTGGAAGAGCTGGAAGATAAATTGTTTAGAGGCAATGAATATACCAGTCTCAGAGTCTGATATGAAGGATTAGCTGCCTGGTGACAGAGAGAAAATGTTTTATGAGAATAGAGAGGTAGATCGATCACAGTTTGGCGTATTTGTGTAATGACATACACAGTTTTTATTGGAGGGGTAAAAGCAAGATCTAAGGACAGCATTAAATTGAGAAAGAAAATTAATGAGCTAGAGGACCAAGTAGCATATGGGTTCCAGAAGGAAGCAAGAAGTAGCCAGGAACTGTTGAAGGCCAAAGGACCCTCCATGCAGTGATCAGGGAGGTCATTTCTTCTGCTGAATAGCTCATACCCCATCTACACAACCCACAGTCAAACATCTTCACTTATCTGTGCTGTGATCATGTAAATGTGGTCTCATCACATCTGTAGAGCCCTTGAAAAAAACAAAAACAAACCTTGATGTAAGCAGAAAGCAAGGAACTAATGCGGTTGTTCTACACACACACACACACACACACACACACACACACACACACACACACACATACTGTCTTAGGATCAAAGCACAAATTGACACACCTAGACATGCTACTCACTTAAAAAAAGTTCCTATCCCCATCTGAGCACAGAAATTAATAAGTGGATTGTTACAACATCAATCATAGGTGACAATCTATGAAGACAATAGATAGTGAGGTTTTCAATTGTTGGCAGTCTTGCTGGCTGATGGGAGGACCTTGGATGCTGTATTCTGAAAGTCTTTGTGGCTCATACTTGTATGTTACAGCCTGATGACCAATGTCATGATTATAAGATTGGGTCCACTAGGCAGTGGCCAGGTAATTAGCATCATTGTTTGTCTATTTTACCCAAGGAGGACACATGAGGCAATCATTGAGTCAGAGAGTCAGCACTCATCACATTGCAAATCTGCTGCCACCTTAACCCTGAACTTCATGATTACAAACATTGGGAGCCAATTTCTGTTGTTTATAAGCCATATGGATTATGATACATACTTAAATACATAGTGATATACATCTATACTCATCTGTATAGTTATTATATATTTATATAGTGAAGATATTTAGAACAAGTTATCCTTGCATTTCTGAATTTATTAGATACTCTCACTCAGTCTTGCTAGTAGTTTGGCCACGCATCTGTCACAACACTCAGCTTGCAGCTTATTATGGTTTCCTCATGGCATCTTGAATATACTAAGACACCAGTGCTGTTACTAATCAGGTTATAATCAACTCATAGATAATGGATAGGGACTTGCTGAGAGATATACACAGGATTTTAATACCCACACACACACCTGATGTGTTCAAAATCACCCAAAGCTTTTGTTTCATTTGCAGAAATTTAGGATTTGCGAAAGAGGAGAAAGAGGGTTGGGAGAGGATGAGGCAAAGAAGAGAGGAAGAGATGCAGGTCCACTAGGATACAAAGCAATGTTGGCATCCACTAGGGCTCACACAAACACGCTGTCATGGGGGAATTTATTGAATATGTGAAACAAGACAGGACCCAGACAAACAGGGTACCAGTGACACACTTAAGTGTGAACTGAACAGATACATGAAGAAGGGATGCATGGACACATGAAGGATGGAGTCACCCCTCTCTTTTGAGTGTGGGGGCACCTCAGGTTGACTCCACTTCTACTCAGGACACTCCACTATGGTGCATAACATGCTACAGCTCTGTGTGCTTGTTCTCAACATCCTTCAGCTGCTGGATCTTCTGGGGCAAAATCTTGGTCCAGAACTGCATACTGTCATCTTTCAGAGCATAGCCCACAGTAGTCTGGATGTCCAGCTGCAGGTACTGCTCATCCTGGGTAAACACAGGCCAATGGGGCATATCTATACTGTTGGGGTTCCTGAGGACACACCCTCACAGCAGATGCGGTGAGGATCACTGTGAGTTATGCTGTGCCCATACCTGATCCTGCAGTTTGGGTCAATGTGGTGCATGAAGCAGGCCAGAATTTAAGGACACAGAAGGATGGTCTCACGAGAGAGTAAAAAACGAAACTCTCAGTACTGTCAATCCATAAGTGGGAAGGCCATCTGTGATGCTTTTCCATTTCTCTCTATAGTAGGCTCATGTACATAAAACTATAGCAGTTTGGCTGCACACAACCCAGGTCACAGGGAGATGACTATTGACTGATACACGGGACACTGTGTGAGAGGAACCTGCCTCTGAGGAATATCCTATCATGGGATAAAGGATCTATACATGTTTCTGAGGCTACCACAAACAGGAGGAGGTCCTGAGAAAATCAGGGGTTGGATCTTCTCACCCATGTCTTGCAGTATTGGCCCAGTACTTCATTATCCTCCTGCTCAAAAGCTCCTCCTCTTCAGTGAAGTCAACTGTAGCAATAAAGAAGACAAAAGTCCAGGTCCAAGCCACCCCATGCAGCTGTGACATCCACAATCCCAGCTACAGCCTAACTGCAGTGCACAAGTTCCCCACCTGCCTACATCCAGGTTCTTCAATTCCTAACCCTCCCCTTACTTGTCCCAGCCTCTAACTGAACCCATTACCTCCACCCCCAGATTATTCTTAGTCCAGAGGCCCTTTCTTTGCTCTGGCATAGTCATTTAAGGCAACATCATAGCTTTAATTGGCCCTCTCTAATGCCAGGCCAGAGACACCCATCAGAGTGGAGACAGGGACAGAAAGAACAGTTTGAACTGGAAAGGATTCAGATTACAGTCCTAGTACACCACTTTGAGCTACAAGATGGCTATGATAGGTTATCCAAGAACCTGTTTCCTCACTTGGACAGTGAGCTCAGTCATCCCTCAGTACTCATCTGGGTTCCCATCCTACTAATGGAAAAAAGGGAAGACTCATATTTGCTACCCAAAAAGGAGGATCCAAAGACAAAGAAAATATCATTACCATGGTTGGCTTTCATGTGGGGTGGCCTGATATCTTTGAAGAAGCTGGGTGGGTGCAAGAACTCATAGGAGTAGATGGGGCAAGGCAACCTGGAAGTGTAGACATCTCGTGACATAGTAGACTCTTAGCTGAACCAGTCCTGCATCATCTTTTATCTAAGATATCATGCCCTAAAGTTGTCACAATGGCTGGGAGTTTAGGGGAGTGTGGACTCCAAGGCTGAAGCATGAGCCTTTGGAAAGACCTTGGTAAAATCATGACCTTGAGTCATTTGAAGAAGTTCTAGGGCATCATTACCTCACTTTTTCATTTATGCCTGGAAAAGGTATCATGCTCTTACACTAAACATGAGGATGTACTGAGATAAGAGTCCTCAGAAGCCTGGGACCAAAGAACAAATGAAGACATAGATGGGGACCTGTACACCAGAGGACTGTCCTTGGACCCACAACTCTGAGACATCTGCTTGGAATCAGGCCTCTTTTTCTTTGTGACACTACTGGAAATTAATCATGTGGCATTATGCACATGAAGCAAGGGTTCTACCTCTGGCCAGAGGCCCAACCCAGAGTCATATTTATAGATGTATTCACGTTGAGCATGTGCTACTTGCAAGGCAGGGGCCGCAAACATGAAGTCTTCCATCATCTCCTTGAACTGTGTTGGAAAACCTCAGGGTCTTCAGTGTCTCCCAAATACTTCTCTACCAGAATGTCAGCAAAATCAGGAGACATCATCTAGTTCGGAGGGATCCAGAAAAGATGTATTAGTAAAACTTCAGCACCAGGAATCAATATCCTCATGTGAGTAGAGAGGGGTCTGAGATGAGAGAAGGTAATTGAAAAAGGGACAAGCTTGAGAGTGACCCCATCCCCAAACAGAAGTATTCCCCATTCTTTATTCAAGTGGCTCTTGGCAATGGCAGATAACTAGAAGCTCACTGTCATTGACCCACAATATAAAGAGTCTTACCAGTTGTGCTAGTGTGCTCTGTAGAACAGCCTGAATGGTCTCTCTGTCCATTTTTCCCCAGTATCAATGTTGCACAAGTACTGAGAGGTGGATGGAAAAGTTCAAGTTGATTTTCAAATAGGATACATTTGGGGCTGTGGAGCTCTGAGCACCCTCTCCCATCCAATCACTTGATCAAGGAGTTGTATCTGGGACTCACCATTGGGATATCCCAGCTATACTCATCATTGGTGATACCTATGATTCTGGGGACAGACTAAAATCTGCAGAGACCAACAGCTCCTCAGAGTGCCTTGGAAAGAACTCCCCATCCACCACAGCAGGGGTGAGCTTGAAAACCTGAGGGGCATTCAAGGTGAAGGATCAAATTCAGGGCCCAGATATTTTCTGATGTCAAATAATCCCATGATGCCCATACACATCCCTAGTTTAGTTGAACTTGTATCCATTTTGCATTGATGGCTACAAGGGCATTAAGCCATGTATATCCATTACATTGTCCCCGAGTAGAAAGGAATTTTTTAAACAAAATGAAATAAACTTTTTATTTGACTTTTCTAAATCTGGTTCAACATGCACAATAGGGTACAAATTAAATTCAAAGACTGTTTCACTCCCTGTTGGACCCCTTCGTAGACACTAATACGATGCAATCAAACCTTGGTAATAGCCAGTATCTCCCCTTCACCCTTGCCTCAAAGGCAGCCCAACAGGGCCTCTGAGTTCATTTGATCATATCCAGAGAGGGTGGCCACCATCTATACAGAGCACAAACAGGAGCCTGTTCATCCTTCCAGGCAGGGAGAGAAGTTTTCCTAATATTCCTAGTTAGTGTGGATGCCCCACAAATCACAGTGGGTAAAGTGTGTGGATTGCAGCAGGAATGCAATTGTTACCACTTCCCCAGTGTTGATATGAGATAGACAGGGGAGCTAATGCACCTGCTGCAATGCTTATGAACACAATGGGAGCTACTAGGTACAACTGTTTGGGGGAGAGAAAATACTCAGCTTAAGTGAGGCAGAGGTGTATGCAGTCTGATCCTTGAATTCTTCAGCAAGGAAGAAGGAAAAAGAAATTCTTAGGTAATTCTATGATGTTTATTGCATTCACAGAGTAGACAGAACCAGAAGTTCTGAGAGTGAGGGCTGGAGTAGAGGACCAGGATGGGGAGAATAGATGAAACTCACTGCATAAACCACCTCAGACTGGGAGAAGAGACCAGGCATTGTGGCCACTCCACTTTGTATAATGGCACCATGGAAGAGTCCTTGTGACATGGGGTACACAGCAAGTGAAGATACACTCGTGCCTCCTGCTGACTCACCAAAATAGTGACCCAGTCATGGTTGCCTCCAAAGTGGGTGATGTTCTGTTGGATCCATTGTAGGGCTGCTACTTGTTCCAGGTAGCCCCAGTTGCCTCTGGCATGCTCATTTCCAGTACTGAGAAGTGGCAGTGATAGAAATCATTGGGCTGTCCTGTTTCTGCCCAGCTTCCATTTCCCTGCCCAGCCCTGGGCTCACGTGATGTAACCCAGGACACCCAGATGGTACTGGATAGTGACCACCATGATGTCCTCAATGGGTGCTTGCTTTGATCTATCATACAGAGAAGCCATGCCAAGAACCAGTCCACTGCCATGGATTCATAGTAGTTAGACATTACAATAGAACTTGTAGTCATATTAGATATGTTTTAAAAATTGAGCAGATATATTTTAGATAGACAGGTCATCTTCAAACCCTTCAGAGAACTACAGAATATGGCATTTAAAATGTTTTAATAACTTAGAAAATTTTTCTTTTTTGTTATGACTATGAGACATGTCGGCTCCTGGCAGTACCAATCTACTTCAGAGAAAATATGGGCATTGAAGAAACTGCGTATGGAGTTAGCTTTCATTGTGGCAAAAGTTAGCCACTGGACAACAAAGTATCCTCGAATCAACTGCTGACAAAATGGACAGACAGGACATGAAACAAAGGACTACTGATTCTTGCCTAAACAAGCGTGGTAAAAATAAAATAAGAGATCACTCCTCTTACACATCCCGAGTGCCACCTGTTGTCTATAATATTCATACTTTGTCTTTGAAGGCAGATCCCAGTGAAGCATCCAAGTTCCATCAGGAAGAAAAGTCTCTCAACCATTAGTCTGCCTCATGTAGCAAATTCTGTCTCCAATACTCCAGGAGACCCTCAAAGAAGGAAAGACATGAGTCCTTTGCACATGGAAATAAAATAAGTGCCCTCCATTCTTACTGGCCAAACAGATACCTCAATTTTTATGACTTAGATGATACAAAGCTCATCATTGGAAATCTGAGTGGGCTTTCTGGGCACAAGCCCTGAATTCATTAATTACAGACTTGACTTCTTGGTGCCTCCGGATTTCTGTCCCTAAGCCCATGAGTTAACTGCCTATGGTGGGCAAGAAGGCATTCTTGGACATAGTATCAGGGTCTATACCGAAGCAAAGCCCAGACTGATTTTAGCCTTTTTATATTCCTTCAGAAGAAATGTCCTTCCACCCCTTGTTTGCTGTGGCCTGACACTCACAGGCAGGTTGGAGCTCTCAGAGGCATGAGCAGATGAGTAGATGCTGAGGTATAGGCTGTCTCCAGACACAGAAAAAAGAGGAGGGGAGCTTTTGAACAGGGTCTCAGCTAATGCACTCATTTAAGTGATGCTCTGTAGACAACTGTTGACAATGGTAAACAATTAACTATCCCAAGAACTGAGCAGTAATTAAAGCCATAAAACTGGGTAGATTTGCTCCTAGAAAACTGTCTGGTGGGAATATAAGTTCACTTTTTAAAGTCCCTCTTGGGGCTGCAGTGGTAGCTCAGTGGTTAAGAGCACTGACTGATCTACCAGAGGTCCTGAATTAGATCCCCAGCACCCACATAATAGCTCACAACCCCTGTAACTCCAGTCTTAGGGGATCTGGGGGCACTTAATGCAAATGGATCTCAGGCATACAAGCAGCAAAACACCCAAATACACAATAAATAAATAAATAAATAAATAAATAAATAAATAAATAAATAAATAAATAAATGAGAGTCCCTTATCCACAGATAAAAGCCTTGGTCTCTGGGGAAGCTGGGATGGAGTCCAAACCTCCAATAGAGATTTGGATGATCATAGGTCCTACTTAGTAGGATTTCAGGAAGTTAAGAGCTCTGGGAGTCTCCATGACAGCCTTTGACCATACGTTTTGACATATTTACCACTTATTTCTGTCTTTATGAAAGCTTGAAACAGGTTAGTTCCCCCTACAGTGCTATTGCATAAATGGGTATGAATTAGTTTCCCACAAGGTAGTAGGATCTCATTCATCTAAAGTCTCCATTTTCAGGGTTCCTCATCTCTCCCACAGGCCTCTCATGGTCAGCACATGGACTGGTTCCTGTCAAACGACATCTGCTCATATGGGTTGGCACAGTGACTGTGGAGGGTACAGTCCTTTGGGGACCACTGCTTCACTATTTAGGATTCTTCAGTCTCTGCTATAAAACTCAGGAGTTCTTCTGGTTAAGTGATGGAACCTGATCTCCTCCCAGAGACATTTCCCCTAGTGCCAGAGACACATGACATAACCTGATTCTCAAGACAAATTTGCCTGTGTTCCCATCTGCAGTCCTCAAGATTAGCTCCTTGTGTGTGCCAAGCACTGAACCTTGAGCCTAGCACTGGTTCCATTCAGATTCTCAGCGGGCCCTTGGGAAAATGTAAGTGGGACTCCCCCTACTCCATGAAGAAGGGGAACTGGATGTGGGATTGAGAAGTTGGAATCACCGGAGCCAAGACATCACTCACAACACTAGCCCACTCCCGGGCCTGAAGTCTACTGGATCCCAGAAGAGCTTACATAGCAGGATGGGAAGTTCTGTCCCAAACACCACTCCATGGTTCAGGGGGCTCAGAGGAGCAAACGGCAGAGGTCCTACAGGTGGCTTGGCAAAGGGAATTCCCAGGAAGGTGTGGACTCCTGTGTTGATATCCTCCAAGTGCACAAGGTTACCCTGCACCTGTCCAGTGTGTGTTTGTTCCTGATGGGGCTGGATGAGTCCCGGCCTGTAAATAAAGAGGTGACAGCTGGGTTAATCTGCTCAATCAGCCACTTTTGCTCTGTCCTTTCTACCCTCTTCTCAGCCTCATCAAAAGACCCTGGACTGAAAACACAGGATTTACGTATTTCCTGCCTGTTACAGTCTTCACTGAGGTACCTCCAGGTCTAGTCCATTGACCAGACTCATTTAAGAACCATGGGACTCAAGAACATTGTTCAGCCCTATGAAGTCCCTGCACTGGGCCACATATGTGTTGATGGCACAGTCTCCTTTCCATCAACTCTATGTGAGCCAGTATAGGGATCATATTTTCACACATAAAATTATTCCATTTGGCCTAGCTACATGCACGAGGTTTCATCCTCACAGAAAAGCTCTCTGTAAAGTTCATATGAAACTGTCCTTCCCACCATAGGCTGTAAACCATAACCCAGAACGGGGACAGAGTTTATGACCAACAGGTAAAATCAAACACAGCTGAAGAAATTTCATTTTCTGCTTTCCTTTGTTTGTTTGTTTGCTAGTTTGTTCTTTATTTTCTTGACACAAGGTCTTGCTAGGTAGTCGAGATTGGTTTGCAGTTGGAAATCCTATTGCCTCAGTGCTACATTTTCAGTTGTATATGACTACACCCAGATCACACTTCTCTTCTTGAGTAATGCTGGGTACTATATGTCAGACTCTGTCATTTGCTGTCCCTGTGGATGAGCCAGGTCTGGGAGATATAGAGGGGATGGGACATGAATCTTTTTCCTCTTATTGTTGTCAGTGTTTCTGAACCCAAGCATTCAAACAAACAACATTAAAATAACAGCTATGAGTGAATCTGGTAGAACCTCCTGTCTAGAAAGTGCTGGTGACCTCCCAGAACCCTAGCAACAACAAGGAAGAGTCTCAGGCTGAGCTGAGTGCAGTCTGCTTAGTGAGGATGCCTGTCTAGAGGTCACCAGAGTTCACAGTAGGAGGATTTGTGGTAAGGGACACCTAGGGCTGCACACACACCCTGAGCACAGTGTCCTCTGACTCAGCTCTGATAAGGACCTGAAAATTGTTGACTCTCCCAAAGCACATGCTAGTTGCCCCAGAAACCAAGCCCCAGATAAGGAACATGGAGAAGGGAACCCAGATTTGTAGGTACAACTGTAGGTTGTAGGCCTGGGACTGTCTGCATACCTTAGTGACAGCCAGTACCTTGTTCAGGGCCTTTATGGAGTGCCATGGCACTTCTCTATTCTGACAGTGACACATGAGGACTCCTCAGCAGCATGAAGTTGTGCTGTTATTATCCAAGTCAGTAGCAGCTACAGTTTCAGCAACACAGAGAGAAAATGTCCCCTCTGCTCCTCTGTCCCTTGACCTTTAGATCCAAAGCAACTGAGAGCCCATCATACTGGGGTAGCTTCTCAGTATTGGAGTTTTCTGGCCTCCCAGACTCCTTGTTTGGTAGAGGGGCAAGACTCTGGGCTTTTGTAGGGAATTAGGAGACTCACATTTCCCACACTGCCATCTCCTCCGGCTCCTTCCTCCCTGGTACTTTTACCCCTGCAATCTCAGTCAATAACTCTTATCAAGTTTTGGCAGCTTGGACATGAGTCCCCCATTCCTCCCTAGGTAGTCTCATCATGCACAGAGAAGAGAAGCAGAAGCCCACAGGTCAGAGAATTCAGCCATCCAGGAAGTCTGTCTGAAGACATGATTAGCTCCCAGTCCTGAGTCTGTGTTGACCTCGTGTTAATGTGTTAATGTCACAAATATATGAACCTTGCCCAGGCAGCAACTTGGAACCAAAGGAGAGGAGGCAGAGTAGGAGCAATGGGGTAGGACAGGCCAAGGTCCTTGAACTCTACTGGCTGGGCTGCATGGTGGGAACCAATGAGCAGCAAGTGAGGCAAAGCTGCCTCCCATTCCTGCTCTTCCTTTAGTCCCCTTGGGAGGCACAGCAGGGACTCTGAAGCTCTCTCTCCCAATCTGGTGTCAGCATTTTCTGGCTTAAAAAGCAGGCAGACAACTAATGAAAGTATTTGGGTAAAGAGGAGGGAGCAGAAAGCTATAACTGGAGAAGCTGGGGGCTTTTCTGAGTAGATTAATACTCAGATGGAGAATGGAATAGAATTTGAGAAAATGTGACCTGGGTAAAGAGGAACTGCATTCACATGCCCACCACCCTGAAAACACCTCCCTGTTTTCAGGACTTATAGGTTCCTGAGTCCAGGTTCAGAGTCCCTCATCCATTACACTGATCTTAGGGTTTCATGTGCCCTTCCCTGTTGTGCCTTGACAGTTCACTGATACACACTGCAACTCTGCCACCATAGCATAGTCCCCTGACCTCTTTACTCTAGCTATCCTGGTGGCCAGCTTCTATCAGCTTGCCCTCATACACTGGGGCCTGCTGGCTCTAATACTCAGGACAGTCTGAGCTCTCACGGCCTAAATTAAGGTTGGAATGCAGGCCCTTGAGCAGGAGTGTCAGAAACATGGTGAACTTTGGCAGACTACATCTGAGAGAACAAAATCAAAAGCTCACACCTAGCCCATTCTGATTTCCCAAAGGTACTGTCATGAGGTTCAATTTCAGAAAGACTTACTTCACTGTCATTCAGAGGCTCTGTGCTGATGATGGAAAGACTATAAAAAATGTGGATTGTAGAGTCTCACTAGTAATTTCTGTATTTGAGGAAATTGTGAAAGTGTGTGTGTGTGTGTGTGTGTGTGTGTGTGTGTGTGTGTGTGTCTAGAGAGTATAGCTCAGGGAAGTATCTGAAATGATACCACTACACACCCATTTGATGGAATCAGATTTAAGACTCATAAGCAAAAGTGTTGGCAAAGACATCGAGTATCTGATACAGCTACACATGGCTAGAGGGGATGGAAAATGATTACATGGTGATGCGGAAGGCAACTTTGCATTGTCTCTGAAAGTTAAACACAATTGTTCTATGACTCAACAATTCTGCTTTCAGAACTTTAGCCTAAAGAAATGAGTGAAAGTGATCACACAAAATCATGGGTTTTATTTATTTGCTTGAATTTTGTTTTGAGACAGGGTCTCTCTACATGGTCCTGGCTGTCTAGGAACTCACTACACAGACCAAGCTAGCCAAAACACACAGATCCACCTGCCTCTACCTTCTGAGTGCTGGGATTAAAGGCTTGTGCCACCATGCCCAGCTCAAAGTCTTGTTTGAACATGAGCATGACAGCTTGATTAGTATAGCCCAAACCTGAAGTCACCCAAAAGTGCATCAAAAGGTGTGTGGGTACAAGGTGGTGTGCTCACTCACTGTGCTGTACAGTCTTATGTCAGTTTGACACAAGCTAGAGTTATCTGAAAGAAGGAACCTCCACTGAGAAAATGCCAACATAATATCCAGCTGTAAGGCATCTTCTTAATTAATGATTGATGAGGGAGGGTCCAGCCCATTGTTGGGTGGTATCACCCTAGACGGGTGTTACTGGGTTCTATCAGAAAGCAAGCCGAGCAAGCCGTGATGAACAAGCCAGTAAGCAGCACCCCTCCATGACCTTTGCATCAGGTCCTGCCTCTAGGTTCCTGCCCTGTTTGAGTTCCTATCCTGACTGTCTTCCATGAAGAACAGCAATATGGAAGTGTAAGCCAAATAAACCCTTTACACTCCAACTTGCTTTTTGGTCATGGTGTTCAATTGCAGCAATAGAAACCTTAAGTAATATGCTCACAATCAAAGGAAAGTTCCATTAAAATCTCAAGGACATCCTGCTCAGTAACAAAACATTCTCTGTGACGGGGTAGACAAGACTCTGATGTTCCTGAATTATATTCCATTTTCAAACTTCAACTCCAGAAATCAGTTAGTTGGTTACAAGGGAGTGGGGTTCAGGCCAATGGTTAATGATAATTGGCATAGAGAAATGATTTCTAGTCAGGAAATAACAAATATTCTCATGCTTGAAGTGGGTAAGGTTACATGTATCATATTTTTATTCCAATTTACTAAGCCATGGAGGTAAATGAGCGAATAGGAGTGTGTATACTTATTTTTTTGGTTATAAAGCACTACAGAAATAAGACCAATCCTGAAATCTAAAAAGTGTCCTGCTAACACTCTTGGTGAAGTGTCATGTTTGTCTGCTGAAATGTGCTGGCAACCAGCAACATGCTATGGCCACCTCAAGTCTATAGGAAGAAGGATCTTGTTGCTTGGTGACAGAGATAAAATGTTTTAGAAAAACAAGTGCAGACAACACAATTTGGCATCTACAAATAAAGACAGTTGAAGGGTCTTTGTTTAAAAGGTGAAAAAAAACTAGGGATGAAAATAAAGTAAGAATGGAAGTAATTGGAGGAGAGGAGGCAGGGGAATTGCAGTAAAGATATAATATATGAGAGAAGGATAAATAAAAAAGAAAGATCATGAAAAGATGTCAATGGCTGCCTTCACCCACCTTGGAGTTCAGAGTAGTCTGAACAGACATGGAGGCTCCAGAGAGTGACATGGCAGTGAAAAAGGAGTCTGCAGAGCCCACAATAGCTCTGGAACAACTAAGAAAAAAAGGTAAGTCTTATGGGAAGATGCTTGTAAAAGATGGACTCATGAAACTGGAAAGAAAAATGGCAGAACAAATGGAGAATGATGAACCTATACCCTTCACCATTGTGTCTCAGCCAGCAGGCTGCAAGCACAAAGGTCATGCCTAATGAGCTGTGGGTCCACCACTGGTACTGACAACAGGGCAATGTGTAGAGGTCTGGAGCTCCAGCAGAAACAGGTCATTATTAAATAGTGCTGGCCCTAGGCCCTCAGGCCATCTCCCAGAATGGAGTCACCACAGCTGTAGATCTCATACTGCTTTCCCTGCTGGGAGATAAACAGCAGAGTAGAATATACAACAAACAGCCACTGAGGTCAGAGGCCTCACAGAAGTACCTTCCTTGAGGTCTGAGGATGTCATTAGGATAAGGAAGAACAATGCATAAACATAATTCTACTGCTTATAAGACAAAAATGTTATAATACATGTATGTTCACACATGTATATAGCATCTATTTTATTGAGATACAGTGTACATATATAGAATAGGTAGCCTTTTAGCTCTTGAGCTGACCAAACTGTCCTGCTTTAGTCTTCCAAGGAGTTGAGTCACAGACATCTGTCTCAGAACTGAATTAGCTACCGGCTTGAACTGATGGAGCATGGCTGAGGCTTTTCAGAAGTGTTATAAGTCGTTTGCAGATATGAGAAAACTCAGTGGCTGGTAACAGATGGACATGGAAATTTGACAGCCAACCAGCACCAGTGTAGACAATTACCCCAAAGCTTCTAGAGAGGGGACAGAGAATTGGATCTAGTGTCTTACACATGCCAGATAAGTGCTCTACCACTAAGCTGTATTCCCAGAACTGTGGGACATTTTTATTCTTTTGTAGTTTTATATATGAATAAAATGTGTCATATACATTTCTACCCTCATCATTCCCAAGACCCCTACAGATACCAACTATTCTCCTTCCAATTTCATTATCTCTTCTCCTTCTCTTCTTGTTCTTCATGTTCTTGTTCTTGTTCTTCTTGTTCTTGTTCTTCTTGTTCTTGTTGTTGTTGTTGTTGTTGTTGTTGTTCTTCTTCTTCTTCTTCTTCTTCTTCTTCTTCTTCTTCTTCTTCTTCTTCTTCTTCTTCTTTTTCTTCTTCTTCTTCTTCTTCTTCTTCTTCTTCTTCTTCTTCTTCTTCTTCTTCTTCTTCTCTCCTCCTTCTTTTCATCCACCTCCCTCTCTCTCCTGGTAAATAACCCACTAATTCAAATTAGAGGGTTTTTTTATTTTTTTATTTTTTGTACTTCTTATGTGGAGACAGAACTAAACTAAAATTCCCACCTTGCCTGGACCTTTCTCTATATCTCAGGCAGGTCTTAACTTGTGATCCCTGGCCTCAACCCTCTGAGTAACTGAGTCATCTGATCTCACTTTATTTTATTTTCTATGTTGCTGGGTATCACACCCCAGGCTTTGTACATACAGGGCAAGCTCTCTGCCACTGAGATACCTTCACAGCCTTACAACTTCTTTAATTTTTTAGCACATGTCTCATGACTTAACAATTCTGCTCTAGGGTGTAAATCCAAAAATTGAATACACATGAGCATATGAAATAATGTGTAAGACTATGCAAACAGCTTTATTAAAAACCAAACATGGAATCGGAGGCCCATACCTATAATTCAACCACCCAGGAAGGCAAGGCAGTGATATCATGAGTTCAGGGCCCACTTGGGCTATATAGAGATCTTGTCTCAAAAAAATAAGAGCAAATAAATAAGAGAAACAGCTGTGCATAGATTGAGTATGTAAATAGAATGTGTCATGCCCATACTTGGATGGCATTCCACAATGAAGGAAAACAGAAACATTATGTGAAGTGACATACAGTCACAAAACATTCTATTTATATTAGATTCAAGACAAGCTCCAATATGGCAAGATAAACTAGTGTCATGGTTACTTTGAAACCAGGCTAAAGGTAGTAAATGATACCAAAAGGGCCTGAGGAAAGCCTTTGGTGGGGTGGGGGAGTCGTTCTAAGTCTGATGTGTTGGCAGTTGCATGCCTTGAGAATTTTCTCAGACTTACTAAACTATACACATAAACGAGGTTAATTGCATTTAAACAATCCACAGTAGATTGAGAGTATAGTTCATGGGTAAAGAAAGTACTTGCCTAACATGCACAAGCCCTGGGATCAATCTCTAACCCCATAAAAACAATCCACATTCAAGCTACTAAAAATGAAATAATAATTAAAAGTCTAAAACATATTCTAACTCTCTGTTGGAAGTAGTAGTGTGTATATGTATGCAGAACTGAAAAGCAGAGGCAAGCTAGCAGTAGGAACGTCAATAAATGCTCTACATATAGAATGGAAACAACCTGGTCAGTCTCACAAACAGGAAAATCTTTCTTGCCCCCAGTTCAAGTCAGCAGGGACACCAGTCCAAGTTGTCCTTGGAATGCCACTGCTTACACATTCTACCAGGAGAGGGCACAAGATATAAATAACCCTTGAAGCCTCCAGCCAGAGACCTGTTTCTCATCACACAGCAAATCTGGGGATATCTGGACCCTGAATTTCTCAATCTATAAAACTGTACATGTGTTACTGTTTGTAAATTACTGAGGTTATGGTTTTTGTTTTGTTCTGAGATGTGGGTCTTACTATCTTGCCCTGGACTTATGTAATCCTCCTGTCTCAGCCTCCAAACATCTGAGGCCACAGACCCTAAGAGTCCAGTTTGTAGTTTATTGTCTATTGAAAACAACCTTGTGAACTTTTGAAGGCAAGAGGGCTGTGGGAAATCAGGTTTTCTATTGGCAACTTAGACTAATGAGAAAATCTGAACTTGCTGAGAGAGGACATGAGATTTGCTATAGTCAACTGTTCCTGAAACTTCTGCTTCACTTGAGGAGGATCTGAGGCTTGGAAAAGTGGAGAGAAAGAATGGAGAGAGGATGGTGGGAAGAATAGAGGAAGGAAGGGGGAGAGAGTCTAAAAGAGTGAAGTGTTAAAGAAGATGAGGGGAACACATCCATATGGTTGTGGGACCATTTATCGAGTCTAATACAAGGTGGTCCAGAAGGATGAGGACCACACAAAAGGTTTACACACATGTGAAAGGGCAGATGCTGAGGTTAGAAATGTGTATGTGAGTGGTGGGATGAATAAAATAAGTAAATGGATTTGTGACCTTGGGAAGACCCCATCTGCCCTTCACACCTTTCCTGTCACAGGGCACTAAAGCTCTGTGTGCTTGGCCTGAGCCCGCTTTAGCTCCTGGATCTTCTGGGGCAGAATCTTGGTCCAGAACTGCAGCTTTCTGGCCTTCAGGGCTCGGCCCACAGCAGGATGGATATCCAGCTTCAGGTACTGCTCATCATGGACCAACTCAGGCCAGTAGGGTAGACCCTTACTGTTGGGGTTCTTGTGGATTGGCCACCCAACAGAAAAGGGTGAGGTCACTCTCATCCAAGACATGATCTTGTTATTTGTGTCAAAGTAATAGATGAGCAGGCCAAGAGCCTCAGGGGTCAGATGGACTGGTATACTGATATAGAATACAAGTGACACCCACCAGTGTCTGGTCCATATGAAGAAAGGGAAGCTGGCTAGTTTTGTGTCTCCCTCTCAGAAGCAAAATCTAAAGAACAGTAAGTATCACAATACTGTGTCTCACTCACCAGGTCTCTGTGGGATGAACAGTAACTAAAACTAGAAGGTATTGGCCTAAGTGTGCCCTGGGTTGGAGAAGACTATGGTATAATTAAGGACCTACACATGCTAATGAAGCACATCCACATGGGAGCCGTGGAGGAGACAAAATCATAGGAGGTTGAGGGAGGAGCATTTTCTCACCCATGTCTTGCAAAGTTGGCCCAGTACTTCATCATCCTCTTGTTCAGAAGCTTCTCCTCCTCAGTGAAGTCAACTGCAGACAGAAGAAGACAAGGGTCCAAGTCTAGCTACCTCATGCAGGTGCCAACTCATGCTCTACTATAGCAACCATAGCGCGAACCTGAATACTAGGCCTGGTGTATACTCTCTTCCTTCACCATTCAGAAGCCAGGATCCATCCAAGTTTCTACTCAGGTTCATGCCTACCCCACTGTGTGCTCATTCTTTTCAGCACAAGCCAGTCTAGGAAAGGTTCATATTCTAACCCTGGTCAAGTTTTGCTTTGTTTTAGCTCAGAAATGGTTATCACTTGATCCCATTCTCTCCCAGAAGCTCAGTTTCCTTGACTGTCCTGAGAGCTCAGTAATTCCTCAGGAACATATCTGGGGCTCAATTCAGCTCAAGAAAAACAAGGAAGACTCACCTTTCATGCCCCAAAAGTCAGAGCCAAAGACAAAGGAAAGGTGATCGCCATGGTCAGCCCTCACATGGGATGGCCTGACATGCTTATGCTTGATGAAGCTGGGCTGGTACTGGAACTCATAGAAGTAGACGGGAGCATGAGAACCTGGGAAGGAGGACACATGTTGACATAATGATTTCTCACATGGAGCTTTTCTGCCTAATATTTGGCGACAAGAAACCTTGTTCTACATTAATCTGGAATCACAATTGGGTGGTGGAGCTCCAGGCTAGAGAACTGACTTTGGGAAACCTTTTGTTAAACAGTGACCCTGGCATTCCCAGATGACAGGTCACCAAGTGTAACTAAGTGTTTCCTCCTCTAGACCTGGATAAGACTTTACTTCACACTTTACACTAGATGTAAGGATTTACTGATGTAAGTGACTTAAGACGACTGGTATCAGAGACCTGAGGAAGACATGTATCTTGTCTGGACTCTACAAAACTCATTAGGGACCCACAGCTCTGAGCTCCCCCTGCCCTTGGTCTTGTTACAGATGTACTTACACTGAAAATGTGCTATTTGGAGTGCAGGGATCACAAACATGAAGTCCTCCATCAACTCTCTGAACTGTGCTTGAAGGGTCTGGGGGTCCTGAACGTCCCCCATGTACTCTTCCATTAGCAGATCACTACATTCAGGAGGCAGCATCTACACCAGGAGAAATCAGGAAGAGTGATGTTAGGCAGGTACTTGGATAGGTAGGCAGCAACCTCCTAGTAAGGAATGTGGCCTGGGATTAGACAGGGTATAGAGGGAAAGGTATGAGCTTTGGGTGAACCCACATGGAAACACATGCATACACTAGCCTTTATTTCTGGTAATGATATCTGAGAAGAGTATATGGGAATAATTATAATAATTATTATTAATGTTTTTCTAATAATTATAATAAATAATACTAATAATAATTCTATCAGGACAGAAGCCAAGGTATCTCACCATCTGTGCTGCTCTGCTCTTCAGAACAGCAGGCAGGGTCTCTCTGGTTATGTTCTTTATGATATGATCAAGGCCCATGAACTGGAAGATAGAGGAGAGTCATAAGTATAGGATGGGTTGGATCTATATCAAATATCTCTGGGTTTACAACACCCACCATTTGAGTTTAGGTTCCCAGGGGCTTAGAACTAGGTCTTACCAAGGGGACTCCCCAGCCACACTCATCACTGTCTATACCAATGATGCTGGGAACAGGGTGAAAATCCACAGAGGCCAACAGCTCCCGAGGATGCCTAGGTAGGAACACGCCATCCACCACACCAGAGATTATGGTGAAGACCTGTGGAGCGTTAAGGGTCGGTGCTGAAGATCAATCACATAAATATTTTGATGCTGACTGAATATCCACAGTATTTTCCTATTTTCTACCTCATCTCAGGGTGCTATGCTAACTCCAGAAGAAACTGGACATCAAAATAGCCTATCTTGTTATTTCTGCACACAATACTAAAAGGACACCTAACCATGGAGACAAGTTTACTGGTCCAAGTAGTAAGGACAGGCAATCCCACATCATGATGACCAGGTCCTCCAATCCACACAATTCTCCCAACCTGGTTGATAGCTAGAATCTCTGCTTCAGTCTTGTCTCGTAGGCAGTGTACCAGGGCCTCTGAGTCCTTGGCCTCACATCCAGACAGGTTGGCCACTTTCTGTAAATGGAACAAGTAATGGTTGGCTCATCCCTCCTAGCAGGGAGCAGAGTTTTCTTAATTCCAAGTAGATGTTATTGCCCCTAAATACCACATCCTACTGCTTGTTGTGTATGAAAGGTCTTAAATGAAGTTGTTCACATCATCAGTTGCCCAGAGGTGACAGCTGAGAAAGGGTCCATTGTGCCTGCATATTTGCTTTGTTGTTGTTTTGTTTATTTTTGTGTATGGTGTTCATGTGTGACGATGGCTATGGTGTGTCATGTTTTGCCTGTGAAGGACAGAGAACACCTCAGGTGGCACTTGTTACCTTAACCATTGTTTGCATTTGTCTACACTGACTTAGCTGAACTATGACCTTCCAGGGATTCTACTGTCTCTACTTCTCCTCTGTCCATAGGAGCACTCGGTTTACTGACACATATCACCACCTCTAGGCTTATGTGGGCTCCGAGGGTTTGAACTTGGGACCCATACTTGCACAGTGAGTATTTATACCTGCTGACTCTTTCTCTCAATTTTTGTGTCCTGGTTAGATTTATTTATTCTTTGTCAACTTGACACAAGCCAGGGTAATCTTGAAAGAGGAACTTCAATTGAGAAAATGCCTCTATCAGATTGGCCCATTGACAAGTATGAACATTTTCTTGATAAATGACTGATGCAGAAGAGCCCATCCCACTCTGGACAATGCCACCAACGAGTAGATGTCCTGGGATGTATAAGAAAGCAAACTGAGGAAGCCATGGGTAACAAGGCAGTAAGCAGTGTTCCTCCCTGGCCTCTGCTTGAATTCAGGCCTCCAGGCACCTCTCTGTGTGCCCAGTCTGACTTCCCTTCAAAATGGACTATAATCTGGAAACTGAAATAAACCTTTTCCTTTGGAAGTAGCTTTTGGCCATGACCTTAATCACAGCAATAAAAAGAAAACTAGGAAGCCATACCTACGAGTTTTGCCAATGATGGAAACCACTGGGCACAGCATTATTGTCATATAACATACTCAGCAGACATAAAGCAGAGGGGGTGGATTCTAAATTTTATGCCTCAGAAATTATTGGAAATAAGCTATTTCCCATGATCCTTGCTTTCCCCACTTAACAGATTAACAGAATATCAAAGGCAATGACTGAGGTAGCAAATTAAGAGCTGGTAGTGTGGAGTGCACTCACTGTGTAGACCACATCGGACTTCTCAGAGATAAGGTCAGGCAGCAGGGCCACTCCACTCTGCATAATGGCTCTGTGGAAGAGTCCTTTGGACATTGGAGACACAACAAGTGAAGACACACTTGTGCCTCCTGCTGATACACCAAAAATAGTGACCCGGCCAGGATTGCCTCCAAAGTAGGCGATATTCTGCTGGACCCAGCGTAGGGCAGCCACTTGGTCCAGGTAGCCCCAGTTGCCTCTGGCTTGCTGGTCTCCAGTGCTGTGAAGTGGCAGGAACAGGAATCATAAGTCTGTCCATGTTCTACTGAGCCCCATTGTCCAGCCCAATCCCTGGATTACCTGAAGAAGCCGAGGATACCCAAGCGATACTGGATAGAGACAATTACTATATCCTCAGTAGCTGCCAGTATGGATCCATCATGCATGGAAGCCATGCCCATAATGAGTCCACCACCATGGATCCATACCATCACCTGGAGACATCAACACAGATCTCAGGAGCACCACAACCAGCCCAAGATCAACTGGGGAGCCTATTAGATTATAAATATCTTTGCATCTGTGCAGGTCGACTTACACAGATATCCTCAGGATTTTAGGATGTGGCCCACTGATGGGGTACTCTAGGCCTATGAGCATATTTCCATTCCCACTTTCTCAACAGAAAATATAAGCATGGGTAATGGCTCTAGATCACAAATAATGTTATCATTACTCTCAGACCTATCAAAATGGAGCAAATAAGAGCGTCTCCATGTGTGTCTTTCGTGGTTGCTATTCAGAAGGGTCATCCTATCCCATTGGCACAACAGATAACCTGCAGCTAGAAATTTTAGTGATGTCAATATGAAGCCCTTGAGCACCCTCCAGAGTGGGTCTGCCAGGTTCAAGTTGATAGAAGAATTCCTGGTTTAATCAAATACATTGAGCCTCTTACCTCTCAGAGCCCCAGTGCTCTGAGTCACACACCCAAGTTTAAGCAGCTTACCATGGCTGGGATGACCTTCTTGAACTCAATAATGTAAAACTACTACTAATCATGGTCTAAAATACAGTGGAGCTCAGAATTACTTTTTCCCTTCCAATCTTCTAGAGAAAGAAACATCTTCCTCCCCAGCTGACCACAGCCTGACACTCACAGGTAAGTTAGAACTTTCATGGGCATGAGCTGGTGTGTAGATGTTGAGATACAGGCAGTCCTCGGACATAGAGATGGGAGGCACGATCATCTTCCTCTCCTTTGTAACCTGATAATTAATCATATCAGTCTGCAGACACCTGGTGAAAATGGAAGATAGTCCAGGATATGTGATGATCAAACTGAAATCTGTCTGAATTTTCTCTCAGCCACTTTCCATGATGCACTGTAATATCTGACCCCTCTATAAAGATCATTCCAATCAAGGCAGAGGCTACCAGCTCTGTGGAAATGGGAATGGGGCAGGACTTTCAGGAAGTCATCTGGTTAGATAGTAATGCCCTGAGGGCTAGTATATGGAGACTGATGGCAGCCTCTATGAAAATGATTGCCTTCTCATCCCTTCTGTACTATTTAATCCTGGTTTGGAGGTTAGTTTTGACTGTTGACTGACACAATGTAGAAACTACTGGGAAATGAATGTTCATGAGGGATTGTCTAGATCAGTGGTTCTCAACTTTATAAATGCTTTGACACTTTAACACAGCTCCTCATGTTGTGGTAACACCCAACCATAAAACCATTTTGTTGCTACTTTGTAACTCTAATTTTGCTACTGTTATGAACAGTAATATAAATATGATATGCAGGATATCTGATATTCGACCCCTGTGGGGATAGCAACCCACAGGTTGAGAACCACTAGTCTAGATCCTGTTGGCCTGAGAGCATACCTGTGGCAAATTATCTTGATTATATTCATTGAGATAGGAATACCTGCCTATTGTAGGAAGCACCATTCCCCAGGAATAGTTTCTGAATTGTGTAAGAATGGAGAGAGTAAATGAAGCTTTCACAAGCATACATGTATTCTTTAGGCTCTTTTTCTGACTAGGGATGTGATGTGATCAGCTCCCTTAAAATTCTGACCTGTGGTTTCCCAACTTGGTTGATTATAACCTGAAATTGTGACCCATAGTAAATCTTTCTTTATCATGTGGCTTTTGTCAGGGAATTTTATCACAGCAACAGGAAACAAACTGAGACACTTGGGTATTGGAGTTCTGTGCTACATAGAAAGTACAGGGATGAATGGACAATACCATAGGGTAGTGAGACATTCTCCATCTCATGTACCTCCTTCTTCCACATAGTCTCCAGATGAAAGCATGTGTACTTGTTCCTTAGTCAATGACACATGGACAATGGATGGTCACAGTGACTGTGAAGAATGGCCTTAGTCTCTCTCCTCACTGCAGTACCTGCAGCTAAATCCCTACAGGTGTCAAGCTCTGACCCAGGAGCCTTGCACAGTTGTTCTTCTCTAATCCTTAGATCATTCATCAAAAACATGCCTGGGAGACTGCCCTCAGCACAGATGGAAAGCTACTGTAGAGCTGAGATGGAGGAGGCACTGCAGTGTGGCCTAGAGCTTCAGGCCGGAAGTCTTCTGGGCCCCAGAACTTACATGGCCGGCTCGGAGGTGCCATCTCTCACACCACTCCATGGCTCAGGGGCCTCAGGAGGTGCAAAGCGCAGAGGTCCTACAGGTGGCTTGGCAAAGGGAATTCCCAGGAAGCTATAGACACCAACTTCACTGTCTTTCACATAGACAAGGCTTCCTCTCACCTGCCCTGTGTGTGTGTTCCTGATGGGGTTGGATGAGTCCTGGCCTGTAAGTGGAGACATGCCATCAGCTGTCACCACACTTAGGAATTCCTACCTAATTGTCACCTAGTACACAGGAAAGGTAACCTGGGTCCTCTCAGTTCAGCTGTGGGATGTGGAGATGAGCCTTTCTCGATTAACTAGGGCCAGAAATTTTGTTCAGTGGCCCTCTTGAAAATTAATAGGACACTAGTCTAGTCAACAAGGTGACAGGCTCAGAACCACTTGGTCTTATGGAGGATTTATTGTCATTGTCCATGTTCATTAGGAGATTTAGCCACAACCACATACAGAGAAGGGACACGGCCCTCCCATTCTTCAGTCCCCGCCGGCTCCTCAGTACATGCTAACCCTATTCATCCTGACCACCCCTGTGCCACAGAGACCACCCTGTGGTCTTTACTGAAGGCATTAGGGGGTGCACAATTCCACACTTTCCATCTGTCATCTCTACAAATTCCTCCCTCCCACAAACTCAGCCTCTGACTGTAGAACTAGGACAGCTCTGACCCCAGTCCCCTCTTTTCACTTAGACAATCTTACCATGCACTTGGAGGAGGAGAAGCAGGAGCCCACAGGACACAGCATACAGCCAGTCAGGACGTCTATCAAGTGGCATGTTGAATTTCAGGACTAAGTCTGTGCTGCTACAAGATGACAGTCTTGTAACAACAAGAAACAGAACAGGTAGGCCTTGCTGAGGCAGGAATTTGTACCTTTTGGGTGTAGGTGTGGAAATTTGGTTGGGTAGGGCAAAGTTCTTATTGCTGGAGAACTGATAAGATGAAGCCACAGGAAGCCAATAGTCAGCAGGCAAAGCCAACACTGCTGTTTCTGCTCCTTCCCTGACCCCTTGGATAAACAAAGCATGGCATCTGAAGTTCTTCTGGAATGTCAGGATCTCTGAACTTGAACATGGAGTCACCATGATCCCAGGCCCTTTAACTCACCAATCCAATGTGGGTGTTAGAGTGAAGTCCAGGGAGCAGAAAGCCATAAGAGGAGAAGCTACAGGGCTTCTGTGAATAGGTACACACTAAAGAAGCCACAGATGGATAGAAGTGCAAGGGCAGGAGCTCTAAGTGTGACCTTCATTCTCAAGACTCCTCTGTGATGTCAGGACACCTAGAGTAGTGAGACCACCCTGAGAGTCCCTTGGCCTTTATGGTGATCTTAAGACCTGCAGTTCCCCTTTCAGTCAGGTCATGGCAGTTTCATTGGAAGACACAAATTCTGGATCTTCTGCCTGTGTGCGTGTGTGCAACAGTTCAATAACACCTTTAGGTCCTAGTGAAATGGTTCTTAACATTCCTAATGCTGTGACCCTTTAATATAGTTCCTCATGTTTTGGGGAATCTCCAAACATAAAATAATTTTTGTTGCTATTTCATAACTGTAATTTTGATACTGTTACAAATAATAATGTAAATATCTGATATACATGATATCTAAAATACGACCCCTGCAAAAGACTTGTTCAACTCTCAAAGTGGTCATTGCCCTAGTGGAAATCGAAGACATCAGCCCTCCTACACTCAAAGGAAGGGCTTTTCTCCCTGCTCAGATCCTGAGCCCAGCTGAAGCTCAACCTCAACTCTCTCTAGTTCATGGTGTTGAAGATTGGCATTACAAGAATCATCATTTTGGAGAGATGTCCTATGGTTGGCCTTCCAGGCAATGAATGAATCCTGTAAAAGATAGTATCCTTGGATGGGACAGGTTTGTTTGTCATATAAGGGTCTTGTGAGCATCAGGAACTGGAGGAGCAGGGACAGAGCCCTTTAATGACAGAGAGAAGATGCTTTAGTGGAACACAGGAACAGACTAAGCACCATTTTCACATTCGTATAATGGAATAAAGAATAAGAGAAAGTTTTTAGCAGAGGGCCTAAAAAAGTTTAGGGACAACCATAAAGCCAGAATATAAGTAATCTGGGACATGAAGGAGAATGATTGTTTCACAAGGAACTGAAGAGTTCATGGGGTTCTGTGAAAGTTAGAAATAGCCTTCCATATATGAACAGGTAGGTACTCGGGGAGACAGGGTTAGGATGCTTTTCTCCTGAACATTTCTGGACCTTCTAATGACCCCATTCCACTTCCAGGACACAACTCACAGTCATATTCACAAACATGTTCACAGATGTCCTGAGCATGAACCTCATAGTATCTCCAGGCTCTGCGAGGGGTGAGGGTGGAAAGAAAATTCAAAGGATTCCAACACACACACACACACACACACACACACACACACACACACACACACTCACACACAGAGGCACACACACAGACACACACACACTCACACACACACAAACACACTCACACACTCACATATACACACACACATAGACACACACACACACACACACACACACACACATAGATACACACTCACACACTCACACACACACACAACATTGTCTGTGCCAGCACTGACGTGAGAGCTGCTGAAGCACAGATGTGACCTGCACACAAAATGGCGGCTGCTGTGGTGGGATCAGGAAATGAGGAGATGACACAAAGTCTCCCACTGACCTAGACAACCTCCGTGCTCTAAGTGTGGACATTGGGTGAAGATAAGGGTTTGGACACCATGGGTTTGTTAACTCTTCTTTACCTCAGAAAATGTCCTGACTGGATGCTGTGCAGTCTTAAGCAATCCTGATCCTCTCTGTCTGAGAGTGCAGGAAGGTGTCCAGTGAGACCCTCCTTCTGCTGTGTGTGTCATCTCTACCAGCTCCCACCTCCTCATCACCTCCCCTCCCACAGCACCACGTTCTCACACTGCAGAATTAGGCAGACCCCATGAGTTGCAACAAGAAAAGTTAAGAGCCCCAAATCAGCCCAGTGACTCTTCTGTGTCACCCTCCCCATCTGACCCACATGAATCAGCATCTCTGGTGCCACCTTTGTGGATGAGGACAGGGCAGCAGCCACTCACAGCCACCCACAGCAACTTGTCAACACCTTTCTGAGTCAGGTGCTCACCCTGTCTCTGTGACTTGCTGCCTACACACATGGCTTACCACACAGCATCTTTGTCCATGTGTCTCACTGAGGGCACCTGTCTGTAATGCCTGACAGTTACTCCAACAGACAAAACCTATGGAGTTGGTCCTGCTTATAGCCTGCCTACACCCACTATGCTTTATCTTCTGTCCATGAAATCCTGTGTAATCAGGCAAAATTTCCCTCTGGCTGGAAGCTAAAAGGCAATAATCCAGACCAGGAGTCATTGGTGAAAATTACATTAGGTGAACATATTTCTTCTCTTTCTGCCTTTTGTTTTTGTTTTTATTTTTGAGACAGAGTGTTGTATGTAGTACAGAATGGCCTGCTATCTCAGCTTCTCAGGTTCTAGGTTTATAGGTGTGTCACAAAACATGCACCTAATACATCCCTTCTGAGTAATCCTGGGCATCATCTGTAAGTCTCGACCACTCTGATATTCCCATGAATGATACAGGCCAAGATGAGACAGAACAGGACGGTCCACTCCATCCCTCTTAGAGTTGTCACTGACTCTGAGCCCAGGAATCCAAACAAAGAATACCCCACACAGTAGCCATGAGTATGTCAGACACATCTTCCTGCATGGAGAACCCTGGTGACCTCCCAGAGCCTGGTGACCCACATTACAAGTCATGGGTGAGATGAGTTCAGTGGACCTGACTGGGAAGACTCAAAAGAGGTCAATGAAGTATTCACTATCAGATGGCAGAGGCCCAAGAAGTCAATGGGTTCACACTAGGAGAGTGTTTAAGTGCTGCACACACACCCTGGGTATGAAGCAATTCCTACCAACCCTTGCCCCTGGATAGGTGCTTGGTAAAGGGAACACAGGGGCACTGGTCAGCTGAGGCATGTGGGGCACCAGGAACTTTTGTATGCCCCAAATAACATTTTCCCATTTGAAGGTTGAGAGGCCACTATTCTGTCCTAGGGGTTGACACACTCACAGATATCTGGCAGCATGAATGTATTATATTATTAATATACAAAATCCAGGAGCAGCTACAGCTACAAAAGCACTCAGGGAAAAGATCCATCTGCTCCTTTTTCAGCAGGTCCGCTACTACTTGGTGGGGGGCACTCCTCTGTATGGGTGACCTCCTCCTGTATAATGATGCTTTGCCTGGTAGAAGGCTACTCTGTGGGCATTGGTAGGGGCATTTGGAGTTAGTTCTCTCCTTCCATAATGAGGACTCTGAGGTTGAATTCTGGCCACCAGCTTGGAGGCAGGCACCTTTAACTGCTGAGTCATTTCACAGGCCCTGGCAAGGGAATTTGAGGACACACATCTCCACCAATTTCTTCTGACATGTCTATGAGTTACTCCCTCTCTGTAATATCAGCCTCTGACTTTGCAGAACTTACCAGTTTAATCTCAGGTTCCCTATGTCTCCTGAGGAGTCTCCCCTGAATGAGAAGAAGGAGAAGAAGGAGCCCACATCCAGAGTCCCTCATCCCTTACAGTCATGATTTTAAGCCTACACATTACACTCCCACTCAAACACAGCTGTTTCATTGGAACACACTGCAAACCTGGCACCACTGAAGTACCTATCCCCTATCTACTCCATTTCCATACTGCCTTACTTTCATGGCCAGCTCCTACACACATAAGGGTAAACAAGTTATCATTAGATAGACTACTTCTGGCTGAATTGGGGCATCAAGGTTCTTGGGACAATCTTGGGATGTAACAGGTTCTGCAGATCTCTGGCTCCATAGCTAGGGGCTGGTAATCCTGTAATAGTAACTGGTTAAAAGTCTGGCTAGAAATATTTTGGGTCTGTTGTTGAAGAAATCTAGGCAAGAGGTTTATGAGGCAGGGTGCAATTAGTAGGAACAAGAAAAGGAAGAAAAGAGGGGATAAGAAGGGTAGCATCCAGTTCCATATCTGACTATTAGTGATCCACTAGCTAGAAGTTATCAGGCTGTTTCTGGTTTTGAAGATCCATTTGAAGTCGTTGGAACTTATCTTTCACTACATCTGATTGGTTGACATAAAAACAATATTCTTCTCCAAGAAAGAGACAAAGACCACCTCTTTCTTCTGTTAGTAATGTAATCCTCTCTGATTTTGTAGTACTACAGTGGCCACTGAGTCTATTTGTCCCTGAAGAGTAAGGATAGTCTGAGCTACCTGTTGGAAATCCTGGATGAATTGTGAGGAAAGCCTATGGTAAATAGCTTGGGAACTAGTCAGTCCTGCTATTCCAGTGGCTACACCTGCATTTATGCCCAGGGCTGTTAGAAAGGGTATTACTTGAATTGCTCACTTGTCATGCCATGCTGCTATGAACTTGTCAATGGGAATTGGCAAGGGTTCTTCACCAGGTACCACCCCTAATTTAGGACACAGTATAGCTGGAGAATTTCTCTGCAGCTCCCTCCAAGTCCCGCCAGTCCCAGAACCCACTTAAAAAATAAACACACAGACCTTTAATTATTTAAACTGCTTGGCCATTAGCTCAGGCCTATCATTGTCTAGCTCTTACTCTTATATTTAGCCCATTTCTATTACTCTTTACTTTGCCATGTGGCTTGTGGCTTACTGGTACTATACCTCTTTCTTGTCCTGGCGGTGGCTCCAGTGGTTCCTCCTTTCCTTCCTCCTTCCTCAATTCTTTTCTCTGTTAGTCCCACCTATACTTCCTGTCTGGCTATTGGCCAGTCAGTGTTTATTTATATAAAGCGATATCCATAGCACTTCCCCTTTTCTTCTTTTTTAAAGAGGAAGATTTTAACTTTAACATAGTAAAATTACATATAACAAAACAATTATCGAGCAAGAATTACAGTTACAATATTAAAGAAGATATCCTATCTATTTTATATTTGTGAGTTTAAGGTTTTATATCTAACTTATCTTCTATCATAACTAAGGAAGATTGTAAATATCTAGTCTTCAACCACATCAAAGACCTCAGAAGGATATAATACTACCTGAGAAATGGGAGAAGAATGTAAGCAACTTTTGGGAGTATTGTAGGGTAGACAGAGACAGCTGATAGCCTGGACAGTCATCCAAAGTTCTCTTGTAAAGTTGGGGCATCTTTTTTTAGCCCACAGGACTAGAGTCTCTTAGTCATTTTTTTTCTGTGTCCTGTAGAATGTCTGGCAGTTTTCTCTGCAAAGCAGGAACCTGAAGGACCATTTTGTCAAGCAAAGTTCATTGTTCACCTTTCTGTGGGTCCTGCATGTCTAGTTGATCAAGCAGTCCAGGCAAGAACAGTTTCTTGTCCAAATGGCTATTTTTGCCAAGGTGAAGATAAAATCCATATGGAGTGTCTTTTGATGCCCATCTTCCTCTCTGAAGTAAATTGGTGCTGCCAGGAGCAGACATGTCTCACTGTCCAGAAAGTCTAAATTTTTAAATATTTTAAATGCCATATTCTGTAGGTCTTTGAAGTGTTTGAAGATTACCTATCTATCTGAAATATATCTATGTATGCCTAGAAGACTTAACCAACATGGCTACAAATATGATTATCATAGATGACTAATTATTAATCTATTTTTAATTATCCATTACAATTTTAAATGAGTTACATAAACATAATACCTTAAACAAGAATAGAAATATATATACAGTATAACAAAATTAAGTTTAAACTTGTATCAATAAACTAAAATCTATACCAATGTAAAACATTTTAAATGTAAACTATAATCTATACCAAATGTAAAACACTTTAAACAAGTTGTTCTTTAATAGTAGGTTCATTAATCTACCCTTTTATCTTATCATATCTATATCCTGTATATCTATATCCTATCCCCCTTTCTTCTTTAGAAAGAGATTGTATTTATAATCAACCTGTTTTAAATAAAAACATTGGTTTTTCTCTGTCCCATACCAGAGGGCTCTTTTGATAGGGGACAAAAGAATCTTTTAACCTTTTATTTTAGGTATATGTCTGGGTTTAGAGGGGGAGTGAGCCAATTCCATCTCTAAAGCCAGCTTGGAATATTTGGGAATTTGGGCATAACATCTCTTACTACTTCCTGCTGGAGGGGGGGCGCTGTATCTTATGGGGACCAAGAAAATTTTAGGCTTATGGGGTAGTGTGAGGCTGTTGCCTTGAAACCGTTTTGGATGTTAGATCATCTGGGCCATGGTGTTATTGGAGACCTTTCAGGGGTTCTTGCCTGGTCAAACCTGATGTATCTTAATCTGGAACAAATCCTCTTACATTTAGCCCATTTCTACTAATCTTTACTTTGCCATGTGGCTTGTGGCTTACTGGTACTTAACATCTTTCTTGTCCTGGTGGTGGCTCCAGTGGTCCCTCCTTTCCTTGCTCCTTCCTCAAGTCTCCTCTCTGTTAGTCCTGCCTATACTTCCTGTCTGGCTATTGGCCAATCAGTGTTTATTTATATAGAGTGATATCCATTGCAAAACAGAAACACCAGGACAAAAGTCCCAGACCACCTAGCAGGTAAGAAGTGATAAATTTGAGTATCACAGAGAATAGAGGCATTGTGAATGTTTGGACATAGGGCCTGGGTGATAGTACCAAAGATAATGGTATTATTGCAGTCTACAGAATCCAGGGTACCCGCAAAGCATGTTCCTGAGGAGTTAAAACAGTCAGTAATGCCAAAGAGGGGAATGTGAAAGAGATAAGGGGTAGTAGTGACATTTGGCTTGGAGCAATTAACAAGTGGTAAGGTGAGAGGATCTAATAGGACAATGGGTTAGGCCACAAATGGTGGATGAGAGTTTGACCATGGAGGGACACACAACCAGCATTCTCCAAAGTGGTCAAGCTGAGCATCATTCAATAGCTGATACATAGTAGTTAGGGTCTGAAATAACAGATGGTGTGAGAAGGAGGTAAGATCAACATCATCAAAAAGGGTGATATTAAGGATATAAAAACCTTTGAGGAGCTTTGGGCCACTTCTTCTACTGTGTCTATACCTAGGGGTTGAGAGAGACAAATATGTACCTTGTATTTTGAGCATATCTGGTGGTCGGGTTTGATAAATACTACAGTAAATTTTATCAATGACTCCTATTTCCCTCCTGAGGTGCTATGCATCCTTAATTAGGATGTAAAAGATTCTCCATTCTTCATAAAAGGAAGAGTGTTTTCCTGGATATGCATTATGTCTCCAGCAGTCTCCAGAGCCTACCACATGAGTGGTCTGGTTGAACTGTTGGGCATGTGTCTCCTGAATCTCAAACCTCCATACACAGAGTTTGGTAGCAATATGGGTGACTGAGAAGAATTATAAGGAGAAGAGGTAGGGCATGAACCAATAGGGTAGGGCTCGAGTCTTGACAGGTTTATGAGATCTCATTCTTCTGATACCAGAGGTAGGCTGGTAGTCTGAATATAGTTTTAGGGATTGCTCCTTTGCTAGTTGACAGACATGGGTAAGAGCTATAAATAAGCCTGCTAATTTGTGAGGTGGGCTGGAAGGCCTTGTGTTTCAACCACTATGGTGTCTGAAACAACAGTATATCCCACTTCATGTACTCCTTCATATAGGAAGGAGCTGCCATCTGTATACCATGTGTAAGTGGCCTGAGATATTGCTTTTACCTGTTTATGTATCAGATAAGGTAATAAGTCTTTTAGTGTATTGGTGTATGAGTGTTGTGGGGAGTATTCTTGGACTGGTTGGGGGAGAAGATTTGAAATGTTAAGAGGTAGACATGGTTGAAAAGTCAGTGTTGTGTCCTCTACCAATGCTACCTGAAGGGAGAAAACTTGGGAGGGAGGTAATGTTTGAAGACCTTTGTACGGTAAAAGGTGTGACAGGTGGTGAGGAGAAAGGATAGTAATGGGGGACCTAAATGTTAACTTCATAAGGAGATGCTTTCCATCTGGGATCTCAGGATAAAGGTTCGTATATTGTAAGAGGGCCTTTGTAAGTTGGTTGAGGAATTGAGATGGGTTTTCATTTTTTCCCTGGATGACCTCTTGGACTTTTTAATAATTTACCTACTGCCTTAAGGGTAGCCTTGTAGAGATCAGCTGGGGGGAAAATTATAAATTGATTCCTAGCTAGGATGTCTCCTGGGTTATTGTAATCCATTCAGGGTTCTGCCCTAGCCCCCACTGGGTAAGTGTTATCCTTTTAATGGAGTTCATCTTTATGGGCCCTAGCCTGATCCCAGACTCATCTACTCTTTTCTGGGAGGAGATTGTTGATAAGGATCATATAAACATAGTGAAAGGTAAGGTCACAGCATTGGCTAATGTACTGGAATTCTTTAATAAAAGTGGAAAAATTGGCAATATAAGACCCTAATCTTTTTTCTACTTGGGAGAGGTCAGATAATAAGAAGGGGACATTTACCCTGACTAAACCATCCACCCCAGCAAATTCTTGCAAAGGGAGACCTGGGGCTGGGTTAGATCGAGGAGGTACAGGAGGTCCCACGGCAGTGCAGGGATCAGTAGTGGGAGGACTAGGGGCTGTTGGTGGGCTGAAAGTGGGTGCCAGTGAGAGTTGACCTGGTGGATGACCTGTCACTGAGGAGGGAGAAGGGGAAACTGAAGGGACCAAAGTGGGAGCTGTGGGCTTTGGTCTATAAGGCGGAGGCTCATTAGCTAGATCAAAGGAAATAGATTCATCCTGTTCTGACTTCAGAGATAGCAGGAGCTGTGTAGGGGAACAGGAGGCAAAGAGAGAAGGCTTGGAGTAAAGGTAAGAGAAATCTTTAACATAGAGGGACTCTTTCCATTTCCCTGATTGCTCACAGTAGTTGTAAAGGTCCTGAATAATATTGGGATCAAGTGTAGCATGAATCTTATAAGTTCTTATTAATAAAGTCAAACCTGAGACCAGTTATTGGGGTGAACACTGGAAGATCAGAGCCAGAACAAGCCACAGCTATCTCACCTTGCCAATTCCTCAGCTGGTCTTGTTTCCTCAGACTGGAAGCTTCTGTGTCCTCATCCCAATGGCGCTCAGCTAAACTGCTGCTAGAAGCCTGAAAGCTTAACCAGACAAATGCTTAACCAGCCAAATGCTTCTAGTTTCTGGTCTCCACACCTTATATATCTTTCTGTTTTTGCCATCACTCCCTGGGATTAAAGACTCACTTCTTGGGATTAAAGGCATGTGTCACCATGCTTGGCTGTTTCCAATGTGGCCTTGAACTCACAGAAGTCCAGAGGGATTTGTCTCTGGAATGCTAGGATTAAAGGCATGAGTGCCACCATTTTCTAGCCTCTGTATCTAGTGGCTGTTTGTTCTCTGACCCCAGATAAATTTATTAGGGTACACAATATTTGGGGGAATACAATACCACCACAATCAAGTGTGCCATTATGCAGCCATTTAGATTGGTTATCTAAGGAATATTGAGGCCAAACTTTATTGCAAAGATGAACAAGTTTAGGGTCTTTCAAATCGGCCACCAGGTATAAAGGCTTGAGATTTTCTAAGAGGCATCCCAAGGGGGAATAGGAAGGTATGGAGTACAAAGTTCCCATGGGTGAAAGGTTAAGGAAAAGGTCACTTCAGCCTGTAGTCATGGGCATCCCCTGGACTCAAGGAGGACTGAATAAGGACCAAGTCATTCAGAGGGTCAGGTGTAACAAGCTTCGCCTACCTAAGCCAATGGAGAAACTTGGGTGACTGGTAGTAGGGCTTCTGTAGAAGCAAGAGGGCAAGAGAAAACCAAGCTCTAGGGGAAGAGTCTCATCCAGAGGAAAGAGCTGGAAAAAGGAGACTTTTGTGGTTCTTTTTTATTGGGAAGACAGGGGAAAGCACAGGAAGGGATGCAATCTGCTGGGATTAAAGGTATATACATCCACTGCCTGTCTAGGGTTGGAGTTTCTTTATTCTCCAAAGCCAGGAATGTTGCTTACATCCCAGCCCCTTTTGAGTGGGGCTGTGCATGTCTCTGGCCCACACACAGGGGAAAGAAATGTTCCTTTTGTTCTCTTTCCCCTAATACGCAGGTTCTGTACTCTTCAGACCTCCTTACACTGGAGTGGCTTTTTTGTATGGGGTGTCACAAACATATTCTGAGAGAGCTCAGAATGTGACTATTAAGGTGATCATAGGATCTACGCGGACCCTTCCCGATAGGTGCTGGCTATTTCATTTAGACACTGCAACTCAAGCACTTCTTAAGCCACATCCCCTATTCAATCCACCTCTATAATTGCCTTCCCTCTGGCTTTCCAGACCCCAATAATCTCTGGACCATGGCCTAGCACTGTAGAACTTCCTCCTTAGTTCTTTTTTTTTTTTTGATAAAAACTGCTTTTACTATTGCTATAACAGTCCCCCAGGCAACAGCAAACAATGGAAATGTTTATTGTAGGACCAGATATTACTTCCTGAGAAGCTGATTCCTATAAGGCAGCTGGTCTTTACAATTCTTCTTAGGATTAGAGTTACAAGAAGTCAATCATTTCTACCCCCTTAAAGGAGGAGAGGTAAGTGCAGGCAAAAGGAACTGTTTTAGCTAAGTTTGTAATACTCTCTAGTGTCAGAGCCTATGGACATAGTAAAGCTTTTACTTTGCTTTTATATCTTCAGACCCTTCGGTATCCTTGACTTACTGATTCTTCTACCTTTGTGAACGGCTCATTCCAGTATTTACTAGGTGACCTGTATTACTAGTCCCAAATGCGGGCATTGCCTGTGGTGCTTCTGTTTGACCTTAAATCTATTCATACTCCCTTGGGCCTCTAAACATCTTTGACAATTCTTAGTTCTGGCCTAGATCACTCTGCTGAGCCCCACTAGTCCCTATTTCCATCCATGTAGAAATACCCTCAGATGTCTTCAACTTGCTAAACTGAATGTGTCATTTTCATTACCACAGCCCTCTCACTCCCATCCCCTCTAAAAGCAGTCTCTAATGTTATCTAGGAACTTAGGTCAAAACTACAAACCGTATTCTGCTTCAGCCTGTGTTGAGATTACAGGTGTGAACCACCATACCTGGCTTGTATAAAGGATGCTAAGTGCAATCATGTTGAATTGTTTAATGAAATGGAATTAAAAAGAAATCCAGAAAAACCTTTACGTTTGAACGTATTTCGTTCTTACAAAACTGCTAATAGTAACTTTGCATGTTTAATGTACTACTGCTATCTGTAGTTAATGAGAAGTTAGGAATTACTATGCTTTACTAGCTGGGTCGCAGCAGTATCAACCACAGAACTCTCAGGTTTTCATAGAGAAAGCAGAAACTAAAGAAAAATGACAACTGTGTCCGGTTTGATTACAAATAAGAAAAGGATCACCACGTGGCTACATCTCTTCATTCTCATGAATCTCCCCAACTCCCAGATCCTCTTGACCCTTTTTAAGTATGAATAACTGTAGCAGGAATCTTAGAGAGTCTTATTAATAAAACAAACCTAGAGCCAAATATTTGGGTGAAGCTGGAAGATCAGAGAGACAGAACAAGCCACAGCTAACCTCACCTGGCCAACTTCTCAGCTGGTCTTGTTTCCTCAGACTGGAAGCCTCTGTGTCCTCATATCCAAATGGCTCTCAGCTGAACTGAAATCCTGAAAGCTTAACCAGCCAAGTGCTTCTAGTTTCTGGTCCTCACGCCTTATAAACCTTTCTGCTTTCTACCACCACTCCCTGGGATTAAAGGCATGAGTCACCATGCCTGGCATTTTCCAATGCAGCCTTGAACTCACAGAGATCCAGAGGGATTTCTGTCTCTGGAATGCTAGGATTAAAGGCGTGTGCTAACATTTTCTGGCCTAAGTATCTTGTGGCTTTTCTGTTCTCTGACCCCAGATAAGTTTATTAAGGTACACAATATTTTGGGGAACACAATACCACCACAAATAACCATAGTTGGTTAGGTCAAAACCTGACGTTGATTTGGTCAAAAACGTCCTTCAAAGATGTTGATTATAATTCAAAGAGATACAAAACTTAGCACCACCTCTGTAATATTAAAATAAAAACAAAACAAAAACCAACCAAACGACTTGATGTTTTAAAAACCCAAAATACGCATAGCTGCCTGAAGAGGAGATCTTGATCCTTTCACTAAACCTATTCTTCTCATATCCACAGGAGGCCATCTGGACAGAAGTCAAAATGAATCCATTACTCATTTCCTCTGCGGCTCTTCTTGTGGCTTTTCTTAGACCTTTCAGGAGACTTGGAGTGACTCCTATGTCTGTGACTACGGTGGTGACCTGGGGATTTAGAGCGGGATCTGTGTCGTCTGTCTCGGGACCTGCTTCGATGGCGTCGTGGACTCTTGCTCCTATGCCTTTCTCGGCGTGGAGAAGGGCTTCTTCTTTTGGGGGATCTACTTCGCCTCCTGGGAGACCGACTCCGACTCCTCCTGTAGCGCAGTGCAGGAGAACGCCGTGGCTTGTCCAGGTCTCGGTAGCTTCTTCGTCGTCGATGGTCAGGTGATGGGACTCTTTCCAGCTTCTCATCTTCTTCTTCACTTTTCCTCTTCACTGGATTCCACATCATCCATGTCCTCTTCTAGAGCACTAACTCGGGGCTCCAGTTGTTCAGCTTCCTCCAGCACATAGCGTTTCTGTAGCCGGGGCAAAATGATATCACAGACTCTCTCACTGTGCAGAAGTTCATCAATGAACTCATCTACGTGCATCAGTTCAAACTCCCCATTCCGGTTCTGGCTCTTGATTTTTCGATAGTCATTGTACAAAGGCTCCAAGTACTTGTAGCAATCCATTGCAGTTCCTGTCAGCCTCATGTAAAGTGCCCCCAACATCCGGACATACTTGAAATCTTCATTTCTTATGAACTCAACAATGATATCCTTCTCAGGTTGAATCTGAAGCATCTTCAAGGTTAAACACAGAAAAGGAGTTGGCTTTATGTTTCCACCGTAGACACCACCCACAAACCTTAACTCCATGGCTTTGTCGACTACAAGTTCAGCCGTAAGTCCAAAGCACTCTTCTTTCCAGTACTTTGATTCATAGATCCGCGTGCGAATGATCTTCTCCACCAGATACTGAGGGTTGGTGCCATGGATGCTGTGGGCATCCTTGACCTTATGGTTCGCCATCTTAGAAGGCTTTCGATTCAATTTCCGTTGGCTTCTTCAATACAAACCTTTACACTCAGGTTTTAAAAAAAGACGTCCAGAGGCGGAGGAAACCTTTCTAAGACCTGAAGGCCACCAGCTTGGAACCAGAAATTGCAGCGCTGAACCCTTTGCCTGGACTACAGGAGACTGGTCTCAGAGATGGGGGAAGCACATCAGGAGCCCTCGGTGGGCTTGGCGAGGCAGTTGAGAAAGCCAATCGGAACCAAGCTGTGGGCGGGGTCACGGCTGGTGGTGCTAAACGTTTTCTCCTCTGACTTCTAGTCCAGCTCTGGTGGGCCTGTGCTTGCAGTCCCCGGTGTGGCTGGCAGAACCGGGAGGGGTCTAGCTCCAAAGGGCCAGCACTGTGCAGCTGCTCCCCAGTGCCTGGACTAGAAGCGGTGGGAAGCCCGGAAATCGGCCAGCCCAGGCAATCTAAGGCATGGTGAGTGCGGCTCCAGGCCCGCTGGGAGTTCTCCACAGACTCACGGATTTCCATGTTCTGCACACATGCACCAAGAGCCCATTCAGTGGCGGGCACTCCGTCCTTAGTTCTTTTGTGTTTTTCCTAGCGTGGCACAGCCATGCCTTTTCCAGCCTCCTCTAATAATTCAAACTTCCTACTGTTACACTGTAGCAGCTCCAATGCATTCCTGCCCAGTCTCTTGTCCCAGCCATTAATGGCAGCAATTCTCCCTACTCTCAGTAGTTTCTCCATGTATCCTGGGCTTCCTGTTGCTTCTTCTTGATAGAAGACTTTTTCACAGCTCAGCTGGTGTGCTGGTTAGAATGTGAATGACCCCTATAGACTCATATATTTGAGTGTTTGGTTCCCGGTTGGTGGACTCTTTAGGAGGCATGGTCTTTTTGGAGAAGGTATTTCAATGGGGATGGGGTTTAAGGTTTCAAAAACCCATGCCAGGCCCAGTCTAACTCTCTGGCTCCTGCTGGTGGATCAGGGTGCAATCTCTCAGCTGCAGCAAGAGCCCACAGCACCATGCCTGCCTGCTGCCATGCTGCCCACCAGGATAGTGGCCGTGGACTCATCCTTTGAAAACTGTAAGGAGGCTCCGAATTAAATGATTTCTACTACAAGATGTCTTCTTGGTCATGGTGTCTCTTCACAGAACTAGAACAATAACTAAGACAGCTGGGGGAGGGGTGGAACCCATGTGCTTTGTTATTCACTGCACCTTCATTCAGAGACCCTCTGCTGGTAATTTCCAAGGCCATAGCAGACATGTGAAATAAAGATGCTGAGGTGCATTTCTATGGAAGGAAGTATGGAGTGAACAGGAGCAAGTGGAAGCAGGGAACAGAGGCTCAATTTTCATTGAAACATCTGCAATGAGATGCTCCTTCACACCCATTCAATACAATCAGCCTCAGGAGCCATAATGCCAAGTGGTCGAAAAGATATGAAGACACTGGCACCCTCACACTTGTCTGGAGGAGATGCAAAATGACAGTCATGGAAGACAGTTTGGCATTTGCATTAAAAGTTAAACACGCATATGTTAAAAGATTCAGCAGTTCTTCGCTGATGTCTTTAGCCCATTGAAAAGAAAATACTGCTCTCAAAAACCTGTGTTTGAGATGTTCACAAGGACTTGATAGAGAGTAGTAGTTCAATTAGATCACTTAGGTGGTCCTGAACTGGGCAGTGGGTAAAATGTGTTGCCTGCATATAAGGAATGACACTGTAAAACAAGAGACAACAGGCTTGAATAGCTTGTACCTAGTAGTAGGATGAGATACAAATGATTCCTTTTCTGTGATAGGAGGACCAGGGCTCTGATGTTTTTAAATTCTGTGGAGTTTCCAAACTGTTCCATCAGAAAGTAGTCAAGTGGTTGTAGGGAGCAGAGACCAGAGACATAAAGGATCAAAAGCTGAATTTTCCAATGAAATCATTATTCTCATCCTTGAAGATGCTTGTTGCTTATCTCTTACCCTTATGCAAATTAACCAAGTTATGATGTTAAAAGAATATTTAACTGACAACAAATTTTCCAATGGTAAGGGCTACTGAGAGTATAAAACCTCCTTGGTGAAGTGTCCTGTTCATCCTCAGAAATGCATACCTCCACAGAAGTGTGTTTATAGCAGGAGATCAGTAATGCCTTCAGGCTCCCCTGGAAGTAAGGGTCACATTTCATCTTTACTCCTAGGAAGGGCTCTTCTCTCTACCAAGCCAGAGACTGGCTAAAAATCCTCATGTCTCTCCTGCCCCCTGGTGTTTCAAAAGGGCACTGCAGGAATCATCACTGATGATGGTTGATTGGTTTAAAACAGCAATGAAAGGACTGGGAGGGTACTTGTTTTCCTGGGTCAGGGAGTAGTTGCACATCCTTTTAATCTCAGGTCTATGTAGAAGGACTGGGTGATGTTTCAGACAATGCTGGTTGTGAAGTGAACTTTAGGACAATCAGTATAATATAGTGCAACCTTTCTCAAGTTAGATAAATAAATAAATAAATACATACATACATAAATACATAAATACATAAATATAAATACATAAATATAAATACACAAATAAATAAATACATAAATAAATACATAAATAAATAAATACATAATAACATAAAGCATGCTCTTCTGCCTGGATACTTGTTACTGTGCTCACATGGGGATGATTACAGAAGGAGGGAGCACAGGCTGGTGTGGAAGGAGCTTGAGTTCTAATCCCACAGTAGGTTCTGAGCTGCAACATCCAGACATGTTTCACAGCAACTGTACAAGAACTAGGCAGGGAGGCACTGGCTCATTCTTCCAGTAAGAGAACAGAAGATTTCAACGTCCTCATTGAGTGTGTGCACCCTGAAAATCTTGTAGTGTTCACTGTGTGACCAGTATGAACCTGTTCCCACTTCCCCATGCTGAAGAGTAACAGCCAGAGGAGCCATCCCACCTCCTCACATGATTTTACAGACAATGGGAACCATTAGGTACAATTTGTGGCCAAAGAGAACATTAACCTATGTGAGGCAGAGGGGCATGAATTGTGTCCGTTGAGAACCTCAGTAGTTCCCAGGAACAAGGCACTTTCCCGTGCCTTCTTATCCTCACACTGGTGGAGTTCACAAGGTGAACAGAGAGTCAGCAGGTCAGGACAGGGTGAGAGAGCACTCACTGTGCAGACAGTTTCAGGGAAGATGGAGATGAGAATGGGCATCTGATTCTTCCCACACTACCTGATGTCACAGTGGAAGAGTCTTCGAGACACAGGCGACGTGACATGTCAAGCACACTTGTGGCACAGGCAAATAATTCCATTTCTGTGACAGCATACACAGAGATTTAAAATGTCTAAATTGTGGTCCTTTTCTTACCCCAGAACCAGAAAGCAGCTAGGGGGTTGCCAGGAAAAGTGGTTCAGGACAATAGCCAGTGTAAAGGGCTGAGAAGGAACTGTTTTGAGTGACAGAAACATCCTCACACTTCAATTGGACATGGTTACAATGTCTCATATATTTGCTCAAAACGACAAAGGTATTCATATAAATGGCTGGATTTGATCATCGGTGGATCATTTTATAATGAAGCTCTTCAAAAATAATATGGCTATTGAAATTCTAAAGTGTCTGCAGTGGAAATATCAGGCAGCCATCCTCCTGCACTCAGAGGAATTGCTCTTCCCTCTCCCAGCACCTCAGTCAGGCTGTGCTGTATCCTGTCTACTCTATGGTGTCCAGGGTAGAACATGCAAGAATCACCATTTTCATCTAATGACCCTAATAACCCTAGGCTGTGCAAGTTCTGATTTGAGTGAGGGTGGATGATGGACATGAGGAATCTGCTAACTCTTCTCTGTCTCAGACAGGGATTGCCTTGGATGCTATGCACTCTTTAGACAGCTGTGGTGGTATTGTATTCTCCAAAATATTGTGCACCCTAATAAATTTATCTGGGGTCAGAGAACAGACAGCCACTAGTACAGAGGCCAGAAAATAGTAGCACTCACCGCCTTTAATCCTAGCATTCCAGATAGAGAAATCCATCTGGGATCTCTGTGAGTTCAAGGCCACATTGGAAAGAGCCAGGGCGTGGTGACACACGCCTTTAATCCCGAGAAGTGAGTCTTTAATCTCAGGGAATGATGGCAAAAACAGAAAGATATATAAGGCGTGGAGACCAGAAACTAGAAGCATTTGGCTGGTTAAGCATTTGGCTGGTTAAGCATTCAGGCTTTCGAGAAGCACATTTCAGCTGATAGCCTTTGGGATGAGGACACAGAGGCTTCCAGTCTGAGGAGACAAGACCAGCTGAAGATCCGGCGAGGTGAGATAGCTGTGATTTGTTCTGTCTCTCTGATCTACCAGCACTGACCCCAATAACTGGCCTCGGGTTTGATTTTATTAATAAGAACTTTTAAGATTCATGCTACAGACAGCCCCGATTCTTTCCACGACCAAAGGAGAAGGGAAGTGTCCAGCTAAGCCCTTCTGGCTCTTCTGGGTTTGTCATGTCCACAAGCTCCTTTCTCCTTGGCACCTCACCTCACAGAGCATCATGTTTGGACACTGTAGAATTTGACAGACCTAAGTTTCAAATCAGCATGGTGTTTCTGAGAGTGCTTCCCTC
Source organism: Peromyscus eremicus (assembly GCF_949786415.1). Taxonomy (NCBI): domain Eukaryota; kingdom Metazoa; phylum Chordata; class Mammalia; order Rodentia; family Cricetidae; genus Peromyscus; species Peromyscus eremicus. Next base: position 103,967,183 of record NC_081420.1, read on the forward strand.
ATCTGATCCACGTGGGTAAGCACCTTTTGTGACAACTGATGTGAAAAAGGCCAGAGCAGTGCCATATACATGCATCAGAGGATTTTGCCTACATCGTTCCAAGGAAAAAAGCTCAACCCTCTATCCTCAGTGAATTACTGCCTACATGACACACCTTGCCATATGGATTCTCAGAATATGAAGCTCACTGAATCCACCATTGATGTCTGGCACTGTTACAGCTTTAGATAAAACTTGAAGACATGGCCCTACTTGGGGCATGGCACAATCATGATATTTCATTCGCAAAGTGCAGCTGTCTCTGAAATGACATTTAGTAGAATGGTGTCCTTTCAGTCTGAGGGTAAATAAGCCCAGCCCAAGAAGGGGTTAGATTGTGACCAATACGTGAAAACCGAAGATTTGTGCACACATTTATCCTCTTTTTTTTTTTTTTTTTTTTTTTTAGTTTTTGTGAAGCAGAGCTGGCAATCTTTTTCATTTCTTGGGTGACCAATGAGTTTATTGGGGTATGGTGTGAGGGTAACAGATGTTGCTTACAGCAACATGGAAATCCCAAAGTCAACCCCAACCTGAGTGATGACTCAGAAGAGCTGAATCCCAAGAGATGTATGTGTGGTTTTCACACAGCTCAATAGATCCAAGAGTCTCCTCTTCCCAGCAGTCCACTTTCAGATTGGGCATTTGAAAGAACAGATGCTTGCAGCACAGTGTTAAAGAGAGGCACCTAAGGAGAGGAGAAGACACACTCAAGCAAGGAGTCTTCCCTTTACAGTTGCCATGCATCTGGTTTCGGAGGCATCTGGAGTTACATGCTAAGAACCCCTTCTCTGTTGGTGAATGGGATCACGTGTGGTTGCTGATGTGCACTGGATAGAAGTCCACCAGGAATGTAAACAAGGTTCACTGTCTTCGTAGTGGGGTTCCTAGAGCCTTGTATTATTACACCTGGCGGAGGAATAAAGCTGAGTACGCTTAGGCCTGCAGCACAATGGAAGATCTTATAATACTCCCTTTTAAAAACATCTCTCTACAAAAGTAATGTTGTCTTGATGTAGATAATCCGCAAAGACATTATTGTGTTGGAATTCTTTTTTTCTCTAAGTTTTCTCTTAGTATATACTAATGATCCATAATAATGGGTTTCATTATGACATTTTCAAACATGTAAATGAGGTTTTAGTTCCTTTTCATTCCTCTACTACTCTTACTGTTCATCTTCTCCTTTTTGCTGTCAACTGGTCACTCTTCTACTTTATTGTCTTTTAAATAGTTGTTGATCATCCAATCAGTTTGATTAGAGTAACTAATTGGATGAGGGTTTATTTACAGGAGTATGGGTGGTTTTCTAGTAGCAACATGACTAAAGGAAATGTCTCTTTCCTCCCCAGTATCCATCACCCACCCAGAGATGCTGAGGAAGGGATGGACTTCCTGAGCCTATTGCCCCAGCAACCCATCATTGCCTGAACATCCTCAGGATTTTGTTGTATAAACAGATTCTTGCCGGATTTCCAGACGTCAGTTGGAGAGTCTCCTGTTTCTTCTGCCTCAACATGAGTGCTGGATTATATCAGACTTGTTCCACTACACCCTGCTCACACCTATCTTTTAAAGTAATCCTAGGGAGCATGTGTAAGAAAAACACTGTCACCTTGATGGCCCTGTGGATGAACCAGGTCTGGGTGTGATAGAAGAGGATGTGATACAACTCTGTGTCTTCTTACAGTTGTCTGTGGTTCAGAGTCCAGGTACCTGAACCAAAACTGTACAGAAGAGCAATCATGAATGATTGCACTAGATCTTGTTGACTATAATGCCAAGTGACTCTTAGAACCCAGGAATCTACAGGTAAGGGTCTCAGGCTGAGGGAAGTATGGCTTCCTTAGAGTGTCTCTGACTAGGCAGGGGATGAGGCAGGAATTTGTGAGTTCACAGTAAAATATCTAGGAAGAAGAGGCATCAAGGTTTGCTCACATACTCTGCCCTGGTACTCTCTTGGCTCAGTTTCTGGAAGGGCCTGAAGACTATGCTATAGGCCCAGACCACATACTCTTTGCCTTACAAGCCAAGTTGCATCTTTGCCCAAGGTCAGACACATTGACAGGACTCTGGGCCTCTCATTTCAGCACTGTGCTGTGAGGCTGGAGGGCTCTAGTTCTGTTTTGGGACAGGAAACTTTTCAGAATCCTTTTGAGGGCACCCAGGTAATACTCTGACCAATGTGATAAGTCATAAGATCCTAATGATGTCTTAAAGGTGTTAGTAATTTCGTTGTTATCCAAGGGTTCTCAGCACCAACCACCACAGTCTAACCACAGCCACACATAGAGAAGGGAAATGTCCCATTTGTCCCTCTGTTCCTGACCATCTGCCTTGTCTATGTGACCTCCAGGCCCAGCATTCATCAGAGTCCCTCACACTGTTCTACTCCTCAATGCTGAGTGTCCTTGGGCATCACTGACCTGTGTGTGCTGCAGGACCACCTGTGGGCTTTAGTTGAGGTATTCTCCCTCACAGCTGTCTGTCATTACTCATATGCTCCTCCCTCCCTGGTCCATTGCCTCTTGCCCTCTCAGTCTCTGCAAAGGTTTGCAGCTCTGACCCTGTTCCCATCTTCCCCTTTCAGAGTCTCACACTGAACACAGGAGGAGAAGCAGAAGCCCACAGGCTACGGCCTTCAGGAAGTCAGGAAGTTAATCCAGTGGCATGACGAGCTAGCTCAGTGGTTCTCACCCTTCCTAATACTGTGACCCTTTAAGACAGTTGTGGTGACCCCCAACCATAAAATTATTGTGTTGCTGACAAGCAGAGAGCTTTCATGGGACTGACCTAGACACTCTACATATATGTTACAGTTGTGTGACTTGGTCTTCCTGTGGGACTCCTAGCAGTGAGATCAGGGGGTGTCTGACTCTGTTGCCTGCTTTTAAGACCCATTCCTCCTGCAGGAATGCTTCATCTAAGTTTGGGGGAGGAGGGGATTCCCAGTCTCACTGCAGTGTGATATACCAGGGCTGACTGAAATCCATGGGATGCCAGCTGGTGTTTGAAGAGAAAAGGTGGAGGAATGCATGGAGTGGAGGGTAGAGCAGGTGGGGAGGAACAGGGGAGAGGGGAGGGAGGGGAAGTTTTGGTTAGGATTTAAAAAAGAAAAATGATTGTAGTGCTACTTTATAAATGTAATTTTTCTACTGTCATGAGTTGTAATGTACATATCTGATGTGTGGGATATGAGATACGGGACCCATGTGCAAGGATCATATGCCCTTCCCCACCACAAAGGGGTCAGATTGAGAACGGCTCAGCTAGCTCCTTAGCCTGAGTTTGTGCTGCTGTGGGATGCACTGTGTTTCCCAACAGGAGCAGTTGTGAACCTCATCCAGGTAGGAATTTGTACCCAAAAGGTGTAGGTGGGAGCTCTATGGGGCCGAGGAAGATAATGTCACAGGAGACCTGCACTGACCAGACAGAGGTGAGAGAGTCTGTGCTTATCAGGCTGATAAATCCACCTATCATTTTGCTTTTTTATTGCTCTACCCTCTGGAAGGCACAGCGTGGACTCTGAAGTCATTCTGAATATCAGTCACCCTCACCCCAAACCTCACCCCAAATCATGGTTACTCTCTTGTCACAGATCCAGCATGGGTGAAGGAGTGGGGAGCAGGAAGTAGAAGGGCGTACTGGAGATTCTGGATCTCTAAGCAGGTGAGCAGAGGATCCCACAGATGGAGAAGGGCTGGGACATTGGAAATTTATACCCTGGCACTTAGGCCTGCAGATGCCCACCCCATGGACTGCTATGTCTCCCTCGAGACTTTGTCTGCTGTCTTTTGTTTTCATTTGTTTCCTTTTCAGTTTCATTTCATTCTTACAATTTTTTATTCAGAGCTGAGGATCGAACCCTGGGCCTTGTGCTTGCTAGGCAAGCACTCTACCACTGAGCTAAATCCCCAACCACTCATTCTTATAATATTAACTGTCCTTTTTTATTTCTTCAAGGACACATTCATCATTCAAAGGTTTATTGTTCAATCTCCATGAGACTGTGTGTATTCTATACTTTCTTTTGCTCTGGGTAGGAGATTTTACTCCATTGTAATAAAATAGGACAAATTATTTCAGTTTTCTATATTTGTCAAAATACGCTTCATATCCTAATATATGACCTATTTTGTAGAAAGTTCCAGGAGCTGCTGAAAAGAATGTGTGCTCTGTAGTGTTCAGATGGAATTTTATGTAGGTATCTGTTAAGTCCATTTGTTCTATGATATCATTTTCATCATATTTTTCTGTTTATTTTTCTGTAATTTCCTTAAGTGCCCATCTCCTATTCATCCCTCTGCCACTCTGTACCCACACTAGTAGCAAGTTCACTGAGATCAAATTTGGAGACATTTAGAGACATGTATATCCACCTGACCAACATTTTTAGGCCCTGTTTTTTCTAACACAGGACTCTCTGGGCTCTCAGAGCCAATGATAAAGCTGAGATACTGGCCTATGAACAGGAGTTTCAAAGTCCTAGGGAACTCTGCCTGGATACAGAAAGAGTACAGGGTAAAGATTCTGAAGCAGCTCACTATGAATTCCTGGATGAGGCAGTAAGCAACCTCAGACTTTAGGGACACCTGAGGACTGGCTACTCTTGGCTCCTTCTGTCTAGCCCTGAGGTCTAGTGCACCCACAGCCCAGAACAGTAGACTTTTCTCTTTAATGGTTTGCAGATTCACACTGGCATGGTGCAGCCATGGTTTCACTTGCCTCCTCGAATCAGTAAAGAAATCTACAGATTCAGTGTCTCCATCCAATACTTTCTCTGTTCCAGACAGTATTTTTGTGTTTTTAGCCCATACTAGGAAAAGACGTTCTCTCTCTCTCTCTCTCTCTCTTTCTCTCTCTCTCTCTCTCTCCAACTGAAGGAATGACTGGGCTATGTAAGATCCCTCATGTTCAAAATTACAGAAGCAGTTTATTTATGTTACCTGGACAACCTGGTGTGTTCTCCTAATCCTGGGAAGCTGTGCAGCATGACTTGAGGGAAGGTCCCCATGTGCTCTGTCACCCAGTGAGGCATCACTCAGAGCCTTTTGTGGATGATGAGGGAGACCATAGTGTAAGGAACACATGTAAGGCCTAGGGTGAACAACCCTGGTCAGGAGTGATAAGCAATAGAATGATGTAAGTAAACCACAAATGGAGTAGTGATAAGCTATAGGCTATGTGTGGAAGTAGGGATAAGACTAGAAACCTAGCCAGGAAAGAATATAAAAGATGAAGCCTCAGACCCGACCAACAGAGCTCGTCAGGCCCTCGCGTGAGACGACTCTCCTCTGCCAGTGACGTGAGATCCTGTGCCCAGTGCAGACGTGGCTGACCTGAGGAAGGCTGACCCAAGATCCAGAGGAACAGACGTGGCGAGTCCGGACCTGTATACCTGGAGAGGTACTCCTGCTTCCATTTGGAAGACAGGATGAATAATGCTTGTAATCTTACTGTGTGAATAAATGAGTGTTATACCAAGTCTGAATCAAGAGTGATTATTCCTCCCCCGTAACTGGGGTATGTGCTCGCTACAGTTGGCGTAGTCGGCAGGATTTTGGGCTTAAGGCCTCCTTGACCACTGAGCACTGAGGAATGTAAAATAAGTATTACAAAAGAATTGGCTATTACTCTGGTGGAGTAACAAATTACAGGAAACCAAATAAACTAGCAAGCGACCTCAAAGCCGCTCTGAGAAATCAACTCCTTGAAGTCAACTCTGAGGACCTAATCTGAAGGTCCAAGGAGGAAGAACTGGTAGGAGAGAGAGTATCAGAAGCAGACGGGAAACACCACCCTCCCTAAGGGTGCGGAGTACCGAAAGAATACCGGACACCTTGATGCCAACCCAGACCCCTGGGGAAGAGCGGAAGGTGCTGGGAAAGAGCTAAATGAGGCGCTGGCTGGCCAAAAGGATAGAAAGGATTGCAGATTTAAAATTTGAAAAATTGATAACTGATTCCTTAAATCAGTCTAAACGAATTAGTGACTGGGAGTGGTACCGTAGGAAAAAATTAATTAAATTTTTGTACGGCTTGGTATACCACTTACAATGAATAGATTAATTAAGAAATTTAAGAAGACTAACATCTCCCCGGTGACAGGTAGAGAATATCAAGATGAGGTTGAAGAACAGTGGGGGAAAGTAGCCTCCAAGGTTAAAAATAAGGCCGGCATGAAATCAGTAAATGTGACTAACACATTAACAAATCCGGATGTGGTAGAACAAGAATTAGAGGGATGTAGCAAGGCACAAACTACCGCACTGCTTATGAAAACGGTGCAGGATATTGATAAGGACAGATAAATGGGCAAAAGGCTAGCCTTAAACATAGTGAGGAAGGAACAGGAGCGTAGCGCTACTCCTGGATGGAACGGACGTAACACCGTACCATCATTTCCTGTCTCTACCCAAAGTAAGAGAACTCCTATTAGAAGTACTATATCAGCCCTGAACCCCTTCAGCACTGGAGGAGGTAGTAATCATCCCAAATTTGAAATGGGAACGAAGTTTGAGGAAATCAGGCCATATACTCCTCAGGAGATCTCAGAATTACGGAAAGATTATGCCCAAAATGGACAGAAAGATGCAGAATATATGTGCCGACTGTGGGAAAAGGGAGCTGACACAGTCATGTTAACTGATCTAGAAATGAGAAAGATCAGAAACATAGTAGAGAACCCCTCAGTATCGGAAGCTCTAGAGCATGTAATTGAGACATCAAAAGGCGATACACATCCACTATTAGATTGGATTACTGCAGCTTGGAGATTTGCATTTCCAACACTAGACCTCACTCAATTTGAATCAGCAGCACAGTGGACAACATACGCACAAGCCATAAAACAATGTAGAAAATTAGGTATATTATATTTCATATACAACCAGGTACCCACACCTCAAGCCGCACCTTTTACACCACAATTTAAAAAAAATCATTATTAAAGGAGCTCCAGCACACCTTAAAATGAGCCTAGCTGGGCCCCTGCAAGCATGTCAAACCATCTCAGATGTCATGGAATTCTTTAAATCTTACAGGGAAATGGACATAGACAAGGTAGTATCATTTAATGTTAATAAGAAACAGGACAAGAAGAAAGTTACACCACGGTTTTCAAACATAAGACCATTTGGAAAACCTAATCAAATGCCCATAAGACAGACTGCAAACAAACCATGGAATCCGATTAGAAGGTTGACAGGAAGGAAAAATATCCCATGGAGAGAGACACAGAGCAACCCATGGAGACAGACATACCAACCAAAACTTTTTTTAGGCAATCGAAATTTCAAACCAAATTTCAGACCAAAATTTTTCAATCAGAACAACCACAGGCCCCCAAGAGCAGGACCCCCCAGACGCTACATACCAAGACGGACCTGATCAACCCGGCTGGTAGACCATTCGTAGCTATACCTATAATAACTAACAAAGGGCCGAGAATAGTAAAATGGCTAATAGATACAGGTTCTGAAATTAGTATAATAACGGAATTTACAGAACATTTTAAAACTGACAAAAGGGTTATAATACAGGGAATAGCAGCAGAAACAGAAGTACCAGTAATAAAATTAAGACTCAAATTATATAATAAGGAATATGAGATTGAAGCAGCTAGTTTCAATGCACCTTGTAATATCCTAGGCATTAAAGAAATAAGAAAATTATTCCCAGACTTTCTAAATAATAAGAGAATAGCTAAGGTCAGATGTAATCTAGCAGAAGTAAAAATACAACCTATTAAATTACCACACACACCCCCGACCTTCACGGCACAATACCCTATCAAAGGAGGTATTAAGGAAATAACAGAGACTATACAAACTTTGCTAAAAGAAGGCATTATAGAGAAATCTCAATCATTTAATTATAACAGCCCGGTATGGCCGGTGTTGAAACCTAATGGCAAATGGAGATTTACAGTTGACTTCAGGAGAGTAAATGAAAAAACACCCAAACTTCCAGGACAACTTCCTGATGTGGAAGACATCTTTCTTAGAATTAAAAATTCAGCTCCAAAGGCAATGGCAACTATAGACTTAAGTGATATGTTCTTTGGAATCCCATTACACCCAACATCTAGGGAACTTACTACATTTACATGGCAAGGACAGCAATATCAATTCTTGAGACTCCCTCAAGGGTATTTGAACAGTCCTATTATTGCACACAACACCTTAACAACTACATTAAAGAACTTCGAACCAGAATCAGAATGTAACATATATACCTATGTAGATGATATAATGATAGTAGGACAAGCCATTGAAAAAGTACAAAGTACATTAGAGAAACTAATTCAACATTTAAGAAATGAAGGATGGACTATAAACCTAGAAAAAGTAAATAAAGCAGGAACAGAAGTAAAATTCTTAGGGGTACATTGGACTACAGAAGGACCAACAATACCCGAAACAGTAATAGATAAATTAAAACAAATTAAGCGACCCCAGAATAAAACTGAGGTACAACATCTAATTGGCCTATTTGCATATTGGAGGCAACATATCCCATACCTACAGATCATATTACAGCCTTTATATAAAATAACAAAGAAAGCACAGGATTTTGAATGGGACCAAAACTGTGAAAATGCCATTAAACTGGTACTGGAATATATAAACCAGTACAGCCACCTATATTATATACAGCCCGGTGACCACGTATTTGTGGACATCTTGTATATGCAGGGCTATGGTAATTGGAATATATTTTCAAAAAATAAAGACAGGGAAACACCAATAGGCTTCTACTGCAAGAAATTCCCATGGTCAGAGAACAAATATTCGCTGTTCGAAAGAACCATATGGACAGCCTACGAGGCATTCAGGACAATCCACTCACTGCTCAAAGAGAACCATGTGACTCTCCGGTCACATATACCCATTTTGGACTGGGTAAAGGCACCAGGAGAGGCATGGGCTGGACTACCCATGGAAGGAAAGGTACTTCAATGGAAATGGTACCTTCAGGAGTTCCTTCGATCAACACCTCTGTCAGCAAAGGGGTCGGTACCAGCGGTATCGGAGTCGATACTTCAGTCCGACAGGCCCATGACTCCAGAGGGATACATTTTCCCAACCTCAACCCCTCCCCAGAAACAGGTACCAATGGGCCATTGGGGGACTAGAGAGTACGATCCCTCCCTGGTTAATGCCTGGTTCACTGATGGATCAGCAACTACGGTGAACAACAAAGTGAGATGGAAAGCAGCCGCCTATAGACCTGGGGATGGAATGGTCATTACAGACCAGGGCACTGATAAATCAGCCCAACATGCAGAAGTTATAGCCGCACTATTGGCGATAAGACAAACTATAAAGGACAATTATAAACAAATTTATTTATACACCGATTCATGGTGTGTGGCAAATGGCATAGCAGTATGGTCAGGTAAATGGAGAAATAATGGATGGAAAATTAATGGTAAAGACATATGGTCAAAGGCAGCATGGCAGGAATTGGATGCAGCAAGCAGACTAATCAAAATCATAGTATACCATGTCGATGCACATACCAAGAAACAGGATGAGACAAATAAAAACAATGAAGTAGTAGACAAACTAGCTTCAGCATTAAGTATAAAATTAAAAGGTGCATGGAAGGCAAACATTGATCCAGAAACAGGAAAAGGTAAAATACAGAGAGAATGGATACAGGTAAGACCATCAACTAAGGACATACCTATAAGTACAGAAGAGATACTGAAAATCCATGAGCAGTTAGGACATATAGGTACACATGCACTAAAAAGTTGGTTCGATAAAAGAAATCTTAAGATAACATGGCAGACAATAAGGAAAGCAATCAATAGTTGCAACAATTGCCCAAAGGCTATGACAAGATTAACACACAATTACCAAGGGATAATAGGACACCGAATGGATTTTAATAGAATCCTGCAAATAGACTTCATAGGACCGTTAAACAGCTTCAAGGGAAAATATTGCTGTACCCTAGTAGACATAACGACAGGTCTCGGGATGGCCCGAGAAAGCACACACCCAGATCAAAACACGACGATACTTACAGTCTGGGGATGGTGTGCAGCATATGGAACACCAGATATAATACAATCAGACCAAGGAACTCATTTCACAGGAGCCAAAACACAAAGAATGGCTAGAAACTTAAACATTCAATGGGACTTCCATAGAGCCTATACACCGACAGCAGCCGGAGCAATAGAAAGATGGAACGGAATGATTAAAAAACAGCTAGAGATGCATAAGGGAATGCCACTGTCATTAGCAATAAAAATAGCAACTTATGAATTGAATACCAGACCCAGAATAAATAGGAAGTCACCAATAGAAGAAGCTATACAAAAACAACATACAATAGATTATCCTACAGTTATAGATAGAGAAGTAATAAGGAATCCTAATTGCCTTTACAGGAACCGGAAGAATAACAAATTATCCCCAGCAGAAATAATAGCACCAGGAACAGGAAACAACGTGTGGATAACTCAAGGTAAAAAGGACTTGAAATTAGCCAGGCTGGAGGATATAGCATAAATGTGTGTCAGGGAGGTGATATTCATAAGGGCAACCCTCCTGACAATTTGGCTAATAGCTATTGCAGTATACATAGTACTGCCAATCTTAGAATTTGTTTTTCCCTTCTGTGACATCATTTACCAAAGAAGCTACTCATACAACATAGTCAAAAATACCAATCCTGGATACGCTTCTGCAGCATCCAGAGCAGCCAACTTCACGGTATGCTGGATACACTATCTGCACAGGAGGCAATAAGAATAGCAAAGGTGATGTACACACTAAAGGCAAGCAAGCTATACGCTATTGGGGCCTCTGTGTGCTCATTTTTCTGCCTCAGGTTAGCAGATGTGATGGCAATAACAGCATACCAATGCCAGCCCTATTGGACAGTACACCCACAACAAACAGACCCACCACCACACCACATGTTATACAAGTGGGCACTAGGAAACAGAATACCATTGCTACTCCAACAATTTATGATCTAGAAGGCAAATTACCACTATATTGGTCAGCAGAGAGAAGATTTACACATTATATAGGAAAAACACATAGTTTTTGGCAAAAATATGCAGCATGTTTAACATATGCCTGGTATAAGGGTTGTGATCAATATAGAATGGCACTTAGCATATACCATCCAAACAAAGAATATATGTTAGAATCAGGGGATGATGTTAACACCAACATACATGAGCAGAACCCATTAAAATGCCATTACAATGAATTATGGACCAACATTACCAATCACGCAGCCATATACAACATGTATTGGACAAAGAATTCACATATCAGAACAAACACATTAAGGGTAAACTCACACTATAGGACCAATACAATGGGAATAGAGACAGAACCAGAATTTGACTGTGAACTAGGCATGAATAGCTCCTTTGTGAGACAATATTTCGCACCAGTAATAGCACAACAAATGGAGGAGATAGGTATGCTGTATAATAAGATATCAGAAAGGTGGGAAGAACAAGTGTATAATTACAATGATGACTATTATGATGGTGACTACCCTACTAGTACATATTCAACAACACCTAAAGTAACTACAACACCTATAAACCCATGCAACCCTATGAATTGGACAGTATGCAATGATGGTGAAATGGTAAAACCATGGCCAGTAGTATCTGGAATAATACTATTACCCAAACCCTGGGGAAATAGATGTCCCAATAACTTATGGAGATACATTAAAAAACATAAGCTAGATGTACCAGGACAAAATAGTACTAACTGGTTATGCGTAGCAGACTATCCCAATTTACCATTCTATGGTAACTTCTCTGTATTATATAGCACAGATAACCCGTCAGTAAAAGGAAAGGAATGGAAATGGGATGACTGGACAAAAATACTGCAATTAGGAGTAGAACATTGGAGATTCCCAATCATACTTACAGATATTATACAACAACCTTGGGCTTCAATGAGACACACAATGAAACCTAAATATGATTGCAACACAGACACCACAACACACATCTGCATACTTACAGTAAATTCCACATTACACAGGGAAAAACACTCTTTTGCATATGCATGTATCAACATGTCTGAAGCAAACACAAACATTAGACAAAACAACAATACGAAAACCATAGTGGACCTACATGTAGGACCTTTATTTACTGGAAGAACATCAAGGTCAGTACAAGATTTAATAGCAATCACAGATACAATAGGCCAGGAAATACCATGGCTAGGAATTTTTGCGGACAGTACTGCAAATATAACAGCTACTAAACAGGTCCAGGCAATAATGAGATTTAATGACGACCAACAGTCATATCCAACATATTTTACGCAAGCAAGCAATTTGGGACTTTTTAACCTAACCTTAGCAAAATCACTAACACGAGGTGCCACAAGCCTGAGAAACAAATTATCATGCTTTACCGAAACAAATAATACAGCGGTATGGACTAACTGTACCACAAATAAAGCAACCACAATAATAAATTTGAATATATATGGTAAAATTACCATAATAAACAAACATATGTCATTAGCAAAATTTGACAGCACACCAATATTAACCATAGGTATGATACATGAACCAAAACATAAAATACATAACATGCTAGGTGGCAGTAAGATATCAATTTGCTGGTTTCACGAATCTAAAGACTTACTGGACATGCCCATACCCTGGGAAGTCAGTGCCAATGTTACTACAGATGAAGTAGCAGCAAAAAATATTTTCATATTTAATAGGGCAATTGAACAAAGGGCATACAATTTCACAGGTATAAGGGAGGTAGAATATGTCCCACCATATGTACAAATGGCAAAGGCTATGAGAATCAATAAGGTTATGGATCCAGATGACCTAATGGTACATTATAAAAATGGGATAACTAGATCAGGGAGTTTTTGGCAAACTTTGGATTATGAAATGGATAGAGTAATTGAATTACAGCACCATAATCTCCCATATTATTTCTACATGTTAATGCCAAATCCACAATATAAAGAATGGAATAAGGCTGAATGGGTAGCACACAAACCTAGAGGATCGATGAAATCACATACACAATATTGGGATAAAATATATTATCTCCCGATATCAAGAAATAAGGATTTTCTCAGCGAACATTCCAACACACCATTAATTATATTTAGAGGAAATATGACCAGACCAAATAAAGAAAATATTGGATTATATACAGCTCATTTTCCAAAAGGATACCTAATACCACCAGAAGGAACCCCAACAGTAGTCAAGGCACCAGCTATTATACCAGACCTAAAAAGTCCAGCTAAATTAGTTTTATACCCTAGGATTAGAAAAATTGAAATTACAATAGACTTGACAGCACTGAAACCACCTATAGAATATTGTAGTGATGTGAATTTTAGATTCGATTTAGACTACTCATCACCGACAAGAGTAGGAAGAAAACCACTACAAGCAATGGCAGTAGCAGCCTTTATGGCAGGAGCAATTTTAGGTGGAATAATGGGTGGAGGAGTATCAGCAGCAATGATAGAACCAATAAAGGCAGAAATATACCACATACAAGAAGTAAATAAGAAAACAGCAGAAGCTTTAGCAGCTATATCAAATTCTATAGATGGCATGCATACACTAATACAAACTATGCAAGGCAAGATAAAAATGTCACAAGACCTTTATAAGGAGCAATTCTCCTATCAAGCAAAACTTATTAATACTAACCATAACATGATGATGTGTCAAATGTATCGAACTCAAGTCAGTAATATGAATAATGAATTAAATAGTTTATTTAGCACAGGGTTAGGGAGAAGAACAAGAGAATATCAAAGTATACTAAACCCTGAATATGAAAGCTCATGTACAGATGGATTATGCAATATACATTTAGTACAGATCTTCTTACAAAATTCATTTTCAGCATATCATTCCAAGGCGATACCACAGCTATATACTGAAAGAACAGGAGTATCAGAATGGAACCACCAATACTTAGTACCCATAGACCATTACTTATGGACCAATATGAATGACACACCAGTGTACATACCATTAGAAGACTCCATATCATTAGGAGCAAATACATACGTTTATCCACATCTACCAGAAAGCACGCTTGAAACTAGTCAATTAGCAGTAACTACTATCACACAGTCGCTAGAAGATACAGGAGATTACACTTTCTTGATATGTGCTAAATATTTACCTACTTTAGTTAGCTGCATAAATCTTGATGAAACCACAATGAATGATGATATCACAACATTCAATATTACAGAATCAGGATGCTATATGGTACACAACTGTAGCATCCTACAAACGAACTTCACTAATTATGATGGTAAAAACATAACCAAACAAAGAGTGACCACATTAACACTAGAAGAAAAACATTATTTTGATGGCTCACACTTATTTAATGACCCAACAGAATTAGAACATCACCAAACATTTGTAAAACAAGCAATAGAGTTACAACACATTGCAGATTTCAATCAGAAACAACTAGAATCCATACATAACAAAATTAAAGAACAAGATGCAGCCATACATACATCACAAGCACAAACGCACAATCTAGTGAATTTGTTAAGAACAAATACATACATACACAAGGACTGGGCGAAACAGATGCAGAAATGCAGCTTTTGGGATTATTTAGGCAGATTAGTCAGATTAGATCTAATATGTACACCAATTTACACATGGTGGCACTGGATAAAGTTAGCAACCTTTTGGTTTTTAGTAATTTTAGGGATAAGTATTGCTTTATGTTTGTCTGAAAAAATCAAATGCTTGATAATAACTCCATGCTTAAGATGTCTTACAGGAATCAAGTAACAGGAAACCCACTTTGGAATCCGTCAGGCAGACGCTTCGATTTACTTAGCAAAAATGGAATGAGTAATTTACTATATACCACATACCAAAAATATATGGAACCATTGTCTGATATTTTCTATAGAATAGGTATATTATCTATGGCAGGAACGATACAGGGATGCAAATACTGCACCCATAAATATGCAATGTTCTACCTATCAGAACCAGGTGAGGTAGACAACCTCCCAATGCTCTTGATGCACTTAACGTTCCACTTGACAACAGAAAGAGGTATACATGATATGAGATTAATTGGAGATGGATACATGAGATATTATGGAACCATGCAATCTAGTATATATAGGGTGAATGGAATGTATAAAATACACAGAAATAACATGGATGCAGCCCTACATATAAGCGCCGCTTTAGCTGCAGCATATGTGGGCCGCGGTAATCACAGACTATATGAAACATATAGAACATGGCTAAAACATAATCCTGATGAAGCAATAATAAGCATTGATAAAGATTTCCTGAATGACCCACAGTGGGAAACAGGGGAACCAATGTATTTACAAAGCATATGTACTAGAATATTGTGTAGAGATTTTGTTATAGATGTGTTAAAAGAATTTGCAGCTTATAGCACTTGGTTGAAGTTATATAATGCATATATAGAGAAAAAACATAAAAATAAACCACCCAGAATGAGAAGGATAAGAATGCTAGGATTAACAAATTAGGATAATATATTGTAAATTCCCAGGCTGTGACCTCATGTGATGCCTTTTATGTTGAAGACATTTCAGGCATCAGGGGATGGAATGTAAGGAACACATGTAAGGCCTAGGGTGAACAACCCTGGTCAGGAGTGATAAGCAATAGAATGATGTAAGTAAACCACAAATGGAGTAGTGATAAGCTATAGGCTATGTGTGGAAGTAGGGATAAGACTAGAAACCTAGCCAGGAAAGAATATAAAAGATGAAGCCTCAGACCCGACCAACAGAGCTCATCAGGCCCTCGCGCGAGACGACTCTCCTCTGCCAGAGACGTGAGATCCTGTGCCCAGTGCAGACGTGGCTGACCTGAGGAAGGCTGACCCATGATCCAGAGGAACAGACGTGGTGAGTCCGGACCTGTATACCTGGAGAGGTACTCCTGCTTCCATTTGGAAGACAGGATGAATAATGCTTGTAATCTTACTGTGTGAATAAATGAGTGTTATACCAAGTCTGAATCAAGAGTGATTATTCCTCCCCCGTAACTGGGATATGTGCTCGCTACACATAGTAAATATGTAGAATGAAAAAAGAGTCTCAAATCTGTGTATATTGGACAGTTGTGTGTACATATTCATGCATGACAGAGAGAGAGAGAACAGGGGGAGAGAGAGGGAGGGAGAGGGAGAGGGAGAGGGAGAGGGAGGGAGGGAGAGAGAGAGAGAGAGAGAGAGAGAGAGAGAGAGAGAGAGAGAGAGAGAGAGAGAAAGCATAGAACAAGTTCTTCCTAAGAGCTTGAATCCAGCCACGTGTTCCCGCTTGAGCCTAGTCAAGGCTTGGCTCTGGCTTAAGCTCCAACCACGTGCGGTAGCTTTACAGGCAGGGCCCCTGTTCGGCAGGGCAGGCCTGAGTTGTTTGTAGCACTGGCTTTAAGCTAACCGCTTGGGGCTACTGTCAGTCTGGCCTGAGGCCAAGCCGACCTGGGCCTGGGCTAGGGAGCCGGCCGCCCAGGCGGGAAACCAGACCTGCCGTCAAGCCAAGTTAAGTGGTTTTTAATGGATTCTTGTCACGTTGGGCGCCAAATGTAGATGTAACCAACCATCTTATTAAATAAGAAACACAGAGCCGATTCAGAGAAGAAAGCCAAGAGGTCAGAGCTAAGAGCCTCAACCTTCCTGCTTCAGCGATCCTCTTCAGTCAAAAGAGCTCTCTGAAAGGGACCTACTTCCTCTGTGTTTGTCTTATATAATCTTTCTGTTCTGCCTTCTCATTGGTTGTAAACCCAAACACATGACTGCGTCATCACTGCCTGTATGTACAGCCCTCCAGGTCCTCTATGGTATTGAGATTAAAGGCGTGTGTCTCCAGTGTTGGCTGTCTCCTTTTACATACAGAGATCCACCTAGCTCTGTCTACCAAGTGCTGGGATTAAAGGTGTGCGCCACCACCGACACGCTCTTGCTATGACTCTAATAGCTCTGACACCTGGGCAACTTTATTTATTAACATACAATTAAAATCACATTTCAGTACAAAGAAAATACCACCATAGTAGTTAATGAGAAGTTAGGAATTACTACGCTTTACTAGCTGGGTCGCAGCAGTATCAACCACAGAACTCTCAGGATTTCATAGAGAAAGCAGAAACTAAAGAAAAATGACAACTGTGTCTGGTTTAATTACAAATAAGAAAAGGATCACCACGTGGCTATATCTCTTCATTCTCATGAATCTCCCCAATTCCCAGATCCTCTTGACCCTTTTTAAGTATGAATAACCATAGTTGGTTAGGTCAAAACCTGACGTTGATTTGGTCAAAAACATCCTTCAAAGATGTTGATTATAATTCAAAGAGATACAAAACTTAGCACCACCTCTGTAATATTAAAATAAAAACAAAACAAAAACCAACCAAACGACTTGATGTTTTAAAAACCCCAAATACGCATAGCTGCCTGAAGAGGAGATCTTGATCCTCTCACTAAACATATTCTTCTCCTATCCACAGGAGGCCATCTGGACAGAAGTCAAAATGAATCCATTACTCATTTCCTCTGCGGCTCTTCTTGTGGCTTTTCTTAGACCTTTCAGGAGACTTGGAGTGACTCCTATGTCTGTGACTACGGTGGTGACCTGGGGATTTAGAGCGGGATCTGTGTCGTCTGTCTCGGGACCTGCTTCGATGGCGTCGTGGACTCTTGCTCCTATGCCTTTCTCGGCGTGGAGAAGGGCTTCTTCTTTTGGGGGATCTACTTCGCCTCCTGGGAGACCGACTCCGACTCCTCCTGTAGCGCAGTGCAGGAGAACGCCGTGGCTTGTCCAGGTCTCGGTAGCTTCTTCGTCGTCGATGGTCAGGTGATGGGACTCTTTCCAGCTTCTCATCTTCTTCTTCCTCCTCTTCACTGGATTCCACATCATCCATGTCCTCTTCTAGAGCACTAACTCGGGCCTCCAGTTGTTCACCTTCCTCCAGCACATAGCGTTTCTGCAGCCGGGGCAAAATGATATCACAGACTCTCTCACTGTGCAGAAGTTCATCAATGAACTCATCTACGTGCATCAGTTCAAACTCCCCATTCCGGTTCTGGCTCTTGATTTTTCGATAGTCATTGTACAAAGGCTCCAAGTACTTGTAGCAATCCATTGCAGTTCCTGTCAGCCTCATGTAAAGTGCCCCCAACATCCGGACATACTTGAAATCTTCATTTTTTATAAACTCAACAATGATATCCTTCTCAGGTTGAATCTGAAGCATCTTCAAGGTTAAACACAGAAAAGGAGTTGGCTTTATGTTTCCACCGTAGACACCACCCACAAACTTTAACTCCATGGCTTTGTCGACTACAAGTTCAGCCGTAAGTCCAAAGCACTCTTCTTTCCAGTACTTTGATTCATAGATCCGCGTGCGAATGATCTTCTCCACCAGATACTGAGGGTTGGTGCCATGGATGCTGTGGGCATCCTTGACCGTACGGTTCGCCATCTTAGAATGCTTTCGATTCAATTTCCGTTGGCTTCTTCAATACAAACCTTAACACTCAGGTTTTAAAAAAAGACGTCCAGAGGCAGAGGAAACCCTTCTAAGACCTGAAGGCCACCAGCTTGGAACCGGAAATTGCAGCGCAGAACCCTTTGCCAGGACGACAGGAGACTGGTCTCAGAGATGGCTGAAGTACATCAGGAGCCCTCGGTGGGCGTGGCGAGGCGGTTGAGAAAGCCAATCGGAACCAAGCTGTGGGCGGGGTCACGGCTGGTGGCGCTAAAAGTTTTCTCCTCTGATTTCTAGTCCAGCTCTGGTGTGCCTGTGCTGGCGCTCCGCGGTGTGGCTGGCAGACCCGGGAGGGGTCTAGCTCCGAAGGGCCAGCACTGTGCAGCTGCTCCCCAGTGCCTGGACTGGAAGTGGTGGGAAGCGCGGGGAATCCGCCAGCCCAGGCAATCTGCAGCATGGTGAGTGTGGCTCCAGGCCCGCCAGGAGTTCTCCACAGACTCACTGATTTCCATGTTCCACACACATGCACCCAGAGCCTGTTCAGTGGCCGGCACTCCCTCCTTAGTTCTTTTGTGTTTTTCCTAGCATGACACAGCCATGCCTTTCCCAGCCTCCTCTAATAATTCAAACTTCCTACTGTTACACTGTAGCAGCTCCAATGCATTCCTGCCCAGTCTCTTGTCCCAGCCATTAATGGCAGCTGTTCTCCCTACTCTCAGTAGTTTCTCCATGTATCCTGGGCTTCCTGTTGCTTCTTCTTGATAGAAGACTTTTTCACAGCTCAGCTGGTGTGCTGGTTAGAATGTGAATGACCCCTATAGACTCATATATTTGAGTGTTTGGTTCCCGGTTGGTGGACTCTTTAGGAGGCATGGTCTTTTTGGAGAAGGTATTTCAATGGGGATGGGGTTTAAGGGTTCAAAAACCCATGCCAGGCCCAGTCTAACTCTCTGGCTCCTGCTGGTGGGTCAGGGTGCAATCTCTCAGCTGCAGCAAGAGCCCACAGCACCATGCCTGCCTGCTGCCATGCTGCCCACCAGGATAGTGGCCATGGACTCATCCTTTGAAAACTGTAAGAAAGCTCCGAATTAAATGATTTCTACTACAAGATGTCTTGGTCATGGTGTCTCTTCACAGCACTAGAACAATAACTAAGACAGCTGGGGGAGGGGTGGAACCCATGTGCTTGGTTATTCACTGTACCTTCATTCAGAGACCCTCTGCTGGTAATTTCCAAGGCCATAGCAGATATGTGAAATAAAGATGCTGAGATGCATTTCTATGGAAGGAACTATGGAGTGAACAGGAGCAAGTGGAAGCGGTGAACAGAGGCTCAATTTTCATTGAAACATCTGCAATGAGATGCTCCTTCACACCCATTCAATACAATCAGCCTCAGGAGCCATAATGCCAAGTGGTCGAAAAGATATGAAGACACTGGCACCCTCACATTTGTCTGGAGGAGATGCAAAATGACAGTCATGGAAGACAGTTTGGCATTTGCATTAAAAGTTAAACACGCATATGTTAAAAGATTCAGCAGTTCTTCGCTGATGTCTTTAGCCCATTGAAAAGAAAATACTGCTCTCAAAAACCTGTGTTTGAGATGTTCACAAGGACTTGATAGAGAGTAGTAGTTCAATTAGATCACTTAGGTGGTCCTGAACTGGGTAGTGGGTAAAATGTGTTGCCTGCATATAAGGAATGACACTGTAAAACAAGAGACAACAGGCTTGAATAGCTTGTACCTAGTAGTAGGATGAGATACAAATGATTCCTTTTCTGTGATAGGAGGACCAGGGCTCTGATGTTTTTAAATTCTGTGGAATTTCCAAACTGTTCCATCAGAAAGTAGTCAAGTGGTTGTAGGGAGCAGAGACCAGAGACATAAAGGATCAAAAGCTGAATTTTCCAATGAAATAATTATTCTCATCCTTGAAGTGGCTTGTTGCTTATCTCTTACCCTTATGCAAATTTACCAAGTTATGATGTTAAAAGAATATTTAACTGACAACAAATTTTCCAATGGTAAGGGCTACTGAGAGTATAAAACCTCCTTGGTGAAGTGTCCTGTTCATCCTCAGAAATGCATACCTCCACAGAAGTGTGTTTATAGCAGGAACTCAGTAATGCCTTCAGGCTCCCCTGGAAGTAAGGGTCACATTTCATCTTTACTCCTAGGAAGGGCTCTTCTCTCTACCAAGCCAGAGAGACTGGCTAAAAATCCTCATGTCTCTCCTGCCCCCTGGTGTTTGAAAAGGGCACTGCAGGAATCATCACTGATGATGGTTGATTGGTTTAAAACAGCAATGAAAGGACTGGGTACCTGTTTTCCTGGGTCAGGGAGTAGTTGCACATGCTTTTAATCTCAGGCCTAGGTAGAAGGACTGTGTGATGTTTCAGGCCATGCTGGTTGTGAAGTGAACTTTAGGACAATCAGTATAATATAGTGCAACCTTTCTCAAATTAGATAAATAAATAAATAAATAAAAACATAAAGCATGCTATTCTGCCTGGATACTTGTTACTGTGCTCACATGGGGATGGGTACAGAAAGAGGGAGCACAGGCTGGTGTGGAAGGAGCTTGAGTTCTAATCCCACAGTAGGGTTTGAGCTGCAACATCCAGACATGTTTAACAGCAACTGGACAAGAACTAGGCAGGGAGGCACTGGCTCATTCTTCCAGTAAGAGAACAGAAGATTTTCAACATCCTCAATGAGTGTGTGCACCCTGAAAATATTGTAGTGTTCACTGTGTGGCCAGTATGAAACTGTTCCACTTCCCCATGCTGAAGAGTGACAGCCAGAGGAGCCATCCCACCTCCTCACATGATTTTACAGACAATGGGAACCATTAGGTACAATTTGTGGCCAAAGAGAACGTTAACCTATGTGAGGCAGAGGTGCATGAATTGTGTCCGTTGAGAACCTCAGCAGTTCCCAGGAACAAGGCACTTTCCCGTGCCTTCTTATCCTCACACTGGTGGAGTTCACAAGGTGAACAGAGAGTCAGCAGGTCAGGACAGGGTGAGAGGGCACTCACTGTGCAGACAGTTTCAGGGAAGATGGAGATGAGAATGGGCATCTGATTCTTCCCACACTACCTGATGTCACAGTGGAAGAGTCTTCGAGACACAGGCGACGTGACATGTCAAGCACACTTGTGGCACAGGCAAATAATTCCATTTCTGTGATAGCATACACAGAGATTTGTGGTCCTTTTCTTACCCCAGAACCAGAAAGCAACTAGGGGGTTGCCAGGAAACATGGTTCAGGGCAATAGCCAGTATAAAGGAGTGAGAAGGAACTGTTTTGAGTGACAGAAACATCCTCACACTTCAATTGGACATGGTTACAATGTCTCATACATTTGCTCAAAACGACAAAGGTATTCATATAAATGGCTGGATTTGATCATGTATGGATCATTTTATAATGAAGCTCCTCAAAAATAATATGGCTATTGAAATTCTAAAGTGTCCTGTGAGCCCCCTAAGCACACACAGGGGTGTTTGCAAAAGGAGCTCCATAATGCCTTCAGACTGCAGTGGAAGTATCAGGCAGCCATCCTCCTGCACTCAGAGGAATTGCTCTCCCCTCTCCCAGCACCTCATTCAGGCTGTGCTGTATCCTGTCTACTCCATGGTGTCCAGGGTAGAACATGCAAAATCATCATTTTCATCTAATGACCCTAATAAACCTGGGCTGTGCAAGTTCTGATTTGAGTGAGGGTGGATGATGGACATGAGGAATCTGCTAACTCTTCTCTGTCTCAGACTGGGATTGCCTTGGATGCTATGCACTCTTTAGACAGCTGTGGTGGTATTGTATTCTCCAAAATATTGTGCACCCTAATAAATTTATCTGGGGTCAGAGAATAGACAGCCACTAGATACAGAGGCCAGAAAATAGTAGCACTCATCGCCTTTAATCCTAGCATTCCAGATGGATGATGGACATGAGGAATATGCTAACTCTTCTCTGTCTCAGACTGGGATTGCTGCTATGGGATGTTCTCTATGGCAAATGTGTTGCTGATTTGTCAATAAATAAAACACTGATTGGCCATTGGCTAGGCAGGAAGTATAGGCGGGACAAGGAGGAAAATAAAGCTGGGAAGTGGAAGGCTGAGTCAGAGAGACACTGCCAGCCGACATGATGAGAAACAGCATGTGAAGATGCCGGTAATCCAGGAGCCATGTGGCAAGGTATAGATTTATAGAAATGGATTAATTTAAGCTATAAGAACAGTTAGCAACAAGCTTGCCATGGCCATACAGTTTGTAAGCAATATAAGTCTCTGTGTTTACTTGGTCGGGTCTGAGCGGCTGTGGGACAGGCAGGTGAGAGAGATTTGTCCTGACTGTGGGCCAGGCAGGAAAATTCTAGCTACAGATTGCCTTGGATGCTATGCACTCTTTAGACAGCTGTGGTGGTATTGTATTCTCCAAAATATTGTGCACCCTAATAAATTTATCTGGGGTCAGAGAACAGACAGCCACTAGATACAGAGGCCAGAAAATAGTAGCACTCACCGCCTTTAATCCTAGCATTCCAGAGGGAGAAATCCATCTGGGATCTCTGTGAGTTCAAGGCCACATTGGAAAGAGCCAGGCATGGTGACACACGCCTTTAATTCCCAGAAGTGAGTCTTTAATCCCAGGGAATGATGGCAAAAACAGAAAGATATATAAGGTGTGGAGACCAGAAACTAGAAGCATTTGGCTGGTTAAGCATTTGGCTGGTTAATCATTCAGGCTTTCGAGAAGCACATTTCAGCTGATAGCCTTTGGGATGAGGACACAGAGGCTTCCAGTCTGAGGAGACAAGACCAGCTGAAGATCCGGCGAGGTGAGATAGCTGTGATTTGTTCTGTCTCTCTGATCTACCAGCACTGACCCCAATAACTGGCCTTGGGTTTGATTTTATTAATAAGAACTTTTAAGATTCATACTACAGACAGCCCCGATTCTTTCCACGACCAAAGGTGCAGGGAAGTGTCAAGCTAAGCCCTTCTGGCTCTTCTGGGTTTGTTATATCCACAAGCTCCCATCTCCCTGGCACCTCACCTTACAGAACATCATGTTTGGACACTGTAGAATTTGACAGACCTAAGTTTCAAATCAGCATGGTGTTTCTGAGAGTTCTTCCCCCATCTGATCCACGTGGGTAAGCACCTTTTGTGACAACTGATGTGAAAAAGGCCAGAGCAGCGCCATAGACATGCATCAGAGGATTTTGCCTACATCTTTCCAAGTTCAAAAGCTCAACCCCCTGTTCTCAGTGAATTACTGCCTACATGACACACCTTGTCATATGGATTTTCAGAATATGAAGCTCACTGAATCCACCATTGATGTCTGACACTGTTACAGCTTTAGATAAAACTTGAAGATATGGCCCTACTTGGGCCATATTTCATTCACAAAGAGCAGCTGTCTCTGAAATGACATTTAGTGGAATGGTGTCCTTTCAGTCTGAGGGTGGATAAGCCCAGCCCAAGAAGGGGTTAGATTGTGACCAATACGTGAAAACTGAAGATTTGTGCACACATTTATCCTCTTTTTGATTGTTTTAGTTTATTTGAAGCAGAGCTGGCAATTTTTTCATTTCTTGGGTGACCAATGAGTTTATTGGGGTGTGGTGTGAGGGTAACAGATGTTGCTTACAACAGCATGGAAATCCCAAAGTCAACCTCAACCTGAGTAATGACTCAGAAGAGCTGAATCCCAAGAGATCTATGTGTGGTTTTCACAGAGCTCAATATATCCAAGAGTCTCCTCTTCCCAGCAGTCCACTTTCAGATAAGGCATTGGAAAGAACAGATGTATGCAGCACAGTGTTAAAGAGAGGCACCCAAGGAGAGGACAAGACACACTCAAGCAAGGAGTCTTCTCTTTACAGTTGCCATACATCTGGATTTGGAGGCATGTGGTGTTACATGCTAAGAACCCCTTCTCTGTTGGAGAATGGGATCATGTGTGGTTTCTGATGTGCACTGGATAGAAGTCCACCAGGAATGTGGTATTGTAAAAAGGATTACTGTCTTCCTAGTGAGGTTCCTAGAGCCTTGTATTACATCTGGCAGAGGAATAAAGCTGAGCATGCTGAGGCCTGCAGCATGATTAAAAGTCTCATAATACTCCCTTTTTAAAACATCTGTCTACAAAAGTAATGTTGCCTTGATGTAGATAATCTGAAAAGACATTATTGTGTTGGAGTTCTTTTTTTCTCTAAGTTTTCTCTTAGTATATACTAATGATTCATAATAATGGGTTTCATTATGACATTTTCTAACATGTGAATGAGGTTTTTGTTCCTTTTCATTCCTCTATTACCCTTACTGTTCATCTTCTCCTTTTTGCTGTCAACTGGTCACTCTTCTACTTTATTGTCTTTTAAATAATCATTGATCATCCAATCAGTTTGATTAGAATAACTATTTGGATGACGGTTTATTTACAGGAGTATAGGTGGTTTGCCAGCAGCAACATGACTAAAGGAAATGTCTCTTTCCTCCCCAGTATCCATCACCCACCCAGAGATGCTGAGGAAGGGATGGACTTCCTGAACCTATTGCCCCAGCAACCCTTCATTGCCTGAACATCCTCAGGATTTTGTTGTATGAACAGATTCTTGCCGGATTTCCAGACTTCAGTTGGAGAGTCTCCTATTTCTTCTGCCTCAACAGGAGTGCTGCATTATCAGACTTGTTCCACTACACCCTGTTCACACCTATCTTTTAAAGTAATCCTAGGGAGCATGTGTAAGAAAGACACTGTCACCTTGATGTCCCTGTGGATGAGCCAGATCTCGGTGTGATAGAAGAGGATGTGATACAACTCTGTGTCTTCTTACAGTTGTCTGTGGTTCAGAGTCCAGGTACCTGAACCAAAACTGTACAGAGGAGCAATCATGAATGATTGCACTAGATCTTGTTGACTATAATGCCAAGTGGCTATTAGAACCCAGGAATCTACAGGTAAGGGTCTCAGGCTGAGGGAAGTATGGCTTCCTTAGAGTGTCTCTGACTAGGCAGGGGATGAGGCAGGAATTTGTGAGTTCACAGTAAAATATCTAGGAAGAAGAGGCATCAAGGTTTGCTCACACACTCTGCCCTGGTACTCTCTTGGCTCAGTTTCTGGAAGGGCCTGAAGACTATGCTATAGGCCCAGACCACATACTCTTTGCCTTACAAGCCAAGTTGCATCTTTGCCCAAGGTCAGACACATTGACGGGACTCTGGGCCTCTCGTTTCAGCACTGTACTGTGAGGCTGGAGAGCTCTAGTTCTGTTTTGGGACAGGAAACTTTTCAGAATCTTTTTGAGGGCACCCGGGTAATACTCTGACCAATGTGATAAGTCATAAGATCCTAATGATGTGTTAAAGGTGTTAACAATTTCATTGTTATCCAAGGGTTCTCAGCACCAGCAACCACAGTCTAACCACAGCCACACATAGAGAAGGGAAATGTCCCATTTGTCCCTCTGTTCCTGACCATCTGTCTTGTCTATGTGACCTCCAGGCCCAGCATTCATCAGAGTCCCTCACACTGTTCTACTCCTCGATGCTGAGTGTCCTTGGGCATCACTGACCTGTGTGTGCTGCAGGACCACCTGTGGGCTTTAGTTGAGGTATTCTCCCTCACAGCTGTCTGTCATTACTCATATGCTCCTCCCTCCCTGATCCATTGCCTCCTGCCCTCTCAGTCTCTGACTCTGCAAAGGTTTGCAGCTCTGACCCTGTTCCCATCTTCCCCTTTCAGAGTCTCACACTGAACACACAGGAGGAGAAGCAGAAACCCACAGGCTACATCTTTCAGAAAGTCAGGAAATTAATCCAGTGGCATGATCAGTTAGCTCAGTGGTTCTCACCCTTCCTAATGCTGTGACCCTTTAAGGCAGTTGGGGTGACCCCCAACCATAAAATTATTGTGTTGCCGACAAGCAGAGAGCTTTCATGGGACTGACCTAGGCTCTCTACATATATGTTACAGTTGTGTGACTTGGTCATCCTGTGGGATCCTAGCAGTGAGAGCAGGGGGTGTCTGACTCTGTTGCCTGCTTTTTAGACCCATTCCTCCTGCAGGAATGCTTCATCTAAGCTTGGTGGAGGAGGGGATTCCCGGTCTCACTGCAGTATGATATACCAGGGCTGACTGAAATCCATGGGATGCCAGCTGGTGTTTGAAGAGAAAAGGTGGAGGAATGCATGGAGTGGAGGGTAGAGTAGGTGGGGAGGAACAGGAAAGAGGGGAGGGAGGGGAAGTTTTGGTTAAGATTTAAAAAACAAAAATGATTGTAGTGCTACTTTATAAATGTAATTTTTCTACTGTCATGAGTTGTAATGTACATATCTGATGTGTGGGATATGAGATACAGGACCCATGTGCAAGGATCACATGCCCTTCCCCACCACAAAGGGGTCAGATTGAGAATGGTTCAGCTAGCTCCTTAGCCTGTGTTTGTGCTGCTGTGGGATGCACTGTGTTTCCCAAAAGAAAGCAGTTGTGAACTTCATCCAGGTAGGAATTTGTACCCAAAAGGTGTAGGTGGGAGCTCTATGGGGCCGAGGAAGATATTGTCACAGGAGACCTGCACTGACCAGACAGAGGTGAGAGAACCTGTGCTTATCAGGCTCATAAAGCCACCTATCATTTTGCTTTTTTATTGCTCTCCCCTCTGGAAGGCACAGCGTGGACTCTGAAGTCATTCTGAATATCAGTCACCCTCACCCCAAACCTCACCCCAAATCATGGTAACTCCCTTGTCACAGATCCAGCATGGGTGAAGGAGTGGGGAGCAGAAAGTAGAAGGCTGCACTGGAGATTCTGGATCTCTAAGCATGTGTGTGCAGAGGATCCCACAGTTGGAGGAACCACAGATGGAGAAGGGCTTGGACATTGGAAATTTATTCCCTGGCACTTAGGCCTGCAGATGCCCACCCCATGGACTGCTATGTCTCCCTTGGGATTTTGTCTGCTGTCTTTTGCTTTTCATTTGTTTCCTTTTCAGTTTCATTTCATTCTTAAAATCTTTTATTCAGAGCTGAGGATTTAACCCAGGGCTTTTAGCAAGCACTCTACCACTGAGCTAAATCCCCAACCACTCATTCTCATAATTTTAACTGTCCTTTTTTACTTCTTCAATGACACATTCATTATTCAAAAGTTTATTGTTCAGTCTCCATGAGACTGTGTGTATTCTATACTTTCTTTTGCTCTGGGTAGGAAATTTTATTCCATTGTAATAAAATAGGACAAATTATTTCAGTTTTCTATATTTGTCAAAATATGCTTCGTATCCTAATATATGACCTATTTTGTAGAAACTCCCAGGAGCTGCTGGAAAGAATGTGTACTCTAGTGTTTGGATGGAATTTTATGTAGGTGTCTGTTAAGTCCACTTGTTCTAGATATCATTTTCATCATATTTTTTCTGTTTATTTTTGTGTAGTTACCTTAAGTGCCCATTTCCTATTAATCCCTCTTCCATTCTGTTCCTACACTAGTGTCAAGTTCCCACTGAGCTCATATTTGACGACATTTAGAGACATGTATATCCACCTGACAAACATTTTCAGGCCCTGTTTTTTCCAACACTGGGACTCTCTGGGCTCTCAGAGCCAATAATAAAGCTGAGATACTGGCCCATGAACAGGAGTTTCAGAATCCTAGGGGACCCTGCCTGGATACAAAAAGAGTACAGTGTAAAGATTCTGCTAATCTTGGCTCCTTCTGTCTAGCCTTGAAGTCTAGTACATCCCCAGTCCCAAACAGTAGACTTTTCTCTTTAGTGTTTTGCAGTGTTCCACTGGCATGATACACCCATGATTTCACTTGCCTCTTCCAATCAGTAAAGAATTCTACAGATTCAGTGTCTCCATCCAATACTCTCTCTGTTCCAGACAATATTTTTGTGTTTTTAGCCCCCACTAGGAAAAGATGTTCTCTCTCTCTCTCTCTCTCTCTCTCTCTCTCTCTCTCTCTCTCTCTCTCTTTCTCTCTCTTTTTCCACCTCTGTCTCTCTCTTGCTGTGTCTCTCTCTCTCTCTCTTGGTCTCTCTCTCGAACCTAAGGAATTACTGGGCTTTGTAGGATCCCTCAAGTTTAAAATTAAAGAAGCAGTTTATTTATGTTACCTGGACAACCTGGTGTGTTCTCCTAATCCTGGGAAGCTGTGTAGCATGACTTGGGGGAAGGTCCCCATGTGCTCTGTCACTCAGTGAGGCATCACTCAGAAGCCTTTTGTGGATGATGAGGGAGACCATAGTAAATATGTAGGATGAAAAAGAGTCTCAAATCTGTGTACATTGGACAGTTGTATATACATATTCATACATGTTGGGGGAACTAAAAGTTCACAGATAAGGTCTAGACATCGAAGCAGGTAGTCTCACTGCAGATCTTCACCTCTCCCTCTTCTCCTCCACATCCTGTCTCCTCAGCCTCATCCCCAGGTCTGCACTAGAACACCTGCTGCAGCCTCCCTTCCTCCCCTGCACCCATCTCCAGGGGGTCCCACAAATCTTACCTTCTTAATGTCCCCTATGCCCACCTATTGCTTTGTTTCTGGCCCCAAATGCAGCGGGCACTCCCTGGGAACCCACAGGCAACTTAAACCAGGAAGTAAGTAACGTTATTGCAGTTCTTCACCCCTCCCTCCATTCCTACTAGTTGAATCCTCCAGTACAATCCTCAGCACTGTAGCAGGTCTGCTGTGGTCTCACCCTACTCACTGCCCCCATTCCTGGGTGACTAACTAAAAAATAGTGCTCTCCTCACACCCTTGAACCCCTTCAGATGTCCCCTCCCTCAAGTCCATCTCAGTTGCTAAGTTTCAGCTCCCAATGCGTACAAACACATTTTACCTCAAACTCCCTGTGGCCAAATGTATTGAGTCCCAAAAGAATTTCCTGTGGCAACACATAGCTAACACAATCTCCTATGAATCAGAGAAGGCAACAGAAACCAAGGAACAAAATGTCCACCCAACAGAGAAAAGACAAGATATCAGCACTAAGAACTACAATTTTTTTCCAAACCCAGATGCCTAGATGCCAGTGTAAACACAGAATCAACAACAGCCAGGATAAGATGTCTCCACTTGTCCTAGCAATCCTACCACAGCAGGCTCTGAATATTTCAACCTAACTGAAGTACATCAAAAATAGTCTGCATGAATATGATAGAGGTCCTTAAAGTAGAAATGAATTAATCCCTTAAAGGAATGTATGGAAACACAAATAAACAGTGGAAAGAAATGAATAAAAGATGTCAAGACATGAAGTGGAAAGAGAATCAATATAGAAACACAAACTGAGGAAGATGTGGAAATGAAAAATTAGGAATTGAACATAATCCACAGTCAAGATTCACCAACAGAATACAAGAGATGGAAGAGAGAATCTCATGAATTGAAGTCACAATAGAAGAAATGGATACATGATTAAAGAAAGATTAAATCAAAAATTATCCTGGAACAAAAATTGTTGAAATTCTGGGACACTGTGGAAAGACCAAATTTAAGAACAATAGGATCAGAGGAAGGTCAATATACCCAGGACAAAGGCACAGAGAATGTATTCAACAAAACCATAGAAGGAAATTTCCATAACCTAAAGAAGATGATGTCTACCAAGGTCCAAGAGGTATAAAAACCACCAAATAGACTGGATCAGAAAATAAGTTCCCCTCAGGACATAGTAATAAAAACACTGAATTTGTAGAACAAAGAGAGAATATTAAAAGCCAGACAGGCAAAAGACCAAGTAATATATCAAAGTAGACCTATTAGAAATACACTTGACTTCTCAACAGAGACTAAAAACCAGAAGAGTCTGGGCAGATGTGCTGTAGAGTCTGAGACCACAGATGCCAACCATATTATTATACCTAGAAAAACTTTCTATCACCATAGATGGAGAAAATGAGACATGCCATGACAAAACCAAATTTAAACAACATTCATCTACAAAGCCGACCCTAAGGACGGTGCTAGAAGGAATACTCCAACCTAAAGAGCATAAGAACATTCAAGAAAATACAGGGATTAAGTAATTCAGGAAACAAATAGACCAGGAAAGTCAAAAGAACACACACACACATACACACACACACA
Source organism: Peromyscus eremicus (assembly GCF_949786415.1). NCBI lineage: Eukaryota > Metazoa > Chordata > Mammalia > Rodentia > Cricetidae > Peromyscus > Peromyscus eremicus. The sequence continues at coordinate 103,997,860 of NC_081420.1, forward strand.
CACACACACACACACACACAGCATTATCACCAACAGCACTACCACTGCCATGAATACCAAAACCAACACCAACATCAACAAAATAACATAAATCAAAAATCATTGGTCATTGTTGTCTCTCAACATCAGTAGTTTTGATTCTCCCCAAAAAAGACACAGATGAACAGAATGAATGGGAAAACAGGATCCATTCTTCTGCTGCATCCAAAAAATACACCCTAATATCAAGGCTAGATATCACCTCCAGGTAAAATGTTGCAAAAAAGATTTTCCAAGCAAATAGATCTAAGAAGCAAGCTGGTGTGACCATTTTAATAACTGACAAAACAGAGTTCAAATCAAAATGAGTCAGAAGAAACAGGGAAGGAAACTACACACTCATCAAAGGAAGAATTCACCAGGAGAACATTTCAATTCTTAACATCTATGCCCCAAATACCAGGACACACAAGGTCAAACAAGAAACACTAATATAGCTGAAATCACATTCTGACCCTCACACACTGATAGTGGGAGACTTCAGAACCCATTCTGGAAAATGGACAGACCATACAGACAAAACTAAACAGAGAAATGTGGAAGCTAAATGATGTTATAAACCAAATAGACCTAACAGATATTTACAGAACATTTCTCCTAGACACAAAGAATATACCTTCTTCTCAACACCTCATGACTTACTCCATAATTGACCACATACTTGGACACAAAGCAAGTCTCAACAAATAGAAAAAAAATTGAAATAACACCCTGAATCCTATCTGACCACTATGGATTAAAGCTGGATATTAACAGCAACAGAAACATAAGGAAACAAAACAACTCTCTAGTGAATGAAAAAAGGATGGAGACAGAATTTCTCGGAATGAAATTCTGAACTTATGGGACACAATGAAGGCAACTTCATGGTACTAAGTACCTACACACAAAAACTGGAGCATCTCACACTAGTAACTCAGCAGAACACTTGAAAGCTCTAGAACAAAAAGAAGTCAAATCAAAAGAAGTAGATGGCAAGAAGTAATCTAACAATATAGGGATGAAATCAATAATATAGAAAAATGATACAAAGAATCAATGAAACAAAGAATTTATTCTTGAGAAAATCGATAAGATTGACAAACTTTTATCCAAAAGACCAAAAGGGGGCTAGAGAAGATCCATATTAACAAAATTAGAAATAAAAAGAAGGATATAACAACAAACACCAAAAAAATCCAGAGAATCATAAGAACATACTTTAAAAACCTGAACTTCAGCTGGGCGGTGGTGGCACACGCCTTTAATCCCAGCACTTGGGAGGCAGAGTCAGGCGGATCTCTGTGAGTTCAAGGCCAGCCTGGGCTACCAAGTGAGTGCCAGGAGAGGCGCAAAGCTACACAGAGAAACCCTGTCTTGAAAAACAAAACAAACAAACAAAAAAACAACAACAACAAAAAAAAAACCCTGAACTTCACCAAACCGGAAATTCTAAAGAAAATGGATAATATTCTCTATACATACCACTAACAAATTGTATATCAAGGTCAGATAAGCAAATTATATAGATCTATAACCCCTAGTTAATTAAAAGTAGTCATTAGAAGCCTCCCAATCAAAAGAAGCCCAGGGCTAGATGGTTTTAGTGTAGACTACTATCAGACTTTCAAAGAATAGTTAATGTCAATACTCACCAAATTTTTTCACAAAATAGAAACAAAAGGAATGTTATTAAATTCATTTTAAAAAGCTGCAATTACCCTGATACCCAAATTGCAATTTTTTTCTGAAAAATATAGATGCAAAAATACTCAATAAAATATTTACAAACTGAATCCAAGAATCCATCAAAAAGATCATCCACCATGATCAAGTAGGCTCCATCCCAGAGATGCAGGGAATGGTTCAACATAAGTAAGTTGATAAATATAGTCCACCATATATATGAACTGAAAGAAAAAATGCATGATCATCTTATTAGATGCAGAAAAGGCCTTTAATAAAAATCCAATGCTCCTTCATGTTAAAAGTCTTAAAGGGATTAGATACATACCTCAGCATAATAAAGGCAATTTATAGCAAGTCCATAGCTAACAACCTAAATGGAGAGTAATTCAAAGCAATTCCACTTAAATCAGGAGCAAGACAAGTTGTCAACTCTCTCCATATCTATTCAATATAGTATTGGAATTCTAAGCTAGAGCAATAAGACATCTAAAAGAAATCAAAGGGATACAAATTGAAAAGGAAGAAGTCAAAGTATCTTTATTTGCAGATGATATGATAGTATGCATAAGTGACCTGAAAAATTCCACTAGGAAAGTCCTCTCGCTGATAAACATTTTTAACAAGGTAGCTAGATACAAAATTAACTCACAAAAATCAGTTGCCCTCCTATATACAAAAGACAAATGTACTGAGAAAGAAATCAGGGAAATATCTTTCACAATAGCCTCAAATAATACAAAATCACTTGAGGTAACTCTAAGCAAGTGAAAGGTTTTTAAGATTAAAAACTTCAAGTCATTGGAGAAAAAAATTGAAGACCATATCAGAAGATAGCAAAATTGCCCCATGATCATGGATCGGTAAGATTAACAGAGTAAAAATGACCATCATTTAAATAGGAATCTACAGATCACTGAAACCACCTCTAAAATTCCAACAAATTACTTCAGAATTTCTAGCTTCATATGGAAGCACCAAATCCCAGGATAGTTAAGATAATCTTGAATAATAAAAGAAATGCTGGAGGTATCATCATTCCAGATTTCAAGTAGTACTGAAAAACTATAATAAAAATAGCATAGTATTGTCACAAAAACGAACACATTGATCAATGGAATCAAATAGAAGAGCCAGAGATAAGTGTATATACCTATGGACACCTTTTTTCTGACAAAGAGGCCAGAAGCACACACTGGGAAAAAGACATCTTCAGCAAATGGTGCTGGTCAAACTGGAGGGCTGCATGGAGAAGAATGTAAACAGATTCATACTGAATAAAACAACTCCCAGTGCATCAAAGATCTCAACCTAAAACCAGATACACTGAATCTGATAGATGTATAAGTGGGAAATAGCCTTGAACTAATTAGCACAGGAAAAGATTTCCTGACAGAACACCTTTAGCTCAGGCACTAAGAGCAACAAGTAATAAATGGGGCCTCATGAAACTGAGAAGCTTCTGCACAGCAAAGGACACTGTCAGTCAGACAAAGAGGCAGCCAACAGAATGGGATCAAATTTTACCACCTAAGAGGGTTATTATCCAAAATATATAAAGAAATCAAGAAACTAGATATCAAGAAACAAATATCTTGATTAAAAATCTGGTACAGATCTAACAGAATTCTCAATAGAGGAAACTCAAATGGCTGAGAAACACCTAAAGAAATATTTAACATCCTTAGCTATCAAGAAAATGCAAATCAATACTGCTTTGAGATTTCACCTTACACATGTCAGAATGACTGTATCAAGAAGTAACAGCTTATGTTGGCAAGGATGAGAAGAAAGAACACTCCTCATCTTGCTGGTGGGAGTGTCAACTTGTACAACTGCTACGGAAATCAGCGTGGCAATTTCTGGGGAAGATGGGAATTGACCTCCCTCAAGATCTAGCTATGCCACTCCAGGGCATATACCCAAAGACTGACAACTTCTTTAAATGTTTACTACATGTATCATGACTTAACTAATTTGTTCTAGATTATAAATCCAAAATTTGAATACATGTGATCACATGAAATCACATGTGAGAATATCCATACAGCTTTATTAAAAACCAAACCTACAATGGAAGGCCCATACCTATAATGCAACCTCTCAGGAAGCAAAGGCAGTGAGGTCATGAGTTCAGGGCTAACCTGGGATACATGGAAACCATGTCCCCCAAAAGAATATTAAATAAACAAGTGAAATAGTTGTACATTGATTGAGTAAATGGATAGAACATGTTGTGTGGCCAGGCAGCAGTGGCACACACCTTTAATCCCAGCACTCGGGAAGCAGAGCCAGGTGGATCTCTGTGAGTCAAGTCCAGCCTGGTCTACAGAGCAAGATCCAGGATAGGAACCAAAAAGCTACACAGAGAAACCCTGTCTTGAAAAAGCCGAGAGAGAGAGAGAGAGAGAGAGAGAGAGAGAGAGAGAGAGAGAGAGAGAGAGAGAGAGAGAACATGTTGTGTGCACACTTGGATGGCATTCCACAATAAAACAAAACAAAAACATTATGTAAAGTGACATAGCCATTCACAGAACATTCTACTTATGTTGCATTGGAGACAAGCCCCAATATAGCAAGATAAAGCAATGTCTTATTGCTTTGAAGCAGGGACAAAGGTAGTGAATAATACCAAAGGGGCCCAAGGAAAGCCTTTGGTGGGGGAATGAGGTCTGTTCTATATCTGATGTGGTGGCAGCTGCATGGCTTGAAATTTAGTCAGACTTACCAAACCATAAATCTATAAGAGATTAATTTAATTGCATTTAAACAATCCACAGTAGTAAGAGGGTGTAGTTCACAGGTAGAGCACTTGCCTAATATGTACAAGCCTAAAATAAGATCAATCCCTAGCCCCATAAAAACAATCCACACTCAAGCTACTAAAAATGAGATAATTATTAAAAGTCTAAAACAAATTCTGACTCCCTGTTGGAAGTTTAGTTTGTATTTACAGAACTGAAAAGCAGGGCAAGCTAGCGGTAGGAACGTCAATAAATGCTCTACATATAGAATGGAAACAACCGGCATGCTCAGTCTCACTAACAGGAAAATCTTCTCTGCTTCCAGTTCAGATCAGCGGGGACCTAACGTTGTCATTGGGATGCCATTGTTTACATAATCTACCAGGAAAAGGCACAAGATATAATCCTAGAGACCTTCATCCAGAGACCTGTTTCTTACTATACAGCAAATCTGTGGCTATATGGACCCCGAAACTCTCAATCTACAAAACTATAATTTGTTACCATTTGTAAGTTACTGAGGTTATGTTTTTTGTTTTGTTTCTGAGATGTGGATCTTGTTATCTTGCCCTCGGCTTATGTAATCCTCCTGTCTCAGCCTCCAAACATCTGAGGCCACAGACACTAAGATCCCAGTTTGTGGTTTATTATCTATTGGGAACAGCATTGTGACTTACGAAGGCAATGGGGCTTAGGGAAATAAGGTTTTCTATTGGCAACAGACAAATATGGAAAAACATGAACTTGGTGAGAGAGGACATGGGATTTTCTGTAGTCAACAGTGTCTGAAGATTCTGCTTCATTTGAAGAGGGTCTGAGGCTTGAAAAAAAGGAAAGAGAGGAAGAGGAGAGGATGAGGGGAGGGAGGAAGCATGGAAGGTATAAAGGAAAAGGAAAGGAAGGAAGAAAGGAAGGAAGAAGCCTAATCACAGTGAAGTGTTAAATAAAATGGGGGAACTTTCAGGCTCACACATCCATATGGTTACAAGAGTATTTATTGAGTTTAACAAAATGTGTCCAGAAGGATAAGGAGTAACACACAGAAGATTTGTCATACTTGACTGAAAGTGCAAATGCTGAGGTTAGAAATGCTTATGTTAGTGTTGAAACAAATACAGATAAATCAATGGACTCTGTAACCTCAGGAGGACCCCATCTTCATTCCAGACACCTTTCCTGTCACAGGGTACTAAAGCTCTGCATGCTTGACCTGAGCCCCCTTTATCTCCTGGATCTTCTGTGGCAGAGTCTTGGTCCAGAACTGCAGCTTTCTGGCCTTCAGGGCTCGGCCCACAGCAGGCTGAATGTCCAGCTGCAGGTACTGCTCATCATGGGTCAACTCGGGCCAGTATGGTAGACCCACACTGTTTGGGTTGCTGTGGATAGGCCACCAATAGGGAAAGATAAGGACACTCTGATCCAAGACTTTGTCCCTTGATTTGGGTCAGAGCAGTGGATGAGTAGGCTAAGGGTCAGAGGGTAAAAAAAAACTGGCCTACTGATAGAGAATACATGTGCCACCCATTAGTGTCTGATCCATGTGAAGTAAGATAAGTTATGTAGTTTTGTCTCTCCCTCTCAGAGGGAAAATATAAAGAACACTATCACAATACAATGACTCACCCACTAGGTTTCTGTGGGATGAGCAAAAACTAAAGCTAGAAGGTGTCTGCCTATGTGTGCCCCGGGCTGGAGAAGACTATGGTAGAATTAAGGGCCTACACATGCTAATGAGGCACACCCACATGGGAGCTCTGGATGGAGACCCAGACAAAAGGAGTTTGAGGGAGGGGCATATTCTCACCCATGTCTTGCAAAGTTGGCCCAGTACTTCATCATTCTCCTATTCAGCAGCTTCTCCTCCACAGTGAAGTCAACTGTAGACAGAAGGAGGCAAGGGTCCAAGTCCTAGCTACCTATGCAGGTGCCAACTCATGCTCTACTATAGCAACCATAACCCGAATCTGAATACTAGGCCTGATTTAAACTCTTCTCATACCAGTCATATTCTAGGATCCATCCAAGCCTCTACTTGAATTCTCTCAGGATCACTCCTACCACAGTGTGTTCTCATTGCTTCTTGCACAAGGTAGACTAGGAAGGTTCCTATTATAACCCTGGTAGAGTTTTTGTTTGTTTGTTTTTTGTCTTATGTTTTTCAGATCAGAAATATTGAACCCTTGATGCTGTTCTCTCCCAGAGCCTCAGTTTCCTCAGCTGGACTGAGAACTCAGAAATCCCTCAGGAACTCATCTAGGCCTCCATTCAACTGAAGGAAAACAAGGCAGACTCACCTTTCATGCCCCAAAGATGGGAGCCAAAGACAAAGGCAGCATGATCACCATGGTCAGCCCTCACATGGGATGGTCTGACATGCTTGATGAAACTTGGTTGGTGCTGGAACTCATAGAAGTAGACAGGAGCATGGGAACCTGGGAGTGAAGACACATGTTGCCATGATGATTTCTCACATGGAGATTTTTGTCAAACCTTTGGTGATAAGAAACCTTCCTGTAAGGTTATCTGGAACCACAGATGACTGGTGAGCTCCGGCTGGAGAACTGACTATGGGAAACCTTTTGTTAAAGAGTGACCCTGGCATTCCCAGATGAGTAGTTGTGATAAGACACCAAGTGTAACTAACATGTTTCCTCCTCTGGACCTGGATAAGATGTCATTCATTTACTCTAGACATAAGGATTTACTGTGGTAAATGTATTCAGGTGACTGGTATCAGAGACCTGATGAAGACATGGGTCAGGCCTGACACTACAGAGCTCATCTGGGACCAACAGTTCTGAGCTCCCCCTGCCCTTGGTCTTGTTAAAGATGTACTCACGCTGAAAATGTGCTACTTGGAGTGCAGGGATCACAAACATGAAGTCCTCCATCAACTCCCTGAACTGTGCTTGGAGGGTCTGGGGGTCCTGAATGTCCCCCATGTATTCTTCCATTAGCAGATCACTACATTCAGGAGGCAGCATCTACACCAGGAGAAATCAGGAAGAGTGATGTTAGGCAGGTACTTGGATAGGTAGGCAGCAACCTCCTAGTAAGGAATGTGGCCTGGGATTAGACAGGGTATAGAGGGAAAGGTATGAGCTTTGGGTGAGCCCACACAGAAACACCCACATACACTAACATTTATTTCTGAAACTGTCATCCTAGAAGAATATATGGGAATCCTCTCTGTTAGGACAGGATTCAACATTGCTCACCATCTGTGCTGCTGTGCTCTTCAGAATACCTGGCAGGGTCTCTCTGGTTATGTTCTTTATGACAGGATCAAGGCCCTTCAACTAGGAGGTAGAGGAGAGTCTTAAGTATAGGATGGGTTGGACCTAGATCAAAGTATCTCTGAGGTCTGACACCCAACACTTGAGTTTAGGTTCCCACAGGCTTAGAACGAGGTCTTACCAAGGGGATTCCCCAGCCACACTCATCACTATCGATACCAATGATGCTGGGGACAGGCTGAAAATCCACAGAGGCCAACAACTCCAGAGGGTGCCTAGGTAGGAACATCCCATCCACCACACCAGGGATCATAATGAAGACCTAAAGGGCATTAAGGGTCAGTGCTGAAGATCAACCACGTAAATATTCTGATGCCCACTGAATATCCACAGTATTTCCCCATTTTCTATTTCATCTCAGGGTGCTATGGTCACTGCAAATAGGACATCAAAATTATCCTATCTTGTTTTTTTACACACAGTACTAAAGGATATCTAACCATAGAACCAAGTTAACTGCTTTGACTAGTAAGTACTGGCAGTCCCACATCCTGGTGACAAGGTCCTCCAAGCTACACAATTCTCCCAACCTGGTTGATAGCCAGAATTTCTGCTTCACTCTTGTCTCGTAGGCAGTGTACCAGGGCCTCTGAGTCCTTGGCCTCACATCCAGACAAGTTGGCCACCATCTGTAAGAAGCACAGGTAACGGTTCTCTCATCCCTCTCAGAATGGAGCAGAATTTCCTTGATTCCAAGCAGATGTCATTGCCCCAAACACCACATCCTACTGTTTGCTGGGTATGAAAGACTTAAATGGAATTGTTCACATTTTCAGTTGCATTGGAGGTGACAGCTGGGAAAGGGACTATTCTACCTTCATATTTGTTTTGTTGTTGTTTTGTTTATTTTTGTGCATGGTGTTCATGTGTGAAAATAGGTATGGTGTGTCATATTTTGCCTGTGAACGACAGAGAACACAATTAGGTGGCACTTGTTGCCTTACCTCTTGTTTGCATTTGTCTACACTGGCTTAGTTGAACTATGACCTTCGAGGGAGTCTACTGTCTCTACTTCCCATCTGTCTATAGGAACACTGGGTTTACTAACACATATTACTACCTCTAGACTCTTGTGGTCTCTGGGGATTTGAACTTAGGACCTCATACTTGCATAGCAAGTATTAATACCAGCTGACTATTTCCCTCAATCCATGTGTCCCGGTTAGGATTTTTTTTTGTCAAGTTGACACAAACCAGGGACAACTGGAAAAAGGAACTTCAACTGTGAAAATGCCTCTATCAGTTTGGTCCATAGGTGAGTCCAGGTTTTTTCCTTAAAAGTGACTGATGCAGCAGGACCCATACCACTGTGGGTAGTGCCACTCACGGGCAGGTGTCCTGGGCTGTATAAGAAAGCAAACTGAGGAAGTCATGGGTAACAAGGCAGTAAACAGTGTTCCTCCCTGGCATCTGCTTGAGTTCTGGACTCCAGGTACCTTCGTGAAGGTCTACTCTGACTTCCATTCAAGTTGGAATATAAATTGTAAACTGAAATAAACCTTTTCTTAGTACATAGCTATTGGCTATGGTCTTTATCACAGCAATAAAAGCCAACTTGGAAACCATGAACATGTATTTTTGCCAATGATGGCAGCCACTGTGCATAGCTTTTCTGTTGTATATCACACTCTGCATATATAAACCAGAGAGGGATGGATTCTAAATTTTATCCCTCAGAAAATAATGGAATGAAGCTATTTCCCATGATCCTTGTTCCCCAATTAACAGAATACCGAAGTACTACAGGCAAGAACTGAGGCAGTAAAGTATGACTGGTAGTGTAGAGTGCACTCACTGTGTAGACCACCTCAGATGTGTCAGAGATAAGGTCAGGCAGCAGGGCCACTCCACTCTGCATAATGGCTCCATGGAAGAGTCCTTTGGACATGGGAGACACAACAAGTGAAGACACACTTGTGCCACCTGCTGACCCACCAAAAATAGTGACCTGGCTAGGGTTGCCTCCAAAGTAGGCAATATTCTGTTGGACCCAGTGTAGGGCAGCCACTTGGTCGAGGTAGCCCCAGTTGCCTCTGGCGTGCTGGTCTCCAGTGCTGAAAAGGGGCAGGAACAGGAATCACAGGTCTATCCTTATTCTACTCAGCCTCCATTGTCCAACCCAGTTCCAGAATTACCTGAAGAAGCCAAGGATACCCAAACGATACTGGATAGCAACCATTACTATTTCTTCGGTAGCTGCCAGTTTGGATCCATCAGTCATGGAAGCCATGCCCATAACAAGTGCTCCACCATGGATCCATACCATAACCTAGAGATATCAACACAGATCTCAGAAGCACCACACTCAGCCCAGCTGCCTATTATATTATAAACGTCTTTGCATTTGTGCAGGTCGACTTACACACAGATCTCCTCTGGATTTCAGGACATGCTCCACAGATGATTACTCTAGGCCTATAAAAACATTTCCATTCCCACTTCCCCGAACAGAAAATCTCAGCATGAATTAGTGGATCTAGATCACGAGTAATGAGATCATCACTCATAGACCCATCAAAGTAGAGCAAATAGGGATAGCTTGAAGAGAGTCTTTCTTGATTGCTGTTCGGAAGAGTAGTCAGATCTCATTGAAACAACAAATAACCTGCAGCTAGAAATTTCAGTAATGTCAATATGGAGTCCATGAGCACTTTCTAGAGTGGGTCTGCCAGGTTCAAGTCAGTAGAAGAATTCCTGATTTAGTCAAAGACCTAGAGCCTCTTACCTTTAGATGCCCAGTGCTCTGTGTCACACACCCAGGTTTAAGCAGTTCACCATGGCTGAGGTGACCTTATTGAACCCAATAAGGTAAGACTATTAATCAGGGTCTAACCTAAAGTATTTGGATTTACTTTGTCCCTTCCAAGATTCCTGAGAAGGAAACTTCCTCTTCCCAAGCTGACCACAGCCTGACACTCACAGGTAAGTTAGAGCCTTCATGGGCATGAGCTGGTGTGTAGATGTTGAGATACAGGCAGTCCTCGGACATAGAAGTGGGAGGCATGTTCAGATTCATCTTCTTTGCAAACTCATTATTCATCATATCAGTCTGCAGACACCTGGTGAAAATGGAAGTTAGTTCAGGATATGTGATACTCAAACCTAAGGCTGAGTTTGCACATTCTCTCAGTCACCTTTAGCTACTGCTTTCCATGATGCCCTCATAACATATGATTCCTGTCTAAAGTCCCTTCCCACGAAGGTAGAGTCCACTAACTCTGTGGAAAGGCTAATAGAGCAGGACTTTCAGGAAGACCTCTGGTCAGATAGTAGTATCCTGAGGGCTAGTTGATGGAGACTACTGGCAGCCTCTATGAAAATGTCCTATCATTCATCTCTTCTATACTATTTAAATCCAGGTGTGGCAATTAGTTTTGACTGTTGACTTGACACAATGTAGAATCTACTGGGAAAATAATCTTAATGAGGGATTGTCTAGATCAGTGGATCACAACTTTACAAATTCTTTGACACTTTAACACAGTTCCTCATGTTGTGGAGCCCTCCAATGAACTATTCTGTTGTACTTCATAACTTTAATTTTGCCACTGTTATGAATAGTAATGTAAATATATGATATACAGAATGTGTGATATTCAACCTCTGTGGGATAGCACCCACTGGTTGAGTACCACTGGTCTAGATCCTGTTGGTCTCTAAGCATGTCTGTGGCAAATTATCTTGATTCTGTAAATTGAGATAGGAACACTTGTCTATTGTAGGAGGTACCATTCCCTAGGAAGTGGCTTCTGAATTGTATAAGAATGGAGAGAGTAAGTGAAGCATTAGCAAGAATGCTTATGTCTGTAGTGATATGTAAGTAAAGCCTTTATGTCCAGCTTCAAGTGAAATGCACAGTAAAGCCTTTATGTCTGAATTTGAGATAACTGTTTCAGCAAAGCCTTTGCTATGTTTGAGTTAATCAGTAGAGGCTCAGAAATTGTTGGGACTGTTTAAGCCTTAAAGAAATTTTGCTTCTCTGGAGAGTCTGTGCTTGGTGCTACTTGAGAACTTGGAGCTACACTAACCTTGATCCTATGACAATCCTGGCAGACCTGGCATTCTTACTTTTGATTACAGCTTGCTATAATCAAAAGGGACTGAGATGTGTGTGGGTTGTCTGCTCTCAATAGCAGCAAGAGGAAGATGACTTTAGTAGCTGGAACCTTTCTCAGTCCCAATTAACATTTTGTATGCTTAAATAAAATAACTGGAGTGAGGTGACTTAGTGTCAGTCTTTTCAAAAAACACTGTACCCCTCTGCTCCTTCAGAAAATGAAGGCTTGGCATCTTAGAGAGTTTCTCTTGCTACTGCAGCACCTATGACCCAACATCAAACAATATGCTTCCTTTAGGCTCTGTTCCTCATTGGGGATGTGATGTGATCAGCTCCCTTGAATTTCTGCCTCTGTGGTTTCCCATCTGTGGTTGATTGTAGCCTGGGATTGTGACTCACAGTAAAATCAATCTTCACTACACTGCTTTTGTCAGAGTACTTTATCACAGCAACAGAAAACAAACTAAGACACCTCGAGTACGGGGATTCTGTGCCCACATAGGAGCTACAGGGATGAATGGACAATACCATAGGGGACTGAGACATTCTTCATCTCACTTCCAGGAACTCAAGGTACCTCCCTCTTCCACATAGTCTCCAGATGAAAGCATGTGTAATTGTTCCTTACTCAATGGCTCCTGGACAATGAATGCTCAACAGTGACTTGAAGAATGGCCTTAGTCATTCTCCTCACTGCAGTAGCTGCAACTAAACCTCTACAGGTGCCAAGCTCTGACCCAGGAGCCTGGCAAATTGTTCTTCTCTAATCCTTAGCACATTCATAGGAAACATGCCTGGGAGACTGCCCTCAGCACAGACAGAAAGCTGCTATAGAGCTGAGATGCAGGGGGCACTGCAGTGTGGCCTAGAGCTCAGGCTGGAAGTCCCCTGGGCCCCAGAACTTACATGGCTGGATGGGAGGTTCCATCTCTCACACCACTCCATGGCTCAGGGGGCTCAGGAGGTGCAAAGCGCAGTGGTCCTACAGGTGGCTTGGCAAAGGGAATTCCCAGGAAGGTATAGACATCAACTTCATTGTCTTTCACATGGACAAGGCTTCCTCTCACCTGCCCTGTGTGTGTGTTCCTGATGGGGCTGGATGAGTCCTGGCCTGCAAGTGGAGAGATGCCATCAGTTGTGATTCTTGGAAATTCCTACCTCATTGTCACTGTGGTACATGGGTAATATAAGCCGAGTCCTCCCAGTTCAGCTGTGGGATGTACAGATTAGGTCTTCTGGATTACCTAGAGCTTTTAACCTTGTCCATTGGCCCTCTTAAAAATTGACAGGGCACTTCCCTAATCAACAAAATGGCAGGCTCAGAGCCACTTTGAATTATTAAGGAAATATTGTCATTATCCAAGTTCAGAAGGAGCTCTAGCCACAACCACACGTGGTGAGGGACATGTCCCTCCTGCTCTTCTGTCCCTACTGGCTTCTCAGTACATGGTATCCTTACACAGCTCTGACCATGCATGTACCACAGGGTCTATCATGTGGTCTTTGGTGGAGGCATTAGGGGGTGCACAAACCCAACTTTCATCTGTCATCTCCACCAGCTCCTCCCTCCCTGGTGCTGCCCTCCCTCAGGATCAGCCTTTGACTGTAGAACTCGGACAGCTCTGACCCTGGTTCCCTCTGCTCACTCACCATGCACATGGAGGAGGAGAAGCAGGAGCCCACAGGCCACAGCATACAGCCAGGCAGGAAGTCTATCAAGTGGCATGTTGAATCCTAGGCCCAAGTCTGTGCTGCTACAAGATGACACTCTAATAACACCAGGAAACAGAATAGGTTGGCCTTGCCCAGGCAGAAATTTGTACCTTTCAGGTGTAGGTGTGGAAATCTGGTTGGTGGGGCAAAGTTCTTATTGCAGGAGTACTGATAAGGCAGAAGCCAAAGGGAGCCAAGAGTCAGCAGGAAGAGCAAAGCCACCTTTACAGTTTCTGCCCCTTCCCTGGTCTCTGGGATAGACACAGCATGGCATCTGAAGTCCTTCTGGAATGCCAGGATCCCTGTCCTTGAACATGGAGTCACCATAGTGCAAGGGCAGGAGCTCTAAGTGTGTCCTTCATCCTCAAAACTCCTCTGTGCTGTCGAGATTTAAAGAATAGTAAGTCCATCCTCAGGGTCCCTTGTCCTATGGTGATCTTAGGATCTGCAGGTCCCCTCCCTGTTAGGTCAGGCTGGTTTCTTTGAAAGACAATGAAATTCTGGCTCCTCTTCATGTGTGTGCAGCAGTTCAATAACACCTTCAGGCCCTAGTGCAGGGGTTCTCAAACTCTCTAATGCTATGACACTTTAGTACAGTTTCGAAGGTTGTGGTGACCCCCAAAGATAAAATTTTCTTTTACTACTTCATTACTGTACTTTTGCTACTGTTATGAATCACAATGTAAATATCTGGTATTCAGGATATCTGATATGTGACCTCAAAAGTGGCCATGACCCACAAGGTTGAGAAGCTCACCCCTAGTGGGCATCACCAAGAATCATGAGTTTGTGGAAGTCCTACAGTTGGCCTTCAAGGCAATGAATGAAACCTGTAAAATATAGTATCTATCCTAGGATGGCACAGGTGTGTGATATGTAGGGGGATTGGGATCATCAGGATTTAGAAGATGGGGGATAGAGCCCTTTAATGACAGAGAGAAAATGCTTTAGAGAAACAGAGAGACATATTGAGTACCGTTTGTCACCTTTGTATAATGGAATATATTATGACAGAATGTTTTTAATAGAGGGCCTAGAAAAACATTAGGGACAACGATATAGTCAGAATAATTTAATAATCCAAGAGATGAAGGAGAATGATTATGTCACAAGGACCCAAAGAGTTTATGGGGATCTGTGAGAGTTAGAAATAACCTTCCTTAGATGGACAGGTATTCAGGAAGACAGGGATAGGATGCTCTTTTCCTGGCCATTCCTGGACCTTCAGATGCTCCCATCCCACTTCCTGGACACACCTCACAATTATATTCACAAATATATTCACAGATGTCCAGAGGATGTGAACATGAACCTGATAGAATCTCGAGGCTCTACATGGGATGTGGGGAGAAACTTCAACCAATTCCAACACACACACACAGAGGCATACACACACACACACACACACACACACACACACACACACACACACACAAACTCACACACAGCATTGTCTGTGCCAGCACTGACGTGAGAGCTGCTGAGAGAAGCACAGATGTGACCTGCACACAAAATGGCAGCTGCTGTGGTGGGATCAGGAAATGAGGAGATGACACAAAGTCTCACACTGACCTAGACAACCTCTAAGTGTGGACATTGAGTGAAGATAAGTGTTTGGACACCATGGGTTTGTTAACTTTTCTTTACCTCAGAAAATGTCCTGATTGGATGCTGTGCAGTCTTAAGCAATCCTGATCCTCTCTGCCTGAGAGTGCAGGGAGGTGTCCAGTGAGACCCTCCTTCTGCTGTGTGTGCCATCTCTACCAGCTCCCATCTCCCCTGCACCTCCCCTATCACAGCACCACATTCTCACACTGCAGAATTAGGCAGACCCCATGAGTTGCAACAAGAAAATTTAAAAGCCCCAAATCAGCCCAGTGACTCTTCTGTTGCAGACCTCCCCATCTGACCCACATGAATCAGCATCTTTGGTGCCATCTTTGTGGATGAGGACAGGACAGCAGCCACTCACAGCCACCCAAGAGTGACTTGTCAATAGTCTTCTAAGTCAAATGCTCACACTGTCCCCTGTAACTTGCTGCCTACACACAAGACTTAGCAGACAGCATCTTTGTCCATGTGTCTCACTTAGGGCTCCTGCCTGTGATGCCTGACAGTTATTCCAACAGACAAAACCTATGGAAATGGTCCTGCTTAGAGCCTGCCTATACCCACAGTGCTTTATCTTCAAAGAAAACTTCACAATGAAACCCTGTGTAATCGAGTAACATTTCCTTTGGGCTGGAAGTTAAAAAGCCATATTCCAGAGCAGGAGTCATTGGTGAAAATCACATTAGATGAACATATGTTTTCTTTTTCTTCTTTTTATTTTGTTTTGTTTTTTGAGACAGAGTATTCTATGTAGTCTAGACGGCCTGCTATCTCAACTTCTCAGGTTCTGGGTTTATAGGTGTGGCACAAAACATTCAGCTATTATATTCCTTCTAAGTAATCCTGGGCATCATCTCTAAGCCTCCATCACTCTGAAGTTCCCATGGATGACAAAGGCCAGGATGAAAGAGAAGAAATCAGAATTCTCTCCCTCCTTCTTACAGTTGTCACTGACTCTGAGCCCAGGAATCCGTAGAAGGGTTATTCCACACAGCAGCCACGAGTGAGTCAAGCAGATCTTTATGCTTTGAAAACCCTCCTGACCTTGCAGAGCCTGGTGCCCCAAAGCAGGGGTCACGAGTGATGTGAGTTCAGTGGATCTGACTAGGGAGATGCAAGGAGAGGTCACAAAGTTTTCACTATCAGATTGCAGAGGCCCAGGAGGAAGTCAACAAGGTTCACACTAGGAGAGTGTAAGTGAAGCACACACACCCTGGGCATGAAGCCATTCTGGCTCAACTTCTGATAAGGGCCTATGAGTTGCTAATAGGCCCAGAGCACACATGCCTTTCACTCTGGATCCAACCTGCCCTTGCCCCAGCGTAGGTGCATGGTGAAGGGAACCCAGGAACCACTAAGGTCAACTGAAGAATGTAAGGCACCAGGAATTTCTGTATGCTTCAATAACTTTATACCTTTTGATGGCTGCCAGGCCACTGTTCTGTCCTTGGGGCTGACACACTCAGAGATCTCTGACAGCATGAATGTATTTTATCATTATTATCCACAAGTCCAGTAGCAGCCACAGCTACAGAAGCACTGAGGGAAAAAAATCCATCTGCTCCTTTATCCCCTGATCTACAGGTCCAGCACAACTCAGATCCGCTACTACTGAGCTGGTTCCTCAGTATGGGTGACCTCCACCTGTATAGTGATGCTTTGCTTGGGAGGAGGTTACTCTGTGGGCTTTGGTCTGGGCATTTGGAGTCAGTTCTCTCCTTCCACAATGTGGGTTCTGGGGTTGAACTCTGGCCACCAGCTCAGAGGCAGGCACCTTTACCTGCTGAGTCATTTCACAGGCCCTGGTAAGGAAATTTGGTGACACACATTTCCTACAATTTCTTCTGACATGTCTATGAGTTACTCCCTCTCTGTGGTCTCAGCCTCTGACTCTGCAGAACCTACCAGTTTAATCTAAGGTTCCCTATGTCCCCTTAGGAGTCTCCCCTGAATGAGAAGAAAGAGAAGCAGGATCTCACAGACCACAGCATTTAACCAGTTAGGAAATTAGTCCGGTGGCATGATGGACTCCTAGGCCTGACTGTGCTACAGTGAAGTGCACTGTTTGTCGTTGACAGAAAACAGAATATAGGGATCTTGCTCAGAAAGAAATTTGGATCCAAAGTGGAGTAGGTGGAGAGTTTACTGGGACAGGGCAAGGCCATTGATCTGACAAGGTAGATCTTCTAAGTCAAATGCTCACACTGTCCCCTGTAACTTGCTGCCTACACACAAGACTTAGCAGACAGCATCTTTGTCCATGTGTCTCACTTAGGGCTCAGAGATCTCTTAGGGTTACCAGAGCCAATGGATAGCAGAGAGGGCCAAGCCACATTTTCAATTCCTGCTTCACCTTTAGCCTCTGTGGAAGGTACAGCTGGGCTTCCAATGTAATTCTAGGACACCAGCAACTCTTTCCTTTCACCTGGCATCACTCCATTCACAGTTCTTTCAGTAACAAGCCCAGGGCAGGTGTTGGGGTGGAGAGGAGGCTGCGGAACACTGAAACTGGAAATGTCAGGAGGGCTTTTCTTGTAGATGCATGCTCAGGATGTCACACATGAAGATCAGAGAACGGGATGCAGCTCTGAGAAAGGTGACATGGATAAAAGAGACCTGCATGTATGTCCCCACCACCCTGCACACTGCTCCCTGCTTTCAGGACTTACAGTTTCCTGAATCCATATATAGAGTCCCTAATCCATTGAAGTCATGATTTTAAGTCTACACATCACCCTCCTTGCTCAAACACAGCTGTTTCATTGAAACACACTGCAAACCTGGCACCTCTGAAGTACATATCCTCTACACACTCCATCTCCCTACAGCCTTACTTTCATGGCCAGCTCCTACACAGACCAAGTTCACAGTCCTTTACCTACTCAACAAATGTATTCTTTTAAAATAATTTTTTGTTGTTGTTTTTGTCTTTTTAATTAAGAATTTTTTTATTCATTAAACATACTAACCACAGATCCTCCCCTCATCCCTCCTCCTGGCCCCCAGCCTTCCCTCCCACCCCACCCCCATCTCCTCCAAAAAGGTATGGCCTTCGATGGGGAGTCAGCAAAGCCCAGAACATTCAGCTGAGGCAGATTTAAGGCCCTCCCACTGCATCAAAGCTGTGCAAGGTGTCCCACCATAGGCAATGGGCTCTTAAGCCAGTTCATGCACCAAGGATAGATCCTATTCCTACTATTAGGGGCCCCTGAAACAGACAAACCTACACAACTGTCTCACCCATGCAGAGGACCCATTGGAGGCTCCACAGCTGTTGGTTCATGGGTTCTCACAAATTTTATTTTATTTATTCATTAAATAACATTCTTTTCATTTATTGCTGGAGGTTGAGAGAGTATACAGCAGGTGACAACTAGTATTCAATAAGTTGACCCAACAGACAAACAACTCTCTGATGGAAAGTCCCTCTTGGTAAGGCCCATGGAATCACTGACTGTAAATGCCTAGTTGTTTCTTTCTGTAGTTTTTCTCATGTGTCATTACTTTTTTCCCTGAAAAAAAATAGCTATGTGTATGTTTCCACTGCTTGTGTGTTTATCTCATGAAAATATTCTTTGGGCACACATATAGCTGTGGATGGTAAGGAAGATGATTTCTACTTAAGCTGTATTATTCTGGTGAATAGAAATAATACTAGGACATTTTTATACTCAGAATAACATAGAAAAATAACTGTATTCACAGCTACAAAGACAGCTTTCCCCACATTTAGCTAAGACCTCAGAATATATCCAAAATGTGTTTTATATCCTAATATATGACCTATTTTATAGAAAGTCCCAGGAGAGCTAAAAAAAAATGTAGATTCTGTAGTATTAGAATGGAAAATTATGTAGGTAGCTGTTAAGTCCATTTGTTCTATGGTATCACTTAAATCACATTTTTATGTTTCTTTTTTTTTGTGATTGTGGTTCCCCTAAGTGCCCATATAGTATTCATCCCTCTGCCATTCTGTACCCACACTAGTAGCAAGATGCTACTGAGTTCAAATTCAGAGACATTTAGAGACATGTATATCCACCTAACAAACATTTTCAGGCCCTGTCGTTTCCAACACTGGGACTCTCTGGACTCTCAGAGCCTATGATAAAGCTGGGATACTGGCCAATGAACAGGAGTTTCAGAATCCTAGGGAACCCTGCCAGGATACACAAAGAGTACAGGGTAAAGATTCCGAAACAGCTCAGAATGGTAAGCAACCTCAGACTTTAGGGACACCTGAAGACTGGCCAACCTTGGCTCCTTCTGTTCAGCTCCCAAGGCTACAGCACCCACAGCCCAGAGCAGTAGACTTTCCTCTTTAGTGGTTTGCAGTGTTCCCACTGGCATGGTACAGCAATGGTTTCACTGCTTCCTCCAATCAGTGTAGAGTTCTACAGATTCAGTATCTCCATCCAATACCCTCTGTGTTTTCAGCCCCTACTAGGGAAACATGTTCTCTCTCTCTCTCTCTCTCTCTCTCTCTCTCTCTCTCTCTCTCTCTCTCTTCTACATAAGGAGTGGCTGGGTAAATAGAAGTTCCTCCAAGTTCAAAATTATGGAAGTAGTTTATTTATATTACATGGAAACTCTGATGTGCCCTGTTAATCCTGGGCTGCTGTGTAGCATAACTTGGAGGAAGGTCCCCATATGCTCTGTCACCCAGTGCACCATCATTCAGAGGCCTTTAGTTGGTGACAGAGCCGGCCATAGTAAACACATACAATGAAGAGGACTTTCAAATCTGTGTGTGTGTGTGTGTGTGTGTGTGTGTGTGTGTGTGTGTGTGTGAGAGAGAGAGAGAGAGAGAGAGAGAGAGAGAGAGAGAGAGAGAGAGTTCACAGACACAATTTAGCCAGGAAATCATAGATCTTCATGTCTTGCTCTGCTCCTCCAACTCTAATCCCCTCAGCCGCATGCACAAATCTGCACCAGAACACCTGCTGCAGCCTCCCTTCCTCCCCCTGCACCCATCTCCAGGGGATCCCACAGATCTTCCCTTCTTAAAGTCCCTAACCTCACCTATTGCTTTGTCCCAGACCCCGGCTGCAGCAGGCATTTCCTGGGAACCCACAGGTCACTGGGACTGGGGAAGTAAGTAGGCTTTTTACAGATCTTCAGCTCTCCCTCCATTCCTCCAAGTCCAGTCCCCCAGTGCAATCCCCAGCACTGTAATAGATCTTCTGCTGTGGCCACTCCTCATTTACTGCCCCCATTTTTGAGGGGCTAACTAAACAGATCGTGACATAGGGATGTCCAGGCCAGAGCTGCAGCTGAGGGTCATGTCTGTGTCCATGACCCTACTGCAGTCAGGGTATGTGTTGATGAAGGAACTATGCATGATGAAATCAGAGGGCCCTGCTGAGCCATCCCTGCCCTTCACTGGCCCTAGGAAAGCTGCCCCTGCCCCTCAATGGACACTGCAGCAAGAGAGCTGGCCCCAGCCTTCACAGGAGAGCTTGTCTCTCACATTCAGAGAGATGGCCCCACCCCTCACCATGGGTATGAGAGCACTGGCCCTGATGGCATGAGTGTGAAAGAGCTGGCTTGACGCCTTACCTGAGGGGGGTGGTCCCAGTGGCCTGGACTGACCATCGCAGCTACCACCCAGGCCCACATCCCGTGCCTTGTGCTGGCCCACCCTAACATTTACCCCAATTATGTCCTGTTGGTGTGTGAGGAGAGACTGGTTCTGTTGAACAATACCCTCAGGATCTCCATGACTCAGGGTGGCCACAGGATGGATATCTGTGAAGAGTTTCAATGAGGGCCCAGTGATGATGGTGTACCAGAAACTAGAGGCCTTGAACTAGAACAATGACTCATTGCAATGAACATTTACAAGTGACAGACCCCAGCTCCAATGTCATTAAGGCAAAGGAAGAAGTGCTGGAGAGGCAGGAAAGATGGAGGAGCAAAGAGTACTTTGTTGTTGGTGGGGGTTTTGTTTGTTTGTTTTGGTTGATTGGTTGGTTTGGTTTGGTTTTAATTTTTATTTTTTTATTTTGGAGGGACACTACGAGTGTGAGGGGCAGATATTGGGGAATGGGAGATGAGTGGAATTGGGGTACATGATGGGAAATTCCCAAAGAAGCAATAAATTATGTTTTTTTTTTTAAAAAGAAACCTATAGAAACACAAACAAACAGTGGAAGAAAATGAAGAAAAGATTTCAAGACCTGAAAATGGAAATAAAATTGAAAAAGAAAATCCAAACTGAGAAAAATCTGAAATAGAAAATTTAGGAACTCCAACAGGCTCCACAGTCTAGCTTTACCAGTAGAATACAAGAGGTTGAAGAGACAATCTCAGGCATTGAAGACATGGTAGAGAAAATGGATACATCATTAAACAAAAGGATAAATCTAAAAAAATCTGACACAAAACATGTAGGAAATCTAGGATACTATAAAAAAGACTAAATCTACAAATAATATGAAGAGAAGAAAGAAAAGATACCCAGGTCAAAGACACAGGACATATTTTCAACAAAATCATAGACAAAAATTTTCCTAACCTAAAGAAGACATGCCTATCAAGGTCCAAGAAGCATACAAACCATCAAATAGACTGGACCAGAAAAGACGTTCCCCTCAGCATACAGTATTAAAAACACTGAATATATAGAACAAAGAGATAATATTAAAATGTGAAAAAGAAAATGACCAAGTAACATATGAAACGAGACTTTCAGAATTATATCTGACTTCTCAATGGAGACTCTAAAAGCCAGAAGTGCCTAGGCAGAAGTGCTGTAGAGTCTACGAGACCACAAATACCATCCCACACTATTATACCCAGAAAAACTTTCAATTACGATAGATGGAGAAAATCAGACATGACATGATAAAACCAAATTTAAACAGTATCTATCTACATATCCAGCCCTACAGAAGATACTGGAAGAAAAACTCCAACCTAAAGAGGTTAACTCCATTCAAGAAAACAGAGATTAAATAATCAAGGAAATAAATAGACGAGCAAAGTCAAATAGTAGGCCAGCAAAGAGATGCACACATGGGCTCATGCACATGGCACACATACACACATACAATACCACCACCAGCAGCAACAAGAAAATAACACAAATCAACAATCATTGGTCATTGCTATCTCTCAACATCAACGGTCTCAGTTCCCTAATAAAAAGACACAGACTAACGGAATGAATAGGAAAACAGGATCCATTCTTCTCCTGCATCCAAGAAATGCACATTAATATCAAGACTAGACATTACCTTCAAATAAAGGGTTGGGAAAAGATATTCCAAGGAAATGGACCTGAGTAGCAAACTGGTATAGTCATTTTCATATCTGACCAAATAAACTTCAAATAAAAAGAGTCAGAAAAAATTGATAAGGACGCTACACACTCATCAAAGGAAAAATTCACCAGGAGAATATTTCAATTCTTAACATCTATGCCCTAAAAACATGGGCACAGAAGTTGGTAAAAGAAATACTACTACAGATGAAGTCATATATTGACCCACACACACTCATAGTGGGAGACTTCAATCCCTATTCTGGACAATGAATAGATCAAATAGACAAAAACTAAAAAGAGAAATGTTGGAGCTAAATGATGTTATAAACCAAATAGACCTAGCAGATATTTGCAAACATTTCACCCGAACATAAAGAATATACGTTCTTCTTAACACCTCATGACTTTCTCCAAAATTGACCACACACTTGGACACAAAGAAAGTTTCAACAAATAGAAAACTGAAGTAACATCCTGAATTCTATCTGACCACCATGGATTAAAGCTAGATAACAAAACCAATGGTAATAACAGAAAACCATGAAAACCAAACAGTACTCTACTGAATAAAAATGGACCAAGACAGAATTTAGAAAAAAATTATACACCTTTTAAAATTGAATATAAATGCTACACAACATACTCAAATTTATTGGATACAATGAAGACAACTACATGGCACTAAGTTCCTACGTACAAAAGTTGGGGAGACCTCACACTAGTAACTCAGCAGCACACTTGAAAGCTCTAGAAAAAAATCATATTCAAAGAAGTAGATGGCAATAAGTAATCAAACACAGGGATGAAGTCAATAATTAGGAGAAAATTACAAAGAATCAACTAAACCAAGTGTTAGTTACTGAGAAAATCAGTAAGATTGACAAACGCTTATCCAAAAACTAAAAGTCAGAGGGAGAAGATCCAAATTAACAAAACTGGAAGTGAAAAGAGGGACATAACAACAGACACCAAAGAAATCCAGAGAATCATAAGAATATGATTTAAAAATTTGTGCCCCACAAAGTTGGAAAAACTAAATGAAATGGATAATTTCCTCAATACACACCATTTAACGAAGTTAAATCAAGACCAGATAAGCAATGTGAACAGACCTATAACCCCTAGTGAAACAGAAGCAGTCATTAAAAGTCTCCCAACTAAAAGAAGTCCAGGATCACATGGTTTTAGTGCAGCATTCAGCCAGACTTTCAAAGAAGGGTTAAAGCCAATACTCTTCAATTTGTTCCACAAAATAAAAACAGAAGAAACATTGTCCAATTCATTTTACAAAGTCACAGTTACTTCAATACCCAAACACATTTTTTGTCATAAACATGGATGCAAAAATACTCAATAAAATACTTGCAAACTGAATCCAAGAACACATCAAAAAGTCATCTATCATGATCAAGCATGCTTCATCTGAGAGATGCAGGGGTGGTTCAACATAGGTAAATTGATAAATGTAATCCAATGCATAAACAAACTGAAAGACAAAAACCACATGATCATTTCATTATGTGCAGAAAAGGCCTTTAACAAAATCCAATACTCCTTCATGATATAAGTCCTGAAGAGATTAGTATTCATAATAAAAACAGTTTACAGCAAGACCATAGCCAACACTAATTTAAATGGAGAGAAACTGAAAGCAATTCCCCTAAAATCATGAACAAGATGAGGTTGTCCACTCTCTCCATACCTATTCAATTTAGTGCTTGAAATCTTAGCAAGAGCAATAAGACAATTGAAGGAGATCAAGGGAGTACAAATTGGAAAGGAAGAAGTCAAAGTAACTTTATTTATAGGTGATAAGATATCATGCATAAGTAACCCACAAAATTCCACCAGGAAACTCTTAGAGCTGATAAATACTTTCAGCAAGGTAGCGACACAAAATTAACTCACAAAAATCAGACACTATCCTAAATACAAAGGACAAATGAATTGAGAAGAGAACAGGGAAATATCTTTCAAAATAGCTTCAAATAATATAAAATATCTTGAGGTAACTTTAAGCAAGTGAAAGACTGTATGACTTTATGATAAAAACTTCAAGTCACTGAAGAAAAAATTGAAGAGTATATCAGAAAGCTCTTCTATGGTCATGGATCAGTAAGATTAATATAGTAAAAATGACCACCCTATAAAAAGGAATCTACAGATTTAATGCAATTCCCACCAAAATTCTTCATAACTTCCAGCTTCATATGGAAACACAAAAACCACAGGATATCTAAAACAATCTTAAATTATAAAAGAATTGATGATGGGAACTCACTAATAGACCCTGGGCTGGCAGTTGGGGAACTTGCATGGGATCAAACTAGGCCTCTAAATGTGAGTGACAGTGGTGTAGCTTGATCTACTTGTGGAGCCCCTGGTATTGGGTTCAAGGCCTTACCCCCTCTGAGGAGTGGAAGGTGGGTGAAATGGGAGGGAAGTGGGAGGCAGGAGAAGGGGAGGGAAGGGTTAACAAATTTTGTTAAAAATACCTAAAAAAGAATTGCTGGAGGTATCACCATGCCCAATTTCAAGTTGTACTACAAAGTTATAATAATAATAAACAGCACGGTATTGGCACAAAAAAACAGATAGCTTGAACTGATGAGAACAGCTGGGCTGTGGCTCTTCAGATGTATTATTTGTATACAAGTCATTGGTAGATATGAGAAAACTTGGTGGTTGGTAAGAGATGGAAGTGGAAGGTTGACACCCAACCAGCTCCAATGTAGACAGTTTCCCCAAAGCTTCTAAAGAGGGGACAGAGAATTGAATCTAGGGTCTTATAATTGCCAGATAAGTGCTCTACCACTGAGCCCCATTCCAAGAACATTGGTGTTTTTTTTTAATTCTTATGTAGGTTCCTATAGGAATAAAATGTATCATATTCATTCCTACACCCATCATTCCAAAGACCCTCCAATTCTCCAACATATTCTCCCTCCAACTTCATTATTTCTTCTCCTTCTCCTCCTCCTTCTCCTCCTCCTCCTTCTCCTCCTTCTCCTCTTCCTTCTCCTCCCTTTTTTCTCCTCCTTTCCCCCTTTAATAAGTCAAATTATATTTTTAGCATTTTTGTGCTTATTAGGCTGAGATAGACCATAGTTAAATGTCCTAGCCTTTCCTGGATTGATCTATAGCTCAAGCAGCTCTTAACTTGGGATCCATGACCTCAACCTGAGTAGGTAGGATTGCAAGCTATGTCATATGATCTCCATTTATTTTATTATCTATGGTGCTGGGCATCACACCCAGGGCCTGGTAGATACAGGGCAAGCCTTCCACCATTGTGCTATAGCCATAGCCTTACAACTTCTTTAAATGTTTAATGCATGTGCCTCATGACTTAGCAATTCTGCTTTAGCTTGCAAATTCAAAAACTGAATACATGTGGTCACATGAAATCATGTGTGAGACTATCCATACAGCTTTATTAAAACCAAAATTCAAGCCGGGCAGTGGTGGCGGACGCCTTTAATCCCAGCACTCGGGAGACAGAGCCAGGTGGATCTCTGTGAGTTCGAGGCCAGCCTGGGCTACCAAGTGAGTTCCAGGAAAAGGCACAAAGCTACACAGAGAAACCCTGTCTCGAAAAACCAAAAAAAAAAAAATTCAGGATTGGAGGCTCATGCCTATAATTGAACCAGTCAGGAAGCTAAGGCAATGAGATCATGAGTTTGGAGCTCACATGGGCAACTGAGAGACCTTGTCTCAAAAAGAGAAGAGCAAATAAGCACGTGAAACAGCTGGCATAGATTGGGTAAGTGGATGGAATGTGTCATTTGTGCACTTGAATGGCATTCCCCAATACAAGGAAAAAATTATATAAAATGAAACAGCCAGTCACAAAACATTGTAGTTATATTGGATTGGAGACAAGTCCCAAGAAAGCAAAATAATGTCTTGGCTGCTTTGAAGCAGGTCAGAGGTATTCAATGAAAGCAAAGGAGTCCAAGGAAAGCCTTTGGTTAGGGACTGAGGGCTGTTCTGAATCTGATGTGGTGACAGTTGTGCGCCTCGAGAATTTTCTCAGACTTACTAAACAATGCATCTAAAAGAGATTGATTGCGAGCCGGGCGGTGGTGGCGCACGCCTTTAATCCCAGCACTCGGGAGGCAGAGCCAGGTGGATCTCTGTGAGTTCGAGGCCAGCCTGGGCTACCAAGTGAGTTTCAGGAAAGGGGCAAAGCTATACAGAGAAACCCTGTCTCAAAAAAAAAAAAAAAAAAAAAAAAAGAGAGAGAGATTGATTGCATGTAAACAATCCACAGTAGTCTGAGGGTATAGTTCACAGGTAGAGCACTTACTTAACATGCACAAGCCCTAAGATCAATCCCTAGCCCCATAAAAACAATCCACATTCAAGCTACTGAAAAATGTGATAATTATTAAAAGCCTAAAACATATTCTGACTCCCTTTTGGAAGTTTAGTTTGTATTTACAGAACTGAAAAGCAGAAACAGGCTAGCAGTAGGAACATCAATAAATGCTCTACATATAGAATGGAAACAACCTGCAGGGTCATCTCACTAACAGGAGAGAACTGACCCCAGTTCAAGTCAGCAGGGACCTAATGTCCTTGGAATGCCACTGTTTACACATTCTACCAGGAGATGCCACAGATGTAATCCTGGAGGTCTCCAGCCAGAGACCTGTTTCTCACCACACAGCAAATCTGTGACTATCTGGACCCTGAATTTCTCAATCTACAAAACCATAATTTGTTACTATTTGTAAGTTTCTGAGGTTATGTTTTTGTTTTATTTCTGAGATGGGGGTCTTATTATCTTGCCCTGGGCTTATGTAATCCTCCTGTCTCATCCTCCAAACATCTGAGGCCACAGACACTAAGAGTCTACTTTGTACTTCATTATCTATTGGCAACAACACTGTGAACTTATGAAGGCAATAGGGCTGTGGGAAATCAGGTTTCCTATTGGCAACTTAGAGATATGAGAAAATATGAACTTGCTAAAGGACGATACAGGATTTTGACACACCAATCCCCTGTATTCAAGCTTCTGCTTTATTTGAAGAGAGTCTGGAGGGAGGATGGGGAAAAGATGATGGGAATAAATAACGAAGGAGGAAGAAAGAAATGGAATGAGGGAGGAAGGAAGGAACCTAATCCAGATGAAGTGGTAAAGAAGATGGAAGCACTTTGGGGCTCACATATCCAAACATACTATTGAGTCTAGTCAAAGTTTTCTCAGAAGGATAAGGGCTATTGCACAGAGGGTTTGTCATACATGACTGAAAGGGCAAATGCTGAGGATAGAAATGCCTATGTGGTGAGATGGACATGCACACACACCCACTCAGAGCATTGGTGGGTCTGTTTGGCACCATTAAAAAACCCATCAGCTGGATTGGTGAGCAAATATGTGGTGGAGTATGGGAGGTAGAGAGAGGTTCATGTTGTATAGAGAGAGACAGATCTGAAGAAGGGAATGCTGTGAAGAACAGGCTGAGGTGGGAGGCCTGCTTGCCATCAGGGAACATGCTGTAATCTGGTGCAAAGGCCTGATATGGGTCCATGACCCTACTGCAGCCTTGGTCTGTGTTAATGTCTACAGCTCTTGTTACCACCAAGGGCCATGAGGATGCCTGGGGTTGGAGTTGCCACATGCAGCTTAGTAAGAACCCAAGGGCCATACCACCCTAGGGACTATTCTGATCTGAATTGAGTCATCCAGGCTTGAGCTGCAGTCAGGGGACATGTCTGGGTCCATGGTCCTACCACAGACCAGGTCTGTTTTGATATCCATAGTGAATCCAGGCATTTTTCTCATAAATGACTGATGTAGAAGGTCCTATCCTATGATAAGCAGTGCTATACATGGGCATGTGTCCTGGGCAGTATAAGAAAGCAAACTGAGGAAGCCATATGGAACAAGCAGGTAAGCAGTATTCTACCTTGGCTTCTGCTTCACTTCTGGCCTCCAGGTACCATCATGGGGGCCTATTCTGACTTTCCTTCAAGTTAGACTAGAAATTGTAAGCTGACAAACTTTTTTCTTTGCAAGTAGCTTTTGGCCATGTTCTTCATCACAGCAAAAAGAAGCAAAATAGAAACCATGGACATGTGTTTTTGTCAATAATGGAAGCCACTGGGCACAGCTTTGCTGTCATATAACATACTCAGCAAACATAAACAGAGAAGGTGGATTCTAAATTTTATGCCTCAGAAACTGCTGAAAAGGAGCTATTTCCCATGATCCTTGTTTCCCCACTTAACAAAATACCAGAGTAACAGAGGCAAGGACTGAGGTAGGAAAGTTAGGGCTGGTAGTGTAGAGTGCACTCACTGTGTAGAACACCTCAGATGTGTCAGAGATAAGGTCAGGCAGCAGGGCCACTCCACTCTGCATAATGGCTCCATGGAAGAGTCCTTTGGATATTGGGGACACAATATGGGAAGACACACTTGTTCTCCCTGCTGACCCACCAAAAATAGTGACCTGGCCAGGGTTGCCTCCAAAGTAGGCAATATTCTGTTGGACCCAGTGTAGGGCAGCCACTTGGTCCAGGTAGCCCCAATTGCCTCTAGCATGCTGGTCTCCAGTGCTGAAAAGTGGCAGGAACAGGAATCACAGGTCTGTCCTTATTCTACTCAGCCCCCGTTGTCCAGCCCAGGGGCAGGCTTACCTGAAGAAGCCAAGGATACCCAAATGATACTGGATAGAAACAATTACTATAACCTCAGTAGCTGTCAGTTTGGATAAATCAGTCATGGAAGCCATCCCTACAACCAGTCCACCACCAGGATCCATACCATCACCTAGAGACATCAACACATTTCCCACAACCAGCCCAAGGTCAACTGGACTGCCTACTAGATTTTCAACTGCTTTGCCTCTGTGCAGGTCAACTCACACACAGATCTCCTCAGGATATCAGTACACAGTTCACAGATGGGGTACTCTAGGCCTATAAGCATATTTCCATTCCCGCTTCCCCCATGGGAAATCTCAGCATGAATTAATGGCTCTAGATCACAAGTAATGTCATGATCACTCTCAGACCCATCAAAGTGGAGCAAATAGGAGTGTCTTGCTGATTCCTATTCAGAAGGGCCATCAGATCCCATTGGCACAACAGATGACCTGCAGCTAGAAATTTTGGTGATGTCAATATGCAGCCCTTGAACACAATCCAGAGTGGGTCTGACAGATTCAAGTTGAAGGAAATCCTGGTTTAATCAAAGACCTAAAGCCTCTTATATCTCTGAGCCCCAGTGCTCTGAGTCACAAACCCAGGTTTTGGCAGCTCATCATAGCTGAGATGACCTTCTTGAACCCAATAAAATAAGACTATTAATCAGGGTCTAAACTGCAGTGGAGCTCAGATTTACTTTGTCCCTTCAAACTTCCAGAGAAAGAAACATCTTCTTCCCCAGCTGACCACACCCTGGCACTCACAGGTAAATTAGAGCCTTCATGGGCATGAGCTGGTGTGTAGATGTTGAGATACAGGCAGTCCTCAGACATAGAGATGGGAGGCACAATCATCTTCCTCTCCTTTGTAACCTGATAATTCATCATATCAGTCTGCAGACACCTGGTGAAAACTGAAAACACATATCCCAGATATGCAGTGTTCAAACTTAAAACTTAGTTTGCACACTCTCTCAGCCACCTTCACCTACTACTTTCCATGATGCACTCTTGACATATCATCCCTCTCCAAAGTCCCTCTTACCAAGATAAAGGCCACAAGATCTGTGGAAATTTGAAGCAGGACTTTCAGGGAGGCCTCTGGTTGGATAGTAATATCCCGAGGACTAGTTGATGGAGATTTCTGGCAGCCTCCATGAAAGTGATTGCCTTCCTGTCCTACCATGCATCACTTCTGTACTATTAAATCCTGTGTGGTGGTTAGTTTTGACTGTTGACTGACACAATGTAGAATCTACTGGAGAAAGATCTTTGTCTAGATCAGAGGTTCTTAACTTTCCAAATGCTTTGACACTTTAACACAGTTCTTCGTGTTGTTGTGTTCCCCAACCACTAAATTATATTGTTGCTACTTCATAGCCATAATTTTGCTACTGTTACAAATTGTGATGTAAATATATGATATGCAGGATATCTGACATTCGATCCCTCTGGGGCTTGTGATCCACAGGATGAGAACCACTGCCTTAGAGCCTGTTTACCTTTAGGCATGCCTGTGGAAAATTATCTTGATTACATTAATTGAGCTAGGAATACCTGCCTATTGTAGGAGGCACCATTCCCTGGGGAAGGGTCTGTTAATTGCCATCTCTCACAACACTCCACAGCTCAGGGACATCAGGGGGATCAAATCACAGTGGTCCTACAGGTGGCTTGGCAAAGGGAATCCCCAGGACAGTGTGGACACCAACTTCACTGTCTTTCACATGGACAAGGCTTCCCATAACCGACCCCGTGTGTGTGATCCCAAAGGGGCAGGATGAGTCCTGGCCTGTAAGTGGAGAGGTGTCACTTGGGGAACCCTCTCAGTTCAGCTATGGGATGTGGAGATGAGGCATTCTGGATTACCTATGGCTGGAAACTCTGACCAGTGCCCCTCTTGAAAACTGACAGGGTACTTCTTTAATCATCATGGTGATAGGTTCAGAGCCACAACAACAGGAAGCAGAGGACATGGGCCTTGCCCAGCCAGAATTTGTACCTTTAGGGGGTAGGTATGGAAATTTGGTTGGGTGGCACAAATCTCTTATTGTAGGAGAAATGATAAGGCAGAAGCTGAGGAGAGCCAATAGCCAGCAAGCAGGGCAAAACCACCTCTGCAGATTCTGCTCCTTCCCTGGCCTCTTGGATAGACATGGCATGGCATTTGAATTACTTCTGGAATGCCAGGTTCCCTGTACTTGAACATATAGTAACCATAGAGGAGATATCTGATATGCAGGATATCTGATATGCAACCCCTTTAGAGAGTTGCAGCCCACAGGTAGAGAACCACTGATCTAGATCCTGTTTGCCTGTGGGCAGTGCCATGGCAAGTTACCTTGATTACATTTGTTGAGAGAGGAATACTTTCCCATGTTGGAGGAACCATTCCCAGGGAAGGGGCTTCTGAATTGTATAAAACTAGAGAAAGTAAGTTAAGCTTTGGCAAGCTTGCATATGTTCCTTAGGCTGATACTGATTAGGGATGTGATGTGATCAGCTCCTTTAAAGTTCTGCCCTGTGATTTTCCACCTATGGTTGATTACAACCTGGGATTGTGACCCATAGTAAAATCTTTCTTGACCATGTGCTTTTGTCAGGGTACTCCATCACAGCAACAGAAACCAAACTAAGACACTTATGTGCTGGGGTTCTGAGTCCACATAGGAACTGCAGGGAAGAATGGACAATACCAGAGGGTAGAGAGACATTCTCCATCTCACTCCAGACTCTAGGTACCTCCTTCTTCCACATAGTCTTCAGATGAAAGCATGTGTACTTGTTCCTTGGTCAATGGCACCTGGTCACTGAGACTGTGAAGAATGGCCCTAGTCTCTCTCCTCACTGCAGAGCCTGCATCTAAATCCCTACAGGTATCAAGCTCTGACCCAGGAGCCTGGCACAGTTGTTCTCTAATCCTTAGCTCATTCATCGGAAACATGCCTTGGAGACTGCCCTCAGCACAGACAGAAAGCTGCTACAGAGCTGAGATGGAGGAGACACTGCAGTGTGGCCTAGAGCTCAGGCTGGGAGTCCCCTGGGCCCCAGAACTTACATGGCCGGATAGGAGGTTCCATCTCTCACACCACTCCATGGTTCAGGGGCCTCAGGGGGAGCAAAGCATAATGGTCCTATGGTTGGCTTGGCAAAGGGAATTCCCAGGAAGGTATAGACACCAACATCACTGTCTTTCACATGGACAAGGCTTCCTCTCACCTGCCCTGTGTGTGTGTTCCTGATGGGATGGGATGAGTCCTGGCCTGTAAGTGGAGAGATGCTGTCAGCTGTCACCACATTTAGGAATTCCTACCTCATTGTCACTGTGGTACATGGAGATGATAACGGGCCCTCTCAGTTCAGCTGTAGGATGTGAAGATGAGGCCTTCTGCATTAGCTAGGGCAAGAAACCTTGACCATTGGCCCTCTTGAATATTGTCAGCCAGGTGACAGGCTCTGAGACACTTGGCATTATAAAAGAATTATTGTCATTATCCAAGATCAGTAGGAGCTCCAGCCACAACCACACATGGCAAGGGACATATCCCTCCTCTCATCTGTCCCTACTGGCTCCTCAGTACATGGTACCCTTACATATCTCTGACCCTGCATGTATCATAGGGCCTATCATGTGGTCTTTGGTGTGTGTATCAGGAGTCACACAATTCCACACTTTCATCTGCCATCTCCACCAGCTCCTCCCTCCCTGGTGCTTCCCTCCCACAAGCTCAGCCTCTGACTCTGCAGAACTAGGACAGCTTTGACCGTGGTTCCCTCTGTTCACTTAGACAGACTCACCATGCACATGGAGGAGGAGAAGCAGGAGCCCACAGGTCACAGCATACAGCCAGTCAGGAAGTCTATCAAGTGGCATGTTGAATCCTAGGCCCAAGTCTGTGCTGCTACAAGATGACACTCTAATAATAACAGGAAGCAGGTAGGCCTTGCCCAGGCAGGAATTTGTACCTTTCAGGTGTAGACGTGGAAATTATTTCAGCTAGATATAGTTCTTATTGCAGGAGAATTGATAAGGCAGAAGACAAAGGGAGCCAATAGTCAGCAGGCAGGGCAAAGCCACCTCTGCAGGTTCTGCTGGTTCTCTGGCCTTTTGGACAGACACAGCATGGCATCTGAATGCCTTCTGGAGTGCCAGGATCTCTATCCTTGAACATAGAGTAACCATAATCCTTGGCCCTTTTAATCAAAAGTACAATTTGGGTGTTGGAGTGAAGATCAGAGAGCAGAAAGCTGTAACAAGAAAAGCCACTGGGCTTCTGTGAGTAGGTACATACTAGAGTAGTCACAGATGAAGAGAAGTATAAAGGCAGGATCTCTAAGTGTGTCCTTTATCCTCAGGACTGCTCTGTGCTGTCAGGACTCATAGAGTAGTGAACCCACCCTCAGGGTCCCTTGTCCTTATGGTGATCTTAGGATCTGCAGGTTTCCATCCTGTCAGGTCAGGCTGGTTTCTTTGGAAGACACTGAAATTCTGTCTCCTCTTCCTGTGTGTGCAGCAGTTCAATAACCCCTCCAGGCCCTAGTGAAGTAGTTCTCAACCTCTCTAATGCTGTGACTCTTTAATACAGTTTATCATGTTGTGGGGACCCCCAAACATCAAATTATTTTCATCTCTACTTCATAGCTGTAATTTTACTACTATTATGAATTGTAATGTAAATATCTAATATGCAGGATATCTGATATGTGACCCCCAAGTGGTCACAACCCATAAATTGAGAACCACTGCTCTAGTGGAAATCCCCGGCATCAGCCCTCCTGCACTCAAAGGAAGGGCTTTTCTCTCTGCCCAGCTCCTGAGTCCAGCTGAAGCTCATCCTCCACTCTCTCTCCTTCCTGGTGTTGAAGATTGATTGGCATTGCAAAAATCATCACTTTGGTAAAGTCCTATATTGACTTCCAAAGCAATGAATGAAACTGTAAAAGCCTGGCACAGGTTTTTCATATTCAGGGGTCTTGGGAGCATCAAGATCTCGAGAAGGGGGAATGGAGCCCTTTAATAACAGAGATAGAATGCTTTAGGGGAACACACAGGCAGACTGAGAATCATTTGCCACCTTTGTATAAAGGAATGAAGTATAAGAGGAAGTTTTTAATAGAGTGCCTAAAAAAGTTTAGAGACAAAAATAAAATCAGGTTTTTCCCCTACCCTACCCCATAATGTCTCCCTCTATTAAAATATCTCTTTATTGCTCTCCCACTCTATCCATCCCCCAGCTTGACCATCTGTTTCCTCATGTTTTCATCCCCCATCCCCTCCTCTCATTGTCCCTCCTCATTCCTAGTTTACTCATAGAGATCTCCTCTGTTTCCTTTTCCAAAGGTGATCCATGCATTCCTCTTAGGGTCCTCCTTTTTCCTAGCTTCTCTGGAGCTGTGGGTTGTAATCTGATTAGCCTTTGCTTTACATCTAGTATCCACTTATGAGTGAGTATATACCATGTTTGTCTTTCTGAGTCTGGGTTTCCTCACTCAGGATGAATTTTTTTCTATTTCCATCCATTTGCCTGCAAATTTCATGATGTCATTATTTGTTGTTTGTTTGTTTGTTTTTACAGCTGAGTAGTACTTCATTGTGTATATATACCATTTGGTGCTAGGGAAATTCCCAGAAATCCACAAAGATGATCACAGATTAGATTACTAGCAATAGTGGTAAGGGTGCCTGAACTGGCCTACCCTAGTAATCAGACTGGTGAATACCCTGTCATCATAGACCCTTCATCCAGTAACTGACAGAAGCAAATGTAGAGATCCACAACCAAACACCAGGCTGAGCTCCAGGAGTGCAGTTGAAAAGAGGGAAGATGGATTTTATGAGCTAGGAGGGTCAAGTTTTTGATGGGGAAATCTAGAGAGACATCTACATGTGGAACATGCATAGGATTGTTCTAGACCCTCTGCATATGGGAGACAGTTGTATAGCTAGATCTGTCTGAGTGCTCCCTGGCAGTGTGATCAGGATTTATCCCTGGTGCATGAGCTGGCATTCTGGATCCCATTACCTATGGTTAAACATCTTGCTCACTCTTGGCACAGGGGGGAGGGGCTTGGCCCTGCCTCAACTGATTCTACCAGGCTTTGCTGTCCCCCCCATGGGAGAATTTATCCTTTTGGAGGAGAGGATAAGGGGTGGCTGGTGGGGTGTTAGGTGGGGTGAGTGGGAGGATGGATGAGAGGGTGATCTGTGGTTGATATGTAAAATGAATAAAAATTTTTTAATTAAAAAAATAAAAAATAAAACCAGAATATAAATAAATAATGTGGGAGGTGAAGGAGAACGGTTGTGTCAATAGGAACCAAGGAGATCATGGGGATCTGTGTAAGTTAGAAATAGCCTTCCTTACATGGACAGGTACTCGGGGAGACAGGAATAGCATACTCTTCTCCTGGACATTTCTGGACTTCCTGATGCACTCATCTCACTTCTAAGACACACCTCACAGTCATATTCACAAACATATTCACAGATGTCTAGAGCAGGTGAATATGAATCTCATAGTATCTCCAGGCCATAAGGGGTAGGGAGAAATTTCAACAGACTCTAACACATATAACAGAGGCACACACACACACACACACACACACACACACACACACACACAGGGGAGGAAGACAAAGAGAGAGTTACACATACACACATACAACATACATAGAGACACAGACATAACAGCCACAAACAGACACACACAGAGGCACACACACAGAAGAACACACACAGAGACGCAAACACACACACACACACACACACACACACACACACACACATACACCATTGTCTGTGCCAGCACTGACGAGAGAGCTGCTGAGAGAAGCACACATGTGACCTGCACACAAAATGGCGGCTGCTGTGGTGGGATCAGGAAATGAGGAGATGACACAAAATCTCCCACTGACCTAGACAACCTCCGTGCTCTAGGTGTGGACATTGGGTAAAGATAAGTGTTTGGACACCAAGGGTTTGTTAAGTCTTCTTTACCTCAGAAAATGTCCTGACTGGATGCTGTGCAGTCTTAAGCAGTCCTGATCCTCTCTCTCTGAGAGTGCAGGGAGGTGTCCAGTGAGACCCTCCTCCTGCTGTGTGTGTCATCTCTACCAGCTCCCACCTCCTCATCACCTCCCCTCCCATAGCACCACGTTCTCACACTGCAGAATTAGGCAGACATGATGAGTTACAACAAGAGAAGTTAAAAGCCCCAAATCAGCCCAGTGACTCTTCTGTTGCAGCCCTCCCCATCTGACCCACATGAATCAGCATCTTCGGTGCCACCTTTGTGGATGAGGACAGGGCAGCAGCCACTCACGGCCACCCACAGCAACTTGTCAACATCTTTCTGAGTCAGGTGCTCACCCTGTCCCTCTGACTTGCTGCCTACACACAAGACTTAGCAGACAGCATCTTTGTCCATGTGTCTCACTGAGGGCACCTGTCTGTGATGCCAGACAGTTATTGCAACATGAAAAACCTATGGAATTGGTCCTGCTTAGAGCCTGCCTATACCCACAGTGCTTTATCTTCTGTCCATGAAAACCTGTGTAATTGGGCAAAATGTCCCTCTGACTAGAAGCTAAAAGGCAATAATCCAAAGCAGAAGTCATTGGTGAAAATTACATTAGGTGAACATATTTATTCTCTTTCTGCCTTTTGTTTTTGTTTTTATTTTTGAAACAGAGTGTTGTATGTAGTGCAGACTGGCGCTATCTCAGCTTCTCAGGTTCTAGGTTTATAGGTGTGTCACAAAACATGCACCTAATACATCCCTTCTAAGTAATCCTGGGCATCATCTCTAAGTCTCGACCACTCTGATGTTCCCATGAATGATACAGGCCAAGATGAGACAGAACAGGACGGTCCACTCCATCCCTCTTAGAGTTGTCACTGACTCTGAGCCCAGGAATCCAAACAAAGAATACTCCACACAGTAGCCATGAGTGAGTCAGACACATCTTCCTGCATGGAGAACCCTGGTGACCTCCCAGAGCCTGGTGCCCCACATTACATTTCACAGATGAGATGAGTTCAGTGGACCTGACTAGAAAGAGTCAAAAGAGGTCAACGAAGTTTTCACTATCAGATGGCAGAGGCCCAAGAGGTCAATGGGTTCACACTAGGAGAGTGTTTAAGTGCTGCGCACACACACCCTGGGCATGAAGCCATTCTGATGAACCCTTGCCCCTGGATAGGTGCTTGGTGAAGGGAACACAGGGACGCTGGTCAACTGAGGCATGTGGGGCACCAGGAACTTCTGTATGCCCCAAATAACATTCTGCCTTTTGAAGGTTGAGAGGTGACTATTCTGTCCTAGGCGTTGACACACTCATAGATATCTGGCAGCATGAATGTATTATATTATTAATATCCAAAATCCAGGAGCAGCTACAGCTGCAAAAGCACTCAGGGAAAAGATCCATCTGCTCCTTTATTCCCTGAGCTTCAGGTTCAGCAGGTCTCCTACTGCTTGGCAAGGGGCACTCCTCTGTATGGGTGACCTCCTCCTGAATAGTGATACTTTGCTTTGGAGAAAGCTACTCTGTGGGCTTTAGTAGGGACATCAGGAGTTAGTTCTCTGCTTCCATAATGAGGACCTGGGGTTGAATTCTGGCCACCAGCTTGGAGGCAGGCATCTTTTACCTGCTGAGTCATTTCACAGGCCCTGGCAAGGGAATTTGAGGACACACATCTCCGACAATTTCTTGTGACTTGTCTAGGAGTTACTCCCTCTCTGCAATATCAGCCTCTGACTCTGCAGAACTTACCAGGTTAATCTCAGGTTCCCTATGTCCCCTTAGGAGTCTCCCCTGAATGAGCTCACATTCAGAGTCCCTCATCCCTTACAGTCATGATTTTAAGCCTACACATTACACTCCCTGTCAAACACAGCTGTTTCATTGGAACACACTGCAAACCTGAACCTCTGAAGTACCTTTACCCTACACACTCCATTTCCATACTGCCTTATTCTTATGGCCAACTCCTACACAAATAAGGGTAAATAAGTTATCATTAGATAGACTACTTCTGGCTGAATTGGGCATCAAGGTTCTTGGGACAATCTTGGGATGTAACAGGTTCTGCAGATCTCTGGCTTCATAGCTAGGGGCTGGTAATCCTGTAATAGTAACTGGTTAAAAGTCTGGCTAGAAATATTTTGGGTCTGTTGTTGAAGAAATCTAGACAAGAGGTTTGTGAGACAGGGTGCAATTAGTAGGAATAAGAAAAGGAAGAAAAGAGGGGATAAGAAGGGTAGCATCCAGTTCCATATCTGACTATTAGTGATCCACTAGCTAGAAGTATCAGGCTGTTTCTGGTTTTGAAGGTCCATTTGAAGTCATTGGATCTTATCTTTCACTACACCTGATTGGTTGAAATAAAAACAATATTCTTCCCAAGGAAAGAGACAAAGACCACCTCTTTCTGCTTTTAGTAAATCTAATCCTCTCTGATTTTGTAGTACTACAGTGGCCAGTGAGTCTATTTGTCCCTGAAGGGTAAGGATAGTCTGAGCTACCTGTTTGAAATCCTGGATGAATTGTGAGGAAAGCCCATGCTAAATAACTTGGGAACTAGTCAGTCCTGATATTCCAGTGGCTACACCTGCATTTATGCCCTGGGCTCTTAGACAGGGTATTACTTGGATTGCTCACTTGTCATGCCATGCTACTATGAACTTGTCAATGGGAATTGGCAAGGGTTCTTCACCAGGTATCACCCCTAATTTAGGAAACAGGAACACGAGGGCACAAGTTCCAGACCACCTAGCAGGTAAGCAGTGATAAATTTGAGTATCACAGAGAATAGAGGCATTGTGAATGTTTGAACATAGGACCTGGGTGATAGTACCAAGGATAATGGTATTATTGCAGTCTGTAGAATCCAGGGTGCCCACAAAGCATGTTCCTGAAGAGTTAAAGCAGTCAGTAATGCCAAAGAGGGGAATGTGAGAGAGATAAGGGGTAGTAGTGACATTTGGCTTGGGGCAATTAACAAGTGGTAAGGTGAGAGAATCTACTAGGACAATGGGTTAGGCCACAAATGGTGGATGAGAGTTTGACCATGGAGGGACACACAACCAGCATTCTCCAAAGTCGTCAGGGTGAGCATTATTCAATAGCTGATATCCAGTAGTTAGGGTCTGAAACAAGAGATGGTGTGACAGGGAAATAGGATCAACATCATCAAAAGGAGTGATATTAAGGATATAAGAGCCTTTGAGGAGCTCTGTACCACTTCTACTATGTCTATACCTAGGGGTTGAGAGAGCAGAAAGTGTACTCTCTGTATTTTGAACATATCTGGTGGGTGGGTTTGATAAATACTATAGTAAAGTTTATCAGTGACTCCTATTTCCCTCCTGAGGTGCCATGCATCCTTCATTAGGATGTAAAAGATCCTCCATTCTTCATAAAAGGCAGAGTGTTTCCCTGGATATGCATTAAGTCTCCAGCAGTCTCCAGACCCTACCACATGAGTGGTCTGGTTGAACTCTTGGGCACATGTCTCCTGAATCTCAAAACTCCATACACAGAGTTTGGTAGCAATATGGGTGAGTGAGAAGAAGTATAAGGAGAAGAGGTAGGGCATGAATCAATAGGGTTGGGCTCGAGTCTTGACAGGCTTATGAGGTCTTATTCTTCTGAGTCCAGAGGCAGGCTCGTAGTGTGTATGTAGTTTTAGGGATTGTTCCCTTGCTAATTGACAGACATGGATAAGATCTATTAATTCAGCCTGCTGATTTGTGAGGTGGCCTGAAGGGCTTGTGTTTCAACCACTATGGTGTTTGAAACAACAGCATGTCACATTTCATGTACTCCTTCATATAGGAAGGAGCTGCCATGTGTATACCATGTATAAGTGGCCTGAGGTATTTCTCTTACCTGTATATGTGCAAGATAAGCTAATCACTGGTTTAGGATATTGGTGTATGAGTGTTGTGGGGAGTATTCCAGGACTGGCTGGGGGAGAAGATTTGAAATGTTAAGAGGTGGACACGATTGAAAAGTCAGTGTTGTGTCCTCTACCAATGCTACCTGAAGGGAGAAAACTTGGGAGGGAGGTAATGTTTGAAGACCTTTGTACGGTAAAAGGTGTGACAGGTGGTGAGGAGAAAGGATAGTAATGGGGAACCTAAAAGTTAACTTCATAAGGAAATACTGGGGACTCAGGATCCAGGTTCATATATTGTAAGAGGGCCTTTGTAAGGTGGTTGAGGAATTGAGATGGGTTTTCATTTTTTCCCTGGATGACCTCTTGGACTTTTTCATAATTTATTTACTGCCTTAAGGGTATCCCTGTAGAGAACAGCTAGGGGGGAAATTATAAGTTGATTCCTAGATAGGTTGTTTCTGGTGGTACTATAACCCATTCAGGTACATGCCCTACCCCCCACTGGGTAAGTGTTATCCTTTTGATGGAGTTCATCTGCATGGGCCCTAGCCTGATCCCAGACTCATCCACTCCTTTGGGAGGAGATTGTTGATAAGGATCATATAAACCTTGAGAAACCTGTAAGGTCACAGGATTGGGTAATGTACTGGAATTCTTTAATAAAAGTAGAAGAATTGGCAATATAAGACCCTAAACTTTTTTTTACTTGGGAGAGGTCAGATAATAAGAAGGGGACATTTACCCTGACTAAACCATCCACCCAAGCAAACTCTTGGAAAGAGAGATCTGGAGCTGGTTTAGATTGAGGAGGTACAGGAGGTCCCACGGTAGAGCAGGGATGACTAGTGGGAGGACTAGGGGCTGTTGGTGGGCTGAAAGTGGGTGCCAGTTAGAGTTGACCTGGTGGATGACCTGTCACTGAGGAGGGAGAAGGGGAAACTGAAGGGACCAAAGAGAGGGAGCTGTGGGCTTTGGTGTATAAGGGGGAGGCTCATTAGCTCGATCAAAGGAAATAGATTCATCCTCTTCTGACTTCATAGATAGCAGGAGCTGGGTAAGGGAACAGGAGGCAGAGAGAAGGCTTGGAGTGAAGGTAAGAGGAAGCTTTAACACAGAGGGTCTCCTTCATTTCCCTGATTGCTCACAGTAGTTGTAAAGGTCCTGAATAATATTAGGATCTAGTGTGCCATTATACAGCCAATTAGACTGATTATCTAAGGAATATTGGGGCCAAACTTTATTGCAAAAGTGAGCAAGTTTAGGGTCTTTCAAATCAGTTACTAGGTGTAAAGGCTTGAGATTTTGTAAGAGGCATCCCAAGGGGGAATAGGAAGGTATGGAGTACAAAGTTCACATGGGTGAAAGGTTAATGAGAAGGTCACTGCAGCCTGTAGTCATGGGGATCCCCTGGACTGAAGAAGGACTGAATCAGGACCAAGCCAATCAGAGGGTCAGGTGTAACAAGCTTCGCCTGCCTAAGCCAATGGAGAGACTTGGGTGCCTGATAGTAGGGCTTCTGTAGAAGCAAGAGGGCAAGAGAAAACCAAGCTCTAGGGAAAGAGTCTCATCCAGAGGAAAGGGCTGGAAAAAGGAGACTTTTGTGGTTCCTTTTTGTTGGGAAGACAAGGGAGAGCACAGGAAGGGATGCAATAACCTAATTGGGCCTAAGGAAACTGCCTGATTGCAGCTCTTAAGGGTAGGGGAGTGTGATCAGGTGAAGAGGGCCAGTGATAGCCTTAAAGACCATGGCTGGGGGTACTTCAGTTCAAAGAGTACTACAGGGATGCTGGACACTCAATGGTCATTCTTTAGACGGAGGGAAATATCTACAACGACTAAAGGGGGAACTCTCCTAATTACTGCTTCTGGATAGAATGCTGAGTGATCTGTGAACTAAAAGTTTGGTCCATTGCAGATGGCCTGAAGATAAGGGATAGGGTCCTAGTGTGGCTCAGACCACAGGTACCAAGGGAGTCTGTCCTGAGTTTTGGCACCAAAATGTAAGTGAGTGTTGCAACTCTGGGGAAAAGGTATCCTGACTGCTTGGGGAGTCAGGCTCTACCTTGACATGTTAGGACAGTTCTGGTGGCTTTGAGCTGCAAGGGTACAGTTTGGTTCTGGGGGAAAAGGTTTCTTGACTGCTTAGAGAGTCAGGCTATATCTTGAGGTGCTACAACAGCTCTGGCTTGGGTTCCAGATCTAGGCTCTTTCTTTCACTGGTTCTGGATTCCAGGGTCATGGTGGGTTTCTTTAGCTGA
Organism: Peromyscus eremicus; assembly: GCF_949786415.1. Lineage (NCBI taxonomy): Eukaryota > Metazoa > Chordata > Mammalia > Rodentia > Cricetidae > Peromyscus > Peromyscus eremicus. The sequence goes on from NC_081420.1 coordinate 104,040,071, forward strand.
CCCCCTTTCTCTACATCCCCCCATGTTTGTTTTTTCAGACAGGATTTCTTTATGTAGCCATGGATGTCCTGGAACTCACTCTCTGCTGTGGGATGTTCTGTATGGCAAATGTGTTGCTAATTAGTCAATAAATAAAACACTTATTTGCCATTGGCTAGGCAGGAAGTGTAGGCGGGAAAAGGAGGAGAATAAAGCTGGGAAGTGGAAGGCTGAGTCAGAGAGACACTGCCAGCCGCCACGATGACAAACAGCATGTGAAGATGCCGGTAAGCCACAAGCCATGTGGCAAGGCATAGATTAATGGAAATGGATTAATTTAAGTTGTAAGAACAGTTAGCAAGAAGCCTGCCACTGCCATACAGTTTGAAAGCAATATAAGTCTCTGTGTTTACTTGGTCGTGTCTGAGTGGCTGTGGGACTGGCAGGTGAGAGAGATTTGCCCTGACTGTGGGCCAGGCAGGAAAACTCAAGCAACAACTCTCTATACCAGGCTGGCCTCAAACTCACAGAGATACTCCTACTTCTGCCTCCCAACTGCTGGGATTAAAAGTGTATACATCCACTGCCTGTCTAGGGTTGGAGTTTCTTTATTCCCCAAAGCCAGGAATGCTGCTTACATCCCCGCCCCTTTTGAGTGGTGTCTGGACATATCTCTGGCCCACAAAGAGACATGCTAAGAGCCACTTGGCAGCATGAATGTATTATCTTCATTATTATCCAGAGTTACGTAGCAGCTACAGATCTTATAATATTCCCTTTTTAAAACATCTCTCTACAAAAGTAATGTTGCCTTGATGTAGATAATCTGAAAAGACATTATTGTGTTGCAGTTCTTTTTTTTCTCTAAGTTTTCTCTTAGTATACATTAATGATACATAATAATGGGTTTCATTATGACATTTTCTAACATGTGAATGAGGTTTTTGTTCCTTTGCATCCCTTTATTACCCTCACTGTTCATCTTCTTTTTTTTTTTTTTTGCTGTCAACTGGTCACTCTTCTACTTTATTGTCTTTTAAATTGTTGTTGATCATCCAATCAGTTTGATTAGAGTAACTAATTGGATGAGGGTTTATTTACAGGAGTATGGGTGGTTTGCCGGTAGCAACATCACTAAGGAAATGTCTCTTTGCTCCCCAGTATCCATCAACCAGCCAGAGATGCTGAGGAAGGGATGGACTTCCTGAGCCTATTGCCCCAGCAACCCTTCATTGCCTGTACATCCTCAAGATTTTGTTGTATGAACAGATTCTTGCCGGACTGCCAGACTTCAGTTGGAGAGTCTCCTATTTCTTCTGCCTCAACATGAGTGCTGGATTATCAGACTTGTTCCACTACAACCTGCTCACACCTATCTTTTAAAGTAATCCTAGGGAGCATGTGTAAGAAAGACACTGTTACCTTGATGGCCCTGTGGATGAGGCAGCTCTAGGTGTGGTAGAAGAGGATGTGATACAACTCTATGTCTTATACTTGTCTGTGGTTCAGAGTCCAGGTACCTGAACCAAAACTATTCAGAAGAGCAGTCATGAATGAGTGCATTGGATCTTGTTGACTATAATGCTGAGTGACTATTAGAACTCGAGAATCTACAGGTAAGGGTCTCAGGCTGAGGGAAGTGTGGCTTCCATAGAGTGACTCTGACTAGGCAGGGGATATGGCTGAATTTGAGTTCACAGTAGAATATCTAGGAAGAAGAGGCATCAAGGTTTGCACACACACACTGCCCTGGTATTCTCTTGGCTCAGCTTCTGGAAGGACCTGAAGACTATGTTACAGGCCCAGACCACATACTCTTTGCCTTAGAAGCCAAGTTGCATCTTTGCCCAAGGTCAAGACACATTGAAGGGATTCTGGGCCTCTCATTTCAGCACTGTGCTGTGAGGCTGGAGAGCTAGAGAGCTCTGGTTCTGTTTTGGGACAGGAAACTTTCCAGAATCCTTTTGAGGGCACCTGGTTAATTCTATGATGAATTTGATGAGTCATAAGATCCTATTGATGTCATAAAGGTGTTAATAATTTCATTGTTATCCAAGTGTCCTCAGCACCAGCAACCACAGTCTAACCACAGCCACACAGAGAGAAGGAAAATGTCCCATCTGTCCCTCTGTTCCTGACCATCTGCCTGGTCTATCTGACCTCCAGGCCCAGCATTCATTAGAGTCCCTCACACTGTTGTGCTCCTAAGTGCTGAGTGTCCTTGTCCATCACTGACCTGTGTGTGTTACAGGACCACCCTGTGTGCTCTAGTTGAGGCATCGTCCCTCACTGCTGTCTGTCATTGATCATAAGCTCCTCCCTCCCTGATCCATTGCCTCCTGACCTCTCAGTCTCTGACCCTTCAGGATTAGCAGTTCTGACCCTGTTCCCATCTTCCCCTTTCAGAGTCTCACACTGAACACACAGGAGGAGAAGCAGAAGCCCACAGACTGCGGCCTTCAGAAAGTCAGGAAGTTACTGCAATGGCGTGATCAGTTAGCTCAGTGGTTCTCACCCTTCCTAATACTGTGACCCTTTAATACAATTGTGGTGACCCCCAACCATAAAATTATTGTGTTGCTGACAAGCAGAGAGCTTTCATGGACTGACCTAGACTCTCTACATATATGTTACAGTTGTGTGACTTGGTCATCCTGTGGGCTCCTAGCAGTGAGAGCAGGGGGTGTCTGACTCTGTTGCCTGCTTTTAAGACCCATTCCTCCTGCAGGAATGCTTCATCTAAGCTTGGTGGAGGAGGGGATTCCCAGTCTCACTACATGTGATATACCAGGGCTGACTGAAATCCATGGGATGCCAGCTGGTGTTTAAAAAGAAAAGGTAGAGGAATGCGTGGAGTGGAGGGAAGAGTAGGTGGGGAAGAACAGGGGAGAGGGGAGGGAGGGGAAGTTTTGGTTAGGATTAAAAAAACAAAAATTATTGTATTGCTACTTTATAAATGTAATTTTTCTACTGTCATGAGTTATAATGTAAATATCAGATATTTGGGATATGAGATATGGGACCCATGTGCAAGGATCATTTGACTGGCCAACCCCCCTAGCTCCTTAGCCTGCATTTGTGCTGCTGTGGGATGCACACTGTTTCCCAACAGGAAACAGTTGTGAGCATTGCCCAGGTAGGAATTTGTACCCAAAAGGTGTAGCTGGTAGCTCTGTGGGGTCATGGAAGATATTGTCACAGGAGACCTGCACTGACCAGACAGAGGTGAGAGAGTCTGTGCTTATCAGGCTGATAAAGCCACCTATCATTTTGCTTTTTTATTGCTCTCCCCTCCAGAAGGCACAGCGTGAACTCTGAAGTCATTCTGAATATCAGTCACCCTCACCCCAAACCTCACCCCAAATCATGGTACCTCCCTTGGCACAGATCTAGCATGGGTAAAGGAGTGGGGAGCAGAAAGTAAAAGGGTGCACTGGAGATTCTGGATCTCTAAGCAGGTGTGTGCAGAGGATCCCACAGATGGAGAAAGCACACATGAAGAAGGGCTTGGACATTGGAAATTTATACCCTGGCACTTAGGCCTGCAGTTGCCCACCCCATGGACTGCTATGTCTCCCTCGAGACTTTGTCTTCTATCTTTTGCTTTTCATTTGTTTCCTTTTCAGTTTCATTTCATTCTTAAAATTTTTTATTCAGAGCTGAGGATCAAACCCAGGGCTTTGTGCTTGCTAGGCAAGCTCTCTACCACTGAGCTAAATCCCCAACCACTCATTCTTATAATATTAGCTGTCCTTTTTTATTTCTTCAAGGACACATTCATCATTCAAAGTTTATTGTTCAATCTCCATGAGACTGTGTGTATTCTATACTTTCTTTTGCTCTGGGTAGAAAATTTTATTCCATTGTAATAAAATAGGACAAATTATTTCAGTTTTCTATATTTGTCAAAATATGCTTTATATCCTAATATATGACCTATTTTATAGAAAGTTCCAGGAGCTGCTGAAAAGAATGTATACTTTGTAGTGTTTGGATGGAATTTTATGCAGATGTCTGTTAAGTCCATTTGTTCTATGATATCATTTTCATCATATTTTTTCTGTTATTTAGTTTTCTTAAGTGCCCATCTCCTATTCATCCCTCTGCCATTCTGTACCCACGATAGTAGCAAGCTCCCACTGAGATCAAATTTGGAGACATTTAGAGACATGTATATCCACCTGACAAACATTTTCAGGCCCTGTTTTTTCTAACACAGGGACTCTCTGGGCTCTCAGAGCCAATGATAAAGCTGAGATACTGGCCCATGAACAGGAGTTTCAGAATCCTAGGGAACTCTGCCTGAAGCAGCTCACTATGAATTCCTGGATGAGGTAGTAAGCAACTTCAGATGTTAGGGACACCTGAGGACTGGCTAATCTTGGTTCCTTCTGTCTAGCCCTGAAGTCTAGTGCACACACAGCCCAGAACAGTAGATTTTTCTCTTTAGAGGTTTGCAGTGCTCCCACCGGCATGGTGCAGCCATGGTTTCACTGCTTCCTCTAATCAGTAAAGAACTCTACAGATTCAGTGTCTCCATCCAATACTCTCTCTGTTCCAGACAGTATTTTTGTGTTTTTAGCCCCTACTAGGAAAAGATTCTCTCTCTCTCTCTCTCTCTCTCTCTCTCTCTCTCTCTCTCTCTCTCTCTCTCTCTCTCTCCAACCTAAGGAATGACTGGACTATGTAAGATACCTCAAGTTCAAAATTACAGAAGCAGTTTATTTATGTTACCTGGACAACCTGGTGTGTTCTCTTAATCCTGGGAAGCTGTGTAGCATGACTTGAGGGAAGGTCCCCATGTGCTCTGTCACCCAGTGAGGCATCACTCAGGAGCCTTTTGTGGATGATGATGGAGACCATAGTAAATATGTAGAATGAAAAAGAGTCTCAAATCTGTGTATATTGGACAGTTGTGTGTACATATTCATACGAGAGAGAGAGAGAGAGACAGAGAGAGAGAGACAGAGAGAGAGAGTGAGTTCACAGATATGGTCTAGACGTCGAAGCAGGTAGTCTCACTGCAGATCCTCACCTCTCCCTCTTCTCCTCCACATCCAGGCTCCTCAGCCTCATCCCCAGGTCTGCACTAGAACACCTGCTGCAGCCTCCCTTCCTCCCCCTGCACCCATCTCCAGGGGGTCCCACAAATCTTACCTTCTTAATGTCCCTATGCCCACATATTGCTTTGTTTCTGACCCCAAATGCAGCGGGCATCCCTGGGAACCCACAGGCAACTTAGACCAGGAAGTAAGTAAGGTTATTGCAGATCTTCACCCTTCCTCCATTCCTCCAAGTCCAATCCCCCAGTGTAATCCTCAGCACTGTAGTAGGTCTGATGTGGCCTCATTCTGCTCACTGCCCCCATTCCTGGAGGACTAACTAAAAAATACTGCTCTCCTCACTCTTCGAACCCCTTCAGATGCCCCCCCCACCTGGAGTCCATTTCAATTCCTAAGTTTCAGCTCCCAGTGCTCACAAACACATTTTACCTCAATCCCAGTGGCCAAACCTATTGAGTCCCAAAAGAATTTCCTGTGGCAACACACAGCTAACACAATCTCCTATGAATAAGAGAAGGCAACAGAAACCAAGGAACAAAATGTCCACCCAACAGAGAAAAGACAAGATATCAGCACTAAGAACTACAATTTTCCTAAACCCGTATGCCTAAATGCCAGTGTAAACACAGAATCAACAACAGCCAGGATAAGATGTCTCCACCAGAGCCTAGCAACCATACCACAGCAGGCTCTGACTATTTCAACATAGCTGAAGTATGAAAAATAGTCTGCAGGAATATGATAGATCCTTAAAGTGGAAATGAATAGATCCTTTAAAGAAATGTATGGAAACACAAATAAACAGTGGAAAGAAATGAATAAAGTTTTCAAGACATGAAAGTGGAAAAAGAATCAATAAAGAAAAACAAACTGAGAGAGATGTGGAAATGAAAAATTAGGAATTGAACATAATCCACAGTCAAGCTTCACCAACAGAATACAAGAGATGGAAGAGAGAATCTCATTCATTGAAGACACAATAGAAGAAATGGATACATGATTAAAGGAAAGATTAAATCTAAAATTATCTTGGCACAAAACTTGTAGGAAATCTGGGACACTATAGAAAGACAAAAATCTAAGAGTAATAGAATCAGAGGAAGAAGATACCTAGGACAAAGGGACAGAAAATGTATTCACCAAAATCATAGAAAGAAATTTACATAACCTAAAGAAGATAATGCCTATCAAGGTCCAAGAGGCTTATAAACCAAAAAATAGACTGCATCAGAAAAGAAGGTCCCCTCAGCACACAGTAATAAAAAACAAAGAGAGCATATTAAAAGCCAAAAAGGCAAAAGGCCACGTAATATATCAAGGTAGACCTATTAGAAATATACTTGATTATCAATGGAGACTCTAAAAACCAGAAGGGCCTGGGGAGATGTGCTGTAGAGTCTGAGACCACAGATGTCAACCATATTAAAATACCTAGAAAAACTTTCTATCACCGTAGATGGAGAAAATGAGACATGCCATGATAAAACCAAATTTAAACAATATGTATCTACAAAGCCAGCCCTAAAGACAGTGCTAGAAGGAAATCTCCAACCTAAAGAGGATAAGTACATTCAAGAAAATACCAGGATTAAGTAATCCAGGCAACTAATAGACCAGGAAAGTCAAAAGAAGAGAAATACACACACACACACACACACACACACACACACACACACACACACACACAAATACAGAAATATCACCAACAGCACTACCGCTACCACAAACACCAAAACCAACAGCAACATCCACAAAATAATAGAAATCAAAAATCATTGGTCATTGCTATCTCTCAACATCAGTAGTTTCGATTCCCCCCAAAAAAGACATGGATGAACAGAATGAATGGGAAAACAGGATCCTTCTGCTGCATCCAAAAAATACACCCTAACATCAAGGCTAGATATCACCTCCAGCTAAAATGTTGGATAAAAGATTGTCCAAGCAAATAGACCTAAGAAGCAAGCTGATGTGACCAATTTAATAACTGACAAAACAGAGTTCAAATCAAAGTGAATCAGAAGAAATAGGAAAGGAAACTACACACTCTTCAAAGGAAAAATTCACCAGGAGAACATTTCAATTCTTAGCATCTATGCCCCAAACACCAGGACACACAAGGTCCAAAAGGAAACACTAATATAGCTGAAATCATATACTGACCCTCACACACTGATAGTGGGAGACTTCAAAACCCATTCTGGAAAATGGACAGACCATACAGACAAAACTAAACAGAGAAATGTGGAAGCTAAATGATGTTATATACCAAATAGACCTAACAGATATTTACAGAACATTTCTTCTAAACACAAAGAATATACCTTCTTCTCAACACCTCATGACTTACTCCATAATTGACCACGTACTTGGACACAAACCAAGTCTCAACAAATAGAAAAAAAATCGAAATAACGCCCTGAATCCTATCTGACCACAACGGATTAAACCGGGATATTAATAACAACAGAAACATAAGGAAACCAAACAATTCTCTACTGAATGAAAAAAGGATCAAGATAGAATTCAGAAAGAAATTCTGAACTTATTATAATTTGTTACTCTTTGTAACTTACTGAGGTTATGTTTTCTGTTTTGTTTAAGAGATGTGGATCTTGTTATATTGCCATGGGCCTATATAATCCTCTTGCCGCAGGCTCCAAACAACTGAGGCCACAAACAACTAAGATCCCAGTTTGTGGTTTATTATCTATTGGGAATAGCATTGTGGCTTACGAAGGCAATGGGGCTTAGGGAAATCAGGTTTTCTATTGACAAGGCACAAATATGGAAAAACATGAACTTGAAGAGAGAGGACATGGGATTTCCTGTAGTCAACAGTGTCTGAAACTTCTGCTTCATTTGAAGAATATCTGAGGCTTGGAAAAAAGGAGAGAGGATGGGGAGAGGATGATGGGAGGGAGCAAGCAAGGAAGGAGTAAAGAAAGAAAGAATGGAAGGAAAAAGCCTAATCACAGTGAAGTGTTAAAATAGATGGAGGAACTTTCAGGCTCACACATCCATATGATTACGAGAGTGTTTATTGAGTCTAATAAAATGTGTCCAGAAGGATAAGGAGAAAGACACAGAGGATTTGTCATACTTGACTGAAAGTGCAAATGCTGAGGTTAGAAATGCTTATGTTAGTGTTGAAACAAATACAGATAAATCAATGGACTTTGTAACCTCAGGATGACCCCATCTTCATTCCAGACACCTTTCCTGTCACAGGACACTAAAGCTCTGCATGCTTGACCTGAGCCCCCTTTATCTCCAGGATCTTCTGGGGCAGAGTCTTGGTCCAGAACTGCAGCTTTCTGGCCTTCAGGGCTCGACCCACAGCAGGCTGAATGTCCAGCTGCAGGTACTGCTCATCATGGGCCAACTCGGGCCAGTATGGTAGACCCACACTGTTTGGGTTGCTGTGGATAGGCCACCAATAGGGAAGGATAAGGTCACTCTCATCCAAGACTTTGTCCCTTGATTTGGGTCAGAGCAGTGGATGAGTAGGCTAAGGGTCAGAGGGTAAAGGAAAACTGGTCTACTGATAGAGAATACAAGTGTCACCCATTAGTGTCTGGTCCATTTGAAGTAAGGTAAGCTATGTAGTTTTGTCTCTCCCTCTCAGATGGAAAATACCAATAACAGTATCACAATATGATGACTCACCCACTAGGTTTCTGTAGGATGAGCAAAAACTAAAGCTAGAAGGTGTCTGCCTATGTATGTCCCAAGCTGGAGAAGACTATGGTAGAATTAAGGACCTACACATGCTAATGAGGCACACCTACATGGGAGTCCTGGATGGAGACCCAGACAAAAGGAGTTTGAGGGAGGGGCATATTCTCACCCATGTCTTGCAAAGTTGGCCCAGTACTTCATCATCCTCCTATTCAGCAGCTTCTCATCCTCAGTGAGGTCAACTGTAGACAGAAGAAGACAAGGGTCTAAGTCCTAGCTAACTCATGCAGGTGCCAACTCATGCTCTACTATAGCAACCGTAGCCTGGACCCTAATACTAGGCCTGGTTTAAACAATTCCCTTACCACTTAGATTCTAGGATCTATCGAAGCCTCTACTTGAATTCTCTCAGGATCACTCCTGCCACAGTGTGCTCTCATTGCTTCTTGCACAAGGTAGACTAGGAAGGTTCCTATTCTAGCCCTGATACAGTTTTTGTTTGTTTGTTTGTTTTTGCTTCGTATTTTTTTTCAGCTCAGAAAAGCTGAACACTTGATCCTGTTCCCTCCCAGAGCCTCAGTTTCCTCAGCTGGACTGAGAACTCAGAAATCCCTCAGGAACTCATCTAGGCCTCCATTCAACTGAAGGAAAACAAGGCAGACTCACCTTTCATGCCCCAAAGGTGGGAGCCAAAGACAAAGGCTAGGTGATCACCATGGTCAGCCCTCACATGGGATGGCCTGACATGCTTGATGAAGCTTGGCTGGTGCTGGAACTCATAGAAGTAGACAGGCGCATGGGAACCTGGGAGTGAGGACACAGGTTGACATAATGATTTCTCACATGGAGCTCTTTTGCCCAACTTTTGGTGATAAGAAACCTTCCTGTAAGGTTAGTGGTGAGCTCCAGGCTGGAGAACTGACTATGGGGAATCTTTTGTTGAAAAGAAACCCTGGCATTCCCAGATGAGTAGTTGTGATAAGACACCAAGTATAATTATCATGTTTCCTCCTCTGGACCTGGATAAGATGCCATTCATTTATTCTAGACATAAGGATTTACTGTGGTAAGTGTATTCAGTTGCCTGGAATCAGAGACCTGTTAAAGACATGTATCATGTCTGGACTCTACAAAACTCATCAGGGACCCACAGCTCTGATCTCCCCTCCCCTTGGTCTTGTTAAAGATGTACTCACGCTGAAAATGTGCTACTTGGAGTGCAGGGATCACAAACATGAAGTCCTCCAACAACTCCCTGAACTGTGCTTGGAGGGTCTGGGGGTCCTGAACGTCCCCCATGTACTCTTCCAATAGCAGGTCACTACATTCAGGAGGTAGCATCTACACCAGGAGAAATCAGGAAGAGTGAGGTAGGGCATGCCCCTGGATAGGTAGGCAGCAGCCTCTGAGTAACCAATGTGGCCAGGGATGAGACCGGGTATAGAGGGAAAGGTATGAGCTTTGGGTGAGCCCACACAGAAATACACACATACACTAACATTTATTCTGATCATGCCATCTGACAACAGTATATGGAGCTCTCTCTGTTAGGACAGGATTCAACATTGCTCACCATCTGTGCTGCTGTGCTCTTCAGAATACCTGGCAGGGTCTCTCTGGTTATGTTCTTTATGACAGGATCAAGTCCCTTCAACTACGAGGTAGAGGAGAGTCTTAAGTATAGGATGGGTTGGATCTAGATCAGAGTACCTTTAAGGTCCCACCACCCACCATTTGAGTTTAGGTTCCCAGGGGATTAGAACTAGGTCTTACCGAGGGAATTCCCCAGCCACACTCATCACTGTCGATACCAATGATACTGGGGACAGGTTGAAAATCCACAGAGGCCAACAGCTCCCGAGGGTGCCTTGGTAGGAACATCCCATCCACCACACCAGGGATCATAATGAAGGCCTATAGGGCATTAAGGGCCAGTGCTGAAGATCAAACACATAAATATTCTGATGCCCACTGAATATCCACAGTATTTCCCTATTTCCTATTTCATCTCAGGGTGCTATGCTCACTTCAGAAGAAACAGGACATCAAAATTATCCTATCTTGTTCTTTTTGCACACAGTACTAAAGGACGTCTAACCATAGAGGCAAGTTAACTGGTTTGAGTAGTAAGTACTGGCAATCCCACATCCTAGTGACCAGGTCCTCCAAGTCACACAATTCTCCCAACCTGGTTGATAGCCAGAATCTCTGCTTCACTCTTGTCTCATAGGCAGTGTACCAGGGCCTCTGAGTCCTTGGCCTCACATCCAGACAGGTTGGCCACCATCTGTAAGAAGCACAGATAATAGTTATCTCATCCCTCTCAGAATAGAGCAGAATTTCCTTGATTCCAAGTAGATGTCATTACCCCAAATACCACATCCTACTGTTTGTTGGGTATCAAAGACTTAAATGGAATTGTTCACATTTTCAATTGTCTAGAGGTGACAGCTGGGAAAGGGACCGTTCTACCTCCATATTTGTTTTGTTGTGGGTTTGTTTATTTTTGTGTGTGGTGTTCATGTGTGACAATGGATTTGGTGTGTCATATTTTGCCTGTGAAGGACAGAGAACACCCTCAGGTGTTACTTGTGGCCTTACCCCTTGTTTGCGTTTGTCTACACTGGCTTCCTGAACTATGACCTTCCAGGGATTCTACTGTCTTTACTTCCCATCTGTCCATAGGAATCCTGGGTTTACTGACCCATATTATCACCTCTAGACTTATGTGGGCTCTGCGGATTTGAACTTAGGACTTCACATATGCACAGCAAGTATTAATACCAGCTGACTATTTCCTTCAATCCTTATGTCCTGGTTAGAATTTTTTTGGCAAGTTGACACAAGCCAGGGACAACTGGAAAAAGGAACTTCAGCTGTGAAAATGCCTCTATCAGATTGGTCCATAGGTGAATCCTGGCTTTTTCCTTAAAAGTGACTGATGCAGCAGGGCCCGTACCACTACGGGCAGTGCACTCATGGGCAGGTGTGCTGGGCTGTATAAAAAAGCAATCTGAGGAAGTCATGGGTAACAAGGCAATTAGCAGTGTTTTCTCCTGGCATCTGCTTGAGTTCTGGACTCCAGGTACCTTCCTGAGGGTCTACTCTGATTTCCCTTCAAGTTGCACTATGAACTGTAAGCTGAAATAAACCTTTTTCTTACCACATAGCTATTGGCCATGGTCTTTATCACAGCAATAAAAAGCAAACTTAGAAAACATGCACATGTATTTTTGCCAAATATGGCAGCCACTGTGCATAGCTTTCTGTTGTATATCACACTCAGCGTACATAAACCAGAGAGGGATGGATTCTAAATTTTATGCCTTTCAGAAATTAATGGAATGAAGCTATTTCTCATGATCCTTGTTCCCCAAGTAACAGAATACCAAAATACTACAGGCAAGGACTGAAGCAGCAAAGTAAGGGCTGGTATTGTAGAGTGCACTCACTGTGTAGACCACCTCAGATGTGTCAGAGATAAGGTCAGGCAGCAGGGCCACTCCACTCTGCATAATGGCTCCATGGAAGAGTCCTTTGGACATGGGGGATACAACAAGTGAAGACACACTTGTACCACCTGCTGACCCACCAAAAATAGTGACCTGGCCAGGGTTGCCTCCAAAGTAGGCGATATTCTGCTGGACCCAGCGTAGGGCAGCCACTTGGTCGAGGTAGCCCCAGTTGCCTCTGGCGTGCTGGTCTCCAGTGCTGAGAAGTGGCAGAAACAGGAATCACAGGTCTGTCCTTATTCTACTCAGCCACCATTGTCCAAACCAGTTCCAGAATTACCTGAAGAAGCCAAGGATACCCAAGCGATACTGGATAGCAACAATTATTATTTCTTCAGTAGCTGCCAGTTTGGATACATCATGCATGGAAGCTGTTCCCAGAACAAGTGCACCACCATGGATCCATACCATCACCTGGAGATATCAACACAGATCTCAGGAGTACCACACCCAGATCAGCTGTCTTTTAGATTTAAACTTCTTTGCATCTGTCAGGTCGACTTACACACAGATCTTCTCAGGATTTCAGGACATGTTCCACAGATGATTACTTTAGGCCTATAAGCACATTTCCATTCCCACTTTCCCAAACAGAAAATCTCAGCATGAATTAGTGGATCTAGATCACAAGTAATGTGATCATCACACTTAGACTCATCAAAGTAGAGCAAATAGGGGCATATTGAAGAGTGTCTTTCTTGATTGCTATTCAGAAGAGTCCTCAGATCCCATTGGCACAACAGAAAACCTGCAGCTAGAAATTTTGGTGATGTCCATACGAAATGCTGAGCACTTTCTAGAGTGGGTCTGCCAGGTTCAAGTCGGTAGAAGAATTTCTGATTTAATCAAAGACCTAGAGCCTCTTACATTTAGATTCCCAGTGCTCTGTGCCACACACCCAGTTATAAGCAGTTCACCATGGCTGGGGTGACCTTATTGAACCCAGTAAGGTAAGACTATTAATCAGGGTCTAATCTACAGTGTTCAGAAGTACTTTGTCCCTTCCAAGCTTCCTGAGAAGGAAACTTCTTTTTCCCAATCTAACCACAGTTCAAGACACTCACAGGTAAGTTAGATCCTTCATGGGCATGAGCTGGTGTATAGATGTTGAGATGCAGGCAGTCCTCGGACATAGAATTGGGAGGTATGTTCAAATTCATCATCTTCACAACCTCATTATTCATCATATCAGTCTGCAGACACCTGGTGAAAATGGAAGACAGTTAGTTCAGGACATGTGATAATCAAACCTAAGGCTGAGTTTGCACATTCTCTCAGCCACCTTCAGCTACTGCTTTCCATGATGCCCTGATAACTAACATGATTCCTCTCTAAAGTCCCTTCCCACCAAGTTAGAGTCCACCAGCTCTGTTGAAATGCTAATAGAGCAGGACTTTCAGGGAGACCTCTGGTCAGATAGTAATATCCTGAGGGCTAGTTGTTGGAGACTCCTGGCAGTCTCTATGAAAATGATTGCCTTCCTGTACTATCATTCATCACTTCTATACTATTTAAATCCTGGTGTGGCATTAGTTTTGACTGTTGACTTGACACAATGTAGAATCTACTGGGAAAATAATCTTAATGAAGGATTGTCTAGATCAGTGGATCACAACTTTACAAATTCTTTGACACTTAAACACAGATCCTCATGTTGTGGAGCCCTCCACTGAACTATTTTGTTGCTACTTCATAACTTTAATTTTGCCACTGTTATGAATAGTAATGTAAATATATGATATACAATATGTCTGATATTCGACCTCTGTGGGATAGCACCCCCGGTTGAGTACCACTGGTCTAGATCCTGTAGGTCTCTAAGCATGTCTGTGGCAAATTATCTTGAATATGTTCATTGAGATGGGAACACTTGTCTAGTGCAGGAGGTACCATTCCCTAGGAAGTGGCTTGTGAACTGTATAAGAATGGAGAGTGTAAGTGAAGCATTAGCAGGAATGCTTATGTCTATAGAGATATGTAAGTAAAGCCTTTATGTCCAGCTTCAAGTGAAATGCACAGTAAAGCCATTGTGTCTGAATTTGAGATAACTGTTTCAGGAAAGCCTTTGCTATGTTTGAGTTAATCAGTAGAGGCTCAGAAATTGTTTTGGTACTGTTTAAGCCTTGAAGAAATGTTTCTCTGGAGAGTCTGTGCTTGGTGCTACTTGAGAACTTGGAGCTACACTGACCTTGGTATTCTGGCATACCTGGCTTTCTTACTTTGATTACAGCTTGCTATAATCAAAAGGGACTTAGATATGTGTGGGTTGTCACCTCACATGAGCAGCAAGAGGAAGATGACTTTGGTAGTTGAAATGCTTCCCAGTTCCAGTTAACATTTTGTATGCTTGAATAAAATAACTGGAGTGAGATAACTTAGTGTCAGTCTTTTCCAAAACACTATACCCCTCTGCTCCTTCAGAAAATGAAGGCTTGGCAACTTAGTGAGCTTCTCCCCCTACTGCAGCACCTATGACCCAACATCAAACAATATACTTTTTTTAGGCTCTGTTCCTCATGGGGATGTGATGTGATCATCTCCCTTGAACTTCTGCCCCTGTGGTTTCCCATCTATGATTGATTATAACCTGGAATTGTGACCCATAGTAAAATCTTTCTTCACCACATTGCTTTTGTCAGGGTACTTTATCACAGCAACAGGAAACAAACTAAGACACTTGAGAACTGGGATTTTGTGCCCACATAGGAGCTACAGGGAAGAATGGACAATGCCATAAGGGACTGAGACATTCTTCATCTCACTCCAGACTCTCAAGGTACCTCCTTCTTCCACATGATCTCCAGATGAAACCATATGTACTTGTTCTTTAGTCAACAACACATGGACAATGGATGCTCAACAGTGACTTGAAGAATGGCCTTAGTCTCTCTCCTCACTGCAGTACCTGCAGCTAAACTTCTACAGGTGCCAAGCTCTGACCCAGAGGCATGGCATAGATGTTCTTCTCTAATCCTTAGCACATTCATTGGAAACATGCCTGGGAGACTGCCCTCAGCACAGACAGAAAGCTGCTATAGACCTGAGTTGGAGGAGGCACTGCAGTGTGGCCTGGAGCTAAGGTGACAAGTCCCCTGGGCCCCAGAACTTACATGGCTGGTGGAGAGGTCCCATCTCTCACACCACTCCATGGCTCAGGGGCCTCAGGAGGTGCAAAGCGCAGTGGTCCTACAGGTGGCTTGGCAAAGGGAATTCCCAGGAAGGTATAGACACCAACATCACTGTCTTTCACATGGACAAGGCTTCCTCTCACCTGCCCTGTGTGTGTGTTCCTGATGGGGCTGGATGAGTCCTGGCCTGCAAGTGGAGAGATGCCATCAGTTGTGATTCTTGGAAATTCCTACCTCATTGTCACTGTGGTACATGGGTAATATAAGCCGAGTCCTCCCAGTTCAGCTGTGGGATGTGCAGATTAGGTCTTCTGGATTACCTAGAGCTTTTAACCTTGTCCATTGGCCCTCTTAAAAATTGACAGGGCACTTCCATAGTCAACAAAATGGCAGGCTCAGAGCCACTTTGAATTATTAAGGAAATATTTTCATTATCCAAGTCTAGAAGGAGCTCTAGCCACAACCACACGAGGTGAGGGACATGTCCCTCCTGCTCCTCTGTCCCTACTGGCTTCTCAGTACATGGTATCCTTACACAGCTCTGACCATGCATGTACCACAGGGTCTATCATGTGGTCTTTGGTGGAGGCATTAGGGGGTGCACAAACCCACATTTCACCTGTCATCTCCACCAGCTCCTCCCTCAGGATCAGCCTTTGACTGCGGAACTGGGACAGCTCTGACCCTGGTTCCCTCTGTTCACTCACCATGCACGTGGAGGAGGAGAAGCAGGAGCCCACAGGCCACAGCATACAGCCAGGCAGGAAGTCTATCAAGTGGCATGTTGAATGGCAGGCCCAAGTCTGTGTTGCCACAAGATGACACTCTAATAACAACAGGAAACAGAATAGGTAGGCCTTGCCCAGGCAGGAATTTGTACCTTTCAATGTAGGTGTGGAAATTTGGTCACAGGGGCAAAGTTCTTATTGCAGGAGAACTGATAAGGCAGAAGATAAAGGGAGCCAATAGTCAGCAGGCAGGTCAAAGCCACCTCTGCAGGTTCTGCTTCTTCCAAGGCCTCTGAGATAGACACAGCATGGCATCTGAAATCCTTCTGGAATGCCAGGATCCCTGTCCTTGAACATGGAGTCACCATAGTGCAAGGGCAGGAGCTCTAAGTGTGTCCTTCATCCTCAAAACTCCTCTGTGCTGTCGAGATTTAAAGAATAGTAAGTCCATCCTCAGGGTCCCTTGTCCTATGGTGATCTTAGGATCTGCAGGTCCCCTCCCTGTTAGGTCATGCTAGTTTCTTTGAAAGACACTGAAATTCTGGCTCCTCTTCCTGTGTGTGCAGCAGTTCAATAACACCTTCAGGCCCTAGTGCAGGGGTTCTCAAACTCTCTAATGCTGTGACTCTTTAGTACAGTTTCAAAGGTTGTGGTGACCCCCAAAGATAAAATTTTCTTTTACTACTTCATTACTGTACTTTTGCTACTGTTATGAATCACAATGTAAATATCTGGTATTCAGGATATCTGATATGTGACCTCAAAAGTGGCCATGACCCACAAGGTTGAGAAGCTCACCCCTAGTGGGCATCACCAAGAATCATGATTTTGGTGAAGTCCTATGGTTGGCCTTCAAGACAATGAATGAAACCTGTAAAAGGTAGTATCGTAGGATGGCACAGGGGTGTGATATGTAGGGGGACTGGGATCACCAGGATCTAGAAGATGGGGGACAGAGCCCTTTAATGACAGAGAGAAAATGCTTTAGAGAAACAGAGAGACACATTGAGCACCATTCGTCACCTTTGTATAATGGAATATATTATGAGAGAATGTTTTTAACAGAGGGCCTAGAAAAACATTAGGGACAACGATATAGTCAGAATAATTTAATATTCCAAGAGATGAAGGAGAATGATTGTGTCACAAGGATCTAAAGAGTTTATGGGGATCTGTGAGAGTTAGAAATAATCTTTCTTAGATGGACAGGTATTCAGGAAAACAGGGATAGGATGCTCTTCTCCTGGTCATTCCTGGACCTTCTGATACTCCTATCTCACTTCCAGGACACACCTCACAGTCATAATCACAAATATATTCACAGATGTCCAGAGGATGTGAACATGTGTGTTATGAACACACACACACACACAGAAACATACACACACAGACACACACAGACACACACACACAGACACACACACTCACACATAGACACACACACACACACACAGACACACACTCACACACACACACACTCACACACCATTGTCTGTGCCAGCACTGACATGAGAACTGCTAAGAGAAGCACAGATGTGACCTGCACACAAAATGGCAGCTGCTGTGGTGGGATCAGGAAATGAAGAGATGACACAAAATCTCCCACTGACCTAGACAACCTCCGTGCTCTAAGTGTGGACATTGGGTGAAGATAAGTATTTGGACACCACGGGTTTGTTAACTCTTCTTTACCTCAGTCCTGATCCTCTCTGCCTGAGAGTGCAGGGAGGTGTCCAGTGAGACCCTCCTGCTGTGTGTGTCATCTCTACCAGCTCCCACCTCCCGGACACCTCCCCTCCCACAGCACCACGTTATCACACTGCAGAATTAGGCAGACATGATGAGTTGCAACAAGAAAATTTAAAAGCCACAAATCGACCTAGTGACTCTTCTGTGTCACCCTCCCCATCTGACCCACATGAATCAGCATCTTTGGTGCCATCATTGTGGATGAGGACAGGGCAGCAGCCACTCACAGCCACCCAAGAGTGACTTGTCAACATCTTTCTGAGTCAGGCGCTAACCCTGTCCCTGTGACTTTCCGCCTACACACATGGCTTACCAGACAGCATCTTTGTTCATGTGTCTCACTGAGGGCACCTGTCTGTGATGCCTGACAGTTATTACAACAGACAAAACCTACAGAAATGGTCCTGCTTAGAGCCTGCCTATACCCACTATGCTTTATCTTCTGTCCATGAAATCCTGTGTAATCAGGCAAAATGTCCTTCTGGCTGGAAGCTAAAAGGCAATATTCCAGACCAGGAGTCATTGGTGAAAATCACATTAGGTGAACATATTTATTCTCTTTCTGCCTTTTGTTTTTGTTTTTATTTTTGAAACAGAGTGTTGTATGTAGTACAGACTGGCCTGCTATCTCAGCTTCTCAGGTTCTAGGTTTATAGGTGGCCACAAAACATGCAGCTAACACATCCCTTCTGAGTAATCCTGGGCATCATCTGTAAGCCCTGCCACTTTGATGTTCCCATGAATGATACAGGCCAAGATGAGACAGAACAGGACAGGTACACTCCATCCCTCTTAGAGATGTCACTGACTGTGAGCCCAGGAATCCAAACAAAGAATACTCCACACAGTAGCCATGAGTGAGTCAGACACATCTTCCCGCATGGAGAACCCTGGTGACCTCCCAGAGCCTGGTGCCCCACATTACAGGTCACAGGTGAGATGAGTTCAGTGGACCTGAATGGGGAGACTCAAAAGAAGTCAACAAAGTTTTCCCTATCAGATGGCAGAGGCCCAAGAGGTCAATGGGTTCACACTAGGAGAGTGTTTAAGTGCTGCACACACACACCCTGGGCATGAAGCCATTCTGATGAACCCTTGCCCCAGGATAGGTGCTTGGTGAAGGGAACACAGGGACACTGGTCAACTGAGGCATGTGGGGCACCAGGAACTTCTGTATGCCCCAAATAACATTCTGCCTTTTGAAGGTTGAGAGGCGACTATTCTGTCCTAGGCGTTGACACACTCATAGATATCTGGCAGCATGAATGTATTATATTATTAATATCCAAAATCCAGGAGCAGCTACAGCTGCAAAAGCACTCAGGGAAAAGATCCATCTGCTCCTTTATTCCCTGAGCTTCAGGTTCAGCAGGTCTCCTACTGCTTGGCAAGGGGCACTCCTCTGTATGGGTGACCTCCTCCTGAGTAGTGATGCTTTGCTTTGGAGAAAGCTACTCTGTGGGCTTTAGTAGGGACATCAGGAGTTAGTTCTCTGCTTCCATAATGAGGACCTGGGGTTGAATTCTGGCCACCAGCTTGGAGGCAGGCATCTTTTATCTGCTGAGTCATTTCACAGGCCCTGGCAAGGGAATTTGAGGACACACATCTCCGACAATTTCTTGTGACTTGTCTAGGAGTTACTCCCTCTCTGCAATATCAGCCTCTGACTCTGCAGAACTTACCAGGCTAATCTCAGGTTCCCTATGTCCCCTTAGGAGTCTCCCCTGAATGAGAAGAAGGAGAAGCAGGAGCCCACATTCAGAGTCCCTCATCCCTTACAGTCATGATTTTAAGCCTACACATTGCACTCCCTGTCAAACACAGCTGTTTCATTGGAACACACTGCAAACCTGAACCTCTGAAGTACCTTTATCCTACACACTCCATTTCCATACTGCCTTATTCTCATGGCCAACTCCTACACAAATAAGGGTAAATAAGTTATCATTAGATAGACTACTTTTGGCTGAATTGGGGCATCAAGGTTCTTGGGACAATCTTGGGATGTAACAGGTTCTGCCGATCTCTGGCTCCATAGCTAGGGGCTGGTAATCCTGTAATAGTAACTGGTTAAAAGTCTGGCTAGAAATATTTTGGATCCGTTGTTGAAGAAATCTAGACAAGAGGTTTATGAGGCAGGGTGCAATTAGTAGGTATAAGAAAAGGAAGAAAAGAGGGGATAAGAAAGATAGCATCCAGTTCCATATCTGACTATTAGTGATCCACTAGCTAAAAGTATCAGGCTGTTTCTGGTTTTGAAGATCCATTTGAAGTCATTGGAACTTATCTTTCACTACACCTGATTGGCTGACATAAAAACAATATTCTTCCCAAGGAAAGAGACAAAGACCACCTCTTTCTGCTTTTAGTAAATCTAATCCTCTCTGATTTTGTAGTACTACAGTGGCCAGTGAGTCTATTTGTCCCTGAAGGGTAAGGATAGTCTGAGCTACCTGTTCGAAATCCTAGATGAATTTTGAGGAAAACCCATGGAAAATATTTTGGGAACTAGTCAGTCCTGATATTCCAGTGGCTACACCTGCGTTTATGCCCAGGGCTCTTAGACAGGGTATTACTTGGATTGCTCACTTGTCATGCTATGCTGCTATGAACTTGTCAATGGGAATTGGCAAGGGTTCTTCACCAGGTATCACCCCTAATTTAGGAAACAGGAACACGAGGGCACAAGTTCCAGACCACCTAGCAGGTAAGCAGTGATAAATTTGAGTATCACAGAGAATAGAGGCATTGTGAATGTTTGAACATAGGACCTGGGTGATAGTACCAAGGATAATGGTATTATTGCAGTCTGTAGAATCCAGGGTGCCCACAAAGCATGTTCCTGAAGAGTTAAAGCAGTCAGTAATGCCAAAGAGGGGAATGTGAGAGAGATAAGGGGTAGTAGTGACATTTGGCTTGGGGCAATTAACAAGTGGTAAGGTGAGAGAATCTACTAGGACAATGGGTTAGGCCACAAATGGTGGATGAGAGTTTGACCATGGAGGGACACACAACCAGCATTCTCCAAAGTCGTCAGGGTGAGCATTATTCAATAGCTGATATCCAGTAGCTAGGGTCTGAAACAAGAGATGGTGTGACAGGAAGATAGGATCAACATCATCAAAAAGAGTGATATTGAGGATATAAGAGCCTTTGAGGAGCTCTGTACCACTTCTACTATGTCTATACCTAGGGGTTGAGAGAGCAGAATGTGTACTCTCTGTATTTTGAACATATCTGGTGGGCGGGTTTGATAAATACTATAGTAAAGTTTATCAGTGACTCCTATTTCCCTCCTGAGGTGCCATGCATCCTTCATTAGGATGTAAAAGATCCTCCATTCTTCATAAAAGGCAGAGTGTTTCCCTGGATATGCATTAAGTCTCCAGCAGTCTCCAGACCCTACCACATGAGTGGTCTGGTTGAACTCTTGGGCACATGCCTCCTGAATCTCAAAACTCCATACACAGAGTTTGGTAGCAATATGGGTGAGTGAGAAGAAGTATAAGGAGAAGAGGTAGGGCATGAACCAATAGGGTGGGGCTGTAGTCTTGACAGGTTTATGAGGTCTCATTCTTCTGAGACCAGAGGCAGGCTGGTAGTGTGTATGTAGTTTTAGGGATTGTTCCCTTGCTAATTGACAGACATGGGTAAGATCTATTAATTCAGCCTGCTGATTTGTGAGGTGGCCTGAAGGGCTTGTGTTTCAACTACTATGGTGTCTGAAACAACAGCATGTCACACTTCATGTACTCCTTCCTACAGGAAGGAGCTGCCATGTGTATACCATGTATAAGTGGCCTGAGGTATCCCTCTTACCTGTATATGTGCAAGATAAGCTAATCACTGGTTTAGGATATTGGTGTATGAGTGTTGTGGAGAGTATTCCAGGACTGGCTGGAAGAGAAGATTTGAAATGTTAAGAGGTGGACACGATTGAAAAGTCAGTGTTGTGTCCTCTACCAATGCTACCTGAAGGGAGAAAACTTGGGAGGGAGGTAATGTTTGAAGACCTTTGTAGGTTAAAAGGTGTGACAAGTGGCAAGGAGAAAAGGATAGTAATGGGGGACCTAAAAGTTAACTTCATAAGGAGATACTTTCCATCTGGGGTCTCAGGATCCAGGTTTGTATATTGGTTTGTTTTTTTTTTTTTTTTTTTTTTACTTTTCAACCCTCAATATTTTTATTTATTCAGAATGTGTTGATAGGTCTAAGAATTTTTAAAGACAAATTATGAGAAGACTTTAAAATGTACAAATTAAAGATGTTATACTGCTCTTGTCACTGTATCCCCTGAAGTTGCTTCATTGTTCACATTGCCTCTGAAATGAAGCCTATACTCTCAAATCTATGAGCACAAATACAGTGTATTTGAATTTTCTTTATAAGTCATAAATTTTGACAGGTGTTAAGTCTATTATCTTAATGGTCCCAAATCTCTCTCTTCTGCATGCAGCTGTGATTCAAACAGGTTTCTATATTGTAAGAGGGCCTTTGTAATGTGGTTGAGGAATTGAGATGGGTTTTCATTTTTTCCCTGGATGAACTCTTGGACTTTTTCATAATTTATTTACTGCCTTTAGGGTAGCCCTGTGGAGAACAGCTAGGGGAAAAATAATAAATTGATTCCTAGATAGCTTGGTTCTGGTGGTACTGTAACCCATTCAGGGTCCTGCCCTAACCCCCACTGGATAAGTGTTATCCTTTTGATGGAGTTCATCTGCATGGGCCCTAGCCTGATCCCAGACTCATCTACTCCTTTGGGAGGAGATTATTGATAAGGATCATATAAACCTTGAGAAACCTGTAAGGTCACAGGATTGGGTAATTTACTGGAATTCTTTAATAAAAGTGGAAGAATTGACAATATAAGACCCTAAACTTTTTTCTACTTGGGAGAATTCAGATAATAAGAAGGGGACATTTACCCTGACTAAACCATCCACCCCAGCAAATTCTTGCAAAGAGAGAACTGGTGATGGTTTAGATTGAGGAGGTACAGGGGGTCCCACGGTAGAGCAGGGATGAGTAGTGGGAGGACTAGGGGCTGTTGGTGGGCTGAAAGTGGGTGCCAGTGAGAGTTGACCTGGTGGATGACCTGTCACTGAGGAGGGAGAAGGGGAAACTGAAGGGACCAAAGAGAGGGAGCTGTGGGCTTTGGTGTATACGGGGGAGGCTCATTAGCTTGGTCAAATGAAATAGATTCATCCTCTTCTGACTTCATAGATAGCAGGAGCTGGGTAAGGGAACAGGAGGCACAGAGAGAAGGCTTGGAGTGAAGGTAAGAGGAAGCTTTAACACAGAGGGTCTCCTTCATTTCCCTGATTGCTCACAGTAGTTGTAAAGGTCCTGAATAATTTTGGGATCTAGTGTGCCATTATACAGCCATTTAGACTGATTATCTAAGGAATATTGGGGCCAAACTTTATTGCAAAGGTGAGCAAGTTTAGGGTCTTTCAAATCAGTTACTAGGTGTAAAGGCCTGAGATTTTGTAAGAGGCATCCCAAGGGGGAATAGGAAGGTATGGAGTACAAAGTTCACATGGGTGAGAGGTTAAGGAAAAGGTCACTGCAGCCTGTAGTCATGGGGATCCCCTGGACTGAAGAAGGACTGAATAAGGACCAAGCCATTCAG
This sequence comes from Peromyscus eremicus, assembly GCF_949786415.1. Taxonomy (NCBI): domain Eukaryota; kingdom Metazoa; phylum Chordata; class Mammalia; order Rodentia; family Cricetidae; genus Peromyscus; species Peromyscus eremicus. Next base: position 104,063,546 of record NC_081420.1, read on the forward strand.
AGGGTCAGGTGTAACAAGCTTAGCCTGCCTAAGCCAGTGGAGAGACTTGGGTGCCTGATAGTAGGGCTTCTGTAGAAGCAAGAGGGCAAGAGAAAACCAAACTCTAGGGGAAGAGTCTCATCCAGAGGAAAGGGCTGGAAAAAGGAGACTTTTGTGGTTCCTTTTTGTTGGGAAGATAAGGGAAAGCACAGGAAGGGATGCAATAACCTAATTGGGCCTAAGTAAACTGCCTGATTAAAGCTCTAAGGGTGAGGGAGTGTGGTCAGGTGAAGAGGGCCAGTGATAGCCTTAAAGTCCATGGCTGGGGGTACTTCAGTTTCCAAGAGTACTACAGGGATGCTGGACACTCAATGGTCATTCTTTAGACTGAGGGAAATATCTACATCGACTAAAGGGGAATCTCTCCTAATTACTGCTGTTGAATAGAATGCTGAGTGATCAGTGAACTGGAGTTGGGTCCATTGCAGATGGACTGGAGATAAGGGATAGGGTCCTATTGTGCCTCAGACCACAAGGGGAGAGCACAGGCACCAAGGGAGTCTATCCTGGGTTTTGGCACCAAAATGTAAGTGAATGTTGCAACTCTGGGGAAAAGCTATCCTGACTGCTTGGGGAGTCAGGCTATACCTTGACATGTTAGGACAGCTCTGGTGGCTTGAGCTGCAATGGTACAGTTTGGCTCTGGAGGGAAAGGTATCCTGACTGCTCAGGGAGTCAGGCTATATCCTGAGTTGCTAGAACAGCTCTGGCTTGGATTCCAGATCTAGGCTCTTTCTTTCACTGGTACTGGACTCCAGGGTCATGGTGGGTTTCTTTTGCTGACCCCATTTCCCTACACCCCCCCCATGTTTGTTTTTTTTTCAGACAGGATTTCTTTATGTAGCCATGGATGTCCTGGAACTCACTCTCTATACCAGGCTGGCCTCAAACTCACAGAGATAGTCCTACTTCTGCCTCCCAACTGCTGGTATTAAAGGTATATGCATCCACTGCCTTTCTAGGGTTGGAGTTTCTTTATTCCCCAAAGCCAGGAATATTGCTTATGCCCTCGCCCTTTTTGAGTGGAGCATGTGTATGTCTCTGGCCCACAAAGAGACATGCTCAGAACCACTTGGCAGCATGAATGTATTACCTTCATTATTATCCAGAGTTCTGTAGCAGCTGCAGTCACACACAGAGGAAGGAAATGTCCCTTTTGTTCTCTTTCCCCTAACCTGCAGGTATTGTGCTCTTCGGACTCCTTACACTGGAGTGGCTGTTTTTTTTTTTTATGGGGTGTCACAAACATATTCTGAGAGAGCTCAGAATGTGACTATTAAGGTGATCATAGGATCTATGTGGACCCTTCCCAGTAGGTGCTGGCTATTTCATTTAAACGCTGCAACTCAAGCACTTCTTAAGGCACATCCCCTATTTATTCCACCTCTATAATTGCCTTCATTCTGGCTTTCCAGACCCCAATAATCTCTGGACCATGGCCTAGCACTGTAGAACTTCCTCCTTGGTTCTTTTTGTTTTTCCTAGCATGACACAGCCATGCCTTTCCCAGCCTCCTCTAATAATTAAAACTTCCTACTGTTACACTGTAGCAGCTCCAATGGATTCCTGTCCAGTCTGTTGTCCTAGCCATTAATGGCAGCTGTTCTCCTTACTCTCAGTAGTTTCTCCATGTATTCTGGGCTTCTTGCTACTTCTTCTTGATACAAGACTTTTTCACAGCTCAGCTGGTGTGCTGGTTAGAATGTGAATGACCCCTATAGACTCATATATTTGAGTGTTTGGTCCCCAGTTGGTGGACTGTTTAGGAGGTGTGGTCTTATTGGAGAAGGTATTTCAATGGGGATGGGCTTTAAGGTTTCAAAAACCCATGCCAGACCCAGTCTAACTCTCTGGCTCCTGCTGGTGGATCAGGGTGCAATCTCTCAGCTGCAGCAAGAGCCCATAGTACCTTGCCTGCCTGCTGCCATGCTGCTCACCTGGATGGTGGCCATGAACTCATCCTTTGAAAACTGTAAGAAAACCCCCAAATAAATGATTTCTATTACAAGTTGTCTTGGTCATGGTGTCTCTTCACAGCACTAGAACAATAACCAAGACAGCTAGGAGAGGGGAGGAAACCATGTGCTTTGTTATTCACTGCACCTTCATTCAGAGACCCTCTGCTGGTAATTTCCAATGCCATAGCAGATATGTGAAATAAAGATGCTGAGGTGCAGGACAAAAGCTCCCATCCTGCCCCGGAGCTCCTATCTGGACAAGACCTAGACCTGAACATCAAAAAATGGAAGAAGCAGAACAAACCAGCCTTATGAATAACATGAAGAGAGCAAAGGCTTATATAGAAGGAATCAACAAAGAAATTGAGGAAAAGACAAACAAAAAATGGGAAGAATGCTATAAAAAAACTAGAGGAAAGGACACATAGAGCAGAAGAAAACAATAAAGCCCCGGAAGAAAATAATAAAGCCCTGAAAGAAAATCATGAAAAAGCAATGAAACAGATAAAGAAAACAGTCCAAGACCTGAAAAGGGAAATAGAAAAATGAAGAAGACACAAACAAAGGGAATGCTAGAAATAGAAAATCTCAGTAAACAAATGGGAACTTTAGATGCAAGTATAACCAACAGAATGCAAGAGAGGATCTCTGGCGTTGAAGATACGGTAGAAGAAATAGATTCATCAGTCAAAGAAAACACTAAAGACAAAAAAGTCATGACCCAAAATGTCCAAGAAATTTGGAACACCATGAAAAGACCAAATCTATGAATAATAGGAATAGAGGAAGGAGAAGAATACCAACTGAAAGGCACAGAAAATATATTCAAGAAAATAATAGAAGAAAACTTTCCCAACTTAAAGAAGGAAATGCCTATGAAGATACAAGAAGTCTATAGAACACCAAACAGACTAGACCCCCCAAATAAAGTACCCTCACCACATAATAATTAAACAACTAAGAGTACAGAATAAAGAAAGAATATTAAGAGCAGCAAAGGAAAAAGGCCAAGTGGCTTACAGAGGCAAATCCATCAGAATAACACCCGAATTCTCAATGGAGACTTTGAAAGCCAGAAGGACCTGGACAGATGTAAAAGACCATGGATGCCAGCCTAGACTAATATACCCAGCAAAACTTTCAATCATCATAGATGGAGTGAACAAGACATTCCAAGGCAAAGCCAGATTTAAACAATACTTATCACAAACCCAGCCCTACAGAAAGCACTAGAAGGAAAATTCCAACCTAGGAAGTCAGATACACCCTCGAAAACACAGGCAATTGATAAAGCCACAGCAGTAAACCCCAAAGAAGAGAAGTACACACACACTACCACCAAAAAATAACAGGAATGAACAATCACTGGTCATTAATATCCCTTAATATCAATGGACTTAATTCACCTATAAAAAGACACAGGCTTACAGAATGGATACAAAAGCAGGACCCATCTTTCTGCTGCATACAAGAAACACATCTCAAATTCAAAGATAGACACTACCTAAGAATAAAAGGCTGGGAAAAGACTTTCCAATCAAACAGTCTTAAGAAACAAGCGGGTGTAGCCATCCTAATATCCAGCAAAATAGACTTCAAACTAAAATCAATCAAAAGAGATCAAGAAGGGCATTGCATACTCATCACAGGAAAGATCCACCAAGATGAAGTCTCAATTCTGAACATTTATGCCCCAAACACAAGGGCACCCACATACGTAAAAGAAATATTACTAAAGCTTAAATCACATATAAAACCCCACACATTAATAGTGGGAGACCTCAACACCCCACTTTCACCACTGGACAGATCTCCCAAATAGAAACTTAACAGAGAAATAAATGACATAACTGATGTAATGACTCAAATGGACTTAATTGATATCTACAGAACATTCCATCCTAACAAAAAAGAATATACCTTCTTCTCAGCACCCCATGGAACCTTCTCTAAAATCGACCACATACTTGGCCACAAAACAAATCTCAACAGATACAAAACAATTGGAATAACCTCCTGTGTTCTATCAGACCACCATGGTCTAAAGTTAGATTTCAACAACAACAAAAACTACAGAAAACCTACAATCTCATGGAAACTGAATAATGCTCAACTGAATCACCAATGGGTTAAGGAAGAAATAAAGAAAGAAATTAAAGACTTCCTAGAAATCAATGAAAATGAAGACACCACATACCCAAACCTATGGGACACTATGAAAGCAGTGCTGAGGGAAATTCATAGCACTAAATGCCCACATAAAGAAGTTGGAGAAATCTCACACTAGTGACTTAACAGCACACCTGAAAGCTCTAGAACAAGAAGAAGCAAAGTCTCCCAGGAAAAATGGACGCCAGGAAATTATCAAAGTGAGAGCTGAAATCAATAAAATAGAAACAAAGAGAACAATACAAAAAAATTAATGAAACAAAGAGTTGGTTCTTTGAGAAAATCAACAAGATAGACAAGCCCTTATCCAAACTAACCAAAAGACAGAGAGAGAGAGCATCCAAATCAACAAAATCAGAAATGAAAAGGGGGACATAACAACAGACATTGAGGAAATCCAGAGAATCATCAGGTCATACTTCAAAAACCTCTACTCCACAAAACTGGAAAATCTAAAAGAAATGGATAACTTTCAGGATAGATACCACATACCTAAGTTAAATCAAGACCAGATAAACTGTTTAAATAGTCCAATAACCCCTAACGAAATAGAAACAGTCATTAAAAGTCTCCCAACCAAAAAAAGCCCAGGACCAGATGGTTTCAGTGCAGAATTCTACCAGATCTTCAAAGAAGAGTTAATACCAATACTCTCTAAATTGTTCCACACAATAGAAACAGAAGGAACATTACCAAACTCCTTCTATGAGGCTACAATTACCTTGATTCCTAAACCAAACAAGGATACAACAAAGAAAGAGAACTACAGACCGATCTCCCTCATGAACATTGATGCAAAAATACTCAATAAAATACTGGCAAACAGACTCCAAGAACACATCAAAACAATTATCCATCATGACCAAGTAGGCTTCATCCCAGGGATGCAAGGGTGGTTCAACATACCGAAGTCCGTCAATATAATACACCATATAAACAAACTCAAAGGAAAAAACCACAAGATCATCTCACTAGATGCAGAAAAGGCATTTGACAAAATCCAACACCCCTTAATGATAAAGGTCTTGGAGCGATCAGGAATACAGGGAACATACCTAAACATAATAAAGGCAATTTACAGCAAGCCAACAGCCAACATCAAATTAAATGGAGAGAAACTCAAAGCAATCCCACTAAAATCAGGAATGAGGCAAAGCTGTCTGCTCTCTCCATACTTATTCAATATAGTCCTTGAAGTTCTAGCCAGAGCAATAAGACAGCATAAGGAGATTAAGGGGATACAAATTAGAAAGGAAGAAGTCAAGCTTTCCCTATTTGCAGATGACATGATAGTATACTTGAGCGACCCCCAAGATTCAACAAGGAACTGATACAGCTTATAAACGCCCTTAGCAACATAGCAGGATACAAGAGCAACTCAAAAAAAAAAAATCAGTAGCCCTCCTATATACCATTGACAAACAGGCTGAGAAGGAAATCAGAGATACATCACCCTTTACAATAGCCACAAATGATACAAAATACCTTGAGATAATACTAACCAAGCAAGTGAAGGCCCTATATGACAAGAACTATAAGTCTCTGAAAAAATAAATTGAAGAAGATGTCAGAATGGAAAGATCTCCCATGCTCATGGATAGGCAGGACTAACATAGTAAAAATGGCAATCTTACCAAAAGCAATCTACAGATTCAATGCAATCCTCATCAAAATAACAACACAATTCTTCACAGACGTGGAAAGAATAATACTCAACTTCATATGGAAAAACAAAAAACCCAGGATAGCCAAAAGAATCCTGTAACAATAGCACAACCTCTGGAGGCATCACGATCCCTGACCTCAAGCTCTACTATAGAGCTACAGTAATAAAAACAGCTTGGTACTGGCATAAAAACTGACATGTGGACCAATGGAATCGAATTGAAGACCCTGACATTAATCCACACATTATGAACATGTAATTTTTGACAAAGAAGCCAAAACTGTACAATGGAAAAAAGAAAGCATCTTCAACAAATGGTGCTGGCATAACTGGATGTCAACGTGTAGAAGGCTGCAAATAGATCCATATCTGTCACCGTGCACAAAACATAAGTCCAGGTGGATCAAAGATCTCAACATAAATCCAGCTCCTCTGAACCTGCTAGAAGAGAAAGTAGGAGTAGTCTTGAACGCATTGGCATAGGAGATCACTTCCTAAATATAACACCAATACCATAGACACTGAGAGAAACAATCAATCAATTGGACCTCTTGAAACTAGAAGATTTTGTAGAGCAAAGGATATGGTCAACAAGGCAAAGAGACAGCCTACAGAATGGGAAATGGTCTTCACCAACCCTACATCTGACAGAGGACTGATAACCAGAATATATAAAGAACTCAAGGAATTACACATCAAAATGTTTGACAGTCCAATTAAGAAATGGGCTATACTATGTTCATATCAGCATTGTTTGTAATAGCCAGAACATGGAAACAACCTAGATGCCCTTCAACTGAAGAATGGATAAACAAAATGTGGTACATATACACAATGGAATACTACTCAGCAGAGAAAAACAATGACATCATGAGGTTTGCAGACAAATGGATGGATCTAGAAAAAATCATCCTGAGTGAGGTAACCCAGACTCAGAAAGACAAACATGGTATGTACTCACTCATAGCAGGATACTAGATGTGGAACAAGGATGACTGGACTGCTACTCACATCACCAGGGAGGCTACCTGGAAAACAGGACCCCAAGAAAGACACGGGGATTGCCCAATGACAGAGAAATGGAATGAGATCTACATGAACAGCCTGGACATGAGTGGGGGTAGTCAAGGGCGAGGGTCGAGGGAAAGAGAGCTTGGGGTAGTGGGAGATCCCAGCTGAATCAACAACAGAGAGGGAGAACAAGGAATAGGAGACCATGGTAAATGAAGACCACATGAGAATAGGAAGAAACAAAGTGCTAGAGAGGCCCACAGAAATCCACGAAGATACCCCCACAACAGACTGCTGGCAATGGTTGAGAGACAGCCCGAACTAACCTACTCTGGTGATGGGCTGGCCAAACACCCTAATTGTCGTGCTTGAAACCTCATCCAACTACTGAGGGATCTGGTTGCAGAGATCCATGACTAGGCCCCGGGTGGATATCTGGGAGTCCAATTAGGGAGAATGAGGAGGGTTTATATTAGCGAGAATTGTTGAGACCAAGGTTGGATAAAGCACAGGGACAAATAGTCAAACAAACGGAAACACATGAACTATGAACCAATGGCTGAGGGGTCACCAACTGGACCAGGCCCTCTGAGTGGGTGAGACAGTTGATTGGCCTGAACTGTTTGGGAGGCATCCAGGCAGTGGGACCAGGTCCTGTGCTCATTGCATGAGTTGGCTGTTTGAAACCTGGGGCCTAGGCAGGATCGCTTGGCTCGGCCTGGGAGGAGGGGGCTGGAACTACCTGGACTGAGTCTACCAGGTTGATCTCAGTTTGCAGGGAAGGCTTTGCCCTGGAGGAGATGGGAATGGCGGGTGGGCTGGGGGGAAGGTGAGGGGGGCCGGAGGGGGGAGAACAAGGGAATCCGTGGCTGATATGTAGAACTGAATTGTATTGAAAAATAAAAATAAAAAAAAAGAAAAAGAAATGGGCTATAGAACTAAACAGAGAATTCTCAACAGAGGAAACTCAAATAGCTGAAAGACATTTAAGGAATTGCCCAACATCCCTACTCATCAGGGAAAGGCAAATAAAAAAGACTCTGAGATACCACCTTACTACTATCAGAATGGCTAAGATCAAAAACACTGAAAAACAGCTTATGCTGGAGAGGATGTGGAGATAGGGGAACTCTCCTCCACTGCTGGTGGGAATGCAAGCTTGTACAACCACTTTGGAAATCAATATGGCACTTTCTTAGAAAATTTGGAATCAATCTCCCCCAAGATCCAGCTATACCACTCTTGGGCATACCCAAGGAATGCTCAATCACAGCACAAGGGCACTTGCTCAGCTATGTTCATAGCAGCATTGTTTGTAATAGCCAGAACCTGGAAACAACCTAGATGCCCTTCAACTGAAGAATGGATAAACAAAATGTGGTATATATACACAATGGAATACTACTCAGCAGAGAAAAACAATGACATCATGAGGTTTGCAGGCCAATGGATGGATCTAGAAAAAAATCATCCTGAGTGAGGTAACCCAGACTCAGAAAGACAAACATGGTATGTACTCACTCATAGGAGGATACTAGATGTAAAACAAAGGATGACTAGACTGCTACTAACAACTCCAGGGAGGCTACCTAGAAAACAGTACCCCACGAAAGACCCAGGGATCACCCAATGACAGAGAAATGGATGAGATCTACATGAACAACATGGACGTGAGTGGGGGTAATGAAGGGCGAGGGTCGAGGGAAAGAGAGCTTAGGGGAGCAGGAGATCCCAGCTGGATCAAGAACAGAAAGGGAGAACAAGGAATAAAAAACCATGATAAATGAAGACCACATGAGAATAGGAAGAAGCAAAGAGCTAGAGAGGCCCACAGAAATCCACAAAGATACCCCCACAATAAACTATTGGCAATGGTCGAGAGACAGCCGGAACTGACCTACTCTGGTTATAGGATGGCCAAACACCCTAATTGTCGTGCTAGAAACCCCATCCAATGACTGAGGGAACCGGATGCAGAGATCCACGGCCAGGACCCAGGTGGAGCTCCAGGAGTCCATTGGCGAGAAAGAGGAGGGTTTGTATGAGCAAGAACTGTTGAGACCAAGATTGGAAAAAGCATAGGGACAAATAGCCAAACGAATGGAAACACACGAACTATGAACCAATAGCTTAGGAGCCCCCAACTGGATCAGGCCCTCTGGATAAGTGAGACAGTTGATTAGCTTGATCTGTTTGGGAGGCATCCAGGCAGTGGGACTGGGTCCTGTACTCAGTGCATGAGTTGGCTGTTTGGAACCTGGGGCTTATACAGGGACACTTGGCTCAGCCTGGGGGGAGGGTACTGGACCTGCCTGGACTGAATCTACCAGATTGAACTCAATTTTCAAGGGAGTCTTGGCCCTGGAGGAGATGGGAATGGGGGGTGTGCCAGAGGGAAGTGGGGGTTGGGGGGGCATGCGGGAGCGTGTAGAACAAGGGAATCCATGCCTGATATGTAAAATTAAATTAAATTATAAAATTAAAGAAAAAGAGGAGTGAAAAAAAAGATGCTGAGGTGCATTTCTATGGAAGGAAGTATGGAGTGAACAGGAGCAAGTGAAAGCGGGGAACAGAGGCTCAATTTTCATTGAAACATCTGCAATGAGACACTCCTTCACACCCATTCAATACAATCAGCCTTAGGAGCCATAATGCCAAGTGGTCGAAAAGATATGAAGACACTGACACCCTCACACTTGTCTGGAGGAGATGCAAAATGACAGTCATAGAAGACAGTTTGGAATTTACATTAAAAGTTAAACACGCATGTGTTAAAAGATTCAGCAATTCTTCACTGACATCTTTAGCCCATTGAAAAGAAAATATTGATCTCAAAAACCTGTGTTTGAGATGTTCACAAGGAGAGTAGTTAAATTAGATCACTCAGGTAGTCCTGAACTGGGTAGTGGGTAAAATGTGTTGCCTGCATATAAGGAATGACACTGTAAAACAAGAGACAACAGGCTTGAATAGCTTGTACCTAGTAGTAGGATGAGATACAAATGATTCCTTTTCTGTGATAGGAGGACCAGGGCTCTGATGTTTTTAAATTCTGTGGAGTTTCCAAACTGTTCCATCAAAAAGTAGTCAAGTGGTTGTAGGGAGCAGAGACCAGAGACATAAAGATCAAAAGCTGAATTTTCCAATGAAATCATTATTCTCATCCTTGAAGTGGCTTGTTGCTTGTCTCTTACCCTTATGCAAATTAACCAAGTTATGATGTTAAAAGAATATTTAACTGACAACAAATTTTCCAATGGTAAGGGCTACTAAGAGTATAAAACCTCCTTGGTGGAGTGTCCTGTTCATCCTCAGAAATGCATACCTCCACAGAAGTGTGTTTATAGCAGGAGATCAGTAATGCCTTCAGGCTCCCCTGGAAGTAAGGGTCACATTTCATCTTTACTCCTAGGAAGGGCTCTTCTCTCTACCAAGCCAGAGAGACTGGCTAAAAATCCTCATGTCTCTCCTGCTCAGTGGTGTTTGTGAAAGGGCACTGCAGGAATCATCACTGATGACGATTGATTGGTTTAAAACAGCAATGAAAGGACTGGGTACCTGTTTTCCTGGGTCAAGGAGTAGTTACACACCCTTTTAATCTCAGGCCCTAGGTAGAAGGACTGTGTGATGTTTCAGGCCATGCTGGTTGTGAAGTGAACTTTAGGACAATCAGTATAATATAAAGCGACCTTTCTCAAATTAGATAAATAAATAAATAGATAAACAAATAAACAAACAAACAAATAAAAATAAATAAATAAATAAATAGATAGATAAATAAATAAATAAATAAATAAATAAATAAATAAATAAATAAATAAATAAAGCATGCCCTTCTGCCTGGATGTTTGTTACTGTGCTCACTTGGGGATGGGTACAGGAGGAGGGAGCACAGGCTGGTGTGGAAGGAGTTTGAGTTCTAATCCCACAGTAGCTTTTGGGCTGCAACATCCAGACATGCTGAACAGCAACTGTACAAGAACTAGGCAGGGAGGCACTGGCTCATTCTTCCAGTAAGAGAACAGAAGATTTTCAACATCCTCAATGAGTGTGTGTACCCTGAAAATCTTGTAGTGTACACTGTGTGCATTGTGGCCAGTATGAAACTGTTCCCATTTCTCCATGCTGAAAAGTGACAGCCAGAGGAGCCATCCCATCTCCTCACATGATTTTACAGACAATGGGAACCATTAGGTACAATTTGTGGCCAAAGAGAATGTTAACCTACGTGAGGCAGAGGTGTATGAATTGTGTCCGTTGAGAACCTCAGCAGTTCCCAGGAACAAGGCACTTTCCCATGCCTTCTTATCCTCACACTGCTGGAGCTAACAAGGTGAACAGAGAGTCAGGAGGTCAGGACAGGGGGAGAGGTCACTCACTGTGCAGACAATCCCAGGGAAGATGGAGATGAGAATGGGCATCTGATTCTGTCCCACTCTACCTCATGTCACAGTGGAAGAGTCTTCGAGACATGGGCGACATGACATGTTGAGCACACTTGTGCTACAAACAAATAATTCCATTTCTATGATAGTATACACAGAGATTTGAAATTTCTAAATTATGGTCCTTTTCAAAACCCAGCACCAGAAAGCAGGTAGTTGGTTGCCAGGAAACATGGTTCAGGACAATAGCCAGTGTAAAGGGGTGAGATGGAACTGTTTTGAGTGACAGAAACATCCTCACACTTTAATTGGACATGGTTACAATTGGACATGGTTACAATATCTCATATATTTGCTCAAAAGTATAAAGGTATTCATATAAATGGCTGGATTTGATCATCTATGGATCATTTTATAATGAAGCTCTTCAAAAATAGTATGGCTATTTAAAATTCTTTTTTTAATTTTAATTTTTATTTTGCAATATAATTCAGTTCTACATATCAGCCACGGATTCCCTTGTTCTGCCCCCTCCGGCCCCCCTCACCTTCCACCCAGCCCAACCCCCATTCCCACCTCCTCCAGGGCAAAGCCTCCCCTGGGACTGAGATCAACCTGGTAGACTCAGTTCAGGTAGGTCCAGTGTCCTCCTCCCAGGCCGAGCCAAGCGATCCTGCATAAGCCCCAGGTTTCAAACAGTCAACTCATGCAATGAGCACAGGACCCAGTCCCACTGCCTGGATGCCTCCCAAACAGATCAAGCCAATCAACTGCCTCACCCATTCAGTGGGCTTGATCCAGTTGGTGACCCCTCAGCCATTGGTTCATAGTTCATGTGTTTCCATTCGTTTGGCTATTTGTCCCTGTGCTTTATCCAACCTTGGTCTCAAAAATTCTCGCTAATATAAGCCCTCCTGATTCTCGCTAATTGGACTCCCAGAGATCCACCCAGGGCCTAGGCATGGATCTCTGCAACCAGATCCCTCAGTAGTTGGATGAGGTTTCTAGCACGACAATTAGGGTGTTTGGCCATCCCATCACCAGAGTAGGTCAGTTCGGGCTGTATCTCGACCATTGCCAGCAGTCTGTTGTGGGGGTATCTTTGTGGATTTCTGTGGGCCTCTCTAGCTCTTTGCTTCTTCCTATTCTCATGTGGTCTTCATTTACCATGGTCTCCTATTCCTTGTTCTCCCTCTCTGTTGTTGATCCAGCTGGGATCTCCTTCTCCCCCAAGCTCTCTTCCCCTAGACCCTGACCCTTCATTACCCCCACTCATGTCCAGGCTGTTCATGTAGATCTCTTCCATTTCTCCGTCATTGGGCGATCCCCATGTCTTTCTTGGGGTCCTGTTTTCCAGGTAGCCTGCCTGGTGATGTGAGTAGCAGTCCAGTCATCCTTGTTCCACATCTAGTATCCTGTTATGAGTGAGTACATACCATGTTTGTCTTTCTGAGTCTGGGATACCTCACTCAGGATGATTTTTTCTAGATCCATTTATTTGTCTGCAAACCTCATGATGTCATTGTTTTTCTCTGCTGAGTAGTATTCCATTGTGTATATGTACCACATTTTGTTTATCCATTCTTCAGTTGAAGGGCATCTAGGTTGTTTCCATGTTCTGGCTATTACAAACAACGCTGATATGAACATAGCTGAACAAGTGCTCTTGTGGTGTGGTTGAGCATTCCTTGGGTATATGCCCAAGAGTGGTATAGCTGGATCTTGGGGGAGATGGATTCCCAATTTTCTAAGAAAGTACCATATTGATTTCCAAAGTGGTTGTACAAGCTTGCATTCCCACCAGCAGTGGAGGAGAGTTCCCCTAGCTCCACATCCTCTCCAGCATAAGGTGTCTTCAGTGTTTTTGATCTTAGCCATTCTGACAGGCGTAAGGTGGTATCTCAGAGTTGTTTTGATTTGCATTTCCCTGATGATTAGGGATGTTGAGCAATTCCTTAAATGTCTTTCAGCCATTTGAGTTTCCTCTGTTGAGAATTCTCTGTTTAGTTCTATAGCCCATTTCTTAATTGGACTGTTGGGCATTTTGATGTCTAATTTCTTGAGTTCCTTATATATTCTGGATATCAGTCCTCTGTCAGATGTGGGATTGGTGAAGATCTTTTCCCATACTGTAGGCTGTCGCTTTGCTTTGTTGACCGTATCCTTTGCCCTACAAAAGCTTCTCAGTTTCAAGAGGTCCCATTGATTGATTGTTTCTCTCAGTGTCTGTGCTACTGGTGTTCTATTTAGAAAGTGGTCTCCTATGCCAATGTGTTCAAGACTACTTCCTACTTTCTCTTCTAGCAGGTTCAGAGTAGCTGGATTTATGTTGAGGTCCTTGATCCACTTCGACTTAAGTTTTGTGCACGGTGATAGATATGGATCTATTTGCAGCCTTCTACATGTTGATATCCAGTTTTGCCAGCACCATTTGTTGAAGATGCTTTCTTTTTTCCATTGTGCACTTTTGGCTTCTTTGTCAAAAATTATTTGTTCATAGGTGTGCGGATTAATATCAGGGTCTTCAATTCGATTCCATTGGTCCACATGTCGGTTTTTATGCCAGTACCAAGCTGTTTTTACTACTGTAGCTCTATAGTACAGCTTGAAGTCAGGGATCGTGATGCCTCCAGAGGTTGTTTTATTGTACAGGATTCTTTTGGCTATCCTGGGTTTTTTGTTTTTCCATATGAAGTTGAGTATTATTCTTTCCAGGTCTGTGAAGAATTGTGTTGGTATTTTGATGGGGATTGCATTGAATCTGTAGATTGCTTTTGGTAAGATTGCCATTTTTACTATGTTAGTTCTGCCTATCCATGAGCATGGGAGATCTTTCCATTTTCTGACATCTTCTTCAATTTCTTTTTTCAGGGACTTAAAGTTCTTGTCATATAGGTCCTTCACTTGCTTGGTTAGTATTACCCCAAGGTATTTTATGTCATTTGTGGCTATAGTAAAGGGTGATGTATCTCTGATTTCCTTCTCCGCTTTTTTGTCCATTGTATATAGGAGGGCTACTGATTTTTTGGAGTTGATCTTGTATCCTGCTATGTTGCTGAAGGTGTTTATAAGCTGTATCAGTTCCTTGGTGGAATCTTTGGGGTTGCTCAAGTATACTATCATGTCATCTGCAAATAGGGAAAGCTTGACTTCTTCCTTTCCAATTTGTATCCCCTTAATCTCCTTATGTTGTCTTATTGCTCTGGCTAGAACTTCAAGTACTATATTGAATAAGTATGGGGAGAGCGGACAGCCTTGCCTCGTTCCTGATTTTAGTGGAATTGCTTTGAGTTTCTCTCCATTTAATTTGATGTTGGCTGTTGGCTTGCTGTAAATTGCCTTTATTATGTTTAGGTATGTTCCCTGTATTCCTGATCGCTCCAAGACCTTTATCATGAAGGGGTGTTGGATTTTGTCAAATGCCTTTTCAGCATCTAGTGAGATGATCATGTGGTTTTTTTCTTTGAGTTTGTTTATATGGTGTATCACATTGACGGACTTTCGTATGTTGAACCATCCTTGCATCCCTGGAATGAATCCTACTTGATCATGGTGGATAATTGTTTTGATGTGTTCTTGGAGTCTGTTTGCCAGTATTTTATTGAGTATTTTTGCATCAATGTTCATGAGGGAGATTGGTCTGTAGTTCTCTTTCTTTGTTGTATCCTTGTTTGGTTTGGGAATCAGGGTAATTGTAGCCTCATAGAAGGAGTTTGGTAATGTTCCTTCTGTTTCTATTGTATGGAACAATTTAGAGACTATTGGTATTAACTCTTCTTTGAAGATCTGGTAGAATTCTGCACTGAAACCATCTGGTCCTGGGCTTTTTTTGGTTGGGAGACTTTTAATGACTGTTTCTATTTCGTTAGGGGTTATTGGACTATTTAAACAGTTTATCTGGTCTTGATTTAATTTAGGTATGTGGTACCTATCCAGAAAATTATCCATTTCTTTTAGGTTTTCCAGTTTTGTGGAATAGAGGTTTTTGAAGTATGACCTGATGATTCTCTGGATTTCCTCAATGTCTGTTGTTATGTCCCCCTTTTCATTTCTGATTTTGTTGATTTGGATGCTCTCTCTCTGTCTTTTGGTTAGTTTGGATAAGGGCTTGTCTATCTTGTTGATTTTCTCAAAGAACCAACTCTTTGTTTCATTAATTTTTTGTATTGTTCTCTTTGTTTCTATTTTATTGATTTCAGCTCTCACTTTGATAATTTCCTGGCATCTATTTTTCCTGGGAGACTTTGCTTCTTCCTGTTCTAGAACTTTCAGGTGTGCTGTTAAGTCACTAGTGTGAGATTTCTCCAGCTTATTTATGTGGGCGTTTAGTGCTATGAATTTCCCTCTTAGTACTGCTTTCATAGTGTCCCATAGGTTTGGATATGTGGTGTCTTCATTTTCGTTGATCTCTAGGAAGTCTTTAATTTCTTTCTTTATTTCTTCCTTAACCCATTGGTGATTCAGGTGGGTATTGTTCAGTTTCCATGAGGTTGTAGGTTTTCTGTAGTTTTTGTTGTTGTTGAAATGCAACTTTAGACCATGGTGGTCTGATAGAACACAGGAGGTTATTCCAATTGTTTTGTATCTGTTTAGATTTGCTTTGTGACCAAGTATGTGGTCGATTTTAGAGAAGGTTCCATGGGGTGCTGAGAAGAAGGTATATTCTTTTTTGTTAGGATGGAATGTTCTGTAGATGTCGATTAAGTCCATTTGAGTCATGACATCAATTAAGTCTTTTATTTCTCTGTTAAGTTTCGATTTGGGGGATCTGTCCAGTGGTGAAAGTGGGGTGTTGAGGTCTCCCACTATTAATGTGTGGGGTTTTATATGTGATTTAAGCTTTAATAATGTTTCTTTTACATATGTGGGTGCCCTTGTGTTTGGGGCATAAATGTTCAGAATTGAGACTTCATCTTGGTGGATCTTTCCTGTGATGAGTATGTAATGCCCTTCTTGATCTCTTTTGATTGATTTTAGTTTGAAGTCTATTTTGCTGGATATCAGGATGGCTACACCCGCTTGTTTCTTAAGACCGTTTGATTGGAAAGTCTTTTCCCAGTCTTTTATTTTTAGGTAGTGTCTATCTTTGAATTTGAGATGTGTTTCTTGTATGCAGCAGAAAGATGGGTCCTGCTTTCGTATCCATTCTGTAAGCCTATGTCTTTTTATAGGTGAATTAAGTCCATTGATATTGAGGGATATTAATGTCCAGTGATTGTTCATTCCTGTTATTTTTTGGTGGTGATGTGTGTGTACTTTTCTTCGTTGGGGTCTACTGCTGTGGCTTTATCTATTGTCTGTGTTTTCGAGGTTGTATCTGACTTCCTTAGGTTGGAATTTTCCTTCTAGTGCTTTCTGTACGGCTGGGTTTGTGGATAAATATTGTTTAAATCTGGCTTTGTCATGGAATGTCTTGTTCACTCCATCTATGACGATTGAAAGTTTTGCTGGGTATATTAGTCTAGGCTGACATCCATGGTCTCTTAATGTCTGCATTACATCTGTCCAGGACCTTCTGGCTTTCAAAGTCTCCATTGAGAAATCGGGTGTTATTCTGATAGGTTTGCCTTTATATGTCACTTGGCCTTTTTCCTTTGCTGCTCTTAATATTCTTTCTTTATTCTGTACGTTTAATTGTTTAATTATTATGTGGCGAGGGGACTCTTTTTGGGGGTCTAGTCTGTTTGGTGTTCTATAGGCTTCCTGTATCTTCATAGGCATTTCCTTCTTTAAGTTGGGAAAGTTTTCTTCTATGATCTTGTTGAATATATTTTCTGTGCCCTTGAGTTGGTATTCTTCTCCTTCTTCTACCCCTATTATTCGTAGGTTTGGTCTTTTCATGGTGTCCCAAATTTCTTGGACATTTTGGTTCATGACTTTGTTGACTTTAGTGTTTTCTTTGACTGATGAATCTATTTCTTCTATTGTATCTTCAACGCTAGAGATCCTCTCTTCCATCTCTTGCATTCTGTTGATTATACTTGCATCTGAAGTTCCCAATCGTTTTCTCAGATTTTCTATTTCCAGCATTCCCTCTGTTTGTGTCTTCTTCATTTTTTCTATTTCCCTTTTCAGGTCTTGGACTGTTTCCTTCATTTGTTTCATTGATTTTTCTTGATTTTCTTTCAGTATTTTATTGTTCTCTTCCAGGACTTTATTGATGTCTTCTAATTTGTTTGCCCTTTCCTCTAGTTGTTTACAGCGTTCTTCACATTTTTTTGTCTTTTCCTCTACACGAGCCTCTAGCTTCTTCATGATGACATTCATAAGGCTATTTTCTTCTGCTTCTTCCAATTTCTGATGTTCAGGTCTAGGTGTTGGAGGAGGGCTAGGGCCTGGTGATGGTGTATTACTATTCATTTTGTTGTATGTGTTTCTGCCTTGACGTCTGTCCATCTCCTTGTGGTTCGTTCCTGGCCTTATCCGCACACTTGGTTCAGAGCTGACAGATTCAGGAAGTCTCTCTCTCTTGTCCAGATGGGAGCTCTCTTGTCCAAATTGGAAGTCCGGGGCAGGATGGAAGCTCTTGTTCAGAAGGGAAGTCCGGGGGAGGATGGGTGCTCTCCTCTCTCTCTCTCTCTCTCTCTCTCTCTCTCTCTCTCTCTCTCCTCCAGATGGGAAATCCACGGCAAGATGGGAGCTGGGGGCCAGCCTCTAAGTCTCAAGAAGAGGCTTGGGGCTCAGGCAGATGGGCATGGGGGCAGGGCGTGGAGACTGCAGGGTCTGCCAGGGGTCTTGGAGAAGGAGATCCTTCCCGGTGGGGCTAGAAGGGCACCTGCCCAGGGACCAGAACCTGGGGCCAAGTTGGGCAGGTCTTCCCCGGAGTGGCTGGTGCCCAGGGATGGGGTCGGGGGCAAGCTAGGGCACTCACCTGTGCTTCAGAAGGGAAGTCCGGGGGAAGATGGGAGCTGGGGGCTGGCCTCTAAGTCTCAGGAAGAGGCTTGGGGCTCAGGCAGATGGGCGTGGGGGCAGGGCGTGGAGACTGCAGGGTCTGCCAGGGGTCTTGGAGAAGGGGATCCTTCCCGGTTGGGGTAGAAGGGCACCTGCCCGGGGACCAGAACCTGGGCCCAAGTTGGGCAGGTCTTCCCCGGAGTGGCTGGTGCCCAGGGATGGGGTCGGGGGCAAGCTAGGGCACTCACCTGTGCTTCAGAAAGGAAGTCTGGGGGAAGATGGGAGCTGGGGGCCGGCCTCTAAGTCTCAGGAAGAGGCTTGGGGCTCAGGCAGATGGGCGTGGGGGCAGGGCGTGGAGACTGCAGGGTCTGCCAGGGGTCTTGGAGAAGGGGATCCTTCCCGGTTGGGGTAGAAGGGCACCTGCCCGGGGACCAGAACCTGGGCCCAAGTTGGGCAGGTCTTCCCCGGAGTGGCTGGTGCCCAGGGATGGGGTCGGGGGCAAGCTAGGGCACTCACCTGTGCTTCAGAAGGGAAGTCCTGGGCAAGATGGGAGCTGGGGGCCGGCCTCTAAGTCTCAGGAAGAGGCTTGGGGCTCAGGCAGATGGGCATGGGGGCAGGGCGTGGAGACTGCAGGGTCTGCCAGGGGTCTTGGAGAAGGGGATCCTTCCCGGTTGGGGTAGAAGGGCACCTGCCCGGGGACCAGAACCTGGGCCCAAGTTGGGCAGGTCTTCCCCGGAGTGGTTGGTGCCCAGGGATGGGGTCAGGGGCAAGCTAGGGCACTCACCTGTGCTTCAGAAGGGAAGTCCTGGGCAAGATAGGAGCTCCCCGCTTGTTTCTTAAGACCGTTTGATTGGAAAGTCTTTTCCCAGCCTTTTATTCTTAGGTAGTGTCAATCTTTGAATTTGAGATGTGTTTCTTGTATGCGGCAGAAAGATGGGTCCTGCTTTCTTATCCATTCTGTAAGCCTGTGTCTTTTTATAGGTGAATTAAGTCCATTGATATTGAGGGATATTAATGACCAGTGATTGTTCATTCCTGTTATTTTTTGGTGGTGATGTGTGTGTACTTCTCTTCTTTGGGGTTTACTGCTGTGGCTTTATCTATTGCCTGTGTTTTCAAGGGTGTATCTGAATTCCTTAGGTTGGAATTTTCTTTCTAGTGCTTTCTGTACGGCTGGGTTTGTGATAAGTATTGTTTAAATCTAGCTTTGTCTTGGAATGTCTTGTTCGCTCCATCTATGATGATTGAAAGTTTTGCTGGGTATATTAGTCTAGGCTGGCATCCATGGTCTCTTAGTGTCTGCATTACTTCTGTCCAGGTCCTTTTGGCTTTCAAAGTCTCCATTGAGAAATCGGGTGTTATTCTGATGGGTTTGCCTTTACAAGTCACTTGGCCTTTTTCCTTTGCTGCTCTTAATATTTTTTCTTTATTCTGTACATTTAGTTGTTTAATTATTATGTGGCGAGGGGACTTTTTGGGGGGGTCTAGTCTGTTTGGTGTTCTATAGGCTTCTTGTATCTTCATAGGCATTTCCCTCTTTAAGTTGGGAAGGTTTTCTTCTATGATCTTGTTGAATATATTTTCTGTGCCCTTAAGTTGGTATTCTTTTCCTTCTTCTACCCCTATTATTCATAGCTATGGGCTTTTCATGGTGTCCCAAATTTCTTGGACATTTTGGTTCATGGCTTTGATGGCTTTAGTGTTTTCTTTGACTGATGAATCTATTTCTTCTACTGTATCTTCAACGCCAGAGATCCTCTCTTCCATCTCTTGCATTCTGTTGGTTATACTTGCATCTGAAGTTCCCGATCATTTACTCCGATTTTCTATTTCCAGCATTCCCTTTGTTTGTGTCTTCTTCATTTTTTCTATTTCCCTTTTCAGGTCTTGGACTGTTTCCTTCATTTGTTTCATTGATTTTTCTTGATTTTCTTTCAGTAACTTATTGTTTTCTTCCAGGACTTTATTGTTTTCTTCTAATTTGTTTGTCCTTTCCTCTAGTTGTTTACAGCGTTCTTCCCATTTTTTTGTCTTTTCCTCTACACAAGCCTCTACCTTCTTCATGATGCCATTTATAAGGCTGTTTTCTTCTGCTTCTTCCAATTTTTGATGTTCAGGTTTAGATGTTGGAGGAGGGCTAGGTTCTGGTGATGCTGTATTGCTATTCATTTTGTTGTATGTATTTCTGCCTTGACATCTGCCCATCTCCTTGTGGTTCATTCTTGGTCTTATCAGCACACTTGGTTCAGACAGAGCTGACAGATTCAGGATGTCTCTCTCTCTTGTCCAGATGGGAGCTCTCTTGTCCAAATGGGAACTCCGGGGCAGGATGGGAGCTCTTGTCCAGACAGGAAGTCCGGGGTAGATTGGGCACTCTTGTCCAGAAGGGAAGTCCAGGGCAGGATGGGTGCTCTCGTCCTGAAGGGAAGTCCAGGGCAGGATGGCAGCTCTTCTCTCTCTCTCTATCTCTCTCTCTCACTCTCTCTATTTCTCTGTCTCTCTCTGGCTCAGAAAGGAAGTCTGGGGCAGGATGGGAGCTAGGGGCCAGCCTCTAAATCTCAGGAAGTGGCTGGGGTCTCAGGCGGATGGAGGTGGAGGCAGGGCATGGAGATTGCAGGTCTGCTGGGGGTCTTGGAGAAGGGGATCCTTCCCAGTGGGGCTAGAAGGGAACCTGCCCAGTGGCCAGAACCTGGGGCCAAGTTGAGCAGGTCTTCCCCGGAGTGGCTGGTGCCCAGGGATGGGGTTCTGGCCTAGCCAGGGCACTCACTTGTGCTCCAGAAGGGAAGTCCAGGGGCTATTAAAATTCTAAAGTGTCCTATGAGCCCCCTAAGCACACAGAGGAGTGTTTGCAAAAGGAGCTCAATAATGCCTTCAGACCACAGTGGAAACATGAGGCAGCCATCCTCCTACACTCAGAGGAATTGCTCTTCCTTCTCCCAGCACTTCAGTCAGGCTGTACTGTATCCTTGTCTAACCCATGGTGTCCAGGGTAGAACATGCAAGAATCACCATTTTGCATCTAATGATCTTTACAAACCTAAGCTGTGAAAGTTCTGATTTGAGTGAGTGTGGATGATGGACATGAGGAATATGCTAACTCTTCTCTATCTCGGACTGGGATTGCCTTGGATGCTATGCACTTTTTAGGCAGCCTTGACTTTTTCCATGCCCAAAGGTGCAAGGAGGTGTCCAGCAAACCCATTCTTGTTCTTCTGCGTTTGTCATGTCCACAAGCTCCCATCTCCCTGGCACCTCACCTCATAGAGCATCATATTTTGACACTTTAGAATATGACAGACCTAAGTTTCAAATCAGCATGGTTGCTGAGAGTTCTTCCCCCATCTGATCCATGTGGGTAAGCACCTTTTGTTGCCCCGGCCAGTGGGGTGTCAACAGGGGGCGACCCACCTGCGGGAGAAAATGAAAGGGATGGGGAGACACGAAGGAAGACAGCAAGACAGTGTTCTGATCAAGCTGCAAATTTTATTCTCCTCAGAAAGGCTTATATAGCATGGGAGGGGGAGGGGCAGGAAGGAGAGAAGGGGTGCACGATGTGCCATATGTGCAGGTAAAGGGAGACATACAAGTCATGAGTGTGTTGTACTAGGTGGTAAGGTCACTCACTGGTCAGGGCCCATTTTTCTGTTGCTATGCTACCTGACCTACCTGACCTGTTCTTTGTCTTTGGGGGCATCTGGTTTAGGGCAGGGGCTTGTTCTCTGGCCTAGCTAGTACTTTTCCATGGTCCATGTTGGTCCCTGACATTTTGTGACAACTGATGTGGACAAGTCCAGAGCAACAGCATATACATGCATCAGAGGATTTTGCCTACATCTTTCCAAGGTCAAAAGCTTACCTTCTGTCCTCAGTGACTTGCTGACTACATAACACACCTGGCAATGTGGATTCTTGGACCATGAACCTCACTGAATCCACCAGTGATGTCTGGCACTGTTACAGCTTTAGACAAAACTTGAAGATATAGCCCTACTTGAGGCATGGCACAATCATGACATTTCATTCACAAAGAGCAGCTTTCTCTGAAATGACATTTAGTGGAATGGTATCCTTTCAGTCTGAGGGTGGATAAGCCCAGCCCAAGAAGGGGTTAGATTGTGACCAATATGTGAAAACCAAAGATTTATGTACACATTTATCCTCTTTTTGATTTTTTAATTTTTATGAAGCAGAGCTGGCAATCTTTTTCATTTCTTGGGTGATCATGAGTTTATTGGGGTGTGGTGTCTGGGTGACAGATGTTGCTTACAGCAGCATAGAAAAACAAAGTCAACCCCACCTGAGTGATGACTCAGAAGAGTTGAATCCCAGGAGATCTATGTGTGGTTTCCACACAGCGCAATAGATCCAAGAGTCTCCTCTTCCCAGCAGTCCACTTTCAGATTTGGCATTTGAAAGAACAGATGTTTGCAGCACAGTGTTAAAGAGAGGCACCCAAGGAGAGGACAAGACACACTCAAGCAAAGAGTCTTCCCTTTACAGTTGCCATGCATCTGGTTTGGGAGGCATCTGGAGTTACATGCTAAGAACCCCTTCTCTGATGGTGAGTGGGATCATGTGTGGCTGCTTATGTGCACTGGATAGAAGTCCACCAGGAATGTAAACAAGGTTCACTGTCTTCCTAGTGAGGTTCCTAGAGCCTTGTATTATTACACCTGGCAGAGGAATAAAGCTGAGCATGCTTAGGCCTGCAGCACAATGGAAGATCTTATAATACTCCCTTTTTAAAACATCTCTCTACAAAAGTAATGTTGTCTTGATGTAAATAATCTGAAAAGACATTATTGTGTTGGAGTTCTTTTTTTCTCTAAGTTTTCTCTTAGTATATACTAATGATCCATAATAATGGGTTTCATTATGACATTTTCAAACATGTGAATGAGGTTTTTGTTCCTTTTCATTCCTCTATTACCCTCACTGTTCATCTTCTCCTTTTTGCTGTCAACTGGTCACTCTTATACTTTATTGTCTTTTAAATAGTTGTTGATCATCCAATCAGTTTGATTAGAGTAACTAATTGGATGAGGGTTTATTTACAGGACTATGGGTGGTTTGCCAGTAGCAATATCACTAAAGGAAATGTATCTTTCCTCTTCAGTATCCATCACCCACCGAGAGATGCTAAGGAAGGGATGGACCTCCTGAGCCTATTGCCCCAGCAACCCTTCATTGCCTGTACATCCTCAGGATTTTGTCCTATGAACAGATTCTTGCCTGATCGCGAGACTTCAGTTGGAGAGTTTCCTATTTCTTTTGCCTCAACATGAGTGCTGGATTATCAGACTTGTTCCACTACACCCTGCTCACACCTATCTTTTAAAGTAATCCTAGGGAGCATGTGTAAGACACTGTTACCTTGATGTCCCTGTGGATTAGCCAGCTCTAGGTGTGGTAGAAGAGGATGTGATACAACTCTGTGTCTTCTTACAGTTGTCTGTGGTTCAGAGTCCAGGTACCTGAACCAAAGCTGTTCAGAAGAGCAGTCATGAATGAGTGCACTAGATATTGTTGACTATAATGCTGAGTGACTATTAGAACCCTAGAATCAGGCCGGGCGGTGGTGGCACACGTCTTTAATCCCAGCAATCGGGAGGAAGAGGCAGGCTGATCTTTGTGAGTTCAAGGCCAGCCTGGTCTACAGAGCAACATCCAGGAAAGACACCACAGCTACACAGATAAACCCTGTCTCAAAAAAAAAAAAAAACAAAAAAAAAGAACCCTAGAATCTACGGGTAAGGGTCTCAGGCTGAGGGAAGTGTGGCTTCCATAGAGTGACTCTGACTAGGCAGGGGATGTGGCTGAATTTGCGAGTTCACAGTAGAATATCTAGGAAGAAGAGGCATCAAGGTTTGCACACACACACACACTGCCCTGGTACTCTCTTGGCTCAGCTTCTGGAAGGACCTGAAGATTATGCTACAGGGCCAGACCACATACTCTTTGCCTTAGAAGACAATTTGCATCTTTGCCCAAGGTCAGACACATTGAAGGGATTCTGGGCCTCTCATTTCAGCACTGTGCTGTGAGGCTGAAGAGCTGGAGAGCTGTGATTCGGTTTTGGGAAAGGAAACTTTCCAGAATCCATTTGAGGGCACGTGGTTAATTTTATGATGAATTTGATGAGTTATAAGATTCCATTGATGTCATAAAGGTGTTAATAATTTCATTGTTATCCAAGTGTCCTCAGCACCAACAACTACAGTCTAACCACAGTCACACAGAGAGAAGGGAAATGTCCCATCTGTCCCTCTGTTCCTGACCATCTGTCTGGTCCTTCTGACCTCCAGGCCCAGCATTCATCCGAGCCCCTCACACTGTTCTGCTCCTAAGTGCTGAGTGTCCTTGGGCATCACTGATCCTGTGTGTGTTACAGGACCACCCTGTGAGCTCTAGTTGAGGCATTGTCCCTCACTGCTGTCTGTCATTATTCATATGCTCCTCCCTCCCTGATCCATTGCCTCCTGACCTCTCAGGTTCTGACCCTGCAGGAGTTGGCACTTCTGACCCTGTTCCCATCTTCCCCTTTCAGAGTCTCATACTGAACACACAGGAGGAGAAGCAGAAGTCCACAGGCTACAGCCTTCAGAAAGTCAGGAAGTTAATGAAATGGCATGATCAGTTAGCTCAGTGGTTCTCACCCTTCCTAATACTGTGACCCTTTCAGACAGTTGTGGTGACCCCCAACCATAAAATTATTGTGTTGCTGACAAGCAGAGAGCTTTCATTATCCGACCTAGACTCTCTACATATATGTTACAGTTGTGTGACTTGGTCATCCTGTGGGACTCCTAGCAGTGAGATCAGGGGGTGTCTGACTCTGTTGCCTGCTTTTAAGACCCATTCCTCCTGCAGGAATGCTTCATCTAAGCTTGGTGGAGGAGGGGATTCCCAGTCTCACTGCAGTATGATATACCAGGGCTGACTGAAATCCATGGGATGCCAGCTGGTGTTTAAAAAGAAAAGGTAGAGGAATGCATGGAGTGGAGGGTAGAGTAGGTGGGGAGGAACAGGGGAGAGGTGAGGGAAGGAAAGTTTTGGTTAGGATTAAAAAAACAAAAATTATTGTAGTGCTACTTTATAAATGCAATTTTTCTACTGTCATGAGTTGTAATGTAAATATCAGATATGTGGGATATGAGATATGGGACCCATGTGCAAGGATCATTTGACAACCCAACCCCTCCCAGAGGGGTCAGATTGAAAACTGCTAAGCTAGCCCCTTAACCTGCGTTTGTGCTGCTGTGGGATGCACTGTGTTTCCCAACAGAAAGCAGTTGTGGGCCTCACCCAGGTAGGAATTTGTACCCAAAAGGTGTAGCTGGGAGCTCAATGGGGCCGAGGAAGATATTGTTACAGGAGACCTGCAGTGACCAGACAGAGGTGAGAGAGTCTGTGCTTATCAGGATGATAAAGCCACCTATCATTTTTCTTTTTTATTGCTCTACCCTCCAGAAGGCACAGCGTGGACTCTGAAGTCATTCTGAATATCAGTCACCCTCACCCCAAACCTCACCCCAAGTCATGGTAACTCCCTTGTCACAGATCCAGCATGGGTGAAGGAGTGGGGAGCAGGAAGCAGAAGGGTGCACTGGAGATTGTGGATCTCTAAGCAGGTGTTTGCAGAGGATCCCACAGATGGAGAAAGCACACATGAAGAAGGACTTGGGCATTGGAAATTTATACCCTGGCACTTAGGCCTGCAGAAGCCCACCCCATGGACTGCTGTATCTCCCTCGAGACTTTGTCTTCTATCTTTTGCTTTTCATTTGTTTCCTTTTCAGTTTCATTTCATTCTTAAAATTTTTTATTTAGAGCTGAGGATCAAACCCAGGGCTTTGTGCTTGCTAGGCAAGCACTCTACCACTGAGCTAAATCCCCAACCACTCATTCTTATAATATTAACTGTCCTTTTTTATTTCTTCAAGGACACATTCATCATTCAAAGGTTTATTGTTCAATCTCCATGAGACTTGTGTATTCTATACTTTCTTTTGCTCTGGGTAGAAAATTTTATTCCATTGTAATAAAATAGGACAAATTATTTCAGTTTTCTATATTTGTCAAAATATGCTTTATATCCTAATATATGACCTATTTTATAGAAAGTTCCAGGAGCTGCTGAAAAGAATGTGTGCTCTGTAGTGTTCAGATGGAATTTTATGTAGGTATCTGTTAAGTCCATTTGTTCTATGATATCATTTTCATCATATTTTTCTGTTTATTTTTCTGTAATTTCCTTAAGTGCCCAACTCCTATTCGTCCCTCTGCCACTCTGTACCCACACTAGTAGCAAGCTCACTGAGATCAAATTTGGTGACATTTAGAGACATGTATATCCACCTGACAAACATTTTTAGGCCCTGTTTTTTCTAACACAGGGACTCTCTGGGCTCTCAGAGCCAATGATAATGCTGAGATACTGGCCTATGAAAAGGAGTTTCAAAGTCCTAGGGAAATCTGCCTGGATACAGAAAGAGTACAGGGTAAAGATTCTGAAGCAGCTCACTATGAATTCCTGGATGAGGTGGTAAGCAACCTTAGACTTCAGGGACACCTGAGGACTGGCTACTCTTGGCTCCTTCTGTCTAGCCCTGAGGTCTAGTGCACCCAGAGCCCAGAACAGTAGACTTTTTTCTTTAGTGGTTTGCAGTGTTCCACTGGCATGGTGCAGCCATGGTTTCACTTGCCTCCTCTAATCAGTAAAGAACTCTACATATTCAATGTCTCCATCCAATACTCTCTCTGTTCCAGACAGTATTTTTGTGTTTTTAACCCCTACTAGGAAAAGATGTTCTCTCTCTCTCTCTCTCTCTCTCTCTCTCTCTCTCTCTCTCTCTCTCTCTCTCTCTCCCTCTCCCTTTCTCTCTCTCTTTCTCTCTCCAACCGAAGGAATGACTGGACTATGTAAGATCCCTCATGTTCAAAATTACAGAAGCAGTTTATTTATGTTACCTGGACAACCTGATGTGTTCTCTTAAGCCTAGGAAGCTGTGCAGCATGACTTGAGGGAAGGTCCCCATGTGCTCTGTCACCCAGTGAGGCATCACTCAGAAGCCTTTTGTGGATGATGATGGAGACCATAGTTAATATGTAGAATGAAAAAGAGTCTCAAATCTGTGTATATTGGACAGTTTTATGTACATATTCATATGAGAGAGAGAGAGAGAGAGAGAGAGAGAGAGAGAGAGAGAGAGAGAGAGAGAGAGAGAGAGTCTGAAAGTTCACAGATATGGTCTAGACATTTAAGCAGGTAGTCTCACTGCAGATCTTCACCTGTCCCTCTTCTCCTCCAAATCCAGGCTTTTCAGCCTCATCCCCAGGTCTGCACTAGAACATCTGATGCAGTTACCTTCCTCCTCCTGGACCCATCTCCAGGAGGTCCCACAAATCTTACCTTCTTAATATCCCTACGCCCACATATTGCTTTATTTCTGACCCCAAATGCAGCAGGCATTCTCTGGGAACCCACTCACAACTTAGACCAGGAAGTAAGTAAAGTTATTGCAGATTTTCACCCCTCCCTCCATCCCTTCAAGTCTAATCCTACAGTATAATCCTCAGCACTGCAGTAGATCTGCTGTGGCCTCAACCAATTCACTGCCCCCATTCCTGGAAAACTAACTAAAAAACACTGCTTTCCTCACTCTTCGAACCCCTTCAGATGCCCCCCCAACTCGAGTCCATTCCAATTCCTAAGATTAAGCTCCCAAGGCGTACAAACACATTTTACCTCAATCCCACTGGCCAAACCTATTGAGCCCCAAAAGGATTTCCTGTGACAACACACACCTAACACACTCTCCTATGAAGAGGAGAAGGCAACAGAAACCAAGGAACAAAATGTCCACCCAACAGAGAAAAGACAAGATATCAGCACTAAGAACTACAATTTTCCCAAACCCAGATGCCTAAATGCCAGTGTAAACACAGAATCAACAACAGCCAGGATAAGATGTCTGCACCAGAGCCTAGCAAACCTACCACAGCAGGCTTTGAATATTTCAACATAGCTGAAGCACATGAAAATTAGTCTGGAGGAATATGATAGATCCTTAAAGTGGAAATGAATAGATCCCTTAAAGAAGTGTATGGAAGCTGGGTGGTGGTGGTGCACACCTTTAATCCCAGCACTCGGGAGGCAGAGCCAGGCGGATCTCTGTGAGTTCGAGGCCAACCTGGGCTACCAAGTGAGTTCCAGGAAAGGCGCAAAGCTACACAGAGAAACCCTGTCTCGAAAAACCAAAAAAAAAAAAAAAAGTGTATGGAAACACAAATAAACAGTGGAAAGAAATGAATAAAAGTTTTCAAGACATGAAAGTGGGAAAAGAATCAATAAAGAAAAACAAACTGAGAGAGATGTGGAAATGAAAAATTAGGAATTGAACATAATCCACAGTCAAGCTTCACCAACAGAATACAAGAGATGGAAGAGAGAATCTCATTCATTGAAGACACAATAGAAGAAATGGATACATGATTAAAGGAAAGATTAAATCTAAAATTATCTTGGCACAAAACTTGTAGGAAATCTGGGGCACTGTCAAAAGACAAAATCTGAGAAAAATAGAATCAGAGGATGAAGAAGATACCCAGGACAAAGAAACAGAAAATGTATTCACCAAAATCATAGAAAGAAATTTACATAACCTAAAGAAGATAATGCCTATCAAGGTCCAAGAGGCATACAAAACAAAAAATAGACTGCATCAGAAAAGAAGGTCCCCTCAGCACATAGTAATAAAAAACAAAGAGAGCATATTAAAAGCCAAAAAGGCAAAAGGCCATGTAATATATCAAGGTAGACCTATTAGAAATACACTTGATTATCAATGGAGACTCTAAAAACCAGAAGGGCCTGGGGAGATGTGCTGTAGAGTCTGAGGCCACAGATGTCAACCATATTAAAATACCTAGAAAAACTTTTTATCACCATAGATGGAGAAAATGAGACATGCCATGATAAAACCAAATTTAAACAATATCTATCTATAAAGCCAGCCCTAAAGACAGTGCTAGAAGGAAGTCTCCAACCTAAAGAGCATGAGTGCATTCAAGAAAATACACGGAATGAGTAATTCAGGCAACTAATAGACCAGGAAAGTCAAAAGAAGAGAAACACACACACACACACACACACACACACACACACACACACACACACACTCACTCACTCACATATACCATTATCACCATCAGCACTACCACTGCCACGAACACCAAAACCGACACCAACAGCAACATCAACAAAATAACAGAAATCAAAAATCATTGGTCATTGCTGTCTCTCAACATTAGTAGTTTTGATTCCCCCCAAAAAAGACACAGATGAACAGAATGAATGGGAAAACAGGATCCATTCTTCTGCTGCATCCAAAAAATACACCCTAACATCAAGGCTAGACATCACCTCCAGGTAAAATGTTGGATAAAAGATTTTCCAAGCAAATAGATCTAAGAAGCAAGCTGATGTGACCATTTTAATAACTGACAAAACAGAGTTCAAATCAAAATGAAACAGAATAAATAGGGAAGGAAACTACACACCCATCAAAAGAAAAATTCACCAGGAGAGCATTTCAATTCTTAGCATCTATGCCCCAAATACCAAGACACACAAGGTCGAAAAAGAAACACTAATATAGCTGAAATCACATTCTGACCCTCACGCACTGACAGTGGGAGACTTAAAACCCATTCTGGAAAATGGACAGACCATACAGACAAAACTAAACAGAGAAATGTGGAAGCTAAATGATGTTATAAACTAAATAGACCTAACAGATATTTACAGAACATTTCTTCTAAACACAAAGAATATACCTTCTTCTCAACACCTCATGACTTACTCCATAATTGACCACGTACTTGGACACAAACCAAGTCTCAACAAATAGAAATAAAAATCAAAATAACACCCTAAATCATATCTGACCACCATGGATTAAAGCAGGATATTAATAACAACAGAAACATAAGGAAACCAAACAATTCTCTACTGAATGAAAAAAGGGTCAAGACAGAATTTGGAAAGAAATTCTGAACTTATTACAATTTGTTACTGTTTGTAACTTACTGAGGTTATGTTTTTTGTTTTGTTTCTGAGATGTGGATCTTGTTTACTTGCCCTGGGCTTATGTAAACCTCTTGCCTCAGGCTTCAAACAACTGAGGCCACAGATCAAACAACTAAGATCCCAGTTTGTAGTTTATTATCTATTGGGAACAGCATTGTTACTTATGAAGGCAATGGGGCTTAGGGAAATCAGGTTTTCTATTGACAACAGACAAATATGGAAAAACATGAAATTGAAGAGAGAGGACATGGAATTTCCTGTAATCAACAATGTCTGAAACTTCTGCTTCATTTGAAGAATATCTGAGGCTTGGAAAAAAGGAGAGAGGATGGGGAGAGGATGATGGGAGGGAGGAAGCAAGGAAGGAGTAAAGGAAGAAAGAATGGAAGGAATAAAGGAAGGAAGAAGCCTAATCACAGTGAAGTGTTAAATTAGATGGAGGAACTTTCAGGCTCACACATCCATATGGTTACAAGAGTATTTATTGAGTCTAATAAAATGTGTCCAGAAGGATAAGGAGAAAGACACAGAGGATTTGTCATACTTGACTGAAAGTGCAAATGCTGAGGTTAGAAATGCTTATGTTAGTGTTGAAACAAATACAGATAAATCAATGGACTTTGTAACCTCAGGATGACCCCATCTTCATTCCAAACACCTTCATTCCTGTCACAGGACACTAAAGTTCTGCATGCTTGACCTGAGCCCCCTTTATCTCCTGGATCTTCTGGGGCAGAGTCTTGGTCCAGAACTGCAGCTTTCTGGCCTTCAGGGCTCGGCCCACAGCAGGCTGAATGTCCAGCTGCAAGTACTGCTCATCATGGGCCAACTCGGGCCAGTATGGAAGACCCACACTGTTTGGGTTGCTGTGGATAGGCCACCAATAGGGAAAGATAAGGTCACTCTCATCCAAGACTTTGTCCCTTGATTTGGGTCAGAGCAGTGGATGAGTAGGCTAAGGGTCAGAGGGTAAAGAAAAACTGGCCTACTGATAGAGAATACAAGTGTCACCCATTGGTGTCTGGTCCATGTGAAGTAAGGTAAGTTATGTAATTTTGTCTCTCCCTCTCAGATGGAAAATACAAAGAACAGTATTACAATACGATGACTCACCCACTAGGTTTCTGTGGGATGACCAAAACTAAAGCTAGAAGGTGTCTGTCTATGTGTGCCCCGGGCTGGAGAAGACTATGGTAGAATTAAGGACCTACACATGCTAATGAGGCACACCCACATGGGAGCCCTGGATGGAGACCCAGACAAAAGGAGTTTGAGGGAGGGGCATATTCTCACCCATGTCTTGCGAAGTTGGCCCAGTACTTCATCATCCTCCTATTCAGCAGCTTCTCATCCTCAGTGAGGTCAACTGTAGACAGAAGGAGACAAGGGTCCAAGTCCTAGCTACCTCATGCAGGTGATAACTCATGCTCTACTATAGCAACTATAGCCTTGACCTGAATAGTAGGCCTGGTTTAAACAATTCCCTTACCACTTAGATTCTAGGATCTATCGAAGCCTCTACTTGAATTCTCTCAGGATCACTCCTACCACAGTGTGTTCTCATTGCTTCTTGCACAAGGTAGACTAGGAACGTTCCTATTCTAACCCTGATACAGTTTTTGTTTGTTTGTTTGTTTTTGCTTTGTATTTTTTTTTTCAGCTCAGAAAAGCTGAACACTTGATCCTGTTCTTTCCCAGAGCCTCAGTTTCCTCAGCTGGACTGAGAACTCAGAAATCCCTCAGGAACTCATCTAGGCCTCCATTCAACTGAAGGAAAACAAGGCAGACTCACCTTTCATGCCCCAAAGGTGGGAGCCAAAGACAAAGACAGCATGATCACCATGGTCAGCCCTCACATGGGATGGCCTGACATGCTTGATGAAGCTGGGCTGGTGCTGGAACTCATAGAAGTAGACAGGCGCATGGGAACCTGGGAGTGAGGACACAGGTTGACATAATGATTTCTCACATGGAGCTTTTTTGCCCAACCTTTGGTGATAAGAAACCTTCCTGTAAGATTATCTGGAATCACGATTGAGTGGTGAGCTCCAGGCTGGAGAACTGACTATGGGAAACCTTTTGTTAAAAAGAAACCCTGGCATTCCCAGATGAGTAGTTGTGATAAGACACCAAGTATAATTATCATGTTTCCTACTCTGGACCTGGATAAGATGCCATTCATTTACTCTAGACATAAGGATATGCTGAGGTAAGTGTATTCAGTTGCCTGGAATCAGAGACCTGTTAAAGACATGTATCATGTCTGGACTCTACAAAACCCATCAGGGACACACAGCTCTGAGCTCTCCTCCCCTAGGTCTTGTTAATGAAGTACTCACGCTGAAAAAGTGCTACTTGGAGTGCAGGGATCACAAACATGAAGTCCTCCAACAACTCCCTGAACTGTGCTTGGAGGGTCTGGGGGTCCTGAACGTCCCCCATGTACTCTTCCATTAGCAGGTCACTACATTCAGGAGGCAGCATCTACACCAGGAGAAATCAGGAAGAGTGATGTAGGGCATGTCCCTGGATAGGTAGACAGCAGCCTCTGAGTAACCAATGTGGTCAGGGATGAAACAGGGTATAGAGGGAAAGGAATGAGCTTTGGGTGAGCCCACACAGAAATACACACATACACTAACATTTATTCTGATCATGCCATCTGACAACAATATATGGGAGCTCTCTTTGTTAGGACAGGATTCAACATTGCTCACCATCTGTGCTGCTGTGCTCTTCAGAATACCTGGCAGGGTCTCTCTGGTTATGTTCTTTATGACAGGATCAAGTCCCTTCAACTACGAGGTAGAGGAGAGTCTTAAGTATAAGATGGGTTGGATCTAGATCAGAGTACCTTTAAGGTCCCACCACCCACCATTTGAGTTTAGGTTCCCAGGGGATTAGAACTAGGTCTTACCATGGGGATTCCCCAGCCACACTCATCACTATCGATACCAATGATGCTGGGGACAGGTTGAAAATCCACAGAGGCCAACAGCTCCCGAGGGTGCCTTGGTAGGAACATCCCATCCACCACACCAGGGATCATAATGAAGGCCTATAGGGCATTAAGGGTCAGTGCTGAAGATCAAACACATAAATATTCTGATGCCCACTGAATATCCACAGTATTTCCCTATTTCCTATCTCATCTCAGGGTGCTATGCTCACTCCAGAAGAAACAGGACATCAAAATTATCCTATCTTGTTCTTTTTGCACACAGTACTAAAGGACGTCTAACCATAGAGGCAAGTTAACTGGTTTGAGTAGTAAGTACTGGCAATCCCATTCCTGGTGACCAGGTCCTCTAATCCACACAATTCTCCCAACCTGGTTGATAGCCAGAATTTCTGCTTCACTCTTATCTCGTAGGCAGTGCACCAGGGCCTCTGAGTCCTTGGCTTCACATCCAGACAGGTTGGCAACCATCTGTAAAAAGCACAGATAATAGTTATCTCATCCCTCTCAGAATGGAGCAGAATTTCCTGGATTCCAGTAGATGTCATTGCCCCAAACACCACATCCTACTGTTTGTTGGGTATGAAAGACTTAAATGGATTCGTTCACATTTTCAGTTGCAATGGAGGTGACAGCTGGGAAAGGGACCGTTCTACCTGCATGTTTGTT
Source organism: Peromyscus eremicus (assembly GCF_949786415.1). Lineage (NCBI taxonomy): Eukaryota > Metazoa > Chordata > Mammalia > Rodentia > Cricetidae > Peromyscus > Peromyscus eremicus. Next base: position 104,097,384 of record NC_081420.1, read on the forward strand.
TTGTTGTTGATTTGTTTATTTTTGTGTGTGGTGTGTCATGTTGTGCCTGTGAAGGACAGAGAACACCTCAGGTGGCACTTGTCACCTTACCCCTTGTTTGTATTATTCTACACTGGCTTCCTGAACTATGACCTTCCAGGGATTCTACTGTCTCTACTTCCCATCTGTCCATAGGAGCACTGGGTTTACTAATGCATATTATCACCTCTAGACTTATGTGGGCTTTGTGGATTTGAACTTAGGACCTCACATATGCACAGCAAGTATTAATACCAGCTGACAATTTCCTTCAATCCTTATGTCCTGGTTAGATTTTTTTTTTTTTTTGTCAAATTGACACAAGCCAGGGACAACTGGAAAAAGGAACTTCAACTGCGAAAATGCCTCTATCAGATTGGTCCATAGGTGAATCCGGGCTTTTTTCTAAAAGTGACTGATGCAGCAGGGCCCATACCACTATGAGCAGTGCCACTCATGGGCAGGTGTGCTGGGCTGTATGAGAAAGCAATCTGAGGAAGTCGTGGGTAACAGGGCAGTAATCAGTGTTTTTTTCCTGGCATCTACTTGAGTTCTGGACTCCAGGTACCTTTCTGAGGGTCTACTCTGATTTCCCTTCAAGTTGCACTATGAACTGTAAGCTGTTATAAACCTTTTTCTTACCACATAGCTATTGGCCATGGTCTTTATCACAGTAATAAAAAGCAAACTTAGAAACCATGCACATGTATTTTTGCCAAATATGGCAGCCACTGTGCATAGCTTTTCTGTTGTATATCACACTCAGCATATATAAACCAGAAAGGGATGGATTCTAAATTTTATGCCTTTTAGAAATTAATAGAATGAAGCTATTTCTCATGATCCTTGTTCCCCAACTAACAGAATACCAAAATACTACAGGCAAGGACTAAAGCAGCAAAGTAATAGATAGTAGTGTAGAGTGCACTCACTGTGTAGACCACCTCAGATGTGTCAGAGATAAGGTCAGGCAGCAGGGCCACTCCACTCTGCATAATGGCTCCATGGAAGAGTCCTTTGGACATGGGAGACACAACAAGTGAAGACACACTTGTGCCACCTGCTGATGCACCAAAAATAGTGACCCGGCCAGGGTTGCCTCCAAAGTAGGCGATATTCTGCTGAACCCAGTGTAGGGCAGCCACTTGGTCGAGGTAGCCCCAGTTGCCTCTGGCGTGCTGGTCTCCAGTGCTGAGAAGTGGCAGGAACAGGAATCACAGGTCTATCCTTATTCTACTCAACCCCATTGTGCAGCCCAGTTCCAGAATTACCTGAAGAAGCCAAGGATACCCAAACGATACTGGATAGCAATGATTACTATTTCTTCGGTAGCTGCTAGTTTGGATACATCACTCATGGAAGCCATTCCAATAACAAGTGCACCACCATGGATCCATACCATCACCTGGAGAAATCAACACAGATCTCAGGAGCCCCTCATGCAGCCCAGCTGCTTATTAGATTATAAACATTTTTATGTCTATGCAGGTTGATTTACATACAGATATCCTCAGGATTTCAGGATATGCTCTACAGATGATTACTCTAGGCCTATAAGCACATTTCCATTTCTTCTTCTCCAAACAGAAAAATCTCAGCATGAATTAGTGGATCTAGATCACAAGTAATGTGGTCATTACTCTTAGACCCATCAAAGTAGAGAAAAGAGGAGTATTTTGAAGAGTGTCTTTCTTGATTGCTAGAGTCATCAGATCCCATTGGCAGCTGGAAATTTTGATGACCATTCTAGAGTGGGTCTGCCAGGTTCAAGTCAGTAGAAGAATTCTTGATTTAATCAAAGACCTAGAGCCTGTTACCGTTAGATGCCCAGTGCTCTGTGTCACACACCAGGTTTAAGCAGTTTACCATGGCTGGGGTGACATTCTTGAACCCAATAAGGTAAGAATATTAATCAGGGTCTAAATTACAGTGTTCAGAATTACTTTGTCCCTTCCAATCTCCCTGAGAAAGAAACTTCCTCTTCCCAAGCTAACCACAGTCTAAGACACTCACAGGTAAGTTAGATCCTTCATGGGCATGAGCTGGTGTATAGATGTTGAGATACAGGCAGTCCTCGGACATAGAAGTGGGAGGCATGTTCAGATTCATCATTTTCACAACCTCATTATTCATCATATCAGTCTGCAGACACCTGGTGAAAATGGAAGACAGTTAGTTCAGGACATGTGATAATCAAACCTAAGGCTGAGTTTGCACATTCTCTCAGCCACCTTCAGCTACTGCTTTCCATGATGCCCTGATAACTAACATGATTCCTCTCTAAAGTCCCTTCCCACCAAGGTAGTGTCCTCAGGCTCTGTGGAAACGCAAATAGAGCAAGACATTCAGGGAGACCTCTGGTCAGATAGTAATATCCTGAGCGCAGTAGATGAGACTGCTGGCAGTCTCTATGAAAATGATTTCTTTCATGTACTATCATTCATCACTTCCATATTATTTAAATCCTGGTGTGGCAATTAGTTTTGACTGTTGACTTGACACAATGTAGAATCTACTGGGAAAATAATCTTAATGAGGGATTGTCTAGATCAGTGAATTACAACTTTACAAATTCTTGGCCCTTTAACACAGTTCCTCATGTTGTGGAGCCCTCCAATGAACTATTCTGTTGCTACTTCATAACTTTAATTTTGCTACTGTTATGAATAGTAATGTAAATATATGATATACAGAATGTGTGATATTCAACCTCTGTGGGATAGCACCCACAGGTTGAGTACCACTGGCCTAGATCCTGTTGGTCTCTAAGCATGTCTATGGCAAATTATCTTGATTCTGTAAATTGAGATAGGAACACTTGTCTATTGTAGGAGGTACCATTCCCTAGGAAGTCGCTTGTGAGCTGTATAAGAATGGAGAGAGTAAGTGAAGCATTAGTAGGAATGCCTATGTCTGTAGTGATATGTAAGTAAAGCCTTTATGTCCAGCTTTAAGTGAAATGCACAGTAAAGCCTTTGTGTCTGAATTTGAGAGAACTGTTTCAGCAAAGCCTTTGCTATGTTTGAGTTAATCAATAGAGGCTCAGAAATTGTTTTGGGACTGTTTAAGCTTTGAAGAAATGTTTCTCTGGAGAGTCTGTGATTTGCTGATACTTGAGAACTTGGAGCTACACTGACCTTGGTTCTAAGACAGTCCTTGTAGACAGACCTGGCATTCTTACATTTGATTACATCTTGCTATAATCAAAAGGGACTTAGACATATGTGGGTTGTCAGTTCTCGTGAGCAGCAAGAGAAAGATGACTTTGGTAGTTGGAACCTTTCCCAGCTACAATTATCATTTTGTATTTTTGAATTAAATAACTGGAGGGAGGTAACTGAGGGTCAGTCTTTTAAAAAAGTGTTGTATCCCTCTGCTCCTTCAGAAAATGAAGGCTTGGCATCTTAGTGAGCTTCTCTCCCTACTGCAGCACCTATGACCCAACATCAAACAATATGTTTTCTTTAGGGTTTCTTCCTTATTTGGGATGTGATGTGTCCAGCTCTCTTGAATTTCTGCCTCTGTGGTTTTTCACCTATGGTTGATTATAACCTAGAATTGTGATCCTTAGTAAAATCTTTCTTCACCATGTTGCTTTTGTCAGTGTACTCCATCACAGCAACAGAAAACAAACTAAGACACTTGGGTATTGGGAATCTGTGGCCACGTAGGAACTACAGGGATGAATGTACAATACCATATGGTAGTGAGACATTCTCCATCTCACTCCAGACTCTTAAGGTTTCTCCTTCTTCCACATAGTCTCCAGATGAAAGCATGTGTACTTGTTCCTACTCAATGACACATGGACAATGGATGGTCACAGTGACTGTGAAGAATGGCTTTAGTCTCTCTCCTCACTGCAGTACCTGCAGCTAAATCCCTACGAGTGCCAAGTTCTGACCCAGGCGCCTGGCACAGTTGTTCTTCTCTAATCCTTAGCACATTCATCAGAAACTTGCCTGGGAGACTGCCCTCAGCACAGATGGAAAACTGCTATAGAGCTGAGATGGAGGAGGCATTGTAGGCCGCAAGTCCCCTGGGCCCCAGAACTTACATGGCTGGATGGGAGGTTCCATCTCTCACACCACTCCATGGCTCAGGGGCCTCAGGGGGAGCAAATCGCAGTGGTCCTATGGGTGGCTTGGCAAAGGGAATTCCCAGGAAGCTATAGACACCAACTTCACTGTCTTTCACATGGACAAGGCTTCCTCTCACCTGCCCTGTGTGTGTGTTCCTGATGGGGCTGGATGAGTCCTGGCCTGTAAGTGGAGACATGCCATCAGTTGGGACACTTTGGATTTCCTGCCTCGTTGTCATTGTGGTACAAGGGGAATGTAATCCCTGTTCTCCCAGTTCTGCTGTGGGATGTGGAGATGAGGTCTATGGATTACCTAGAGCTTGAAACCTTGACATTAGGCCCTCTTAAAATTTGACAGGGCACTTCCCTAGTCAACAAAATGACAGTCTCAGAACCACTTGGAATTATGAAAGAAATATTGTCATTATCCACCGCCAGAAGGAGCACTAGCCACAGCCACACAGAGTTGGGATATGTCCCCGTAACTCTTCTGTCCATGCTGGCTTCTCAGTACATGGTGTTCTTACACAGCTCTGACCACACATGTACCACAGGGCCTATCATGTGGGCTTCTGTGGAGGCATTAGGGGCATGTATAAATCCACACTATCATCTGTCATCTCCACCAGCTCCTTCCTTTCTGGTGCTTCCCTGCTACAAGCTCAGCCTGCAAATCTGCAGAACTGGGACAGTTCTGACCCTGGTCCCCTCTGCTCACTTAGACGGACTCACCATGTGCGTGGAGGAGAAGAAACAGAAGCCCACAGGTCACAGCATACAGCCAGTCAGGAAGTCTATCAAGTGGCATGTTGAATCCTAGGCCCAAGTCTGTGCTGCTACACGATGACACTCTAATAACAACAGGAAACAGACAGGTAGGCCTTGCCCAGGCAGGAATTTGTACCTTTCAGGTGTAGGTGTGGAAATTTATTTGAGTTGGACAAAGTTCTTATTGCAGGAGAACTGATAAGGCAGAAGCCACAGGAAGCCAATAGCAGGCAGAGAAAAACCACCTATGCAGTCTCTGCTCCTTCCCTGGCCTCTGGGGTAGACACTGCATGACATCTGAAGTCCTTCTGGAATGCCAGGATCCCTGTCCTTGAACATGGAGTCACCATAGTGCAAGGGCAAGAGCTCTAAGTGTGTCCTTCATCCTCAAGACTCCTCTGTGCTGTCAGGACTTACAGAGTAGTAAGTCCACCCTGAGGGTCCCTTGTCCTTATGGTGATCTTAGGATCTGCAGGTCCCCTCCCTGTCAGGTCATGCTGGTTTCTTTGACAGACACTGAAATTCTGGCTCCTCTTGCTGTGTGTGCAGCAGTTCAATAAACTCTTAAGGCCCTAGTGCAGTTGTTCTCAGGTCTCTAATGCTGTGACTCTTCAGTACAGTTCCTCATGTTGTAGTGACCCTCAAAGAAAAAAAAAGTTATTTTACTACTTCATTACTGTACTTTTGCTACTCTTATAAATCATAACGTAAATATCTGGTATTCAGGATATCTGATATGTGACCCCTTAAGTGGCCATGACCTACAAGGTTGAGAAGCACAGCCCTAGTGGGCATCAGCAAGAATCATGATTTTGGTGAAGTCCTAGGGTTGGCCCTCAAGGCAATGAATGAAACCTGTAAAAGGTAGTATTTTAGGATGGCACAGGGGTGTGATATGTAGGGGGATTAGGATCATCAGGATCTAGAAGATGGGGGATAGAGCCCTTTAATGACAGAGAGAAAATGCTTTAGAAAAACAGAGAGACAGATCGAGGACCGTTCATCACCTTTGTATAATGGAATATATTATGAGAGAATGTTTTTAACAGAGGGCCTAGAAAAACATTAGGGACAACAATAAAGTCAGAATAATTTAATAATCCAAGAGATGAAGGAGAATGATTGTGTCACAAGGAATCAAAGTGTTCATGGGGATCTGTGGAAGTTTGAAACAGCCTTCCTTACATGGACAGGTACTCAGGGAGACAGGGATAGGATGCTCTTCTGGTCATTTCTGGACCTTCTGATGCTCCGATCCCACTTCCAGGACACACCTGACAGTCATATTCACAAACGTATTCACAGATGTCCAGAGGATGTGAACAAGAAACACATAGTATCTTGAGGCTCTACAGGGGAGGTGGGGAGAAACTTCAACCAATTCCAACAACACACAAACACAGAGGCACATACAGACACACACACAGACACACACACAGACACACACACACATAGGCACACATACTCACACACAGACACACAGGCGCACACACACACTCACACACACACACAGAGGCATACACACACTCACACACACACACACACACACACACATAGACACACACTCACACACACACACTCATACACACACACACACTCACACACACACACTCACACACACACACACAACATTGTCTGTGCCAGCACTGACGTGAGAGCTGCTGAGAGAAGCACAGATGTGACCTGCACACAAAATGGCGGCTGCTGTGGTGGGATCAGGAAATGAGGAGATGACACAAAGTCTCCCACTGACCTAGACAACCTCCGTGCTCTAAGTGTGGACATTGGGTGAAGATAAGTGTTTGGACTCCATGGGATTGTTAACTCTTCTTTACCTCAGAAAATGTCCTGACTGGATGCTGTGCAGTCTTAAGCAGTCCTGATCCTCTCTGTCTGAGAGTGCAGGGAGGTGTCCAGTGAGACCCTCCTACTGTGTGTGTCATCTCTACCAGCTCCCACCTCCTCATCACCTCCCCTCCCACAGCACCACGTTCTCACACTGCAGAATTAGGCAGACCCCATGAGTTGCAACAAGAAAAGTTAAGAGCCCCAAATCAGCCTAGTGACTCTTCTGTGTCACCCTCCCCATCTGACCCACATGAATCAGCATCTTTGGTGCCATCTTTGTGGATGAGGACAGGGCAGCAGCCACTCACAGCCACACAAGTGTAAATTTTCGACAGTTTTGTGAGTCAAATGCTCATCCTGTCCCCTGTGACTTGCTGCCTATACACAAGACTTACCACAGAGCATCTCTCTCCATGTGTCTCACTGATGGCTCCTGCCTGTGATGCCTGACAGTTATTGCAACAGACAAAACCCATGGAAATGGTCCTGTTTAGAGCCTGCCTATACCAACAGTGCTTTATCTTCAAAGAAAACCTCACAATTAAACCCTGTGTAATCGAGCAACATTTCTTTCGGGCTGGAAGTTAAAAGCCATATTCCAGACCAGGAGTCATTGGTGAAAATCACATTAGATGAACACATGTTTTCTTTTTCTTCTTTTTGTATTTATTTTGATTTTTGAGAAAGAGCATTGTATGTAGTCCAGATGGCCTGCTATCTCAGCTTCTCACGTTCTGGGTTTATAGGTGTGTCACAAAACATGCAGCTATTATATTCCTTCTAACTAATCCTGGACATTCTCTCCTTTTTTTGTTTTGTTTTGTTTTGTTTTTATCAAGTTGGGATTTCTCTGTGTAGCTTTGGAGCCTATCCATGGAACTCACTCTGTAGCCCAGGCTGGCCTCGAACTCATAGAGATCGCCTGCCTCTGCCTCCCGAGTGCTGGGATTAAAGGTATGTGCCACCACCGCCTGGCAAATAAAATCCCCTGCATATTGTTCTGTAGCTTTCTCTTTTTTTTTTTTTTTTTTTGTCCGGAGCTGAAGACCGAAGCCAGGGCCTTGTGCTTGCTAGGCTACTGAGCTAAATACCAAAATCCTCCTGGGCATTCTCTCTAAGCCTCCACCACTCTGATGTTCCCATGGATGACAAAGGCCAGGATGAGAGAGAAGTCAGAATACACTCCCTCCTTCTTACAGTTGTCACTGACTCTGAGCCCAGGAATCCATAGAAGGGATATTCCACACAGCAGCCACAAGTGAGTCAGGCAGATCTTTATGCATGGAGATCCCTCCTGACCTCCCTGAGCCTGGTGCCCCAATGCAGGGATCACGAGTGAGGTGAGTTCAGTGGATCTGACTAGGGAAGCTCAGGGAGAGGTCACAAAGTTTTCACTATCAGATTGCAGAGGCCTAGGAGGAAGTCAACAAGGTTCACACTAGGAGAGTATAAGTGCAGCACACACACCCTGGGCATGAAGCCATTCTGGCTCAACTTCTGATAAGGGTCTATGAGTTGCTGATAGGCCCAGAGCACACATGCCTTTCACTCTGGATCCAACCTGCCCTGGCCCCAGCGTAGGTACATGGTGAAGTGAACCCAGGAACCACTAAGGTCAACTGAAGAATGTGGGGCACCAGGAATTTCTGTATGCTTCAATAACTTTATACCTTTTGATGGCTGCCAGGCCACTGTTCTGTCCTTGGGGCTGACACACTCAGAGATCTCTGACAGCATGAATGTATTATATCATTATTATCCACAAGTCCAATAGCAGCCACACATACAGAAGCACTGAGGGAAAAAATCCATCTGCTCCTTTATCCCCTGATCTACAGGTCCAGCACAACTCAGATCCCCTACTACTGAGCTGGTTCCTCAGTATGGATGACCTCCACCTGTATAGTGATGCTTTGCTTGGCAGAAGGCTACCCTGTGGGCTTTGGTCTGGGCATTTGGAGTCAGTTCTCTCCTTCCACAACGTGGGTTCTGGGGTTGAACTCTGGCCACCAGCTCAGAGGCAGGCACCTTTATCTGCTTAGTGATTTCAAAGGCCCTGGTAAGGGAATTTGGGGACAAACATTTCCTACAATTTCTTCTGATATGTCTACGAGTTACTCTCTCTCTGTAGTCTCAGCCCCTGACTCTGCAGAACTTACCAGTTTAATCTAAGGTTCCCTATGTCCCCTTAGGAGTCTCCCCTGAATGAGAAGAAAGAGAAGCAAGAGCCCATAGGCCACAGCATTTAACCAGTTAGGAAGTTAGTAAAATGACATGATGGACTCCTAGGCCTGACTGTGCTACAGTGAAGTGCACTGTTTGTCGTTGACAGAAAACAGAATATAGGTATCTTGCTCAGAAAGGAATTTGGATCCAAAGTGGAGTAGGTGGAGAGTTTACTGGGACAGGGATAGGTCATTGATCTGACAAGGTAGAGGTTACCAGAGCCAATGGATAGCAGAGAGGGCCAAGCCACATTTTCCATTCCTGCTTCACCTTTAGCCTCTGTGGAAGGTACAGCTGGGCTTCCAATGTAATTCTAGGACACCAGCAACTCTTCCCTTTCACCTGGCATCACTCCATTCACAGTTCTTTCAGTAACAAGCCCAGGGCAGGTGTTAGGGTAGAGAGGAGGCTGCAGAACACTGAAAATGGAAATATCAGGAGGACTTTTCTAGTAGATGCATGTTCAGGATGTCACACATGAAGATCAGAGAACGGGATGCAGCTCTGAGAAAGGTGACATGGATAAAAGAGACCTGCATGTATGTCCCCACCACCCTGCACACTGCTCCCTGCTTTCAGGACTTACAGTTTCCTGAATCCATATTTAGAGTCTCTCATCCATTGAAGTCATGATTTTAAGTCTACACATCACCCTCCTTGCTCAAACACAGCTGTTTCATTGAAACACACTGCAAACCTGGCACCTCTGAAGTACATATCCTCTACACACTCCATCTCCCTACAGCCTTACTTTCATGGCCATCTCCTACACAGACCAAGTTCATAGTCCTTTACCTACTCAACAAATATATTCTTTTTAATTTAATTTTTTGTTATTGTTTTTGTCTTTTTAATTAAGAATTTTTTTATTCATTAAACATACTAACCACAGATCCTCCCCTCATCCCTCCTCCTGCCTCCTGCCTCCCAGCCTTCCCTCCCACCCCACCCCCATCTCCTCCAAAAAGGTATGGCCTTCCATGGGAAGTCAGCAAAGCCCAAAACATTCAGCTGAGGCAGGTTCAAGCCCCTCCCACTGCATCAAAGCTGGGCAAGGTGTCCCACCATAGGCAATGGGCTACAATAAGCCATTTCATGCACCAAGGATAGATTCTATTCCCACTATTAGGGGTCCCTCAAACAGACCAACCTACACAACTGTTTTACCCATGCACAGGACCCATTAGAGGCTCCACAGCTGTTGATTCATGGGTTCCCACAAATTTTATTTTATTTATTCATTAAATTAACATTCGTTTCATTTTTTTTTGTTTTATAATTTAATTTAATTTTACATATCAGCCACGGATTCCCTTGTTCTCCCCCTTCCCACCCTTGCCCCCAGGCCACCCCCCATTCTCATCTCCTCCAGGGCAAAGACTCCCCTGAGGATTGAGTTCAACCTGCTAGATTCAGTCCAGGCAGGTCCAGTCCCCTCCTCCTAGGCTGAGCCAAGTGTCGTTGTATAAGCCCCAGGTTTCAAAGAGCCAACTCATGTACTGACTACAGGACCCGGTCTCACTGCCTGGATGCCTCCTAAATAGATCAAGCTAATCAACTGTCTCACTTGTCCAGAGGGCCTGATCCAGTTGGGGGCTCCTCAGCTATTGGTTCACAGAAATCCACAAAGATACCCCCACAATAGACTGCTGGCAATGGTGGAGAGACAGACCGAACTGACCTACTCTGGTGATAGGATGGCCAAACACCCTCACTGTCATGCTAGAAATACGATCCAATGACTGAGGGAACCGGATGCAGAGATCCATGGCCAGGCCCCAGATGGAGCTCCAGGAGTCCAATTGGTGAGAAAGAGGAGGGTTTGTATGAGCGAGAATTGTTGAGACCAAGATTGGAAAAAGCACAGGGACAAATAGCCAAACGAATGGAAACACATGAACTATGAACCATTCTTTTCTTTTATTGCTGGAGGTTGAGAGAGTATACAGCAGGTGACAACTAGTATTCAATGAGTTGACCCAACAGACAAATAACTCTCTGATGGTAAGCCCTATGTGGTAAGGGCCATGGATTCAACTGTAAATGCTTCTATCTGTAGTTTTTCTCATGTGTCATTACTTTTCTTCCCTGAAAAAAATAGCTATGGGTATGTTTCCACTGCTTGTGTGTTTATCTCATGAAAATATTCCATCTTTGGGCACACATATAGCTGTGGATGGTCAGGAAGATGATTTCTACTTATGCTGTATTATTCTGATGAATAGAAATAATACCAGGATATTTTTCATTCTCAGACTAACATAGGAAAATAACTGTATCACAGCTACAAAGACAGCTTTCCCCACATTTAGCTAAGACCTCAGAATATATCCAAAATGTGTTTTATATCTTAATATATGACCTATTTTATAGAAAGTCCCAGGAAAGGCTGAAAAAATGTATATTCTGTAGTATTTGGATGGAAAATTATGTAGGTAGCTGTTAACTCCATTTGTGGAAAATTATGTTGGTAGTTGTTAACTCCATTTGTTCTATGATATCATTTAAATCACTTTTTTATGTTTCCTTTTTTGTGTTTGTGGTTTCCCAAAGTACCCATATACTATTCATCCCTCTGACATTCTTTACCCACACTAGTAGCAAGCTCCTACTGAGTTCAAATTCAGAGACATTTAGAGACATGTATACCCACCTGACAAACATTTTCAGGCCCTGTTGTTTCCAACAATGGAACTCTCTGGGCTCTCAGAGCCTATGATAAAGCTGGGATACTGGCCAATGAACAGGAGTTTCAGAATCCTAGGGAACCCTGCCAGGATACACAAAGAGTACAGGGTAAAGATTTCAAAACAGCTCAGAATGGTAAGCAACCTCAGACTTTAGGGACATCTGAAGACTGGCCAACCTTGGCTCCTTCTGTGCAGCTCCCAAGTCTACAGTACCCACAGCCCAGAGCAGTAGACTTTCCTCTTTAGTGGTTTGCAGTGTTCCCACTGGCATGGTACAGCAATGGTTTCACTGCTTCCTCCAATCAGTGTAGAGTTCTACAGATTCAGTATCTCCATCCAATACCCTCTGTGTTTTCAGCCCCTACTAGGGAAACATGTTCTCTCTCTCTCTCTCTCTCTCTCTCTCTCTCTCTCTCTCTCTCTCTTCTACATAAGGAGTGGCTGGGTAAATAGAAGTTCCTCCAAGTTCAAAATTATGGAAGCAGTTTATTTATATTACATGGTAACTCTGATGTGCCCTGTTAATCCTGGGCTGCTGTGTAGCATAACTTGGAGGAAGGTCCCCATATGCTCTGTCACCCAGTGCACCATCATTCAGAGGCCTTTAGTTGGTGACAGAGCCAGCCATAGTAAACACATACAATGAAGAGGACTTTCAAATCTGTGTGTGTGTGTGTGTGTGTGTGTGTGTGTGAGAGAGAGAGAGAGAGAGAGAGAGAGAGAGAGAGTTCACAGACACAATTTAGCCAGGAAATCATAGATCTTCATGTCTTGCTCTGCTCCTCCAACTCTAATCCCCTCAGCCGCATACCCAAATCTGCACCAGAACACCTGCTGCAGCCTCCCTTCCTCCCCCTGCACCCATCTCCAGGGGATCCCACAGATCTTCCCTTCTTAAAGTCCCAAACCTCACCTATTGCTTTGTCCCAGACCCCGGCTGCAGCAGGCATTTCCTGGGAACCCACAGGTCACTGGGACTGGGGAAGTAAGTAGGCTTTTTACAGATCTTCAGCTCTCCCTCCATTCCTCCAAGTCCAGTCCCCCAGTGCAATCCCCAGCACTGTAATAGATCTTCTGCTGTGGCCACTCCTCATTCACTGCCCCTATTTCTGGGGGGCTAACTAAACAGATCCTGCCACAGTGATGCCCAGGCCAGAGATGCAGCTGAGGGTCATGTCTGTGTCCATGGCCCTACTGCAGTCAGCGTATGTGTTGATGTCTGTGTCCCATGTTACCATAGCAGGCCAAAGGAACTATGCATGATGAAATCAGAGGGCCCTGCTGAGCCATCCCTGCCCTTCACTGGCCCTAGGAAAGCTGCCCCTGCCCCTCAATGGACACTGCAGCAAGAGAGCTGGCCCCAGCCTTCACAGGAGAGCTTGTCTCTCACATTCAGAGAGATGGCCCCACCCCTCACCATGGGTATGAGAGCACTGGCCCTGATGGCATGAGTGTGAAAGAGCTGGCTTGATGCCTTACCTGAGGGGGGTGGTCCCAGTGGCCTGCACTGACCATCGCAGCTGCCACCCAGGCCCACATCCCGTGCCTTGTGCTGGCCCACCCTAACATTTACCCCAATTATGTCCTGTTGGTGTATGTGAAGAGACTGGTTCTTGTAGTAGGTAGCCATTTCAACTTTGATCTGGAAGTTCCAATCCCCATTGAGACTTCAGCAACTGTCACATCTACAAGGTGGGGCCAAGGGAGGAGCCTGGTGACCTGAGATCTGGATGGGCCAGCACTCTCTCTGTTCAGGGACCCTGAACGGTGGAGGTGGACCAAGCAGAGCTCCAGAGAACACCACTGGACGGCGATACACCTTCCCCAGACCCCACGACCTACCTATCCCTTACTTTGTAAGTTACACCATTAAATAAATCTCCTTTTAACTATGTGGAGTGGCCTTAATAATTTCACCAATATCTGGCACTCACGTGGGGCAAATTCTAAAGGCCTGGTGGCTCCCACCCTCAGCCTCCTTCCCGGCTGGCAGGTACCTAAACCCACCTGCAAAGTTCCATATAACCAAGGAACACCTAAATGGTTCCATTCCAGTTCTATTCTAGGAATGAACTAGGGTCTCAGTTCCCTAGCTTAGCCCCCAGACTAAGTGAAAAACTGCTGTGGGTGAGTTATTCCCCTGCTCCCAGAGTGTCGGCTCCAGGCTCAGCCATCTGGATTCCTGCCTTTAGTTGTGGTCAGCCAAGGTCACCAGCAGGCCCTGCTTTGGAGTTGTACCAATGCCACCTTCTGACTGAAAAGTCCTACTACACCCCCAGAACTGCAGAAAGGTAATATAGGCAAAGGAGTGTCTTATTTCAAGTAAAAGTACTTGATAATTTTATATCTTAAAATTGACTAACAAATTTTGAGTAATTCTTGTAATATGGCCGACAACATTACCCCACAAGAATTTAAAAACCTTTTTGCCTGTATGATGAATGACATCTTCCTGGAAATATACGACCTTCCTAAGGCATATCTGTACCAATTTGGCATTCATCGTAATAATTCACACAGTGTTCAAACACTGGTTTAATAACAAGAACAAAAATGAGTCATTATTGGGACTGATACAGGCTTTAATACATAGCAATGAAGGATTACAGAAAAAGATTCTCTTTCTGGAATCTGCTTTAAAAGATAGCAATGAAAACTTACAAAAAAAGAGTCTCTCTCTGGAATCTGCTAACCAGGATTTACAGGCTTTCAAAAATAGCAATGAAGGCTTACAGAAAAAGGTTCTTTCTCTAGAATCTGCTAATCAGGATTTACAAAGCAGGCTTGTACCCAAAATTGATTTTATTGATAATAAATATGAATATTTAATGGATAGAACACTAACTCTCCAGAGTGAAGTTGTGGCTACTCAGACAGTATATAAGGAAGAAAGATTACCGTTAATTGATAAGATAAGGTCCATGGAATCATGTATTTCAGAAGAACATAAAAACTTCCATAATTCCATGAGAAATCTGGAATCCCTTGCAAGAGAGGAGGTTTACTCCCTAGAAGAGACCCTAGGTGCTCGTTTGCAAGCCCTGGAGGAAACTCTCAATAAACATGACAAGGAACCTAAAAGCAGAATGGCAAGACCATAGAGGTTGTAACATCTCCAAATGGCTCTCATACAATGGCTTATCCTGTTCTCACCCATGAGAAGCCAGCAGATGACACACACCCCGAGCCATATATGACATATACATTACAACCAATTTCAACAAGGGACTTTAAAAATATAAAGGAAGCAGTAGTTACATATGGGACACACTCCACATACATAAAACAGATGTTAAATTCGTGGTCTACCTCACATAGAATCATTCCAGATGACTGGCATCAGTTAATTTCAGCTGTTCTAGAATACATCCAGCAGTTACAGTGGAAAAGCTGGTTGAGAGAAGAGGCAAAAAATTTAGAACAACAAGGTAAAATCAGAGGTTTTGTGATCTCCCAAGATCAAACACTTGGTGAGGGATGTTTCGCTGACAGGAATATACAAGCCACTTATGATGAGCATACAATATCCCTATGGTGTACAGCAGCTCTAAATGCTTGGGAAAAAATTCCAGAACCTGGAATACCAACTGAGGTATACACAAAGATATTTCAGGGACTGCATGAACCCTTCACTGATTTTTTACAAAGCCTGAACACAGCTATAATAAGAGCTGTGTCAGATAAAGAATTAAGAAAAGTATTAACTTAGTCCTTGGTGTTTGACAATGCTAATGCAGAATGCAGAAGAATACTTATGCCAATAAAGATCAGATCAGCTCCTTTGGAAGAATGGATTCAATATACTAATGGTGTTGAGTCTCTTAACTACAGTAATGAGGCTTGGATAGGAGAGACAAATCCCAGAGGTGAAAGAAGGCCCCGTAGTACCAAATGTTTTAAATGTGGTACACTAGGTCATATAAGTAAAACCTGTACATGGGGTACTCCTAGAAGTAATACTCCTTCTAAGAATAGCCTAAACAGGAGACCCCAACCACCTCCTGGATTATGTAGAAGATGTGGCAAAGGCCGACATTGGACCGGTGAGTGCAGATCAAAAATAGATATACAAGGCAACCCTTTACTGGCGGGAAATGCCTCAGGGGGTCTCTTGCAGGCCCCCAAATCAAACGTAGTATGAATATTCCCAGCCACTGTGGAAGAAATTCCTCTCCAGGACGACTGAATAAACCAATGCCTAATGTAAAAACTGATACTGCAATGGATGATAAAACAGCTTTGACAGATGTATCACAGTTTACAAAGAACACTATGAAACATTTTGGTAGACTTCCATAAATGAACAAAGACCAAAGCTTAGAATTCGAATTAATGGCCTAGTTCTGGAGGGCCTGGTAGACATAGGTGCAGATGTGACTATAATTACACCAAAATCATGGCATCCGAATTGGCCTCTTCAAGAGGTAGATGTCCAAATTTTAGGGATTGGCACCCTATCTCAGATAAAACAGAGTTCAAGATGGGTTGAATGCATAGGGTCAGAAGGACAGAGAGGAAGGCTGAAGCCATATGTAGCAAATGTAGCGGTAAATCTTTGGGGCTGAGATCTGTTACAACAGTGGAATATCCAGATTTAAATTCCTACACTTTCAGAAAAGGAATACAGACCAATGCATGTTTCTAGGAATAATATCATGACATGCTATAAAAATCAGTCACCAACCAACAACGACTGTTGTTGAACTCTCAGAAGTACCAACTGCCTTACCTTTAAAATGGCTAACTAATAAACCTGCCTGGGTTGGACAATGGCCTTTGACAAAAGAGAAGCTACAAGCTTTAGAACAGCTGGTTCAAGAGCAGTTAAATGCTCAACACATTGAAGAATCTACCAGCCCTTGGAATTCTCCTATATTTGTTATTAAAAAAAAAAGTCTGGTAATTGGAAAAGGCTGACAGATCTGAGAGCTATTAATAAAGTAATTCAGCCAATGGGCTTCCTACAGACTGGGATGCCCTTGCCCTCTCTGCTACCCAAAGAATGGCCTATAATAGTTATTGACTTAAAAGACTGTTTCTTTACCATATTCTTACAAGAAAATGATAGAGAAAAATTTGTCTTCACAGTACCTAATTATAATATTCTCAGCCAGTCAAGAGATATCAATGGAAGGTCCTCCCACAGGGAATGTTAAATAGCCCTACTTTGTGCCAATACTTTGTACAGAAACTATTGGAGATAATTCGTGTAAAGTTTCCACAATCCATAATTTATCAGTATATGGATGATATCCTATTAGCTGATCCAAAGTTAGATACATTAGAATGCATGTTTGAAGAAGTAAAAAAAGTTTTGCCTTGCTGGGGACTGCAAATTGCTCCTGAAAAAATACAAAGAGGAGATTCTATTAATTACTTAGGATATAAGACAGAGCTACAAAACATTAGACCCCAAAAGGTACAACTAAAGAGAGATCGATTGAAGACTCTTAATGATTTTCAAAAGTTTTTAGGAAGCATTTCCAAATTACTGGGTATCATGGGAATACCCAAAGATGGACTACAAAATTTGGCTAATACTCTAGAAGGGGACAAAGAATTAAATAGTCCAAGAGAATTATCAGCTGAAGTTGAGAAGGAATTGGCTCTAGTAATAAAGACAATTCGAGAAGCACATGTGGATCGTGTGGATCCAGAACTTAAATGCATTCTTGTCATATTCCCCTCCAGACATTCCCCAACAGGAATTTTGATGCAGAGGGAAGATGATATATTGGAATGGATATTTCTACCACGTAAACCAAATAAGAAATTAAAGACTTATATAGAAAAGATCTCTGATTTGATTCAAAAAGGTAAATTAAGACTTCGCCAGTTGACAGGAATGGACCCAGCAGAAATTGTAGTACCTTTAACTAATGAGGAAATTTCATCACTATGGAAAAATAATGAATACTGACAGAGAGCCTGCAGTAACTTTTTGGGAAAGATTAACAACCACTATCCCAAAAGCAAGAGAATAGAATTCATAAAGAAGACTGAATGGGTCCTTCCTCACATTGTACAACAAAAGCCAATTTCTGGAGTCCTTACATTCCATATTGATGCAAATAAATCAGGGAAAGCAGGATATAAATCAGGAGACTTAAGTAAAGTGGTACAAAGTCCATACAGCTCTGTACAAAAGGCAGAACTATATGCCATTCTTATGGTACTGATGGACTTCACAGAACCCCTCAATATAGTCACTGACTCTCAATATGCAGAGAGAGTTGTTTTACATATTGAAACTGCTGAATTTATTCCTGATAATACAGAATTAACTTCATTATTCATACAATTTCAGAAAATCATCAGAAAAAGGGAACATCATATATATATATATATATATATATATATATATATATATATATCACATATCAGATCCCATACAGGTCTGCCAGGACCTCCAGCACAAGGTAATGATGAGATTGATCAGTTACTAATAGGTAATGTGCTAGAAGCCTTGGAATTTCATAAGAAATACCAAGTAAATAGCAAAGGTTTGAAGAAGGATTTCTCTATCACTTGGCAACAGGCTAAGGATATTGTGAAAAAAAGTCCTACTTGTTCCATCTATAACCAAACTCCATTACCCGCAGGGAGAAATCCAAAAGGTATACAAAGAAATGAAATTTGGCAGATGGATGTGTTTCATTTTGCAGAATTTGGAAGATAAAAGTATGTACAACATACCATTGACACCTATTCAGGATTTCAATGGGCAACTCCTATGAGTTCTGAAAAGGCTGATTCTGTGATTACACACCTATTAGAAGTTATGGCCATCATGGGAATACCTGTACAAATTAAGACAGACAATGCCCCAACATATGTCTCCAATAAAATTAGACAATTCTTTGTTTATTACAATATAAAGCATGTTACAGGTATACCACACAATCCCACAGGCCAAGCAGTCATAGAAAGATCCAATCGAACTTTAAAGGATATGCTAAATAAACAGCAACAGGTAACAATGACTCCTAGAAATAGATTGCACAGTGCTTTATTAACCTTGAATTTTCTCAATGCTGATGAGAAAGGAACAATAGCTGCAGAGAGACATTGGACAAGAGACAAAACTCCTGAGCTAAACCAACCGGTTTATTTCAAGGATGTGCTGACCTCAGAATGGAAACCTGGATATGTTCTATGTTGGGGAAGGGGTTTTGCCTTTGTTTCTGCAGGATAATAAAAGCTATGGATACCAACAAAATTAATAAAAATTCAATTTGAACAGGAAAAACCCCTTGATGAGGAGAAGTAAAAGATCATCCACCAATGTGACATCTCTACAAGTTGTAAGAAAAATTTAACAATCAAAGGTTGGAGCAGGGTTCTGTTTTTGTCTTTCCAGGATAATGGAAATACCCATCTTCCAAAAATCATAAGGTGAAACCCTGTCTTGAAAAATCAAAAAAAAAAATCATATGGCCTTGGATATCCGGATGTTTACAGCAGAAAGAAAGAATCTATTGGTACCAATCTACACACGGTAAAATCTCACTGTCTAACATCTATCTCTCTATCATTCTAGTAAAGTTGTGGTTCCAGTTCAATTGTAAGCCAAGCTGGCTTTGGAGATGGAATTGGCTCACTCCTTCTCTAAACCCAAGCATATTGCTAAAAGAAAAGTTTGAGAGATTCTTCAGTCCCGTATCATAAGAGCCCTCTGGTGTGGGACAGAAGGAAACCAATAAAAAGGGACCATTGTCTTCTAGATTCTAATTCTCTCCATGCTTACTCTTGATTTCTCAGAATCCTTTCTTACATGCCAATGTCCTCTTTAAATCTAAACCTTCCATTTTGATAACAAATAAGTTTTTCCAATAGCAATCTCGGAAGTCTCCAGAAGGAAGATGGGGCCCCAACAACAACAGCTCTACCCAATCCAGAATGATGTCATGGTAATCATCATCATACTACACTTCTTGCCAGAATTTCAGACAATCTTACCCATTACTTTAAGACTTGCTGCAGAACCTACAGTTAGTCTAACTGAGATTTAACTATCTGAGCTTTCTCACAGTACCCAACAGAGATAACATCACCCCCTAAACAGCAGGAAGCAATTCTAAGAAAACGACGACCCTTCTCCCTTAGGTTTCATACTTCTCAGGGTTATGGATGATGGTTATAGGGTTGGGGGTGGAAGAAAATATTAGACTCAGTATTCTAAAAAAAAAGGGAAAAGAAATGGCATAGATAGGTATAGGTATAAGATACTATGGTAGATTATTGTATATACTAGTAAACAAATTTAGTAAAATAGCAGCCTTAGAAAATTTGCACTGTAATTTGCACTGTTATGGATTCTTATATGTTGATACAAATGTAAACTATTTTTATATTCCTGTTTAAGATAATTTGTATATTAATACAAATACAGAACTATATTTGTTATAATATACATATATTTCTACTCTTATTTAAAATATTTGTATATTGATACAAATGTAAATTTATATCTGTCATACTTTATGTATGTTCTAGTTCTGTTTAGGATATACAGTATATTGATATATATTTAAGATTATTGTCATATTGCATATTGCACTATATATTCCTACCTCTGTTATAAATATCTTGTGTATTGTCACAATTTTGAAGTCATCGTTCTTTACTATACATTTGCTTATACACTGTTTACCTTGTTTACATGAAGCCTTAGTCCTTAGGTTATTTCGGTAGATAAAACTTATAGATTTATAGTCACCTATGCTTGTCATCTCTATAGTTACATTAGTTAGGTTATCCAGATTTACAGATACATAGGTCAGATGGACAGGTAATCTTCAAACACTTCATAGACCTAGAGAATATGGCATTTAAATAACCTAGAATTCTGTTGACATGAGACACAATTGCTCCTGACTGCACTAATTTGATCCCAAGAGAATGTTGGGGTTCTAAGACATTTCCATTTGGAAGTTTGTCTTCTTGGCACAAAATGGCCTATTGGGCAAAGAACAGCCCCTGCCTCGATGGCTGACAGTACAAATGCAATGTTGTCCTTTCTGGACAAGCAGGACACAAGGAAAGAGACCACTGTACTCTGCCAAGACAGGATAAGATGGTCTTTCAGAATTCCTGCTTCTGAAAATGGTCTGTCAGATACTCTAGGCCTGTAGCCAATTTGAATGCACCCAATGCTGAGAAACATTAGGTGACTGTCCAGGCTGCCAGCTGTCTTGGTCTACTCTTGCAACATTCCCAAAAGTTGCTTGCATCCATCTACCATTTCTCAGGTACCATTATATTCCTTCTCAGGTCTTTGATGGGATGAAGACTAGCAGTTATAGTTACAACTTAGTGTGTGTGTGTGTATATATATATATAATCTTAGATAAAACATATTAAGTATTATATTCAGGTTCTTTAGAATAGGACACCTTTTGGAATGATTTTTGTAACATGCCATTTACCTATGCTCTATACTTCTCTGGATTTTAGTATGTGTTTCTTGCTTGATTAGGTTGGAATTGGTTGTAGTTCATCTTATCTAGATCATTATCCCTCATTATACCTGGAAAATATTTGATAACCATTCCTTTGTATATAGTCTTGTATTAGGTTAGAACCTTCTTATTTAGATAAAAATGGGGAGATGTAGTTGGTAGCCATTCCAGCTTTGATCTGGAAGTTCCAATCCCTATTGAGACTTTGGCAATTGTCACACCTACAAAGCGGGGACAAGGGAGGAGCCTGGAGACCCAAGATCTGGATGGGCCAGCGCTTTCTCTGTTCCGGGACCCTGAACAGTGGAGGTGGACCAAGCAGAGCTCCAGAGAACACTGCTGGACTGTGATACACCTTCCCCAGACCCCGTTACCTACCTATGTTTAATTTGTAAGTTACGCCATTAAATAAATCTCCTTTTAACTATGTGGAGTGGCCTTAATAATTTCACCATTAGGTTCTGTTGAACAACCCGCAGCATCACCATGACTTAGGGTGGCTACAGGATGGATATCTGCAAAGAGTTTCAGTGAGGGCCCAGTGATGATGTTGTACCAGAAACTAGAGGCCTTGAACTAGAACAATGACTCATTGCAATGAACATTTACAAGTGACAGACCCCAGCTCCCTTGTCATTAAGGCAAAGAAAGAAGTGTTGGAGAGGCAGGAAAGATGGAGGAGCAAAGAGTTCTTTGTTGTTGTTGGGGGTTTTGTTTGTTTCTTTTGGTTGATTGCTTGGTTTGGTTTGATTTTAATTTTTAATTTTTTATTTTGGAGGGACACTATGAGTGTGAGGGGCAGATATTGGTGAATGGGAGATGAGTGGAATTGGGGTACATGATGTGAAATTACCAAAGAAGCAATAAATTATGTTTTTTAAAAAAGAAACCTATAGAAACACAAACAAACAGTGGGAGGAAATGAAGAAAAGATTTCAAGACCTGAAAATGGAAATAAAATTGAAAAAGAAAACTCAAACTGAGAAAAATCTGAAATAGAAAATATAGGAATGCAAAGAGGATCCACAGTCAAGCTTTACCAGTAGAATGCAAGAGGATGAAGAGAGAATCTCAGGCATTGAAGACATGGTAGAGAAAATGGATACATCATTAAACAAAAGGATAAATTTAAAGAAATCTGGCACAAAACATGTAGAAAATCTGGGATACTATAAAGAGACTAAATGTACAAATAATATGAAGAGAAGAAAGAAAAGATACCCAGGTCAAAGGCACAGGAAATATTTTCAACAAAATCATAGACAAAAATTTTCCTAACCTAAAGAAGACAGTGCCTATCAAGGTCCAAGAAGCATACAAACCATCAAATAGACTGGACCAGAAAAGACGTTCCCCTCAGCACACAGTATTAAAAGCACTGAATATATAGAACAAAGAGATAATATTAAAATGTGAAAGAGAAAATGACCAAGTAACATATAAAGCAAGACTTTCAGAATTATATCTGACTTCTCAATGGAGACTCTAAAAGCCAGAAGTGCCTAGGCAGAAGTGCTGTAGAGTCTACGAGACCACAAATATCATCCCACACTATTATACCCAGAAAAACTTTCAATTACGATAGATGGAGAAAATCAGACATGACATGATAAAACCAAATTTAAACAGTATCTATCTACATATCCAGCCCTACAGAAGATACTGGAAGAAAAACTCCAACCTAAAGAGGTTAACTCCATTCAAGAAAACAGAGATTAAATAATCAAGGAAATAAATAGACGAGCAAAGTCAAATAATAGGCCAGCAAAGAGATGCACACATGGGCTCATGCACATGGCACACATACACACATACAATACCACCACCACCAGCAACAACAAAATAACAAAAATCAACAATCATTGGTCATTGCTATCTCTCAACATCAACGGTCTCAGTTCCCTAATAAAAAGACACAGACTAATGGAATGAATAGGAAAACAGGATCCATTCTTCTCCTGCATCCAAGAAATGCACATTAATATCAAGACTAGACATTACCTTCAAATAAAGGGTTGGGAAAAGATATTCCAAGGAAATGGACCTGAGTAGAAAACTGGTATAGTCATTTTCATAACTGACCAAATAAACTTCAAATAAAAAGAGTCAGAAAAATTGATAAGGACGCTACACACTCATCAAAGGAAAAATTCACCAGGAGAATATTTCAATTCTTAACATCTATGCCCTAAACACACGGGCACAGAAGTTGGTAAAAGAAATACTACTACAGATGAAATCATATATTGACCCACACACACTCTTAGTGGGAGACTTCAATCCCTATTCTGGACAATGAATAGATCAAATAGACAAAAACTAAAAAGAGAAATGTTGGAGCTAAATGATGTTATAAACCAAATAGACCTAGCAGATATTTACAAACATTTCACCCGAACATAAAGAATATACGTTCTTCTTAACACCTCATGACTTTCTCCAAAATTGACCACACACTTGGACACAAAGAAAGTTTCAACAAATAGAAAACTGAAGTAACATCCTGAATTCTATCTGACCACCATGGATTAAAGCTAGATAACAAAACCAATGGTAATAACAGAAAACCATGAAAACCAAACAGTACTCTACTGAATAAAAATGGACCAAGACAGAATTTAGAAAAAAATTATACACCTTTTAAAATTGAATATAAATGCTACACAACATACTCAAATTTATTGGATACAATGAAGACAACTACATGGCACTAAGTTCCTACGTACAAAAGTTGGGGAGACCTCACACTAGTAACTCAGCAGCACACTTGAAAGCTCTAGAAAAAAATCATATTCAAAGAAGTAGATGGCAGTAAGTAATCAAACACAGGGATGAAGTCAATAATTAGGAGAAAATTACAAAGAATCAACTAAACCAAGTGTTAGTTACTGAGAAAATCAGTAAGATTGACAAACGCTTATCCAAAAACTAAAAGTCAGAGGGAGAAGATCCAAATTAATAAAACTGGAAGTGGAAAGAGGGACATAACAACAGACACCAAAGAAATCCAGAGAATCATAAGAACATGATTTAAAACTTTGTGCCCCACAAAGTTGGAAAAACTAAATGAAATGGATAATTTCCTCAATACACACCATTTAACAAAGTTAAATCAAGACCAGATAAGCAATGTGAACAGACCTATAACCCCTAGTGAATTAGAAGCAGTCACTAAAAGTCTCCCAACTAAAAGAAGTCCAGGATCACATGGTTTTAGTGCAGCATTCAGCCAGACTTTCAAAGAAGGGTTAAAGCCAATACTCTTCAATTTGTTCCACAAAATAAAAACAGAAGAAACATTGTCCAATTCATTTTACAAAGTCACAGTTACTTCAATACCCAAACACATTTTTTGTCATAAACATGGATGCAAAAATACTCAATAAAATACTTGCAAACTGAATCCAAGAACACATCAAAAAGTCATCTATCATGATCAAGCATGCTTCATCCAAGAGATGCAGGGGTGGTTCAACATAGGTAAATTGATAAATGTAATCCAATGCATAAACAAACTGAAAGACAAAAACCACATGATCATTTCATTATGTGCAGAAAAGGCCTTTAACAAAATCCAATACTCCTTCATGATATAAGTCCTGAAGAGATTAGTATTCATAATAAAAACAGTTTACAGCAAGACCATAGCCAACACTAATTTAAATGGAGAGAAACTGAAAACAATTCCCCTAAAATCATGAACAAGATGAGGTTGTCCACTCTCTCCATGCCTATTCAATTTAGTGCTTGAATTCTTAGCAAGAGCAATAAGACAATTGAAGGAGATCAAAGGAGTACAAATTGGAAAGGAAGAAGTAAAAGTAACTTTATTTATAGGTGATAAGATATCATGCATAAGTAACCCACAAAATTCCACCAGGAAACTCTTAGAGCTGATAAATACTTTCAGCAAGGTAGCGACACAAAATTAACTCACAAAAATCAGACACTATCCTAAATACAAAGGACAAATGAATTGAGAAGAGAACAGGGAAATATCTTTCAAAATAGCTTCAAATAATATAAAATATCTTGAGGTAACTTTAAGCAAGTGAAAGACTGTATGACTTTATGATAAAAACTTCAAGTCACTGAAGAAAAAATTGTAGAGTATATCAGAAAGCTCTTCTATGGTCATGGATCAGTAAGATTAATATAGTAAAAATGACCACCCTATAAAAAGGAATCTACAGATTTAATGCAATTCCCACCAAAATTCTTCATAACTTCCAGCTTCATATGGAAACACAAAAACCACAGGATATCTAAAACAATCTTAAATTATAAAAGAACTGATGATGGGAACTCACTAATAGACCCTGGGCTGGCAGTTGGGGAACTTGCATGGGATCAAACTAGGCCTCTAAATGTGAGTGACAGTGGTGTAGCTTGATCTACTTGTGGAGTCCCTGGTAATGGGTTCAAGGCCTTACCCCCTCTGAGGAGTGGAAGGTGGGTGAAATGGGAGGGAAGTGGGAGGCAGGAGAAGGGGAGGGAAGGGTTAACAAATTTTGTTAAAAATACCTAAAAAAGAATTGCTGGAGGTATCACCATGCCCAATTTCAAGTTGTACTACAAAGTTATAATAATAATAAACAGCACGGTATTGGCACAAAAAAACAGATAGCTTGAACTGATGAGAACAGCTGGGCTGTGGCTCTTCAGATGTATTATTTGTATACAAGTCATTGGTAGATATGAGAAAACTTGGTGGTTGGTAAGAGATGGAAGTGGAAGGTTGACACCCAACCAGCTCCAATGTAGACAGTTTCCCCAAAGCTTCTAAAGAGGGGACAGAGAATTGAATCTAGGGTCTTATAATTGCCAGATAAGTGCTCTACCACTGAGCCCCATTCCAAGAACATTGGTTTTTTTTTTTAATTCTTATGTAGGTTCGTATAGGAACTTTATGATAAAAACTTCAAGTCACTGAAGAAAAAATTGAAGAGTATGTCAGGGACCAAACATGAACCATGGAAAAGTACTAGCTAGGCCAGAGAACAAGCCACAGGCACTAAACCAGATGCCCTCAAAGATAAAGAACATTCCTCGTTCAGGTAGGTCAGGTAGCATAGCAAGAGAACAATGGGCCCTGACCAGTGACCTTATCACCTAGCACAACATCCTGCAGCCTCACGACTTGCACGTCCTCCTTCACCTGCACATCTCCCCTCAGCTGCACGTCCGGCACATCATGCACCCCTTCCATCCTTCCTGCCCCCTCTCCCTCCCATGCTATATAAGCCTTGCTGAGGAGAATAAAATTTGCAGCTTTATCAGAACCCTGTCTTGCTGTCTTCCTTTGTGTCTTACCGTCCCTTTCATTCTCTCCCGCAGGTGGGTCACGAGAAAGTTCATCTATGGTCATGGATCAGTAATATTAACATAGTAAAAATGACCACCCTATAAAAAGGAATCTACAGATTTAATGAAACTCCCACCAAAATTCTTCATAACTTCCAGCTTCTAAATGTGAGTGACAGTGGTGTAGCTTGATCTGCTTGTGGAGCCCCTGGTAATGGGTTCAAGGCCTTACCCCCTCTGAGGAGTGGAAGGTGGGTGAAATGGGAGGGAAGTGGGAGGCAGGAGAAGGGGAGGGATGGGGAAAGAAATTTTGTTAAAAATACCTAAAAAAGAATTGCTGGAGGTCTCACCATGCCCAATTTCAAGTTGTACTACAAAGTTATAATAATAAAAAAAACAGCATGGTATTGACACAAAAAACCAGATAGCTTGAACTGATGAGAACAACTGGGCTGTGGCTCTTCAGATGTATTATTTGTATACAAGTCATTGGTAGATATGAGAAAACTTGGTGGTTGGTAAGAGATGGAAGTGGAAATTGGACACCCAACCAGCTCCAATGTAGACAGTTTCCCCAAAGCTTCTAAAGAGGGCACAGAGAATTGAATCTAGGGTCTTATATTTACTAGATAAGTGCTCTACCACTGAGGTGCATTCCAAGAACACTGGGCTTTTTTTTAATTCTTTTGTAGGTTCGTATAGGAATAAATGTATTATATTCATTCCCACATCCATCATTCCCAAGACCCTCCAATTCTCCCTCCAACTTCATTATTTCTTCTTCTTCTTCTTCTTCTTCTTCTTCTTCTTCTTCTTCTTCTTCTCCTCCTCCTCCTCCTCCTCCTCCTCCTCCTCCTCCTCCTCCTCCTCCTCCTCTCTTCCTGCCCCCTCCTCCTCCTCCTCCTCCTCAATCTTCCTCCTCCTCCTACTCCTCTTCCTTCTCCTCCCCTTTCTTCCTCTTTTTCTCCTCCTCTCCCTCCCCTTTTAATAAGTCAAATTATATTTTTAGCATTTTTTTGTGCTTATTAGGCTGAGATAGACCATAGTTAAATGTCCTAGCCTTTCCTGGATTGATCTATAGCTCAAGCAGCTCTTAACTTGGGATCCATGACCTCAACCTGAGTAGCTAAGATTGCAAGCTATGTCATATGATCTCCATTTATTTTATTTTCTATGGTGCTGGGCATCACACCCAGGGCCTGGTAGATACAGGGCAAGCCTTCCACCATTGTGCTATAGCCATAGCCTTACAACTTCTTTAAATGTTTAATGCATGTGCCTCATGACTTAGCAATTCTGCTTTAGCTTGCAAATTCAAAAACTGAATACATGTGGTCACATGAAATCATGTGTGAGAATATCCATACAGCTTTATTAAAACCAAAATTCAGAATTGGAGGCTCATGCCTATAATTGAACCAGTCAGGAAGCTAAGGCAATGAGATCATGAGTTTGGAAATAACATGGGCAACTGAGAGACCCCGTCTCAAAAAGAGAAGAGCAAATAAGCACGTTAAACAGCTGGCATAGATTGGGTAAGTGGATGGAATGTGTTATTTGTACACTTGAATGGCATCCCCCAATACAAGGAAAAAATTATAGAAAATGAAACAGCCAGTCACAAAACATTCTAGTTATATTGGATTGGAGACAAGCCCCAAGCAAGCAAAATAATGTTTTGGCTGCTTTGAAGCAGGGTCAGAGGTATTCAATGAAAGCAAAGGAGTCCAAGGAAAGCCTTTGGTTGGGGACTGAGGGCTGTTCTGAATCTGATGTGGTGACAGTTGTGTGCCTCGAGAATTTTCTCAGACTTACTAAACAATACATCTAAAAAAGATTGATTGCATGTAAACAATCCACAGTAATCTGAGGGTATAGTTCACAGGTAGAGCACTTACTTAACATGCACAAGCCCTAAAATCAATCCCTAGCCCCGTTAAAAACAATCCATATTCAAGCTCCTAAAAATGAAATAATTATTGAAAGTCTAAAACATATTCTGACTCCCTGTTGGAAGTCTAGTGTGTATGTACAGAACTGAAAAGCAGAGGCAAGCTAGCAGTAGGAACATCAATAAATGCTCTACATATAGAATGGAAACAACCTGCAGGGTCATCTCACTAACAGGAGAGAACTGACCCCAGTTCAAGTCAGCAGGGACCTAATGTCCTTGGAATGCCACTGTTTACACATCCTACCAGGAGATGCCACAGATGTAATCCTGGAGATCTCCAGCCAGAGACCTGTTTCTCACCACACAGCAAATCTGTGACTATCTGGACCCTGAATTTCTCAATCTACAAAACCATAATGTGTTACTATTTGTAAGTTCCTGAGGTTATGTTTTTGTTTTATTTCTGAGATGTGGGTCTTGTTATCTTGCCCTGGGCTTATCTAATCGTACTGTCTCATCCTCCAAACATCTGAAGCCACAGACACTAAGAGTCTACTTTGTACTTTATTATCTATTGGCAACAATACTGTGAACTTATGAAGGCAATAGGGCTGTGGGAAATCAGGTTTTCTATTGGCAACTTAGAGATATGAGAAAATATGAACTTGCTGAAGGACAATACAGGATTTTGACACACCAATCCCCTGTAGTTAAGCTTCTGCTTTATTTGAAGAGAGTCTGAAGGGAGGATGGGAAGATGATGATGGAAATAAATAACGAAGGAGGGAGACAGAAATGAAGTGAGAGAGGAAGAAAGGAACCTAATCCAGATGAAGTGGTAAAGAATATGGGAGCACTTTGGGGCTCACATATCCAAACTTACTACTAGTCTAGTGAAAGTTTTCCCAGAAGGATAAGGGCTATTGCACAGGTTTGTCATACATGACTAAAAGGTCAAATGCTGAGGTTAGAAAATGCTTATGTGGTGAGATGAACACACACACACTCAGAGCATTAGTGGGTCTGTTTGGCACCATTAAAAAACCCATCAGCTGGATTGATGAGCAAATATGTGGTGGAGTATGGGAGGTAGAGAGGTTCATGTCCTATAGAGAGAGACAGATCTGAAGAAGGGAATGCTATGAAGAACAGGCTGAGGTGGGAGGCCTGCTTGCCATCAGAGAACATGCTGTAATCTGGTCCAAGGGCCTCATATGGGTCCATGACCCTACTGAAGCCTCGGTCTGTGTTGATGTCTATGGCTCTTGTTACCACCAAGGGCCATGAGGATGCCTGGGGTTGGGGTTGTCATATGTGGCCTAGTAGATACCCAAGGGCAACACCACCCCAGGGACTATTCTGATCTGAATTGAGTCATCCAGGCTTGAGCTGCAGTCAGGGGCCATGTCTGGGTCCATGATCCTACCATAGCCCAGGTCTGTTTTGATGTCCATAGTGTTTGTTACCATTGGGGTAGTATGGATACCTGGAGTCCAGGCCTCCATTTGGAGCCATGTTGGGGCCTGAGGGCCACCCTGCAGCCAGGCTGATGTATATCTGAGTGGCCTGTGCAGTCACCTGTGGCCATGGTGTCATTCAGGCCCTGGATGCTGCCAAGGACCATATATGAGTCAATACTTCTACCACAAACTGGCTCTGTGGTGATGTCCATGGCCCACATTGCCACCAAAGGCCTCAAGAAACCTCAGCCTCTGGGCCACCACCTGTGGCCAGGCTGGAGTCTGAGGGGCATGTTACTGCTGGAACCATGTCAACCTCAGTGGTTTGTGCTGCCACCTGTGGCCATAGTGTTGTCCAGGCTCGATTGCTGCTTAGTAGCATGTCTGGGTCTATAGCCCCTTCACAATCAGGGTCTGCATAGATGTCAGAGGCTCTAGTTACCCTCAGAGGCAATGCAGATGCTTCCAAGTCTAGATGCCGGCATGGGAAAGCTGGACCCACCCTTAATATGAGAGCTAGCCACACTTGGGAAAGCTCACCCCACCCCTCACCATGGGCCTGGAAGAGCTGTCTCAGCCGTTCATCTGAGAGCAGTGTTCACAGTGGTGTGGACCAACCAACTCAGCTACCACCCAAGCACATATCCAGGGATTGGAGTTGGTACACTCCAACATCTACACCATCTATCATCTGCTGAAGTATCTGAATGGACTGATCCTGTGGAGCCATAGTCTTGGAACTTCCATGACTCTGTAGGACATTGCAGAGGAATGTCATTGGGGATCCAGTGTTGATGGTGTACCAAATCCAGAAGCCTTGAACCGACAAAGAACTCATTACACAATGAACATTTGCAAGTAAAGCTGTATGGACAAAAGGTTATAGTTCATGATACACATCAGTGCCCAGTGCTACTAAGATGAATGAAGAGGCCATGGAGGGGCAGGAAAGATGGAGTACCGAAGTGTTTTTCCATTGAAAAATTATAATTGTTTATTTTATCTATTTTGATCTTCTTTAGCTTTCCTTTGGAGGTGGGATGCTGCAAGCATGAGGGGCGGATGTGTACAAACTGGGAGATGAGTGGGTTTGGGGTGCATGGTTTGTGATTGACAAAGAATAAATTAAAAACAAAAAAAAGAAAAGAAAAAAGGGGAAAAAGAACTGTTTATGTGAGTATTGGAACAAATAAAAATGAATAAATGGGCTGTGTAACATCAGGATGACCCCTCAACCCCACATCTTTCCTGACACAAGACACTAAAGCTCTGTGTGCTTCTCCTGAGTCCCCTTTAGCTCCTGGATCTTCTGGGGTAGAGTCTTGGTCCAGAACTGTAGCTTTCTGGCCTTCAGGGCTCGGCCCACAGCAGGCTGGATGTCCAGCTGCAGGTACTGCTCATCATGGACCAACTCAGGCCAGTAGGGTAGACCCTTGCTATTGGGGTTCCTGTGGATATACCAGCCAGCAGGGAAGGATAAGATCATTTTGATCCAAAGTCTGATCCCACAATTAGGGTCAGAGCAGTGGATGATCAGGCTGGGGGCCTGAGGGACAGATGGACTGGTGTACTGGTATAGAATACAGGTGATACCCGTGAGTTTCTGCTTCATATGAAGCATGGGAAGCTGTCTAGTTTTGTGTCTCCCTCCCAGAGGGAAAATCAAAAGAACACTACCACAGTACTGTGACTCACAAACCAGATCCCTGTGGGATGAGCAGTAACTGAAAGCTAGAAGGTATCTGCTTAAGTGTGCCCTGGGTTGGAGAAGACTGTGGCATAATTAAGGACTCACACATGCTAATGAGACATATCCCGGATGGAGCCCTGGGTGGAGACGCAGCCATAATGAGGTTGAGGGAGGGGCATGTTCTTACCCATGTCTTGCAAAGTTGGCCCAGTACTTCATCATCCTCTTGCTCAGCAGCTTCTCCTCCTCAGTGAAGTCAACTGTAAACAGAAGGAGACAAGGGTCCAAGTCCTAGCTACCTCATGCCGGTGCCAACTCATGCTCTATTATGGCAACAATAACCCGAAACTGAACCCTATACCTGGTGTATACTCTTCTATCAGAACTCAGAATTCAGGACACATCCAAGCCTCTACTTGAATTCTCTCAGGTTTATTTCTACCAGTGTGCTCTCATTCCTTCTAGCACAAGGTAAACTAGGAAAGGTTCACATTCTAACTTGGTATATGTTTATTTTCAGCTCAGAAGTGTTCAACACTTGATCCCATTCTCCCCCAGAGCCTCAGTATCCTAAGCTGGAATAAGAGCTCAGTAATCCCTCAGGAACTCATCTGGGACTCCATTAAGCTCATGGAAAATAAGGAATACTCACCTTTCAAGCCCCCGAAGTAGGAGCCAAACACAAAGGCAACATGATCACCATGGTCAGCCCTCACATTGGATGGCCTGACATGCTTATGCTTGATGAAGCTGGGCTGATGCTGGAACTCGTAGAAGTAGACAGGAGCATGGGAACCTGGGAGTGAGGACACATGTTGACATAATGATTTCTCACATGGAGCGTTTTGCCCAACTTGGTGATAAAAAACCTTCCTGTAAGATTAGTGGTGAGCTCCAGGCTGGAGAACTGACTATGGAAAACCTTTTGTTAAAGAATGACTCTGGCATTCCCAGATGAGTAGTTGTGATAAGACACCAAGTGAAAATAACATGTTTCCTCCTCTGGACCTGGATAAGATGTCATTCATTTACTCTAGATATAAGGATTTACTGTGGTAAGTGTATTCACCTGTTATCAGAGACCTGGTAAAGACATGGGTCAGGCCTGACACTACAGAGCTCATCTGGGATCAACAGTTCTGAGCTCAGCCTGTCTTTGGTCTTGTTAATAATGTACTCACGCTGAAAATGTGCTACTTGGAGTGCAGGGATCACAAACATGAAGTCCTCCATCAACTCCCTGAACTGTGCTTGAAGGGCCTGGGGGTCCTCAACGTCCCCCATGTACTCTTCCATTAGCAGGTCACTACATTCAGGAGGTAGCATCTACACCAGGAGAAATCAGGAAGAGTGATGTAGGGCATGCCCCTGGATAGGTAGAGAGCAGCCTCTGAATAACCAATGTGGCCAGGGATGAGACCGGGTGTAGAGGGAAAGGTATGAGCTTTGGGTGAGCCCCCACAGAAACACACACATACACTATCCTTTATTTCTGAGCATGGCATCTGAGATGAATATATAGAAGCCCCCTCAATCAGGACAGGAGCCAAAGTTGCTCACCATCTGTGCTGCTGTGCTCTTCAGAACAGCTGGTAGAGTCTCTCTGGTTATGTTCTTTATGACAGGATCAAGGCCCTTTGTCTGGGAGGCAAAGGAGAGTCTTAAGTATAGGATGGGTTGAACCTACATTAGAGGTCTGAGTTCCAGCTACCCACCATTTGCATTTAGGTTTCCAGGGGCTTAGAACTAGATCTTACCAAGGGGATTATCCAGCCACACTCATCACTGTCGATACCAATGATGCTAGGAACAGGATGAAAGTTCCCAGAGGACAACAGATCCTGAGGGTGCCTTGGTAGGAACATCCCATCCACCACACCAGGGATCATAGTGAAGACCTATGAGGCATTAAGGGTCAGTGCTGAAGATCAATCACATAAATATTCTGATGCCCATTGAATATCCACACTATTTCCCTGTTTCCTATCTCATCTCAGGGTGCTATGCTCACTCCAGAAGAAACTGGACATAAAAGTAGACTATTTTTTATTTATTCACACAGTACTTAAAGGACACCACCCCATGGAGATGAGTTAACTGGTTCTGGAAGTAAGTACTGGCAATCCCACATCCTGGTGACCAGGTCCTCCACCTACACAATTCTCCTAACCTGGTTGATAGCCAGAATCTGTGCTTCAGTCTTGTCTTGTA
This sequence comes from Peromyscus eremicus, assembly GCF_949786415.1. Taxonomy (NCBI): domain Eukaryota; kingdom Metazoa; phylum Chordata; class Mammalia; order Rodentia; family Cricetidae; genus Peromyscus; species Peromyscus eremicus. The sequence goes on from NC_081420.1 coordinate 104,131,035, forward strand.
GGCAGTGAACCAGGGCCTCTGAGTCCTTAGCTTCACATCCTGATAGGTTGGCTACTGTCTGTAAACAAAAAAAAAAGGCGGTGGTTGCAACAGACTGCTGGCAATGGTCGAGAGACAGCCCGAACTGACCTACTCTGGTGATGGAATGGCCAAACACCCTAATTGTCATGCTAGAAACCTCATCCAACTACTGAGATATCTGGATGCAGAGATCCATGACTAGGCCCCAGGTGGATCTCTGAGAGTCCAGTTAGCGAGAATGAGGAGGGTTTATATGAGCAAGAATTGTTGAGACCAAGGTTGGATAAAGCACAGGGACAAATAGCCAAACAAACAGAAACACATGAAATATGAACCAGTGGCTGAGGGGTCATCAACTGGATCAGGCCCTCTGAGTTGGTGAGACAGTTGATTGGCCTGATCTGTTTGGGAGGCATCCAGGCAGTGGCACCGGGTCCTGTGCTCATTGCATGAGTCAGCTGTTTGAATCCTGGGGCCTATGCAGGGTCGCTTAGCTCTACCTGGGAGGAGGGGACTGGACCTACCTGGACTGAGTCTACCAGGTTGATCTCAGTCTGCGGGGAAGGCTTTGCCCTGGAGGAGATGGGAATGGGGGGGTGGGATGGAGGAAAGGTGAGGGGGACGGGAGGGGGGAGAACAAGGGAATCCGTGGCTGATATGTAGAACTGAATTGTATTGCAAAATAAAAATTTTAAAAAAATAAAAAGAAAAGAAAATAAATAAATAAATAAATAAATAAATAAATAAATAAATAAATAAATAAATAAAACAAAAACAAAAAAACAAAAAAGGCAGTGGTTGGTTCATCCTTCCCAACATGAGCAGAGTTTCCTTGATTCCAAGTAGATGTCATTGCCCATATATACCACATACTACTATTTGTTGAGCATGAAAGGGCTTAAGTAGAATTATTCACTTATTTTTGGTCAGAGGTGATAAGTGGGACAGGGTCTGTTCTACCTGCATATTTGGTTTCTGACTGTTGTATTGTTTGTTTTGGTGTGTGTGGTGTTCACATGTAATGATAGGTATGCAGTGCTTTGTTTTGCCTGTGAAGGACAGAAAACACCCTCAGGTGTCACTTGTCACCTTACCCCTTGTTTGCATTTGTCTACACTGGCTAGGCTGAACTATGACCTTCCAGGGAGTCTACTGTCTCTACTTCCCATCTCTCCATAGGAGCACTGGGTTTACTGACACCTGTTAACACCTATAGCCTTATGTGGGATTTGAACCTGAGGCCTCAGATTTACGCAGTGAGTATTTTTACCAGCTGGCCCTTTCCCTCAGTACATGTGTCTTCGTTAATTTTTTTTGTCAAGTTGGCACAAGCCAGGGTCATCTGGAAAGAGGAACTCCAAGTGAGAAAAAAGCATCTATAACATTGGTCCATAGGTGAATCCAAACATTTTTCTCATAAATGACTGATGTAGAAGGTCCTATCCTATGATAAGCAGTGCTATACATGGGCAGGTGTCCTGGACTGTATAAGAAAACAAACTGAGGAAGCCGCACGTAACAAGCACGTAAGCAGTATTCTTCCCTGGTCTCTGCTTCAGTTCTGGCCTCCAGGTACCATCATGGGGACCTACTCTGACTTTCCTTCAAGTTGGACTAGAAATTGTAAGCTAACATAAACTTTTTTCTTTGCAAGTAGCTTTTGTTGGTGTTCTTTATCACAGCAAAAAGAAGCAAACTAAAAAACCATGCACATGTGTTTTTGCCAATGATGGAAGCCACTGGGCACAGCTTTGATGTCATATAACATACTCAGCAAACATAAAGAACAGGAGGTGGATACTAAATTTTATGCCTCAGAAATTACTAGAAAGGAGCTATTTCCCATGACCATTGTTTCCCACTTAACAAAATACCAGAGTAACAGAGGCAAGGACTGATGTAGCAAACTAAGGGCTGGTAGTGTAGAGTGCACTCACTGTGTAGACCACCTCAGACTTCTCAGAGATAAGGTCAGGCAGCAGGGCCACTCCACTCTCCATAATGGCTCCATGGAAGAGTCCTTTGGACATTGGGGACACAATATGTGAAGACACACTTGTGCCTCCTGCTGATGCACCAAAAATAGTGACCCGGCCAGGGTTGCCACCAAAGTAGGCGATATTCTGCTGGACCCAGCGTAGGGCAGCCACTTGGTCGAGGTAGCCCCAGTTGCCTCTGGCGTGCTGGTCTCCAGTACTGTGAAGTGGCAGGAACAGGAATCACAGGTCTGTCCTTATTCTACTCAGCCCTCATTGTCCATCCCAGCCCCAGGCTTACCTGAAGAAGCCAAGGATACCCAAGCGATACTGGATAGAAACAATTACTATATCCTCAGTAGCTGCCAGTAGGGATAAATCAGTGATGGAAGCCATCCCTACAACCAGTCCACCACCATGGATCCATACCATCACCTAGAGACATCAACACATATCCCACAACCCAAGGTCAACTGGACTGCCTACTAGATTTTCAACTGCTTTTCCTTTGTGCAGGTCGATTTACACACATATCTCCTCAGGATATCAGTACAGAGTTCACAGATGGGGTACTCTAGGCCTATAAGCATATTTCCATTCCCACTTCCCCCATGGAAAATCTCAGCATAAATTAATGGCTCTAGTTCACAAGTAATGTCATCATTACTCTTACACCCATCAAAGTAGAGCAAATAGGAGTGTCTTTCCTGATTGCTATGCAGAAGGGCCATCAAATCCCATTGGCACAAAAGATAACCTGCAGCTAGAAATTTTGGTGATGTCAATATGTAGCCCTTGAACACAATCCAAAGTGGATCTGACATGTTCAAGCTGAAGGAAATCCTGGTTTAATCAAAGACCTAGAGCCTCTTACATCTCTGAGCCCCAGTGCTCTGAGTCACAAACCCAGGTTTAAGCAGCTCATCATAGCTGAGATGACCTTCTTGAACCCAATAAAATAAGACTATTAATCAGGGTCTAAACTACAGTGGAGCTCAGATTTACTTTGTCCCTTCAAACTTCCTGAGAAAGAAACATCATCTTCCCCAGCTGACCACAATCTGACACTCACAGGTAAGTTAGAGCCTTCGTGGGCATGAGCTGGTGTGTAGATGTTGAGATACAGGCAGTCCTCAGACATAGGGATGGAAGGCATGATCAGATTCATCTCCTTTGCACCCACTAAAGCCATTATATTATTCTGCAGACACCTGGTGAAAATTGAAAACACATATCCCAGATATGCAGTGTTCAAACTTAAAACTTAGTTTGCACATTCTCTCAGCCACCTTCAGCTACTCCTTTCCATGATGCCCTCTTGACATATCATCCCTCTCTAAAGTCCCTCCAAGCAACATAAAGGCCAAAAGATCTGTGGAATTTTGAAGCAGGACTTTCAGGGAGGCCTCTGGTTGGATAGTAATAGCCTGAGGACTAGTTGATGAAGACTTCTGGAAGCCTCTATGAAAATGAATGCCTTCCTGTCCTACCATGCATCACTTCTGTACTATTAAATCCTGTGTGGTGGTTAGTTTTGACTGTTGTGTGACACAATGTAGAATCTACTGGGAAAAGATCTTTGTCTAGATCAGAGGTTCTCAACTTTCCAAATGCTTTGACACTTTAACATATTTCCTCATGTTGTCACCCCCAACCACTAAATTATATTGTTGCTACTTCATAGCCATAATTTTGCTACTGTTACAAATTGTGATGTAAATATATAATATGCAGGATATCTGACATTCGATCCCTCTAGGGCTTGTGATCCACAGGATGAGAACCACTGCCTTAGAGCCTGTTTACCTTTAGGCATGCCTGTGGAAAATTATCTTGATTATGTTCATTGAGCTAGGAACACGTGCCTATTGTAGGAGGCACCATTCCCTGGGGAAGGGTCTCTGAATTGCCATCTCTCACACCACTCCACAGCTCAGGGACGTCAGGGGGAACAAATCACAGTGGTCCTACAGGTGGCTTGGCAAAGGGAATCCCCAGGACGGTGTGGACACCAACTTCACTGTCTTTTACATGGACAAGGCTTCCCATAACCGACCCCGTGTGTGTGATCCCGAAGGGGCGGGATGAGTCCTGGCCTGTAAGTGGAGAGGTGTCACATGGGGGAGGAAATCTAAACCCTCTCAGTTCAGCTGTGGGATGTGGAGATGAGGCATTTTGGATTACCTAGGGCTGGAATCTTTGACTTGTGCCTCTCTTGAAAACTGACAGGGTACTTCCTTAGTCATCTATCTTGGTGACAGGTTCAGAGCCACAACAGGGGGCAGAGGACATGGGCCTTGCCCAGGCAGAATTTGTACCTTTAGGAGTGTAGGTATGGAAATTTGGTTGGGTGGCACAAATCTCTTATTGTAGGAGAAATGATAAGGCAGAAGCCGAGGAGAGCCAATAGCCAGCAAGCAGGGCGAAACCTCCTCTGCAGATTCTGCCCCTTCCCTGGCCTCTTGGATAGACACAGCATGGCATCTGAATTCCTTCTGGAATGCCAGGTTCCCTGTACTTGAAAATTTAGTAACCATAGAGCAGATATCTGATATGCAGGATACCTGATATGCATGCAACCCCTTTAGAGAGTTGCAGCCCACAGGTAGAGAACCACTGATCTAGATCCTGTTTGCCTGTGGGCAGGGCCATGGCAAATTATCTTGATTACATTTGTTGAGAGAGGAATACTTTCCCATGTTGGAGGAACCATTCCCAGGGAAGGGGCTTCTGAATTGTATAAAACTAGAGAAAGTAAGTGAAGCTTTGGCAAGCTTGCATATGTTCTTTAGGCTGATCCTGATTAGGGATGTGATGTGATCAGCTCCTTTAAAGTTCTGCCCTGTGATTTTCCACCTATGGTTGATTACAACCTGGGATTGTGACCCATAGTAAAATCTTTCTTGACCATGTGCTTTTGTCAGGGTACTCCATCACAGCAACAGAAACCAAACTAAGACACTTATGTGCTGGGGTTCTGAGTCCTCATAGGAACTGCAGGGAAGAATGGACAATACCAGAGGGTAGAGAGACATTCTCCATCTCACTCCAGACTCTAGGTACCTCCTTCTTCTACATAGTCTTCAGATGAAAGCATGTGTACTTGTTCCTTGGTCAATGGCACCTGGTCACAGAGACTCTGAAGAATGGCCTTAGTCTCTCGCCTCACTGCAGTACCTGCAGCTAAACTTCTACAGGTGTCAAGCTCTCACCCAGGAGCCTGGCACAGTTGTTCCTCTCTAATCCTTAGCTCATCCATTGGAAACATGCCTGGGAGACTGCCCTCAGCACAGACAGAAAGCTGCTATAGAGCTGAGATGGAGGAGACACTACAGTGTGGCCTAGAGCTCAGGCTGGAAGTCCCCTGGGCCTCAGAACTTACATGGCTGGCTGGGAGGTGCCATCTCTCACACCACTCCATGACTCAGGAGGTTCAGGAGGAGCAAATCGCAGTGGTCCTATGGGTGGCTTGGCAAAGGGAATTCCCAGGAAGGTATAGAGACCAACTTCACTGTCTTTCACATGGACAAGGCTTCCTCTCACCTGCCCTGTGTGTGTGTTCCTGATGGGGCTGGATGAGTCCTGTCCTGTAAGTGGAGACATGCTATCAGTTGGGACACTCTGGAATTCCTACCTCAATGTCACTGTGGTACATGGAGATGATAACGGGTCCTCTCAGTTCAGCTGTAGGATGTGAAGATGAGCCCTTCTGCATTAGCTAGAGCAAGAAACCTTCACCATTGGCCCTCTTGAAAATTGTCAGCCAGGTGACAGGCTCTGAGACACTTGGCATTATAAAAGAATTATTGTCATTATCTAAGATCAGTAGGAGCTCCAGCCACAACCACACATGGCGAGGGACATATCCCTCCTGCTCATCTGTCCCTACTGGCTCCTCAGTACATGGTATCCTTACATATCTCTCACCCTGCATGTATCACAGGGCCGATCATATGGTCTTTGGTGTGTGCATCAGGAGTCACACAATTCCACACTTTCATCTGTCATCTCCACCAGCCTCTCCCTCCCTGGTGCTTCCCTCCCACAAGTTCAGCCTCTGACTCTGCAGAACTGGGACAGCTCTGACCCTGGTTCCCTCTGCTCACTTAGACAGACTCACCATGCACGTGGAGGAGAAGAAACAGAAGCCCACAGGTCACAGCATACAGCCAGTCAGGAAGTCTATCAAGTGGCATCTTGAATCGTAGGCCCAAGTCTATGCTGCTACACGATGACACTCTAATAACAAAAGGGAACAGAACAGATAGGCCTTGCCCAGGCAGGAATTTGTACCTTTCAGGTGTAGGCGTGGAAATTATTTGAGCTGGGCAAAGTTATTATTGCAGGAGAATTGATAAGGCAGGAGACAAAGGGAGCCAATAGTCAGCAAGCGGGGCATAGCCACCTCTGCAGGTTCTGCTGCTTCTCTGGCCTTTTGGACAGACACAGAATGGCATCTACATGCCTTATGGAGTGCCAGGAACATAGAGTAAGATAATCCCTGGCCCTTTTAATAAAAAACGCAGTATGGGTGTTGGAGTAAAGATCAGGGAGCAGAAAGCTGTAACAAGAAAAGCCACAGGGCTTCCATGAGTAGGTACACACTCAAGAAGTCACAGATGGAGAGAGGTACAAGGGCAGGAGCTCTAAGTGTGTCCTTCATCCTCAAGACTCCTCTGTGCTGTCAGGACTCAGAGTAGTGAACCCACCCTCAGGGTCCCTTGTCCTTATGGTGATCTTAGGATCTGCAGGTTTCCATCCTGTCAGGTCAGGCTGGTTTCTTTGGAAGACACTGAAATTCTGTCTCCTCTTCCTGAGTGTGCAGCAGTTCAATAATATCTTCAGGCCCTAGTGAAGTAGTTCTCAACCTCCATAATGCTGTGACCCTTTAATACAGTTTATCATGTTGTGGGGACCCCCACATCAAATTATTTTCATCTCTACTTCATAGCTATAATTTTACTACTATTATGAATTGTAATGTAAATATCTGATATTCAGGATATCTGATATGTGACCCCCAAGTGGTCACAACCCATAGATTGAGAACCACTGCTCTAGCAGAAATCCCAGGCGTTAACCCTCCTTCACTCAAATGAAGGGCTTTTCTCTCTGCCCAGCTCCTGAGTCCAGCTGAAGCTCATCCTCCACTCTCTCTCCTTCCTGGTGTTGAAGATTGATTGGCATTGCAAAAATCATCACTTTCACTCATTGCTTTGGAGGCCAACCATAGGACTTTACCAAACTGTAAAAGCCTGTAACCTAAAATGGCACAGGTTTTTCATATTCAGGGGTCTTGGGAGCATCAAGATCTCGAGAAGGGGGAATGGAGCCCTTTAATAACAGAGATAGAATGCTTTAGGGGAACACACAGGCAGACTGAGCATCATTTGCCACCTTTGTATAAAGGAATGAAGTATAAGAGGAAGTTTTTAATAGAGGGCCTAAAAAAGTTTAGAGACAGAAATAAAATCAGAATATAAATAATGTAGGAGGTGAAGGAGAATGGTTGTGTCAATAGGAACTGATGAGATCATGGTGATCTGTGAAAGTTAGAAATAGCCTTCCTTACATGGACAGGTACTCAGCGAGACAGCAATAGCATACTCTTTCCTGGACATTTCTGAACTTTCTGATACTCCCATCTCACTTACAGGACACAACTCACAATCATATTCACAAATATATTCACAGATGTCCAGATCATGTGAATATGAACCTCATAGTATCTCCAGGCCATAGGGGGTAGGGAGAAACTTCAACAGACTCCAACACACATACACAGAGGGGGGAGGGAGACAGAGAGAGAGTTACACATACACACACACAACATACATAGAGACACAGACATAACAGTTACAAACAGACACACACAGAGGCACACAAACAGAGACACAAACACACAGACACATATACACACAGAGAGACATACACACACACAGAGGAGCACACACACACACAGAGGCATACACACACACAAACACACACACAGAGGAACACACACAGAGGCACACATACACAGAGGCACACACACATAGGCACACACACACTCACACACACACACTCACACACACACACTCACACACACATAGACACACACAAACACACACACACAGACACACACACACATAGACACACACATACACACACACTCACACACTCACACACTCACATACACACACACAGACACACACACACAGACACACACATACACACAGACACACACTCACACACTCACACACCATTGTCTGTGCCAGCACTGACGTGAGAGCTGCTGAGAGAAGCACAGATGTGACCTGCACACAAAATGGCGGCTGCTGTGGTGGGATCAGGAAATGAGGAGATGACACAAAGTCTCCCACTGACCTAGACAACCTCCGTGCTCTAAGTGTGGACACTGGGTGAAGATAAGTGTTTGGACACCATGGGTTTGTTAACTCTTCTTTACCTCAGAAAATGTCCTGACTGGATGCTGTGCAGTCTTAAGCAGTCCTGATCCTCTCTCTCTGAGAGTGCAGGGAGGTGTCCAATGAGACCCCCCTTCTGCTGTGTGTGTCATCTCTACCAGCTCCCACCTCCTCATCACCTCCCTTCCCACAGCACCACGTTCTCACACTGCAGAATTAGGCAGACATGATGAGTTACAACAAGAAAATTTAAAAGCCCCAAGTCAGCCCAGTGACTCTTCTGTTGCAGCCCTCCCCATCTGACCCACATGAATCAGCATCTTTGGTGCCACCTTTGTGGATGAGGACAGGGCAGCAGCCACTCACAGCCACCCAAGAGCAAATTGTCAACATCTTTCTGAGTCAGGTGCTCACCTTGTCCCTGTGACTTGCTGCCTACACACATGCTTACCAGACAGCATCTTTGTCCATGTGTCTCACTTAGGGCTCCTGCCTGTGATGCCTGACAGTTATTGCAACAGACAAAACCTACAGAAACGGTCCTGCTTAGAGCCTGCCTACACCCAAATGCTTTATGTTCAAAGAAAATCTCACAATGAAACCCTGGGTAATTGATCAAAATGTCCTTCTGGCTGGAAGCTAAAAAGCCATTCTCCAGAACAGGAGCCATTAGTGAAAATCACATCAGGTGAACATATTTCTTCTCTTTCTGCTTTTTGTATTTGTTTTGATTTTTGAGACAGAGTATTGTATGTAGTCCAGATGGCCTGCTATCTCAGCTTCTCAGGTTCTGGGTTTATAGGTGTGTCACAAAACATGCAGCTAATATATTCCTTATAAGTAATCCTGGACCTGGACTCTAAGCCTCCACCACTCTGGTGTTCTTGTGGAAGACACAGGCCAGGAAGAGACAGGACAGGACAGGATACACTCCATCCTTCTTACAGTTGTCACCAACTCTGAGCCCAGGAATCAAAACAAAAAAATACTCCATACAGTATTCTTGAGTGAGTCAGGCAGATCTTCCTGCATGGAGAACCCTGGTGACCTCCCTAAGCCTGGTGCCCACACCAGGGTCATGGGTGAGTTGAGTTCAGTAGATATGACTGGGGAGACTCAGAAGAGGTTAATAAAGTTTTCACTATCAGATGGCAGAGGCCCAGGAGGGGGTCAATGGGTTCATACTAGGAAAATGTAAGTGCAGCACACACACCCTGGGCATGAAGCCATTCTGGCTCAAATTCTGGTAATGTCCTGAAAGTTGCTGATAGGGCCAGAGCACACAACCCTTTGCTCCAGAATCCAACTTGCCCTTGTCCCAGGGTAGGTACATGATGAAGGGAACCCAGGGCCCACTAAGGTCAACTGAGGCATGTGGGGCACCAGGAACATCTGTATGCCCCAATAATTTTGTGCCATTTGAAGTTTGACAGGTTACTTTTCTGTCCTAGGGACTGACACACTCACAGATCTCTGGCAGCATAAATGTATTATGTTATTATTATCCAAAAGTCCAGGAGCACTTAAAGCTACAAAATCACCAAGAGAAAAGATCCATCTGCTTTCTTATCCCCTGACCTGCAGGTCCAGCACAACTCAGATCCCCTACTAGGCTGGCTCCCTAGTATGTGTGATCTTCTCCTACATCATGAGGCTTTGCTTGGGAGGAGGCTACTCTGTGGACTTTGGTCTGGGCATTTGGAGTCGGTTCTCTCCTTCCATAATGTGGGCTCTGGGGTAGAAATCTGGCCACCAGCTTGGAGTCAGGCACCTTTACCTGCTGAGTCATTTCAAAGGATCTAGTAAGTGAATTTGGAGACACATATTTCCTACAATTTCTTCTGACATGTCTATGAGTTACTCTGTCTCTGTAGTCTCAGCCTCTGACTCTGCAGAACTTACCAGTTTAATCTAAGGTTCTCTATGTCCTTCTAAGAGTCTCCCCTGAGAAGAAAGAGAAGCAGGAGCCCATAGGCCACAGCATTTAACCAGTTAGAAAGTTAGTCCAGTGGCATGATGGACTCCTAGGTCTGACTGTGCTACAGTGGTGTGCACTGTGTGTCATTGACAAGAAACAGAACGTAGGGATTTTGCTCAAACAGGAGTTTGGATCCAAAGTGGAGTGGATAGAGAGTTTGCTGGAACAGGGCAAGGTCATTGAACTGAGCTGACAAGGCAGAGGTTACAAGAGCCAATGGGCAGCAGATAGGGCAAGCCACGTCCACCATTCCTGCTTTGCCTTTAGCCTCTGTGGAAGGCACAGCAAGGCTCCCAAGGTCCTTCTAGGATTCCAGCAACCCTCCCATTATCCTGGAATCACTTCCTTCACAGATCTTTCAGTAACAAGCCCAGGACAGGTGTTAGGGTGGAGAGGAGGCTGTAGAAAGCTTTAACTGGAAATATCAGGAGGGATTCTCTAGTAGATGCATGCTCAGGATGTCACAGGTGGAGACTGGGATGCAGCTCTGCAATCACATGCCCACCATCCTGAAAACTGCTCCCTCCTTCCAGGACTTACAATTTCCTGAGTCCACATTCAGGGTCCCTCTCGGGAGGCCCGCTCCCACCTTTTACAGGGTTCCTTTGAGGAGGAGAGAGACATAAGGAATTAGTAGATAGAAATATAGTGGGGAGAGAAACAGACAGGAACACAGGATAGCTTCGGGAAGACCTGGATCAATACCTACCAGCCCCTCCTGTCTCTTCAAAGGGGCTTTTCATAGGAATACCAGGGGGTGGGGCAAAAGACCTTCCCCCTGGGCTAGATCAAAGCATACCATACACCCAAGTGCAGACCCTTCCAAACACCTGGTAACCATGCATGTGGTCAATCCATCCCCTGATGCAGTCCTGCTGGGTAAAGCAAGCTCAGATCTCACTAGGAAACCTCTGTGGGCTCCCACAGTCCCTCATCCCTTACAGTCATGGTTTTAAGTCTACACATCACCCTCCCTGCTCAAACATAGCTGTCTCATTGAAACACACTGCAAACCTGGCACCTCTGAAGTACCTATCCCCTATCCACTCCATCTCCATACTGCCTTACTCCCATGAACAGCTCTACAGAGTTTACATTCCTTTACTTACTCAACAAACATCTAATGGAGACAATCTAGTTCTAATGTCTGGGACTAGCTAGGCTTTCAGAGCCTATAATACATGTCTATGTGTAGGAGCTTAAGAATCACAAAAAAAAAAAAAAACTCCGCAGATTTAATCAAAGAGTACAGGATCAGGAGCAGCTCCCATCTAGCCCAGACTGATTTTCTAGAGGATGTGATGTGGGGATCAGTGTCAGATAGCCTGGAGCACCGCCTGAACATTGGTCTTGCCTCCATCTTTCCAGTTCCCAACAGTCTTGGGCACCCACAGCCTGGCACAGCAGAACTTCCTCCTTTCTCCTAGCATGGCACAGCCATGGCTTCTCCTGCCTCCTCCAGTCAGCAAGGATTGCTTTCATTCCACTGTAGCCTCTCCAATGTCCTCTTATCCAGTTTGTGACCCCAGACCTTCAAGACAGATGGTCTCCCTACTGTGAATTTTCTGACCCAGGGAATTGGTGGGCTGTGGGGCTGAGAGATACCCTGAGAGATGCTCCCATCTCTGGGTGAAGGCACCAGTTCCTCCGTTTTCTGTGTATCCTGCAGCTTCTTTCAAAGCTGGACTCTGGTGTCATGTCCAGGAGAAATGTCTTCTGCCTCTTACAGAACATAATTCGAAGGAAAGCCCTTGATGATTTTCTAAGATAAAATGCCCTTCATGCATTTCTGTGTGTATGGAGTCCTTGTGGAAACTAACATATACATAAATAATCAGTAGACTACAACACAACAACAAAAATAGTTTTTTGGTTTTTTTTTTTGTTTTGTTTTTCAAGACAGGGTTTCTCTGTGTAGCTTTGCGCCTTTCCTGGATCTCACTTGGTAGCCCAGGCTGGCCTCGAACTCACAGAGATCCGCCTGGCTCTGCCTCCCGAGTGCTGGGATTAAAGGCGTGCGCCACCACCGCCCGGCACAAAAATAGTTCTTGTGCAGCCCCAGCCCACCTCACCACTTGAACCACTTGAAGTACTAATGCACGTGCCAAGACCTGTTTCTCATTTTGAGAAACCACTTTGATACAGAAATAGATGAACTGATGGGTTGTTTTTAATGTCAAACATTGGTGACATTTAATTTGCAGGCATAGTAGGTAGAGACATTTTGAATTGGAAATTTTATTAGCTGACTCAGGGTCTATAAGTGCTTATTCTGAAAGCTTCTATGCTTCATATTTATATATTGAAGCCCAGCATCCATTGTGATGATGTTACAATTTGGGATCTTTGGGCAATAGCCATGTCATGATCACAATTACCTCTTCTGACTAGGGACCACACAGCAGCAATGCTTAAACCAGAGAGGTAGCCCTCCCCACACAGTAAATATGCTGACATCATAACCATGAATCTCATGGTCAGCATTCTTGGGGGCACATTTCTGTTTATAAGCCACACAGCTTATGGTTTATACTCATATACATATATATCATATTCACATATATTTAGATACAGTGTCTATATGGAACAGATTTACTCTTGAGCTCATGAAACCTTCCTGCCTCAGTCTCCCTAGTGTTTGGAACTACATCCACCACAGCACTGAGATTGCAGCTAATGATAACCTGGATGTGGTATTTGGAATTTGCTAAAATACCTAGGGTGTGATTAATGAAGTAGGTGTTCCATAAGCCACTTATAGATATGAGAAATAAGGGATTGGCTGAGAGATGGACACAGGAGTTTGACATCCATCAACCTCCAATGTGGGCAATATTCTCTAAAGTTTCTGATTCACATGAATAGGTTTGGGATTTAGAGAAAAGGAGAAAGAGGATAAAATAAAGAAGGAAGAAAGAGATGCAGGTACAGTGGGGTATGAAGGAAGCTTGGTGGCCATTGGTGCTCACACAAATACATTGTCATGAGGGAATTCATTAAAAAAAGACAGGACCCAGGCAGTCTTGATAACAAATGGCATGCATATGTGTTGGCTAAATGGATAGACGAAGAGTAGTTACATCTATCGATTACATCTATGACATTGATACATGAACGATACAGTTGGCCCTGTGTTTTCAATGTATAAGCAAGTCAGACTGAATCCATTTGTACTCATGTTACCTTACAACCTTACATAATATACTACAGGCCTATATTTTCTGTGGCACACTTGGTCCAGAATTACAGCCTTCCAGCCTTCAGGACATTGCTGACTGCAGAATAGATGACCATCTGCAGGTAATGTTCATCTTGGTTCAACAAGGAGCAGTGGGCCTAGCCCTCCTTGGGATTCCTTTGGGTGGGGTTGCCCAAAGCCTTGCCCTCACTCCCAGGATGGAAGTCACTCTGAAGCCTGCTGTGCTCAGGCCTGACCCCTGGTTTATATCACTATGATAGGTGAAAAAATTCAAGGTCTTGGAGACAAACAGGGCTGGTGTCCTGATCTAGGCAAGCAAGACGTTCTCACTAGTGTCTGCGCCTCATGAGGCAGGACTGTATTTCCTTTCTCTCAGTGGCAGGCTCACATACACAAAACCAGTGTGGGTTTCTACACTTTGACCACCTCACCATGAGCACTGGGAGATGACTAGTGATTGACACCCCAAAATAACCTCTGTCTGAGTGTGATCTGGCCTTGTGGAATACGCTATCATGTGACTAAGGATCTATGCATATGAGGTATACATGTAAGGCTACCACAGACCACACAGATCAGGCAAGCCACTAGAAGTTAAGGGAATCATGTCTGTTCTCCCATGTCATAAATAGTTGACCCAGTACTTCATTACCATCCTGTACATAAGTTCCTCTTGCTCTGTGAGGTCAACAATAAACAGAAGTAAAACAGGGGTCCGTTCCCAGTCACTCCATGCTTCTCCCTCTCATGCTCTACATTCACTATCCTAAAGCTGTAATCTGACTCTGGGGCCCAGTTCTGGTTCCAACTAATGCCATCTTCTAGGACCTAGGCTCCCCCTTGCCCATTCTGCCTTTTCCCATCCCAGCCTGTAATTGAATCTTCCCCAGGCTTAGTCTTAACCTAGAGGCACCTTCTTCCTTCCCTCTGACATAGTGAAGCCATTTAGGAAAATATAATACCTACAAACTGAGGCTTTCTGATCCTAGACCTAACAACACTGTCGTGGTGGGGACAAGAAGGTGGAACACACTGTGGACTGTATTGGGGGGGGAGGGTTCTGGGACCTCTTTGATACAATTCTGTGGGTTAGTCTCATACTTGGAGATGGGAAGTATGTGCTGTAATCCACTGTTTCTGAGAGTCACACTCTCTAGACACAAAGGGTAACATCCTTCAGTCCCTCTTTCATGTTTTCATTTAAATTATAGGACAGTGGCTTCCATACAGCTTCTTTGTGTTCTCTTCATCCCAGCTAATCCACCCACTCCTCCCAAATTCTCATCTCTTCAGTTCTCCCACCTCTCTCCCTGCTTTAACCTTACCACCCACAACATCCTCCTCTTTCCTTTCCTTTCCCCTATGTTTTTAGATCACACTCCCTTAAGATATTCTTCCACATCCCCTCCTGGTTTTTCTGACTTCCAGATGCATTCCATGAGAAATAGGAGTCAAAGAGAGAACTGACATATCAGAGAGAAATACAGTGTTTTGTCTCTCTGAGCCTGAGTTACCTCACTCAGTATAAATTCTTTCCAGTTAAATCTATCTCCCTTAAGCTGGGTGGTAGTGGCACACGCCTTTAGTCCCAGCACTCAGTAGGCAGAGCCAGGTGGATCTCTGTGAGTTCAGGGCCAGCCTGGTCTACAGACAGAGATCCAAGATAGGCACCAAAACTACACAGAGAAACCCTGTCTAAAAAACAAACAAACAAACAAAAACAAAAACAAAATCTATCTCCCTGGAAATCTCTTAATTGCAGATGTTTACAGCTGAATAGAATTCCACAGCATAGACCAGGTGGTTCTTTAATCCAAGAACGATACAAAAAATTAATGAAACAAAGAGTTGGTTCTTTGAGAAAATCAACAAGATAGACAAGCCCTTATCCAAACTAACCAAAAGACAGAGAGAGAGCATCCAAATTAACAAAATCAGAAATGAAAAGGGGGACATAACAACAGACATTAAGGAAATCCAGAGAATCATCAGGTCATACTTCAAAAACCTCTACTTCACAAAACTGGAAAACCTAAAAGAAATGGATAATTTTCTGGATAGGTACGACATACCTAAATTAAATCAAGACCAGATAAACTATTTAAATAGTCCAATAACCCTTAAGGAAATAGAAACAGTCATTAAAAGTCTCCCAACCAAAAAAAGCCCAGGACCAGATGGTTTCAGTGCAGAATTCTACCAGATCTTCAAAGAAGAGTTAATACCAATACTCTCTAAATTGTTCCACACAATGGAAACAGAAGGAACATTACCAAACTCCTTCTATGAAGCTACAATTACCCTGATTCCTAAACCAAACAAGAATACAACAAAGAAAGAGAACTACAGACCGATCTCCCTCATTGTGGGGCGTTTACCCACCACCCCCACAGTTCCCCAGAGTTTTCTTGAGTGCGAGCAGCAGGAAATATTAGATAGAAGGATTTATTGCAGAGAATCTTGCGAAGATAAACAGATAGAAAATAAAGGATATGCAACATGGAAACAACCTAGATGCCCTTCAACTGAAGAATGGATAAACAAAATGTGGTACATATACACAATGGAATACTACTCAGCAGAGAAAAACAATGACATCATGAGGTTTGCAGACAAATGGATGGATCTAGAAAAAATCATCCTGAGTGAGGTAACCCAGACTCAGAAAGACAAACATGGTATGTACCCACTCATAGCAGGATACTAGATGTGGAACAAGGATGACTGGACTGCTACTCACATCACCAGGGAGGCTACCTGGAAAACAGGATCCTAAGAAAGACACAGGGATTGCCCAATGACAGAGAAATGGAATGAGATCTACATGAACAGCCTGGACATGAGTGGGGGTAGTGAAGGGCGAGGGTCGAGGGAAAGAGAGCTTGGGGGAGCGGGAGATCCCAGCTGGATCAACAACAGAGAGGGAGAACAAGGAATAGGAGACCATGGTAAATGAAGACCACATGAGAATAGGAAGAAGCAAAGTGCTAGAGAGGCCCACAGAAATCCACAAAGATACCCCCACAACAGACTGCTGGCAATGGTCGAGAGACAGCCCGAACTGACCTACTCTGGTGATGGGATGGCCAAACACCCTAATTGTCGTGCTAGAAACCTCATCCAATGACTGAGGGATCTGGATGCAGAGATCCATGGCTAGGCCCCGGGTGGATCTCCAGGAGTCCAATTAGCGAGAATGAGGAGGGTTTATATGAGCGAGAATTGTTGAGACTAAGGTTGGATAAAGCACAGGGACAAATAGCCAAACGAACAGAAACACATGAAATATGAACCAGTGGCTGAGGGGTCACCAACTGGATCAGGCCCTCTGAGTTGGTGAGACAGTTGATTGGCCTGATCTGTTTGGGAGGCATCCAGACAGTGGGACCGGGTCCTGTGCTCATTGCATGAGTCGGCTGTTTGAAACCTGGGGCCTATGCAGGGTCGCTTGGCTCTACCTGGGAGGAGGGCACTGGACCTACCTGGACTGAGTCTACCAGGTTGATCTCAGTCTGCGGGGAAGGCTTTGCCCTGGAGAAGATGGGAATGGGGGGCGGGCTGGGGGGAAGGTGAGGGGGGCGGGAGGGGGGAGAACAAGGGAATCCGTGGCTGATATGTAGAATTGAATTGTATTGCAAAATAAATATTTTTAAAAAATCCTAATGACTTTATGAAAATTAGAAATGTTTTGGTGAAAATAAAGTCACTTTCTGGAAAAAAAAAAGAAAAAGAAAAAAAGAAAATAAAGGATAGCCTCGAGAGGGCCTGGAACCTATTCCAACAGCCCCGGCTGTCTCTGCCACAGGGTTTTTATAGAGACGCCAAAGGGTGGAGCAAAAGACCTCCTCCCCCAGCACAGCCAAGTGCAGACCATCTCAGACACCTGCACTCAGGCCCGTGGTCCTAATCATCCTCTATGTGGACCTGCTGGGTAAAGCCACGAGGAACCCGAGAATGGGCTCCCACAGGTCCCCCTTTCTTAATATATAAAAAAATAACTACTAATGGCTTACAGCAATCTCCATAGCTGTTACACCTCCCAATATGGGAGTAGAGGATAATAAAGATGGCATTTCTCTTTTGAATTAGGTCCAAGGTGACTACAGCAGTCTTACCTGCCTCAAGCCCTTTCTAAGTCAAAAACTCTTAAGGCGACTACAAACTTAAAGAATCCCTTAGCTTCATCATTACCATTAACAGGTTAACATAAATATTGCTATACATAGTCACAATTCTCTCAGTCTTACAACTCAAAGCAAACTCTTAACGGAACCATTTGAATTAGCATATATGGTGCTATATATAGTTAATTTTCTCCATCTTACAACTTTAACTCAATTTGAATTTTCTTGCTAACAGAACATAGGAAAACTTCGATGTATTCACAAACTTAAATATTTCCTTAACTCCACAAAACCAGGGTGCATTAATATCAATAGGGTAAATACAATTTCTGCAAACATAATTCAACCTCATAACTCCTCCTTTTCTTTATAATTTTTTAAACAAAATCTCAAACCTAGTTAGAAGAACCCAAACTCATACAATTCGTACAAACCCATATTGAAAAGCCATCTTCTCAATCTAACCATTAACACTTTGAAAACTTAGCAAAACATCCAAAAGCAGTTTCTTAATAAAACTCTTTAAACTTTAAAAGTAGTCTCTTAGTATACTCCATTTGCATTTCTTACTAGCAAAATATGACATTAATCCACTCAAACAACAAGAAAATATTTTTTAATTTTAAATAGACTAAGGAATATTAACTCTCCCTTTTCTTTATAATTTTTTTAAGCAAAATCAAGCCTAGTCAGAAAACCCAAACTTTTCCATTTAAACAGTTCCATTTGTAACACAAAAATTAAATGGAGAGAAACTCAAAGATTCCACTAAAATCAGAAATGAGGCAAGACTATCTGCTCCTCCCATACTTATTCAATATAGTCCTTGAAGTTCTAGGCAGAGCAATAAGACAACATAAGGAGATTAAGGAGATACAAATTGGAAAGGAAGAAGTCAAGTTTTCCCTATTTGCAGATGATATGATAGTATACTTGAGTGACCCCAAAGATTCCACCAAGGAACTGATACAGCTTATAAACACCATCAGCAACATAGCAGGATACAAGATCAACTCAAAAAAATCAGCAGCCCTCCTATATACAATTGACAAACAGGCTGAGAAGAAAATCAGAGATACATCACCCTTTACAGTAGCCACAAATGATATCAAATACCTTGGGGTAACACTAACCAAGCAAGTGAAGGACCTATATGACAAGAACTTTAAGTCCATGAAAAAACAAATTGAAGAAGATGTCAGAAAATGGAAAGATCTCCCATGCTTATGGATAGGCAGGTTGCCTACAGAATGGGAAAAGGTCTTCACCAACCCCACATCTGACAGAGGACTGATATCCAGAATATATAAGGAACTCAAGAAATTAGACATCAAAATACCCAACAGTCCAATTAAGAAATGGGCTATAGTGTTTTTGATCTTAGCCATTCTGACAGGCGTAAGGTGGTATCTCAGAGTTGTTTTGATTTGCATTTCCCTGATGATTAGGGATGTTGAGCAATTCCTTAAATGTCTTTCAGCCATTTGAGTTTCCTCTGTTGAGAATTCTCTGTTTAGTTCTATAGCCCATTTCTTAATTGGACTGTTGGGCATTTTGATGTCTAATTTCTTGAGTTCCTTATATATTCTGGATATCAGTCCTCTGTCAGATGTGGGATTGGTGAAGATCTTTTCCCATTCTGTAGGCTGTCGCTTTGCTTTGTTGACCGTATCCTTTGCCCTACAAAAGCTTCTGAGTTTCAAGAGGTCCCATTGATTGATTGTTTCTCTCAGTGTCTGTGCTACTGGTGTTCTATTTAGAAAGTGGTCTCCTATGCCAATGTGTTCAAGACTACTTCCTACTTTCTCTTCTAGCAGGTTCAGAGTAGCTGGATTTATGTTGAGGTCCTTGATCCACTTGGACTTAAGTTTTGTGCACGGTGATAGATATGGATCTATTTGCAGCCTTCTACATATTGATATCCAGTTTTGCCAGCACCATTTGTTGAAGATGCTTTCTTTTTTCCATTGTGCACTTTTGGCTTCTTTGTCAAAAATTATTTGTTCATAGGTGTGCGGATTAATATCAGGGTCTTCAATTCGATTCCATTGGTCCACATGTCGGTTTTTATGCCAGTACCAAGCTGTTTTTATTACTGTAGCTCTATAGTACAGCTTGAAGTCAGTGTGGAACAAGGATGACTGGACTGCTACTCACATCACCAGGCAGGCTACCTGGAAAACAGGACCCCAAGAAAGACACAGGGATCGCCCAACGACAGAGAAATGGAATGAGATCTACATGAACAGCCTGGACAGGAGTGGGGGTAGTGAAGGGCGAGGGTCGAGGGAAAGAGAGCTTGGGTGAGTGGGAGATCCCAGCTGGATCAAAAACAGAGAGGGAGAACAAGGAATAGGAGACCATGGTAAATGAAGACCACATGAGAATAGGAAGAAACAAAGTGCTAGAGAGGCCCACAGAAATCCACAAAGATACCCCCACAACAGACTGCTGGCAATGGTCGAGCGACAATCCGAACTGACCTACTCTGGTGTTGGGATGGCCAAACACCCTAATTGTCGTGCTAGAAACCTCATCCAACTACTGATGGACCTGGAGGCAGAGATCCATGACTAGGCCCCAGGTGGATCTCTGGGAGTCCAATTAGCGAGAATGAGGAGGGTTTATATGAGAGAGAATTGTTGAGACCAAGGTCGGATAAAGCACAGAGACAAATAGCCAAACAAACGGAAACACATGAAATATGAACCAATGGCTGAGGGGTCACCAACTGGATCAGGCCCTCTGAGTGG
This sequence comes from Peromyscus eremicus, assembly GCF_949786415.1. Classification (NCBI taxonomy): domain Eukaryota; kingdom Metazoa; phylum Chordata; class Mammalia; order Rodentia; family Cricetidae; genus Peromyscus; species Peromyscus eremicus. The sequence continues at coordinate 104,151,493 of NC_081420.1, forward strand.
GTGAGACAGTTGATTGGCCTGATCTGTTTGGGAGGCATCCAGGCAGTGGGACCGGGTCCTGTGCTCATTGCATGAGTTGGCTGTTTGAAACCTGGGGCCTATGCAGGGTCCCTTGGCTCAGCATGGGAGGAGGGGACTGGACCTACCTGGACTGAGTCCACCAGGTTGATCTCAGTCTGTGGGGAAGGCTTTGCCCTGGAGGAGATTGGAATGGGGGGCGGGCTGGGGGGGAAGGTGAGGGGGGCGGGAGGGGGGAGAACAAGGGAATCTGTGGCTGATATGTAGAACTGAATTGTATTGCAAAATAAAAATTAAAAAAAAAAAAAGAAATGGGCTATAGAACTAAACAGAGAATTCTCAACAGAGAAACTCAAATGGCTGAAAGACATTTAAGGAATTGCTCAATATCCCTAATTATCAGGGAAATGCAAATCAAAACAACTCTGAGACACCATTTTTTTGTTTTGTGGAAATCTTAAGATTATTTTTCTCTACATGTGAAGAAAGGTCTTGGAATTCTTTATTGGCATTGCATTAATTCTACAGGTTGTTTTTGGTAAGATGGTCATTTTCTCATTATTAATTTCTTGAATGACATTCAACATTCAGTAGCATGTTGTTTAGTCCTATGATATTGTAATGTCTTCTCATTTTTCTTGCTATTTTGAAGTTTTATTCCATTGTGATCAAATAAGTAGAATTATTTCAATTTCTGTATTTGTTCAACATTTGTTTTGTATCCTAATATACAAACTACTTTAAGGAAAATCCTAGGAGCTGCTGAGAATAATGTGTATTTTTTGAAGTGTTTGGATGAATGTTCTATAGATGTAAAACTTCATTACATCTAAGATGACATTTAATTCCAGAGTTTCTGTTTGTTTTTGTGTGGTACCTCCTAAGTGCCCATCCCCTACACATCCTACCTTCATCCTGTACTGTATTGGTGGCAAGCTTTTACTAAAAAACAAGTTCACAGTCAATTATATATACTTCACAAACATTTAACAGGGCCTTGGTTGTTTGAACACTGAAGCCAACATAGGTCCTCAAGTGTATAATAAAGCCAAAGATAGAGGTATATAAATGGAAATTTCTGAATCACAGAAAACCCTGCAAGAATACTCAAGAATTATCCCTGTAGTGTGTCTCCTCCAACACTCTTTGTGGTCCTAACCTGGGTCTGGGGATATAAACTCTCCCTCTCAACATCCCCCATCAAAAGAACACTGGGGCTATGGGAGCTGAAAGGTCCACAGCTCTTCCAATCTCATGTCATTGAATTAGCTATTTTATGTTTATGGACAGCTGAGTTTGACCTCTTAATTCTGAAATGCTGTATAACATGGCTTGAGGGAAGTCCTGTATTTGCCACCCAATGCACCACCATTCAGAGGCTCATCATTGATGATGGTGAAGATGGAGACCACAGTAAAAATGTAGAATGAAGAAGTATCTCAAAGTCTGTGTGTATGGGGGAAAGAGTGGTTGTGGAAACTTCCATATATGGGTATGATGACTATTCTTGGTTGTCACCTTGACTACATCTGGAATTAATTAAAACCCAAATGTCTGGGTATACCTGTGAAAGTTTTTGTTTGTGTTTTTAATTAAATCATCTGAAGTGTGAAGATCCACTTTTAATCTGGAACCTTTAATACCTTTAATCAGTGTTTTCCTCACTGTCCTGGAACTTACTTTGTAGATGAGGCTGCTCTCAAACTCACAGAGATAGTCTTGCCTCTGCCTCCCAAGTGCTTGGATTAAAGGCATGTGCCACCACCACCTGATTCAACTGTTTGATTTTGAATAGCTTAAAAAACAGAAATCTCCCAGGAGTGCATTGTTGAAATCAAGCTGCACTCTGATCTAAGTCAGTTTCTCCATACTGTATAAAATAGTGCTTTTTCCAGACTGACCTGCACCAAGAGACTCTGTTGTGCAAGAAGCACTTGACTGTATTTTGAGGATGGAGGAGGACCTGCACCTTGCAACCAACACCCACTTTCCAGCACCACCCATGAGGCACAGACTGATCAATACCTTACTCCTAAAAGTAGAAAGGAAGCTGCCATAAATGCCAACCAAAGTAGATTGAGACCATAGAACACATGAGCCTATTGCAACAATATCAGCAGAGCCAGACCCAAGAAATTACCAGACATATCAGACTAAAGAAGGGGTGTAAATTTCACCTACACTCCACAATGAAGAAGGCACATAACACTCTAATGGCAATGGCTTCTGCCCACCTATTGTCTGACAGCTCAGTATGTATGTACGTTTTCAGGGACCAATATATTGAGAGCTCACTGCTATCCTAGTAGCTTCACTTTGGCTTGTTTCCCACAGACAACATGGCTTACTTGAACTGTCCTTCTGTTCTTTGTTCTGTCTGGACCTGGTGCTATCCTTCCCTCCTACAGCATCCACCATGAGCTCAGCTCAAAGCTTCACTCTAAAGTCTACTCTCTTGCAGGCCTCTAGCAGGTTTTTTTAAAATCTTATTCCTTCATTTTGACATCCCTATCAACCTCCTGCCTCTCAGTGAAGCCTCTTTGAAAGTCCTTGATTACTCCACTACAGCCTCATTAATTCTTTGCAGCCATTTCATAATAAATATATGTAGTGGTTTGTAGACATATAGAGATGTAGATATATTTATTGCATAATATGATCTAAGTGGTAATATTAGTAATTAAAATTGCCATAAAAGAAGCTGTGTTTGCCTCAACCACTTACTGAGAAGTGAGGCCACTTGACAAATTGCTGCCAACAAAACCACCATACCTTGTTATTACTGTTATTGTTATTCAATCAATTCTGACAGCATGGAAAGGCGCAGACATGTTCATCCATATTTCTGATATGGCACTCTGTTGAGAGCCTAGTTTCAGATCAGCATATGATCCACAGCAAGGCCTGTGGAGACAGTCTCTGACTCAGCAAGAACCAGTGGACCTCAGAACAGTGCAGAACACTGCTGGGACCAGGCAGCCCGCATGCTCTCTTCTCTCTCATAATGTTGATGATTCACTTGGGGGTTTTTTTGTTTCACTTTGTCAGTCATGCGTGGGACAGATGTGATCATTCCCAGAAACTCCATTTTTTTTGTCAAATATTTTCCCCTAAAATACTTTGGGAACTGATGCTTCTCAAGTTTTTTATCTGGTAATACCAGCTGTTGCTCCAGACCCTGGGAATTTTTCTGATTCAGTGTTGACAGGATCAGAGGCAGTAAATGGTAAATGAGCACATATGGGAAAGCAACATAGGAGACATTGACTATGTCTCCCAGTTCTGTGAAAAATCATTGAGAATGGTGTAGCATGATGGAGAGGGACAGCCTTGTCAATGTTTGCCCTTTTTAGAGGGGCTTAGGTTGCAGGACCCTTTAGTAGGACAAGGGAACAGTTACAGAAATACAAGCAGCTTCTGTTTGATAAGTTTTTAATGGTATTGTTATTCTTGAGAATGTGTGCCTATGGCTATTACCTTTTAGTTTTGTAAGGACAGAATATGCCTGGCTAAATACTTAGCCAAGCTAGCAAAATACTGAGCATTGCTTTTGGCTTAAAAGCTGTTTTGATTGAAAAGTGGGGGAAAATATGTTTGTTTTTCCCTGAGGGTAATGTTGAGGGGGAGACATGTTTGTTTTTGAAGTATAAATGAAGATGGTTCGAGCTATTCAGAGCTGCCACTTGTGTGAAATTCATCTGGTGGTCAGACTTTTCTTTGTGCTGATGCCCATTCCCTGTCTCAGGACCTAGCAGCAGTCCTGATGTATCAAGTGTTGAGTGCACAAAGCATGTTGTCTTCGTCTATGCAGTGAAACCCACAGTCAAGGGAAAGCCCCACTTGAATCTCAAACATGCTATCTTAGTGACAACGCCAGTCCCAGATGACTTCTGTCCTAACTGGAGAGACAGGGATCTAATAGTCCCAAACTAGGTGCAGTTTCCAAACCGCAGTGCCAGAAAGCAGTCAGGTGGATGCCAGAGTTCAGAACAATGGTTAATGTCAAGGGACACGAGGGAACAAGAACATTCTCTACTTGAAGTAGGAGTTTTTATGTGTCTCACACATTTACTCAAATTCAGTAAGCTATGCAGGTAAATAGGTGAGTTTATTTGGATACAAATAATTATAAAACTTCCCAAATAAGACAACTACTGGAAGTGTAAAAGGTGCCCTGTGAACCCCTTTGATGAAGTGTCCTGTCTGCTGGCACAAACGGAAATCACACAGTCATGTCAGCAGCAGGAGCTCAATAATAAGCTACGGCCCCAGAGGAAGGGTCTGGGACCAACCCTCCTAGAGGTTAACCTTTTCTGCCCAATAGGGTCCAGGATGAACTTGGCCCCAAAGGTCATGTTGTCCTATGTTTTTTTTTTTTCAATGCAATGTACTAAAAGACTCTGTGAACCCAGGAAAACTTTCCCTGTGGGATAAGATGATTAGAGAGTGGGCTGTACAGGACTCTCAGGATCGATCAGACAAAAGAGCCAGTGTCTTAATGACAGAGAGTAAATAATTTGGAGGAACACAGAGAGTTTAGGCACAATTTAGCCCCTTTGAAATGGACTAATAGATATACCCAGACTTGCTTCACATAAAAGATTGTGCCACATACCACACTGAGACAGACATAGGTGAATGGATTTTCTAATCAAGACATAGTCTGCAAACATAATAGATAGAGACACTTCCAATTGGTTTCAAATTCAGTGACTAACATGGGAACCTCTACATACTGTGCTTCAAAAACACCAATAATTATATTTCTATGTTGAAACTTAGGCTCCAGTAGGATAATATAAAGAGTTCAGCCCAGCCAAGCAGTGGTGGTGCATGCCTTTAATCCCACAATTCAGGAGGCAGAGGCAAGTGGATCTCTATGAGTTCAAAGGCAACTTAGTCTACAGAGTGAGTTCCAGGACAGCCAAGGCTACACAGAGAAACATTGTCAAAAAAGAAAAGAAAAGAAAAAGAATTCAGCTCAAATCTGCCAGTGAAAATGCAAAGAAACACAAAGTACAATCTTTGGGTCAGAGAGCTAACCTTCACCATAATGGGTAGAACAAAAAGGCAGATTGAGCACAATTTGGCACCTTTGTAAAGAACACAAAATATAAGAGACTTTGTACTGGAGGGCTTGAAAACCTTAAGAATAACAATATGGTAAGAATGAAAATTAGTCAGATGGAAGGTCAAAGAGTAGGGGGTGGTCAAGGGGTCAGGAGTTTTCGGGGGAGGTATGAAAGGCAGGAAGACATATAGTCACAAACTATTCTTTTTATATGATATGATAGAGCTACAGTCTTTCCAAACCACATACAGTTTGCAAACTACAGCAAAAGAAAGCAGAAGAATGCCTACATGGCATCTCAATAATATGTACGATATATACATGTGAACATGTACGTGTCACAACATATGTAGCATATAAATTCACAGTTTTGGAGACCATGAAGCTCAATGTAAAGATACTAGTGTTTGTGTTAGGTGGTGAGGCTTAGCTCTCTATGCCAAAGATTGAGCCATGTGTTGTCAATGGGGCAGATGAGAAAACTAATAGATTTGAAGGTCTGGACAGAGTTCACAATCAGCAGCAGCCTGAGCTTAGGAAGACAATGGGACTCTAGTGATTATCTGATTATGATTTTCTACTGGTTGCTTGTAAATATGAGAAGACATAAATTTGCTGAGAGAGGTAATTGAATTTTGCATGGCCCACTGCATGGAGTCAACAGTTCCTAAAGCTTCTGTTCATTTGAAGAGGGTCTAAACTAAGAGAAGAGGACAGGAAGAAGCCCTGGTCGCAGTGGAGTATGAAAACAAATGGGGAACTTTGGGGCTCACGCCTCCACAATGTAATGAGAGCATTTATTGAATGAGTCTAGAAAATGGCATGGTGAGCCCAGGCCAAAATCTGTGCTTCTATGAGATGACAATCTAATAACAACAAGAAACAGAACAAGTAGGCCTTGCCCAGATAGGAATTTGTACCTTTGGGGATGTAGGTGTGGGAATTTGGTTCGGTGGGGCAAAGTGATTAATGCAGGAGACTTGAAAAGGCAGGCAGAAGCCACAGGGAGCCACTATCAGGCAGGGCAAAGTCACTTCTGCTGTTTCTGCTCCTTCCCTGGCCTCTTGCATAGGCACAACATGGTATCTGAAGTCCTTCTGGAATACCAGGATCCCTATCCTTGAACATAGCATTGTGTTGGGATTGTGTTCCCCGAAATATTGTGCACGCTAATAAACGTATCTGGGGTCAGAGAACAGAACAGCCACAATATTAAACATAGAGGATAGGCAGCGGTAGCACACGCCTTTAATCCTAGCATTCCAGAGGCAGAGAAATCTACCTGTATCTCTGGGTGTTCAAGGATACAGCCAAGCATCATGACTCATGCCTTTAATCCCAGAAAGTGAGCCTTTAATCCCAGGGAGTGATGGCAGAAAGCAGAAAAATATATAAGGTATGAAGACCAGAAACTAGAAGCATTTGCCTGGTTAAGGTTTTAGGCTTTGAGCATCACAGTTCAGCTGAGACCCATTCAGATGAGAACTCAGAGGCTTCCAGTCTGAGGAAACAGGATCAGCTGAGGAACTGTCGGGGTGAGGAAGCTGTGGCTTGTCCTGCTTCTCTAATCTTCCAGCATTCACCCCAATACCCGGCCCCAGGTGTGTTTTTATTAATAAGACCTTTTAAGATTCATGCTACATAGCATCACCATGAGCCTTGGCCCTTTTATTCACCAATCCATTGTGGGTGTGGGAGTGAAGATGAGGAAGCAGAAAGCTGTAACAGGAGAAGCCACAGGGCTCCTGTGAGTAGGTACACACTCAAGATGCCACAGATGGAGAGAAGTGCAAGGACAGGAGCTCTGAGAGTGACCTTCATCCTCAAGACTCCTCTGTGCTGTCAAGACTCCTAGAGTCCACCCTCAGGGTCCCTTGTCCCTACAGTGATCTTAGGATCTGTAGGTCCCCTCCCTGAAAGTTCATGGCAGTTTCATTGTGAAAGACCCTAACCCTTCAGGCTTACACCCCCAAGCCCCAGGAAATGAGAAACTAAAAATCTAGTTCCAAGGGCAAGCTGACTCAATCATTACTCAACTACCCCCCTGCAACAGTGTAACAATGTAAAAAGATTTCTGTTAAGAGATGTGCTCAACTGTAACGGGAGAGTTGCAAGTGTTCCAGGAAGGACCACTGTGACCTTTGTGTAAACTCCATTCCCACCCTGATACTCCCCTTGAGGTTTCAGGAAGAATGTACATGCGGACGTGACTGTACCCCTTCTGTGATCAGACCATGATCTTGTGAAACGAAATTGTATGGGAATTGTAATCTTATGGCTTTTGTGGGTTTTTCCTTTAAAAGCCTCCATGGGGCTGCAGTAAGATGTGACTCTTGCTCTCTGGAGCTGAGTTTGCCCGACTGTACAGCCGCATTAATAAACACCTCTCGCTGTTGCATCAACTGGACTGGAGTCTGGGTTCTTGGGGCACCCACTTGAGACCCTAGATTTTGGGGTCTAACAATTGGAAAACTGAAATTCTGGCTCTTCTGCCTGTGTGTGTGTGTGTGTGTGTGTGTGTGTGTGTGTGTGTGTGTGTGCGTGCATCAGGAGTTCAATAATATCTTCAGACCTTAGTGCAACAGTTCTCAATCTCCCTAATGCTGTGAGACTTTAATACAGTTTGTCATGCTCTGGGGATCCCCAAACATAAAATTATTTTTGTTGCTACTACATAACTGTATTTTTGCTACTGTTATGAATCATAATGTAAATATCTGATATGCAGGATATCTGATAAACGATGCCTGTGAAAGGCTCATTCAACTCCCAAAGTGGTCATGACCCATAAGTTGAGAAGCACGTCCCTAGTGGAAATCCCAGATATCAAACCTCCTGCACTCAAAGGAAGGGCTTTTCTCTCTGCCCAGCTTCTGAGCCCAGCTGAAGCTCTTCCTCAACTCTGTCTACTTCCTGGTGTTGAAGATTGGCATTACAAGAATTATCATTTTGGAGATGTCTTAAGGTTGGCCATCAAGGCAATGAATGAAACCTGTAAAAGATGGTATCCTTGAATGGGACAGGTTTGCCATATAAGGAGCCTTGTGAGCATCAAAATCTAGAGGAGCAGGGACAGAGCCCTTTAATGACAGGGGGAAGATACTTTAGGGGAACAAAGGGACAGATTGAGCGCCATTTGCTACATTTGTATGATGGCATAAAGTATAAGAGACAGTTTTTAATAGAGGGCCTAAAAAAGTTTAGGGACAACAATAAAGCCAGAAAATAAATAAATAATGTGGAAGATAAAGATGATTGATTGTGTCACAAGGAACCAATGAGTTCATGGGGATCTGTGAAAGTTAGAAATAGCCCTCCATACATGGACAGGTACTCAGGGAGAAAGGGATAGGATGCTCTTCTCCTGGACATTTCTGGACCTTCTGATGATCCCATCCCACTTCCAGGACGCAACTCAGAATCAAACATATTCATACATGTCCAGAGCTTGTGAACATGAACCTCATAGTATCTCCAGGTTCTGTGGGAGAGGTGGGGAGAAACTTTAATGGATTACAACACACACACACACACACACACACACACACACACCACACACACACACACACACACACTACACACACCACACACACACACACACACCACACACACACACACACATACACACACACACACACACACACACACACACACACACACACACAGCATTGTCTGTGCCAGCACTGACGTGAGAGCTGCTGAAGAAGCACAGATGTGACCTGCACACAAAATGGCGGCTGCTGTGGTGGGATCAGGAAATGAGGAGATGACACAAAGTCTCCCACTGACCTAGACAACCTCCGTGCTCTAAGTGTGGACACTGGGTAAAGATAAGTCTTCGGACACCATGGGTTTGTTAACTCTTCTTTACCTCAGAAAATGTCCTGATTGGATCTGTGAAGTCTTAAGCAGTCCTGATCCTCTCTGTCTGAGAGTGCAGGGAGGTGTCCAGTGAGACCCTCCTCCTGCTGTGTGTGTCATCTCTACCAGCTCCCACCTCCCCAGCACCTCCCCTCCCACAGCACCAGGTTCTCACACTGCAGAATTAGGCAGACATGATGAGTTACAACAAGAGAAGTTAAAAGCCCCAAATCTGCCTAGTGACTCTTCTGTTGCAGCACTCCCCATCTGACCCACATGAATCAGCATCTTCGGTGCCACCTTTGTGGATGAGGACAGGGCAGCAGCCACTCACAGCCACCCACAGAAACTTGTCAACATCTTTCTGAGTCAGGTGTGACTTGCTGCCTACACACAAGACTTAGCAGACAGCATCTTTGTCCATGTGTCTCACTTAGGGCTCCTGCCTGTGACGCCTGACAGTTATTGCAACAGACAAAACCTGCAGAAATGGTCCTGCTTAGAGCCTGCCTACACCCAAATGCTTTATGTTCAAAGGAAATCTCACAATGAAATCCTGTGTAATGGAGCAAAATGTCCTTCTTGCTGGAAGCTAAAAAGTCACATTTCAAACTCGGGGTCATTGGTGAAAATCAAATTAGGTGAACATATTCCTTCCCTTTCTGCTTTTTGTTTTTTGAGACAAAGTATTGTATGTAGTGCAGAATGGCCTGCTATCTCACCTTCTCAGGTTCTAGGTTAGAGGTTTGTCACAAAACATGCAGCTACTACATCCCTTCTAAGTAATCCTGGGCATTCTCTCTAAGCCTCCACCACTTTGATGTTCCCATGGATGACACAGACCAGGATGAGACAGAACAGGACGGTACACTCCATCCCTCTTAGAGTTGTCACTGACTCTGAGCCCAGGAATCCAAAGAAAGAATACTCCACACAGTAGCCATGAGTGAGTCAGGCAGATCTTCCTGCATGGAGAACCCTGGTGACCTCCCAGAGCCTGGTGACCCACATCAGGGGTCATGGGTGAGATGAGGTCAGTGGATGACACTGGGGAGACTCAGAAGAGATTGACAAAGTTTATACTGGGAGAGTGTATGTGCTGCACACACACCTTGGGCATCAAGCCATTCTGACTCAACTTCTGATAAGAGCCGGAGAGTTGCTGATAAGCCCAGAGCACCCATGCCCTTTGCTCTAGAATCCAACCTGCCCTTGCCCCAGGGTAGGTGCATGGTGAAGGAAACCCAGGGACCACTAAGGTCAACTGAGGCATGTAGGACACCAGGAACTTCTGTGCACCTAATAACTCTATCTTTTAAAGGATGCATGGCCATTGTCTAGGAGCTGACACACTCAGAGATATTTGGCAGCATGAATGTATTATATTATTATTATCCAGAAGTCGAGGAGCAGCTACAGCTACAAAAGCACTCAGGGAAAAGATCCATTTGCTCCTTTATCCCCTGAGCTGCAGGTCCAGTACAACTCAGGTCCCCTACTACTGGGCTAGCTCCTCAGTCTCGGTGACCTCCCCCTGTATCAGTGATGCTTGGTTTGGGAGAAGGCTACTCTGTGGGCTTTGGTCTGGGCATTTGGAGATAGTTCTCTCCTTCCACAATGTGGGTTCTGGGGTTGAACTGTGGCCACCAGCTTGGAGGGAGGCACCTTTACCTGCTGAGTCATTTCACAGGCCCTGGTAAGTGAATTTGGAGACACACATTTCCCACAGTTTCTTCTGATGTGTCTATGAGTTACTCTCTCTCTGTAGTCTCAGACTCTGACTCTGCAGAACTTACCAGTTTAATCTAAGGTTCCCTATATCCTTCTAAGAGTCTCCCCTGAATGAGAAGAAAGAGAAGCAGGAGCCCATAGGCCACATCATTTAACCAGTTAGAAAGTTAGTCCTGTGGCATGATGGACTCCTCGGTCTGACTGTGCTACAGTGAAGTGCACTGTGTTTCGTTGACAGGAGACAGAATATAGGGACTTTGCTCAAACAGGAGTTTGGATCCAAAGTGGAGTAGGTGGAGAGTTTGCTGGGACAGGGCAAAGTCATTGAACTGAACTGACAAGGCAGAGGTTACAAGAGCCAGTGGGTAGCAGATAGGGCCAAGCCAAGTTCACTATTCCTGCTTTGCCTTTAGCCTCTGTGGAAGGCACAGCAGGGCTCCCAAGGTCGTTCTAGGATTCCAGAAACCCTCCCTTTAACCTGGAGTCACCTTGTTCACAGTCCATTCAGTAACAAGCCCAGGGCAGGTGTTGGGGTGGAGAGGAGGCTGCAGAAAGCTGTAACTGGAAATATCAGGAGGCTTCTCTAGTAGATGCATGCTCAGGATGTCACAGGTGGAGACTGGGATGCAGCTCTGAGAAAGGTGACATGGAATGAAGAGAATTGAACTGAGCATGCCCACCACCCTGAAAACTGCTCCCTGTGTTCAGAACTTATAGTTTCCTGGGTCCACATTCAGGGTCCCTCATCCCTTATAGTCATGATTTCAAGTGTATACATCACACTCCTTGCTCAAACATAGCTGTTTCATTAAAACACAGTGAAAACCTGGCACCTCTGATATACCTATCCCCTATTCACTCAATTTCCATGCCTTACTCTAATGGCCAGCTCCTATAGAGATCTAGTTCACAGACTTTTACCTACATTTTACCTACAAACATTTTTTAAAAATTTGTTTTATTAAATTACATTGTTTCATTTATTTTACATACCAACCACAGTTTCCCCTACCTCCTTTCCTCCAGTTCCCTCTCCCAACTCCCAACTACCCGCCTCCCCATCCATTCCTCCTTTGTCTCCATTCCGAAAGGGGTAGGCCTCCCATGGACTTGGGCTAAGCATGGCACATCAAGTTGAGGCAGGACGGAGCTCCTCCCCCTGCATCAAGATGGGGCGATGTAATCTAACACAGGGAACAGGTTCCCAAAATCCAGCTACGAGCTAGGAACAGGTCCTGATCTCACTGCTAGAAGCCTTACAAACAGACCAAGCTACTCAACTGTCACACATGTGCAGAGGGCCTATGTCAGTTCCATGCAGGTTCCCTAACTGTCAGTCCATAGTCTATGTGCTCCCACAAGCTCAGGTCATCTGTCCCTGTGGGGTCTCCGGTCATGACCTTGACCCCCTAGCTTGTACAATCCCTCCTCTCTTTCTTCAGGAGGACTCTTGGAGCTCAGTCCAGTGTTTGGCTGTGGATCTCTGCATCTGCTTCTAGGAGTTACTACATAAAGTCTCTCTGATGACAATTAGGGTAGTCACCAATCTGATTACAGTTGATGGCCAGTTCAGGCACCTTGTCCACTCTTGCTAGGAGTCTTAGCTGGGGCCATCCTTGTGGATTCTTTGGAGTTTTCTTGGCATCAGGTTTCTCTCGAACCCCGAAGTGCTCCCCCATGAAGATATCTCTTTCATTATTCTCCCCCTGTGTCTCACCCCCAACCTGCCTCCCGTGCCCAGCCCACCCAACCTGCTCCCGCACATTCCCATCCCTCCATTCCCCTATCCCCCTAAACCCCCACTCCCAGTTTACCAAGGAGATCTCTTCTATTCCTCCTTCCCAGGAAAATCAATGCATCCCTCTTTGGGCCCTCCTTGTTATCTAGCCTCTCTGGGGCTGTAGATTGTAGGTTAGTTATCCTGTAATTACTCCTAATATCCACTTATGAGTGGATACATGAATACATACCTCATTTAGAATGATTTTTTCTAGTTCCATCCATACTAATACTTCATTGTGTAAATATACCACATTTTCCTTGTCCATTCAGTTGAGGAGCATCTAGGTTGTTTCCAGGTTCTTGCTATTATGAAAAATGCTGCTATGAAGTAGTTGAGCAAGTGTCCTTTGGTATGATTGAGCATCATTTGGATATATGCCCAAGAGTGGTATAGTTGTGTTCTCAACAACCATTTAATGGGAACATTTTGATTCTAGTGTCTGGGACTAGCTAGGCTTTCAGAGACTATAATGTATTTCTATGAGTAGGAGTTTCAGAATCCCAAAGGACACTAGCAAGTTACATTCAAGAATACAGGATCAGGAGAAGCTCCCATATAGCCCAGCCTGACTTTCTGGAGGGTGTGGTTTGGGGATCAGTGTCAGATAGCCTGGAGTGGCATCTGAGCCTTGCCTCCATTTTTCCAGTCCCCAACAGTCTTGGGCACCCACAGCCTGGCACAGCAGAACTTCCTCCTTTCTCCTAGCATGACACAGCCATGGCTTCTCCTGCCTCCTCCAGTCATCAAGGTTTGTTGTCATTCCACTTTAGCCCCTCCAATGTCTTCTTATCCAGTTTGTGGTCCCAGACCTTCAAGACAGATGTTCTCTCTGCTGTGAATTTTCTGACCCAGGGAATTGGTGGGCTGTGGGGCTGAGAGATACCCTGAGAGATGCTCCCGTCTCTGGGTGAAGGCACCAGTTCCTCCATTTACTGGATATCCTGTTGTTTCAATGAAAGCCAGACTCTGGCATCATGTCTAGGGAAAATGTCTTCTGCTACTTACAAACCATCATTCGAAGGACATGCCTTGATGATTTTCTAAGATAAAATACTCCTTGGTGCATTTCTGTGTGTATGGAGTGGTTGTGGAAATTTCCATATCATAAACACGCAGTAGTCAACAACAACAACAAATAATAATTCTTTTGCAGCCCCAGCCCAACCCACCACTTGAAGACCTAATGGACATGCCCAGATCTGTTTTTGATTTTGAGAAACCACTTTGGAATAGAAATAGATGAGTCGATGAATTGTTATGAATGTCAATAATTGGTAACATTTAATTTACAGACATAATTGGTGGAGATATTTTCAGGTTTTGGCATCTTTATTAGCTGATTCGGGAGCTTTAGGTGCTTGTTCTGAAAGCTTCTATGCCTCATATTTATGTATTGAAGCCCAGTGTCCATTGTGATGATATTTTGATTTGGGACCTTTAGTCAGTGTCCATGTCATGATCACAATTGTCTCTTCTGACTAGAGACCACACAGTAACAATGTTTGAGCCAGAGAGTTAACCTTTACTACACGGTAAATACCCTGGCATCATAACTGTTAACTTCATGGTCACTGACCTTGGGGGCAAATTTCTGATTATAAGCCACATGGCTTATGCTTCATATTCACATATGCATGTATCATACTCATATGTATTTAGATACAGTATCCATACAGAACAGATTTACTTGAGCTCATGAAAACTTCCTGCCTCAGTCTCCCAAGTGTTTGAGACTACATCTGTCATAGCACTGACATTGCAGATAATGATAACTTGGTTATGGTACTTGTAATCTAATACTACCCTGGGGATGTGATTAAGGAGGTAAGTGTTTCATTAGCCACTTATAGATATTCGAAATAGGGGACTTGTTGAAAGATGGACATAGGACGTTGACAACCACCCACCTCCGGTGTAGTCAATATTCTCTAAAGCTTCTGGTTTGCAAGAAGAGGTTTGAGACTTGGAGAAAAGGAGAAAGGCTGGGGAGAAGATGAGGTAGAGAAGGAAGAAAAAGGTGCAGGTACAATGGGGTATGAAGGAAGCTTGAGATCCATTGGTGTTCACACAAATACATTGTCATGAGGAAATTCATTGAAAAAGCCAGGACTCAGGCAGTCTTGGTAACAAGTGGCATGCATAAGCATTGGTTGAACAGACAGATGATGAATGGATACATGGATATATGAAAGATACAGTTGGCCCTCTGTAGGCAAGTCAGGCTGAACTCATTTGCACTTGTGATTTTTACAACCTTACATAACATACTACAGGCCAGCTTATCTGTCCTCAGCTCAGTCAAGCTCATGTGTTTTCTGTGGCTAACTTGGTCCAGAATTGCAGCCTTCCAGCCTTCAGGACATTGCACATGGCAGGACAGATGACCATCTGCAGGTAATGTTCATCCTGGTTCAACATGGAGCAGTGGGCCTGGCCCTTCTTGGGATTCCTTTGGGTGAGGTTACCCAAAGCCTTGCCCTCACTCCCAGGAAGATCACTCTGAAGCCTGCTATCCAGGTCTGATCCTTGGTTTATGTCAATAAGACAGGTGAAGAAGCTCAAGATGTAGACAAATAGGGCTAGTGTCCTGATCTAGGCAAGCAAGCAGCTCCCACTAGTGTCAGCTCCCAATGGGGCAGGACTATCTGGCCCTTCCTCTCAGTGGCAGGCTCACATACACAAAAGAAGCGTGGGTTTTTGCATATTGGACACCCCACCCATGAGCACTTGGAGATGACTAGTGACTGACACCCCTAAAGAACCTCTGTTTGGATTGAATGTGATCTTGCCTTGTGGATTATGCTATCATGTGACTATCATATGAGGTATGCATATGAGGCTACCACAGACCATCAAGCCAGGGGGAAATCAAGGGAATCATATCTGTTCTCCCATGCCATACAGAGTTAACCCAGCACTTCATCACCATCCTGTGTATAAGTTCCTCTTGTTCAGTGAGGTTAGCAATAAATAGATGTAAAACAAGGGTCCATGGCCCAGTCACTTCACGCTCTTCCCCTCTCATGCTCCACACTCACCATCCAGAAGGTGTAATGTGATTCTGGGGCCCAGTTCTGGTTACAACTAATGCCATCATCCAGGCTCTAGGCTCTCCCCTTGCCCATTCTGCCTTTTCCCATCCCAGCCTGTAACTGAATCTTCCCCAGGCTTAGTCTTAACCCGGGGGCACCTTCTTCCTTCCCTCTGACATAGTGAAGCCATTTAGGAAAATATGAAGCCTACAAACTGAGGCTCTCTGATCCTAGGCCTGACAGCACTATCATGGTGGGGACAGGAAAGTGGAACAGGAAACTGTGGGACACTATTTTGGGGGGGGGGGGGTTTCTGGAACCTCTCTGATTCACTTCTGTGGGTTAGTCTCATACTTGGAGCTAGGAAGTATGTGCTGTAATTCACTGTTTCTGGGAATCACACTCTCTAGTCACAAAGGGTAACACCCTTTAGTCCCTCTTTCATGTTTTTATTTAAGTTACAAGACAGTGGGCTTCCATACAGCTTCTTTATGTTCCCTCTGTGCCAGCTAATCCCCCCTCTCCTCCCAAACTCTCATCTCCTCAATCCTCCCACCTCCCTCCCTGCTTTAACCTTACCACACACAACATTCCTCTCTTTCCTTTCTTTTACCTATGTTTCTCTATGACACCTACGTTAAGACACTTCCTTATGTTCCCTCCTGGTTTTTCTGACATCCAGATGTATTCCATGATAAACAGTAGTCAAAGATCAAATTGACTTATCAGAGAGAAATATGATCTTTGTCTTTCTGAGCCTGGGTTATCTCATTCATTGTAATTCTTTTCTGATTCAATACATCTACCTGGCAATCTCATAATTGCAGTTATCTTTACCACTGAACAAAATTCCACAGGGTAGGCTAGGTGGTAGTGGTGCATGTCTTTAATCCCAGCACTTGAGAGGCAGCAGCAGATAGATCTCTGAGTTTGAAGCCAACCTAATCTACATAGTGAGTTCTAGGACAGCCAAGACTACACAAAGAAATCCTGTCTCAAAAAATAATACAAAACAACAACATACCCACAGTGTACAGACATTACATTTTCATTACCCATTCATCAGTTGATGCACATCTGAGCTGTTTCAATTTCTTAGTTTTTCTGAACACAAATATGCAGGTATCACTATGGAGGACACGGAATCTAAGACTGGTACATCTAGATCACATAGTAGTTTACATTCTTCTGAAGAACCTCCAGAACGACTTCCAAAATGACCGTACCAGTTTGCAATCCCACCGACAGTGAACAGGGATTCCTCTTCCTCTACATCTGCATCAGTATTTGTTGTTCATTGTATTCTTGATGATAGCCATCCTGACCAGGGTGAGATAGAATCTGAAAGTAATTTTAATTTGTGTTTTCCTGGTGGATAAGCATGTTTAAACAGTTTTGCGTCTCCTGGTCATTTGGATTTTTCTTTTAAATGCTCTATTATTGTAGCCTGTTTCTTAGTTAGATTGTTTTCTTGGTGTTTAGATATGTTAGTTCTTTGTATGAGTTCACTGTATACTCTGTCAGGTTTACAGCTGGTAAAGAATTTCATACATTCTGTTGGCTGCCTCTTCACTCATTTGATAGGGTTTTTTTTTTGATATACAGAAACTTTTTAGTTTCATGAGCTCTCATTGTCAACTGTTGGTGTTATTTCCTGTGACACTAGATTCCTATTCAGAAAACCATGACCTGTGCCTGTGTGCTCAAGTGTGCTCTGTCTCTTTCCGGTGGCATGTTAGAGTATAGGTTCATGTTGAGGTCTATGATCCCTTTGCAGTTGAGTTTCACACAAAGGTGAGAAACAGGAATCTAGCTTCATTACTCTGCACGTTGATATCCAAGTTTTCTAGTATGACTTGTAGAAGATGCTGTCCTTTCTTTAAATATATTTTTGGCATCTTTGTGAAAAAAGAATCAGATGGTTATAGACTTGTATCTGGCTCCCATATTCTATTCCATTGACCCATGTGCCTGTTTTGTGCCATACTGTGATGCTTTTACTACTATGGCTCTGTAACATAGCTTAAAATCCAGTGTGGTGATACCTTCAGCCATGTTCTTTTTGTTCAAGAATTCTTTGTCTTTCTGTAGTCTTTTTTGTTTCATGGAAATTTTAAGAATTGTTTTCTCCATATGTGAAGAAAGTTCTTATAATTTTTTATTGGAGTGGCACAGAATCTGGTAAGATTGTCATTTTACATTATTTATTTCCTTTTTGATTTCTTGAATGACATCCATCATTCAACATGTTTATTCCTATGATATTGTATATGTCTTATCATTTCTCTTGGTTTTTTTGCAATTTCATTCCATTATGATCAAATAAACACAATTATTTCAATGTTCTATATTTGTTAAATTTTGCTTTGAGTCCTAATACATAAACTACAGAAAATCCAAAGGTACTGCTGACAAGAGTATATATTCTGAAGTGTTTAGATGAAATGTTCTCTAGATGTATGATGTCTATTATATCTGTGATATCATATAATTCCAATGTTTCTGTTTGTTTTTGTGTGGTACTTGTTAAGTGCCCATGACCTACTCATCTCACCTCTATCCTGTACTATATTGGTGGCAAGCTCTTACTGAAAACAAGTTTATAGTCAATTATATCCAACTCATAAATATTTAATGGGGCCTTCCTGGTTTGTACACTGAAGACAATCTAAGCTCTCAACCCTATTATAAAGCTGAATTTAGAGGCATATAAATAGGAGTTACAAATCACAAAAAAATCCTGCAAGGATACACCAAGAAGTACAGGATCAGAGCTGTCACCTAGCCCAGCCAGACTTCCTTGAGGAAGTGATGTGGGGCTCAACATCAGACAGACTTTAGTGCTATCTAAGAAGTGACTGTTATTCTTTCTGTTCAGGTGGTAGAGAAAAGGGGGAAGGAAGGACAGGTCCATAGTCGGTGCCTGGTGAAATGCTGGGGGATGTCTCTGAATCCTTGGGGAAGGACAGTCCTGGTCAGTTGTCAGGATTGGTGAATATCAGGGTCTGTACAAGTGAGGGCAAAAAGATATTGAGAATGAGCATTTAAGGATATTGAGAAAAATTATCTTTAAGGTCTAGGACTGAGGATTGAGTAGTGATGTCAGGGAGAATTGATAGGATAGTGTAAGGGTTGGTTACAGACCACAGGGTGCAGAGGGACAATGACAGTGTTAATAGAGTGAAGATTTTTGACTAGGTGGAAGGTTCCTTTAGGTTTTCTTGACTGCGAACATGGGGGTATCATAGACTGAAAAGGTGGGCGTAGAAACCACTTGGATAAAAGGAATTAAATAATGGGTTTTAGGCTTTTGAGGCTGGCCATGGGTAGGGGTGTTAGGGTTTGGAGGCGTAGGTAAGAGAGTTGTTAAGTGTAATAGAGATGGGTTTTGGAGGGTGAGAGAGTGTGCAAATAGAGGCTGAAGAAAGGAAGAGGAAGGATATGGGATGTTGGAAGCTATTGTTGGAGTAGAAGGCAAAGTTTATGTCAGTTTTGGAAAGGATATCTCTTTTTAGTAAGGGAATAGGAAATGAGGGTTTGAGGAAAAAGGAGTGGGAAAAGGAAAAGCTTTTGAAGGAGTGAGTTAAGGGTGGAGTTTGGAGTGGTCTGGAGGACTGACTGTGGACTCTGACTATGGGTGAGGGAGAGGGGTGAGTGGGGTGAGTGAGAAATGTGATGAGGCAACCTAACTCAAGACATAATCCTAGGCTCCTGGGAAGTGATCAGTGTGGTTTAGGCAGGTCAGTGAATATCACCAGAGAGCTGAGAATGGTGAATTTTCATAGGAAGTATAATTCAAATGGCCTACATATGAATTAAAATGACAGAATTTCCCATAACCTAGATAGTTGCCCTAGGTTCCCGAGTTTTGATAGCTGGGCAATGGTGATAGGTCTTCAGCTGTCATACAGGGAAGTAGGCCTTTGGCGTCAGACCGAGGTTAGAGATTCTTTCTGTAGAGGAACTTGGGAAAATTGACATAATTTTGATCAGGCAAAGTAAAGCATTCAACCCAAAGTTGTTTAGAATTTGGACAGGCAAGGCATGGGGCAGTTTTACCCAGTGGTTATCATTACCATAATCCAGATAGTTTTTGTCCTGGCCTATCTGTCTTCTTTGGAGAGCATAAGGTTTCTGCTAGGCATGTCTCTATAATGGGAAGCCCAAACATTTCAAATGTCATATTTACCAGATCTCTGAAGAGTTTGAGGACCATCTCTTTAGTATGTTTGAGTTTAGGCTTAACTTTTTAAAACAAATAAATCAGTTGTGTGTAATCCAATGAGGAGAGAGAGAGGGTGGAAAAATAAAACTCTGCTGAAGAGAGTTTCTATGAGCTGAGAGATATGGGGGACAGATGAGTCTGGGCATTGAGAAGGTGCAGGAGAAGCAAAGGCCTAAAGGAGAAGACAGAGCAGGCAGCTATGTGGAGGGAAAGAGAACTTTTGGAGTAAGCTGACAGCAGAAGCAGGCTGGCCAGACCACAGGGAAAAGCTGAGAGATAGCTTAGCCTGCAGACAGGACTGAATTCCCAGGGAGATAGGAGAGGGTTAAGTTTGGAAGTGCAGGAAGGTGGAAGATGGGATTTTAAAAGGTGAGAGATTGAGAGCAGCTGGGACTTATCAAAGGTGGAAATTTGGCTTTAGGACTGGAAGGGGAGTGGAGGCAGCTGAGGGCAGGAGCTCCTATGGTGGGCTTTGGCACTGCAGGGCTGGAACAGCAGCAGAGGAAAGTTTTGGGGAGGGCTTTTAGAGCAGCTCAGCTGGGACAGGCTCCTGGATCCTTAGTGGAAGCTGAGGAGGGCAACTAGTGCTGCCAGATCAAGGTGGCATGGCTGGTGGTGAGGAAACCTCAGAAGGGTGGCAATACACTGAGTGGCATCCCCAGAGCATCAGGCCATCTGCCAGTCACAGTGTTCCTGAGGCTGTCGGGAAGGCTTGGAAAAAGTGCAAGAGGAAGGCTTGGAATGGAGGGAAAAGCAGGTAGAGGACTGGCAGCTGAGAAGCAAAGGGGACACCTAGTAGAGGGAGGTGGGAGGGAGAAGGGAGGGGAATCTCCTTCCTTCCATCCATGTGCCCACAAAATTGTAAAGGTTGTCATTTTGTTTGATATTTCGGGAGTAAAAGAGATGTTTTGATTGCTAAGATGCACCAGTAATGTTGAGTGTGAGAAAACCCAGAGATGTATCAGTATGGATAGAGGCAGGTCGTCTTTGCTAGTGGCAGCCAGGAGCCAACACTGAGGGCTAAGGGTATTCCCTAGTGTCTCCAGAGGCTGATAGAGAAGTCTCTGGGAGAGAGGGATCATCACCCAAGCTTAGTAACCAAGAGAGGGACATACTGGTCTGAGGAGAAATCTAAGATCTGTTGACAGGATTTTGGGGTGGTTAGGAATGAACACTGGATTCTGGAGCAGAGATGACCAAAAAGGAGAGGAAAACTGCCAACCAAGCTGAACTGAACAAATGTGCCTTTTGCCCATCCAAGGGAGTCCACTATGGTGGTTGTAGGCTGTAGCTGGATGTGTTCTTCCCACTCCTCAAGACATATATGGAATGTTGGACACTCAATGGTCTTCACCCAGTGTCCTTGGGAATGTTTAGGACTGCTAGTAAGTGAAAACTCACCAATTAGCCACTATAGGATGAAGTCAGCAGACACCTGGATGGTCTGGAAACTGTGAGAACCATGCTCTGGGACCTGGAGATCCAAGTCATGATCTGAGTCACAGAAATGATGTCAGGGATTTGCTACAGAAAACACCTGAACACCAAATTCTCAGCAAAAATAAGATTCGTTTCCCTAGAAGAAGAAGCAGGGGTGGGGATACTTCTGGGTTGGACAAAGACAGACATCAAGTGTTTTTGCAAGAGTGGATTTTTAAGGAGAGAAAAAAGGAAGTCCGTGTTAGGATGAGTTGATAAGTCCTGATTGGGCAGGTTAGCCAGTGTAGCCAAAGAGTGAATTTTGTTTGCTGGACTGAGCATTTATCTAAATTGTTCTATTATTAATAAAAAATTCGGAGTCTGCTTTGAAATATTTTTTTGTATACTGTGAAGATGTGTCACTTGGATTGGTTTAATAAAAAGCTGAATGGTCAATAGCTAGGCAAAATTTTCAGAGCAGAAAGAACACTGGGAAGAAGAGATTGGAGATTGACAGTACATAGATGAGGTAAATGAACCTTGAGTTAGCAATTGATTAATAGAAGTGGGTTAATTTAAGTTATAAAAGCTAGCTAAGAACAAACCTAAGCTATCAGCCAAGTTTTTATAATTAGTAATAATTCTCTGTGATTTGAGAGCTAGCTGGTGGGATAGAGAAAGACTTTCTATAAATGGCATCCAACCATCTGGCCATGTATATCCACATAATGCCTGAGAAAGCTAAAAAAGGTTTCAAATGCGCGCGCATGCGCGCGCGCGCGCGCGCGCGCACACACACACACACACACACACACACACACACACACACAGCCAAATGCAGCTTCCTAGTCCCACAGTCTCTCCTGTGGGCCAACGTACAAAAACATGGCTCTCAGTCAGATCTGAG
Source organism: Peromyscus eremicus (assembly GCF_949786415.1). NCBI lineage: Eukaryota > Metazoa > Chordata > Mammalia > Rodentia > Cricetidae > Peromyscus > Peromyscus eremicus. Next base: position 104,173,540 of record NC_081420.1, read on the forward strand.
GGGTGTAGAGTTTGTCTCTTTCTGACCTGAGCAGGTCATATCAGCCTGCCATAGCAGCCAGCAAAAAGCTACTAAGAAGTTTAGGGGTTTTCTCATGCAGACAAAAAAAAAAAAAAGCTAGAGATATGCATTAAAGCAAGTTCAGATTGAAAAAAAAAACCTCTAAACAGGTTAAAGTGTGTTTTAAAATTTGTGTAGGCTTAAGAAAGAAAAGAAAATGGGTATAGTTAGTCATAGAAAAATAGTAAATAGTTTATAAATAATAAAAAGAATAAGTTACATAGAGATGGGAAATACACTAGGAGTTTGGATTCTATATGTTTTTGTGTAGTCTTTGAAATGTTTGATTACTGATAAGCAAACAATCACTGCTAAAAGACACTGGGTTAGAAAAACTACTTAGTTAAACCAACCTATATATTTAAAAAATGTCTTAACTTCAAAATAGAAGTAAAAAAAATGTTACATTGGGAAAGAGGTTATGCTTTTGTTTCTACAGAAAACGAAAGGCTGTGCATTCATTTAAGAGTGACAGAGGTCACATTTGAATGGAGAAGATTACCTGAAAATCCTGGATACAGACATAAAGAAATAAACCTAAAAAAAACCCTACAAGACAAAGCAAAGGGCCCAGACACCAATGAAAACGGGTGGCCCAGGGGATCCAGCCTCTCAGAATACTTCTGTTGCAGTATCCTCAGAGTTCTGCATCCAGAACAGCTTCAAGGTTGCTGACTGAGATTGTCCAACCTCACAAACTACTCCAGCCAGGACTTCAGATAAGCCTTGAACTTTATCTATTTTCCTATCCTTACTTCTGATCCTATCCTATCCTTACTTACTCTGTGCTTAATTCCAGTGAGCTAGTCACAGACTCCATGCCTAATTCAAGGTTAACTTTATTAATAGTCTCAAAGTTTCAACGAGTGATCAAATATCCCACAACATTTCACCCTTTTTGTCTAAATAAAAGTAAAGGTTTTAACAGTAACATAGTAAAACTATATATAATAAGAAAAATTATCAGGTATTGTTGTCTAAATAAATAGTAATGTTTTTAACTCTAACATTGTCAAACTATACACAATGATAACAAATATCAGGTAAGAATCACCGGGTGGTGGTGGCGCACACCTTTAATCCCAGAACTCGGGAGGAAGAGCCAGGCAGATCTCTGTGAGTTCAAGGTCAGCCTGGTATACAGAGCAAGATCCAGGATAGGCACCAAAACTATGCAGAGAAATCCTGTATCAAAAAAAAAAGAATTACATTTATAATGTCCAATTGTATTTGGCAAATTTGGAGAAATTACTCCATTATCTATCCTATCTTGATGAGTCCAAGGTTTTATACATAAACCACTTTCTAACGTAACTTGTATTATAAACCTAAAAATATCTATTTAGACCTTAAAACACTTCCTTTGATTAACAATTTAAGCTTTTATGTCTCTCAACCTTATAAACTTTGTCTCTTTTGTGAGTTTCTTTTCTGAATTTAGTAACAAAGAAGACAGTATAACTGTCTAGTCTTCAGTTCCATCAGAGACCCAAGAAGGATAAAATCTTACCTAAGTAAACAGAAAGTGCAGAGAAAACAACTCCCCAAACTATAGAAGTGACAGAGACATCTGGCTGCCTGGACAGTCACCTAAGATTCCTCTGCAATGCTGGGGCATCCACCTTCAGAATACAGGACTAGATTATCTGATAGACTTTTCTGTGAAGCTGGAATTTTGAAGGACTGACCTACCTTGTCTTGGCAAAATCCAGAAGTCACCTTCTGTTGTGTTCTGCTTCTCCAATTTGGACAGCATATTGTTAGCAGTCTAGGCAAGGGCAGTTTCTTGCCCATTGGTGAACTTTGCCCCAAATTAAAGCCACCCACATATTGCAAGTGTTCCAGCTCTGGAGGGAAATTTACCCTGACTGTAGGAAGTCAGAGTATACCTACATCTGTGAAGAGAAGGTATCCTGGATACCTACAGCTGAGAGGAGAAAGGTATTCTGATTGTTGGGAACTCTAGCTATACCTGAGACTTTAAAGGGAAGGTATTCTGGATACCTACAGCTCTAAAGAGAAAGATATCCTGACTGTCAGAAATCAAGCTATACCTACAGCTGTGAAGGGAAGATATCCTGGATACCTACAGCTTTGAGGAGAAAGGTATCCTGAATGTTGGGAAGTCAGGCTATACCTGAAACTGTGTTCTGGTGGGGGATGGTCTCCCTGCAGGATGTGGCAATCCCGCTCCTCTCCAGGAGATAGTCATTACATCTGAGCTCTGCTCTACTCTGCTAAGAGAGTTTCCCAGCAGCCATGTTTATTGCTGCTCTGCTCGGCTCCCCTAAGGGAATTTCCTGGCAAAGGTGTCCATTGCTTCTCTGCTCCACTCCACTAGGGAGTTTCCCAGCAGAGATATACATTTCTTCTGAGTTCTGGCCCAAGTTGTTACTTCTCTGTTTTACTCTGCTAAGGGGGAAACCTGTACAGAAATATAGCAGTCTGCTCTGGCTCTGGAGAAAGTTGTTACTTTGTTCTGCTCCCCTCAGGGAGGTTCCCAGCAGAGATGTTCATTGCTTCTCTGCTGTGCTCTGCAAAGAGCGTTTACCAGCAGAGATTCTCCTCTACTTGTCAAGATGTAGACAGTACCACGTCTATCTGTATCAGCCACACTCTCTGTCATGATGATAGGACTGAACCTCTGAAACTGTAAACAAGCCACTCCAATTAAATGCTTTACTTTATAAGAGTTGCCATGGTCATGGTGTCTCTTTACAGCAATAAAAACCCTAACTAAGACAGAACTTCAGGTTGTCTGAACTGATTCCCACACCACAGCCTCCAGAAAGTCAGGCTTGGCTAGATTGGAGCTGATCCTGATCCTGTATTCTTTGATGTAACTTGCCAAGATTCTTGGTGATTCTGAAGCTCCAATTTACAGAACTGTATTAAAGGGTCTGAAAGCCTAGCTAATCCCAGGCACTAGAAGCAGAATGTCCCAAAAAACATTTGTTAAGTAGATAAAGGACTGTGAACTTGATCTGTGTAGGAGCACCTGGCCATGAGAGTAAGACAGTAGGGAGATGGAGTGGATAGGGGATAGGTACTTCAGAGGTGCCAGGTTTTCAGTGTGTTTCAATGAAACAGCTGTGATTGAACAGGGAGGGTGATGTGTAGACTTAAAATCATGACTGCAATGGATGAAGGATCCTGAATGTGGACCAAGGAAACTATAAGTCCTAGAATCAGGGAACAGTTTTCAGGATGGTGGGTATGCACACGTGGTTCTCTTTTATCCATGTCACCTTTCTCAGAGCTGCATCCCAGTCTCCACCAGTGACATCCTGAGCATGCATCTACTGGAGAATCCCTCCTGATATTTCCAGTTACAGCTTTCTGCAGCCTCCTCTCCATCCCAATACTTGCCCTGGGCTTGTTACTGAAAGATCTGTGAACACAGTGACTCCAGGTTAAAGGGAGAATTTCTGGTATCCTAGAAGGACCTTGGGACACTAAAGGCAAAGCAGGAATGGTGGACATGACTTGGCCCTATCTGCTACCCACTGGCTCTTGTAACCTCTGCCTTGTCAGTTCAGTTCAATGACCTTGCCCTGTCCCAGCAAACTCTCCACATATTCTCCTTTGAATCCAAATTCCTGTCTGAGCAAGGTCACTATTTTCTGTTTCCTGTCAATGACAGTGTACCCCACTGTAGCACAGTCAGACCTAGGTGTCCATCATGCCGCCGAACTAATTTCCTAACTGGTTAAATGCTGTGATCTATGGACTCTGTTTCTCCTTCTTCTCATTGAGGGGAGACTCCTAAGGGGACATAGGGAACCTTAGATTAAACTGATAGGTTCTGCAGAGTCAGAGGCTGAGAGTACAGAGAGGGAGTAACTTATAGCCAGGCTAGAAGAAATTGTAGGAAATGTGTGTCCTCAAACTCCCTTGCCAGGTCCTGTGAAATAACTCAGAAGATAAAGATGCCTGCCTCCAAGCTGGTGACCAGAGTTCAACCCCAGAGCCCATATCGTGGAAGGAGAGAACTGACTCCAAATGCCCAGACCAAAGTCCACAGAGTAGTTTTTTCCCAAGTAAAGAATCAGTATACAGGAGGAGGTCACACATACTGAGAAACCAGCCAGTATTGGAGATCTGAGTTGTGCTGGAGCTGCAGGTCAGGGGATAAAGGAGCAGATGCATCTTTTCCCTGAGTGCTTTTGTAGCTGTAGCTGCTCCTGGACTTTTGGATAGTAATAATATAATACATTCATGCTGTCAGATATCTGTGAGTATGTCAGCCCTTAAGACAGAAGAGTGCTCTGCTATTCTTTAAAAGTACAGAGGTATTAGGCATACAGAAGTTCCTGGTACCACACATACCTCCCTGGGTTCCCTTCATTATGCACAGTCATGCAAGAGCAGGTTGGATTCCAGAGCAAAGGGCATGTGTGCTCTGGGCCTATCAGCAACTCTCAGGCCCTTATCAGAAGTTAAGCCGAAAGGGCTAGGGTGTGTGTGCAGCACTTACACTCTCCTAGTGTAAACCTTTTTAATCTTCTACAGGACCTCTGCAATTTGATAGTGAAAAGTTTGTTGACCACTGAACTCATCTCACCCGTGAACCCTGCTGTGGATCACCAGCCTCTGGGAGGTCACCAGGGTTCTCCCTCTATGAAGATCTGCCTGACTCACTCATGGCTACTGTGTAAATTATTCTATGTTTGGATTTCTGGGCTCAGGGTCAGTGACAAGTGTAAGAAGGATGGCGTGGATCCTATTCTCTTCTGTCTCATCATGGCCTGTGTCATCCATGGGAACATCAGAATTGCAGAGGCTTACAAACAACGCCAAGGACTACTTAGAAAGAATGTATTGGGTGCATATTTTGTGACACACCTATAAACCCAGAACCTGAGAAGCTGAGATAGCAGGCCATCTGGACTGCATACAATACTGTGTCTCAAAAATCAAAATGAAAACAAAAGCATAAAAAGAAGAAATAAGTTCACTTAATATGATTTTCACTAATGAATTTTGGTCTGGAACATGGCTTTTTAGCTTCCAGCCAGAAGGGCATTTTGCTCATTTAACAAGGTTTTGTGGAGAGATTTTTCTTTGAAGATAAAGCATTTGGGTATAGGCAGGCTTCAAGCAGGACCATTTCTGTAGGTTTTGTCTGTTGCAATAACTGTCAGGCATCACAGGCAGGAGCCCTCAGTGAGACACATGGACAAAGATGCTGTCTGCTAAGTCTTGTGTGTAGGCAGCAAGTCAGAGGGACAGGGTGAGCACCTGACTCAGAAAGATGTTGACAAGTTGCTGTGGGTGGCCGTGAGTGGCTGCTGCCCTGTCCTCATCCACAAAGGTGGCACCGAAGATGCTGATCCATGTGGGTCAGATGGGGAGGGCTGCAACAGAAGAGTCACTGGGCTGATTTGGGGCTTTTAAATTTTCTTGTTGTAACTCATCATGTCTGCCTAATTCTGCAGTGTGAGAACGTGGTGCTGTGGGAGGGGAGGTGATGAGGAGGTGGGAGCTGGTAGAGATGACACACACAGCAGGAGGAGGGTCTCACTGGACACCTCCCTGCACTCTCAGACAGAGAGGATCAGGACTGCTTAAGACTGCACAGCATCCAGTCAGGACATTTTCTGAGGTAAAGAAGAGTTAACAAACCCATGGAGTCCAAACCCTTATCTTCACCCGATGTCCACACTTAGAGCATGGAGGTTGTCTAGGTCAGTGGGAGACTTTGTGTCATCTCCTCATTTCCTGATCCCACCACAGCAGCCGCCATTTTGTGTGCAGGTCACATCTGTGCTTCTTCAGCAGTTCTCACGTCAGTGCTGGCACAGACAATGGTGTGTGTGTGTGTGTGTGTGTGTGTGTCTGTGTGTGAGTGTGTGTGTGTGTGCCTCTGTGTGTGTGTGTCTGTGTGTGAGTGTGTGTGTCTATGTGTGTGTGTGTCTATGTGTGTGTGTGTGTCTGTGTGTGAGTGTGTGTATGTGTGTGTGTGTGTCTGTGTGTCTGTGTGTCTGTGTGTGAGTGTGTGTGTTGTTTGAGTCAGTTGAAGTTTCTCCATACCTGTTCCTCAGAGCCTGGAGATATTATGATATTATGTTCACATGCTCAGGACATCTGTGAATATGTTTGTGTTTGTGAATATGATTGTGAGTTGTGTTCTATAAGTGAGATGGGAGCAGCAGAAGGTCCAGTAAAGTCCAGGAGAAGAGCATCATACCCCTGTCTCCCCGACTACCTGTCCATGTAAGAAAGGCTATTTCTTTCACAGATCCCCATGAGCTCATTGGTTCCTTGTGCCACAATCATTCTCCTTCATCGCCCACATTGTTAAATTATTGTGACTTTTTTTGTCCCTTAGCTTTTTCTAGGCTCTCTGTTAAAAACTTTTTCTTATACTATATTCCATTATATAAAGGTGACAGATGGGGCTCAATCTGTTCCTGTGTTCCCCTAAAGCATCTTCTCTTTGTCATTAAAGGGCTCTGTCCCTGCTCCTGTCCATCCTGATGCTCAGAAGGCCCCTGTATCTGACAAACCTGTGCCATCCAAGGATACTATCTTTTACAGGTTTCATTCATTGCCTTGAAGGAAAACCATAGAATATCTCTAAAATGGTGATTCTTGCAATGCCAATCAATCTTTGACACCAGGATGAGCTTCAGCTGGGCTCAAGAGCTGGGCAGAGAGGAAAGCCCTTCCTTTGAATGCAGGAGGTCTGATGTTTCGATGTCCACTAGTGAGGTAGTTCTCAACCTGTGAGTCATGACCACTTTTGGAATTAAATGAGCCTTTTACAGGCATCATATATCAGATATCCTATATATTGGATATCCTATGTATCAGATATTTATATTATGATTCATGACAGTAGCAAAATTACATGATTTTGCTACATGAAGTAGCAACAAAAATAATTTTATGTTTGGGGATCACCACAATATGAGAAACTGTATTAAAGGGTCACAGCATTAAGGAGGTTGAGAACCACTGTACTAAGGCCTGAAGATGTTATTGAACTCCTCACACACACACACACACACACACACACACACACACACACACACACACACACAGCAGAGCCATAATTTCAGTGTCTTTCAAAGAAATGGCCATGAGCTAACAAGGAGGGCACCTGCAGATCCCATGACCACCATAAGGGACAAGGGACCCTGAGGGTGGACTCACTGCTCTATGAGTCTTGACAGCACAGAGGAGTCTTGAGGATGAAGGTCACTCTCAGAGCTCCTGGCTTTGCACTTCCCTCCATCTGTGGCATCTCGAGTGTGTACCTACTCACAGAAGCCCTGTGGCTTCTCCTGTTACAGCTTTCTGCTCCCTCATCTTCACTCCCACACCCACATTGGGTTTGTGAGTAAAAGGGTCAGGGATCATAGTGACTCCATGTTCAAGGACAGGGACCCTGGCATTCCAGAAGAACTTCAGATACCATGTGTATCTATCCAAAAGACCAGAGAGGGAGCAGAAACAGCAGAGGTGGTTTTCCCTGCCTGATATTGGCTGTCTGTGGCTTCTGCCTGCCTTATCAATTCTCCTACAATAAGAACTTTGCCCAGGTCAAGTAAATTTCCACACCTACACCCTAAAAGGTATAAATTCCTGCCTGAGCAAGGCCTAACTGTTCAGTTTCCTCTTGTTGTGAGACGGTCATCTTTTAGCAGCACAGACTTAAGCCTGAGATTCAGCATGCCACTCGATAGCCTTCCTGACTGGCTGTATGCTGTGGCCTGTGGGCTCCTGCTTCTCCTCCTCCAAGTGCATGGTGAGACTGTCTAAGGGAGCAGAAGGGATCAGGGTCAGAGCTGCTCAGTTCTGCAGAGTCAGAGGCTGAGTTTGTGAGAGGTAGGGCACCAGGGAGGGAGGAGCTGGTGGAGGTGACAGTTGAAAATATGGAATTGTGCACCCCCCTAACATGCCCCCAAAGCCCACAGGATGGCCCTTGTGGTACATGGAGGGTCAGAGATGTGTAAGGTTACCATATACTGAAGATCCAGCAGGGACATGTTCCTCCTCTGTGTGTAGTTGTGGCTAGAGCACCTAGTGAGTGTGGATAATGATAATAATTCCTACATAATGCCAAGCAGCTCTGAGTCCGTCACCTTGTTGACTAGAGAAATGCCCTGTCAATTTTCAAGAGGGCCAGTGGACAGGGTTTCTGGCCCTAGGTAATCCAGAAGACCTCATCTCCACATCCCACAGCTTGAACTGAGAAACCCAGGTTACCTTCCCCATGTAGCACAGTGACAATGAGGTAGGAATTCCTGAGTCCTAAGTGTAACAACTAATGGCATCTCTCCACTTACAGGACAGGACTCATCCAGCCCCATCAGGAACACACACACAGGGCAGGTGAGAGGAAGCCTTATCCATGTGAAAGACAGTGAAGTTGGTGTCCATACCTTCCTGGGAATTCCCTTTGCCAAGCCACCTGTAGGACCACGGCGCTTTGCTCCCCCTGAGCCCCCTGAGCCATGGAGTGGTGTGAGAGATGGGACCTCCCAGCCAGCCATGTAAGTTCTGGGGCCCAGGGGACTTCCAGCCTGAGCTCTAGGCCACACTGCAGTGTCTCCTCCATCTCAGCTCTATAGCAGCTTTCCGTCTGTGCTGAGGGCAGTCTCCCGGGCATGTTTTTTCTTTTTTTTTTTTTTCTTTTTTTTTTTAAATTTTTTATTCATTTTACATATCAACCACAGTTGCCCCTCCCATCTCTCCTTTCACTCCCCCCATGCCAACCCACCCTTCTCCCCTCCTCCAAAAGGGTAGGCCTCCCATGAGGAGTCAGCAAAGCCTGGTACATTACACTGAGGCAGGACCAAGACCCTCCCTGCTGCAGCAGGCTGAGCAAGGCGTCCTGTCATAAGTAACAGGATCCAGAAAGCCAGCTCATGCACCAAGGATAGATCCTGTTCCCACTGCCAGGGCCCCCTCAAATGGACCAAGCTACACAACTGTCTCCCACATGCAGAGGACCTAGTTTGGATCCATGCAGGCTCCACAGCTGTCAGTCTAGAGTTCGTAAATTTGTACAAGCTTTGTTCAGTTGTTTCTGTTGATTTCCCCATTGTGATCTTGACTCCCCTTGTTCATAAAATCCCTCCTCCCTCTCTTTGACTGGATTCCCTGAGCTCAGCCTAGTGCTTGGCTGTGGATCTCTGCATTTACTTCCATCAGTTACTGGATGAAGGCTCTATGTTGACAGTTAGGGTATTCACTAATCTGATTACAGGGGAAAGCAAGTTCAGGTAACCTCTCCACTATTGCTAGTAGTCTAATCTGGGGTTGTCCTTGAAGATACTTAGGAATTTCCCTAGCACTAGATTTCGCCCTAAATCCATAATGGCTCCCTCTATCGAGATATCTCTCTTTCATTGCTCTCCCACTCCATCCCGCCCCCAGCTCAACCATCCCATTCCTTATGTTCTCATCTCCCATCGCTTCTCCTCTGTCGCCCCCATTGCCTCCCCTACTCCCAGTTTACTCAGGATATCTCATCTATTTCCCCTTCCCAAGGTGATCTATGTGTCCCTCTTAGGGTCCTTCTTGTTACCTAGCTTCTCTGGAGCTGTGGGTTGTAGTCTGGTTATCCTTATCTTTACAGCTAATATTAACTTATGGGTGAGTACATACCATATTTGTCTTTCTGAGTCTGGATTACCTCACTCAGGATGATTTTTTTCTAGTTCCATCCACTTGCCTGCAAATTTTATGATGTCATTTGTTTCACAGCTGAGTAGTACTCCATTGTGTAAATGTACCACATTTTCTTTATCCATTCTTCGGTTGAGGAACATCTAGGTTTTTCCAGGTTCTGGTTATTATGAATATTGCTGTTATGAACATAGTTGAGCAAGTGTCCTTGTGGTTTGATTGAGCATCCTTTGGGTATATGCCCAAGAGTACTATAGCTGGGTCTTGAGGAAGATTGATTCCCAATTTTCTGAGAAGGCACCATACTGATTTCCAAAGTGGCTGTACAAGTTTGCAATTCCACCAACAGTGGAGGAGTGTTTTCCTTGCTCCACATCTCCAACATAAGCTGTCTTCAGTGTTTTTATCTTAGCCATTGTTACAGGTATAAGATGGTGCCTCAGAGTCGTTTTGATTTGCATTTCCCTGAAGACTAAGGTTGTTGAGCAATTCATTAAATACCTTTCTGCCATTTGAGATTCTTCTGTTGAGAATTCTCTGTTTAGATCTATAGCCAAATTTTTAATTGGATTGTTTGGTATTTTGATGTCTAGTTTCTTGAGTTCTTTAAATATTTTGGAGATCAGTCCTCTGTCAGATGTGGAGTTGGTGAAGAACCTTTTCCATTCTGTTGGCTGTCCTTTTGACTTATTTACTGTATCCTTTGCCTTACAGAAGCTTTCCCATTTCAGGAGGTCCCGTTTATTAATTGTTGCTCTCAGTGTCTGTACTACTGGTGTTATATTTAGGAAGTGGTCTCCTGTGCCATTGTTTTCAAAGCTACTTCCCACTTTCTCTTCTGTCAGGTTCAGTGTAACTGGATTTATGTTGAGATCTTTGATCCACTTGGACTTGAGTTTTGTGCATGGTGACAGATATGGATCTATTTGCAATCTTCTGCATGTTGACATCCAGTTATGCTAGCACCATTTGTTGAAAATACTTTTTTCCTTTGTACAGTTTTAGCTTCTTTGTCAAAAATCAGGTGTTCATAGGTGCATAGAATAATGTCAGGGTCTTTGATTTGATTTCATTGGTCTGTTTTTATGCCAATACCAAGCTGTTTTTATTAGTACGGCTTTATAGTAGAGCTTGAAGTCAGGCATGATGCCGCCAGAGGTTCATTTATTGAATAGGATGGTTTTAGCTATCTTGTGTTTTTTGTTTTTCCATATGAAGTTAAGTATTGTTCTTTCCAGGTCTGTGAAGAATTGTGTTGGTTTTTTGACAGGGAATGCATTGAATCTGTAGATTGATTTTGGTGAGATTGCCATTTTTATTATGTTGATTCTACCTATGCATGAGCATGGGAGTTATTTCCATTTTCTGATATCTAATTAATTTCTTTCTTCAAAGACTTAAAGTTCTTGTGATACAGGTCTTTCACTTGTTTGGTTAGAGTTACCCCTTTCATCATGCATTCATCTGGAGACTTTGTGGAAGAAGGCAGTATCTTGAGAGTCTAGAGTGAGATGGAGAATGTCTCACTACCCTATGGTATTGTCCGTTCATCCCTGTGGTTCCTACATGGGCACAGATCCCAATACCCAAGTGTCTTAGTTTGTTTCCTGTTGCCATGATAGAGTTCCCTGACAAAAGCAACACACTGTGTGGAGGCCCAAAAAGGTTTCTAGTGAGATCTGAGCTTTCTTTACCCAGCAGGGCTGCATTAGAGAATTGTTTGACCACATGCATGGTTACTAGGTGTTTGGAAGAGTTTGCACTTGGCTGTGCTAGGTGAAGGTCTTTGCTCCACCTCTTGGCATTCCTATAAAAAGCCCTTTAGAAGAGACAGTTAAGGCCATTAGATAAGAATCCAGGCCCTTTGAGGCTATCCTGTGTTTCTATCTGTTTCTCTCCCTTCTATCCTTCTATCTAAATATTTATCACTTCTCCCTCCTCAAGAGTACCCTGGGGAAAATGTGGAAACTGGTCTCCCACAGTAGTGAAGAAGGATTTTACTATGGGTCACAATTCTGGGTTATAATCAACCATAGGTGGTAAGCCACATGGGCAGAAGTTCAAGGGAGCTGATCATATCACATCCCTAATCAGAAACAAAGGCTAAAGAACACATGCATGTTTGATATGCTTAACTTACTCTCTCCACTCTTACACAATTTGGAAAATCTTCCTAGGGAATGGTGCCGCCTACAATAGGCAGGTGTTGCTATCTCAGTGGACATAATCAAGATAATTTGCCACAGGTATGCTCACAGGCCAACAGGATCTAGACCAGCAGTTCTCAACCTTTGGGTTTCTATCCCCACAGGGGTCAAATATCAGATATCCTGCATATCATATATTTATATTACTGTTCATAGCAGTAGCAAAATTAGAATTACGAAGTAAGAACAAAATAATTTTCTGGTTGAGGATCACAACAACATGAGGAACTGTGTTAAAGTGTCAAAGCATTAGCAAAGTTGAGAACCTCTGATCTAGACAATCCCTCATTAAAATTCATTTCCCAGTACGTTCTACATTGTGTCTAGTCAACAGTCAAAACTAACCACCACACCAGGATTTAAATAGTACAGAAATGATGAATTGTAGTCCACAAAGATAATTACTTTCATAGAGTTTGACAGCAGTCTCCATCAACTAGCTCTTAGGATAATACACTATCCAACCAGAGGCCTCCCTGAAAGTCCTCCTCCATTCATATTTCCACAGAGCTGGTGGCCTTTATCTTGATAGGAAGGTCTTTAGAGAGGGATCATGTGTTAGCAAGGTGATGGGTGATGTTCTGTATGGTGTGAAAATGTTTTGCCCTCATTGATCGATAAATAAAGCTGTTTGGCCAATGGTGAGGCAAAATAAGTTTAGGCAGGACATTCTAACTGGAGAGAGAGGAGAGAAGAAAAGAAAGTGCAGAGGAGATGCTACTAGCCACCATCAGAAGAAGCAAGATATAAAGGTACTGATAAGCCACGAGCCATGTGGCGAAGTAAAGATTTATAGAAATGGGTTAATTTAAGATGTAAGAGCTAGCTAGTGAGAAGCCTGAGCCATTAGGCCATATAGTTTGTAATTAATATAAGCCTCTGTGTGTTCATTTGGGTCTGAGAAGCTGTGTGACCATGGGGCCACAGGAGCCAGGTGGGACCAGGAAAACTTCAGTTACAGCAGGGCATCATGGAAAGTAGTATCTGAAGGTGACTGACTGAGCAAACTAAGATTTAGGTTGACCACCACTAACAGTCTTCCATTTTCACCAGGTGTCTGCAGACTGATATGATGAGTTTTCAGGTTACAAAGGAGAGGAAGATGATTGTGCCTTCCATCTCTATGTCTGAGGACTGCCTGTATCTCAATATCTACACACCAGCTCATGCCCATGAAGGTTCTAACTTACCTGTGAGTGCCAGGCTGTGGTATGCCTGTATCTCAACATCTACAAACTAGCTCATGCCCTTGAAGATTCTAACTTATCTCTGAGTGTCAGGCTATGGTTAGCTTGGGAAGAGGATGTTTCTTTCTCTGGAAGATGGTAAGGGACAAAATAATTCTGAGCTCCACTGTAGTTTAGACCCCAATTAGTAGTCTTACTTTATTGGGTTCAAGGAGGTCATCCTAGCCTTGGTGAGCTGCTTAAACCTGGTGTGTGACTCAGGGCCCTGGGACTCTGAAAGATAAGAGGCTCAATGTATTTGATTAAACCAGGAATTCTTCTACCAACTTGAACCTGGCAGACCCACTCTGGAGGGTGCTCAAGGGCTTCATATTGACATCACCAAAATTTCTAGCTGCAGGTTATCTGTTGTGTTAATGGGATCTGATGACCTTCTGATTAGCAATCAGGAAAGACACTCGTGGAGACATTCCTATTTGCTCTACTTGATGGGTCTGAGAGTGATGATCATATTACTTGTGATTTGGAGCCATTAATCTATGCTGAGATTTCATGTTGGGAAAGTAGGAATGGAAATATGCTATAGGCCTAGCATACTCCATCTGTGGACCATGTCCTGAAATCCTGAGGAGATCTGTGTGTATATCGACCTGCACAGAGGCAAAGCAGTTGATAATCTAGTAGTCAAGCCGGTTTTCCTTGGTTTGGATGTGGGCATTCTGAGATCTTTATTTATTTCTCCAGGTGATGGTGTGGATCCATGGTGGTGCACTTGTTCTGGGAATGGCTTCCATGAATGATGGATCCATATTGGTAGCTACTGAGGATATAGTAATTGTCTCTATCCAGTATCGCTTGGGTGTCCTCGGCTTCTTCAGGTAATCCCGGCACTGAGCTGAACAATAGGGTCCAAGTAGAACATGGACAGACCTGTGATTCTTGTTCTTGCCACTTCACAGCACTGGAGACCAGCATGCCAGAGGCAACTGGGGCTACCTAGACCAAGTGGCTGCCCTACACTGGGTCCAGCAGAATATCGCCTACTTTGGAGGCAACCCTGGCCGGGTTACTATTTTTGGTGGGTCAGCAGGAGGCACAAGTGTGTCTTCACTTGTTGTGTCCCCAATGACCAAAGGACTCTTCCACGGAGCCATTATGCAGAGTGGAGTGGCCCTGCTGCCTGACCTGATCTCTGACACCTCCGAGATGGTCTACACAGTGAGTGCACTCAACAGAAACAGCCTGTACTTTGCTACCTCAGTCCTTCCCTTGATACTCTGTTAATCTGTTAAGTGAAGAAAACAAGGATCATGAGAAATTGCATCTTTCCAGTAATTTCTGAGAGGCATAAAATTTAGAATGCATCCCCCTCTGCTTTATGTCTGCTGAGTGGGTTATACAACAGCAAAGCTGTGCCTAGTGACTTCCAACATTGGCAAAACTCATAGGCATAGTTTCCTAGTTTGCTTCTTATTGCTGTGATAAAGACCATGGCCAAAAGCTACTTGCAAAGAAAAAGGTTTATTTCAGCTTCCAGTTTATAGTCCAACTGGAAGGGAAGTCAGAGTGTGAGCACAGGCAGGTACCTGGAGGCCAGAACTCAAACAGAGGCCAGGGAGCAACACTGCTTACTGCCTTGTGACCCATGTTTACTCAGTTTGATTTCTTACACAGCCCAGGACACTTGCCCATGGGTGGCGCTGCCCACAGTAGGATGTACCCTCCTGCATCAGTCAATTATTAGTATAAAAGCCGTCTTAGAGCTGGGGAGATATAACTATTCGCCTATGTCAGCCTGAGCTATGGTATAAAACAGCTCTCAGGTACATATAATTCCTGACTTGGGTAGCATTACTTTGTATTCAGTATTTCATCAAAAGTCTGTGTAAGCAAACATTATTGATATCAAATGGACAATACAGTTTAAGTAGGAGTCATCTTAACAGATAAAGATCCCAAAAGATCTGGCTGCATTCATGAAAAAAAACCACACTATGAATATAGGCAGTGGGGGATTCCAATAGCTGCTTAGGGAAAAATTGCAATAGTACATGAAAAAATTATAGACAGAAGCAAATGATATTGCAGAGTCTGTGGTCCCACAGCCAAGCTTGATGAGGTCCCCTATCAGAGACTTGTTTATCTGGTGGGTTGACACCCTGAATATTAGTTGTCACCCACTATACTATGTATGTCATGGCCCTTGGCACACAACAAAAAGTAAGATATAGCATTTAGAGGCAATGACAACTACTTGGAATCAAGGACTCTGCTCCCTGCTGGGAAGGATGAGCCAACCATTACCTGTTCCATTTATAGACAGTGGCCAACCTATCTGGATGTGAGCCCAAGGACTCAGAGGCCCTGGTACACTGCCTACGAGACAAGACTGAAGCAGAGATTCTGGCTATCAACAAGGTTGGGAGAATTGTGCGACTTGGAGGACCTGGTCACCAGGATGTGGGATTGCTAGTACTTACTACTCAAACCAGTTAACTTGGCTCTATGATTAGATGTCCTTTTATTACTGTGTGTAGAAACAAGATAGGCTAATTCTGATGTCCAGCTTCTTCTGGAGTTAGCATAGCATCCTGGGATGAGATAGGAAACAGGAAATAGCGTGGGTATTCAGTGGGCATCAGAATATTTATGTGATTGATCTTCAGCACTGACCCTTAATGCTCATAGGTCTTCATTATGATCCCTGGTGTGGTGGATGGGATGTTCCTACCTAGGCACCCTCAGGAGCTGTTGGCCTCTGTGGATTTTCAGCCTGTCCCCAGCATCATTGGTATAGACAGTGACGAGTGTGGCTGGGGAGTCCCCTTGGTAAGACCTAGTTCTAAGCCCCTGGGAACCTAAACTCAAATGGTGGGTGTTGTAAACCCAGAGATATTTGATATAGATCCAACCCATCCTATACTTAAGACTCTCCTCTATCTGCCAGTTCATGGGCCTTGATCATATCATAAAGAACATAACCAGAGAGACCCTGCCTGCTGTCCTGAAGAGCAGAGCAGCACAGATGGTGAGATACCTTGACTCCTGTCCTGATAGAATTATTATTTATTATTAATAACTATTCCTAAGAAAATCATTAATAATTATTATAATTATTCCCATATACTCTTCTCAGATATCATTACCAGAAATAAACACTAGTGTATGTGTGTGCTTCTATGTGGGCTCACCCAAAGCTCATACCTCCCCCCGCCTTAATATTTTATCTCATCCCAGGCTACACTCCTTACTAGGGGCTGATGCCTACCTATCCAAGTACCTGCCCGACATCACTCTTCCTGATTCCTCCTGGTGTAGATGCTGCCTCCTGAATGTACTGACCTGCTAATGGAAGAGTACATGGGGGACATTGAGGACCCCCAGACCCTCCAAGCACAGTTCAGAGAGATGATGGAAGACTTCATGTTTGTGATCCCTGCACTCCAAGTAGCACATTTTCAGTGTGAGTATATCTGTAACAAGACCAAGGGCAGAGGGAGCTCAGAACTGTAGGTCCCAGATGAGCACTGTAGTATCCAGACCTGACCCATGTTTTGATCATGTCTCTGGTACCAGGCATCCTAAGCCACTTACCTAAGTAAAAGCTTATGTCTAGTATAAAAGAGTGACATCTTAACCAGGTCTAAAGGAGAAAACATGTTAGTTACACTTGGTGTCCTGTCAAAACTTCTCATCTGGGAATGTCAGGGTCATTGTTTAACAAAAGGTTTCCCACAGACAATGCTCCAGCCTGGAGCTCACCACTCAGCTGTGATTCCAGATAACTTTAGAGGAAACTTTCTTGTCACCAAAGGTTAGGTGGGAAAGCTCCATGTGAGAAATCATTATGTCAACATGTGTCCTCACTCCCAGGCTCCCATGCTCCTGTCTACTTCTATGAGTTTCAGCACCAGCCAAGCTTCATCAAGCATGTCAGGCCATCCCACGTGAGGGCTGACCATGGTGATCATGCTTACTTTGTCTTTGGCTCTGACATCTGGGGCATGAAACGTAAGTCTTCTTTGCTTTCTTTGAGCTGAGTGGTGCCACAGATGTGTTCCTGAGGGATTACTGAGCTTTCAGTCCAGTTGAGGAAACTGAGGCTCTGGGAGAGAACAGGATCAAGTGATAATAGCCATTTCTGAGCTAAAACAAAACAAAACCATTGAAAACTTTACCAGGGTTAGAATATGAACCTTTCCTAGTCTAGTTGTGCTGGAAGGAATGAGCACACACTGGGATGGGAATGAACTGAGAGGATTCAGGTAGAGGCTTAGATGTATCTAGAATTCTAAATGGTGAGGGAAGGGAGTATAAACCAGGCCTAGTATTCAGGTTCAGGCTATAGTTACTTTAGTAGGATATGAATTGGCATCTGCATGAGGTAGCTAGGACTTAGACCCTTGTCTCCTTTTGTCTGCAGTTGACCTCACTGAGGAAGAGAAGCTGCTGAACAGGAGGATGATGAAGTACTGGGCCAACTTTGCAAGACATGGGTGAGAACACGCTCTCCCTCAACCCTTTATGACAGTGTCTCCATCCAGCGCTCCCATGTCGATGTGCCTCATTAGCATGCATGGTCGTTAATTATACCATAGTTTTCTTCAAGTCAGGGCACACTTAGGCAGATACCCTCTAGCATTAGTTATTGCTTATCTCACAGTGACCTGGTGAGTAAGTCACAGTATTGTGGTACCATTCTTTAGAGTTTGCCTCTGAGAAGGAGATACAAAACTAGCCAGCTTCTCTTGTTCCATATGGACCAGACTAGTGGATGACACTTGTATTCTATATCAGTACACTAGTCCATCTGCCCCCTTAGACCCTTGACCTGCTCATCTATTACTCTGACACAAATCAAGGGATCATGCTTTGGATGAGAGCAACCTCACCCTTCCCTGTTGGGTGGCCTATCCACAGGAATCCCAACAGTGAGGGTCTACCCTACTGGCCAGAATTGGTCTATGATGAGCAGTACCTGAAGCTGGACATCGATCCTTCTGTGGGACGAGCCCTGAAGGCCAGAAAGCTGCAGTTCTGGACCAAGATTCTGCCCCAGAAGATCCAAGAGCTAAAGCGGGCTCAGGCCAAGCACACAGAGCTTTAGTGCCCTGTGACAGGAAAGGAAAGTTGGATTGAGGGCAGATGGGGTCATCCTGACGTCACAAATCCATTTACTTATTTTATTCATTCCACCGCTCACACAAGCATTTCTAACCTCAGCATCTGCCCTTTCACGTGTGTGTACAAACCTTCTGTGTGCTCCTCATCCTTCTGGACCACCTTGTATTAGACTCAATAAATGGTCCCACAACCATATGGATGTGTTCCCCTCATCTTCTTTGACACTTCACTCCTTTAGACTCTTTCCTTCCTTATCCCCTCATTCCCATCATCTTTTCCCTATCCTCTTTCTCCACTTTTCCAAGCCTCAGATCCTCCTCAAATGAAGCAGAAGCTTCAGGAACTGTTGACTACAGGAAATGTCATGTCCTCTCTCAGCAAGTTCATTTTATTCTCATATTTCTAAGTTATCAATAGAAAGCCTGATTTCCCACAGCCCTATTGCCTTCATAAGTTCACAGTGCTGTTCCCAATAGACAATAAACTACAAACTGGACTCTTAGTGTCTGTGGCCTCAGATATTTGGAGGCTGAGACAGGAGGATTACATAAGCCCAGGGCAAGATAACAAGACCCACATCTCAGACATGAGCAAAAATCATAACCTCAGTAACTTACAAACAGTAGCAAATGTACAGTTTTAGATTGAGAAATTCGGGGTCCAGATGCCCACAGATTTGCTATGTGGTGAGAAACATGTCTTTGGCTAGAGACCTCAAGGATTACAACTTGTGCCTCTCATGGTAGAATGTGTAAACAGTGGCATTCCAAGGACAACATTAGATCCCTGCTTACTTGAACTGGGGGCAGGGAAGATCCTCCTGTTAGTGAGACTGACCATGCAAGTTGTTTCCTCTCTATATAGAGTGTTTATTGATGTTGGTACTGCTAGCTTGTCTCTGCTTTTCAGTTCAGTTTACACACTACATTTCTAAGGGGGAGTCAGAATATGTTTTAGACGTTTTATAATTGCCTTATTTTTAGTAGCTTGAGTGTGGATTGTTTTTATGAGGCTATGGAATGATCATATGGCTTGTGCATGTTAGGCAAGTTCACTACTCATTAACTCTACCCTCAGACTACTGTGGATTGTTTAAATGCAATTCATCTCTTTTAGGTGTATGGTTTAGTAAGTAAATTCTCAAAGCACACAACTGCCACCACATCAGATTTAGAACAACTCCCCCCCCACACACTCCACCCAAGACTTTCCTCAGGCTCTTTTGGTATCATACACTACATTTAGCCTGGTTTCAAAGTAACCAAGACATTACTTTGACTCGCTATACGTGGGCTTGTCTTGAATCTAATATAAATAAAATGTTTAGTGACTTTATGTCACTTCACATGTTTTTGTTTCCTTTCATTGTGGAATGTCATCCAAGTGTGCGCATGACACAGTCTGTTCACTTACCCAATCTGTGCACAGCTGTTTCACTTGCTTCTTTTTGGAGACAAGGTCCTCTATGTAGCCCAGGTGAGTACTGAACTCATGATCTCAGTGCCTTGGATTCCTGAGTGATTGAATTAGAGATGTGGGCCTCCAATTCCGGGTTTGGGTTTTAATAATGCTGTATGTATATTCTTACACATGATTTCATATGATCATATATATTCAATATTTGGATTTACAATCAAGAGCAGAATTGCTAAGTCATAATACACATGTTAAACAAATAAGTCGTATTGCTATGGAGGTATCTCAGTGGTAGAGAGCTTTCCTGTATGTACAAAGCCCTGGGTGTGATAGCCAGCAACAGAAATTTTTAAAAAGGAAGATTAGATGACATAGGCTTACCATCTTAACTACTCAGAGGGTTGAGGCCAAGGATCACAAATTAATACCTCCCTGAGATATAGAGCAAGGTCCAGGCAAGGTGGGAATTTTAGTTATGGTCTGTCTCCACTTAAGAAATACAAAAATGAAAAAAATTAATTTGAATTAGTGGGTTATTAAATAGGGGAAGGAGGAGGGAAGGAGAAGAAGAAGAAGAGGAAGGAAGGAAGAAGAAGAAGAAGAAGAAGAAGAAGAAGAAGAAGAAGAGGAGGAGGAGGAGGAGGAGGAGGAAGGAGGAGGAAGGAGGAGGAGGAGAAGAAGAAGAAGAAGAAGAAGAAGAAGAAGAAGAAGAAGAAGAAGAAGAGGAGGAGGAGGAGGAGGAGGAGGAGAAGGAGAAGGAGGAGGAGAAGAAGAAGAGGAGGAGGAAGAAGAAGAAGAAGAAGAAGAAGAAGAGGAGGAGGAGGAGGAGGAGGAGGAGGAGGAGGAGGAGGAGGAGAAGGAGGATGAGAAGAAGAAGAGGAGGAGGAAGAAGAAGAAGAAGAAGAAGAAGAAGAAGAAGAAGAAGAAGAAGAAGAAGAGAGAGATAATAAAATTGGAAGGAGAACATGGTGGGGTCTGTGGGGGTCTTGGGAATGACAGGGGTAGGAATTTATATGACACATTATATTCATATATGAAACTACAAAAGAATAAAAAAAAACCACAGATCTGGGAATACAACTCAGTAGCACAGTACTTATCTGACATGTGCAAGACCCTACATCCAATTCTCTGTCCTCTCTTTAGAAGCTTGGAGTAAGTGCCTACACTGGAGCTGGTTGAGTGTTAAATTTCCATGTCCATCTCTTACCAACCAAAAAGTTTTTTCATATCTACAAATGATTTATAACACGTCTGAAGAGTGTCAGCCCTGCTGTCCTCATCAGTTCAAGCTGCTAGCTAATTCAGTCCCAAGATAGATGTCTGTGGCTCAGCTCCTTGGAATATCAAAGCAGGAGGGTTTGGTGAGCTCAGGAGCTAAAGGACTACCCATGCGTGTATTGTAACATGTATGGCTTATGAGCAAGAGAGGATATGTTTGTACTTTGTTCTACGTTATCCTAAAATCATCCTCAGACTGGAATGCTTTTGAGAAAGGTGCTTTTGTGAGGCCTCTGACCTCTGTGGCTGTTTGTTGCACATTCTACTCTGCTGTTTATCTGGGATCTTGATGGGGTCTATCAGAAGGATTTGGCTTGAATATTGGACTTGGTTAATGTTCTCCAGCGTCTGTATATTTTTTTCTTTAAATCATAGCCATATGGTAAATTTTCTATTTTGTTATGGTTCTCTTTTACTGATGGACATGCAGCAGATGTCTCTTGGAAAAGGCCAATTTTTATTAAAATATTTCTGGAAGAAAAAAAGAAATGCCTTTAAATAGTTTTGGAGACCATGAAGTTCAAAATTAAGATATCAGCATATATGCTATGTGGTGAGGACTTCATGTCTTCAACTGTACAGATAGGATACCTAACAGTGTTCAAGATCTGAACACATTGTGCTCATATATGAAATTACCAAAGAATAAATGAAACCCCAAGGTTCTGGGAATATAACTCAGTGATAGAGCACTTATCTAGTTTGTGCAAGACTCTAGATCCAACTGCCTGTCCTGGCTTTTTGTATTTAATCTCCTGTTCCCCTGTGACTACTTCTAAATACCCAACACTTACTAGCATCCCATTGCAAACTAGGTTTCCACATAGGTATGTGATGCATAAATTTTCAGAACATAGCACCTAGAGGCCTCCATTTCAGCCACTAAGGTTATGAGTGATGAAAATGTCTGTACCTATTGTGTTTACAAATCAAATGTCACCTATGATCGATATTTAAGACAATCTATCAATACAGTTTATTTCAGTCCTGTGGTGGTAAATGGTATATGTCCCCCTTGCCTCCAAGGTAATTTTTTTGTTATTTTTTCTTTTTGTTATTCTTCTCTCATGTATTACATCCCGACTGTAGTTTCCCATCCCTCCTGTCCTCCCAGTGCTCCCCTCCCCTCTCCCCCATATCCATTCATCCTCCATTTCCCTTCAAAAAAGGGCAGACCTCCCAGGGATATCAACCAACACAGCATAACAAGTTATACTAAGACTAGGCACATAACCTCATATCAAGGTTGGACAAAGTAACCCAGTAGGAAGCAAAATGTCCCCAAAGCAGTCAAGGACTCAGAGATAGCCCCCACTCCAATTGTTAGGCGTCTCACAAGAACACCAAGCTACACTACCATAACCTATATGCAGAGGACCTAGGTCAAACCAATACAGGCTCCCTGACTGTCTCTTCAGTCTCTGTGAAGCCTTCATTTGTAAGCCTTCATTAGTTGATTCTGTGGGTTTTCTTGTGGTGTCCTTGAAACCCCTGGCTCCTACAATTCTTCCTCCTCCTTTTCTGTAGGATTCCATGAGCTCCACCTAATGTTTGGCTGTGGGTCCCCACATCTGTTCCTATCAGTTGCTGGATGAAGCCTTTCTGATGATGATTATGGTAGGCTCTGGTCTATGAGTATAGCAGAAATTCAGTAGGAATCATTTCATTGACTTTTTCTTTCTTTCTCCAGTCATGTTTGGTTCTATCCTAGGTCTCTGGGCTATCCAGCCTCTGATTGCTGGCCCTCCAGGCAGTGTCAGGTATAGGATCCCTCTTATGGCATGGGTCTCAAGTTGGGCCAGTCATTGGTTAGCCATAAGTTGTGTGTCATCATTACCACAGCACATCTTACAAGCAGAATAGATCGTAGATTGAGTTGGTGTCCCACTACTTCCACTAGGAAGTCTTGCCTGGTTACAGAATATAACCAGTTCAGGCTCCTTATTTCCCATTACTAGAGTCTTCACTAGGGTTACCTTCATGGGTTCCAGAAAGTTACCATTGCAATAGTTTTCTATCTTGTCCCCCAAAATGCCTCCCAATTCCAGTCTTCTTTTCCAGTGTTCTCTCCCTCCACGTTCAATCTCTCTTGTTGTCACTCCCCTGTCCCCCAGTCCACCCACAAAATCTTTTCTATTTCCTCTTCCCAGGGAGATTTTGCATCCCTCTCTTGAACCCTCCTTGATACTTGGCTTTTCTGGGTCTGTGAATTGTAGCATGATCATCCTTTACTTTACAGCTAATATCCACTTACAACTGAGGACATAACATGTTTGTCTTTCTGGATCTGGGTTACCTCACTCAGGATGACTTTTTTTCTAATTCCATACATCTGCCTGCAAACTTCATGATGTTGTTTTTTAAAGAAAGCTGAGTAATACTCCATTGTGTAAATGTGCCACATTTTAATTATCCATTCTTCAGCTGAGGTGCATCTAGGTTGTTTCTAGTTTTATGCTATTATCAATAAACCTGCTAAGAAGATATCTGAGCAAGTATCTTTGTGATAGGATGAAGCATCTTTGGGTTGTATGCCCCAGAGGGATATTGCTGGATCTTGAGATAGAATGATTCCTAGCTTTCTAAGAAACCATCAAGTTTCAAAGTGGCTGTACGTTTGCATTCCCACCTCAGTAGAGTACTGTTCCCTTTCTCCACATCCTCAGCAGCACGTGCTGTCACTTTTGTTTTTGATTTTATCCATTGCTACAGGTTGAAGATGGAATCTCAGAGTCATTTTGATTTGCGTTTCCCCAATAACTAAGGATGTTGAGCATTCCCTTGATTGTTTCTCAGCCATTTGAGATTCCTTTGTTGAGAATTCTGTTTAGATCTGTATCGCATTTTTAATTGGATCATTTGGTTTGTTGATATCTAGTTTCTTGAGTTCTTCATGGATTTTGGATATTATCCCTCTGTCAGATGTAGAGTTGTTGAAAATCTTTTTCCATCCTGTAGTCTGCCATTTTGTCCTATTTATGGTGTCCTTTGCCTTACAGAAGCTTTTCAGTTTCATAAGGTCCACTTATTAAGTATTGATTTAGTGACTGTGATATTGGTATTCTGTTCAGGAAGTTGTCTCCTGTGCCAGTGTGTTAAGGTTATTCCCCACTTTCTCTTCTATCAGGTTAAATATGTCTGGTTTTATGCAGAGGTCTTTGACCTACTTGGACTTGAGTTTTATGCAGGATGATTAATATGGATCTATTCCCATTCTTCTACATGCTGACAATGTTAAACTAGCAACATTTGTTGAAGATGTTTTCTTTTTCCACTGTGTGTGTTTTGGCATCTTTATCAAAAATTAGGTGTCTAAAAGTGTGTGGATTTAGATCTGGTTCTTCTATTTTTTTCTACTGATCAACCTGTCTATTTTTATGTCATTACCATACAGTTTTTATTCTTATAGCTCTGTGGTAGAGCTTGAGATCAGAGATGGTGATACCTCTGGAAGTTCTTTTATTGTTCAGTATTGTTTCAGCTATCCTGGAATTTGTTTTTCATATGATATTGAGTATAGTCCTTTGAAGTCTGTAATGAATTGTGTTGGGATTTTGATGAGGATTGAGTTGAATCTGTAGATTGCTTTTGATAAAATGGCCTCTTTTTACTACGCAAATCCTATCCATCCATGAGCATGAGAGATATTTCCAACTTCTGATATCTTCTTCAATTTCTTTCATCGAAGACTTGAAGTTATTGTCATACAGATCTTTCACTTGCTTGGAGAGAGTTACACCAAGACATTTTACATCATTTGTGGCTATTGTAAAGGGTATTGCTTCCCTGATTTCTTTCTCAACACATTTGTGTATAGGAGTGCTACTGATTTTTTTTTGAGTTATTGTTGTATCCAGCCACTTTGCTGAAGGTGTTTATCAGCTGTAGTAGTTTTCTGGTAGAATTTTTTGGGGGTTCCTATACATACTATCATATCATATGCAAATTAAGATACTCTGAATTCTTTTTCAATTAGTTTTTTATTTAAGAAATTTTTTTATTCATTTTACATACCAACCACAGATTTCCTTCCTTACCCCTCCAACCACTACCCCCCTAGACTCCCCCACCAACCCATCCTCCATCCCCTCTTCTAAAACATAAGGCCTCCCATGGGGAGTTAGCAGAGCCTGGTACATTCAGATGAGGCAGGACCAAGCACCTCCTCTTGCCTCAAGGATGTGCCAGGTATTCTATGAGCAAAGAGCATCAAGATCTTGATGGGAAAACCTACAGAGACAACCAAAGCAAACTAGTGGGCACTCAGGAAATTTAGACAAACACCTGTGGAGCCTCCACAGGACTGGGCTAGGCCCTCTACATAATTGAGACAGTTGTGTAGCTTGGTCTGCTTAAGGAGCTCCCTGGTAGGAGGATTAGGATCCCTGATTCATGAACTGTTTTTTTAGGGATAGGATTTTAAGGGGGGGGGGGAGTTTGGGTTAAGGTGAGTTGGTAAGTCCTGATTAGACAGGTTAGCCAGTGTAGCCAAATAGTATATTTTGATTGTTGAACCTTGGTGTTTTGGTAGTTGGACCTTGGGAATTGGTATCAGGAATGAATCAGTGGGAAAATAAGGAAATAGACTCTGGGGCCTAGTTTTAGGAATGTAGTATAACAGTTTAGCAAGAGAGAGGAAAGGGAAAAGGACAAAGTTTGTCTACAAAGCTTGGACCTTCTAGAGAGCCCATAAGATACCACTACAGCATATACACATAATCAGTGTTGGCAAAGACATGGAACCATTGGCATGCTTACACATGCATGACTCGAGGAGATGTAAAATTGTGTAGTCATGTTGAAAGACAGGTAGGAATTTTCTTCAAAAGATAAACACACTTGTGCTGGGACTCAGCAAATCTACTCCTGTTGATATAGCCTATTTGAACTATTGGGTGTCTCTTCATGCCTTTTCCTGTCTCTATCTGACGTTGTCCTTTGCCTCTATGGCATATATTATCAGGTCAACTCAAACCCACACTCTACAGTGAGAATATTAAGAGTTGGGCCACTAGGAAGCACAGGTCAAGAGCATCATTATTTGTTCCAACTGACCAATATAAACAAAAAGAACAATCTGAACAATCAATATACAGCAAACCTGATGGTATATTAACTGTGGACTTCCTGCTCTCCAAAATTGTGATAAAATTTCTATTGGTTATAAGCCAAGTAGGTTATGATGTATACATAGTCATGTATGTAGGTAACATGTATCAATATATGCATATATGCAGTTGAGATACAGTGTATATTTACAGTACAGATTGACCTTTAACTCTTGAGATTGTGAAATCCTTCTGCTTTGGTCTTCTAAGTAGCTGGGCCACATATGTCTGCAATAGACCTGAGTTTGCAGCATATGACAATTTCTGTTATGGTCACATGGACTTCCTAAGACACAAGGGCTATAACAAATCACATGTTTTGTAAGCTACTTATAGATGGGAATACTTAGGGATTATTAACAGATGGACATGAGATTTTGACATCCAGTCACCTCTGGGGTATCAATTTCCCCAAAACATCTGAAGTGGAAACAGGATATTGGATCCAGTAGCATATACATTTGAGACACGTTATCTGTAACTCAACTACAGATTCTTTGATAATTTCATACTGAAAGATTTCCATACCCAATATTAAGCCTCTCTACTGAAACAGTAATCCAAATAAAGTTGAATTAAGAATTAAAAGTACAGGTTTAGTCGCTAGATCTAGGCACGCAAATCCCCACAAATCTCAGGTGAGACCATGGATGGAGTCCACTACTATACCCAGCAAATCTTTCAATCTTTGATAGTATGCATAAGTAACCAAAAAAATTCTCAGGAAACTTCTGTAGCTGATAAACATTTTCAACAAAGTAGCTGGATACAAAACTAACTCACAAAAATCAGTCAGTCTCCCATATACAAAGGACAAATGGACTGAGAAGAAAACAAGGAAATATTTTTCACAATAGTCTCAAATAATATAAAATCACTTGAGGTAAATCTAAGCAAGTAAAAGGTTTATATGATAAAAACTTCAAGTCATTGAAGAAAAAATTGAAGACCATATCAGAAGATGGGAAGATCTTCCATGATCATGGATCAGTAAGATTGACATAGTAAAAATGACCATCCTCCAAATAGGACTCTACAGATCAATGCAACTCCCTCCAAAATTCCAACATAATACTTCACAATTTCTACCTTCATATGGAAGCACAAAACACCCAGGATAGCTAAGACAATCTTGAATAACAAAAGAAATGCTAGAGTTATCACCATTCCAGATTTCAAGTAGTACTGCAAAACTGTAATAAAAATAACATGGTATTGGCATGAAAACAAGACACATTGATCAATGGAGTCAAATTGAAGACCAAGACCTAAGTCCACACACCTATGGACACCTTTTTTTCTGACAAAGAGGCCAGAAGTGCACACTGGGAAGAAGACAGCATCTTTAATAAATGGTGCTGGTCAAACTGGAAGGCTGCATGTAGAAGAATGCAGACAGATCCATACGGACTTCCTGAAGTAAACTCAACACCCAACGCATCAGAGACCTCAACCTAGAACCAGATACACTGAAGCTGATAGAAGGGAAAGTGGGGAATGACCTTGAATGAATTGGCAGAGGAAAGGATTTTCTGAACAGAACACCTTTAGCACAGGTACTAAGATCAACAAGTGATAAATAGGACCTCATGAAACTAAGAAGCTTCTGCACAGCAAAGGACACTGTCAGTCAGACAAAGAGGCAGCCAACAGAATGGGATCAAATTTTGCCAACTATACATCTGGGAGAGGGTTAATATCCAAAATATATAAAGAACTCAAGAAACTAGATAACAAGAAACAAATATCCCAATTAAAAATGGGGTACATATCTAAACAGAATTCTCAATAGAGGAAACTCAAATGGCTGAGAAACACTTAAAGAAATGTTTAACATCCTTAGCCACCATGGAAATGCAGATCAAAACTACTTTGAGATTTCACCTTACACCTGTCAGAATGGCTAAGATCAACAAAACAAATGACAGCTCATAATGGCAAGGATGTGGAGTAAAAGGAACACTTCTCCATTGCTGGTGGGAGTGCAAACTTGTACAGCTCCTATGGAAATCAGTGTGGCTGTCTCTGGAGAAGATGGGAATTGATCTCTCTCAAGATTCAGTTATGTTACTCCTGGGCATATACCCAAAGCCTGACAATTTCTTTAAATGTTTAATAGGTGTCTCATGACTTAGCAAATTTGTTCTAGATTATAAATCCCAAATTTGAATACATGTGATCACATGAAATCATGTGTGAGAATATCCATACAGCTTTATAAAAACCAAATCTGGCCCTGGCAGTGGTGACAAGCAACTTTAATCCCAGCACTCAGGAGACAGAGGCAGGAAGATGTCAATGAATTTAAGGCCAGCCTGGTCTGCAAAGTGAGTTCCAGGACAACCAGGACTATTACACAAGGAAACCCTCTCTTCAAAAAACAAAAAACAAAACCAAAACCAACCAACAAACAAACAAAACCAAACCTAGGATGAGAAGCCAATACCTATAATCCACTCAGGAAGCCAAGGCAGTGAGTTCATGAGTTCAGGGCCAACCTGGGCTACATAGAACTTCATCCCAAAAAAGAAGAGCAAATAAACCCATGAAACAGTTGTGCATATATCAGGTAAATGGATAGAATGTGTCATGTATGAAGTTGGAGGGCATTCCACAATAAAAGGAAACAAAAACTTTATGTAAAGTGACATAGCCATTCACAAAACATTCTACCTATATTTCATTTGAGACAAGCCTTAATATATCAAGATAAAGTAATATCTTGGTTATATTGAAACGGGGTCAAAGATAGTGAATATTTGACAGCAAGGAGACCCAAGGGAAACCTTTGGTGGAAGAGGAAAGTCTGTCCTGAATCTGATGTGGTGGCAGTTGTGTGCCTTGAGAATTTTCTCAGACTTAATAAACCATACACCTAAAAGATTAATTTAATTGCGTTTAAACAATCCACAGTAATTTGAGTAGTTCATCAGTAGAGCACGTGCCTAACATGCACAAGCTAGAGCTAGCCTAGCCTCAATCCCTAGGCTCATAAAAACAATCCACATTCAAGCTACTAAAAATGAGATAATTAAAAAGTCTAAAACACATTCTGACTCCCTGTTGGAAGTTTAGTGTGTATGTACAGAACTGAAAAGCAGAGGCAAGCTAGCATAGCAGTAGGAAGATCAATAAATGCTCTACATGTAGGATGGAAACAAACTGCATGGTCAGGCTCACTAACAGGAAAATCTTCCCTGCCCCCAGCTCAAGTCAGCAGGGACCTAATGTTGTCCTTGGAATGCCACTGTTTACACATTCTACCAGGAGAGGGCCCAACATGTAATTCTTGAGACCTCTAGCCAGAGACCTGTTTCTCACCACACAGTAAATCTGTGGGCATCTGGATCACGAATTTCTGAATCTACAAAGTTGTACATGTGTTACTGTTTGTAAGTTACTGAGGTTATGGTTTTTGTTTTATTCTGAGAGTGGGTCTAGTTATCTTGCCTGTATCCTCCTGCCTCAGACTCCAAGCATCTGAGGCCACAGACACTAAGAGCCCAGTTTGTAGTTTATTATCTTTTGGGAACAGTGTTGTGAACTTATGAAGGCAATAGAGCTGTGGAAAATCAGGTTTTCTGTTGGCAACTTAGAGACATGAAGATGATGAGAAGGAGAAGGGAAGGAAAGAGAGAGTGTAAAAAGAGTGAAGTGTCAAAGAAAATGAGGGGAACACATCCATATGGTTGTGGGACCATTTATTGAGTCTAACAAAAGGTGGTCCAGAAGGATGAGCACCACACAGAAGGTTTGTACACACACGTGAAAGGGCAGATGCTGAGGTTAGAAATGCTTGTGTGAGTGGTGGAATGAATAAAATAAGTAAATGGATTTGTGACATCAGGATGACCCCATCTGCCCTCAACTTAACACTCCTTTCCTGTCACAGGGCACTAAAGCTCTGTGTGCTTGGCCTGAGCCCGCGTTAGCTCCTGGATCTTCTGGGGCAGAATCTTGGTCCAGAACTGCAGCTTTCTGGCCTTCAGGTCTCGGCCCACAGCAAGATGGATGTCTAGCTTCAGGTACTGCTCATTATGGACCAATTCTGGCCAATAGGGTAGACCCTCACTGTTGGGGTTCCTGTGGATAGGCCACCAATAGGGAAAGGTCATTCTCATCTAAGACATAATCCCTTGATTTGGGCTATAGCAGTGGATGAGTGGGCCGAGGACCTGAGGGTAGAGAAGTACTGGTCTACTGATATAGCTTACAAGTGTCACCCACTAATGTCTGGGCCATATGAAGCAATGGAAGCTTCTAGTTTTGTTTCTCCCTCGCAGAGGGAAATTCTAAAGAACAGTACCACAATACTGTGACTTACCTATCATGTCTCTGTGGGATGAGCAGTAATTGAAAGCTAGTAGGTATCTGCCTAAGTGTGCCCTGACTTGGAGAAAACTATGACATAATTAAGGGTCCATGCATGCTAAAGAGGCACATCGACATGGGAGCCCTGGATGGAGACACAAACATAAGGAGGTCAAGGGAGAGGCCTATTCTCACCCATGTCTTGCAAAGTTGGCCCAGTACTTCATCATTCTCCTGTTCAGCAGCTTCTCCTCCTCAGTGAAGTCAACTGCAGGCAGAAGGAGAAAGAGTTCAACTTCTAGCTACCTCATGCAGGTGCCAACTCATGCTCTACTATGGCAACCATAGACTGAAACTGAACCCTAGGCCTGGTGTATACACTTCCATCAGCACTCAGAACCCAGGATCTATCCCAGTCTCTACTCAGGTTCATGACTACCTCAGTATGTTCTCAGTAATCCCTCAGGAACATATCTGGAGCTCCATTCAGCTCAAGAAAAACAAGGAAGACTTACCTTTCATGCCCCAAAAGTCAGAGCCAAAGACAAAGGAAAGGTGATCACCATGGTCAGCCCTCACGTGGGATGGCCTGACATGCTTATACTTGATGTGGCTTGGCTGGTGCTGGAACTCATAGAAGTAGACGGGAGCGTGGGAACCTTGAATTGAGCACACATGTTAACATAATGATTTCTCACATGGAGCTTTCCCATCTAACCTTTGGTGTATGGCAACCTTCCTCTAAAGTTATCTGGAATCACAGTTGAGTGGTGATCTCCAGACTTGAGAATTGACTATGGGAAATCTCTTGTTAAACAGTGATCCTGGCATTCCCAGATGAGCAGTTTTGACAAATCATCAAGTGTAACTAACACGTTTCCTCTTCTAGACATAAATAAGACCTCACACTTTTAGACTAAACATACGGATTTACTGAGGTAAGTGGCTTAAGATGCCTGATATCAGAGACATGATGAAGACATGGGTCAGGTCTGGACATGGCAAAGCTCACCAGGGACCCACAGCTCTGGGCTCCCTGCCATTGGTCTTTTTAAAGATGTACTCACGTTGAAAATGTGCTACTTGGAGTGCAGGGATCACAAACATGAAGTCCTCCATCAATTCTCTGAACTGAGCTTGGAGGGTCTGGGGGTCCTCAATGTCCCCCATGTACTCTTCCATTAGCAGGTCACTACATTCAGGAGGCAGCATCTACACCAGGAGGAATCAGGAAGAGTGATGTCAGGCAGGTACTTGGATAGGTAGGCAGAAGCCTCCTACTAAGGAATGTCAGGGCTGAGACAGGGTATAGAGGAAAAGGTATCAACTTTGGGTGGATCCACATGGAAACACATGCATACACTAGATTTTAATTCTGGTAATACTATCTGAGAAGAGTATATGGGAATAATTATAATAATTATTATTAATTATTTTTTTAAAATAATAATTAATAATAATGAATAATACTAATAATAATTCTATCAGGACAGGAGTCAAGGTATCTCACCATCTGTGCTGCCCTGCTCTTCAGAACAGCAGGCAGGGTCTCTCTGGTTATGTTCTTTATGATATGATCAAGGCCCATGAACTGGCAGATAGAGGAGAGTCTTAAGTATAGGATGGGTTGGGTCTATATCAAAGTATTTCTGAGTTCCCACCACCCACATTTTGAGTTTAGGTTCCCAGGGGCTTAAAACTAGGTCTCACCATGGGGACTCCCCAGCCACATTCATCACTGTCTATACCAATGATGCTGGGGACAGGCTGAAAATCCACAGAGGCCAACAGCTCCAGAGGGTGCCTTGGTAGGAACATCCCATCCACCACACCAGGAATCATGATGAAGACCTGTGGGGCATTAAGAGTCAGTGCTGAAGATCAACCACATAAATATTCTGATGCCCACTGAATACCCACACTATTTCTCATTTCCTATCTTATCTCAGGATCCTATGCTAACTCCAAAAGAAATTGGACATCAGAATTACCTTATCTTGTTATTTCTGCAGAGTACTAAAAGGAAATCTAGCAACAGACAAGTTAACTGGTTCCAGTAGTAAGGATTGGCAATCCCACATCATGGTGACCAGGTTCTCCAAGCACACAATTCTCCCAACCTTGTTGATATCCAAAATCTCTGCTTCAGTCTTGTCTCGTAGGCAGTGAACCAGGGCCTCTGAGTCCTTGGGCTCACATCCAGATAGGTTTGTCACTGTCTGTAAATGGAACAGGCAGTGGTTGGATCATCCTTCCCAGCAGGGAGCAGAGTATCCTTGATTCCAAGTAGATGTCATTGCCCCTAAATACCACATCCTGCTATTTGTTATTTATGAAAGGACTTAAGTGGAATTTTTCACATTTTCTGTTGCCCAGAGGTGACAGCTGGGAAGCGGACCATTCTCCCTGTGTATTTATTTTGTTGTTTTTTGTTTTGTTTTGTGTATGGTGTTCATGTGTGACAATGGGTATAGTGTGTCATGTTTTGCCTGTGAAGGACAGAGAACACCCTCAGGTGTCACTTGTCACTTTACCCCTTGTTTGCATTTGTCTACACTGGCTTAGTTGAACTATGACCTTCCAGGGAGTCTACTGTCTCTACTTCCTATCTGACCATAGGAGCACTGGGTTTACTAACACATATTACCACCTCTAGCCTTATATGGGCTCTGATTTGAAATTGGGACCTCACACTTGCACAGTGAGTATTTATACCAGTTGACACTTTTCCTCAACCCATGTGTCCCTGTTAGATATTTTTGTCAACTTGACATGAGTCAGGGTAATCTTGAAAGAAGAACTTCAACTGAGAGAATGCCTCTATCAGATTGGTCCATAGGCAAGTGCAGGAATTTTCCTGATAAATGATTGATGCAAGAGGGCACATCCTACTGTGGGCAGCGCCACCCATGGGCAGGTATCCTGGGCTGTGTAAGAAATCAAACTGAGTAAACATGGGTCACAAGGCAGTAAGCAGTGTTGCTCCCTGGCCTCTGTTTGAGTTCTGGCCTCCAGGTACCTGCCTGTGCTCACACTCTGACTTCCCTTCCAGTTGGACTATAAACTGGAAGCTGAAATAAACCTTTTTCTTTGCAAGTAGCTTTTGGCCATGGTCTTTATCACAGCAATAAGAAGCAAACTAGGAAACTATGCCTATGAGTTTTGCCAATGTTAGAAGCCACTAAGCACAGCTTTGCTGTTGTATAACCCACTCAGCAGACATAAAGCAGAGGGGGATGCATTCTAAATTTTATGCCTCTCAGAAATTACTGGAAAGATGCAATTTCTCATGATCCTTGTTTTCTTCACTTAACAGATTAACAGAGTATCAAGGGAAGGACTGAGGTAGCAAAGTAGGGGCTGTTTCTTTTGAGGGCACTCACTGTGTAGACCACCTCGGAGGTGTCAGAGGTCAGGTCAGGCAGCAGGGCCACTCCACTCTGCATGATGGCTCTGTGGAAGAGTCCTTTGGTCATTGGGGACACAACAAGTGAAGACACACTTGTACCACCTGCTGATACACCAAAAACAGTGACCCGTCCTGGATTGCCTCCAAAGTAGGCGATATTCTGCTGGACCCAGCGTAGAGCAGCCACTTGGTCTAGGTAGCCCCAGTTGCCTCTGGCATGCTGGTCTCCAGTGCTGTGAAGAAGCAGGGACAGGAATCACAGGTCTGGCCTTATTCTACTCAAATCCCATTGTCCGGCCCAGTCCCCGGATTACCTGAAGAAGCCAATGATACCCAAGCGATATTGGATAGAGACAATTACTATTTCCTCAGTAGCTGCCAGTATGGATCCGTCATTCACAGAAGCCATGCCCATAACAAGTCCACCACCATGGATCCATACCATCACCTGGAGATATCAACACAGATCTCAGGAAGACCACATCAGCCCAAGGTCAACTGGCCTGAGTACTAGATTATCAACTGCTTTGCCTCTCTGCAGGTCGACTTACACACAGATCTCCTCAGGATTTGAGGACATGATCCACAAATGGGGTACTCTGGGCCTATAAGATCTTTCCATTTCCATATCCCCATCAGGAAAACTCAGCATGAATTAATGTTTCTAGATCACAAGCAATGTCATCATTACTCTCAGACCCATCAAAGTAGAGCAAATTGGAATGTCTCTATGTTTGTCTTTCCTGATTGCTAATCAGTGGGTAATCAGATCCCAATGGCATAATAAATAACCTGTAGCCAGAAATTTTGATGATGTCAATATGCAGCCCTTGAGCATCCTCCAGAGTGGGTCTGCCAAATTCGAGTTGGTAGAAGAATTCCTGGTTTAATCAAATACATTGAGCCTCTTATCTCTCAGAGTCCCAATGCTCTGAGTCACAAACCCAGGTTTAATCAGCTCACAAAGCTGAGATGACCTCCTTGAACCCAATAACGTAAGACTGCTAATTGGGGTCTAAACTACAATGGAGCTCAGAATTACTTTGTCCCTTCCAATCTTCCAGAGAAAGAAACATCCTCTTTCCCACCTTACCATGACCTGACACTCACAGGTAAGTTAGAATTTTCGTTGGCATAAGCTGGTGTAGATGTTGAGATACAGGCAGTCCTCAGACATAGACAGGGGAGGCATGGTTATATTCTTCTCATTTGTACCCTGAAAACCCGTTATATCAGTCTGCAGACACCTGGTGAAAATGGAAGACCGTTAGTCCCAACTATGTGGTAGTCAACCTAAATCTTAGTTTGCACGTTCTCTCCTCCACCTTCAGATACTACTTTCATGATGCCCTGTTAACACATGATCCCTCTCTAAAGGCCCTTCATACCAAGGTAAAGGCCACCAGCTCTGTGGAAATGGCAATGGAGCAGGACTTTCAGGGAGGCCTCTGGTCAGATAGTAATATCCTGAGGGCTAGCTGATGGAAACTCCTGGGAGCCTCTATGAAAATGATTGCTTTCCCATATTACCATTCATCCCTTCTGTACTATTTAGTCCTGGTGTGGAGGTTAGTTTTGACTGTTGACTAGACACAATGTAGAATCTACTGGGAAAAGGATCTTAGTGAGGAATTGTCCAGATCAGTGGTTCTCAATTTTACTAATGCTTTGACACTTTCATATAGCTCCTCATATTGTTGTGACCCCCAAATGTAAAATGATTTTGTTGCTACTTCATTACTCTAATTTTGCTACATTTATGAATAGGAATGTAAATATACAATATGCAGGATATCTGGTATTCTACCCCTGTGGTGATAGCAACCCACAGGTTGAGAACCACTACTCTAGATCCTCTTGGACTGTGAGCCTGCCTGTGGCAAATTATCTTGATTATGATGTGAATACCTGCCTACTGTAGGCAGCACCATTTCCTAGGAAGATTTTCTGAATTGAGTAAGAATTAAGAAAGTAAGTAAAGCTTTCACAGGCATGCATATGTCCTTTAGCCTCTGTTTCTGATTAGGGATGTAATGTGATCAGCTCCCTTGAACTTCTGCCCCTGTGGTTTCCCACCTATGGTGCTTATAACCTTGAATTGTGACCCACAGTAAAATCTTTCTTCACTACACTGCTTTTGTCAGGGTACTTTATCACAGCAACAGAAAACAAACTAAGACACTCGAGTATTGGGATCTATGCTCACATACGAACTACAGGGATGAATGGACAATACCATAGGGGAGTTCTTCATCTCACTCCAGACTCTCAAGGTACCTCCTTCTTCCACATAGTCTCCAGATGAAAGCATGTGTACTTGTCCCTTACTCAATGACACCTGGACAATGGATGCTCACAGTGAATTGGAGAATGGCCTTAGTCTCTCTCCTCACTGCAGTACCTGCAGCTAAATCCCTACAGGTGTCAAGTTCTGACCCAGGAGCCTGGCACAGTTGTTCTTCTCTAATCCTTAGATCATTCATCAAAAACATGCCCGGGAGACTGCCCTCAGCACAGACGGAAAGCTGCTATAGAGCTGAGATGGAGGAGACACTGCAGTGTGGCCTAGAGCTCAGGCCGGAAGTCCCCTGGGCCCCAGAACTTACATGGCTGGATGGGAGGTCCCATCTCTCACACCACTCCATGGCTCAGGGGGCTCAGGGGGAGCAAAGCGCAGTGGTCCTACAGGAGGCTTGGCAAAGGGAATTCCCAGGAAGGTATGGACACTAACATCACTGTCTTTCACATGGACAAGGCTTCCTCTCACCTGCCCTGTATGTGTGTTCCTGATGGGGCTGGATGAGTCCTGGCCTGTAAGTGGAGAGATGCCATCAGCTGTCACCACATTTAGGAATTTCTACCTAATTGTCACCATGGTACATGGGGAAGGTAACCTGGGTCTTCTCAGTTCAGCTGTGGGATGTGGAGATGAGGCCTTCTGGATTACCTAGGGCCAGAAACCTTGTCCACTGGCCCTCTTGAAAATTGACAGGGCACTTGTTTAGTCAACAAGATGACAGGCTCAGAGCCACTTGGCATTATGAAAGTACTGTTATCATTATCCACATTCGCGAGGCACTCTTGCCACAACCACACACAGAGGAGGAGCCAGTCCCTCCTGCTTTTCTGTCCCTGCTGGCTCCTCAGTACATGGTAACCTTACACATCTCTGACCTTCCTTGTGCCATAAGAGCCATCCTGTGGGCTTTGGCGGGGGCATTTGGGGATACACAATTCCCACAATATTATCTGTCATCTCCACCAGCTCCTCCCTCCCTGGTGCTTCCCTCCCACAAGCTCAGCCTCTGACTCTGCAGAACTGGGACAGCTCTGACGTTGGTCCCCTCTTCTCACTTACAGACTCACCATGCACGTGGAGGAGGAGAAGCAGGAGCCCACAGGTCACAGCATTCAGCCAGTCAGGAAGTCTATCGAGTGGCATGTTGAATCCCAGGCCCAAGTCTGTGCTGCTACACGATGACAGTCTCACAACAACAGGAAACAGAGCACATAGGCCTTGCCCAGGCAGGAATTTATACCTGTGGGGTGTAGGTGTTAGAATTTCGTTGATGGGGCAAAGTTCTTATTGTAGGAGAATTGATAAGGCAGAGGCCAAAGGGAGCCAATAGTCAGTAGGCGGGGCAAAGACATCTGCAGTTTCTGTTCCTTCCCTGGCCTCTGGGATAGACATGGCATCTGAAGTCCTGGAATGCCAGGATCCCTGTCTTTGAACATGGAGTCATCATGCTCCCTTGTCCTTTTACTCACTCACCCAGTGTGGGTGTGGGGGTGAAGATGGGGGAGTAGAAAGCTGTAACAGGGGGAGCCACTGGGCTTCTGTGAGTAGGTACACACTCAAGATGCCACAGATGGAGAGAAGTGCAAGGGCAGGAGCTCTAAGTGTGACCTTCACCATCATGACACCTCTGTCCTCACAAGACTCCTATAGTAGTGAGTCCACCCTCAGGGTCCCTTGTCCTTATGGTGATCTTAGGATCTGCAGTACCCTCCCTGTTAGCTCATGGTCATTTCACTGAAAGACACTGAAATTCTGGCTCTGTTGACTGTGTATGTGTGCAGCAGTTCAATAACATTTTCAGGTCCTAGTGCAGTGGTTCTCAACCTCCCTAACGCTGTGACCATCAATATACTTCCTCATGATGTGTGTTGCCAAAACATAAAATTATTTTGTTCCTACTTCATAACTGATTTTGCTACTGTTTTGAATGATAATATAAATATCTGATATACAGGATATCTGATAGAAGACACCTCTGAAAGGCTTCTTCAACTCCCATAGGCTGAGAACCATTGCACTAGTGAACAACACAGATATCAGACCTCCTGCACTCAAAGGAAGGGCTTTTCTCTCTGCTAAGCTCCTAAATCAGCTGAAGCTCATCCTCAACTCTTTCTGCATCCTGGTGTCAAAAATTGGCATTACAAGAATCATTATTTTGGATAATGCACACACACACACACACACACACACACACACACAGGCACACACACTCACAGACACAGACACACACACACTCACACACAGACACACACACACACACACACACACATAGACACACAGTCACACACTCACACACTCACACACAGCATTGTCTGTGCCAGCACTGACGTGAGAGCTGCTGAGAGAAGCACAGATGTGACCTGCACACAAAATGGCGGCTGCTGTGGTGGGATCAGGAAATGTGGAGATGACACAAAGTCTCCCACTGACCTAGACAACCTCCGTGCTCTAAGTGTGGGCATTGGGTGAAGATAAGGGCTTGGACACCATGGGTTTGTTAACTTTTCTTTACCTCAGAAAATGTCCTGATTGGATGCTGTGCAGTCTGAAGCAGTCCTGATCCTCTCTGCCTGAGAGTGCAGGGAGGTGTCCAGTGAGACCCTCCTCCTGCTGTGTGTGTCATCTCTACCAGCTCCCACCTCCTCATCACCTCCCCTCCCACAGCACCATGTTCTCACACTGCAGAATTAGGCAGACATGATGAGTTACAACAAGAGAAGTTAAAAGCCCCAAATCGGCCCAGTGACTCTTCTGTTGCAGCCCTCCCCATCTGACCCACATGAATCAGCATCTTCGGTGCCACCTTTGTGGATGAGGACAGGGAGCAGCCACTCACAGCCACCCACAGCAACTTGTCAACATCTTTCTCAGTCAAGTGCTCACCCTGTCTCTGTGACTTGCTGCCTACACA
Organism: Peromyscus eremicus; assembly: GCF_949786415.1. Taxonomy (NCBI): domain Eukaryota; kingdom Metazoa; phylum Chordata; class Mammalia; order Rodentia; family Cricetidae; genus Peromyscus; species Peromyscus eremicus. Next base: position 104,212,495 of record NC_081420.1, read on the forward strand.
CATGGCTTACCAGACAGCATCTTTGTCCATGTGTCTCACTGAGGGCACCTGTCTGTGATGCCTGACAGTTATTACAACAGACAAAACCTATAGAAATGGTCCTACTTAGAGCCTGCCTATACCAACGATGCATTATGTTCAAAGATAATCTCTCCATTAAACCCTGTTAATCTAGCAAAATGTCCTTCTGGCTGGAAGCTCTAAAGGCATGTTCCAGACCAGGAGTCATCGGTGAAAATTACATTAGGTGAATGTATTTCTTCTCTTTCTGCCTTTTGCTTTTGTTTTTATTTTTGAGACAGTGTATTGTATGTAGTCCAGACTGGCCTGCTATCTCAGCTTCTCAGATTCTGGGTTTATAGGTGTGTCACAAAACATGCAGCTAACACATCCCTCCTAAGTAATCCTGGGCATTATCTGTAAGTCTCGACCACTCTGATGTTCCCATGGATGACACATGCCTGGATGAGACAGAAGAGAACAGGATACACTCCTTCTTACGATTGTCACCAACTCTAAGCCCAGGAATCCAAACATAAGAATACTCCACACAGTAGCCATGAATGAGTCAGGTAAATCTTCCTGCATGGAGAACCCTTGTGACCTCCCTGAGACTGGTGACCCACATCAGGGGTCATGGGTGAGGTGAGTTCAGTAGATATGACTGGGGATGCTCAGAAGAGGTCAACAAAGTTTACACTGTCAGATGACAAAGGCCCAGGAGGAGGCTAACAAGGTTCACACTATGAGAGTGTAAGTGCTGCACACACACAACATGGGCATAAAGCTATTCTAGATCAACTTCTGATAAGAGCCTGAAAGTTGCTGATAGGGCCAGGGCACATATGCTCTCTGCTCTGAAATCCAACCTGCTCTTGCACCAGGGCAGGTGCATGATGAAAGGAACCCAGGGACCACTAAGGCCAACTGAGGCATGTGGGGCACCAGAAACTTCTGTACACCTAATACTTCTGTACCTTTTGAAGTCTGCCAGATCACTTTTCTGTCTAGGGGCTGACACACTCAGAGATCTCTGGCAGCATGAATGGACTATATCATTATTATCCAAAAGTCCAGGGGCAGCTCCAGTTACAGAAGCACTGAGGGAAAAGGTGCATCTGCTCCTCTATCCCCTGACGTGAAGGTGCAGCACAACTCAGATCCCCTACTACTGAGCTGGCTTTTCAGTGTGGGCAACCTCCTCCTGTATCAGTTATGCTTTGCTTGGGAGAAGGCTACTCTATGGGCTTTGGTCTGGGCATTTGGAGTCAGTTCTCTCCTTCCACAATGTGGGTTCTGGGGTTGAACTCTGGCCACAAGCTTGGAGGCAGGCACCTTTACCTGCTGAGTCATTTCACAGACCCTGGTGAGGGAATTTGAGGACACACATTTCCTACAATTTCTTCTGACATGTGTATGAGTTACTCCCTCTCCGTAATATCAGCCTCTGACTCTGCAGAATTTACCGGTTTAATCTAAGGTTCCTTGTGTCCCCCAAAGAGTCTCCCCTGAATGAGAAGAAGGAGAAGCAGGATCCCATAGACCACAGCATTTAACCAGTTAGGAAGTTAGTAAAATGACATGATGGACTCCCAGGCTTGAGTCTAAGCTACGATGGCGTGCACTGTGTGTCATTGACAGGAAAGAGAATGTAGGGATTTTGCTCAGACAGGAATTTGGATCCAAAGTGAAGTAGGTGGAGAGTTTGTTGGGGCAGGGCAAGGTCATTGAAAAGAGCCATTTGGCAGCAGATATGGCCAAGCCACGAACTCAATTCCTGCTTCACCTTTAGTCTCTGTGGAAGGCACAGCAGGGCTCCCAAGGTCCTTCTGGGAAACCAGCAACACTCCCTTCAACCTGGAGTCACTGTGTTCACAGTCCTTTCAGTAGCAAGCCCACGGCAGGTGTTGGGGTGAAGAGAAGGCTGCAGGAAGTTGTAACTGGAAATATCAGGAGGGCTTCTCCCTTAGATGCATGCTCAGGATGCCACATGTGAAGAATAGGATGCAAATCTAAGAAAGGTGACATGGAAAAAAGAGACCTGCATCTTATTGACTTTTTTGAATTTACTTTGTTTTTAAAATCTTGTTCCACTGTAAGTACAGAGACAGATGTTTCAAGAATGTTTCATAGCCTCATAAAGAGACCTCTGGCTTCTTTATGTGTCACAACCTCCAAGGCATAATGAAGACCTTCAAGTAGATAAGGATATCTCCCTCAAAGTGGGAGAGAATACTATGTTCAGGACTTGGTAAGCTTAGAAGCAGCATTCCTGGGAGAAGGGATAAATGATTCATAAGAAATTTTCAATCAATCCAATATCCTCAAATTGTACAAATATTAAAAGTGCCCAAAGTGTGTAACAGGTGGAGATGAAAACCAAAGGTGACATGGCAGCCATCATGCAGCTCAGCTTTGCTGGATCTTTGTCAAGCAGCTGTGCTGGCTTTATGACTTCTGCCATTCTATTCAGATATGGCTGTGCCAGAGAGTCATCTAGACTTAGGCCTGGGATTCAACATGCCACTTGATAGACTTCCTGACTGGCTGTATGCTATGACCTGTGACCTCCTGCTTCTCCTCCTCCACATGCATGGTAAGAGTGTCTAAGTGAGCAGAAGGAACTAGGGTCAGAGCTGCTCAGTTCTGCAGAGTCAGAGGCTGAACTTCTGGGAGAGACACATTGGGGAGGGAGAAGTTGGTGGAGATGACAGATGAAATTGTGGGAATTGTGCGCCTCCTGATGAACACACCAAAGCCCACAGGATGGGTCTTGTGGTACATGGAGGGTCAGAAATGTGTAAGGGTACCATGTACTGAGGAGCCAGCAGGGACAGAAGAACAGGAGGGACTTGACCCTCCTTTGTGTGTGGTTGTGGCCAGAGCTCCTAGTGAATGTGGATAATAACAATAATTCCTACATAATGCCAAATGGCTCTGAGCCTGTTCCCTTGTTAACTAGAGAAGTGCCCTGTCAAATTTCAAGAGGGCCAATGGACAAGATTTAAAGCCCTAGGAAATCCAGAAGGCCTCATCTCCACATTCAAGATGTGTGTCACCATGACTGACTCTCTTCCCAAGTGTGGCCTTGAACTCACAGAGATCTGGATGGATCTCTGCCTCCTAAATTAAAGGAATGTGCTACCATTGCCTGACTTCTATGTTTAATATAGTGGCTGGCTTTTTCCTCTGATCCTCATATGATAAGGCACACAATATATTGGGGGACACAATATATCACCACATTTCCCCCTTTTTGTCTAAAATAAGAAATAAAATAAGTTATAACTAATATAAGAAAAACTATATACAATAAGTACAATAACTATATACAATATATACAAGCAATAAATACATCAACAATGTATAGTCTATTTGCATTTGACAAATTCAGAGAAAATATTCCATTATCGATCCTGTTTTGGTGAGTCCAAAATGTACCTAATTCACTTCCTCTAACTTATATTACCAACCAAAAACTATCTTTTGATGTCTTTCAAACTTATACACCTAACACCTCATAGTGAGTTTCTTTTCTGAATTTCTTTTTTTTTAATTTTATAATTAATTTAATTTTACATATCAGCCATGGATTCCCCTGTCCTCCCTCCTCCCAACCCCCAGCCTTCTCCCCCCAATGCTCCCCCCATTCCCACCTCCTCCAAGGCAAGGTCTCCCCTGGAGATTCAGCTCAGCCTGGTAGATTCAGTTGAGGCAGGTCCAGTCCTCTCCTCCCTACACCAAGGCTGAGCAAAATGTCTTAGCTTAGGCCCTGGGTTCCAGAAAGCCAGCTCATGCACTAAGGACAGGCCCTGGTCCCACTGCCTGGGAGCCTCCTAAATAGTTCAAGCTAATCAACTGTCTCTCTTATCCAGAGGGCCTGATCCAGTTCCATGGGGGCTCCTCATCTATTGGTTCATAGTTTGTATGTTTCCACTAGTTTGGCTATTTATCCCTGTGCTTTTTCCAATCATGGTCTCAATATCTCTTGCTCATATACTCCATCCTCTCTCTCGCCGATTGGATTCCTGGAGCTCCACCTGGGGCTTGGCCGTGGATCTCTGCATCTGCTTCCATCAGTCACTGGATAAGAGTTCTATCATGACAGTTAGGGTATTTGGCCATCAGATCAACAGAGTAGGTCAGCTGGGGCTTTCTCTCGACCACTGCCAGTAGTCTATAGTGGAAGTATCTTTGTAGATTTCTGGGGACCTCCCTAGAACTCTGCTTCTTCCTATTCCCATGGGGTCTTCATTTATCATGGTATCTCTTTCCTTGTTCTCCCACTCTGTTCCTAATCCAGCTGGGACTTCCCGCTCCCCTAAGCTCTCTTTCTCCTGACCCTTGTCCTCCATTACCCACCTCCCTCACATCCAGGTTGCTCATGTAGATCTCATCCATTTCTCTGTCATTGGTTGATCCCTGTGTCTTTCTTAGGGTCCTCTTTACTAGGTAGCCTCCCTGGAGTTGTGAGTTGCAGTCTGGTTATCCTTTGCTTTACATCTATTATTCACTTATGAGTGATTATATAGCATGTTTGTCTTTCTGAGTCTGGGTTACCTAACTCAGGATGATTTTTTTCTAGTTCCATCCATTTGTCTGCAAATTTCATGATGTCATTGTTTTTCTTTGCTGAGTAGTACTCCATTGTATATATGTACCACATTTTATTTATCCATTCTTCAGTTGAAGGGCATCTAGGTTGTTTCCAGGTTCTGACTATTACAAATAATGCTGCTATGAACATAGTTGAGCATATGTCCTTGTGGTATGTTTGAGCCCTCCTTGGGTATATGCCCAAGAGTGGTATAGCTGGGTCTTGAGGGAGATTGATTCTCAATTTTCTAAGAAAGTGCCATATTGATTTCCAAAGTGGTTGTACAAGTTTGCATTCCCACCAACAATGTAGGAGTGTTCCCCTTGCTCCACATCCTCTCCAGCATAAGCTGTCTTCAGTGTTTTTGATCTTAGCCATTCTGACAGGTGTAAGATGGTATCTCAGAGTCATTTTGATTTGCATTTAACTGATGATTAAGGATGTTGAGCAATTCCTTAAATGTCTTTCAGCCATTTGAGATTCTTCTGTTGAGAATTCTCTGTTTAGCTCTGTATCCCATTTTTTAATTGGACTGTTGGTTATTTTGATGTCTAATTTCTTGAGTTCTTTATATATTCTGGATATCAGCCCTCTGTCAGAAGTGGGGTTGAATTTCTTAACAAGGCAAACTATAACTATCTAATCTGCAACTCCTTCAGAGACCCCAAGAAGGAAACAATATTACCTGAGTAAGGAGGAAGTGCAAATAAGCTACTTCCAAAAAATTTGAGAAATGACAGAAACAGCTGGCTGCCTGAACAGTCACCTGTGGTTTCTCTGCACTGTTGGGACATCCTCTTCAGCCTACAGGCTTAGCATATCCAACAGACTCATCTGTGAAGCAGGATTTTCTAAAAAGCCTTCCTACCTTGTCTTGACAAGGATCAGCAATCCTTTGTTTTGTGTCTGGCTTGTCCATTTTGGACAGAATACTGTCAGCAGTTGATGCGCTGACACTTGCCCAGTGGCTAACTTTTGCCTCCATGTGGAGGTTCTTCAATGCCCATATCTTCTCTGAGGTAGATTGGTGCTGCTAGGAGCAGACATGTCGCATAGTCATAAAAAAAGAAAAAAGTCTATGTTATTAAAACACCTTGAATGCCATATTCTGTAGATCTCTGAAGTATTTAAAGATGATCTGTCTATCTAAAATATATCTCTGCTTGACCTTGAAAACATACCTAAAACATATGACTGCAAGCTCGATTGTAATGACTAATTACTAACTTTCATTTCTTTATATCCTAATATTTGGTAATAATAACTTTCTAAGATTAGCTAATTGCATTACATTGTTAAATGAATTGTATAGGTACAATACCTTGAACAAGATTAGAAATATATGTACAACATATTCTAACAGATAAACATTTCTTCAAGGCTTAAACAGTCTTCAAACAACTTCTCAGCTTCTACTGATTAACCCTAACATAGAAAAGGACTCTGAGATACCACCTTATACCTGTCAGAATGGCTGTGATCAAAAACACTGAAGACAGCTTATGCTGGAGAGGATGTGGAGCAAAGGGAACACTTTTCCACTGTTGGTGGGAATGCAAACTTGTAATCCACTTTGGAAATCAGTATGGCGATTTCTCAGAAAATTGGGAATCAAATTACCTCAAGACCCAGCTATACCACTCTTGGGCATATACCCAAGGAATGCTCAATCATACCACAAAGATACATGCTCAACTATGTTCATAGCAGCATTATTCATAATAGCCAGAACCTGGAAACAACCTACATGCCTGTCAACTGAAGAATGGATTAAGAAAATGTGATACATATACACAATGGAGTACTACTCAGCAGAGAAAAACAATGACATCATGAAATTTGCAGGCAAATGGATGGAACTAGAAAATACCATCCTGAGTGAGGTAACCCAAACCCAGAAAGACAAATATGGTATGTACTCACTCATAAGTGGATACTAGATATAAAGCAAAGAACAATCAGACTGCAGCCCACAGACCAGGGAGGCTACATAGCAGGGGGGACTCTAAGATGACTGTGGCTTATAATAAGTTTTGCTTTTACTCAATCACTGGACAAGCTTCAGTGAAACATTTCACTATTAAGATAAGAATTTGTACTATATCAAGCTGATAATGGAAAATAAAATATAATAAAATAATTTTAAAAGTTTTAAAAAAGAAAAGGCTTTACTATACATTTCACTTAAAGTCAGACATAAAGGCTTTACTTACTTAGCACTACAGACATATGCATTTCTTCTAACTCTCTCCATTCTTACACAATTCAGAAAATCTTCCTAGGGAATGGTACCTCCTACAATAGGCAGGTGTTGCTATCTCAATGAACATAATCAAGATAATTTGCTACAGTACCCAGAGGCCAACAGGTTCTAGACCAGTGGTTCTCAGCCTGTGGGTTGCTATCCCCACAGGGGAAAATATCAGATATTCTGCATATCATATATTTATATTACTATTCATAACATTGTCAAAATTAGAGTTATGAAGTAGAAACAAAATATTTGGTTGGGGGGGGGGTCTCCACAACATGAGGAACTGTGTTAAAGTGTCAAAGAATTTGTAAAGTTGTGATCCAATGATCTAGACAATCCCTCATTGAGATTTATTTCACAGTAGATTCTACATTGTGTCAAGTCAACAGTCAAAACTAACCACCACACCAGGATTTAAATAGAACAGATGTGATGAATAGTAGTACAGGAAGGCAGTAATTTTCATAGAGGCCCCCAGAAGTCTCCATCAACTAGTCCTCAGGATATTACTATCTAAACAGAGGCCTCCATGAAAGTCCTGCTCCATTCACATTTCCACAGAGCTGGTGGTCTTTACCTTGGTAGAAAGAAACTTTAGAGAGGGATCAGATGTTATCAGTGCAACAGTTATCAAAGCCAACAGTTGAAGGTGGCTGAGGGAAAATTCACACAAAGATTTGGGTTTGATCATCACATGTCCTGGACTGTCTTCTTTCACCAAGTGTCTGCAGACTGACACAATGAATTTAGAGGTTGCAAATAAGATTAATCTGATCATGCCTCCCACTTCTATGTCTGAAGACTGCCTGCATCTCAGCATCTATGCACCAGCTCATGCCCATGAAGGTTATGACTTACCCGTGAGTGTCAGGCTGTGGTCTGCTGGGGAAGAGGATGTTTCTTTCTCTGGAAGACTGAAAAGGACAAAGTAATTCTAAGCTTAACTGTAGTTTAGACCATGATTAATAGTTTTAACTTATTGGGGTCAAGAAGGTCATCTAAGCCATGGTGAGCTGCTTAAACCTGGGTGTGTGACACACAGTCCTGGGACTCTGAGATATAAGAGGCTCTAGGTCTTTGAATAAACCAGGAATTTTATCATCTTGAACCTGCTGACCCACTCTGGAGGTTAGTCAAGGGCTGCATATTGACATCTCCAAAATTTCTAGCCACAAGTTATCTGTTATGCCAATGGGATATAATGATCCTTCTGCTAAGCAACCAGAAAAGACACTCATGGAAACATTTCTTTTTGCTCTACTTTGATGGATCTGAGAGTGATGATCTTATTACTTGTGATCTAGATCCATAAATCCATGCTGAGATTTCCTATTGGAAAAGTGGGAATGGAAATATGCTTATAGGCCTAGAGTATCTTATCTGTGGACCACATCCTGAAATCCTGAGATCTGTGTGTATGTTGACCTGCATAGAGGCAAAGCAGTTGATAATCTAGTAGTCAGGCCAGTTGACCTTGGCCTGGGTGTGGTCCTCCTGAGATCATTATTGATTATTCTAGGTAATGGTATGGATCCATGGTGGTACACTTGTTATGGGAACAGCTTCCATGACTGATGGATCCATACTGGCTACTGAGGATTTAGTAATGGTTGCTATCCAGTATTGTTTGGGTATCGTTGGCTTTTTCAGGTAATCCTGGGACTGAACTAGACAATGGGGTCTGAATAGAACATGGACAGACCTGTGATTCATGTCTCTGCCACTTCTCAGCACTGGAGACCAACATGCCAGAGGCAACTGGGGCTACCTGGACCAAGTGGCTGCCCTACGCTGGATCCAGAAGAATATCACCTACTTTGAAGGCAATCCTGACGGGGTCACTATTTTTGGCACATCAGCAGGTGGTACAAGTATGTCTTCACTTTTTGTGTCCCCCACGTCCAAAGGACTCTTCCACAGAGCCATTATACAGAGTGGAGTAGCTCTGTTGCCTGACCTTATCTCTGACACACCTGAAGTGATCTACACAGTGAGTGCCCTCAAAATTACCTACCCTTACTTTGCTGAATCATCCCTTGCATCTGGTAATCTGATATCTGTTAATTGAGGAACAAGGATCATTAGAAATATCTTCTTTCCATTAATTTCTGGAAGGCATAAAGTTTAGAATCAATCCCCATCTGGTTTACATATGCTGAGTATGATATACACCAGAAAAGCTGTGCGCAGTGTTTGCATTATTGACAAAAACACATTTATATGGCTTCCATACTTGCTTTTTATTGCTGTGATTAAGATTTGGCCAAAAGCTTCTTGCAAAGAAAAAGGTTTATTTCAGCTTCCAGATAATAGTCCATCTTGAAGGGAAGTCAGAGTAGACACTCAATCATAGGCCAGGGAGGAAAACTGCTTATTGCCCTGTTACTCATGGCTTCCTCAGTTTGCTTTCTTATACAGACCAGGACACCTGTCCATGGATGACACTTCCCACAGTAGGATGTGCTCTCCTGAATCAGTCATTTATAAGGAAAATGCCTAGACTTGCCTATGGACCAATCTGATAGAGAATTTTTCTCAGTTGAAGTACCTCTTTCAAGATTACCCTGACTTGTGTCAACTTGACAAAAAAATCTAACTAGGACATATGGATTGAGGAAAAGGATTAGCTGGTATATATATTTGCTATGCAAGTGTGAGGTCCCAAGTTCAAATCCTCAGAGCCCACATAAGGATAGAGGTGGTAATATGTGTCAGTAAACCCAGTGCTCCTACGGACAGATGGGAAGTAGAGACAGTAGACTCCCTGGAAGGTCATAGTTCAGGTAAACCAGTGTAGAAAAATGCAAACAAGGGGTAAGATGACAAGTGCCACCTAAGGGTGTTCTCTGAACTTCACAGGCACAACATGACACACCATACTCAGTGTCACACATGAACACCACACACAAAAACAAACAAACACATATGCATACTGAACAATCTCTGTCCCAGCTGTCACCACTCGGCAACTGAAAATGAACAATTCCACTTAAGTCCTTTTATACACAATGAACAGTAGGATATGGTATTTAAGGGAAATGACAACTAATTGGAATCAAGGAAATACTGCTCCCTGCTGGGAGAGATGAGCCAACCATTACTTGTTCCATTTACAGACAGTGGCCAATCTGTCTGGATGTGAGACTCAGAGTCTCTGGTTCACTGCCTGTGAGACAAGACTGAAGCAGAGATTCCCGCTATCAACCAGGTTAGGAGAATTGTGTTCTTGGAGGACCTGGTCACCAGGATGTAGGATTGCCTGTCCTTATTACTCGAACCAGTTAACTTGTCTCTATGGTTAGATGTCCTTTTAGTACTGTGCACAAAAAATAACAAGATAGGCTAATTTTGAGGTCCAGTTTCTTTTGGGGTTAACATAGCATCCTGAGATGAGATAGGAAATAGGGAAATAGTGTGGTTATTCAGTGAGTATCGGATTATTTATGTGACTGATCTTTAGCACTGACCCTTAACGCCCCACAGGTCTTCATTATGATTACTGATGTAGTGGATGGTACGTTCCTGCATAGGCACCCTCGGGAACTGTTGGCCTCTGTTGATTTTCACCCTGTCCCCAGCACCATTGGTATTGACAGTGGCGGGTGTGGCTGGAAAGTCCCCTTGGTGAGACCTAGTTCTAAGCCCCTGGGAACCTAAACTCAAATGGTGGATGGTAGGAATTCAGAGATTACTTGATCTAGATCCAGCCCATCCTATACTTAAAACTCTTCTCTATCTCCTAGTTGAAGTGCCTTGATCATGTCATAAAGAACATAAACCAAGAGACCCTTCCAGCTGTTCTGAAGAGCACAGCTGTAGCTAGAGTTTTCTTGACTGGCCCACAGTCAGGACAAATCTCTGACACCCGCCAGTCCCACAGCCACTCAGACCCAACCAAATAAACACAGAGACTTTTATTGGTTACAAACTGTATGGCCGTGGCAGGCTTCTTGCTAACTGTTCTTACAGCTTAAATTAATCCATTTCTATAAATCTATATCTTGCCACATGGCTCGTGGCTTACCGGGATCTTCACATGCGGCTTGTCATGGTGGCAGCTGGCAGTGTCTCCCTCATCCAGCTTCCTGTTCTCTCAATTCTCCTCTCTGTTAGTCCCGCCTATACTTCCTGCCTGGCCACTGGCCAATCAGTGATTTATTTACTGACCAATCAGCAACACATTTGACATACAGACCATCCCACAGCACTTCCCCTTTTCTTTTCTTAAAAAGGAAGGTTTTAACCTTTACACATCTCCAAAGTCAGCTTGGTATATTTGGGAATTTGGGCGTAGCTTCTCTTACTACTTCCTGCTGGAAGGGGGCGCTGTATCTTATGGGGACACAAAGAAAATTTTAGGATTATGGAATAGTCCATGAGGCTGTATTGTCTGAGCCAGTTGCCTTCAAACCATTCTGGATGTTGGATCATCTGGGCCATGGTGTCATCTGAGACCTTTCAGGGGGTCTTGGCTGGTCAAACCTGATGTATCTTAATCTGGAACAAATCCATAGCCTCTGGCTTTCTGTGGGAACAAAAGCAGAGCCTCCTTTCCAAAGCAACATATCCTTACATCCAAATTTTGAAGTCAAGGTACCTTTAAAATATACATTTTGGTGTAACTCAGCAGCTTTTGTAATCAAATGTTTTTCTTCAGTTATGAATATCAAAGAGAACATAATCCATATTTTCTGTGTGGTAGCCATCTTTACGTGGCTTATCTTTTTATATTAGCTTGAGCCTATTGCTTTAAACTGCAGCCTTCTAAGCCTGAAACGGCTCTGGTGCTATGGCTGCTGGCTCTGCCCACTTCAGCTTCCCAACATGGTGGTGGTACGTTTTCCGCCAGCTCTGGGAGCCATCAACTCTCAGAAATAGTGGGTCTATGCTTCTATCAAAGCAGCGTGTAGCCCAGAAACCTCTTTTTTTTTTTTTGAACTAGCAAAGGCTAAATCCACCACACAGCTTAATGTGCCACTTGCAGAGGCCTCATTCCCGCCATATGGCAGCAGGTCGAGCATGCACACTAGGAACCCGCCATAGTAGCTCAAACACGCAGGCTGCCGCTAGCTTGAAAGAGACAACTAGGAGCTGTTTTTAGCTCCATTTTAGAATCTTTTTACTCAGGTTTTAGGTGGAAACTCTTGCCCCACGTTAGGCGCCATTTGTAGCTAGAGTTTTCCTGACTGGCCCACAGTCAGGACAAATCTCTGACACCCGCCAGTCCCACAGCCACTCAGACCCAAGCAGTACAGATGGTGAGAGACCTTGACTTCTGTCCTAACAGAGAGGGTTTCCATATATTCTTCTCGGATACCATGCCCAGAAATATAATCAATTGTATATGTGTGCTTCTGTATGTGCTCACCCAAAGCTTGTACCTTTCTCACTATACCCTGTCTCATCCCTGGCCACATTCCTTACTAGGAAGCTGCTGTCTAGCTATCCAAGGGCCTGCCCTATATCACTCTCCCTGATTCCTCCTGGTATAGATGCTGCCTCCTGAATGTAGTGACCTGCTAATGGAAGAGTACATGGGGGACATTGAGAACCCCAGACCCTCCAAGAACAGTTCAGAGAGTTGATGGAGGACTTGATGATTGTGATCCCTGCACTCTAAGCAGCACATTTTTCAGCATGAGTACATTTTTAACAAGACCAAGGACAGGGGGAATCTCAAAACTATCGGTCCCAGATGAGCTCTGTGATGTCAGGCCTGGCCCATGTCTTCACCAGATCTTTGGTTCTGAGAGCTAGCCTTTACCTCACAGATTTGGTAGAACAAAAAGGCAGATTGAGTTTAAGCTGCATAGGCTTTTAGACAATAGCTATCAGAGTTCTCTGGCATCAACCACTGAGGATGTCAAACTACACAAAGAATAGCTGTATGTCTTATCCTTGAATATGAAATCTCATCTATTTCTTTCCAAAATGGTCATTGGTCCACTTTGATAAGAAGCAGGACTGGACATATTTGTAGTCTCATCAAGCTGAGCCAGTAGTTAGGGGGTGGTGACCAACAGATCCAGATGTGTTTCAGTGGTCTGCCTTCTGAAGTTTGCTCTTGTTTTCACAGTTTTTGCAGACATTGAAGTTCATGTTTGCATGAGTGTATCACATCTATGAAGATGTTTGGCTGTAAAGAACACAAAATATAAGAAACTTTGTACTGGAGGGCTTGAATTAAATTTATTTGCTGAAACCTAACCTCTAATATGATGGCATTTAGAGTTGAGATCTTTATAAGGACCAGAGTGCCATTGTTTGTACATTTATCTAGAGAACATACAAGGTATGATCATTAGCCAAGGAACCAGACATTTTGCCACAGCAAATCTGATGTCATCTTGACCTTATATTTCTTGGTCTACAAAACATTACATATATTTCTGTTATTTATAAGTTACCCAGCTTATGACTTTTTGCTTATCTTTGGGGATAGGGGCCAGCTATAGTGTTCAAACTAGCCTGGAATTCTTGGGCTAGTGCAATCCTCCTATCTCACCCTCTGATTATCTGATGCCAAAATATCTTTCAAAACCCAGTTTGCAGTTTACAATCCACTTGGAGCAGCAGCCTGAACTTAGGAAGACAATGGGACTCTGGATGATTAGACTTTTCTATTGGCCATTTGTAAATATGACAAAACATGAACTTGCTGAGAGGGGACATGGAATTTTTCATGGAGCCAACAGTCCCTAAGTTTCTTCTCATTTGAATAGGGTCTATGATTGGAAAAGAGGAAAGGAAGATGAAAGAAGCTCTGGCCCAGTGGAATGTGAAAAGAGATGATACATTTTGGGGCTCACACTTCCACAATATTGTGAAAGAATCTGTCTGGTGGGTCTAGTAAAGATGGCCTAGAAGTTTGAGCAGTGAGTGCCATGCAGAGGGTTTGTCATGCATGTTGATATGTGAACAAATGTAGAGGATTGGAACTCAGGCTCCTGAATGGTATTTAGGAACCTTAAGCTGACCTTACCTGTACTCAAGTCCACCTCACAAGTCCCCGTGTCACACCTAACCTGACATGGGGCAATACAATTCTGCGTGCTGGTCCTGAGCCCCCTTTAACTCCCAGATATTCTGGGGCAGAGTCTTGGTCCAGAAGTGCTGCCTTCTGGCCTTCATGGCATGACCCAGAGCAGGCTGGATGTCCAGCTGCAGATACAGCTCATCATGGACTAATATGGGCCAGTAGGACAGAGCCTCACTGTCGGAGTTCCTGTAGATATGTGGAAAGGTGAGGTCAATCTGATCCAAAGCCTGATCCCCTGATTTTGGTCAAGGCAGTAGCCCAAGCTGCATAGAGGGTTAAGAGGACTGATTTGAGTCAGGGCAGATGTCCTGATATAAGACTATAAGTGTCATTGAGTAGTCTGCTCCATTTAGGGCAAAGTTTTCTGGCCTATTTTGTGTCTCCTTGTTACAGGCAAGATCTAAAAATCTATAAACTGTGGACTACCCACCGGGTCACTGTGATATCATCAGTAACCAACATATATAAAATGTCTATGGAAGTGTGCCCTGTGTAGGAAAGACTCTACCATGTAAAGAAGGACACATGCATGGTAATGAGGCCACCACAAACAAAGGGAGACCTGGATGGGGGCTCATCTTGAGGAGGCTGAAGGAGGATCATCATCTCACCCATGCCATGTGAAGTTGGCCTAGTACTTCATCATCTTCCTGCTCAGAAGCTTCTCCCCCTCAGTGAGGTTGATTGCAGACAGAAGAAAGATAAGGTCTTAGCCACCCCAAGTAGCTGCTCACACCTGTTTACAATCATCATCCCAAATGTAGCCTAACCCTAAGCTCCAAGCCTGATTCCCTCCATGCATCACTATGCAGGATCCAAGATCCACTCAAGCCTCTAATTGAATTCTCCAAGGTTCATTTCTGCTCCAGTGTGCCCTCACTCCTTCTAAAACATGCTACTCTGGAAAGTGTCCATGTTCCAATTCTGGTGCCGGATTGTGAGCTGTGTGCACACTTGATCCTGTCGTCTGACAGAGCCTTGACTTCATCAACTGGACAGAGAACTCACTATTCTTTCTGGTACCCTTCCAGGGCTGTCTGAAGTTCATGGAAAGTAATGAAGACTCACATTTGATGTCCCAAAAGAAGGATCCATGCACATACAGAAGCTCATCACCATAGTCAGCCTTCACATGAGGTTCCCTGATATCCTTGAGGAAATTGGACTGATATTGGAGCTCATAAAAATAGACAAAAGCATGAGAACATTGGAGTGAGGACACATCATGTTATAGTGGTTTCTTACCTGAAGCTGTTCTGCCTTATCTTTCTATATAGATGCCTTAATATAAAATTATCTGGAATTACATCAGTTGAGTTGGAATCTCCAGGCTAAAGCACTGCCTGTGGGAAAGCCCTTGATTAACAGTAAGTTCAGTCATCTCAACTAAGTTGTTTGGGCAAGTCTGTGAGTATCACTATCCTGTTTCCTCACATAGACATCAATAAAATCCAACTGTCTTACACTAGACCTAAGGATTTTCTGAGGTAAGGGTTCTCAGGTGCCTGGTACTGGATACCTGATCAAGACATGAGTCAGGCCTGGACACTACAGAGCTCATCTGGAACCTACAATTTGGCCTTATTAAAGATGTACTCAGGCTGAAAGTGTGCTACTTGGAGTGCAGGGATCACAATGTGTTGTCCCCCATCATCTCATTGAACTGTATTTGGAAAGTCTGGGGTCCTCAAACTCTCCCGTGTACTCTCCCATCAACAGATCACTGCACTCAGGAAGCAACATCTACACCAGAGGTGTCAGAAAGATTGAGGTTGTGCAGATATTGGGTAGTGGTACAATAGTCTCAGGATGGAGAGATGGGGCCCTGGATGAGATATGGTATAGAAAGAACGATGTAAGCTCTAGAATGACCCTACCCTGAAACATACACATATACCAACCTTTATTTAATGGATTGTTCTCTGGGTAAGACAAATGGAAGACCCTTTATTAGGGGGAAAACCCATAAAATCTCACCATCTGTACTGTTGTGCTCTTTAGTACAGCCTCATGGTCTCTCTGTTTGTTTCCTTCATGGTGTGATTAGAGTAGAACTGAGATATGTAGAGCAGTCATAAGTGTAGGATAGGATAAAACTTATTCTACAAATGTCTGAGTTACTGCCACCCACCACCAGAGATTGGAACTGTATCTCACCATGGAGATGATCCAATCCTTCTCATCACTGTTGACACCAATGATGCTGGGGACATGTGAAAATCCACAGAGGCCAACAACTCTAAGAGGTGTCTGAGTAAGAATTTCCCATCTACCACACCAGGGGTGGTCTGAAGAACTGAGTGCTATTAAAGGTCAATGCTAAAGGTCAATCCCATAGATATTTCAATGCCTGCTACTCAGTTACCCACACCATTTCCTTAATTTCCTAAATTTATCTCAAGATGCTTATCCACTTCCCACTCCCACCCTAGAAGAGATTCTATACCTAGACTAGCCTATCTTGATGTTCACTTTCCACCCAGAACTAAAAAGACATGAAGATGTAAAGGTGGAGTAATTTGTTGGAATAGTATGGACTAGCTGTCCCACATTCCCCTATTTCCCATCCTCTAAGCTACATAATTCTTCCAACATCGTTAATAGCCAGAATCTCCTCTTCACTCTTGTCTCATAGGCAGCACATCAAAGCCTCTGACTCCACAGGCTCACATCCAGATAGGTTGGCCACCATCTGTAAAGGAACCAGGTAACAGCTGCCTCATCCTTCAAGGCAGATAGAGGAGTCCCAAGTACTAACTAGACATTATATCAAATCCCATTGTGCTCTGTGTGTAGACTGGAGTAAGTATGAAATTGTAACTACAAGTCTGTTGCTTAGAGGTGATATTCAGAAAGACCATTCTACTCACACAGTATTTTTCTTTTCTTTTTTAATAATATGAGTGTATGTGCATATGTATATGTGTGTGTATGTGAGTGAGAGCATGTGACTACCACAATTTGTGTGTGAAGGTCAGAGGATGATTTTGGGTATCAGTCCTCTCTTTCTACCTTGCCTGAGACAATGCCTTTTGGTTTGCCACAGTCTACACTAAGATACTCCACCTGAGACACTCTGGAAGTTCTCCTGTCTGTGCCACCCATCAAGCCATAGAAGCACTGGAATTATAGACACTTTTCACTCTATCAAGTCTTTTATGAGTTTTGAGTGTTGAATTCAGGTCATCACATTTGCATAGCAAGTAGTGTTACTCATTGATCCATCTCTCCAACTCATGTATACTTCTTTTTGCCAGTAATGGAAGCCACTGAGTACAGCCTTACTGACCACATATTATACTCAGCATGAAGAAAGCAGAAAATAGTGGATTCCAACCCTTAAGCCTCTCAGGAACTAATGCAAAGAAGCTATTTTCTGTGGTCCTTGTTTTTCCCACTGAACAAAATACCAGAATACTACTGTGTAAAGGCTATGTTGCCAGGCTCAGGGCTACATGATAGAGAGCACTCACTGTGTAGACCACCTCAGAGGTGTTGGAAATGAAGTCAGGAAGGATGGTGATTCCACTTTCCATGAAGGCACCATAGAAGAGTCCTTGGGACATAGGGGACACAACACATGAAGACACATTTGTGCCATCTGCTGGCTCGTCAAATATAGTGACCCAGTCAGGGATGACTCCAAAGTGTGCAATGTTCTGCTGGTCCCAGTGTAGAGCAGCCACTTGGTCCAGATAGTCCCAGTTGCCTCTGGCATGCTTGTCTCCAGTGGTGAGAAATAATAGAAACAGAGATCACAGATTTGTCCTATTTCTGCTCGGCCCCCATAGCCCTGATTAGCCCTACACTCACTTGAAGAAGCCAAAGATACAGGCAGTACTGGATAGTGACCACCACCACATCCTCAATGGCTGTCAGCATGGATCCATCATACATGGAAGCCATGCCCCAAAGTAGCCCACCACCATGGATCCATACCATCACACGGGAAGTCAAGATAGATGCAAGGAGACTCCTACCCAGCCCAAGCTCCACTGGACTGCTCACTAAATAATCCACTGATTTCTCTCTGTGTAGGTACACATACAGACAGAATTTGGTACCTGGACCACAGATGGATTATTCTAGTCCAAACGGCATTTTCCAGCCCCTCTCTCTTCACTGGGAATCCTACCATGAATTTATAGCTCTAGATACAAAGTAATGTCATCATTTTCAAAACCTTCAAAATCAGAACAAAAAGAGATGTCTCCAAGAATGTCCCTCTTGGTTATTATCCAAAGAGATCATCAGATCTCATTGATTCACCAGATATTTCAAAGCTAGAAATTTGAGTGGCCTTGGCGTTCTGCCCTTGAGCACCTGAGTGGGTCTACAGGGCTCAAGTTGGTAGAATGAGTCCTGAGTTAATCAAAGAGCCACAGCCTCAGACATCTCAGAACTCAAGTTCTCTGTGCCCCACACTCAGGATCCTATAGGGAAACTCTCTCATCAGAGTCCACATTGATAAGGCTCAGTTTACTTTTTTCTTTCCAATCTGCCTGAGAAAGAAATCCTTTCCCTGCCTCTCAACCAGATGACCATGGCTTGAACTCACAGGCAGGTTAGAGCCCTCATGAGCATGGGCTGGTGTGTAGATGCTGAGATACAGATAGTCCTCAGACATAGAGACAGAAGGCCTGTTCATCTTAATCTCCAGATTTTCTGAATTCAGTTCATCAATATATTTTAGACACCTGATGACAATGGCAGACTTTTGTTTTAAGAGCTGTGCACAGGTGAAAACCATATCCTTAATCAGGATTTCCTCTCAGCCACCTCAGTTGTTGCTCATCATAAGGCCCTGCTAAGACAAGATCCTTCTCCAAAGTCCATTTCTAACAAGGTAAAGGCCACAGGGTTTGTGGAAGCTGGGGTGGAGCCTGGCTTCCACGGAGGCCTTTAGCTAAGCGGGGACTGGATGTTATTCTTTCTGAGTCTGGGATATAGAGACTTTTCAGTCTATCTATGAAAATCATTGGCTGCATGTGTTGACATTCACCTCTTCCCTCTGTACTCTTTCAGGCCTTGTGTAATGGTTAGTTTTCATCATTGACATGACACCTTGTAAAATTACCTGGGAAAGTCTCAATGAGGGGTTGTTTAGATCAGGTTGACCTTTAGGCAATAACTGTTATGGATTGTTCTTGATGATGTTAATTAAGGTGAGAATAAATGCTCATCATGGGAAGAATCACTCCATAGGAATGAGCTTCTACACTGGCTATGAATGAAGAAAGTGAGTTGAGCATGAGCAGGAATGCTTGCATTCTTTACTCTCTGTTTCTGATTATGGAATGGTTTGACTCAGTCCCTTAAAGTTTTACCTCTGTGATTTCCCCCCTAAGTTGCTTTGGTCAGGGTATGTCATCACACCAACAGGAAATGAAATTAAAACACCCAAATATTGGAGTTCTGTGCCAATTATAGAAATGATTGCAAAATATTGACTTATATGGTATTGAGGAGTCCTACATCCCATACTCAGACTCTAAGAGAACCTCCTTCTTCCACATATGTATTGGAATTCTAAAATGGCAGGAACCCATAGCCAGCAGGCAGAGCAAAGCCACTTTTTCAGTTTCTATTCTTTCCTTGACCTCCTAAAAAGGCATAATGTGCTGGTTAGTTTTATGTCAACTTGACACAAACTAGTCATCAGAGAGGAAGGAGCCTCAATAGAGAAAATGCCTCCATAAGATTGGGCTATACACAAACTTATACAGCATTTTCTTAATTAGTGATTGATGAGGGAGGGCCCTGCCCAATGTTGTATAGTATCACCCTGGATTGGTGGTCCTGGGTTCTATAATAAAGCAGGCAAAGCAAGCCAGGAAGAGAAATCCAGTAAGCTGCACTCCTCCATAACCTCTGCATCAGCTCCTGCCTCCAGAATTCTGCCCTGTTTAAGTTCTTGTCCCCATGGCTTTTAATGATAAACTATCATGGGGTACTTCAAACAAAATAAACCCTTTCTTCCCCAGTTGCTTTTGGTTATGGTGTTTCATCACAGCAATAGTAACCCTAAGTGAAACATATAGTGTAGCTTCTGAAGCCATTCTGGGATACCAAGAGCTCTGCCCTCAAACCCCAAGTCACAATTATCCCTGTTCTTGTACTCACCAACCCAATTCAGATATTGGAGTGAAGATCAGGGAACAGAAAGCTGTAACAGGAGAAGCCACAGGGCTCCTGTGAGTAGGTACACACTCAAGATGCCACAGATGGAGAGAAGTGCAAGGCCAGGAGCTCTGAGAGAGACCTTCATCCTCAAGACTGCTCTGTGCTGTCAGGACTCCTAGAGTAGTGAGTCCACCCTCAGGGTCTCTTGTTCCTACAGTGATCTTAAGGTCTGCAGGTGCCCTCCCTGTCAGGTCATGGCAGGTTCATTGAAACACTGCAAATCTGCACCTAAGTCCTCATCTATTTTTCTGTCCACCTCTATACTGCAGCTACTCTATTGGTAAAACCTTTATGAGAAAATTTCACAGTCATCAATCTACTTTACAAATATCATTTAATTTTTTCACATTTATTTATCATTATGTGTCTGCATGTGCATTCAGGTGCATGCATGCATGCGCGTGTATGGGCACTCATGTACCATGGCACCTACGTGGAAGAAAAGGGACAACATGTAGGAGTCAGTACTTTTCTTCTTCTAGTATGTGTGTTCTCAAGATTAAACTCAGGTTGTTTGTCAGGCTTGGCAGAAAGCTTCCTTACCCACTGGGCAATCTTCCTATACTGGTGTAATTATTAAGGCCACTCCACGTAGTTAAAAGGGGGGTTTATTTAGTGGCATAACTTACAAATGAAGGGATAGGTAGGTTGCAGGGTCTGGGGAAGACGTAGGGCAGTCTGGCGGTGTTCTCTGGAGAACTCTGCTCAGTCTACCTTCGGCGTCCAAGGTCCAGGAACCAAGAGAGGGCAGTGCAATGGGATCTCGGGTCTTCAGGGTCCTCTCATGGCCCCGCCTTGTAGGCATGACAGTTACTGAAGCCTCAATGGGGGTTGGAATTTCCAGATCAAGGTTGGAATGGCTACCCACTACATTCCCAGGCCTCACTCAATGAACATTTCTTGAGGCATTGTTGGCTCCAGACTAAGGAGAGTCTGGGCTTTCATAGCCTGTGATAAAAGCTGGAGACACATCTATAAATAGGAGTTTCAGAATCATAAAGAAACCTGGAAAGATGCATCAAAGAACACAGGATCAGGAGTTACCATGAGACCCAGTCTAACCTCTTGGAGGATGTGCTGTAGGGATCAGTGTCAGTCTGTACTGTTGTCTGAGAATTGGCCTTGGTCCATATTTCTAGCCCCAGTAGTTTTGGGAACCCTCAGCCTAGAACTGAAAGAGTTCCTTCTTGTTTCTCTTTCCCCTAGCATGGCAGTCATGCTTCTTGCATCCTCTCACCATCAAGGCTTATTTTCATTTCCCAATAGCCACTTCTCTGCACTCTTGTGCAGTCCATGAACTCCTCTTTGGCAGATGTTGTCTCTATTCTAAATTCTCTGACCCAGAGAACTGCTGGGCTGTGGGGCTGGGAAGTCTCTAGTTACTCTAATCTTGGAGTCAGGGAACAAGCTTCTTCATGTTTCCTAGATATCCTGGTACTACTTCTTAATCCAAGATTTTTTTTGTGGCTCAGATTTTGGACAGCCCATGTTTTTCTGCCATTTGTTAGACCATCACTCAAAGGCTTTGTGCTAATGATGGCCAAGGCACTAATAAAAAGGTGGAATGAAGAAGACTCTTCAATGTATTTTTATGGTAAGAGGACAAATGCCACACCAACTCCAGTGTCGTCCTGTGACATGAACAATTATGTCAATAATAGCAGATGGGAGATATGTGTCCCGTGGGACTAAGCTCCCTGGAGGTCCCTGGCAGAGTGTCTGTGTTATGCGTCCTTCTTGAAGGAGACATGCTTCACGGATCATGAGCTCCTTGGGCTATGGGTTGTGTATAACTGCTTTTCTGATAATGTTCTAATTAATCTATGAAGCACAGCCAAAATTAATGAATGGTTGGGTTGTGAACTATGGAGGAAAGGGGAAGCTGGACATGGACCTTATTTAGATATAGCAGAATGAGCTATTCCTTAAAGACCCCAAGTTACTAGATAATAGAAAGTATAATAGTTCAGGCACTTCTAGGGAATGAGCACTCACCCACTAGGAATCCTTTAGGAATCCCAACTAAAGTGATTTATGGCAGAAGACGTTATCTCATAGGAGGCAGATGGTGGGCCCCTCGATTGAGGAAGTTCAGCATGGGAAACTTAAGGACTACAGCAGAACCCCTTCCCCTTACAGGCGTAAAAGTATAAGAGTCCATATTCCAGCAGGTTAAAAGGTTTTATATTAAAAGAGATATGTGATAAAAGAACTAAAGAAAGACTTAGGGGGGAATCTGCAACATCCAAATTGGCTAAATGGGTCATGAGAACCAAAAAAGTAGAAGTACATAATAAACTAGAGAGCGGCTGAGATAAAGATGAAGGACACAGCCGCAACCTCAAAGAAGCCTTCACAAGTCTAGGGACAGTACTAAGTTTAAAAAACACAGACTGCTCTTTGGGTCATAAAGTTCTTGTGGGTGAAGGGATATGTCTAGCACCGATTAATAATTGTGTGCTTGCTGTTTTTTTAAAGATGATGTAATTGAATTATTGCCAAGCTCTTGTTGCTTCTTGTATGACTTGATAGTTTTCTTTTCTGTATATAAACTGCTGATTTACAGAAGTAAAATTGCAGCAGATTCAAACCACTTCTGAGTGTGTTGTCTGTCTGTCATTCGCCGAATCCTTGCCTTCCTGACTTCCCAAGCTCTGGTCCCCCTATGGTTGTGGTACCCCTGATGGGTCAGTCCATGGCAGACAAAATTAGGGGAGGATCAAGGGACAGATAGAGAGAAAACTCTCAAACTTCATAGAAATACATAAAATGAAATTCAATAACATTCCCATTCACTATAAAGCCAAATGTTGGCAAAGACGTGGAGTCACTGACACCATCACACAAGGCTGGAAGAGATGCAAAATTGTATAATCATTTGGAAGACAGTTTAGCACTTTATTCAAAAATTAAACATGTACTTGTTGCATGAATCTTAAATGGTCTTAATAAAAACTCAGAGCCAGATATTGGGGTAACTGATGAAAGATCAGAGAGACAAAGGAACAAGCCACTAGAGAAACTTCTCATCTCACCAAATCCATGAATCCTCTGACTGAATGACTCTGAGTCCTCAGCTGAATGAGCTCTCAACCAAAAGGCCTTCTAGTTCCTGTCTCCTCACAACTTATATGCCTTTCTCCACCCAGCCATGTCATTTCCATCCTAGTGCTGGAATTAAAAGTGTATGTGCTTCCCAAATACTATTACAAAGGCATGAGATCTCAAGTGCTGGGATTAAAGGCGTGTGACTCCCAAGTACTGGGATTAAAGGTATGACCTACCACTGCCTAGCTCTGTTTCTCTCCTAGACTGAATCAATTTCATGTAGTCCAGGGTGGCTTTGAACTCACAGAGATCCAGACAGATTTCTGCCTCTTGAGTGCTAGGATTAAATATACAGTAGAGGATATATATTCAATGGTCAAAGAAAACATTAAAGCCAACAAAGACATAACACAAAACTTCCAGGAAATCTGGGACACCATGAAAAGACCAAACTTAAGAATAATAGGGACAGAAGAAGAAGACCAGCTCAAAGGCACAGAAAATATGTTCAACAAAATCATAGAAGAAAACTTTCCCAACCAAAAGAAACAATGCCTATAAAGATACAAGAAGCTTATAGAACACCAGATAGACTGGATCAAAAAAAGTCCCCTCGCCACATAATAATCAAACCAC
This sequence comes from Peromyscus eremicus, assembly GCF_949786415.1. NCBI lineage: Eukaryota > Metazoa > Chordata > Mammalia > Rodentia > Cricetidae > Peromyscus > Peromyscus eremicus. Next base: position 104,236,252 of record NC_081420.1, read on the forward strand.
TAAACATACAGAATAAAGAAAAAACATTAAGAGCTGCAAAGGAAAAAGGCCAAGTAACATATAAAGGCAGACCCATCAGAATAACACCTGACTTCTCAATGGGACTCTGAAATCCAGAAGGTCCTGGAGAGATGTTATGCAGAAACTAAGAAACCATGGATGCCAGCCCAGACTACAATAGCAATCAAATTTTTCAATCACCATAGATGGAGTAAACAAGATATTCTATGACAAAACCAGATTTAAACAATACCTATCAACAAATCTAAGCCTACAGAAAGCAATAGAAGGAAAAAAATCCAACCTAAGAAAGTTAGATACATCCATGAAAACACTGGCAATGGGTAATCCCACACCAGCAAATTCCAAAGGAGGGCAACACACCCAAACTACCACCAAAAAATTACAGGAATTAGCAATTAATGGTCATTAATATTCCTTAATATCAGTGGACTCAATTTGCCTATAAAAAGCCATAGACTAGCTGGGCAATGGTGGATCACACCTTTAATCCCAGCACTCGGGAGGCATAGGCAGGTGGATCTCTGCAGGTGGATCTCTGTGAGTTCAAGACCAGTCTAATCTACAAAGCCAGTTCCAGGACAGGCTCCAATGCTACACAGTGAAACTGTGTCTTAGGAGGCGGGGGGCGAGGGAGACATAGGCTGACAGAATGGATATGAAAACAGGATCCATCCTCTGCTACATACAAGAAACACACCTCAACTTCAAAGACAGGCACTACCTCAGAGTAAAGGGTTGGGAAAAGATTTCTAATCAAATGGGCTTAAGATTTCAAATTAGGGAGCTGGAGAGATAGCTCAGTGGTTGAGAGCACTGGCTGCTCTTCCAGAGGTCCTGAGTTCAATTCCTAGTGCTCACAAGGTGGCACACAACCAATTTAATAGGACCTGACACCCTCTTCTGGCATGCAGTTATACATGTGGAACACTCATGTATAAAATACAAGTAAATAAAATTTTTAAAAAAAGATTTCAAATTAAAATTAATCAAGAGATCAAGAAGGACATTACATATTCATCACAGGAAAATTTCAGCAAGATGAAGTCTCAATTCTGAACATTTATGCCCCAAATACAAAGTCACCCACATATGTAAAAGAAACATTACTAAAGCTTAAATCACACATCAAACCCCACACACTAATAGTAGGAGACTTCAACACCCCACTCTCACGAATGAACAGGTCTGCCAGACAGAAACTTCAGAGTAATAAGGGAACTAACAGATGTTGACTCAAATGGATTTAATAGACATCTACTAAACATTCCACCCTAACACAAAAGAATATACCTTCTTCTCAGCACCCCATGGAACCTTCTCTAAAATTGACCACATACTTGGTCACAAAAAAAATCTCAACAGATACAAAAAAAATATTGAAATAACTTCCTGTATTTTCTCAGATCACCATAGCCTAAAGCTAGAATTCAGTAACAGCACAAACTACAGAAAGCCTACAAACTCATGGAAACTGAATAATGCTCAACTGAATCACCACCAAGTCAAGGAAGAAATAAAGAAAGAAATTAAAGACTTTGTAGAATTCAATGAAAATAAAAGTACAACATACACAAACTTATGGGACAATTTGAAGGGAATACTAAGAGGAAAGTCCATAGCACTAAATGCCTACATAAAGTAGTTGCAGAAGTCTCACACTAGTGACTTAACAGCACACCTGAAAGCTCTAGAACAAAATTAAACAAACTCACCCAGGAGGAATAGATGCCAGAAAACAATCAAATTGAGGGTTAAAATCAATAAATAGAAACAAAGAGAACACTACAAAGAATCAGTGAAACAAAGAGTTGGTTTTTAGAGAAAATCAATGAGATACACAAATGCTTATCCAAACTAACCAAAAGGCAGAGAGGGAGATTTACAAAATCAGATACAAAAAGGGAGACAAAACAACAAACAATGAGAAAATCGAGAAATCATCAGGTCGTACTTCAAAAACCTGTATTCCACAAAATTAAAAAATCTAAAAGAAATGGACAATTTCATGGATAAGTATGACATACTAAAATCAAATCAAGACGAGATAAACATTCAAATAGACCTATAATCCCTAAGGAAAAAGAAGCAGTCATTAAAGTCTTCCAAACAAAACAAAAAAAGCCCAGGGACAGATGGTTTAAGTACAGAATTCTACCAGAATCTCAAAGAAGAGCTAATACCAATACTTTTCAAATTGTTCCACACAATAGAAACATTGCCAAACTCTTTATGAGGCTGCAGTTACCCTAATACTCAAACCACACAGATTCAACACAGAAAGAGAATTACAGACCAATCTCCCTCATGAATATTGATGAAAAAATACTTAATAAAATACTGGCAAACCAAATCCAAGAATGAATAAAAAAACATCAACCATAATCAACTAGGCTTCATCCCAGAGATGCAGGGATGGTTCAACATATAAAATAATAATCCACTATATAAACAAACTGAAAGGAAAAAAAACACATGATCATCTCATTAGATGTGGAAAAAGCCTTTGACAAAATCCAACACCCCTTCATGATAAAGGTCTTGGAGCGATCAGGAATACAAGGTACATACATAAACATAATAAAGGCAATATACAACAGACAACATCAAATTAGATGGAGAGAAACTCAAAGCAATTCCACTGAAATCAGGAACAAGATAACTCTGTCCACTCTCTCCATATCTGTTCACTATATTATTCAAAGTTCTAGCTAGGCAATAAGACAACAAAAAGAGATCGGGGGATAGAAATAGGAAAGGAAAGAGTCAAATTTTAGTTATTGGCAGACAATATGATATGATAGTATACATAAGTGACCCCAAAAATTCTACCAGGGAACTAAAAAAGCTGATAAACTCCTTTAGTAATATGGCAGGATACAAGATTAACTAAAAAAAAAAATCAGTATCTATCGTATATACAAATGATAAAAGGGCTGAGAAAGAAAGCAAAGAAACAGCACCCTTTACAATAGCCACAAATAAAATAAAATACCTGGGAGTAACCCTAACCCAAACAAGTAAAAGATCTACATGACAAGAACTTTAAGTCTTTGAAGAAAGAAATTGAAAATATCAGCAAATGCAAAGATCACCCATGCTCATGGACAGGTAGGACCAACATAATAAAAATTGCCATCTTACTGAAAGCAATCTATACATTCAGTGCAATCCCCCATCAAAATCTCAATGCACTTTTTCACAGACCTGAAAAGAACAATACTGGAACTTCATATGAAAAAACAAAAACCACAGGATAGCTAAAACAATCCTGTACAATAAAGAAACTTTTGGAGGCATCACCATCCCTGAAGTTGAGCTCCACGATAGAGCTATAGTAATAAAAACAGCTTGGTATTGGCATCAAAACTGAAATGTGGATCAATGTAATCAAATTGAAGACCCTGACACCTATGAACACCCAATTTTTGACAAAGAAGCCAAAACCATACAATGGACAAAAGAGGGCATCATCAACAAATGGTGCTGGCATAACAGAATATCAGCATGTAGAAGATTACAAATAGATTCAAATCTATCACCATGCACAAAAGTCAAATCCAAGTGGATCAAATACCTCAACATGAATCCAGTTACACTGACCCTGATAGAAGAGAAAGTGGGAAGCAGCCTTGAACACAATGGCACAGGAGACTACTTCATAAATATAACAAGAGTAGCACAGACAATGAGAGAAATAAATAATAAATGGGACATCCTGAAACTGAAATGCTTATGCAAGGCAAAGGATATGGTAAATAAGACAAAATTGCAGCCTACAGAATGGGAAAAGATAATCACCAACCACACATCTGACAAAACTCAAGAAACTAGAAATCAAAACACCAAGTAATCCAATAAAAAAAAAAAAAGAGGTACAGAGCTAAATAGAGAATTCTCAACAGAAGAATCTCAAATTTCAGATAGACATTTAAAGAAGTGCTTAACATACTTAGTCATCAGGGAAATGCAAATCAAAACAATCTGAGATACCATCTTATAACTGTCAGAATGGCTAAGATCAAAAACACTGATGACAGCTTATGATGTAGAGGATGTGGAGCAAAAGGAACACTTCTCCACTGTTGGTGGGAGTGCAAACATGAACAGCCACTCTGGAAATCAGTATGGCCACTTTTCAAAAATTGGGAATCAATCTACCTCAAGACCCAATGATACCACTCTCGATATACCCAAGGAATGCTCAATCATACCACAAGGATGCATGCTCAACTATGTTCATAGCAGCATTATTTATAACAGCCAGAACCTAGAAATACCTAGATGCCCCGCAACTGAAGAATGGATAAAGAAAATGTGGTACATATACAAAATGGAGTATTACTCAGCTGTAAAAAAACAATGACTTCTGTGGAGGCCCACAAAGGTTTCCTAGTGAGATCTGAGCTTGCTTTACTCAGCAGGGCTGCATTAGAGGATTGCTTGACTACATGCATGGTTACCAGGTAATTGGAAGGGTCTGCACTTGGCTGTGCTAGGGGGAGGTCTTTTGCTCCACCCCTTGGCATTCCTATAAAAGGCCCTTTAGAAGAGACAGAAGTGGCCGGTGGATATTGATCCAGGCCTATCTGAAGCTATCCTGTGTTTCTATCTGTTTCTCTGCCCTCTATCCTTCTATCTAATATCTCTTATCCCTCACTCCTCAAGAGTACCCTGGGAAAAAATTGGGAGTGTACCTCCCACAGAGAAATGAGTAGGCCTCTCAGAGATCATGAAATTTGCAGGCAAATGGATGGAACTAGAAAAGGTCATCCTGAATGAGGTAACCCAGACTCAAAAAGACAAACACTGTATGTACACACCCATAAGTGAATATTAGCTATAAAGCAAAGGATAACCAGACTACAACCCACAGCTCCAGAGAAGCTAGGTAACAAGAAGGACCCTAAGAAGGATGCATGAATCACTTTGGGAAGGGGAAATATCTCCATGAGTAAACTGGGGGTGACAGAGGACAATAGAGGGGAGGGTATGGAGGATGAGAAATTCAGGAAACAAGATGGTCGACCTGGGAGAGGGATGGAGTGGGAGAGCAATGAAAGAGATTTGTGAATAGAGGGAGACATCATGGGGATAGGGAGAATCCTGGTGCTAGGGAAGTTCCCAGGAATCGACAAGGATGACCCCAGCTTAGACTACTAGCAATAGTGGAGAGGGTGCCTGAGCTGGCCTACCCTAGTAATCAGATTGCTGAATACCTGAACTGTCATCATAGCGCCTTCATCCAGTAATTGATGGAAGCAGATACAGAGAGCCATATCCAAGCACTAGGCTGAACTCCAGGAGTTCAGTCAAAGATAGGGAAGAGGGATTATATGAACAAGGGGGTCAAGATCATGATAGAGAAATCTATAGAGACTACTGAACCAAACTCATAGGAACTCAGGAACTTTAGACCAACAGCTGTGGAACCTGCATGGGACCAGACTAGCCCTCTGCATAAATAAGGTAGACAGTTGTGTAGTTTCTTCTGTTTGAGGGGCCCCTGGCACTGGGATCAGCATCCATCCCTGGTGTATGAGCTGGCTTTTTGAAGCCCATTACCTATGGTGGGACACCTTGCACAACCTTGATGCAGGGGGAGGAACTTGGTTCTGCCTCAACTGAATGTACCAGGCTTTGCTGACTCCCCATGGGAGGCCTTACACCTTTGGAAGAGGAGAGAGGTTGTGGGTCGGGGTAGGGAATGCTGAAGGGGAGTGGGAGGAGGGATGAGAGGGGGACCTATGGTTGGTCTATAAAATGAATTTTTAAAATTTCTTAAATAAAAAGAAGGAAACTTTAAAAAATCACCCAAGCTGGTCGGTGGTGGCGCACACCTTTAATCCCAGCACTTGAGGGGCAGAGCCAGGCAGTGAGTTTGATGCCAACCTGGTCTACAGAGCAAGAACCAGGACAGGCATCCAAACTATACAGAGAAATCCTGTCTGGAAACAACAAAAATAAAACAAAATAAAATGAAAATAAAAACAAACAAAAAAAGGGAAAAAAAACTAATGAGCTAGAGGACCAAAGACAATATGAGTTTCAGAAGAAAGCAAGAAGTAACTAGGAACTGAGAAAGGACAAAGGACCCTTTATTCAGTGATCAGGCAGACCATTTTTCTGCTGAACAGCTCACACCCCATCTACACTAAACCACAGTCAAACAGCTTCACTCATCTCTGCTGTGATCATGCAAATAGGGTCTCACCACATCTGTAGGGCCCTGGAATAAAAACAAACCTTGATGTAAGCAAACAGAAAGGAACTAAAGTGGTTCTTCTTGACACACACACACACACACACACACACACACACACACACACACACTGTCACAGAATCAAGGCACAAATGGACATGTTTAGATATATATGCTACTCACTTAAAAAAAAAAAGTCCTCCGCATTTGAGCACAGAAATTTCTAAGTGGATTGTTACACAGTCCATTACAAGTGACAACCAATGGAGACAATAGCTAGACAGGTTTTCAATCGTTGGCAATCTTGCTGGCTGATAGGAGGACCTTGGATGCTATATGCCGAAAGTCTTTGTGGCTCATACTTGTATGTTACAGCCTGATGTCCAATGTCATGATTATAAGATTGGGTTCACTGAGCAATGGCCAGGCTATTAACACCATTGTTTGTCTATTTACTCAAGGAGGATACTTGAGGCAATCTTTGAGTCAGAGAGTAAGCCCTATCCACATACCAAATCTAATGGCATCTTAATCCTGAACTTCATGATCACCAACTCTGGAAACCAATTTTTGTTGTTTATATGCCATACTGTTTGCGATACATACTTAAATACATAGTGATATACATACTTATCTGTATAGTTATTATATATTTACATGCAGTGTCCATATTTAGAACAAGTTACCCTTGCATTTCTGAGTTCATTAGATCCTCCACCTCAGTCTTGCTAGTAGTGGGGCCACACATCTGTCACAACACTCACCTTGCAGCTTATTATGATTTTTTCATGGCATCTTTAAAATACCAAGACACCAGTGCTGTTACTAATCATGTTATAATCAACTCATAGATAATGGATTCGGACTTGCTGAGAGATGCATATGGGGTTTTAATACCCACGACATGTGTCGTGTTCAAAACTGTCCAGAGCTTCTGATTCATTTGAAGAAATTTAGGATTTGGGAAAGAGGAGAAAGAGGGCTGGGAGAAGATGAGGTAAAGAAGAGAGGAAGAGATGCAGGTCCACTAGGATATAAAGCGATGTTGGCATCCACTAGGGCTCACACAAACATGCTGTCATGGGAAATTTATTGAATATGTGAAACAAGACAGGACCCAAACAGGGTACCAGTGACACACTTAAGTGTAAGCTGAACAGATACATGAAGAAGGGATGCATGGACACATGAAAGATGGAGTCACCCCTCTCTTCTGAGTATGGAGGCACCTTAGGTTGACTCCACTTCTACTCAGGACACTCCACTATGGTGCATAACATGCTACAGCTCTGTGTGCTTTTTCTCAACATCCTTCAGCTGCTGGATCTTCTGGGGCAGAGTCTTGGTCCAGAACTGCATCCTGTTGGCCTTCAGAGCATAGCCCACAGTAGTCTGGATGTCCAGCTGCAGGTACTGCTCATCCTGGGTAAACACAGGCCAGTGGGGCAGGTCCATGCTGTTGGGGTTCCTGTGGACACACCCCCATGTTAGGGTACAGTGAGGATCACTATGAGTTATGCTATGGCCAGACTTGATCCCCTACTTTGGGTCAATATGGCGCATGAAGCAGGCCAGAATTCAAGGACAAGGAAGGATGGTCTCATGATAAGGCAAAAAGAAGTCCCGCTACTGTCACTCCATAAGGGGCAAGACCATCTGGGATGTTTTTTCCTTTCTCTATAGCAGGCTCATGTACCCAAAACTAGAGCAGTTTGGCCACACATGCCAAGTCACAGAGACATGACTGTTGGCTGACACTCAGATGGGACAACTGTGTGAGAGAAACCTGCCCCTGAGGAATAAGCTATCATGTGATAAAGCATCTATATATGCTCCTGAGGCTACCACAAACAGGAACAGGAGTAGGTCCTGGAAGATTCAAAAGGTGTATCTTCTCACCCATGTCTTGCAAAGTTGGCCCAGTACTTCATTATCCTCCTGCTCAGCAGCTCCTCCTCCTCAGTGAAGTCAACTGTAGTCATTAGGAAGACAGAGGTCCAGGTCCCAGACACCCCATGCAGCTGCCACATCCACAATCCCAGCTACAGCCTAACTCTGGTGCTCATGTTCCCCACCTGCTAGATCCAAGGTCTTCCATTTTCCACCCACCCTTACTTGCCCCAGCCTCTAAGGAACCCACCACCTCCACCCCAGCTTATTCTTAGACTAGAGGCCCTTTCTTTGCTCTGGCATAATCACTTAAGAAAACATCATAGCCGGGCGGTGGTGGCGCATGCCTTTAATCCCAGCACTCGGGAGGCAGAGGCAGGCAGATCTCTGTGAGTTCGAGGCCAGCCTGGGCTACCAAGTGAGTTCCAGGAAAGGCGCAAAGCTACACAGAGTAACCCTGTCTCGAAAAACCAAAAAAAAAGAAAAGAAAAGAAAACATCATGGCTTTAACCATCCCCCTTGGATGTCAGGCCTGACACCACCATCAGGGCAGGGACAGGACAGAAAGTACAATCTAGACTGGAAAGGATTCAGATTACAGTCCTAGTATACCATTTGGGGTTACAAGATGGCTCAGAAAGGCTCTCCAAGAACCTCAGTTTCCTCACTTGAACAGTGAGCTCAGTCATCCCTCAGTTCTCATCTGGGTCCCCATCCTATTCATGCAGAAAAGGGAAGACTCACATTTGCTGCCCCAGAAGGAGGATCCAAAGACAAAGGAAATCTCATCATCATGGTCAGCCTTCACATGAGGTGGTCTTCCATCTTTGAAAAAGTTGGTTGGGTGCTGAAACTCATAGAAGTAGACAGGCGCAAGGGGACCTGGAAGTATAGACACACAGTGACATAGTTGCCTTTTGCCTGGACCAGTCCTATCTCAACATTTGTGTGAGATACCGTGACCTAAAGTTGTTAAAATGGCTGGGAGTTTAGGGGAGTGTTGACTCCAAGACTAAAAAATGAGCCTTTGGAAAACCCTTGGTTAAATCATGACCTTGAGTCATTTGAGGAAGTTCTAGCATATCATTACATCACTTTCTTCATTTGTGTCTGGAGAAGTTATGCTCTTACATTAGACATGAGGATTTACTAAAGTAAGAGTCCTCTGAAGCCTGGAACCAAAGAAAAATAAAGACATAGGTGGGAACCTGGACACCAGAGAGCTGTCCTTGGACCCACACCTCTGAGACCTCTCCTTGGAATCAGGCCTCTTTTTCTTTGTGACACTACAGGAAATTAATCATGTGGCATTATGCATATGAAGCAAGTGTTCTACCACTAGCTAGAGTCCCAACCCAGAGTCATATTTATAGATGTATTCACTCTGAGCATGGGCTACTTGCAAGCCAGGGGCCACAAACATGAAGTCTTCCATCATCTCCTTAAACTGTGCTAGGAGAATCTCAGGGTCTTCAGTGTCTCCCAAATACTCCTCTACCAGAATGTCAGCAACACCAGGAGGCATCATCTAGGTCAGAGGGATCCAGAAAAGATGTGTTAGGAAAACTTTAACACCAGGAATCAGTATCCTCAGGTGAAGAGAAAGGGGTCTGAGATGGGAGAAGGTAATGGAGCAAAGGACAAAACTGAGGGTGACACTACCACAAAACAGAAGTATACCCCATTCTTTGCTCAGGTGGCTCTTGGCAATGGCAGATAACTAGAAGCTCCCTTTTCAATGGCCCACAATATTAAGAGTCTTACCAGTTGTGCTGGTGTGCTCTGTAGAACAGCCTGAATGGTCTCTCTGTCCATTTTTTCCCCAGTATCAATGTGGAACAGATACTAAGAGGTGGATGGAAAAGTTCAAGTTGATTTTCAAATAGGTTGTAGTTGGGACTGTGGAGCTCTGAGCATCTTCTCCCATCCTATCAGTTAACCAAAGAGTTGTATCTGGACTCACCATTGGGATGTCCCAGCCAAACTCATCATTGTTGACACCTATGATGCTGGGGACAGGTCGAAAATCAGCAGAGACCAACAGCTCCTTAGGGTGCTTGGGAAAGAACACCCCATCCACCACAGCAGGCATGATCTTGAAGACCTGAAGGGCATTCAAGGTGAAGGATCAAGTCCAGGGCCCAGATATTTTCTAACGTCAAAAAATCTCATTAAATCCATACACATCCATGGTTTAGTTGAACTTGTATCTATTTTGTATTGACAGTTACAAGGGCATCAAGCCGTGCACATCAGCTATATTGTCGCTGAGTAGAAAGAACTTTCTGTTTCACTCCCTATTTGAACCCTTCCAAGACACTATCACCATGCAATCAAACCTTAGTGATATCCAGCATCTCCTCTTCACTCTTGCCTCTCAGACAGCCCACCATGGACTCTGAGTCCATCTGATTACATCCAGAGAGGTTGGCCACCATCTGTACAGATTACAAGCAGGAACCTGTTTATCATTCCAGGCAGGGAAAAAAGTTTTGCTAATATTCCTCGTTAGTGTGGATTCCCCACAAATCACAGTGGGTAAACTATGTGGATTGCAGCAGAAACGCAATTGTTCCCACATCCCCAGTGTCAATATGAGATAGACAAGGGAACTAATGCATCTGCAATGCTTCTGAACACAATGTGAGCTACCAGGCAGAACTGCTTTGGGCAGAGAAAATACTCAGCTTACATGAGACAGAGGTATATGCATTCTAACCCTTGAAGCTTTCAGCAAGGAAGAAGGAAAGAGAAAGTCCTAGGTACCCCTATGATATTTACTGCATTCAGAGATCAGACAGAACCAGGAGTTCTGAGAGTGAGGGCTGGGACAGAGGACTAGGATGTGGAGAATTGAGAGAACTCACTGTGTAGACCACCTCAGACTGAGAGACGAAACCAGGCATTGTGGCCACTCCACTCTCCATAATGGCTCCATGGAAGAGTCCTTTGGACATTGGGGACAAAACAAGTGAAGACACACTTGTTGCCCCTGCTGACTCGCCAAAAATAGTGACCCGGTCAGGGTTGCCTCCAAAGTGGGCGATGTTCTGCTGGACCCAGCGCAGGGCAGCCACTTGGTCCAGGTAACCCCAGTTGCCTCTGGCATGCTCGTCTCCAGTGCTGTGAAGTGGCAGGGGAAGGAATCACAGGCTGTCCTTCTTTTGCCCAGCTCCCAATTCCCTGCCTTGCCCTTGGCTCACCTGAAGTAACCCAAGACACCCAGGCGGTACTGGATGGTGACCACCATGATGTCCTCAATTGCTGCTAGCTTCGATCCATCATACACAGAAGCCAAGCCCAAAGCGAGTCCACCACCATGGATCCATACCATCACCTGGTAAATAAATAAGGTAAGAGATCATTCCCCTTACCCAGCTCAAGTGCTGCCTGTCATCTAGAATATCCATTGCTTTGTCTCAGAAGCTGCCCACATAGACAGTTCCCAGCTGTCATAATCTGTTAAAGGATCCAAGTTACATCAGGAAGAAAAGTCTCTCAACCATTATTTTGTCTCATGTACCAAAGGCTGTCTCCAATACTCCAGGAGACCCTCAAAAAAGGAAAGACATGTGTCCTTCCTGATCACATATGGAAATAAAACAAATGCCCTCCAATCTTTTGGCCAAACAGATGAGTCAACTTTTATGACTTGCTTTGGGCATGACACAAACCTCATCTCTGGGAAATCTGACTGGGTTTTTTGGGCACAAGCCCTGAATTCATTAAGATAAAGACTGACTTCTCGGTGCCTCCGGGGATTTCTGTGCGTAAGCCCATGAGTTAACTGCCTATGGTAGGCAAGAAGGCATTCTTGGACACAATATCAGGCAGGATCTATACTGAAGCAAGATCCAGAATGATCTTAGCCCTTCCATATTCCTTCAGAAGGAATGTCCTTCCACCCCCAGTTGGCCATGGCCTAATACTCACAGGCAGGTTGGAGCCCTCAGAAGCATGAACAGGTGAGTAGATGTTGAGGTACAGGCAGTCTTCAGACATAGAAAGAAGAGGTGGGGAGCCTTTGAACATGATCTCGGCTACTGAATTCATTACAGTAATATTCTGTAGACACCTGTCAACAATGGTAAATGGTTAACTATTCAAAGGACTGAACTGGGTCAAACTGGTTAAAGTCAGAAACCAGGTAGATTTGCTCCTAGAAAGCTACATGCTGCAAATATGAGATCATTTTCTAAAGTCCCTCTTGGTGATAGAGTGATAGTTCAGTGGTCACTAGCCCTGGCTGCTCTTCCAGAGGACCTGGGTTAGATTCCCAGCATCCACATGACAGCTGACAACCCCTATAACTCCAGTCAAAGCGGGATCTAAGGACAGTGAATGCGCATTGAGCACAGACATACATGCATTAAAACACTCAAACACACAAAATAATAAATAAATAAAATAAAGTCACTCCTCCACAGATAAAAGTCTCAGGCTTCGGGGAAGCTGTGATAGAGCCCAGATCTCCGTATATAGATTTAGATGGTCTTAGATCCTACTTATTGGAAGGTCAGGAAATAGAGAGTCCTAGGAAACCTCAAGGCAGCCTTTGACCATGGGCTTTAATATTTTTACCATTTCTCCCTATTTCCAATAAGGCCTGAAACAGGTGAGTTGCCTCTACAGTGCAATTGTATAAATAGGTATGAATTAGTTTCCCACAAGGTAGTAGGACCTCCTTCATCTAAAGTCTCCATTTTCAGGGTTCCTCATCTCTCCCACAGGCCTCCTCATTGTCAGCACATGCACTTGTTCTTGTCAAATGACATCTGCTCATATGGTTGGCACAGTGACTGTGGAGGGTACAGTCCTTTGGGGACCATTGCTTCACTATTTAGGATTCTTCAGTCTCTGCTATAAAACTAAGGAGTTCTTCTGGTTAAGTGATGGAGTCTGATCTCCTCCCAGAGACATTTCCCCTAGTGTCAGAGACACATGACATAACCTGACTCTCAAGACAAATGTGCCTGTGCTCCCATCTGCAGTCCTCAAGGCTAGCTCCTTGTGTGGGCAAAGCACTGAACCTTGAGCCTGGAACTGGTTGTTCCATTCAGAATCTGAGCAGGTCCTTGGAAAAATGTAAGTGGGACTCCCCCTACTCCATGAAGAGGGGGAACTGGATGTGGGATTGAGAAGTTGGAACCACTGCAGCTGGGACATCCCTCACAACACTAGCCCACTCCCAGGCCTCAAGTCTACTGGGCCCCAGAAGAGCTTACATGGCAGGATGGGAAGTTCCATCCCTCACACCATTCCACGGTTCAGGGGGCTCAGGAGGAGCAAACCGCAGAGGTCCTACAGGTGGCTTGGCAAAGGGAATTCCCAGGAAGGTGTGGACTCCCATGTTGATATCCTCCAAGTGGACAAGGCTACCTTGCACCTGTCCGGTGTGTGTGTTCCTGATGGGCCTGGATGAGTCCTGGCCTGTAAATAAAGAGGTGACAGCTGGGTTAATCTGCTTAATCAGACACTTTTGTTCCATCCTTTCGACCCTTTTCCCAGCCTCATCAAAAATCCTGGACTGAAAACACAAGATTTACATATTTGCTGCCTGTTACAGTCTTCACTGAGTTACGTCCAAGTCTAGTCCCTTGACAGGACTCATTTAGGCACCATGGGACTCAAGAACATCATTCAGCCCTATGAGCTTCCTGTACAGGGCCACATATGTGGCAATGACACAGTCTCCTTTCCATCAGCTCTATGTGAGCCAGTATAGGGACTATTCGGTCACACTGAACATTATCCCATGTAGCCTTGCAGCATGCACGATGTTTCATCCTCACAGAAAAGCTCTCTATAAAGTTCACATTAAATCTGGTGATCTGTCCTTCCCACCAGAGGCTGTAAGCTATAATCCAGAGCGGGGACAGAGTTTATGACCAACAGGTAAAATTAAACACAGCTGAAAAAATTTCATTTTCTTTCCTTTGTTTGTTTGTTTGTTTGCTTGTTTGTTTTTTATTATCTTGACACAAGTTCTTACTGGGTAGCACAGACTGGTTCTGCAGTTGGAGTTCCTCCCATTTCAATTTCCTGGGTGCTAAATTTACAGCTGTGTGGCTACACCCAAATCATACATCTCTTCTTGTGCAATCCTTGCACTATATGTCAGACTCTGTTATTTGCTGTCCCTGTGGTGAGCCAAGCCTGGGAGGTATAGAGGGGATGGGACACAAATATTTTTCATTTTATTGTTATCAGTGATTCTGAGCCCAGAAATTCAAACAAACATCAGCCATGGAGACAGAGCCCGACAGAGCCCGCCAGAGCCCGATTGGACTAAGAGGTGAGTCTTTATGCTCAAATCTAAACACCCCAGCCACTAGGCTTTGGGACTAGGGACACAACCCTGCACCTCCATTCCACCATCTATTGCAGTCCCAGTTTCAAACCAGTCGGCAGGCAGACCTCCTGCAGACAGGTGAGACTACCACCATCTTCCACAAGACCCTGTAACCCACAATCCCCACCTCCTCCATATCCCATTCACCCACTGAGATGCAACTGTTCCCTGAGATAGAGCCTGCCAGTGCCCGACTGTACTAAGAGGTGAGTCTTTCTCTAGGTTTGGCCCAGGGGCACAACCCTGTACCCCCACACCACCAGCCATTGCAGTTCCAGTCTCAGGCCAATAGGCAGACATCCTACAGACACGTTGGACTATGACCGTCACCCACTAGACCCTGTAACCCACAAGCCCAATCCCTCCCAAACATACCTACCCTCCCAGACTGCAGGTACTCCCTGAGACAGAACCCACCAGTGCCAATTGGACTAAGAGCTGCTCCTTGTGACAAAAAGTCCATCAGCACTGCTTAGACCGGGAGTCCCAACTAGACCAAGAGCTCCCACTGGACCAAGAGTATCGATCAGACCAAGAGAGGCTCCCTCAGACACAGACACCACTTGCACCAAGTGGAGAAAGAGCTGGGTAGACGCCAGTGCAAAAATACAGTCAACAACATAAAAACCAATATGGCTCCATCAGAACCTACATCAGCAAGACCTGAACATCCCAACACAGAAGAAACAGAAAAAAAAATCGACCTTAAAAATGACTTTAAGAAGATGATATAGATCTTTAAAGAGGAAATGAAAAATTCCCTTAAAGATATCGAGGAAACAAAAAAATTGGAAAAAATCAATAAATCCCTTAAAGAAAGCCAAGAAAAATCAATTAAACAGGTGAGGGAAACAGTTCAAGAATTGAAAACTGAAATTGAGACAATAAAGAAGATACAAACTGATGGAATGCTCGAAATGGAAAATCTGAGTAAATGAACAGGAACTACAGATGCAAGCATAACCAACAGAATGCAAGAGATGGAAGAGCAGATCTCTGGTGTTGAAGATACGATAGAGGAAATAGATTTATCAGTCAAAGAAAACACAAAAGCCAACAAAGTCATAACACAAAATATCCAGGAAATTTGGGACACCATGAAAAGACCAAACCTAAGAATAATAGGGATTGAAGAAGGAGAAGAATACTAACTTAAAGGCACAGAAAATATATTCAACAAAATCGTAGAAGAAAACTTTCCCAACCTAAAGAAAGAAATGCCTATAAAGACACAAGAAGCTTACAGAACACCAAATAGAATGGATCAAAAATAAATAAAAAGTCCCCTCTCCACATAATAATCAAACCATTAAACATAGAGAATAAAGAAAAAGTATTAAGAACTGCAAAGGAAAAAGGCCAAGAAACATATAAAGGAGGCCTATAAGAATAACACCCAGCCAGGCGGTGGTGGCGCACGCCTTTAATCCCAGCACTCGAGAGGCAGAGCCAGGCGGATCTCTGTGAGTTCAAGGCCAGCTTGGGCTACCAAGTGAGTTCCAGGAAAGGCTCAAAGCTACACAGAGAAACCCTGTCTCGAAAAACCAAAAAAAAAAAGAATAACACCCGACTTCTCAATGGAGACTCTAAAAGCCAGAAGGTCCTGGACAGATGTTGTGCAGACACTAAGAGACCATGGATGCCAACCCAGACTATTATACCCAACAAAACTCTCATTTACCATACACGGAGTAAACAAAATATTTCATGATAAAAACCAGATTTAAACAATATCTTTCCACAGATCCAGCCCTAAAGAAAGCACTAGAGGGAAAAATCCAACCTAAGGAAGTTAGATACACTCACAAAAACACAAGAAATAGTTAGTCACACATCAACAAACACCAAAGAATATAAACATACAACACTACCACCAAAAAATAACAGGAACTAACAATCACTGGCCATTAATATCCATTAATATCAATGGTCTCAATTCACCTATAAAAAGACACAGTCTAACAGAATGGATATGAAAAGAAGATTCATTCTTCTGCTGCATACAAGAAACATACCTCAACTTCAAAGACAGACACTACCTCAGAGTAAAAGACTGGAAAAAGATTTTCTAATCAAATGGACTTAAGAAGCAAGCTGGTGTAGCTATCATAATATCTAATAAAATAGGCTTCAAACTAAAATCAATCAAAAGAGGTAATGAACAACATTACATATTTGTCACAGGGAAAATCCAAAATGATGAAGTCTTGATTCTGAATATTTATGCCTCAAATACAAGGGCACCCACATTTGTAAAAGAAACATTACTAAAGCTTAAATAACAGACAATTTGATGCAAAAGGACTTAACAGATTTCTACAAAATATTCCACCCTAACACAAAAGAATATACCTTCTTCTCAGCACACCATGGAACCTTCTCCAAAATTGACCACATGCTTGGTCACAAAGCAAATCTCAACAAATACAAAATATTGGAATAACCTCATGTATCTTATCTGACCACCATAGCTTAAAGTTAGATTTCAACAACAACACAAATAACAGAAAGCCTACAATCTCATGGAAACCGAATAATGCCCAACTGAATCACCAATGGGTCAAGGAGGAAATAAAAAAAGAAATTAAAGATTTCCTAGAATTCAATGAAAACAAATGTACAACACACCCAAACTTATGGGACACTATGAAATCAGTACTAAGAGGAAAATTCATAGCACTAAATGCCCACATAAAGAAGTTGGAGAAATCGCACACTAGCAACTTAACATCACGTCCGAAAGCTCTAGAACAAAAAGAAGCAAACTCACCCAGGAGAAATAGATGCCAGGAAATAATCAAATTGAGGGCTGAAATCAATGAAATAGAAACAAAGAGAACAATACAAAGAATCCAAGAAACAAAGAGTTGGTTTGCTGTGGGATGGTCTGTATGTCAAGTGTGTTGCTGATTGGTCAGTAAATAAATCACTGATTGGCCATTGGCTAGGCAGGAAGTATAGGCGGGACAAGGAGAAGAATTCTGGAAAGTAGAAGGCTGAGAGAGAGACACTGCCAGCCGCCACCATGACAAGCCACATGTGAAGATGCCGGTAAGCCACGAGCCATGTGGCAAGGTATAGATTAATAGAAATGGATTAATTTAAGCTGTAAGAACAGTTAGCAAGAAGCCTGCCACGGCCATACAGTTTGTAACCAATATAAGTCTCTGTGTTTACTTGGTTGGGTCTGAATGGCTGTGGGACTGGCGGGTGACAGAGATTTGTTCTGAGGTGGGCCAGGCAGGAAAACTCTAGCTACATTGGTTCTTTGAGAAAATCAATAAGATAGACAAGCCCTTATCCAAACTAACCAAAAAGCAGAGAGAGAGAGAGAGAGAGAGAGAGAGAGAGAGAGAGAGAGAGAGAGAGCATCCAAATTAACAAAAATCAGAAATGAAAAGGGAGACATAACAACAGACAATAAAGAAATCCAGAGAATCATCAGGTCATTCTTCAAAAATCTGTACTCCACAAAATTGGAAAATGTGAAAGAAATGGATGATTTTCTGGATAGGTGCCCCATACCAAAGTTAAATCAAAACCAGATAAACTATTTAAATCGACCAATAACCACTAAGGAAATAGAAATGGTCATTGAAAGTCTCCTAACCAAAAAAAGCCCAGGACCAGATGGTTTCAGCCCAGAATTCTACAAGATTTTCAAAGAAGAACTAATTCCAATACTCTTCAAATTGTTCCACACAATAGAAACAGAAGGAATATTACCAAACTCTTTATGAGGCTACAGTTACCCTGATACCCAAGCCACACAAAGATGCAACAAAGAAAGAAAATTACAGACCAATCTCCCTCATAAATATTGATACAAAAAATACTCAATAAAATATTGGCTAATGGAATCCAGGAACACATCAAAACAATTATCCACCATGACCAAGTAGGCTTCATCCCAGGGATGCAAGGATGGTTCAACATACAAAAACTTGTCAATGTAATACACCAAATAAAAAAAACTGAAAAAAAAACACATGATCATCTCATTAGATGTGGAAAAAGCCTTTGACAAAATCCAACACCCCTTCATGATAAAGGTTCTAGAGAAATCAGAAATGCAAGGTACGTACCAAAATATAATAAAGGCAACTTACAACAAGCCGACAGCCAACATCAAATTAAATGGGGAGAAACTCAAAGTGAATCCACTAAAATCAGGAACAAGACAAGGCTGTCCACTTTCCCTATATTTATTCAACATAGTACTTGAAGTCCTAGCTAGAGCAATAAGACAACAAAAGGAGATACAAATTGGAAAGGAAGAAGTCAAACCTTCCCTATTTGCAGACTATATGATATCATACATAAGTGACCCCAAAAATTCTACCAGAGAACTACAGCTGATAAACTCCTTCAGTAAGGTGGCAGGATACAAGATTAAATCAAAAAAATCAGTAGGCCACCTATACACAAATGATAAATGGGCTGAGAAAGAAATCAGAGAAACATTACCCTTTACAATAGCCACAAATAGTATGAAATACCTTGGGGTAACTCTAACTAAGCAAGTGAAAGACCTGTATGACAAAAACTTTAAGTCTCTGAAGGAAGAAATCAAAGGAGATATCAGAAAATGAAAAGATCTCTCATGCTCATGGATAGGTAGAATTAACATAGTAAAAATGGCAATCTTACCAAAAGCAATCTATATATTCAATGCAATCTCCATCAAAATCCCAGTACAATTCTTCACAGACATGCAAAGAACAATATTTAACTTTATATGGAAAAAAAAAAACAAGGATAGCTAAAAGAATCCTGTATAATAAAGCAACCTCTAGAGGCATCACGATCCCTGACCTCAAGCTCTACTATAGAGCTATAGAAATAAAAACTGACATGTGGACCAATGGAATCGAATTGAAGACCCTGATATTAATCCACACACCTGTATACATCTGATTTTCGACAAAGAAGCTAAAACTGTACCATAGAAAAAAGAAAGCTGTAGCATGAATCTTATAATGTTCTTATTAATAAGATCAAATGTGAGCCAGGTATTGGGGTGAATGCTGGAAGATCAGAGAAGCAGAACAAGCCACAGCTTCCTCACCTCACCAATTCCTCAGCTGATCCTGTTTCTTCAGACTGGAAGCTTCTCAGTCCTCATCCAGAATGAATCTTAGCTGAACTGCTACTCACAGCCTGAAATCTTAACCAGCCTAGTTCCTGGTTTTCATGTCTTATATACCTTTCTGCTTTCTGCCAACACTCCCTGGGATTAAAGGCTCACATTCTGGGATTAAAATTTGTAAGGGTGCACAATATTTTGGGGAACACAATACCACCACAGAAAGCATCTTCAACCAATAGTGCTGGCATAACTGGATGTCAACCTGCAGAAGATTGCAAATAGATCCCTATCTGTCGCAATGCACAAAACTCAAGTCAAAGTGGATCAAAGACCTCAACATAAATCCAATTACACTGAACTTGACAGAAGAAAAAGTAGGAAGTACTCTTGAACACACTGGCACAGGATACCATTTACTAAATATAACACCAGTAGCACAGACACCAGAGAGCAACAATTAATAAATGGGACCGCCTGAAACCGAGAAGCTTTTGTAGAGCAAAGGACATGATCAATAAGACAAAATGACAGCCTACAGAATGAGAAAAGATCTTCACCAACCCAACATCTGACAGAGGGCTGATCTCCAAAATATATAAAGAACTCAGAAAGCTAGACATCAAAATACTGAACACTCCAATTTTTTTTTAAAAAAAAAAAGGGGGGGCTACAGAGCTTAACAGAGAATTCTCAACAGAAGAATCTCAAATGGCAGAAAGACATTTAAGGAATTGCTCAACATCCTTAGTCATCAGGGAAATGCAAATCAAAATGATTCTGAGATACCATCTTACACCTGTCAAAATGGCTAAGATCAAAAACACTGAAGACAGCTTATGTTGGAGAGGATGTGGAGGAAGGGGAACACTTCTACACTGTTGGTGGGAATGCAAACTTGTAATGCCACTCTGGAAATCAGCATGGAAGTTTCTCAGAAAATTGGGAATCAGTTTTCCTCAAGACTCTGCTATACTATTCTTGGCCATATACCCAAGGAATGCTGAATCTTACCACAAGGACACATGCTCAACTATGTTCATAGCAGTATTATTCATAATACCCAGAACCTGGAAACAACCTAGATGCCCCTCAAATGAAGAATGGATAAAGAAAATGTGGTACATATACACAATAGAGTACTACTCAACAGTAAAAAACAATGATATCATGAAATTTGCAGGCAAATGGATGGAACTAGAAAATATCATCCTAAGTGAGGTAACCCAGACTTAGAAGGAGAGACATAGTATGTACTCACTCATAAGTGGATACTAGATGTAAGGCAAAGGATAATAGACTACAACCCACAGCTCCAGAGAAGCTAGCTAACAAAGAGGGATACTAAGATGGACACATAGATAGCCCAGTGAAGAAGAAATAGATGAGATCTACATGAGCAAACTGGGAGTGAGGGCAGGTGGTAATGAAGGACAAAGAATGGGGGATGAGAACATAGGAAATTGGAGGTTTGAGCTGGAACAGAGACAGAGTGGGAGAGCAAGGAAAGAGATACCATGATAAACTGAAGACATCCTGGGAATAAGAAGAGGCATGGTGCTGGGGAAACGCTCAGGAATCCATAAGGATGATCCCACCTTGGACTACTGGCAAAGGTCAAGAGGGTGCCGGAATGGTCTACTAAGGTGACCAATCTAGTGAATACCCTAATTGTCATCAAAAAGCCTTCATCTAGTGAGTGCTGGAAGCGGATGCAGAGATCCAAAGCTGGGCACCAGGCTGAGCTCCCGGAATCCAATCAATGAGAGAGAAGAGGGATTCTGTAGCAGGGGACATCAAGATCATGATGAGTAAACATGCAGAAAGGACCAGCCACACTAGTGGAAACCCACAAACTGTGGACTAAATGCTGTGGCTCCCCCATAGGACTAGATTAGGCCCTCTGGAAATGGGAGACAGTTGTTTTGTTGAACTGTTTGGAGGGCTCCACCAGAAGGGGGATCAGGATCCATCCCTGGTGTATGGGCTGGCTTTTTGGAGCCCAGTATCTAGGGTGTGACACCTTGCACAGCCTTGGTGCAGGGGGTAAATGCTTGGACCTGCCTCAGCTGAGTGGGCCAGGCTGTGCTAACTCCCCATGGGAGAACTTAATTTGGAAAATGTGGGGATGAGGGTGAGTAGGGAGAAAAGATGGGGGGTGGGAAGAGGGAAGAGGGGGGATCTGTGGTTGGTATGTAAAGTGAATAGAAAAATTCTTAATAAAAAAATGAAAAAAATAACATAAAATAACAGCCCTGAGTGAATCTGGCAGAATCTCCTGTCTAGAAGGTGCTGGTGATCTCTCAGATCCCTGGAAACAACAGGGAAGAGTCCCAGCCCAAGGGGAGTGCAGTCTTCTTAGTGGGAAGGCCTGACTAGATGTCACCAGAGATGACACTAGGAGGAGCTGTGGTAAGGGACACCTAGGGCTGCACACACATACTGAGCACAGTGCCCTCTGACTCAGCTCTGATAAGGACCTGAAAATTGTACACACCCACAGCACATGCTAGTTGCCCCAGAAAGCAAGCCTAGATAAGGAGCATGGAGAAGGAAACACAGAGATTCCAGGTAGGTACAACTGTAGGTTGTAGGACTGGGACTGTCTGCATACCTTAGTGGCAGCCAATACCTTGTGCAGGGCCTTTATGGAGTGCATGGCACTTCTCTATTCTGAGAGTGACACATGAGGAGTTTTCAGCAGCATGAAGCATAAACTGTTATTATCCAAGTCAGTAGCAGCTACAGTTTCAGCAACACAGAGAGGAAATGTCCCCTCTGCTCCTCTATCCCTTGACATTTAGATCCAAAGCAACTGAGAGCCCATCATGCTGGGGTAGCTTCTCAGTATTGGAGTTCCTCTGGACTCCCAGACTCCTTGTTTGGTAGAGGGGCAAGACTCTGGCTTTTATAGGGAATTAGGAGACTCACATTTCCCACACTGCCATCTCCACCGGCTCTTCCTCCCTGGTACTTTTACCCCTGCAATCTCAGCCAACAGCTCTCATCAAGTTTTGACAGCTTGGACATGGGTCCCCCATTCCTCCCTAGGTAGTCTCACCACGCACACTGAAGAGAAGCAGAAGGCCACAGGTCAGAGTATTCAGCCATCTAGAAAGTCTGTCTGAAGGCATGCTTAGCTCCCAGTCCTGAGTCTGTGCTGCTGTGTGCGATCAACCTCCTGTTAATGTCACAAATATATTAACTTGCCCGGGCAGGAACTTTGAACCAAAGGAGATAGGCTGAGTGGGGACAGAGGGCTGGGTAGTCCAGGCCAAGGTCCTTGAACTCTACTGGCTGGGCTGCATGGTGGAAACCAATGAGCAGCAAGTGAGGTAAAGCTGCCTCCCATTCCTGCTCTTCCTTTAGTCCCCTTGGGAGGCACAGCAGGGACTCTGAAGCCCTCTCTCCAAATCTGGAGTCGCCATTTTCAGACTTATAAAGCACTCACAGGACTATTAAAGTATTGGTGTAGAGAGGATGAAGAAGAAAGCAATAACTAGAGAAGCTTTTTTGCAGAGATGCATACTCAGGATGTCACAGATGGAGAATGGAATGGAACTGAGGAAATGTGACCTGGGTAAAGGGGAACTGCATGCACGTGCCCACTACCTGAAAACACCTCCCTGCTTTCAGGACTTACAGTTCCTGAGTCCAGGTTCAGGGTTCCTCAACACTTACATTGATCTTAGGGTCTTCATGTGTTTCTCCCAGTTATGCCTTGACAGTTCATGAAACACACTGCAACTCTGCCACCATACCATAGTCACTTGGCCTCTTTGCTGTAGCTACTCTGGTGCCCAGCTTCTCTCAAGTTCACAGTTGCTAACCCACATGCACTGGAGCCTGCTGGCTCTAATATTGAAGACAGTCTGGGCTCTTGGGGCCTGAATTAAGGTTCACATGCAGGCCATTGATCAGGAGTTTCAGAAACATTGTGAACCTTGGCAAACTACATCTGAGAGGACAGAATCAGGAGCTCACACCTCACCCATCCTGATTTTCCAAAAGGAGTATCATGAGATTGACTCTTAGAAAGACTTTAGAGCCACCTAAGAACTGACCTTGGTTCCATTTTCCAGTCTACAGAACCCACCCACAGAACCACACAGAAAGACTTAATCTATGGCAGTTTTCTGGTCATTTCCCTGGTATGGTACAACCACGGCTTGTCCTATCACCCTGCTCTCAATAATCTATATCCTCCTCAGCACACTCTGTGGTCACAGCTCCTGCCTAGGCAATGCTCTCTCTGCCCTCCCTGTTTGAAGGAACAGCTGGAGTATGGAGGCTGAAGGCCCTCAGCTCCTCCAAGCTCCCTGTCCTAGGACCAGTTTCTTCAGTTAACTGGACAGTATGGTAATCTTCTGAATCCTGGGCTTCTGCACCAAGCTGGAGGAGGGTCCCCGTGCACTCTGCTACTTACTGCACTGTCTTCAGAGGCTCTGCATTGATGATGGAAAGACCATAGGAAATGTGGACTGGAGAGTCACACCAGTCATTTTCTGTATATGAGGAAATTGTCAAAGTGTGTGTGTGTATGTGTGTGTGTGTGTCTGTGTGTGTGTGTGTGTGTGTGTGTGTGTGTGTGTGTGTGTGTGTAGGGAAGGGAGTAAAGCTCAGGAAAACATCTAAAATGAGACACCACCACACACCCAGTCATTATAACCAGATCATGACCCATAGGCAAAAGTGTTGGCAAAGCCATTGAGCATCTGATACAGCTACACATGGCTAGAGGGGAAGGAAAATGATTACATGGTGATCAGGGAAGGCAACTTCACATTTTCTCTAGAAGTTCAATACATTTGTTCTATGAATCAACAGTTCTACTTACAGGACTTTAGCCTGAAGAAATAAGAGATTGGCATCACATCAAGTCATGGGTTTTGTTTGTTTGCTTGTATTTTATTTGGTTTTGAGACAGAGTCTCTCTACACAGCCCTGTATGTCTGAGAACTCACATTATAGACCAGGCTGGCCAAACTCATCGATTCACCTGCCTTTGCTTTCTGAGTGCTGGGATTAAAGGCATGTACCAACATGCCCAGTCAAAGTCTTGTTTGAACAAGAGCATGACAGCTTGATTAAAATAGCCCAAATATGATGTCATTCAGATGTGCACCAACAAGTGGTAAGTTCACTCACCATCAACGTGAAATGCCATTTGAATCTCAAAAACATTATTCTCAGTGTCAGAACCTCTCACACATGATACTTCTATATGATAGGGTAGATAAGATTCTGATGTTTCTGAATTATATTCTATTTTCAAACTTCAACTCCAGAAATCAGTCAGTTGGTTGCCAGGTATTAGGGCTCTGGTCTATGGTTAATGAAAGGGAACATACAGAAATATTTGTTGTTTAGTCAGAAAATAAATATTTATACCTGAAGTGGGTGTGGTTACATTCCTCTTATTCTATTCCAATATACTAAGCAATGGAATAAATGAGTGAATTTGAGTGCATACTTATCACTTGACAATAAAGTTCTAAAAAAAATAAGACTATTACCTAAATCTAAAAAGTCTCCTGCTGCTGGGTGGTGGTGACACATGTCTTTGATCCCAGCACTCGGGAGGCAGAGGCAGGTGGATCTCTGTGAGTTCGAGGCCAGCCTGGTCTACAGAGAGAGTTCCAGGACAGGCTCCAAAATTACACAGAGAAACCCTTCTGTAAAGGAGGAGGGGGAGGGGAGGAGAGGAGGAGGTTGAGAAGGAGGAATTGTTCCTGGAGGAGAAGGAGAGGAAGAAGAAGAGGAAGAGGAAGAGGAAGAAAAAGAAGAAGAAGAAGAAGAAGAAGAAGAAGAAGAAGAAGAAGAAGAAGAAGAAGAAGAAGAAGAAGAAGAAGATTGTAGATGTAACCAACCGTCTTATTAAATAAGAAACGCAGAACCAATGCAAAGAAGAAAGCTAAGAGGTCAGAGCTAAGAGCTAAAAT
The DNA here is from genome assembly GCF_949786415.1 of Peromyscus eremicus. NCBI lineage: Eukaryota > Metazoa > Chordata > Mammalia > Rodentia > Cricetidae > Peromyscus > Peromyscus eremicus. Next base: position 104,261,745 of record NC_081420.1, read on the forward strand.
CTTACCATTCCTCCTGCAGTGGTCCTACCTCTCCGAAAGAGAGCTACTTCCTGTGTTAAAGTCTTTATCTAGACTTTCTGTTCTGCCTTCTCATTGGTTGTAAACCCAACCACATGACCGCCTCTTCACTGCCTATCTGAACAGACCTCCAGGTCTTCTATGGTTGGTACTGAGATTAAAGGTGTGTGTATCCAATGCTGGCTGTATCCTTGAACACACAGAGACTTACCTAGCTCTGCCAACCAAGTGCTGGGATTAAAGGCGTGCGCCACCACCGCCTGGCTTTCCTATGGCTTGCTAATAGCTCTGACCCCCAGGCAACTTTATTTATTAACATACAAATAACATTTTAGTACAAATAAAATATCACCATATTTCCCCTTTTCTATTTTAATAAAAAGAAAAAAGGAAAAAGCTTATAACTAACATAAGAAAAACTATATGCAAAAGTACAATAACTATATATAATATATAGAAGTAATAAATACCTAAACAATGTCTAGTCCATTTGTATTTGACAAATTCAGAGAAAATAATTCCATTATCTATCCTATTGTATCTAATTCACTTTCTATCCTAATTAATCTTCAACTATAACTAACTAATCTTCAACTCCCTCAGAGACCCAAAAAGGAAATAATATTAGCTAATAAAAATAAAAACAGGAAGTACATGCAAGCAACTTCCAAAAAATTGTGAGTTGACAGAAACAGCCAGCTGCTTGGACAGTCATCTGAGGTTTCTCCGCAGTGTTGGGGCATCATCTTCAGCCTATGGGCTTAGCATATCTGACAGACTCATTTGTGAAGTAGGATGTACACATGGTCAACAGTTCAACCTCGCATTGGGTGAGAGCAGTCTATATACCAGAAACACCTGAATTCCACTAGTGTCATGTCATGATTCAGGATTTTAAATTCTGGAAATTGTTGATGTTTTTTTAATTCAGCTGTCCATTCTTCTTGGCTATGTGTGTATGTGGCTTCATCTCAGCATCCCGTTCTTCTCCACATCCCTCTATTAAATACCATTCTACTATTGAGAGGCGTGAGCTTAATTACTCTTCAAGAATAATGTTTCAGCTGCTGTTCCATTGCACATCAGAAGCCATTGGCCCACTGCCTGTTCAGCTGCCTTCGAAGAAAAGGGCACTGTACCTTTTCTGGATTGCGAAGGCCACTTCAGGGATGGTGCCATATTGTCCTGGCCTCAGAAGATGCCTTTTGATAAAGCCATAATCACACTTGTTTTGGCAAGAATCAGTAGTCCTTTGTTTCGTGTCCTGTCTGTCCTGTTTGTCAACAGTTGATTCAAGGATACTTTGTTGTCCAGTGGCTAACTTTTGCCACAATGAAAGTTAACTCCAATTGCAGTTTTTTCAATGCCCATATTTTCTCTGAAGTAGATTGGTACTGCCAGGAGCCAACATGTCTCATAGTCATAACAAAAAAGAAAAATTTTCTAAGTTATTAAAACATTTTAAATGCCATATTCTGTAGATCTCTGAAGGGTTTGAAGATGACCTGTCTATCTAAAATATATCTGCTCAATCTTGAAAACATACCTAATATGACTACAAGTTCTATTATACTGTCTAGCTACTTTTTCATTTCTTTGTATCCTAATAGTTGGTAATAATAACATTCAAGGATCAGAAAATTGTATTACATTGTTAAATGAACGGTATAAATACAGTTAGAAATATACATATAGCATTTTCTAACAATATCAATTTCAATATATATATTTTGTATACAATATAAAACAATCCAATCCAATGCAAAGTATTTAAAACTAGTATTGTCTTTTTCTTTTCTTTTCTTTTCTTCTTCTTTTTAAACAAGAACCTTAAATCTAATCTCTTTTGCTTAGCCCTTTTCCTAACCCTTGACAACAACTTGTAACCAACCCCCCTAATCAATGAAAATTATCCCAGACCCAAAATCCATTAAAAGACCAAAAAACCACCCGCTCCACACCACCTCTTTGGGAATGTGGGAGTCGTATTCTTAAAATTGCTTCCTGCTGGGTATGGGCGAAGGTATCTTTATCCTGAAAAGAAAAATTTTAGGTTAATTGTCAAATTCTAGGAAAGGTAACTATATCCTTCATTATCCAGGTTGTGTATAATGCCAAAGTTCAGGGTTTATCTCAAATCCTTATTCAAGTAGTCTTTGAGACTGGATCATCTCAGCTAGCCCTCTCAAAATTGCTCTGAGCACTTTGTAGTTCAAAGCTGATCTGTAGATGATGTTTGTCAGCTTAGGGATGTTATTATTGTCCACGTGGAATTGTTGTGGGGCCCCATCTTCTTCCTGGAGACTTCAGTTGATGTTAGGCCTGACCATGATTTCCTACAGAAAACTGATAAGAGACTTGAACACAAAGACATATATATGCAGCTAATTGAAGCCTTTTTTCTTTCTAGAATTAGTTAGTACTCTATATGACCATTCATATCTTAACAAAGTTTAAAATGTATATATATATATATATTAATCTTGTAAATTTTGATATAAAATTCATACTTTAAGGAAAGTTTAAAGAATCAGAATAGAATCAAAAAGTTGAGATTAGTAATAGAATAGTCCCTTAATTAATTTGGCTTTTCTCCTGTCCCATGGCAGAAGATGGCTCTTTTCTTCTGGCATGATACAGGGAGTTTGCATTTTCCTTTTAACAACATGCTTGAGTTTAAAAAGGAGAGAGCCATTCTCCAACTCCAAAGTCAGCTTTAAATTTTAATTGAACTGGGACTATTAGAAGACCAATAGTGTTAAATCTTTAGAGAAAAGCAGAAACAAACATTTAGGAAAACATAAATTTTTTAAGATGATATACCCATATGCCATTTCACTCTGTTTCCTGGGATAGATGATTTGTCCCTTTTCTTCAGTTGTCTCATTTGTCCAGTGTTTTTCAGATTCCTTAACCTTCATTCTCCTAAAAGACAAAAAAAAAAAAAAAAACCTTTCCCCAAGGTTTTTTGGGGATGTTCCTTTTTGGCAAGTTATTATCTGATTAAATGAAAAGGCATGTGTTACTGGTGTAAGTTAGTTTAAATTGGATGTTCATGCTGGTTGATGAACTATCACCTCCTCTAATTAAGTGGTCTCTCTTGTTCAAATCGAACCTTTATCAATTTTGATGGTACCCACAGCTTATCTTCTCCTGTAGAAACAAAAGTAAAACCTCGTCCCCAATGTAACACATATCCTGGTTTCCATTGTGAGGTCAGCACATCCTTAAAGTATATAGGTTGATTTAATTCTGTAGTTTTTTTTTTATTTTCCAATGTCTCTCTGCAGCTGTTGTTCCTTACTCATTGGCATTGAGAAAATTCAAAGTTAATAGAGCATTATGTAGTCTATTTCTGGGGTTTTTGTTACCCCTCTCTGTTTATTTAGCATATCCTTTAGAGTTCTGTTTGATCTTTCTATAACTGCTTGACCTGTAGGATTATGTTATATTGTAATAAGCAAAAAACTGTTTCATTTTAACAGAGACATATGATGGAGCATTGTCAGTTTTGATTTGTGCAGGTATACCCATGATGGCCATAACTTCTAGCAAATTAGTAATTACAGAATCAGCTTTTTCAGGACTCAAAGCAGTTGCCCATTGAAATCCTGAATAAGTATCGATGGTATGGTGTACATATTTCAATTTTCCAAATTCTGCAAAGTGAAACACGTCCATCTGCCAGATTTCATTCCTCTGAGTACCCTTTTGGTTACATCCTGCTGGTAATAGCGTTTGATTGTAGAAGGAACAAGTAAGACATTTCTTTACTATTTCTTTGGTTTGTTGCCAGGTTATGGAAAAATCCTTTTTTAAATCTTTACTATTGACATAATGTTTTTTATGAAATTCTGAGGCCTCCAGCACATTTCCTATCAATAATTTATCAATCTTATCATTGCCTTGTGCTAGATAGCCTGGCAGACCAGTATGGGATCGGATGTGAGTTATATATAAGAATGACTCCTTTTCCTGATTGTATCTTGTAATTGAATAAATAGTGAAGTTAATTCTGAAGCATCAGGGATAAACTATGCAGTCTCAATATGTAACACTACTCTTTCAATATACTGAGAGTCAGTTATTACGTTGAGAGGTTCTGAAAAATCCATTAATACCAACAGAATAGCATACAATTCTGATTTTTGAACTGAATTATTAGGACTTTGAACCACTTTACTTAAATTTTTGGATTTGTAACATGCCTTTCCTTGTTTGTTGGCATCTGTATAAAACGTACAAACTCCAGATATGGGTTTTTCCCATACAATTCAAGGCAAGATCCAATCAGCTCTTTTTATAAGATCAATTCTATCGCTTTTGGGATATTTGCTGTTAATTTCTCCCAAAAAATTACTGCAAGCTTTTTGCCAAGGTTCACTTTCTGTCCATAATTTTTCAATGTCCTCCTTAGTTAAAGGTACAACAATTTCTGCTGGGTCTATTCCTGCTAATTGACGAAGTCTCAATTTTCCTTTCGAAATCAAGTCAGAGATTTTTTCCACATCAGTTTTTAATTTTTTATTTGGTTTTTTTGGTAAAAATATCATTCCAATATAATATCTTCCCTCTGCATTAATATTCCTGTAGGAGAATGTCTAGAAGGTAAAATAACCAAAATGCAATCCAGCTTTGGATCAATATGATCCCATGCCCTTCATGTACTTTCTTTTCTACCAAGGCCAATTCTTTCTCAGCTTCAGGTGATAATTCTCTTGGACTATTTAAGTCCTTGTCACCTTCTAAGATTTTAAACAAATTATTCAGTTCATCATTTTTTACCCCAACAATAGTTCTTAGATGAAAAATGTTTCCAAATAATCTTTGAAAGTCATTAAGAGTCTGTAGTCAATCTCTCCTAATTTGCACCTTTTGGGGTCTAATTTTTTGTAGCTCTATTTTATATCCTAAACAATTAATAGAATTTCCTCTTTGTATCTTTTCAGGAGCAATTTGTAATCCCCAGCAAGGCAAAATTTTCTTTACTTCTTCAAACATTCTTTCTAAAGTATCTGCATTTGAGTCAGCTAGTAAAATATCATCCATATAATGATAAATTATAGATTTAGGAAATTTTTTTCGTACCACTTCCAATGGCTGTTGTACAAAATATTGGCACAGAGTTGGGCTATTCAACATTCCCTGTGGGAGGACCCTCCATTGAAATCTTTTAACCAGTTGAGAATTATTATAAGTAGGCACTGTGAAAGCAAATCTTTCTCTGTCTTTTTCTTGTAAGAGTATTGAAAAGAAACAGTCTTGCCGGGCGGTGGTGGCACACGCCTTTAATCCCAGCACTTGGGAGGCAGGGGCAGGCAGATCTCTGTGAGTTTGAGGCCAGCCTGGTCTACAGAGTGAGATCCAGGAAAGGCGCAAAGCTACACAGAGAAACTCTCTCGAAAAACCAAAAAAAAAAAAGAAAGAAAGAAAGAAAGAAAGAAAGAAAGAAAGAAAGAAAGAGTCTTTTAAATCAATAACTATGAGAGGTCATCCTTTTGGTAACAGAGTAGGCGAAGGAATTCCAGATTGTAGAGAGCCCATTGGCTGAATTACTTTGTTAATTGTTCTAAAGTCTGTTACCATTCTCCATTTACCAGATTTCTTTTTAATAACAAATACAGGAGAATTCCAAGGGCTGGTTGATTCTTCAATATGCTGAGCATTTAACTGTTCTTCTACCAGCTCTTCTAAAGCCTGGAGTTTCTCTGTTGTTAAAGGCCATTGCTGAACCCATACAGGCTTGTCTGCTGACCATTTTAAAGGTAAAGCTGTTGGTGTTTTTGGAAGATCATGAGTTGTTGTGCCCTGTTCTTGTATAACATGGATGGCTGGTGACCACTCTTTAGAATAATATCTTCTAATATTTCTCTCAGAAACATGTGCTAGTTTATGATTTGTTTCTGAGATTGGAGGGATGTTAATCTGAGTATTCCATTGTTGCAACAAGTCTCGACCCCACAGGTTCATAGCTATGTTAGCCACATATGGTTTTAATTTTCCTCTCTGCTATATGTATATTTCTAACTGAAGATGATGATGATGATGATGATGATGATGATGATGATGATGATGATGATGTCGGCAGCTAATACTCTTGGTTAAGTACCCTGCTCGTTGGCTGAAATGTCCTTGCAACCAGCAGTTAAATTCAGGCTCCAGCAGAATTATCAGGCAGTTGTCTTCCTCTGCTCAGAGGCTATCTAGCACCTTATGGAACTTTATCTTTGTCTGCCCTCTAGTGTCCAAGGAGAGCAATGCAAGAGTTGTCACTTCATGATTTCCTGTGATTGGTCTTCAAAACAGTGGATGAAAAAAGAGGGACTTGGAGAACCTGGGAAAACTAGAACCCCAGAAAGGCAGTTTCTCAGAGGCAAGAGGCTATGGCCATCTCAGGTCTATAGGAAGAAGGATCTAGCTGTGTGGTGATAGAGATAAAATGTTTTAGGAAAACACTTGCAGACAACACGATTTGGCACTTTTATATAAAGACAAAATAGAAGAGAGGAGTTTTGTTTTGTTTTGTTTAGAGGATAAATAAAAAACTTAGAGTGAAAATAAGGTAAGAATGGAAATTAAGGACGGGAAGACCACGGAGAATAGAGTGTCACAGGAACCAGAAGTGTGCAGGGAACTGTAAAAGGCAGAAGGGCCCTCAATAGATGAATAGATGCTCAGGGAGACAGAGGAAAGCAATCTCTTCTGATGGACATGTCTGGGCCTCCTGACACCCCCATCCTCATTTCAGACACCCACAGTCAAACATCTTCACAGTATGGATGGCATCTCTGCCCATGTAACTTACTGAAGCATCACTGATGCTTGACCCTTTTTATAGCAACAGATATCATAAAATTTGCAGACAAACAGATGGAACTAGAAAATATCATCTGAGTGAGGTAACTCAAAATCAGAAAGACAAACATGGTATGTACTCACTCATAAGTGGATACTAGATGTAAAGCAAAGGATAACCAGACTATAACCCACAGCTCCAGAGAAGCTAGCTAAGAAGGAAGACCCTAAGAAGAATGCATGGATCACTTTGGGAAGGGGAAATAGGTGAGATCTCCATGAGTAAACTGGGGGTGACAGGAGAAAAAGAGGGGAGAGGATGGGGAATGAGAAATTAAGGGAACAAGATGGTCAAGCTGGGGGAGAGATGGAGTGGGAGAGCAATGAGAGAGATTTCTTGATAGAAGGAGACATCATTGGGATAGAGAGAAACCTGGTGCTAGAGTAGTTCCCAGGAATCCACAAGAATGACCCCAGCTTAGACTACTGGCAATATAGAGAGGGTACCTGTGTAGCTAGAGTTTTCCTGCCTGGCCCACAGTCAGGACAAATCTCTCTCACCTGCCAGTCCCACAGCCTCTCAGACCCGACCAAGTAAACACACACAGAGACTTATATTGCTTTCAAACTGTATGGCCGTGGCAGGCTTCTTGCTAACTGTTCTTATAGCTTAAATTAATCCATTTCCATTAATCTATACCTTGCCACATGGTTCGTGGCTTACCGGCATCTTCACATGCTGTTTCTCATCGTGGTGGCTGGCAGTGTCTCTCTGACTCAGCCTTCCACTTCCCAGCTTTATTCTCCTCCTTGCCCCACCTATACTTCCTGCCTAGCCAACGGCCAATCAGTGTTTTATTGATTAATTAGCAACACATTTGCCATACATCCCACAGCATACCTGACCTGGCCTACCCTGGTTACCAGATTGGTGAATACCTGGACTGTCATCATAGAGCCTTCATCCAGTGATGGAAGCAGATGCAGAGAGCCACAGTCAAGCACCAGGCTAAACTCCAGGAGTCCAGTTGAAGAGAAGGAAGAGGGATTATATGAACAGGGGGGGTGGCAGGTGTCAAGATCATAATTGCAAAATCTACAGAGCCTACTGAACCAAGCTCGTAGGAACTCACAAACTCTAGACCAACAGCTGTGGAACCTGCATGGGACCAGTTAGGCCCTCTGCACGAGGGAGACAGTTGTGTAGTTTGGTCTGTTTGAGGGGCCCTGGCACTGGGAACAGGATCCATCCCTGGTGTATGAGCTTTTTGGAGCTCATTACCTATGGTAGGACACCTTGCACAGCCTTGATTCAGGGGAAAGGGGCTTGATCCTGCCTCAACTGAATGTACCAGGCTTTGCTGACTCGACACAGGAGGCCTTACCTTTTTGGAGGAGAGGATAGGGGGTGGGTTGGGTGAGGGAAAGACGTAGGGGAGTGGGAGGAAGGATGAGAAGGGAACCTGTGGTTGGTCTGTAAAATGAATTTTTAAAATTTCTTAAGTAAAAAAGAAACTTTTTTAAAAAACACACAAACTGGGCAGTGATGGCACGCGTCTTTAATCCCAGTGCTCGGGAGGCAGAGCCAGGTGGATCTCTATGAGTTTGAGGCCAACCTGGTCTACAGAGCAAGATCCAGGACAGGCACCAAAAATACAGAGAAAACCTGTCTCGGAAAAAAACAAACAATCAAACAAATAAATAGATAAATAGATAAATATTTTTAAAACCCACAAAAAAAAAGAAAAAATAATAATGATCTAGAGGACCAAAGAGAATTTGAGTTCCAGAAGAAAGCAAGAAGTAGCCTGGAACTGAGAAAGGCCAAAGGGCCCTCCATGCAGTGATCAGGCAGACCATTTTTTCTCCTGAACAGTTCATACCCCACTACACAACCCACAGGCAAACATCTTCACAGATCTATGCAGTGATCCTGCAAATAGGGTCTCATCACATCTGTAGAGCCCTTGGAATAAAAACAAACCTTGATGGAAGCAGAGAGCAAGGAACTAAAGTGGTTCTTCTTCACACACACACATACACACACACACACACACACACACACACACACACACACACACACTTTCCCAGGATCAAAACACAAATGAACATGCCAAGACATGTATCTCACTTGAAAAAAAAGATTCCTTTCCCCATTTGAGGACAAAAATAAATTGGATTGTTACAGCATCGATCATTTGTGACAAATTATGGAGACAATAGACAATGAGGTTTTCAGTTGTTGGGAACCTTGCTAGCTGATGTGAGGACACTAATGCTATATTCTGAAAAGTTTATGGCTCAGACTTGTATGTTGTAGCCTGATGTCCAATGTCATGATTATAAGATTGGATCCACTAGGTAATGGCCAGGCTATTAACACCATTGTTTGTCTATTTTACTCAAGGAGGACATAAGGGGCAAACTTTGAGTCAGAGAGTTACCCCTCTCCATATGCCAAATCTAATGGCTTTCTAACCCTGAACTTCATGATCACCAAATCTAGGAACCAATTTCTGTTGTTTATAAGCCAAACTGTTTATGATACATACTTAAATACATAGTGATATACATACTCATCTGTATAGTTATTATATATTTACATATAGTGTCAATATGTAGAATGAGTTACCTTTGCATTTCTGAGTTCATTAGATCCTCCACCTCAGTCTTGCTAGTAGTGGGGCCACACATCTGTCACAACACTCACCTTGCAGCTTATTATGATTTTCTCATGGCATCTTGAATATACTAAGACACCAGTGCTGTTACTAATCAGGTTATAATCAACTCATAGATAATGCATTGGGACTTGCTGAGAGATGCATATGGGGTTTTAATACCCACCCACATGTGTCATGTTCAAAACTGTCCAGAGCTTCTGATTCATTTGAAGAAATGTAGGATTTGGGAAAGAGGAGAAAGAGGGCTGGGAGAAGATGAGGTAAAAAAGAGAGGAAGAGATGCAGGTCCACTGGGATACAAAGCAATGTTAGCATCCACTGGGGCTCACACAAACACACTGTCATGGGGAATTTATTGAATATGTGAAACAAGACAGGACCCACAAACAGGGTACCAGTGATACACTTAAGTGTAAGCTGAACAGATACATGAAGAGTGGATGCATAGACACATGAAAGATGGAGTCACCCCTCTCTTTTGAGTGTGGGGGCACCTTAGGTTGACTCCAATTCTACTCAGGACACTCCACTATGGTGCATAACATGCTACAGCTCTGTGTGCTTTTTCTCAACATCCTTCAGCTGCTGGATCTTCTGGGGCAGAGTCTTGGTCCAGAACTGCATCCTGTTGGCCTTCAGAGCATAGCCCACAGTAGTCTGGATGTCCAGCTGCAGGTACTGCTCATCCTGGGTAAACACAGGCCAGTGGGGCAGGTCCATGCTGTTGGAGTTCCTGTGGACACACCCCCATATTAGGGTGCAGTGAGGATCACTATGAGTTATGCTGTGGCCAGACTTGATCCCCTACTTTGGGTCAATATGGTGCATGAAGCAGGCCAGAATTCAAGGACAAAGAAGGATGGTCTCAGGATAGAGACAAAAGAGAAGCTCCCACTCCATAAGGGGCAAGATCATCTGGGGTGTTTTTTACTTTCTCTCTATAGCAGGCTCATGGACACAAAACTAGAGCAGTTTGGCCATACATGCCAAGTCACAGGGAGATGATTATTGACTGACACTCATATGAGACCACTGTGTGAGAGAAACCTGCCCCTGAGGAATAACCTATCATGTGATAAAGCATCTATATATGCTCCTGAGGCTACCACAAACAGGAGGAGGCCCTGAGAGTTTCAGGGGGTGTGTCTTCTCACCCATGTCTTGCAAAGTTGGCCCAGTATTTCATTATCCTCCTGCTCAGCAGCTCCTCATCTTCAGTAAAGTCAACTGTAGCCATGAGGAAAAGAAATGTTCAGGTCCCAGTCGCCCTATACACCTGCCACATCCACAATCCCAACTACAGCCTAACTGCAGTGTGCATGTTCCCCATCTGCTGGGATTCAGGATCTTCCATTTTCCACACTTCCTTTACTTGTCCCAGCCTCTAACTGAACCCACCACCTCCACCCCAGCTTATTCTTAGTACAGATGCCATTTCTTTGCTCTGGCATAGTCACTTAAGAAAACATCATGGCTTTAAGTGTCTCCCTCAGATATCAGATTTGACACCACCATCAGGGCAGGGATGGGAAAGAAAGTACAATCTGGACTGGAAAAGATTCAGATTACAGTCCTAGTTTACCATTTTGGGCTATAAGATGGCTCAGAAAGGCTCTCCAAGAACCTCAGTTTCCTCACTTGGACAGTGAGCTCAGTCATCCCTCAGTTCTCATCTCGGTCACTATCCTACTTGTGGAGAAAAGGGAAGACTCACATTCGCTGCCCCAGAAGGAGCATCCAAAGACAAAGAAAATCTCATCACCATGGTCAGCCTTCACATCAGGTGGTCTGACATCTTTGAAGAAGTTGGATGGGTGCTGAAACTCATAGAAGTAGACAGGGGCAAGGGGACCTGGAAGTGTAGACACATGGTGACATAGTAGCCTCTTACCTGGACCTGTCCAGCCTCATCTTTTGTGTGAGATACCTTGACCTAAAGTTGTTACAATGGCTGGGAGTTTAGGGGAGTGTAGACTCCAAGGCTGAAGCATGAGCTTTGGAAAGGCCTTGGTTAAATCATAACCTTGAGTCTTTTGAGGAAGTTCTAGCACATCATTACCTCAATTTCCTCATCTGTGCCTGAAGGTATTATGCTCTTACACTAGACATGAGGATTTACTGAGGTAATAGTCCTCAGAATCCTGGAACCAGAGAATAAATAAAGACACCAGAGGGCTGTCCTTGGACCCACAGCTCTGAGACATCTCCTTGGAATCAGGCCTCTTTTTCTTTGTGACACTACTGGAGATTAGACATGTAGCATTATGCATATGAAGCAAGTGTTCTTTCACTAGCTAGAGTCCCAACCCAGAGGCATATTTATAGATGTATTTACTCTGAGCATGGGCTACTTGCAAGGCAGGGACCACAAACATGAAGTCTTCCATCATCTCCTTGAACTGTGTTTGGAGAATCTCAGGGTCTTCAGTGTCTCCCAAATACTCCTCTACCAGAATGTCAACAAAACCAGGAGGCATCATCTAGTTCAGAGAGATTCAGAGAAGATGTGTTAGTAAAACTTCAGCACCAGGCATCAGTATCCTCAGGTGAAGAGAGAGGGGTCTGAGGTGGAGACCGTAATGGAGCAAAGGACATACTTGCAAGTGACATAAGGGGAAAGGGGCTGGATAAAGAAATCCACCCTGACCCTGGAGCCCAGAATTAGGGAAGGATGGCTCAGATAAAGCCAGTGAGAGAAACACAGTTTAGCTCAGATCAGAGCCATCTCTGTCCCTATCCAACTGACTTGTGAAACCAACCAATCACAGAGCAGGATAGTAGAACCCTGGGTCTGGAGTTGACTCCACCCCCTAGACTTCCTGTAAAAATTGCCCTGCCTAGTCTGTTAGAAAAGAAGGCTGTTCTCTCCACCCTGGTAGAGGCAGCTACTCTCCTGGACTCCTCCCTCCCAAATAAACCTCTTCCTCAAAAGAGTTTTTTGGGTGTGAAAATCTTCATTCACTGGCATAGAGAAGATCTTTGCTAAGACGTCCCCCAGGAATGTGGTAAAAACGAGAGAGAGAACTGAAAGAGCAGGGCAAGGAGGAGCTGAACAGAGACCTTTGCTAAGACATCCCTCGGTGGACAGAGAGATTGCTACATTTCTGCAGGGGTTTCCCCTTTCCCAGAGTGAAGCAAAAGAAGCACCATCTCAGGCGAGAGAAGCAGAGCTCTGCTAAGAAGTCCCCTTAAGTGGGAGCTGAGCAAAGCTCAGCTGTAGAAGCTCTCCAGGAGAGGAGTGGGGTTCCTATATCCTGTGGGGAGACCACCCTCATCCCACCAGGTATACCCTGACTTCCCCAAAGAGTCAGGATGCCCTTCCCTGCTGAAGCAGTTTCAGACTTGATTCTCCCAAAAAGTAAGAATAATCGCCCTCCAGGGCTGAACTGTCTCCTCGCAGTTTCAGCCATCAATTTACTAACATTTTGGTGCCGAAACCCAGGACCTAAACCCAGAGAGTTGTAAAACATGAAATTTATTAACATTTGGGTGCTGAAATCCAGGAAACCAAACCCAGAGTTTTTGCAATTTACTAACAATAAGCATACTCTATTCTTTGCTCAGGTGGCTCTTGGCAATGGCAGATAAGTAGAAGCTCCCTGGTCACTGGCCCACAATATTAAGAGTCTTACCAGTTGTGTTGGTGTGCTCTGTAGAACAGCCTGAATGGTCTCTCTGTCCATTTTTTCCCAAGTATCAGTGTTGCACAGGTACTGAGAGGTGGATGGAAAAGTTCAAGTTGATTTTCCAATAGGTTGTAGTTGGGACTGTGGATCTCTGAGCACCCTCTCCCATCCAATCAGGTAATCAAAGAGTTGTATCTGAACTCACCATTGGGATGCCCCAGCCAAACTCATCATTGTTGACACCTATGATGCTGGGGACAGGTTGAAAATCAGCAGACACCAACAACTCTTCAGGGTGCCTAGGAAAGAACACCCCATCCACCACAGCAGGAATGATTGTGAAGACCTGAGGGGCATTCAAGGTGAAGGATCAAGCTCAGGGCCCAGATATTTTCTGATGTCAAATAATCCCATGATACCCATACACATCCATGGTTTAGTTGAACTTGTATCCATTTTGCATTGACAACTACAGGGGCATCAAGCCATGTACATCAGCTATGTTGTCCCTGAGCAGAAAGGACTTTCTATTTCACCCCTATTGGATCCCTTCCAAGACACAAATACCATGTGATCAAACCTTAGTGATATCCAGAATCTCCTCTTCACTCTTGCCTCTCAGACAGCCCACCAGGGATTCTGAGTCCATCTGATTACATCCAGAGAGGTTGGCCACCATCTGTACAGAGCACAAGCAGAAGCCTGTTCATCCTTCCAGGCAGGGAAAGAAGTCTTCCTAATACTTCTAGTTAGTGTGGGTGCCCCACAAATCACAGTGGGTAAAGTGTGTGGATTGCAGCAGGAATGCAATTGTTCCCACGTCCCCTGTGGGAGCTAATGCACCTGCTGCAATGCATCTGGACACAATGGGAGCTACTAGGTACAACTGTTTGGGGCAGAGAAAAAACTCAGCTTTTGTGAAGCAGAGGTGTATGCAGTCTGACCCTTGAAGCTTTCAGCAAGGAAGAAGTAAAAAGAAAGACCTAGGTATCTCTATGATATTTGTTGCATTCACAGAGCAGACAGAACCAGGAGTTCTGAGAGTGAGGGCTGGGATAGGAAGAATAGAGGGAACTATGTAGACCTCCTCAGACTGGGAGACAAGACCAGGCATCCTGGCCACTCCACTCTTCATAATGGCTGCATGGAAGAGTCCTTTGGACATGGGGGACACAACGAGTGAAGACACACTTGTTCCCCCTGCTGACTCGCCAAAAATAGTGACCTGGTCAGGATTGCCTCCAAAGTGGGCAATATTCTGCTGGACCCAGTGTAGGGCAGCCACTTGGTCCAGGAAGCCCCGGTTGCCTCTGGCATGCTCATCTCTAGTGCTGAGAAGTGGCAGGGACAGGAATCACAGGGCTGTCCTGTTTATACTCAGCTCCCAATTCCCTGCCTTACCCTTGGCTCACCTGAAGTAACCCAGGACACCCAGGCGGTACTGGATAGTGACCACCAGTATGTCCTCAATGGCTGCTAGCTTCGATCCATCATACACAGAAGCCATGCCCACAGTGAGTCCACCTCCATGGATCCATACCATCACCTGGTAAATAAATAAGATAAGAGATCATTCCCCTTACCCAACCCAAGTGCCACTTGTCATCTAGAATATCCATTGCTTTGTCTCAGAAGCTGCCCACATAGACAGATCCCAGCTGTCATCATCTGTTAAAGGATCCAAGTTCCACCAGGAAGAAAAGTCTCTCAACCATTATTTTGTCTCATGTACCAAAGGCTGTCACCAATACCCCAGGAGACCCTCAGAAAAGGAAAGACATGTGTCCTTCATGATCACATATGGAAATAAAGCAAGTGCCCTCCAGTGTTACTAGCCAAACAGTGATGAGTCAATTTTTATGACTTAGATGATACAAGCCTCATCTCTGGGAAATCTGATTGGGTGTTTTGGGCACAAGCCCTGAATTCATTAAGTTACAGACTCCGACTTCTCAATGCCTCCAGGATTTCTGTCCCTAAGCCCATAAGTTAACTGCCTACTGTGGGCAAGAAAGTATTCTTGGAAATATTCAGGCAGGGCCTATACTGAAACAAAACCCAGAATGATCTTAGCCCTTCCATATTCCTTCATAAGGAATGTCCTTCCACCCCCAGTTGGCCATGGCCTAATACTCACAGGCAGGTTGGAGTCCTCAGAAGCATGAGCAGGTGAGTAGATGTTGAGGTACAGGCAGTCTTCAGACATAGAAAGAAGAGGTGGGGTGCTTTTGAACAGGATCTCGGTTGCTGAATTCATTATAGTGATATTCTGTAGACAACTGTCAACAATGGTAAATGGTTAACTATTCAAAGGACTGAACAGTAATTAAAGTCAGAAACTGGGTAGATTGTCTCCTAGAAAACTACTTGCTGTAAATATGAGATCATTTTCTAAAGTTCCTCTTGGGGCTGGAGGGATGGCTCAGTGGTCACTAGCCCTGGCTGCTATTCCAGAGGACCTGGGTTAGATCCCTAGCACCCACCCCTATGACTCAAGTCAAAGGGGATCTGAGGACACTGAATGGTCATTGATCACAGACATTCATGCACTAAAACACCCAAATACACAAAATAATAAATAAATAAAATAAAGTCACTCCTCCACAGATAGAAGCCTCAGGCTCTAAGGAAGCTGTGATAGAGCCCAGATCTCTGTATATAGATTTAGATGATCTTAGATCCTACTTATTGGAAGGTCAGGGAACAGAGAGTCCTAGGAGTCTTCATGGCAGATTTGACCATGTGTTTTGACATTTTTACCATTTCTCCCTCTCTCAATTAAGGCCTAAAAAAGGTGAGTTGCCTCTACAGTGCTATTGCATAAATGAGTGTGAATTAGTTTCCATAAGGTAGTAAGACCTCCTTCATCTAAAGTCTCCATTTTCAGGGTTCCTCATCTCTCCCACAGGCCTCTCATTGTCAGCACATGCACTTGTTCTTGTCAATCGACATCTGCTCATATGGTTGGCACAGTGACTGTGGAGGGTACAGTCCTTTGGAGACCATTGCTTCACTATTTCGGATTCTTCAGTCTCTGCTATAAAACTCAGGAGTGCTTCTGGTTAAGTGATGGAGTCTGATCTCCTCCCAGAGACATTTCCCCTAGTGCCAGAGACACATGACATAGCCTGACTCTCAAGACAAATGTGCCTGTGCTCCCATCTGCAGTCCTCAAGGCTAGCTCCTTGTGTGGGCCAAGCACTGAACCTTGAGCACAGGTTGTTCCATTCAGAACCTCAGCAGGCCCTTGGGAAAATGTAAGTGGGAATCCCCCTACTCCATGAAGAGGGGGAACTGGATGTGGGATTGAGAAATAAAAACCACTGCAGCTGGGACATCCCTCACAACACTAGCCCACTCCCGGGCCTGAACTCCTCTGGACCCCAGAAGAGCTTACATGGCAGGATGGGAAGTTCCATCCCTCACACCACTCCATGGCTCAGGGGGCTCAGGAGGAGCAAACCGCAGATGTCCTACAGGTGGCTTGGCAAAGGGAATTCCCAGGAAGATGTGGACTCCCATGTTGATATCCTCCAAGTGGACAAGGTTATCCTGCACCTGTCCGGTGTGTGTGATCCTGATAGGCCTGGATGAGTCTTGGCCTGTAAATAAAGAAGTGATAGCTAGGTTAGTCTGCCCAATAGGCCACTTTTGTTCCATCCTTTCGACCCTTTTTACAGCCTCCTCAAAAGACCCTGGACTGAAAACACAGAATTTGCGTATTTCCTCCCTGTTACAGTCTTCACTGTGCTACCACCTGGCCTATTCCATTTACCAGACTCAATTAGGAATGAGGGGACTCAAGGACATCATTCAGCCCTATGAGCTTCCTGTACAGGGCCACATATGTGGCAATGACACAGTCTCCTTTCCATCAACTCTGTGTGAGCCAGTATAGGAACTATTCGGTCACACTGAACATTATCCCATGTAGGCTAGCTACATGCACGATGTTTCAACCTCACAGAAAAGCTCTCTATAAAGTTCATATGAAATCTGGTAATCTGTCCTTCCCACCATAGGCTGTGAGTTATAACCCAAAGCAGGGACAGAGTTTATGAACAAAAGGTAAAATCAAACACAGCCGAAGAAATTTCATTTTCTGTTTTCCTTTGTTTGTTTGTTTTTTGTTTGTTTGCTTGCTTGCTTGTTTGTTCTTTAATTTCTTGACACAAGGTCTTGCTAGTTAGCCCAAACTGGTTCTGCAGTTGAGATGCTCCTGTCTCAATTTCCTGGGTGCTTAATTTGCAGCTGTGTGGCTATACCCTGGTCACACTTCTCTTCTTGAGTAATCCTGGTCACTATATGTCAGACTCTGCCATTTGCTGTCCCTGTGGATGAGACAGGCCTGGGAGGTATAGAGGGGACAGGACATGAATCTTTTTCATTTTATAGTTGTAAGTGATTCTGAACCCAGACTTTTAAACAAACAACATAAAATAACAGCCATGAGTGAATCTGGCAGAACCTGCTGTCTAGAAGGTGCTGGTGACATCCCAGAACCCTGGCGACAACAGAGAAGAGTCTCAGGCTGAGCTGGGTGCAGCCTCCTTAGTGGGGAGGCCTGGATAGAGGTCACCAGAGTTCACACTAGGAGGATTTGTGGTAAGGGGCATCTAGGGCTGCACACACACCCTGAGCACAGTGCTCTCTGACTTAGCTCTGATAAGGACCTGAAAATTGTTGACTCTCCCAAAGCACATGCTAGTTGCCCCAGAAACCAAGCCCGGGTAAAGAACATGGAGAAGGAAACCCAGACTATCTAGGTACAACAATAGGTTGTAGGACTGGGACTGTCTGCATACCTTAGTGGCAGCCAGTACCTTGTGCAGGGCCTTTATGGAGTGCCATGGCACTTCTCTATTCTGAGAGTGGCACATGAGGACTCCTCAGCAGCATGAAGTTATGCTGTTATTATCCAAGTCAGTAGCAGCTACAGTTTCAGACACACAGAGAGGAAATGTCCCCTCTGTTCCTCTGTCCCCTGTAGATTCAACACAACTGACAGCCCATCATACTAGTATTGGAGTTCCTCTGGCCTCCCAGATTGTTTGGTAGAGGGGCAAGACTCTGGGCTTTTGTAGGGAATTAGGAGACTCACATTTCCCACACTGCCATCTCCTCCGGCTCCTTCCTCCCTGGTACTTTTACCCCTGCAATCTCAGCCAATAACTCTCATCAAGTTTTGGCAGCTTGGACATGGGTCCCCCATTCCTCCCTAGGTAGTCTCACTGTGCACAGCAAAGAGAAGCAGAAGGCCACAGGTCAGAAAATTCAGCCATCTAGAAAGTCTACCTGAAGGCCTGCTTAGCTCCCAGTCCTGAGTCTGTGCTGCTGTGTGTGATCGACCTCATGTAAATGTCACAAACATATGAATTTGCCAGGGCAGGAACTTTGAACCAAAGGAGAGGGGTCAGAGTAGGGGCAGAGGGTGGGGCAGTCCAGGCCAAGGTCCTTGAACTCTACTGGCTGGGCTGCATGGTGGGAACCAATGAGCAGCAAGTGAGGCAAAGCTGCCTCCCATTCCTGCTCTTCCTTTAGTCCCCTTGGGAGGCACAGCAGGGACTCTGAAGCCCTCTCTCCAAATCTGGTGTCACCATATCAGGCTTATTAAGCAGGAACAGGACTATTAAAGTATTGGTGTAAAGGGATTGAAGCAGAAAGCTATAACTGGAGAAGCTGCAGGGCTTTTCTGAGTAGATGCATTCTCAGGATGTCACAGATGGAGAATGGAATGGAACTGAGGAAATGTGACCTGGGTAAAGGGGAACTGCCTGCACATGCCCACCACCCTGAAAACACCTCCCTGCTTTCAGGACTTACAGTTCCTGAGTCCAGGTTCAGGGTCCCTCAACACATTGATCTTCATCTTTCTCCATGTGCCTCTCCCAGTTATGCCTTGACAGTTCATGAATCACACTGCAACTCTGCCACCATACCATAGTCACCTGGCCTCTTTGCTGTAGCTACTCTGGTGGCCAGCTTCTCTCAAGTTCACAGTTGCTAACCCACATGCACTGGAGCCTGCTGGCTCTAATACTGAGGACAGTCTGGGCTCTTGGGGCCTGAATTAAAGTTCAAATGCAGGCCATTGAGCAGGAGTTTCAGAAACATGGTGAGCCTTGGCAGACTACATCTGAGAGGACACAATCAGGAGGTCCCATCTAGCCCATCTTGATTCCCCAAATGTAGTATCATGAGGTTCAATCTCAGAAAGACTTTAGAGCCACCTAAGAATGGGCCTTGGTTCCGTTTTTCAGTCTACAGAACCCACAGAACCACACAGAAAGACAGTCTACGGCAGTTTTCTGGTCATTTCCCTGGCATGGTACAACCACGGCTTGTCCTATCACCCTGCTCTCAATAATCTGTCTCCTCCTCAGCACACTCTGTGGTCACAGCTCCTGCCTAGGCAATGCTCTCTCTGCCCTCAATTCCCTGTTTGAAGGAAGAGCTGGAGTATGGAGGCTGAAGGCCCTCAGCTCCTCCAAGCTCCCTGTCCTAGGACCAGTTTCTTCAGTTAACTGGGCAGCATGGTAATCTTGGGCTTCTGCACCAAGCTGGGGGAGGGTCTCCGTTCACTCTGCTACTTACTGCACTGTCTTCAGAGGCTCCACATTGATGATGGAAAGACCATAGGAAATGTGGACTGGAGAGTCTCATCAGTCATGTTCTGTATATGAGGAAATTGTCAGTGTGTGTGTGTGTGTGTGTGTGTGTGTGTGTGTGTGTGTGTGTGTGTGTGTATTGGGAAGGGAGTAAAGCTCAGGGAAGTGTCTGAAATGAGACACCACCACAACCCAGTCGTTATAACCAGATTATGACCCATAGGCAAAAGTGTTGGCAAAGTCATAGAGCATCTGATACAGCTACACATGGCTAGAGGGGAAGGAAAATGATTACATGGTGATCAGGGAAGGCAACTTCACATCTTCTCTGAAAGTTCAACACCTTTGTTCTATGACTCAACAATTCTACTTCCAAGACTTTAGCCTGAGGAAACAAGTGAATGGCATCACATCAAGTCATGGGTTTTGTTTGTTTGCTTGTATTTTGTTTGATTTTGAGACAGGGGATCTCTACATAGCCCTGTATGTCTGAGAACTCATAATTATAGACCAGGCTGGCCCAAACTCACTGATTCACCTGCCTTTGCCTCCTGAGTGCTGGGATTAAAGGCATGTACCAACATGCCCAGTCAAAGTCTTGTTTGAACATGACAGCTTGATTAAAATAGCCCAAACCTGATGTCACTCAGATGTGCACCAACAAGTGGTGTGTTCACTCACCATCAAAAGAAAATGCAATTCAAATCTTAAAAACATTATTCTTAGTGACAGAACCGCTCACACATGATTCTTACCTGTGATAGGTAGACAAGACTCTGATGTTTCTGAATTATATTCTATTTCCAAACTTCAACTCCAGAAAGCAGTCAGTTGGTTGCCAGGGAACAAGGCTCAGGTCAATGGTTAATGAAAAGAAACATAGAAAAATATTTGTTGTTTAGTCAGAAAATAAATATGTATACCTGAAGTGGGTGTGGTTACATGCCTCATATTCTATTCCAATATACTAAGCTATGGAATAAATGAATGAATTTGAGTGCATACTTATCACTTGACAATAAAGTTCTACGAAATTAAGACTATTACCCAAATCTAAAAAGTTCCCTGCTGACCAGTGGTAGTGGCACATGTCTTTGATCCCAGGACACGGGAGGCAGAAGCAGGCGGATCTGTGTGAGTTCCAGGCCAGCCTGGTCTACAGAGCAACTTCCAGGACAAAACAACACAGAGGAACCTTGTCTCCACTCTCGAAAAGACAGGAGGAGGAGGAGGAGGAGATGGAAACGAGGTTAAGGAGCAGAAGGAGAGAAAGAGAAAGAAGAAGCAGAAGAAGAAGCAGAAGGAGAAGGAGAAGGAGAAGGAGAAGTCCCCTGCTAACACTCTTGGTGAAGTGCCCTGTTCGTCTGCTGAAATGTCCTTGCAATCAGCAGTAAGTTCAGGCTCCAGCAGAACTATCAGGCAGCTGTCTTCCTGTGCTCAGAGGTCATCTAGCACCTTATGGAACTTTATCTTTGTCTGCCCTCTAGTGTCCAAGGAGAGCAATGCAAGAGGAGTCCCTTCATGATTTCCTGTGATTGGTCTTCAACGCAGTGGATGAAAAAGAGGGACTTGGAGAACCTGGGAAAACTAGAACCCCAGAAAGGCAGTTTCTCAGAGGCAAGAGGCTATGGCCATCTCAGGTCTATAGGAAGAAGGATCTAGCTGTGTGGTGATAGAGATAAAATGTTTTAGGAAAACACTTGCAGACAACATGATTTGGCACTTTTATATAAAGACAAAATAGAAGTGGGAAGTTTTGTTTTGTTTAGAGGATAAATAAAAAACTTAGAGTGAAAATAAGGTAAGAATGGAAATTAAGGAAGGGAAGACCACGGAGAATAGAGTGTCACAGGAACCAGAAGTGTGCAGAGAATTGTAAAAGGCAGAAGGACCCTCAATAAATGAATAGATCTCAGGGAGACAGGGGAGAGCAATCTCTTCTGATGGACATGTCTGGGCCTCCTGACACCCCCATCCTCATTCCAGACACCCACAGTCAAACATCTTCACAGTATGGATGGCATCTCTGTCCAGGTAACTTACTGAAGCACCACTGATGCTTAACACTTTTTATAGCAACAGACGACCTTGTTAAAATGGCCCTGTTTGGAGATTCTCTTTATTAATGCTTTTTCTTCAAGGGAGAATCCTCCTGAGAAAGTTGTGCCATGCTGCAAGATGAAGTGAGCTGTCTGCTAGTGAGAAAGCCCGGCTCCAGAAAGGGTGGAAGTTTGTGACCATGTTGTGAAAAATCAGCATAAGTGCTCACTCCTGTACATCCTGGACATTCAATAAGACCCTGCCAACTTGATGGTCCCTGAGAAACCAAGCCTGGGTGGGACAGAGAGGATGGGACCCAACTCTGCCCTCTAGTGGTTGTGAGTGATTCTGTCCACAGGAGTCAGAGCCAAAGATTTTTCTAATCAGGAAACAGATGGGGTCAGGCTAAAGTTTCTGCCTGCCGAGGCACTGGTGGCCTCCATAGCCTGGCTGACAGCAGGCAAAGGAGAAAGTCTGGTCGGGAGGAGCTGAGGGATAAAGCAAGTGCTGTCTCCTCAGAGCAGAGCAGATTCAAGTGGCCTGGCAGGGGTCACCAGGGTCCACATTAGGATGTCCTGGGGTAAGAGACATTAAAGGCTGCAGACACACCTTGGACAAAGTGCCATTCTGGCTCAGATACTAATAGGGCCTACAGAGTGCCTGACACATCCCCTTTGTCCTGGAAGCAAAATCACTCTTTTGCCCCACGTTCCGGTCGAGCACATGGAGAACAGAACACTGGGGCCTCCTAGTGCAATGTGGGATGTGAGGGCTGGGAGTTTCTGCATCTCCCTGGACAAGGAATCTTGCGTGAACCTTTTTCATCAGTCAGTGCTGGAGAGCACACTCAGTACCAAATGCCAGAGGTATGCTATTATTACCATCATTATCCTATAGTGTTTACAGCTCCAACCACTTCCACAGCCATTCACAGAGAATGAATATGTCCCAAACCTCACCCACCCACCTCTACCCAGAGGTTTCTAACCTCCAAGAACAGCACTCCTCAGAGCTCCTATGCCTGACTAGATTCTGTACTGGGTGTCCTCAGAAATATCTGCCCCTCCTAATGCTGCAAGAGACCCTGTATCTCTAAATGTTGTTGACAGTTCATTGGGTGGGTGCACTATTCCTCCGCTAGCTCCTCTCCATGGTGCATCCTCACCTTCAGTCTCAGCCTCTACTCTACACAATTGTGTAATTCCCACTCAAGTCTCTGTCCCCTGCAAGGGTCTCCTCCTGTACTGGGAAGAGGAGAATCAAGGGCCCACAAACCACAGCGTTTAAACAGCCAGAGTCTGTCTGGCCACATTATCTTCAGTAGCTTGGTTTGTGTCTGCACTGCCGTTAGACATGCCGTGTCTCACAGACAGGGAACAGCATATCTCTCACCATGCACAAAACTCAAGTCCAAGTGGATCAAACACCTCAACATAAATCCAGTTACACTGACCCTGATAGAAGAGAGAGTGGGAAGTAGCCTTGAACACAATGGCACAGGAGACTACTTCCTAAATATAACAGCAGTAGCACAGACACTGTGAGCAATAATTAATAAATGGGACATCCTGAAACTGAGAAGCTTACGTAAGGTAAAGGACACAGTCGATAAAACAAAACATCAGCCTACAGAATGGGAAAAGATAATCACCAACCACACATCTGACAAAACACTAGAAATCAAAATATCAAATAATGCAATTTAAAAAAAAAAAAGAGGTACAGAGCTAAATAGAGAATTCTCAACAGAAGAATCTCAAATGGCAGCCAGACTTTTAAAGAAGTGCTTAACATACTTAGTCATCAGAGAATTCAAATCAAAACAATCTGAGATACCCTCTTACACCTGTCAGAATGGCTAAGATCAAAAACACTGATGACAGCTTATGATGTAGAGGATGTGGACAAGAGGAACACTTCTCCACTGTTGGTGGGAGTGCAAACTTGTACAGCCACTTTGGAAATTAGTATGGCAACTTTTCAGAAAATTGGAAATCAATCTACCTCAAGACCCCGTGATACCACTCTTGGGCATATACCCAAGGAATGCTCAATCATACCACAAGGGCACATGCTCAACTATGTTCATAGCAGCATTATTTATAATAGCCAGAAATTGGAAACAACCTAGATGCCCCTCAACTGAAGAGTGGATAAAGAAAATATGGTACATTTACACAATGGAGTGCTACTCAGAAGTAAAAAATAATGACTTCTGTGGAGGCCCACAAAGGTTTCCTAGTGAGATCTGAGCTTGTTTTACTCAGCAGGGCTGAATTAGAGGATTGCTTGACTACATGCATGGTTACCAGGTGTTTGGAAGGGTCTGCACTTGGCTGTGCTAGGGGGAGGTCTTTTGCTTCACCCCTTGGCATTCCTACAAAAGGCCCTTTAGAAGAGACAGAAGGGACTAGTGGTAATTGATCCCGGCAATTCCTAAGCTATCCTGTGTTTCTATCTGTTTCTCTCCCCTCTATCCTTCTATCTAATATCTCTTATCCCTCACTCCTCAAGAGTGCCCTGGAGGAAAAGTGGGAGTGGTCCTCCCACAGAGAAATGGTAGACCTCCCACAGACATCATGAAATTTGCAGGAAAATGGATGGAACAAGAAAAGGGCATCCTGAGTGAGGTAACCCAGACTCAGAAACACAAACATTGTATGTACCCACTCATAAGTGGATAGTAGATGTAAAGCAAAGGGTACCCAGACTACAACCCACAGCTCCAGAGAAGCTAGGTAACAAGAGGACCCTAAGAAAGATGTATGAATCACTTTGGGAAGGGGAAATAGATGAAATCTCCGTGAGTAAAATGGGGGTGATGGGGAGCAATATAGGGGATGGGATGGGGGATGAGAAATTGAGGGAACAAGATGGTCGAGCTGTGAGAAGGTTGGAGTGGGAGAGCAATGAAGGAAATTTCTGGATAGAGGGAGACATCATGAGGATAGGAAGAAACCTGGTGCTAGGAAAGTTCCCAGGAATCCTCAAGGATGACCCCAGCTTAGACTGCTAGCAATAGTGGAGAGGGTGCCTGAGCTGGCCTACCCCAGTAATCAGATTGCTGAATACCTGGACTGTCATGGCTCCTTCATCCAGTAACTTGGAAGCAGATGCAGAGAGCCACAGCCAAGCAGTAGGCTGAACTCCCGGAGTCCAGTCGAAGAGAGGGAAGAGGGATTATATGAATAAGGGGGTAGGGGGGTTAAGATCATGATGGCCAAATCTACAGAGCCTACTGAACCAAGCTCATAGGAACTCACCAACTTTAGACCAACAACTGTGGAACCTGCATGGGACCAGACTAGCCCTCTGCATAAATAAGGTAGACAGTTGTGTAGTTTCTTCTGTTTGAGGGGCCCCTGGCACTGGGATCAGGATCCATCCCTGGTGTATGAGCTGGCTTTTTGAAGCCCATTACCTATGGTGGGATACCTTGCATAGCTTTGATGCAGGGGGAGGAGCTTGGTCCTGCCTCTACTGAATGTACCAGGCTTTGCTGACTCCCCATGGGAGGCCTTACACTTTTGGAAGAGGACAAAGGTTGTGGGTCGATGGAGGGAAGGCTGAAGAGGAGTGGGAAGAGGGATGAGAGAGGGACAATTCTGTAAATTGAATTTTTAAAATTTCTTAAATAAAAAAGAAAGAAACTTTTTTAAAAATCACCCAAGCTGGTCGGTGGTGGCGCAGGCCTTTAATTCCAGCACTTGG
Source organism: Peromyscus eremicus (assembly GCF_949786415.1). Lineage (NCBI taxonomy): Eukaryota > Metazoa > Chordata > Mammalia > Rodentia > Cricetidae > Peromyscus > Peromyscus eremicus. The sequence continues at coordinate 104,287,227 of NC_081420.1, forward strand.
GAGGCACAGCCAGGCAGTGAGTTTGAGGCCAGCATGGTCTACAGAGCAAGATCCAGGACAGGCACCAAAACTATACAGAGAAACCCTGTCTCGGGGGGGGGGGGGGGGGGGGGGGAGTAAAATAAAATAAAACAAAATAAAAATAAAAAACACAAAAAAAGAAAAGAAAATTAATGAGCTAGAGGACCAAAGAGAATTTGAGTTCCATAAGGAAGCAACAAATAGCTAGGAACAGAGAAAGGCTGAAGAGCCCTCCATGCAGTAATCAGGCAGACCATTTCTTCTGCTGAACAGATCACACCCCGTCTACACAACCCACAGTGAAACATCTTCACAGATCTGTGCTGTGATCATGCAAATAGGGTCTCACCACATCTGTAGAGCCCTTGGAATAAAAACAAACCTTGATGTGGGCAGACAGCAAGGAACTAAAGTGGTTCTTAGTTGTTCTTCTTGCCATACACACACACACACACACACACACACACACACACACACACACACACTGTCCCAGGATCAAAGCACAAATGGACATGCCTAGACATGCTACTAACTTTAAAAATCAAAACAAAACAAAACACTTCCTTTCCCCATTAGAGCACAGAAATAAATAAGTGAATTGTTACACAAACAATCATAGGTGACAATCTATGGAGACAATAGCTAGTCAGGTTTTCAATTGTTGGCAACATTGCTGGCTGATGGGAAGACCTTGGATGCTATATTCTGAAAGTTTTTGTGGCCCATACTTGTAAGTTACAGCCTGATGTCCAATGCCATGATTATAAGATTGGGTCCAATAGGCAGAGGACAGGTTATTAACACCATTGTTTGTCTATTTTATCCAAGGAGGACACATGGGGCAATCTTTGAGTCAGAGAGTTAGCCCTCTCCACATGGCAAATCTAATGGCATCTTAACCCTGAACTTCATGATCACCAACTCTGGAAACAATTTCTGTTGTTTATAAGCCACACTATTTGTGATACATACTTAAATACACAGTGATATATATATACATCTGTATAGTTATTATATATTTACATGCAGTGTCCATATTTAGAACAAGTTACCCTTACATTTCTGCATAGATCCTCTCACTCAGTCTTGCTAGTAGTGGGGCTACACATCTGTCACAACACTCACCTTGCAGCTTATTATGATTTTCTCATGGCATCTTGAATATACTAAGACACCAGTGCTGTTACTAATCAGGTTATAATCAACTCATAGATAATGGATTGGGACTTGCTGAGAGATGCATATGGGGTTTTAATACCCACCCACATGTGTCGTGTTTAAAACTGTCCAGAGCTTCTGATTCATCTGAAGAAATTTAGGATTTGGGAAAGAGGAGAAAGAGGGCTGGGAGAAGATGAGGTAAAGAAGAGAGGAAGAGATGCAGGTCCACAGGGATACAAAGCAATGTTGGCATCCACTGGGGCTCACACAAACACACTGTCATGGGGAATTTATTGAATATGTGAAACAAGACAGGACCCACAAACAGGGTACCAGTGACACACTTAAGTGTAAGCTAAACAGATACATGAAGAGGGGATGAATGGACACATGAAAGATGGAGTCACCCCCCTCTTTTGAGTGTGGGGGCACCTTAGGTTGACTCCACTTCTACTCAGGACACTCCACTATGGTGCATAACATGCTACAGCTCTGTGTGCTTTTTCTCAACATCCTTCAGCTGCTGGATCTTCTGGGACAGAGTCTTGGTCCAGAACTGCATCCTGTTGGCCTTCAGCATAGCCCACAGTAGTCTGGATGTCCAGCTGCAGGTACTGCTCATCCTGGGTAAATACAGGCCAGTGGGGCAGGTCCATGCTGTTGGGGTTCCTGTGGACACACCTCCATGTTAGGGTGCAGTGAGGATTACTATGAGTTATGCTGTGATCTCCTACTTTGGGTCAATATGGTGTATGAAGCAGGCCAGAATTCAAGGACAAGGAAGGATGGTCTCAGGATAGAGGCAAAAAAGAAAGTCCCACTAGTGTCACTCCTTTAGGGGCAAGACCATCTGGGATGATTTTTCCCTTTCTCTATAGCAGGCTTATGTACACAAAACTAGAGCAGTTTGTCAGCCACACCAGGGCACAGGAGATGACCGTTGGCTGACACTCATATGGGACCACTGTGTGAGAGGAACCTCTCCCTGAAGAATAACCTGTCATGTGATAAAGGATCTATACTGCTCCTGAGGCTACCACAAACAGGAGGAGGCCTTAGAGATTCAGGGGGTGTGTCTTCTCACCCATGTCTTGCAAAGTTAGCCCAGTACTTCGTTATCTTCCTGCTCAGCAGACCCTCCTCCTCAGTGAAGTCAATTGTAGCCACGAGGAAGACAGAGGTCCAGGTCCCAGACACCCCATGCAGCTGCCACATCCACGATCCCAGCTACAGCCTAACTCTGGTGCTCATGTTCCCCACCTGCCTAAATCCAGGGTCTTCCATTTTCCTCCCTTCCCTTACTTGCCCCAGCCTCTAACTGAATCCACCACCTTCACCCCAGCTTATTCTTAGTCCAGAGGCCCTTTCTTTGCTCTGGCATAGTCACTTAATAAAACATCATGGCTTTAACCATCCCCCTTGGATGTTAGGCCTGGCACCACTATCAGGACAGGGTTGGGACAGAAACTACAATCTGGACTGGAAAGGATTCAGATTACAATCCTAGTTTACCATTTTTGGGCTACAAGATGGCTGAGAAAGGCTCTCCAAGAACCTCAGTTTCCTCACTTGGACAGTGAGCTCAGTCATCCCTCAGTTCTCATCTCGGTCACTATCATACTCATGGAGAAAAGGGAAGACTCACATTTGCTGCCCCAGAAGAAAAATCCAAGACAAAGAAAATCTCATCACCATGGTCAGCCTTCACATCAGGTGGTCTGACATCTTTGAAGAAGTTGGATGGGTGCTGGAACTCATAAAAGTAGACAGGGGCAAGGGGACCTGGAAGTGTAGACACATGGTGACATAGTAGCCTCTTACCTGGACCTGTCCTGTCTCATCTTTTGTGTGAGATACCTTGACCTAAAGTTGTTACAATGGCTGGGAGTTTAGAGGAGTGTAGACTCCAAGGCTGAAGCATGAGCTTTGGAAAGGCCTTGGTTAAATCATAACCTTGAGTCATTTGTGGAAGTTCTATCACATCATTATGTCACTTTCCTCATCTGTGCCTGGAGGTGTTATACACTTACACTAGACATAAGGATTTACTGAGGTAAGAGTCCTCAGAAGCCTGGGACTAGAGAACAAATGAAGACACCAGAGGGATGTCCTTGGGCCCAAAGTTCTGAGGCATCTCCTTGGAATCAGGCCTCTTTTTCTTTGTGACACTACTGGAGATTAAACATGTAGCATTATGCATATGAAGCAAGTGTTCTATTATTAACTAGAGTCCTAAGCCAGAGTCATATTTATAGATGTATTCACTCTGAGCATGTGCTACTTGCAAAGCAGGAACCACAAACATAAAGTCTTCCATCACCTCCTTGAACTGTGCTTGGAAAATCTCAAGGTCTTCAGTGTCTCCCAAATACTTCCTTTCCAGAATGTCAGCAACACCAAGAGGCATCATCTAGTTCAGAGAGATCCGGAAAAGATGTATTAGTAAAACTTCAGCAAGGAAGAAGGAAAGAGAAAGTCCTAGGTACCCCTATGATATTTGTTGCATTCACAGAGCAGACAGAACCAGGAGTTCTGAGAGTGAGGGCTGGGATAGGAAGAATTGAGGGAACTCACTGTGTAAACCTCCTCAGACTGGGAGACGAGGCCAGGCATCCTGGCCACTCCACTCTGCATAATGGCTCCGTGGAAGAGTCCTTTGGACAATGGGGACAAAAGAAGTGAAGACACACTTGTGCCACCTGCTGACTCGCCAAAAATAGTGACCTGGCCAGGGTGGCCTCCAAAGTGGGCGATATTCTGCAAGACCCAGTGCAGGGCGGCCACTTGGTCCAGGAAGCCCCAGTTGTCTCTGGCATGCTCATCTCCAGTGCTGAGAAGAAGCTGAGACAGGAATCACTGGACTCTCCTGTTTCTGCTCAGTTCCAAAATCCCTGTCCAGCCCTAGGATCACCTGAAGTAACCCAGGACACCCAGGCAGTACCGGATGGTGACCACCAGTATGTCCTCAATGGCTGCTAGCTTCGATCCGTCATACACAGAAGCCATGGCCACAGTGAGTCCACTGCCATGGATACATACAATTACCTGGTAAATAAATAAGATAAGAGATCACTCCTCTTACCCAGACCAAGTGCCACCTGTTGTCTAGACTATTCATCGCTGTCTCTGAAGCTGCTCACATAGACAGATCCCAGGTATCATGATCTGGTGAAAGCTCCAAATTCCATCAGGAAGAAAAGTGTATTGACCCTTATTTGCCTCATGTACCAAAGTCTGTCTCCAATACTCCAGGATACCCTCAGAAATGGAAAAGCATGTGTTCTTCATGGTCACATATGGAAATAAAACGAATGCCCTCCAATCTTACTGGCCAAACAGATGAGTCAATTTTTATGACTTAGATGATACAATCCTCATCTTTGGGAAATCTGATTGTGTTTTCTGGGCACAAGCCCTGAATTCATTAAGTTACAAACTCTGACTTCTCGGTGACTCCAGGGATTTCTGTCCCTAAGCCCATGACTTAACTGCCTACAGTGGGCAAGCAAGCATTCTTGGATATAATATCAGGGTCTATACTGAAGCAAAGGCAAGAATGATCTTAGCCCTACCATATTCCTTCAGAGGAAATGTCCTTCCACCTCTAGTTAGTCATGGCTTGATACTCACAGGCAGGTTGGAGCTCTCAGAAGCATGAGCAGGTAAGTAGATGTTGAGGTACAGGTAGTCTTCAGACATAGAAAGAAGAGATGGGGTGCTTTTGAACAGGATCTCGGTTGCTGAATTCATTATAGTGATATTCTGTAGACAACTGTCAACAATGGTAAATGGTTAACTATTCAAAGGACTGAACAGTAGTTAAAGCCAGAAACTGGGTAGATTGCCTCCTAGAAAACTACCTGCTGGGAAGATGAGATCATTTTCTAAAGTCCCTCTTGGGGCTAGAGTGATGGCTCAGTGGTCACTAGCCCTGGCTCCTCTTCCAGAGCACCTCGCTTAGATCCCCAGCACCCACATGACAGCTGACAATCTGTATAACTCCAGTCAAAGGGAATCTGAGCACAATGAATGCACATGAAACACAGAAATACATGCAAATAAACACCCAAATACACAAAATAATAAGTAAATAAATAAAGTCACTCCTCCACAGAAAAACGACTCAGGCTTTGGGGAAGCTGTGATAGAACCCAGATCTCCATATATAGATTTAGATGATCTTAGATCCTACTTATTGGAAGGTCAGGGAACAGAGAGTCCTAGGAGACTTTGACCATGGGTTGTGACATTTTTACCACTTCTCCCTATCCCCATTAAGGCCTGAAACAAGCGAGTTGCCTCTACATTGCTATTGCATAAATAAAAGTGAATTAGTTTCCCATAAGGTAGTAAGACCTACTTCATCTAATGTCTCCATTTTCAGGGTTCCTCATCTCTCCCACAGGCCTCTCATTGTCAGTACATGCACTTCTTCTTGACAAACGACATCTGGTCCTATGGTTGGCACAGTGACTGTGGAGGGTACAGTCCTTTGGGGACCATTGCTTCACTATTTAGGATTCTTCAGTCTCTGCTATAAAACTCAGGAGTTCTTCTGGTTAAGTGATGGAGTCTGATCTCCTCCCAGAGACATTTCCCCTAGTGTCAGAGACACATGACATAACCTGACTCTCAAGACAAATGTGCCTGTGCTCCCATCTGCAGTACTCAAGGCTAGCTCCTTGTGTGTGCCAAGCACTGAACCTTGAGCCTGGCACTGGCTGTTCCATTCAGAATCTGAGCAGGTCCTTGGGAAAACATAGTGGGAATCCCCCTACTCCATGAAGAGGGGGAACTGGATGTGGGATTGAGAGGTAAAAACCACTGCAGCTGGGACATCCCTCACAACACTAGCCCACTTCCGGGCCTGAACTCCTCTGGACCCCAGAAGAGCTTACATGGCAGGATGGGAAGTTCCATCCCTCACACCACTCCATGGTTCAGGGGGCTCAGGAGGAGCAAACTGCAGAGGTCCTACAGGTGGCTTGGCAAAGGGAATTCCCAGGAAGGTGTGGACTCCCGTGTTGATATCCTCCAAGTGGACAAGTCTACCTTGTACCTGTCCAGTGTGTGTGTTCCTGATGGGGCTGCATGAGTCCTGGCCTGTAAATAAAGAGGCGACAAATGGGTTAGTCTGCCCAATAAGCCACTTTTGCTCCATCGTTTGAACCCTATCCCCAACCTCATCAAAAGACCCTGGATTGAAAACACAGGATATACATATTTCCTGACTTAGTCTTCACTGAGGTACCTCCAGGTCTAGTCCCTTGACCGGACTCATTTAGGCACCATGGGACTCAAGGACATCATTCAGCCCTATGAGCTTCCTGTACAGGGCCACATATGTGGCAATGACACAGTCTCCTTTCCATCAGCTCTATGTGAGCCAGTATAGGGACTATTCGGTCACACTGAAAATTATCCCATGTAGGCTAGCTGCATGCATGATGTTACATCCTCACAGAAAAGCTCTCTATAAAGTTCACACGAAATCTGGTAATCTGTCCTTCCCACCAGAGGCTATAAACCATAACCCAGAACAGGGACAGAGTTTATGACCAACAGATAAAATCAAACACAGCCGAAGAAATTTCATTTTCTGTTTTCCTTTGTTTTTTCTTTTTTTTTTCGTTCTTTATTTTCTTGACACAAGGTCTTGCTAGCCCATTCTGCAGTTGGAGATCCTCCTGCCTCAATTTCCTCTGTGCTTAATTTGCATCTGTGTGGCTACAACCATATCACACATCTCTTCTTGAGTAATGCTGGAAACTATATGTCAGACTCTGCCATTTGCTGTCCCTGTGGACGAGACAGGCCTGGGAGATATAGAGGGGATGGGACATGAATCTTTTTCATTTTATAGTTGTCGGTGATTCTGAATCCAGACATTCAAACAAACAATATAAAGTAACAGCCATGAGTGAATCGGGCAGAACCTGCTGTCTAGAAGGTGCTGGTGATGCCCTGAACCCTGGCAACAACAGAGAAGAGTCTCAGGCTGAGTTGGGTGCAGCCTCCTTAGTGGGGAGGCCTGACTAGAGGTCACCAGTAATCACACTAAGAGGATTTGTAAGGGGTATCAAGGGTTGCACACACACCCTGAGCACAGTACCTTCCTGACTCAGCTCTTATAAGGACCTGAAAATTGTTGACTCTCCCAACGGACGAGCTAGTTTGCCCAGAAACCAAGACCCAGGTAAGGAACATGGAGAAGGGAACCCAGATTTCTAGGTACAACTGTAGGTTGTAGGACTGGGACTGTCTGCATACCTTAGTGACAGCCAGTACCTTATGCAGGGCCTTTATGGAGTGCCATGGCACTTCTCTATTCTAAGACTGACACATGAGGACTCTTCAGCAGCATGAAGTTATGCTGTTATTATCCAAGTCAGTAGCAGCTACAGTTTCAGCAACACACAGAGAAAATGTCCCCTCTGTTCCTCTGTCCCTTGACCTTTAGATCCAAAGCAACTGAGAGCCCATCATACTGGGGTAGCTTCTCATTATTGGAGTTCCTCTGGCCTCTCAGACACCTTTTTTGGTAGAGGGGCAAGACTCTGAGCTTTTATAGGGAATTAGGAGATTCACATTTCCCACACTCCTTCCTCCCTGAAACTTTAACCCCTGCAATCTGTCAATAACTCTTCTCAAGTTTTGGCAGCTTGGACATGGGTCCCCCATTCCTCCCTAGGTAGTCTCACTGTGCACAGCAAAGAGAAGCAGAAGCCCACAGGTTCTCTGTCTGTCTGAAAGGCATGCTTAGCTCCCAGTCCTGAGTCTGTGCTGCTGTGTGTGATCAACCTCGTGTAAATGTCACAAACATATGAATTTGCCAGGGCAGGAACTTTGAACCAAAGGAGAGGGGTCAGAGTAGGGGCAGAGGGTGGGGCAGTCCAGGCCAAGGTCCTTGAACTCTACTGGCTGGGCTGCATGGTGGGAACCAATGAGCAGCAAGTGAGGTAAAGCTGCCTCCCATTCCTGCTCTTCCTTTAGTCCCCTTGGGAGGCACGGCAGGGACTCTGAAGCCCTCTCTCCAAATCTGGAGTCCCCATATCAGGCTTATTAAGCAGGAACAGGACTATTAAACTATTGGTGTAAAGAGGATGAAGCAGAAAGCTATAACTGGAGAAGCTGCAGGGCTTTTCTGAGTAGATGCATTCTCAGGATGTCACAGATGGAGAATGGAATGGAAGCTGAGGAAGTGTGACCTGGGTAAAGAGGAATTGCAATGTGCATGCCCACCACCCTGAAAACACCTCCCTGCTTTCAGGACTTACAGTTTCCTGAGTCCCGTTTCAGTGTCTCTCAAAACTTACATTGATCTTAGGGTCTTCATGTGCCCCTCCCAGTTATGCCTTGACAGTTCATGAATCACACTGCAACTCTGCCACCATACCATAGTCACTTGGCCTCTTTACTGTAGCTACTTTGGTGGCCAGCTTCTCACAAGTTAACAGTTGCTAACCCACATGCACTGGTGTCTGCTGGCTCTAATACTGAGGATAGTCTGGGCTCTTGGGGCCTGAATTAAGACTCAAATACAGGCCATTGATTAGGAGTTTCAGAAACATGGTGAACCTTGGCAGACTGCATCTGAGAGGACAGAATTAGGGGCTCACACCTAGCCCATCCTGATTTCCCAAATGTAGTGTCATGAGGTTCAATCTCAGAAAGACTTTAGAGTCACCTAAGAACGGGCCTTGGTTCTGTTTTCCAGTCCCCAGAGGTCTACAGAACCCACAGAACAACACAGAAAGATTTATTCCATGGCAGTTTTCTGGTCATTTCCCTAGAATTGTGTAATCAGGGCTTGTCCTATCACCCTGCTCTCAATAATCTGTCTCCTCCTCAGCATACTCTGTATTCACAGCTCCTGCCTAGGCAATGCTCTCTCTGCCCTCAATTCCCTGTTTGAAGAAACAGCTGGAGTATGGAATCTGAAGGCCCTCAGCTTCTCCAAGCTCCCTGTCCTAGGACCAGTTTCTTCAGTTAACTGGACAGCATGGTAATATTCCAAACCCTGGGCTTCTGCACCAAGCTGGAGGAGGGTCCCCATGCACTCTGTTACTTACTGCACTGTCTTCAGAGGCTCCACATTGATGATGGAAAGACCATAGGTAATGTGGACTGGAGAGTCTCATCAATCATGTTCTGAATATGAGGAAATTGTCTGTGTGTGTGTGTGTGTGTGTGTGTGTGTGTGTGTGTGTGTGTGTGTGTATTGGGAAGGGAGTAAAGCACAGGGAAGCATCTGAAATGAGACACCACCTCACACCCAGTCATTATAACCAGATTATGACCCATAAGCAAAAGTGTTGGCAAAGCCATTGAGCATCTGATACAGCTTCACATGGCTAGAGGGGAAGGAAAATGATTACATGGTGATTGGAGAAGGTAACTTCACATCTTCTCTGAAAGTTCAACACCTTTGTTCTATGACTCAGCAGTTCTACTTTCAGGACTTTAGCCTGAAGAAACAAGTGAATGGCATCACATCAAGTCATGGGTTTTGTTTGTTTGCTTGTATTTTGGTTAGTTTTGAGTCTCTCTACAGAGCCCAGGCTGTCTGAGAACTCATAATTATAGACCAGGCTGGCCAAACTCATCGATTCACCTGCCTTAGCCTCCTGAGTGCTGGGATTAAAGGCATGTACCAACATGCCCAGTCAAAGTCTTGTTTGAACAAGAGCATGACAGCTTGATTAAAATAGCCCAAACCTGATGTCACTCAGATATGCACCAACAAGTGGTGTGTTCACTCATCATCAAAGGAAAATGCCATTTGAACCTCAAAGACATTATTCTCAGTGTCAGAACCTCCCATACATGATTCTTCTCTGTGATAGGGTAGACAAGACTCTGATGTTTCTGAATTATATTCTATTTCCAAACTTCAACTCCAGAAAGCAGTCAGTTGGTTCCCAGGGAACAGGGCTCTGGTCCATGGTTTATGAACAGGAACATAGAGAAATGTTTGTTGTTTAGTCAGAAAATATATGTTCTTATGCATGAAGTGGGTGTGATTACATGCCTCATATTCTATTCCAATATACTAAGCTATGGAATAAATGAATGAATTTGAGTGCATACTTATCACTTGACAATAAAGCTCTACAAAAATAAGACTATTACCTAAATCTTAAAAATCTCCTGCTCCTGGGTGGTGGTGCACACATCTTTGATCCCAGCACTCAGGAGGCAGAGGCAAGTGGATTTCTGTGAGTTAGAGTCCAGCCTGGTCTACAGAGCAAGTTCCAGGACAGGCCCTAAAACAACACAGAGAAAGCCTGTCTCAAAAAAGAAGGGGAGAAGGAGGAGGAGGAGGAGGAGGAGGAGGGGGTAGCAGGGGGAGGAGGAAGAGGAGGAGGAGGAGGAGCACGAGGAGGAGGAAGAGGAGGAGGAGGAGGAGGAGGAAGTAGTCCCCTGCTAACACTCCTATGAAGTGCCCTGTTCATCTGCTGAAATGTCCTTGCAATCAGCAGTAAGTTCAGGCTCCAGCAGAACTATCAGGTAGCTGTCTTCCTGTGCTCAGAGGTCATCTAGCACCTTATGGAACTTTATCTTTGTCTGCCCTCTAGTGTCCAAGGAGAGTAATGCAAGAGGCGTCCCTTCATGATTTCCTGTGATTGGTCTTCAATGCAGTGGATGAAAAAGAGGGACTTGGAGAACCTGGGAAAACTAGAACCCCAGAAAGGCAGTTTCTCAGAGGCAAGAGGCTATGGCCATCTCAGGTCTATAGGAAGAAGGATTTAGCTGTGCGGTGACAGAGATAAAATGTTTTAGGAAAACTCTTGCAGACAACACGATTTGGCACTTTTATATAAAGACAAAATAGAAGGGAGGAGTTTTGTTTTGTTTTGTTTGCTTAGAGGATAAATAGAAAATTTAGGGGGTATGGGCTGGAGAGATGGCACAGAGGTTAAGAGCACCGACTGCTCTTCCAGAGGTCCAGAGGTCCAGAGGTCCTGAGTTCAATTCCCAGCACCCACATGGTGGCTCACAACCATCTACAATGAGGTCTGGCACCCTCTTCTGCATACATAATAAATAAATAAATCTTTAAAAAAAAATAGGGGTGAAAATAAGGTAAGAATGGAAATTAAGGACGGGAAGACCACGGAGAATAGAATGTCACAGGAACCAGAAGTGTGCAGAGAATTGTAAAAGGCAGAAGGACCCTCAATAAATGAATAGATCTCAGGGAGACAGGGGAGAGCAATCTCTTCTGATGGACATGTCTGGGCCTCCTGACACCCCCATCCTCATTCCAGACACCCACAGTCAAACATCTTCACAGTATGGATGGCATCTCTGTCCAGGTAACTTACTGAAGCACCACTGATGCTTAACACTTTTTATAGCAACAGACGACCTTGTTAAAATGGCCCTGTTTGGAGATTCTCTTTATTAATGCTTTTTCTTCAAGGGAGAATCCTCCTGAGAAAGTTGTGCCATGCTGCAAGATGAAATGAGCTGTCTGCTAGTGAGAAAGCCCGGCTCCAGAAAGGGTGGAAGTTTGTGACCATGTTGTGAAAAATCAGCATAAGTGCTCACTCCTGTACATCCTGGACATTCAATAAGACCCTGCCAACTTGATGGTCCCTGAGAAACCAAGCCTGGGTGGGACAGAGAGGATGGGACCCAACTCTGCCCTCTAGTGGTTGTGAGTGATTCTGTCCACAGGAGTCAGAGCCAAAGATTTTTCTAATCAGGAAACAGATGCGGTCAGGCTAAAGTTTCTGCCTGCCGAGGCACTGGTGGCCTCCATAGCCTGGCTGACAGCAGGCAAATGAGAAAGTCTGGTAGGGAGGAGCTGAGGGATAAAGCAAGTGCTGTCTCCTCAGAGCAGAGCAGATTCAAGTGGCCTGGCAGGGGTCACCAGGGTCCACATTAGGATGCCTTGGGGTGAGAGACATTAAAGGCTGCAGACACACCCTGGACATAGTGCCATCCTGGCTCAGATACTAATAGGGCCTACAGAGTGCCTGACACATCCCCTTTGTCCTGGAAGCAAAATCACTCTTTTGCCCCACGTTCCGGTCGAGCACATGGAGAACAGAACACTGGGGCCTCCTAGTGCAATGTGGGATGTGAGGGCTGGGAGTTTCTGCATCTCCCTGGACAAGGAACCTTGAATGAGCCTTTTTCATCAGTCAGTGCTGGAGAGCACATTCAGAACCAAATGCCAGAGGGACGGTATTATTACCATCATTATCCTTTGGTGTTTAACGGATCCAACCACTTCCACAGCCACTCACAGAGAATGAAAATGTCCCTTGTTCAAGTAATTTAAAAGATTCTATTATATTGGGGACTATGGGGGTCCAGCCCCTCGATAGTCCCCTCCCAGGGTCCGGAAGAATCTACAACCAGCTGATAATTAATCTTTGATGAAAAGAAATGGATCTATGGACACCAAACTCCTTAGTTCATACACTTTATTATTCTGTGATAGTTCTCTCTCTACACAGCTTCTATTCTGCTCTCATGTCTAGCTCCTTTCTTGCCTGATTTCTCTCTATATTTATCTACTGTCCCCTCTAGGTTCTATCTTAATTCCTTCATCTAGTTCTGTCCTTTCTAGGTTCTCATCCATCTAGTTCTTTCCCCTATCAGCTCTTCTCCCATCTTCTTCTCTCTCATCTGGCTCTTCCTCATCTTGTTCTTCCCCATCTGGCTCCTCCTCATCTTCCATCTTATTTCTCTACTACTCTCTTCTAGCCCTTCAGTCTAGTTCTTCCCCATCTCAGTTTGTTCCTCTCAAGTTCTTACCCATCTAGTTCTTCCATTCTCTTTTCTCTTCTCCGTCCTGTGCCCTGGAAGTCCCAGTATATAAAGGGAGGGTCCGAGCTAAATTGTGTAAAGCTATTACTTAACGTCCACCTCTCCTAGGCGGTGTCTCCTTGAGGAATTTACCTTAAGTCAGGAGACTTGTATGTGGGCTGCTGTCACTGTTAGTCCTTGAAAGTTAAGGCCCACCTGGGCGGTGTCTCCTTGTGGAATTTAAGTCAGGAGACTTGCACGTGGGCTGTTATCATTGTTAGTCCTCAGAAGTTGGGCGCCCACCTGGGCGGTGTTTCCTGTAGTCCTTGAAAGTGGCTAAGGGAGATATCTGATTCCAGAGAAAGCCTTTCCCAAGGCTATTCTCCAAATACCTGGAATGTGTATGTCCAGAGAGTGATCAGACCACACTGTTAGCCCTTCTTAGGGAAAGGTCAATTGGGAAAACTATGAAGGCACACATGATTTTCATAACAATACAGCTGATATATAACAAGCCAAGTAACACCAAAAACTCCTTGGGATTTGGCTTCCTCTGGAGGAATTCCCTGATCCCTCCATGTAGTGACTTTGCCATAACCAGCTGAGTTCTTATGATATATTCCTGTGGCCTGCAGCACCATTATGCATTAGAGGCTGGCATTCTCCATTCACAAGCACCTAAGAGGATCTTTGGGTGGGGAGGTTGTTTTTCCAGTTTATGGATGTTAAAGCTGAAGCCCATGAAAGTTAGGTAACTTGTCCAAACCAATAAACTAAAGGGAGGGTCTCTGTGCTGGGGGCGGTCGTGTGATTTTTACAGTCTCCCTTGTCCATGCAGGTTAGCGACCCCGAGAGCACAGTGGCAGTGGCTTTCACACCCACCATTCCACACTGCAGCATGGCCACGCTTATTGGCCTTTCCATCAAAGTCAAGCTTCTTCGATCCCTTCCCCAGCGTTTCAAGGTCAGTTGGAGTCCAGCCTAAGGGTGAAACAGCTACTGAGGAGAGGGGACAGCAGAGTGGAGACTGGAAGGATCCCAACTTGCAGAGATGAACTGCGAGGAAACGCCAAGCTGATGTGACAAGAATACAGGAAATTCTCCAGAAAATAGTGAAGAGTGTGGCAGAAAGGGCAGCTGTATAGGGGCAACAGCAGCTGACAAGGTCCTTGGATAGAAGTGGATTGACTGCAGGTGGGCTTGGGGTAGGACAGAAGGGCCAGAATCAAGAGGAGTGATTGGAAAGAAGGATGGTGTGGAGGTCATGTCTGGAGGGAAGGGACAGAAGAAGAAGAAGAAGAAGAAGAAGAAGAAGAAGAAGAAGAAGAAGAAGAAGAAGAAGAAGAAGAGGAGGAGGAGGAGGAGGAGGAGGAGGAGGAGGAGGACGAGGAGGAGGAGGACGAGGAGGAGGAGGAGGAGGAGGAGGAGGAGGAGGAGGAGAAGAAGAAGAAGAAGAAGAAGAAGAAGAAGAAGAAGAAGAAGAAGAAGAAGACAGATGAATAAGTGCTCAGGCCCAGGTTGTCTTTCTCCCTGATGGATGTATACATTACACTCGGGACCCACACCTAAGTCCTCATCTCCTTTTCTATCCACCTCTATATTGCGGTTACTCTATTGGTCAAATCCTTATAAGAAAACTTCACAGTCATCGATCTACTTTACAAATATTGTTTAATTTTTCACATTCATTTATCATTATATGTGTGCATGCATACATGCACATGTATGGGCACTCATGTACCATGGCACCTATGTGAAAGCAAAGGGACAACAGTAGGAACCAGTTCTTTTCTTTTTCTAGCATGTGTGTCCTCAAGATTAAACTCAGGTTGTTTGTCAGGCTTGGCAGAAAGCTTCCTTACCCACTGGGCATTCTTCCCAGGCCTTACTCAATGAACATTTTTTGAGGCATTGCTGGCTCCAGACTGAAGAGAGTCTGGGCTTTCATAGCCTGTGATAAAATCTAGAGACACATCTATAAATAGGAGTATCAGAATCATAAAGAAACCTGGAAAGATGCATCAAAGAACACAGGATCAGGAGTTACCATGAGACCCAGTCTAACCTCTTGGAGGATGTGCTGTAGGGATCAGTGTCAGTCTGTACTGTTGTCTGAGAATTGGCCTTGGTCCATATTTCCAGCCCCAGTAGTCCTGGGAACCCTCAGCCTAGAACTGAAAGACTTCCTCCTAGTTTCTCTTTCCCCTAGCATGGCAGTCATGCTTCTTGCCTCCTCTCATCACCAAGGCTTACTTTCATTTCCCAATAGCCACTTCTCTGCACTCTTGTGCAGTCCATGAACTCCTCTTTGGCAGATGTTGTCTCTATTCTAAATTCTCTGACCCAGAGAACTGCTGGGCTGTGGGGCTGGGAAGTCTCTAGTTACTCTAATCTTGGAGTCAGGGAACCAGCTTCATCATGTTGCCTAGATATCCTGGTACTACTTCTTAATCTGAGATTTTTTTTTCAACTCAAATTTGGGACAGCCCATGTCTCTCTGCCATTTGTTAGACCATCACTCAAAGGCTTTGTGCTAATGATGGCCAAAGCCCTAATTAAAAGGTGGAATGAAGACTCTTCAATGTATTTCTGTGGTAAGAGAACAAAATTAGGGGAGGATCGAGAAACAGATAGAAATCTCTCAAACATCATAGAAATACATGAAATGAGATTCAATCACATTCCCATTCACTTTAAGACCTATAAGGCCAAATGTTGGCAAAGACATGGACTCACTGACACCATCATACAAGGCGGGAAGAGATGCAAAATTGTATAATCATTTGGAAGACAGTTTAGCAATTTCTTCAAAAATTAAACATGTACTTGTTGCATGAATCTTAAATGGTCTTAATAAAAACCCAGAGCTAGATATTAGGGTAAATGCTGAAAGATCAGAGAGACAAAGGAATGAGCCATAAATGCCTCTGAATCCTCAGCTGAAAGGGCTTTCAGGCAAAAGGCCTTCTAGTTCCTGTATTCTCACACCTTATATGCCTTTCTCCACCCAGCCATATCATTTCCTTCCTAGTGCTGGGATTAAAGGCATATGTGCTTCCCAAATACTGTTGCAAAGGAATCAGATCTCAAGTGCTGGGATTAAAGGCCAGTGACTCCCAAGAACTGGGATAAAAGGTGTGTGCCACCAATGCCTGGCTCTGTTTCTCTCCTAGACTGAATCAATCTCATTAGTCCAGGTGGCTTTGAACTCACAGAGATCCAGACAGATCGCTGCCTCACGAGTGGTAGGATTAAAGATGTGTGCTACCACTGCCTGGCCTCTATGTTTAATCTGCTGGCTGACTCTGTCCTCTGATGCTCAGGCAAGCTTTATTTGATACACAATATATCACCACAGTATTGTCCTAGGTCCATAGCCCTGTGGAATGACAGCACCAATCACAAAGCCCATGTTTGAAAAAGTTCTTGAAGAGCTTGATTAAAAGTAGTCAAAAACAGGTCACTCTGATGTGTACCTGTAGAGATCAGGTAAAATGTGTTGTGTGCATTCAAGTATCTGCATGGGTAGACAGTGCTTACTCTAGAAGGCAAGGGTTATTAAATGAAGATCTTAGTTGCAAGCAGGCCATACTTCCCTGTGAATTATTGGTCAGAAATACCAAGAACAGAGGTAGGAACCGTGGAGGGAAGTTGCTTGCTGGCTTCTTCCTCATGGTTTGCCAAGCCTGCTTTCTTATACAATCCAGCACCGTCTACCCAGGGGTGGGACTGTCCAAATCAGTCATTGTCAAGGAAATGCTCCACAGATTTGCCTACAGGCCAATCTTATGAAGGCAATTCTTCAGTTGAGAGTTCTTCTTCCCAGGTGTGTCAAACTGACAAAAACTAGTCAGCACAGTTGCCTACCAGAACTACAGAGAAAACTGGGGAGTGGGTAAATCATTAACTAGATGATAAACTCTATCCCTGAAGATAACTTTGGTTAAAGGGCATAGAGAAATCAAGGAACTCTCCTGAAAACATTCTCTCTGATGGCTAGCTTTTATAGTCTCAGAAGGGACTATGAAGCTGCCTGGGGGAGAAAACCCATCAGTGGTATTCCCCAAGAGGAAACCCCATGTACAACTTGTCAGGTAAGACATACCCCCTGGAGCAATATTGCCAGAAAGGTCATAAGGGTAACCAACTGCTTTTGGATTGGATTTGAGACCTGCTCCATAGGAGAGAATTCATGTCTAATATTGTAAACATTGTCAAAAGCCAAAGGTGTGGGAAGTCATAGATGCTAATGGGAACCTACTGCTATTATCTTGCTAAATGGACACGCTTTCAATCTGCCCTCTAAATATTTATGCATATACCCATAGATTATGGTTGCCCTCAACCTTAACCAAAGAAGCTTCTCTGTGCAGTGGTCAGCAGTTAATGCAGAGGCTTGTAACTGATCAGGTGCTTGGAATAAGTGACCTCAAGCTCTACTATAGAGCTATAATAATAAAAATAGCTTGGTACTGGCATAAAAACCGACATGTGGACCAATGGAATCGAATTGAAGACCCTGACATTAATCCACACACCTATGAATATATGATTTTCTAAAAAGAAGACAAAACTGAACCATGGAAAAAAGAAAGCATCTTCAACAAATGGTGCTGGCATAACTGGATGTCAACATGCAGAAAATTGCAAATAGATCCATATCTGTCACCATGCACAAAACTCAAGTCCAAGTGGATCAAAGACCTCAACATAAATCCAGTTACACTGAACTTGATACAAAAGAAAGTAGGAAGTAGTCTGTAACAAATTGGCACAGGAGACCATTTCCTAAATATAACACCAGTAGCACAGACACTGAGAGAAACAAATTAATAAATGGGACCTCCTGAAACTGAGAAGCTTTTGTAGATCTAAGTATACAGTCAATAAGAAGAAACAACAGCCTACAGAATGGGAAAAGATTTTCACCAACCCCACATCTGACAGAGGGCTGATCTCCAAAATACATGAAGAATTCAAAAAGCTAGACATCAAAATACTGAACAATCCAATTAAAAAATGGGCTACAGAGCTTAACAGAGAATTCACAACAGAAGAATCTCAAATGGCAGAAAGGCATTTAGGGAATTGCTCAACATCCTTAGTCATTAGGGAAATGAAAATCAAAACAACTCTGAGATACCATCTTACACCTGTCAGAATGGCTAAGATCAAAAACACTGAAGACAGTTTATGTTGGAGAGGATGTGGAGCAAGGGGAACACTCCTCCACTGTTGGTGGGAATGCAAAATTGTACAGCCACTCTGGAAATCAGTATGGCAGTTTCTCAGAAAATTGGGAATAAGTCTTCCTCATGACGAGCTATACCACTCTTGGGCATATACCCAAGGAATGCTCAATCTTACCACAAGGACACATGCTCAACTATGTTCATATCAGCATTATTTGTAATAGCAAGAACCTGGAAACAATCTAGATGCCCCTCAACTGAAGAATGGATAAATAAAATGTGGCACATATACACAATGGAGTACTACTCAGCAGTAAAAAACAATGATATCATGAAATTTGCAGGCAAACGGATGGAACTAGAAAATATCATCTTGAGTGTGATAACCCAGACTCAGAAGGACAAACATAGTATGGACTTACTCATAAGTGGATACTAAATGTGAGTGAAGGGATGGCCAGACCGCAACCCACAACTCCAGAGAGGCTAGCTAACAGGGAAAGACCCTAGGAAGAACACATGGATGGCCCTGTGAAGGAGAAATAGATGAGAGCTACACGAATGGACTGGGTATGGGGGGTGGCAGAGGGCGAGGAGTGGGGGATGAGAACATAGGGAAATGTGAGGGTTTAGCTGGAACAGGGACAGAG
Source organism: Peromyscus eremicus (assembly GCF_949786415.1). Classification (NCBI taxonomy): domain Eukaryota; kingdom Metazoa; phylum Chordata; class Mammalia; order Rodentia; family Cricetidae; genus Peromyscus; species Peromyscus eremicus. The sequence goes on from NC_081420.1 coordinate 104,306,014, forward strand.
TGGGAGGACAGGGAGGAAGATACCATGATAGATGAGGACATCATGGGAATAGGAAGAGGCAGGGTGCTGGGGAGGCTCTCAGGAATCCACAACGTTGACCCCATCTTGGTCTGCAGGCAGTGGTCCAGAGGGTGCCTGGACCAGTCTACTCTGGTGACCAGACTAGCAAATAACCTAGTTGTCATCATAGAGCCTTTGTCCAGTGACTGATGGAGGCAGATACAGGGATCCACAGCCAAGCACCAGGCTGAACTCCAGGAATCCAATTGATGAAAGAGAGGAGAGATACTGCAGGCAAGGGAGGTCAAGATCATGATGAGAGATGACCAGTCACACTAGTGGAAGCCCATGAACTGTGGACTGGTGGCTGTGGAGCCCCCATGGGACTGGACTAGGCCCTCTGGATATGGAAGACAGTTGTTTGGCTCTAACTGTTTGGGGGGCACCCAGGCAAGGGGATCAGGATCTGTCCCTGGTCTATGGGCAGGCTTCTGGAATCTGGTGCCTGTTGTGTGGCACCTTGCACAGCCTTGGTGAAGTGGGAAGGAGCTTGGACCTGCCTAGGCTCAGTGTGCTGGGCTCTGCTGACTCCCCATAGGAGACTTTAATTTGGGGGATGTGGGGATGCAGGGTGGCTTGGGAAAGAGGGCTGGGGGTGAGAGGAGGGAGGAGGGGGGAATCTGTGGATAGTATGTGGAGTGAGTAGAAAATTTCTTAATAAAGAAAAATGAAAAAATATAAAAATAACAAAGCTGTAGCAAAAACTAAGAGAAGCTAAGAAAAGTTAGAGAAGCTAAAAGAAACTAAGAGAAGTAAGAGAAGCTAAGATAAAGTTAGAGAAGCTAAGAGAAGCTAGGGAAGCAAAAGAAACTTAGCAACTGCAGAAGGCTGAAGTGACCTGTGCTGTGGGATGGTCTGTATGTCAAATGCTCTGATTGGTCAATAAATAAAATACTGAGTGGCCAGTGGCCAGGCAGGAAATATAGGCGGGACTAACAGAGAGAATTGAGAGAACAGGAAGGTGGGAGGAGATACTGCCAGCCACCGCCATGACAAGCAGCATGTAAAGATGCTGGTAAGCCATGAGCTACGTGGCAAGGTACAGATTTATAGAAATGGATTAATTTAAGATATAAGAACAGTTAGCAAGAAGCCTGCCACAGCCATACAGTTTGTAAGCAATATAAGTCTCTGTGTTTACTTGATTGGATCTGAGCGGCTGTGGGACTGACGGTAGACAAAGATTTGTCCTGACTGTGGGCCAGGCAGGAAAACTCTAGCTACAGACCTGTCAGCTTGCATGAACATTGTCTCTGAGTTGTTATTGCGCTTTCCAGGTATCACATCCTTCAGACCCCCAAAACTCTGCCTACTCTGGGAAAAAATGTCAGATAAAGGAAGTACACCTATCAATGCCAGCTCAGGGAGAATAGAAACCCCCCATTGTGAAAAAGCTTGCTTGATCTTGATTTTTAGCACAAATACAGACCAAGAAAGCTGGGAGTGCAACGTCCACAATTGGTCACAGCTGGGTCTTCTCCTGGACACAGAAAAGCATCATGGGAAATGTAATTCATTTGTAACAGTATGACAATATAGAGAAAGGAAGTTTGGGAAATGTAGTCCATAACAGAGATGCTGGCACTGCCCAAAAACTCTGTTTTCTCAGCTCAAAAGACCAAATTTTTTCCACAAGCTTTGTTAGCTTGAATCCTAAGAATGAGAAACAGGGGAACAACCTGCCTGTCAGGTGGGAATTATTTACTATGGAAGAATGAGAAACAGGTGATGCCTGTCAGGAGGCAATTTAAAAAATCATGAAAATGTTCTTCCACAGAGTGAGCTCATCAAAGATGTGTTTAAGACAACACATCTATGTCCTTGACTCTTTTGGATACTAGCAGTTTCTGTGAACAAATAACCTTATCAGAAATATTGAACTAATAAAAACCTATCAAAGACAAGTCATCTTTAAAAGAGCTTATGGCAGTTCAAAATGCAGCTTTAAATATATTAAGAAGAGGGAATTTTACCCTCAGTCAAGCTTAGAGCCACTGATTAATTAGGCTCTGACTTTAAACTCTCAAGAAAATTTCAGAATGATATCAAGTCTGACTATGAACTCTGAACTTTAAAAATGATTTCTTGTTAGAAGAAAATGTAATCATTCAGTTAAGAAATCTCTTCTAGATGTTTGCTAATAGAGTTTGATTTTGAATGTAAGTTAGTTCTGTTAAGAGATTCTTTCTAGTGTAAGTTCTGTTAAGAGATTCATTCTAGATGTTTTCTAATAGAGTTTCATCTTGAATATACATTCGGTAAATAATTCTTTTAAGAAATCTCTTCTAGATGTGTGCTAAAGTTTGTAAAATAGTTCTATAGAGTTTGCTTTTGAATATAAGTTTGTGAAAAGTGTAAATATGTATAATGGAGTGTGCTTTTGAACATAAGTTTGTAAAAAGTGTAAATATGTAAAAAGTGTAAATATGTATAATGGAGTTTGCTTTTGAATATAAGTTTGTAAAATTGTAAATATGTAAAAAGTGTAAATATGTATAATAGAGTTTGCTTTTGAATATAAGTTTGTAAAAATTGTAAATATATATAGCAGAGTTTTCCATTGAATGTAAGCTTGTAAAAAGAATAAATATGTATAGTAGTATAATGATATTCATACTAGCAGTAAATATGTATAATAGGGTTTATACAAGATATATTTGAACATTTTTTATAATAGCCCAAAATGTAATTTTTATGGTCTCAGTGATCCCTGGAAAACTTAAGCTAAGGTTTCATACTTAGGGGAGCTTTTCTGTCTTCTTTCTAAAAGACAAAAAGGGCTTGGTGCAGCTAAGACTGATATAGTTACCTTAGACCCATTCCAGTAAAGACATTCCATTTTTGTTATCCTCTACTACTTTGCTGAGACATGTGGCAGCTATAGAGATCACTGTGGATGTTTACAAGCTCTTAGAAGGGATCTGGATCAGAGCTGAGTTAAGCTGTGTACCCCCTCTTGCCAGTGGCTGGTAGCCAAAGATGGGCAACTTTCTTCTTTATAACTTCCTGAATGTATGTATGTGAAATTAATCAAGAAGGATGACTTAAGACAGGCACAGTCTATCTGAGAGGCCTGGGGTAGTTGTGGAGGCCCATAAGGGTTTTCTAGTGAAATCTGAGCTTGCTTTACCCAGAAGGGATGCATTAGAGGATTGCTTGACCACGTGCGTGGTTACCAGGTGATTGGAAGGGTCTGCACTTGGCTGTGCTAGGGGGAGGTCATTTGCTCCACCCTTTGGCATTCCTATAAAAGGCCCTTTAGAAGAGACAGAGGGCCTGGTGATATTGATCCAGGCCCTCTCAAGGCTATCCTGTGTTTCTATCTGTTTCTTTCGCTTCTGTCTTTCTATCTAATCTCTTATCTCTCACTCAAGAGTAGCCTGTCATAAAATGTGGGAGTGGGCCTCCCACAGAGAAATGGTAGGCCTCCCACAGACATCATGAAATTTGCAGGCAAATGGATGGAACTAAAAAATATCATCCTAAGTGAGATAACCCAGACTCAGAAAGACAAACATGGTAGGTACTCACTCATATGTGGATACTAGATATAAAGCAAAGGATAACCAGACTAACCAGCTCCAGAGAAGATAGGTAACAAGGAGGACCCTAAAAGAGATGAATAGGTCACTTTGGGAAAGAGAAATAGAAGAGATCTCCATGAGTAAACTGGGGGCAACAGGAGACAATAGAGGAGAGGGGATGGGGGATGAAAACATGATGGAACTGGATGGTCAGGCTGGGGGAGGGATGGAGTGAGAGAGCAATGAAAGATATCTTGACAGAGGGAGACATCATGGGGATAGGAAGAGACCTGGTACTAGGGAAGTTTCCAGGAATTCACAAGAATGACCCCAGCTTAGACTACTAGCAATAGTGGAGAGGGTGCCTGAGCTGGCCTACCCTAGTAATCAGATTGCTGAATACCTGAACTGTCATCATGGAGCCTTCATCCAGTAACCAATGGAAGCAGATGCAGAGAGCCACAGCCAATCACCAGGCCAAGCTCCAGCATTCCAGTCAAAGAGAGGGAAGAGGGATTATATGAGCAATGGGAGTCAAGATCATGATGGCAAAATCTACATAGACAACTGAACCAAGATCATAGGAACTCATGAAATTTAGACTGACAGCTATGGAACCTGCATGGTACCAGACTAGGCCCTCTGCATGAGGTAGACAATTGTGTAGCCTGACCTGTCTGAGGGGTCCCTAGCAGTGGTATCAGGATCCATCCCTGGTGTATGAGCTGTCTTTTTGGAGCCCATTACCTATGGTGGGACACCTTTCTCAGCCTTGATGCAGGAGGGAGGGGCTTTGTCCTGCCTCAACTGAATTACCAGGCTTTGCCATGGGAGGCCTTACACTTTTAAAGGAGGGGAGAGGGGATGGGTCAGGGGAGGGAATGCTGGGAGAGTGGGAGGAGGGATGAGAGGGGGATCTGTGGTTGGTCTGTAAAATGAATTTTAAAAATTTCTTAAGTGCTGTGGGATGTTCTGTATGGCAAATGTGTTGTTAATTAGTCAATAAATAAAACACTGATTGGCCATTGACTAGGCAGGAAGTGTAGGCGGGACAAGGAGGAGAATAAAGCTGGGAAGTGGAAGGCTGAGTCAGAGAGACACTGCCAGCCGCCACGATGAGAAACAGCATGTGAAGATGCCGGTAAGCCACGAGCCATGTGGCAGGGCATAGATTAATGGAAATGGATTAATTTAAGCTGTAAGAACAGTTAGCAAGAAGCCTGCCACGGCCATACAGTTTGTAACCAATATAAGTCTCTGTGTTTACTTGGTCGGGTCTGAGGCTGTGGGACTGGCAGGTGAGTGAGATTTGTCCTGACTGTGGGCCAGGCAGGAAAACTCCATCTACACTTAAATAAGAAATAATTTAATAAAAAAAAAAGAAAAGAAAATTAATGAGCTAGAGAACCAAGGAGAATATGAGTTTATGATACATACTTAAATACATAGTGAAATACATACTCAGCTGTCTAGTTATTATATATTTACATACAGTGTCCATATTTAGAACAAGTTACCCTTGCATTTCTGAGTTCACTAGACCCTCCCCTCAGTCTTGCTAGTAGTGGGGCCACACATCTGTCACAACACTCACCTTGCAGCTTATTATAATTTTTTCATGGCATATTTAAAATACCAAGACACCAGTGCTGTTACTAATCATGTTATAATCAACTCATAGATAATGCATTGGGACTTGCTGAGAGATATACACAGGGTTTTAATACCCACACACATCTGATGTGTTCAAAACTGTCCAGAGCTTCTGATTCATTTGAAGAAATTTAGGATTTGGGAAAGAGGAGAAAGAGGGCTGGGAGAAGATGAGGTAAAGAAGAGAGGAAGAGATGCAGGTCCACTAGGATATAAAGCGATGTTGGCATCCACTAGGGCTCACACAAACACGCTGTCATGGGGAATTTATTGAATATGTGAAACAAGACAGGACCCAGACAAACAGGGTACCAGTGACACACTTAAGTGTAAGCTGAACAGATACATGAAGAAGGGATGCATGGACATATGAAAGATGGAGTCACCCCTCTCTTCTGAGTATGGAGGCACCTTAGGTTGACTCCACTTCTACTCAGGACACTCCACTATGGTGCATAACATGCTACAGCTCTGTGTGCTTTTTCTCAACATCCTTCAGCTGCTGGATCTTCTGGGGCAGAGTCTTGGTCCAGAACTGCATCCTGTTGGCCTTCAGAGCATAGCCCACAGTAGTCTGGATGTCCAGCTGCAGGTACTGCTCATCCTGGGTAAACACAGGCCAGTGGGGCAGGTCCATGCTGTTGGGGTTCCTGTGGACACACCCCCATATTAGGGTGCAGTGAGGATCACTATGAGTTATGCTGTGGCCAGACTTGATCCCCTACTTTGGGTCAATATGGTGCATAAAGCCGGCCAGAATTCAAGGACAAGGAAGGACAGTCTCAGGATAGAGACAAAAGAGAAACTCCCACTCCATAAGGGGCAAGATCATCTGGGGTGTTTTTTCCTTTCTATATAGCAGGCTCATGTATATAAAACTAGAGTAGTTTGGCCACACACGCCAAGTCACAGAGACATGACTGTTGGCTGACACTCAGATGGGACAACTGTGTGAGAGAAACCTGCCCCTCAGGAATAACCTATCATGTGATAAAGCATCTATATATGCTCCTGAGGCTACCACAAACAGGAACAGGAGGAGGTCCTGGAAGATTCAAGGGGTGTATCTTCTCACCCATGTCTTGCAAAGTTGGCCCAGTACTTCATTATCCTCCTGCTCAGCAGCTCCTCCTCCTCAGTGAAGTCAACTGTAGTCATTAGGAAGACAGAGGTCCAGGTCTCAGACACCCCATGCAGCTGCCACATCCACAATCCCAGCTACAGCCTAACTCTGGTGCTCATGTTCCCCACCTGCTAGATCCAAGGTCTTCCATTTTCCACCCACCCTTACTTGCCCCAGCCTCTAATGAACCCACCACCTCCACCCCAGCTTATTCTTAGACTAGAGGCCCTTTCTTTGCTCTGGCATAATCACTTAAGAAAACATCATAGCCGGGTGGTGGTGGCACATGCCTTTAATCCCAGCACTTGGGAGGCAGAGCCAGGCGGATCTCTGTGAGTTCGAGGCCAGCCTGGGCTACCAAGTGAGTTCCAGGAAAGGCGCAAAGCTACACAGAGTAACCCTGTCTCGAAAAACCAAAAAAAAGAAAAGAAAAGAAAACATCATGGCTTTAACCATCCCCCTTGGATGTCAGGCCTGACACCACCATCAGGGCAGGGACAGGACAGAAAGTACAATCTAGACTGGAAAGGATTCAGATTACAGTCCTAGTATACCATTTGGGGTTACAAGATGGCTCAGAAAGGCTCTCCAAGAACCTCAGTTTCCTCACTTGGACAGTGAGCTCAGTCATCCCTCAGTTCTCATCTGGGTCCCCATCCTATTCATGCAGAAAAGGGAAGACTCACATTTGCTGCCCCAGAAGGAGGATCCAAAGACAAAGGAAATCTCATCATCATGGTCAGCCTTCACATGAGGTGGTCTTCCATCTTTGAAAAAGTTGGTTGGGTGCTGAAACTCATAGAAGTAGACAGGCGCAAGGGGACCTGGAAGTATAGACACACGGTGACATAGTTGCCTTTTGCCTGGACCAGTCCTATCTCAACATTTGTGTGAGATACCGTGACCTAAAGTTGTTAAAATGGCTGGGAGTTTAGGGGAGTGTTGACTCCAGGACTAAAAAATGAGCCTTTGGAAAACCCTTGGTTAAATCATGACCTTGAGTCATTTGAGGAAGTTCTAGCATATCATTACATCACTTTCTTCATTTGTGTCTGGAGAAGTTATGCTCTTACATTAGACATGAGGATTTACTAAAGTAAGAGTCCTCTGAAGCCTGGAACCAAAGAAAAATAAAGACATAGGTGGGAACCTGGACACCAGAGAGCTGTCCTTGGACCCACACCTCTGAGACCTCTCCTTGGAATCAGGCCTCTTTTTCTTTGTGACACTACAGGAAATTAATCATGTGGCATTATGCATATGAAGCAAGTGTTCTACCACTAGCTAGAGTCCCAACCCAGAGTCATATTTATAGATGTATTCACTCTGAGCATGGGCTACTTGCAAGCCAGGGGCCACAAACATGAAGTCTTCCATCATCTCCTTAAACTGTGCTAGGAGAATCTCAGGGTCTTCAGTGTCTCCCAAATACTCCTCTACCAGAATATCAGCAACACCAGGAGGCATCATCTAGGTCAGAGGGATCCAGAAAAGATGTGTTAGGAAAACTTTAACACCAGGAATCAGTATCCTCAGGTGAAGAGAAAGGGGTCTGAGATGGGAGAAGGTAATGGAGCAAAGGACAAAACTGAGGGTGACACTACCACAAAACAGAAGTATACCCCATTTTTTGCTCAGGTGGCTCTTGGCAATGGCAGATAACTAGAAGCTCCCTTTTCAATGGCCCACAATATTAAGAGTCTTACCAGTTGTGCTGGTGTGCTCTGTAGAACAGCCTGAATGGTCTCTCTGTCCATTTTTTCCCCAGTATCAATGTGGAACAGATACTAAGAGGTGGATGGAAAAGTTCAAGTTGATTTTCAAATAGGTTGTAGTTGGGACTGTGGAGCTCTGAGCATCTTCTCCCATCCTATCAGTTAACCAAAGAGTTGTATCTGGACTCACCATTGGGATGTCCCAGCCAAACTCATCATTGTTGACACCTATGATGCTGGGGACAGGTCGAAAATCAGCAGAGACCAACAGCTCCTTAGGGTGCTTGGGAAAGAACACCCCATCCACCACAGCAGGCATGATCTTGAAGACCTGAAGGGCATTCAAGGTGAAGGATCAAGTCCAGGGCCCAGATATTTTCTAACGTCAAAAAATCTCATTAAATCCATACACATCCATGGTTTAGTTGAACTTGTATCTATTTTGTATTGACAGTTACAAGGGCATCAAGCCGTGCACATCAGCTATATTGTCGCTGAGTAGAAAGAACTTTCTGTTTCACTCTCTATTTGAACCCTTCCAAGACACTATCACCATGCAATCAAACCTTAGTGATATCCAGCATCTCCTCTTCACTCTTGCCTCTCAGACAGCCCACCATGGACTCTGAGTCCATCTGATTACATCCAGAGAGGTTGGCCACCATCTGTACAGATTACAAGCAGGAACCTGTTTATCATTCCAGGCAGGGAAAAAAGTTTTGCTAATATTCCTCGTTAGTGTGGATTCCCCACAAATCACAGTGGGTAAACTATGTGGATTGCAGCAGAAACGCAATTGTTCCCACATCCCCAGTGTCAATATGAGATAGACAAGGGAACTAATGCATCTGCAATGCTTCTGAACACAATGTGAGCTACCAGGCAGAACTGCTTTGGGCAGAGAAAATACTCAGCTTACATGAGACAGAGGTATATGCATTCTAACCCTTGAAGCTTTCAGCAAGGAAGAAGGAAAGAGAAAGTCCTAGGTACCCCTATGATATTTACTGCATTCAGAGATCAGACAGAACCAGGAGTTCTGAGAGTGAGGGCTGGGACAGAGGACTAGGATGTGGAGAATTGAGAGAACTCACTGTGTAGACCACCTCAGACTGAGAGACGAAACCAGGCATTGTGGCCACTCCACTCTCCATAATGGCTCCATGGAAGAGTCCTTTGGACATTGGGGACAAAACAAGTGAAGACACACTTGTTGCCCCTGCTGACTCGCCAAAAATAGTGACCCGGTCAGGGTTGCCTCCAAAGTGGGCGATGTTCTGCTGGACCCAGCGCAGGGCAGCCACTTGGTCCAGGTAACCCCAGTTGCCTCTGGCATGCTCGTCTCCAGTGCTGTGAAGTGGCAGGGGAAGGAATCACAGGCTGTCCTTCTTTTGCCCAGCTCCCAATTCCCTGCCTTGCCCTTGGCTCACCTGAAGTAACCCAAGACACCCAGGCGGTACTGGATGGTGACCACCATGATGTCCTCAATTGCTGCTAGCTTCGATCCATCATACACAGAAGCCAAGCCCAAAGCGAGTCCACCACCATGGATCCATACCATCACCTGGTAAATAAATAAGGTAAGAGATCATTCCCCTTACCCAGCTCAAGTGCTGCCTGTCATCTAGAATATCCATTGCTTTGTCTCAGAAGCTGCCCACATAAACAGTTCCCAGCTGTCATAATCTGTTAAAGGATCCAAGTTACATCAGGAAGAAAAGTCTCTCAACCATTATTTTGTCTCATGTACCAAAGGCTGTCTCCAATACTCCAGGAGACCCTCAAAAAAGGAAAGACATGTGTCCTTCATGATCACATATGGAAATAAAACAAATGCCCTCCAATCTTTTGGCCAAACAGATGAGTCAACTTTTATGACTTGCTTTGGGCATGACACAAACCTCATCTCTGGGAAATCTGACTGGGTTTTTTGGGCACAAGCCCTGAATTCATTAAGATAAAGACTGACTTCTCGGTGCCTCCGGGGATTTCTGTGCGTAAGCCCATGAGTTAACTGCCTATGGTAGGCAAGAAGGCATTCTTGGACACAATATCAGGCAGGATCTATACTGAAGCAAGATCCAGAATGATCTTAGCCCTTCCATATTCCTTCAGAAGGAATGTCCTTCCACCCCCAGTTGGCCATGGCCTAATACTCACAGGCAGGTTGGAGCCCTCAGAAGCATGAACAGGTGAGTAGATGTTGAGGTACAGGCAGTCTTCAGACATAGAAAGAAGAGGTGGGGAGCCTTTGAACATGATCTTGGCTACTGAATTCATTACAGTAATATTCTGTAGACACCTGTCAACAATGGTAAATGGTTAACTATTCAAAGGACTGAACTGGGTCAAACTGGTTAAAGTCAGAAACCAGGTAGATTTGCTCCTAGAAAGCTACATGCTGCAAATATGAGATCATTTTCTAAAGTCCCTCTTGGGGATAGAGTGATAGTTCAGTGGTCACTAGCCCTGGCTGCTCTTCCAGAGGACCTGGGTTAGATTCCCAGCATCCACATGACAGCTGACAACCCCTATAACTCCAGTCAAAGCGGGATCTAAGGACAGTGAATGCGCATTGAGCACAGACATACATGCATTAAAACACTCAAACACACAAAATAATAAATAAATAAAATAAAGTCACTCCTCCACAGATAAAAGTCTCAGGCTTCGGGGAAGCTGTGATAGAGCCCAGATCTCCGTATATAGATTTAGATGGTCTTAGATCCTACTTATTGGAAGGTCAGGAAATAGAGAGTCCTAGGAAACCTCAAGGCAGCCTTTGACCATGGGCTTTAATATTTTTACCATTTCTCCCTATTTCCAATAAGGCCTGAAACAGGTGAGTTGCCTCTACAGTGCAATTGTATAAATAGGTATGAATTAGTTTCCCACAAGGTAGTAGGACCTCCTTCATCTAAAGTCTCCATTTTCAGGGTTCCTCATCTCTCCCACAGGCCTCCTCATTGTCAGCACATGCACTTGTTCTTGTCAAATGACATCTGCTCATATGGTTGGCACAGTGACTGTGGAGGGTACAGTCCTTTGGGGACCATTGCTTCACTATTTAGGATTCTTCAGTCTCTGCTATAAAACTCAGGAGTTCTTCTGGTTAAGTGATGGAGTCTGATCTCCTCCCAGAGACATTTCCCCTAGTGTCAGAGACACATGACATAACCTGACTCTCAAGACAAATGTGCCTGTGCTCCCATCTGCAGTCCTCAAGGCTAGCTCCTTGTGTGGGCAAAGCACTGAACCTTGAGCCTGGAACTGGTTGTTCCATTCAGAATCTGAGCAGGTCCTTGGAAAAATGTAAGTGGGACTCCCCCTACTCCATGAAGAGGGGGAACTGGATGTGGGATTGAGAAGTTGGAACCACTGCAGCTGGGACATCCCTCACAATACTAGCCCACTCCCAGGCCTCAAGTCTACTGGGCCCCAGAAGAGCTTACATGGCAGGATGGGAAGTTCCATCCCTCACACCATTCCACGGTTCAGGGGGCTCAGGAGGAGCAAACCGCAGAGGTCCTACAGGTGGCTTGGCAAAGGGAATTCCCAGGAAGGTGTGGACTCCCATGTTGATATCCTCCAAGTGGACAAGGCTACCTTGCACCTGTCCGGTGTGTGTGTTCCTGATGGGCCTGGATGAGTCCTGGCCTGTAAATAAAGAGGTGACAGCTGGGTTAATCTGCTTAATCAGACACTTTTGTTCCATCCTTTCGACCCTTTTCCCAGCCTCATCAAAAATCCTGGACTGAAAACACAAGATTTACATATTTGCTGCCTGTTACAGTCTTCACTGAGTTACGTCCAAGTCTAGTCCCTTGACAGGACTCATTTAGGCACCATGGGACTCAAGAACATCATTCAGCCCTATGAGCTTCCTGTACAGGGCCACATATGTGGCAATGACACAGTCTCCTTTCCATCAGCTCTATGTGAGCCAGTATAGGGACTATTCGGTCACACTGAACATTATCCCATGTAGCCTTGCAGCATGCACGATGTTTCATCCTCACAGAAAAGCTCTCTATAAAGTTCACATTAAATCTGGTGATCTGTCCTTCCCACCAGAGGCTGTAAGCTATAATCCAGAGCAGGGACAGAGTTTATGACCAACAGGTAAAATTAAACACAGCTGAAAAAATTTCATTTTCTTTCCTTTGTTTGTTTGTTTGTTTGCTTGTTTGTTTTTTATTATCTTGACACAAGTTCTTACTGGGTAGCACAGACTGGTTCTGCAGTTGGAGTTCCTCCCATTTCAATTTCCTGGGTGCTAAATTTACAGCTGTGTGGCTACACCCAAATCATACATCTCTTCTTGTGCAATCCTTGCACTATATGTCAGACTCTGTCATTTGCTGTCCCTGTGGTGAGCCAAGCCTGGGAGGTATAGAGGGGATGGGACACAAATATTTTTCATTTTATTGTTATCAGTGATTCTGAGCCCAGAAATTCAAACAAACATCAGCCATGGAGACAGAGCCCGCCAGAGCCCGCCAGAGCCCGATTGGACTAAGAGGTGAGTCTTTATGCTCAAATCTAAACACCCCAGCCACTAGGCTTTGGGACTAGGGACACAACCCTGCACCCCCATTCCACCATCTATTGCAGTCCCAGTTTCAAACCAGTCGGCAGGCAGACCTCCTGCAGACAGGTGAGACTACCACCATCTTCCACAAGACCCTGTAACCCACAATCCCCACCTCCTCCATATCCCATTCACCCACTGAGATGCAACTGTTCCCTGAGATAGAGCCTGCCAGTGCCCGACTGGACTAAGAGGTGAGTCTTTCTCTAGGTTTGGCCCAGGGGCACAACCCTGTACCCCCACACCACCAGCCATTGCAGTTCCAGTCTCAGGCCAATAGGCAGACATCCTACAGACACGTTGGACTATGACCGTCACCCACTAGACCCTGTAACCCACAAGCCCAATCCCTCCCAAACATACCTACCCTCCCAGACTGCAGGTACTCCCTGAGACAGAACCCACCAGTGCCAATTGGACTAAGAGCTGCTCCTTGTGACAAAAAGTCCATCAGCACTGCTTAGACCGGGAGTCCCAACTCGACCAAGAGCTCCCACTGGACCAAGAGTATCGATCAGACCAAGAGAGGCTCCCTCAGACACAGACACCACTTGCACCAAGTGGAGAAAGAGCTGGGTAGACGCCAGTGCAAAAATACAGTCAACAACATAAAAACCAATATGGCTCCATCAGAACCTACATCAGCAAGACCTGAACATCCCAACACAGAAGAAACAGAAAAAAAAATCGACCTTAAAAATGACTTTAAGAAGATGATATAGATCTTTAAAGAGGAAATGAAAAATTCCCTTAAAGATATCGAGGAAACAAAAAAATTGGAAAAAATCAATAAATCCCTTAAAGAAAGCCAAGAAAAATCAATTAAACAGGTGAGGGAAACAGTTCAAGAATTGAAAACTGAAATTGAGACAATAAAGAAGATACAAACTGATGGAATGCTCGAAATGGAAAATCTGAGTAAATGAACAGGAACTACAGATGCAAGCATAACCAACAGAATGCAAGAGATGGAAGAGCAGATCTCTGGTGTTGAAGATACGATAGAGGAAATAGATTCATCAGTCAAAGAAAACACAAAAGCCAACAAAGTCATAACACAAAATATCCAGGAAATTTGGGACACCATGAAAAGACCAAACCTAAGAATAATAGGGATTGAAGAAGGAGAAGAATACTAACTTAAAGGCACAGAAAATATATTCAACAAAATCATAGAAGAAAACTTTCCCAACCTAAAGAAAGAAATGCCTATAAAGACACAAGAAGCTTACAGAACACCAAATAGAATGGATCAAAAATAAATAAAAAGTCCCCTCTCCACATAATAATCAAACCATTAAACATAGAGAATAAAGAAAAAGTATTAAGAATTGCAAAGGAAAAAGGCCAAGAAACATATAAAGGAGGCCTATAAGAATAACACCTAGCCAGGCGGTGGTGGCGCACGCCTTTAATCCCAGCACTCGAGAGGCAGAGCCAGGCGGATCTCTGTGAGTTCGAGGCCAGCTTGGGCTACCAAGTGAGTTCCAGGAAAGGCTCAAAGCTACACAGAGAAACCCTGTCTCGAAAAACCAAAAAAAAAAAAAAAAGAATAACACCCGACTTCTCAATGGAAACTCTAAAAGCCAGAAGGTCCTGGACAGATGTTGTGCAGACACTAAGAGACCATGGATGCCAACCCAGACTATTATACCCAACAAAACTCTCATTCACCATACACGGAGTAAACAAAATATTTCATGATAAAAACCAGATTTAAACAATATCTTTCCACAGATCCAGCCCTAAAGAAAGCACTAGAAGGAAAAATCCAACCTAAGGAAGTTAGATACACTCACGAAAACACAAGAAATAGTTAGTCACACATCAACAAACACCAAAGAATATAAACATACAACACTACCACCAAAAAATAACAGGAACTAACAATCACTGGCCATTAATATCCATTAATATCAATGGTCTCAATTCACCTATAAAAAGACACAGTCTAACAGAATGGATATGAAAAGAAGATTCATTCTTCTGCTGCATACAAGAAACATACCTCAACTTCAAAGACAGACACTACCTCAGAGTAAAAGACTGGAAAAAGATTTTCTAATCAAATGGACTTAAGAAGCAAGCTGGTGTAGCTATCCTAATATCTAATAAAATAGGCTTCAAACTAAAATCAATCAAAAGAGGTAATGAACAACATTACATATTTGTCACAGGGAAAATCCAAAATGATGAAGTCTTGATTCTGAATATTTATGCCTCAAATACAAGGGCACCCACATTTGTAAAAGAAACATTACTAAAGCTTAAATAACAGACAATTTGATGCAAAAGGACTTAACAGATTTCTACAAAATATTCCACCCTAACACAAAAGAATATACCTTCTTCTCAGCACACCATGGAACTTTCTCCAAAATTGACCACATGCTTGGTCACAAAGCAAATCTCAACAAATACAAAATATTGGAATAACCTCATGTATCTTATCTGACCACCATAGCTTAAAGTTAGATTTCAACAACAACACAAATAACAGAAAGCCTACAATCTCATGGAAACCGAATAATGCCCAACTGAATCACCAATGGGTCAAGGAGGAAATAAAAAAAGAAATTAAAGATTTCCTAGAATTCAATGAAAACAAATGTACAACACACCCAAACTTATGGGACACTATGAAATCAGTACTAAGAGGAAAATTCATAGCACTAAATGCCCACATAAAGAAGTTGGAGAAATCGCACACTAGCAACTTAACATCACGTCCGAAAGCTCTAGAACAAAAAGAAGCAAACTCACCCAGGAGAAATAGATGCCAGGAAATAATCAAATTGAGGGCTGAAATCAATGAAATAGAAACAAAGAGAACAATACAAAGAATCCAAGAAACAAAGAGTTGGTTTGCTGTGGGATGGTCTGTATGTCAAGTGTGTTGCTGATTGGTCAGTAAATAAATCACTGATTGGCCATTGGCTAGGCAGGAAGTATAGGCGGGACAAGGAGAAGAATTCTGGGAAGTAGAAGGCTGAGAGAGAGACACTGCCAGCCGCCACCATGACAAGCCACATGTGAAGATGCCGGTAAGCCACGAGCCATGTGGCAAGGTATAGATTAATAGAAATGGATTAATTTAAGCTGTAAGAACAGTTAGCAAGAAGCCTGCCACGGCCATACAGTTTGTAACCAATATAAGTCTCTGTGTTTACTTGGTTGGGTCTGAATGGCTGTGGGACTGGCGGGTGACAGAGATTTGTTCTGAGGTGGGCCAGGCAGGAAAACTCTAGTTACATTGGTTCTTTGAGAAAATCAATAAGATAGACAAGCCCTTATCCAAACTAACCAAAAAGCAGAGAGAGAGAGAGAGAGAGAGAGAGAGAGAGAGAGAGAGAGAGAGAGAGCATCCAAATTAACAAAAATCAGAAATGAAAAGGGAGACATAACAACAGACAATAAAGAAATCCAGAGAATCATCAGGTCATTCTTCAAAAATCTGTACTCCACAAAATTGGAAAATGTGAAAGAAATGGATGATTTTCTGGATAGGTGCCCCATACCAAAGTTAAATCAAAACCAGATAAACTATTTAAATCCACCAATAACCACTAAGGAAATAGAAATGGTCATTGAAAGTCTCCTAACCAAAAAAAGCCCAGAACTAGATGGTTTCAGCCCAGAATTCTACAAGATTTTCAAAGAAGAACTAATTCCAATACTCTTCAAATTGTTCCACACAATAGAAACAGAAGGAATATTACCAAACTCTTTATGAGGCTACAGTTACCCTGATACCCAAGCCACACAAAGATGCAACAAAGAAAGAAAATTACAGACCAATCTCCCTCATAAATATTGATACAAAAAATACTCAATAAAATATTGGCTAATGGAATCCAGGAACACATCAAAACAATTATCCACCATGACCAAGTAGGCTTCATCCCAGGGATGCAAGGATGGTTCAACATACAAAAACTTGTCAATGTAATACACCAAATAAAAAAAACTGAAAAAAAAAACACATGATCATCTCATTAGATGTGGAAAAAGCCTTTGACAAAATCCAACACCCCTTCATGATAAAGGTTCTAGAGAAATCAGAAATGCAAGGTACGTACCAAAATATAATAAAGGCAACTTACAACAAGCCGACAGCCAACATCAAATTAAATGGGGAGAAACTCAAAGTGAATCCACTAAAATCAGGAACAAGACAAGGCTGTCCACTTTCCCTATATTTATTCAACATAGTACTTGAAGTCCTAGCTAGAGCAATAAGACAACAAAAGGAGATACAAATTGGAAAGGAAGAAGTCAAACCTTCCCTATTTGCAGACTATATGATAGCATACATAAGTGACCCCAAAAATTCTACCAGAGAACTACAGCTGATAAACTCCTTCAGTAAGGTGGCAGGATACAAGATTAAATCAAAAAAATCAGTAGGCCACCTATATACAAATGATAAATGGGCTGAGAAAGAAATCAGAGAAACATTACCCTTTACAATAGCCACAAATAGTATGAAATACCTTGGGGTAACTCTAACTAAGCAAGTGAAAGACCTGTATGACAAAAACTTTAAGTCTCTGAAGGAAGAAATCAAAGGAGATATCAGAAAATGAAAAGATCTCTCATGCTCATGGATAGGTAGAATTAACATAGTAAAAATGGCAATCTTACCAAAAGCAATCTATATATTCAATGCAATCTCCATCAAAATCCCAGTACAATTCTTCACAGACATGCAAAGAACAATATTTAACTTTATATGGAAAAAAAACAAGGATAGCTAAAAGAATCCTGTATAATAAAGCAACCTCTAGAGGCATCACGATCCCTGACCTCAAGCTCTACTATAGAGCTATAGAAATAAAAACTGACATGTGGACCAATGGAATCGAATTGAAGACCCTGATATTAATCCACACACCTGTATACATCTGATTTTCGACAAAGAAGCTAAAACTGTACCATAGAAAAAAGAAAGCTGTAGCATGAATCTTATAATGTTCTTATTAATAAGATCAAATGTGAGCCAGGTATTGGGGTGAATGCTCGAAGATCAGAGAAGCAGAACAAGCCACAGCTTCCTCACCTCACCAATTCCTCAGCTGATCCTGTTTCTTCAGACTGGAAGCTTCTCAGTCCTCATCCAGAATGAATCTTAGCTGAACTGCTACTCACAGCCTGAAATCTTAACCAGCCTAGTTCCTGGTTTTCATGTCTTATATACCTTTCTGCTTTCTGCCAACACTCCCTGGGATTAAAGGCTCACATTCTGGGATTAAAATTTGTAAGGGTGCACAATATTTTGGGGAACACAATACCACCACAGAAAGCATCTTCAACCAATAGTGCTGGCATAACTGGATGTCAACCTGCAGAAGATTGCAAATAGATCCCTATCTGTCGCAATGCACAAAACTCAAGTCAAAGTGGATCAAAGACCTCAACATAAATCCAATTACACTGAACTTGACAGAAGAGAAAGTAGGAAGTACTCTTGAACACACTGGCACAGGATACCATTTACTAAATATAACACCAGTAGCACAGACACCAGAGAGCAACAATTAATAAATGGGACCGCCTGAAACCGAGAAGCTTTTGTAGAGCAAAGGACATGATCAATAAGACAAAATGACAGCCTACAGAATGAGAAAAGATCTTCACCAACCCAACATCTGACAGAGGGCTGATCTCCAAAATATATAAAGAACTCAGAAAGCTAGACATCAAAATACTGAACAATCCAATTTTTTTTTAAAAAAAAAAAAAGGGGGGGCTACAGAGCTTAACAGAGAATTCTCAACAGAAGAATCTCAAATGGCAGAAAGACATTTAAGGAATTGCTCAACATCCTTAGTCATCAGGGAAATGCAAATCAAAATGATTCTGAGATACCATCTTACACCTGTCAAAATGGCTAAGATCAAAAACACTGAAGACAGCTTATGTTGGAGAGGATGTGGAGGAAGGGGAACACTTCTACACTGTTGGTGGGAATGCAAACTTGTAATGCCACTCTGGAAATCAGCATGGAAGTTTCTCAGAAAATTGGGAATCAGTTTTCCTCAAGACTCTGCTATACTATTCTTGGCCATATACCCAAGGAATGCTGAATCTTACCACAAGGACACATGCTCAACTATGTTCATAGCAGTATTATTCATAATACCCAGAACCTGGAAACAACCTAGATGCCCCTCAAATGAAGAATGGATAAAGAAAATGTGGTACATATACACAATAGAGTACTACTCAACAGTAAAAAACAATGATATCATGAAATTTGCAGGCAAATGGATGGAACTAGAAAATATCATCCTAAGTGAGGTAACCCAGACTTAGAAGGAGAGACATAGTATGTACTCACTCATAAGTGGATACTAGATGTAAGGCAAAGGATAATAGACTACAACCCACAGCTCCAGAGAAGCTAGCTAACAAAGAGGGATACTAAGGTGGACACATAGATAGCCCAGTGAAGAAGAAATAGATGAGATCTACATGAGCAAACTGGGAGTGAGGGCAGGTGGTAATGAAGGACAAAGAATGGGGGATGGGAACATAGGAAATTGGAGGTTTGAGCTGGAACAGAGACAGAGTGGGAGAGCAAGGAAAGAGATACCATGATAAACTGAAGACATCCTGGGAATAAGAAGAGGCATGGTGCTGGGGAAACGCTCAGGAATCCATAAGGATGATCCCACCTTGGACTACTGGCAAAGGTCAAGAGGGTGCCGGAATGGTCTACTAAGGTGACCAATCTAGTGAATACCCTAATTGTCATCAAAAAGCCTTCATCTAGTGAGTGCTGGAAGCGGATGCAGAGATCCAAAGCTGGGCACCAGGCTGAGCTCCCGGAATCCAATCAATGAGAGAGAAGAGGGATTCTGTAGCAGGGGACATCAAGATCATGATGAGTAAACATGCAGAAAGGACCAGCCACACTAGTGGAAACCCACAAACTGTGGACTAAATGCTGTGGCTCCCCCATAGGACTAGATTAGGCCCTCTGGAAATGGGAGACAGTTGTTTTGTTGAACTGTTTGCAGGGCTCCACCAGAAAGGGGATCAGGATCCATCCCTGGTGTATGGGCTGGCTTTTTGGAGCCCAGTATCTAGGGTGTGACACCTTGCACAGCCTTGGTGCAGGGGGTAAATGCTTGGACCTGCCTCAGCTGAGTGGGCCAGGCTGTGCTGACTCCCCATGGGAGAACTTAATTTGGAAAATGTGGGGATGAGGGTGAGTAGGGAGAAAAGATGGGGGGTGGGAAGAGGGAAGAGGGGGGATCTGTGGTTGGTATGTAAAGTGAATAGAAAAATTCTTAATAAAAAAAATGAAAAAAATAACATAAAATAACAGCCCTGAGTGAATCTGGCAGAATCTCCTGTCTAGAAGGTGCTGGTGATCTCTCAGATCCCTGGAAACAACAGGGAAGAGTCCCAGCCCAAGGGGAGTGCAGTCTTCTTAGTGGGAAGGCCTGACTAGATGTCACCAGAGATGACACTAGGAGGAGCTGTGGTAAGGGACACCTAGGGCTGCACACACATACTGAGCACAGTGCCCTCTGACTCAGCTCTGATAAGGACCTGAAAATTGTACACACCCACAGCACATGCTAGTTGCCCCAGAAAGCAAGCCTAGATAAGGAGCATGGAGAAGGAAACACAGAGATTCCAGGTAGGTACAACTGTAGGTTGTAGGACTGGGACTGTCTGCATACCTTAGTGGCAGCCAATACCTTGTGCAGGGCCTTTATGGAGTGCCATGGCACTTCTCTATTCTGAGAGTGACACATGAGGAGTTTTCAGCAGCATGAAGCATAAACTGTTATTATCCAAGTCAGTAGCAGCTACAGTTTCAGCAACACAGAGAGGAAATGTCCCCTCTGCTCCTCTATCCCTTGACATTTAGATCCAAAGCAACTGAGAGCCCATCATGCTGGGGTAGCTTCTCAGTATTGGAGTTCCTCTGGACTCCCAGACTCCTTGTTTGGTAGAGGGGCAAGACTCTGGCTTTTATAGGGAATTAGGAGACTCACATTTCCCACACTGCCATCTCCACCGGCTCTTCCTCCCTGGTACTTTTACCCCTGCAATCTCAGCCAACAGCTCTCATCAAGTTTCGACAGCTTGGACATGGGTCCCCCATTCCTCCCTAGGTAGTCTCACCATGCACACTGAAGAGAAGCAGAAGGCCACAGGTCAGAGTATTCAGCCATCTAGAAAGTCTGTCTGAAGGCATGCTTAGCTCCCAGTCCTGAGTCTGTGCTGCTGTGTGCGATCAACCTCCTGTTAATGTCACAAATATATTAACTTGCCCGGGCAGGAACTTTGAACCAAAGGAGATAGGCTGAGTGGGGACAGAGGGCTGGGTAGTCCAGGCCAAGGTCCTTGAACTCTACTGGCTGGGCTGCATGGTGGAAACCAATGAGCAGCAAGTGAGGTAAAGCTGCCTCCCATTCCTGCTCTTCCTTTAGTCCCCTTGGGAGGCACAGCAGGGACTCTGAAGCCCTCTCTCCAAATCTGGAGTCGCCATTTTCAGACTTATAAAGCACTCACAGGACTATTAAAGTATTGGTGTAGAGAGGATGAAGAAGAAAGCAATAACTAGAGAAGCTTTTTTGCAGAGATGCATACTCAGGATGTCACAGATGGAGAATGGAATGGAACTGAGGAAATGTGACCTGGGTAAAGGGGAACTGCATGCACATGCCCACTACCTGAAAACACCTCCCTGCTTTCAGGACTTACAGTTCCTGAGTCCAGGTTCAGGGTTCCTCAACACTTACATTGATCTTAGGGTCTTCATGTGCCCCTCCCAGTTATGCCTTGACAGTTCATGAAACACACTGCAACTCTGCCACCATACCATAGTCACTTGGCCTCTTTGCTGTAGCTACTCTGGTGCCCAGCTTCTCTCAAGTTCACAGTTGCTAACCCACATGCACTGGAGCCTGCTGACTCTAATATTGAAGACAGTCTGGGCTCTTGGGGCCTGAATTAAGGTTCACATGCAGGCCATTGATCAGGAGTTTCAGAAACATTGTGAACCTTGGCAAACTACATCTGAGAGGACAGAATCAGGAGCTCACACCTCACCCATCCTGATTTTCCAAAAGGAGTATCATGAGATTGACTCTTAGAAAGACTTTAGAGCCACCTAAGAACTGACCTTGGTTCCATTTTCCAGTCTACAGAACCCACCTACAGAACCACACAGAAAGACTTAATCTATGGCAGTTTTCTGGTCATTTCCCTGGTATGGTACAACCACGGCTTGTCCTATCACCCTGCTCTCAATAATCTATATCCTCCTCAGCACACTCTGTGGTCACAGCTCCTGCCTAGGCAATGCTCTCTCTGCCCTCCCTGTTTGAAGGAACAGCTGGAGTATGGAGGCTGAAGGCCCTCAGCTCCTCCAAGCTCCCTGTCCTAGGACCAGTTTCTTCAGTTAACTGGACAGTATGGTAATCTTCTGAATCCTGGGCTTCTGCACCAAGCTGGAGGAGGGTCCCCATGCACTCTGCTACTTACTGCACTGTCTTCAGAGGCTCTGCATTGATGATGGAAAGACCATAGGAAATGTGGACTGGAGAGTCACACCAGTCATTTTCTGTATATGAGGAAATTGTCAAAGTGTGTGTGTGTATGTGTGTGTGTGTGTCTGTGTGTGTGTGTGTGTGTGTGTGTGTGTGTGTGTGTGTGTGTGTGTGTGTGTAGGGAAGGGAGTAAAGCTCAGGAAAACATCTAAAATGAGACACCACCACACACCCAGTCATTATAACCAGATCATGACCCATAGGCAAAAGTGTTGGCAAAGCCATTGAGCATCTGATACAGCTACACATGGCTAGAGGGGAAGGAAAATGATTACATGGTGATCAGGGAAGGCAACTTCACATTTTCTCTAGAAGTTCAATACATTTGTTCTATGAATCAACAGTTCTACTTACAGGACTTTAGCCTGAAGAAATAAGAGATTGGCATCACATCAAGTCATGGGTTTTGTTTGTTTGCTTGTATTTTATTTGGTTTTGAGACAGAGTCTCTCTACACAGCCCTGTATGTCTGAGAACTCACATTATAGACCAGGCTGGCCAAACTCATCGATTCACCTGCCTTTGCTTTCTGAGTGCTGGGATTAAAGGCATGTACCAACATGCCCAGTCAAAGTCTTGTTTGAACAAGAGCATGACAGCTTGATTAAAATAGCCCAAATATGATGTCATTCAGATGTGCACCAACAAGTGGTAAGTTCACTCACCATCAAAGTGAAATGCCATTTGAATCTCAAAAACATTATTCTCAGTGTCAGAACCTCTCACACATGATACTTCTATATGATAGGGTAGATAAGATTCTGATGTTTCTGAATTATATTCTATTTTCAAACTTCAACTCCAGAAACCAGTCAGTTGGTTGCCAGGTATTAGGGCTCTGGTCTATGGTTAATGAAAGGGAACATACAGAAATATTTGTTGTTTAGTCAGAAAATAAATATTTATACCTGAAGTGGGTGTGGTTACATTCCTCTTATTCTATTCCAATATACTAAGCTATGGAATAAATGAGTGAATTTGAGTGCATACTTATCACTTGACAATAAAGTTCTAAAAAAAATAAGACTATTACCTAAATCTAAAAAGTCTCCTGCTGCTGGGTGGTGGTGACACATGTCTTTGATCCCAGCACTCGGGAGGCAGAGGCAGGTGGATCTCTGTGAGTTCGAGGCCAGCCTGGTCTACAGAGAGAGTTCCAGGACAGGCTCCAAAATTACACAGAGAAACCCTTCTGTAAAGGAGGAGGGGGAGGGGAGGAGAGGAGGAGGTTGAGAAGGAGGAATTGTTCCTGGAGGAGAAGGAGAGGAAGAAGAAGAGGAAGAGGAAGAGGAAGAAAAAGAAGAAGAAGAAGAAGAAGAAGAAGAAGAAGAAGAAGAAGAAGAAGAAGAAGAAGAAGAAGAAGAAGAAGAAGAAGATTGTAGATGTAACCAACCGTCTTATTAAATAAGAAACGCAGAACCAATGCAAAGAAGAAAGCTAAGAGGTCAGAGCTAAGAGCTAAAATCTTACCATTCCTCCTGCAGTGGTCCTACCTCTCCGAAAGAGAGCTACTTCCTGTGTTAAAGTCTTTATCTAGACTTTCTGTTCTGCCTTCTCATTGGTTGTAAACCCAACCACATGACCGCCTCTTCACTGCCTGTCTGAACAGACCTCCAGGTCTTCTATGGTTGGTACTGAGATTAAAGGTGTGTGTATCCAATGCTGGCTGTATCCTTGAACACACAGAGACTTACCTAGCTCTGCCAACCAAGTGCTGGGATTAAAGGCGTGCGCCACCACCGCCTGGCTTTCCTATGGCTTGCTAATAGCTCTGACCCCCAGGCAACTTTATTTATTAACATACAAATAACATTTTAGTACAAATAAAATATCACCATATTTCCCCTTTTCTATTTTAATAAAAAGAAAAAAGGAAAAAGCTTATAACTAACATAAGAAAAACTATATACAAAAGTACAATAACTATATATAATATATAGAAGTAATAAATACCTAAACAATGTCTAGTCCATTTGTATTTGACAAATTCAGAGAAAATAATTCCATTATCTATCCTATTGTATCTAATTCACTTTCTATCCTAATTAATCTTCAACTATAACTAACTAATCTTCAACTCCCTCAGAGACCCAAAAAGGAAATAATATTAGCTAATAAAAATAAAAACAGGAAGTACATGCAAGCAACTTCCAAAAAATTGTGAGTTGACAGAAACAGCCAGCTGCTTGGACAGTCATCTGAGGTTTCTCCGCAGTGTTGGGGCATCATCTTCAGCCTATGGGCTTAGCATATCTGACAGACTCATTTGTGAAGTAGGATGTACACATGGTCAACAGTTCAACCTCGCATTGGGTGAGAGCAGTCTATATACCAGAAACACCTGAATTCCACTAGTGTCATGTCATGATTCAGGATTTTAAATTCTGGAAATTGTTGATGTTTTTTTAATTCAGCTGTCCATTCTTCTTGGCTATGTGTGTATGTGGCTTCATCTCAGCATCCCGTTCTTCTCCACATCCCTCTATTAAATACCATTCTACTATTGAGAGGCGTGAGCTTAATTACTCTTCAAGAATAATGTTTCAGCTGCTGTTCCATTGCACATCAGAAGCCATTGGCCCACTGCCTGTTCAGCTGCCTTCGAAGAAAAGGGCACTGTACCTTTTCTGGATTGCGAAGGCCACTTCAGGGATGGTGCCATATTGTCCTGGCCTCAGAAGATGCCTTTTGATAAAGCCATAATCACACTTGTTTTGGCAAGAATCAGTAGTCCTTTGTTTCGTGTCCTGTCTGTCCTGTTTGTCAGCAGTTGATTCAAGGATACTTTGTTGTCCAGTGGCTAACTTTTGCCACAATGAAAGTTAACTCCAATTGCAGTTTTTTCAATGCCCATATTTTCTCTGAAGTAGATTGGTACTGCCAGGAGCCAACATGTCTCATAGTCATAACAAAAAAGAAAAATTTTCTAAGTTATTAAAACATTTTAAATGCCATATTCTGTAGATCTCTGAAGGGTTTGAAGATGACCTGTCTATCTAAAATATATCTGCTCAATCTTGAAAACATACCTAATATGACTACAAGTTCTATTATACTGTCTAGCTACTTTTTCATTTCTTTGTATCCTAATAGTTGGTAATAATAACATTCAAGGATCAGAAAATTGTATTACATTGTTAAATGAACGGTATAAATACAGTTAGAAATATACATATAGCATTTTCTAACAATATCAATTTCAATATATATATTTTGTATACAATATAAAACAATCCAATCCAATGCAAAGTATTTAAAACTAGTATTGTCTTTTTCTTTTCTTTTCTTTTCTTCTTTTTTTTTAAACAAGAACCTTAAATCTAATCTCTTTTGCTTAGCCCTTTTCCTAACCCTTGACAACAACTTGTAACCAACCCCCCTAATCAATGAAAATTATCCCAGACCCAAAATCCATTAAAAGACCAAAAAACCACCCGCTCCACACCACCTCTTTGGGAATGTGGGAGTCGTATTCTTAAAATTGCTTCCTGCTGGGTATGGGCGAAGGTATCTTTATCCTGAAAAGAAAAATTTTAGGTTAATTGTCAAATTCTAGGAAAGGTAACTATATCCTTCATTATCCAGTTTGTGTATAATGCCAAAGTTCAGGGTTTATCTCAAATCCTTATTCAAGTAGTCTTTGAGACTGGATCATCTCAGCTAGCCCTCTCAAAATTGCTCTGAGCACTTTGTAGTTCAAAGCTGATCTGTAGATGATGTTTGTCAGCTTAGGGATGTTATTATTGTCCACGTGGAATTGTTGTGGGGCCCCATCTTCTTCCTGGAGACTTCAGTTGATGTTAGGCCTGACCATGATTTCCTACAGAAAACTGATAAGAGACTTGAACACAAAGACATATATATGCAGCTAATTGAAGCCTTTTTTCTTTCTAGAATTAGTTAGTACTCTATATGACCATTCATATCTTAACAAAGTTTAAAATGTATATATATATATATATTAATCTTGTAAATTTTGATATAAAATTCATACTTTAAGGAAAGTTTAAAGAATCAGAATAGAATCAAAAAGTTGAGATTAGGGCCGGGCGGTGGTGGCGCACGCCTTTAATCCCAGCACTCGGGAGGCAGAGCCAGGCGGATCTCTGTGAGTTCGAGGCCAGCCTGGACTACCAAGTGAGTTCCAGGAAAGGCGCAAAGCTACACAGAGAAACCCTGTCTCGAAAAACCAAAAAAAAAAAAAAAAGTTGAGATTAGTAATAGAATAGTCCCTTAATTAATTTGGCTTTTCTCCTGTCCCATGGCAGAAGATGGCTCTTTTCTTCTGGCATGATACAGGGGGTTTGCATTTTCCTTTTAACAACATGCTTGAGTTTAAAAAGGAGAGAGCCATTCTCCAACTCCAAAGTCAGCTTTAAATTTTAATTGAACTGGGACTATTAGAAGACCAATAGTGTTAAATCTTTAGAGAAAAGCAGAAACAAACATTTAGGAAAACATAAATTTTTTTAGATGATATACCCATATGCCATTTCACTCTGTTTCCTGGGATAGATGATTTGTCCCTTTTCTTCAGTTGTCTCATTTGTCCAGTGTTTTTCAGATTCCTTAACCTTCATTCTCCTAAAAGACAAAAAAAAAAAAAAAAAAAAAAAAAAAAAAAAAAAAAAAAAAAAAAAAAACTTTCCCCAAGGTTTTTTGGGGATGTTCCTTTTTGGCAAGTTATTATCTGATTAAATGAAAAGGCATGTGTTACTGGTGTAAGTTAGTTTAAATTGGATGTTCATGCTGGTTGATGAACTATCACCTCCTCTAATTAAGTGGTCTCTCTTGTTCAAATCGAACCTTTATCAATTTTGATGGTACCCACAGCTTATCTTCTCCTGTAGAAACAAAAGTAAAACCTCGTCCCCAATGTAACACATATCCTGGTTTCCATTGTGAGGTCAGCACATCCTTAAAGTATATAGGCTGATTTAATTCTGTAGTTTTTTTCTATTTTCCAATGTCTCTCTGCAGCTGTTGTTCCTTACTCATTGGCATTGAGAAAATTCAAAGTTAATAGAGCATTATGTAGTCTATTTCTGGGGTTTTTGTTACCCCTCTCTGTTTATTTAGCATATCCTTTAGAGTTCTGTTTGATCTTTCTATAACTGCTTGACCTGTAGGATTATGTTATATTGTAATAAGCAAAAAACTGTTTCATTTTAACAGAGACATATGATGGAGCATTGTCAGTTTTGATTTGTGCAGGTATACCCATGATGGCCATAACTTCTAGCAAATTAGTAATTACAGAATCAGCTTTTTCAGGACTCAAAGCAGTTGCCCATTGAAATCCTGAATAAGTATCGATGGTATGGTGTACATATTTCAATTTTCCAAATTCTACAAAGTGAAAGACGTCCATCTGCCAGATTTCATTCCTCTGAGTACCCTTTTGGTTACATCCTGCTGGTAATAGCGTTTGATTGTAGAAGGAACAAGTAAGACATTTCTTTACTATTTCTTTGGTTTGTTGCCAGGTTATGGGAAAATCCTTTTTTAAATCTTTACTATTGACATAATGTTTTTTATGAAATTCTGAGGCCTCCAGCACATTTCCTATCAATAATTTATCAATCTTATCATTGCCTTGTGCTAGATAGCCTGGCAGACCAGTATGGGATCGGATGTGAGTTATATATAAGAATGACTCCTTTTCCTGATTGTATCTTGTAATTGAATAAATAGTGAAGTTAATTCTGAAGCATCAGGGATAAACTATGCAGTCTCAATATGTAACACTACTCTTTCAATATACTGAGAGTCAGTTATTACGTTGAGAGGTTCTGAAAAATCCATTAATACCAACAGAATAGCATACAATTCTGATTTTTGAACTGAATTATTAGGACTTTGAACCACTTTACTTAAATTTTTGGATTTGTAACATGCCTTTCCTTGTTTGTTGGCATCTGTATAAAACGTACAAACTCCAGATATGGGTTTTTCCCATACAATTCAAGGCAAGATCCAATCAGCTCTTTTTATAAGATCAATTCTATCGCTTTTGGGATATTTGCTGTTAATTTCTCCCAAAAAATTACTGCAAGCTTTTTGCCAAGGTTCACTTTCTGCCCATAATTTTTCAATGTCCTCCTTAGTTAAAGGTACAACAATTTCTGCTGGGTCTATTCCTGCTAATTGACGAAGTCTCAATTTTCCTTTCGAAATCAAGTCAGAGATTTTTTCCACATCAGTTTTTAATTTTTTATTTGGTTTATTTGGTAAAAATATCATTCCAATATAATATCTTCCCTCTGCATTAATATTCCTGTAGGAGAATGTCTAGAAGGTAAAATAACCAAAATGCAATCCAGCTTTGGATCAATATGATCCCATGCCCTTCATGTACTTTCTTTTCTACCAAGGCCAATTCTTTCTCAGCTTCAGGTGATAATTCTCTTGGACTATTTAAGTCCTTGTCACCTTCTAAGATTTTAAACAAATTATTCAGTTCATCATTTTTTACCCCAACAATAGTTCTTAGATGAAAAATGTTTCCAAATAATCTTTGAAAGTCATTAAGAGTCTGTAGTCGATCTCTCCTAATTTGCACCTTTTGGGGTCTAATTTTTTGTAGCTCTATTTTATATCCTAAACAATTAATAGAATCTCCTCTTTGTATCTTTTCAGGAGCAATTTGTAATCCCCAGCAAGGCAAAATTTTCTTTACTTCTTCAAACATTCTTTCTAAAGTATCTGCATTTGAGTCAGCTAGTAAAATATCATCCATATAATGATAAATTATAGATTTAGGAAATTTTTTTCGTACCACTTCCAATGGCTGTTGTACAAAATATTGGCACAGAGTTGGGCTATTCAACATTCCCTGTGGGAGGACCCTCCATTGAAATCTTTTAACCAGTTGAGAATTATTATAAGTAGGCACTGTGAAAGCAAATCTTTCTCTGTCTTTTTCTTGTAAGAGTATTGAAAAGAAACAGTCTTGCCGGGCGGTGGTGGCACACGCCTTTAATCCCAGCACTTGGGAGGCAGGGGCAGGCAGATCTCTGTGAGTTTGAGGCCAGCCTGGTCTACAGAGTGAGATCCAGGAAAGGCGCAAAGCTACACAGAGAAACTCTCTCGAAAAACCAAAAAAAAAAAAAAGAAAGAAAGAAAGAAAGAAAGAAAGAAAGAAAGAGTCTTTTAAATCAATAACTATGAGAGGTCATCCTTTTGGTAACAGAGTAGGCGAAGGAATTCCAGATTGTAGAGAGCCCATTGGCTGAATTACTTTGTTAATTGTTCTAAAGTCTGTTACCATTCTCCATTTACCAGATTTCTTTTTAATAACAAATACAGGAGAATTCCAAGGGCTGGTTGATTCTTCAATATGCTGAGCATTTAACTGTTCTTCTACCAGCTCTTCTAAAGCCTGGAGTTTCTCTGTTGTTAAAGGCCATTGCTGAACCCATACAGGCTTGTCTGCTGACCATTTTAAAGGTAAAGCTGTTGGTGTTTTTGGAAAATCCTGAGTTGTTGTGCCCTGTTCTTGTATAACATGGATGGCTGGTGACCACTCTTTAGAATAATATCTTCTAATATTTCTCTCAGAAACATGTGCTAGTTTATGATTTGTTTCTGAGATTGGAGGGATGTTAATCTGAGTATTCCATTGTTGCAACAAGTCTCGACCCCACAGGTTCATAGCTATGTTAGCCACATATGGTTTTAATTTTCCTCTCTGCTATATGTATATTTCTAACTGAAGATGATGATGATGATGATGATGATGATGATGATGATGATGATGATGTCGGCAGCTAATACTCTTGGTTAAGTACCCTGCTCGTTGGCTGAAATGTCCTTGCAACCAGCAGTTAAATTCAGGCTCCAGCAGAATTATCAGGCAGTTGTCTTCCTCTGCTCAGAGGCTATCTAGCACCTTATGGAACTTTATCTTTGTCTGCCCTCTAGTGTCCAAGGAGAGCAATGCAAGAGTTGTCACTTCATGATTTCCTGTGATTGGTCTTCAAAACAGTGGATGAAAAAAGAGGGACTTGGAGAACCTGGGAAAACTAGAACCCCAGAAAGGCAGTTTCTCAGAGGCAAGAGGCTATGGCCATCTCAGGTCTATAGGAAGAAGGATCTAGCTGTGTGGTGATAGAGATAAAATGTTTTAGGAAAACACTTGCAGACAACACGATTTGGCACTTTTATATAAAGACAAAATAGAAGAGAGGAGTTTTGTTTTGTTTTGTTTAGAGGATAAATAAAAAACTTAGAGTGAAAATAAGGTAAGAATGGAAATTAAGGACGGGAAGACCACGGAGAATAGAGTGTCACAGGAACCAGAAGTGTGCAGGGAACTGTAAAAGGCAGAAGGGCCCTCAATAGATGAATAGATGCTCAGGGAGACAGAGGAAAGCAATCTCTTCTGATGGACATGTCTGGGCCTCCTGACACCCCCATCCTCATTTCAGACACCCACAGTCAAACATCTTCACAGTATGGATGGCATCTCTGCCCATGTAACTTACTGAAGCATCACTGATGCTTGACCCTTTTTATAGCAACAGATATCATAAAATTTGCAGACAAACAGATGGAACTAGAAAATATCATCTGAGTGAGGTAACTCAAAATCAGAAAGACAAACATGGTATGTACTCACTCATAAGTGGATACTAGATGTAAAGCAAAGGATAACCAGACTATAACCCACAGCTCCAGAGAAGCTAGCTAAGAAGGAAGACCCTAAGAAGAATGCATGGATCACTTTGGGAAGGGGAAATAGGTGAGATCTCCATGAGTAAACTGGGGGTGACAGGAGAAAAAGAGGGGAGAGGATGGGGAATGAGAAATTAAGGGAACAAGATGGTCAAGCTGGGGGAGAGATGGAGTGGGAGAGCAATGAGAGAGATTTCTTGATAGAAGGAGACATCATTGGGATAGAGAGAAACCTGGTGCTAGAGTAGTTCCCAGGAATCCACAAGAATGACCCCAGCTTAGACTACTGGCAATATAGAGAGGGTACCTGTGTAGCTAGAGTTTTCCTGC
The DNA here is from genome assembly GCF_949786415.1 of Peromyscus eremicus. NCBI lineage: Eukaryota > Metazoa > Chordata > Mammalia > Rodentia > Cricetidae > Peromyscus > Peromyscus eremicus. The sequence goes on from NC_081420.1 coordinate 104,337,258, forward strand.
CTGGCCCACAGTCAGGACAAATCTCTCTCACCTGCCAGTCCCACAGCCTCTCAGACCCGACCAAGTAAACACACACAGAGACTTATATTGCTTTCAAACTGTATGGCCGTGGCAGGCTTCTTGCTAACTGTTCTTATAGCTTAAATTAATCCATTTCCATTAATCTATACCTTGCCACATGGTTCGTGGCTTACCGGCATCTTCACATGCTGTTTCTCATCGTGGTGGCTGGCAGTGTCTCTCTGACTCAGCCTTCCACTTCCCAGCTTTATTCTCCTCCTTGCCCCGCCTATACTTCCTGCCTAGCCAACGGCCAATCAGTGTTTTATTGATTAATTAGCAACACATTTGCCATACATCCCACAGCACTTCCCCCCTTTTTTTTTTTTTCAAAAAGGAAGGTTTTAACCTTAACAAAGTAAAATTACATATAATTTGGGAATTTGGGCGTAGCTTCTCTTACTACTTCCTGCTGGAAGGGGGCGCTGTATCTTATGGGGAAACAAAGAAAATTTTAGAATTATGGAATAGTCCATGAGGCTGTATCGTCTGAGCCAGATGCCTTCAAACCATTCTGGATGTTGGATCATCTGGGCCATGGTGTCATTGGAGACCTTCAGGGGGTCTTGGCTGGTCAAACCTGATGTATCTTAATCTTGAACAAATCCATAGTCTCTGGCTTTCTGTGGGAACAAAAGCAGAGTCTCCTTTCCAAAGTAACATATCCTTACATCGAAATTTTGAAGTCAAGATATTTTTAAAATATACATTTTGGCATAACTCAACAGTTTTTACAATCAAATGTTTTTCTGCAGTTAAAAGTCCCAAAGACAACACAATCCAGATTCTCTGTGTAATATTCATTTTTACGTGGCTTATTTTTTATACTACCTTTACTGTCTCTTTAAAGACTTTATTTTTTAAAACTATGTATTTGTTTCTATAACTCTATATATCACCTTTTTTGTCTCTTTCAAGCCTACGTATCTTTTACACACATTGTAAACTATTACATCTGAAACTGTCTTATTGTGAATCTCTTGCCTTAAACTGCAGCAGCTGTGGCTGCTGGCTCCGCCCACCTCAGCTTCCCAACATGGCTATGTTTACCGCCAGCTCTGGGAGCTATCGTGGGTCTATGCTTTTATCCAAGCAGCGTGTAGCCCAAAAACCTCTTTTTTTGTTTTGTACCTGCAAAGGCTAAATCCACCACGCAGCTTAATGTGCCACTTGCAGAGGCCTGATTCCTGCCATACTGCAGGTTGAGCAAGCACGCCAGGAACCCACAAGTAGCTCAAACCAGCAGCTGACGCTCATTTGAGAGAGACAATTAGGAACTATTTTTAGCTCCGTTTTAGAATCTTTTCTCAGGTTTTAGGTGGAAACTCTTGCCACCACGTTGGACGCCATTTGTAGCTAGAGTTTTCCTGCCTGGCCCACAGTCAGGACAAATCTCTCTCACCTGCCAGTCCCACAGCCTCTCAGACCCGACCAAGTAAACACACACAGAGACTTATATTGCTTTCATACTGTATGGCCGTGGCAGGCTTCTTGCTAACTGTTCTTATAGCTTAAATTAATCCATTTCCATTAATCTATACCTTGCCACATGGTTCGTGGCTTACCGGCATCTTCACATGCTGTTTCTCATCGTGGTGGCTGGCAGTGTCTCTCTGACTCAGCCTTCCACTTCCCAGCTTTATTCTCCTCCTTGCCCCGCCTATACTTCCTGCCTAGCCAACGGCCAATCAGTGTTTTATTGATTAATTAGCAACACATTTGCCATACCTGACCTGGCCTACCCTGGTTACCAGATTGGTGAATACCTGGACTGTCATCATAGAGCCTTCATCCAGTGATGGAAGCAGATGCAGAGAGCCACAGTCAAGCACCAGGCTAAACTCCAGGAGTCCAGTTGAAGAGAAGGAAGAGGGATTATATGAACAGGGGGGGTGGCAGGTGTCAAGATCATAATTGCAAAATCTACAGAGCCTACTGAACCAAGCTCGTAGGAACTCACAAACTCTAGACCAACAGCTGTGGAACCTGCATGGGACCAGTTAGGCCCTCTGCATGAGGGAGACAGTTGTGTAGTTTGGTCTGTTTGAGGGGCCCTGGCACTGGGAACAGGATCCATCCCTGGTGTATGAGCTTTTTGGAGCTCATTACCTATGGTAGGACACCTTGCACAGCCTTGATTCAGGGGAAAGGGGCTTGATCCTGCCTCAACTGAATGTACCAGGCTTTGCTGACTCGACACAGGAGGCCTTACCTTTTTGGAGGAGAGGATAGGGGGTGGGTTGGGTGAGGGAAAGACGTAGGGGAGTGGGAGGAAGGATGAGAAGGGAACCTGTGGTTGGTCTGTAAAATGAATTTTTAAAATTTCTTAAGTAAAAAAGAAACTTTTTTAAAAAACACACAAACTGGGCAGTGATGGCACACGTCTTTAATCCCAGTGCTCGGGAGGCAGAGCCAGGTGGATCTCTATGAGTTTGAGGCCAACCTGGTCTACAGAGCAAGATCCAGGACAGGCACCAAAAATACAGAGAAACCCTGTCTCGGAAAAAAACAAACAATCAAACAAATAAATAGATAAATAGATAAATATTTTTAAAACCCACAAAAAAAAAAAGAAAAAATAATAATGATCTAGAGGACCAAAGAGAATTTGAGTTCCAGAAGAAAGCAAGAAGTAGCCTGGAACTGAGAAAGGCCAAAGGGCCCTCCATGCAGTGATCAGGCAGACCATTTTTTCTCCTGAACAGTTCATACCCCACTACACAACCCACAGGCAAACATCTTCACAGATCTATGCAGTGATCATGCAAATAGGGTGTCATCACATCTGTAGAGCCCTTGGAATAAAAACAAACCTTGATGGAAGCAGACAGCAAGGAACTAAAGTGGTTCTTCTTCACACACACACATACACACACACACACACACACACACACACACACACACACACACACACTTTCCCAGGATCAAAACACAAATGAACATGCCAAGACATGTATCTCACTTGAAAAAAAAGATTCCTTTCCCCATTTGAGGACAAAAATAAATTGGATTGTTACAGCATCGATCACTTGTGACAAATTATGGAGACAATAGACAATGAGGTTTTCAGTTGTTGGGAACCTTGCTAGCTGATGTGAGGACACTAATGCTATATTCTGAAAAGTTTATGGCTCAGACTTGTATGTTGTAGCCTGATGTCCAATGTCATGATTATAAGATTGGATCCACTAGGTAATGGCCAGGCTATTAACACCATTGTTTGTCTATTTTACTCAAGGAGGACATAAGGGGCAAACTTTGAGTCAGAGAGTTACCCCTCTCCATATGCCAAATCTAATGGCTTTCTAACCCTGAACTTCATGATCACCAAATCTAGGAACCAATTTCTGTTGTTTATAAGCCAAACTGTTTATGATACATACTTAAATACATAGTGATATACATACTCATCTGTATAGTTATTATATATTTACATATAGTGTCAATATGTAGAATGAGTTACCTTTGCATTTCTGAGTTCATTAGATCCTCCACCTCAGTCTTGCTAGTAGTGGGGCCACACATCTGTCACAACACTCACCTTGCAGCTTATTATGATTTTCTCATGGCATCTTGAATATACTAAGTAAGACACCAGTGCTGTTAGTAATCAGGTTATAATCAACTCATAGATAATGCATTGGGACTTGCTGAGAGATGCATATGGGGTTTTAATACCTACCCACATGTGTCATGTTCAAAACTGTCCAGAGCTTCTGATTTATTTGAAGAAATTTAGGATTTGGGAAAGAGGAGAAAGAGGGCTGGGAGAAGATGAGGTAAAAAAGAGAGGAAGAGATGCAGGTCCACTGGGATACAAAGCAATGTTAGCATCCACTGGGGCTCACACAAACACACTGTCATGGGGAATTTATTGAATATGTGAAACAAGACAGGACCCAGACAAACAGGGTACCAGTGACACACTTAAGTGTAAGCTGAACAGATACATGAAGAGGGGATGCATAGACACATGAAAGATGGAGTCACCCCTCTCTTTTGAGTGTGGGGGCACCTTAGGTTGACTCCAATTCTACTCAGGACACTCCACTATGGTGCATAACATGCTACAGCTCTGTGTGCTTTTTCTCAACATCCTTCAGCTGCTGGATCTTCTGGGGCAGAGTCTTGGTCCAGAACTGCATCCTGTTGGCCTTCAGAGCATAGCCCACAGTAGTCTGGATGTCCAGCTGCAGGTACTGCTCATCCTGGGTAAACACAGGCCAGTGGGGCAGGTCCATGCTGTTGGAGTTCCTGTGGACACACCCCCATATTAGGGTGCAGTGAGGATCACTATGAGTTATGCTGTGGCCAGACTTGATCCCCTACTTTGGGTCAATATGGTGCATGAAGCAGGCCAGAATTCAAGGACAAGGAAGGATGGTCTCAGGATAGAGACAAAAGAGAAGCTCCCACTCCATAAGGGGCAAGATCATCTGGGGTGTTTTTTACTTTCTCTCTATAGCAGGCTCATGGACACAAAACTAGAGCAGTTTGGCCACACATGCCAAGTCACAGGGAGATGATTATTGACTGACACTCATATGAGACCACTGTGTGAGAGAAACCTGCCCCTGAGGAATAACCTATCATGTGATAAAGCATCTATATATGCTCCTGAGGCTACCACAAACAGGAGGAGGCCCTGAGAGTTTAAGGGGGTGTGTCTTCTCACCCATGTCTTGCAAAGTTGGCCCAGTACTTCATTATCCTCCTGCTCAGCAGCTCCTCATCTTCAGTAAAGTCAACTGTAGCCATGAGGAAAAGAAATGTTCAGGTCCCAGTCGCCCCATACACCTGCCACATCCACAATCCCAACTACAGCCTAACTGCAGTGTGCGTGTTCCCCATCTGCTGGGATTCAGGATCTTCCATTTTCCACACTTCCTTTACTTGTCCCAGCCTCTAACTGAACCCACCACCTCCACCCCAGCTTATTCTTAGTACAGATGCCATTTCTTTGCTCTGGCATAGTCACTTAAGAAAACATCATGGCTTTAAGTGTCTCCCTCAGATATCAGATTTGACACCACCATCAGGGCAGGGATGGGAAAGAAAGTACAATCTGGACTGGAAAGGATTCAGATTACAGTCCTAGTTTACCATTTTGGGCTATAAGATGGCTCAGAAAGGCTCTCCAAGAACCTCAGTTTCCTCACTTGGACAGTGAGCTCAGTCATCCCTCAGTTCTCATCTCGGTCACTATCCTACTTGTGGAGAAAAGGGAAGACTCACATTCGCTGCCCCAGAAGGAGCATCCAAAGACAAAGAAAATCTCATCACCATGGTCAGCCTTCACATCAGGTGGTCTGACATCTTTGAAGAAGTTGGATGGGTGCTGAAACTCATAGAAGTAGACAGGGGCAAGGGGACCTGGAAGTGTAGACACATGGTGACATAGTAGCCTCTTACCTGGACCTGTCCTGTCTCATCTTTTGTGTGAGATACCTTGACCTAAAGTTGTTACAATGGCTGGGAGTTTAGGGGAGTGTAGACTCCAAGGCTGAAGCATGAGCTTTGGAAAGGCCTTGGTTAAATCATAACCTTGAGTCTTTTGAGGAAGTTCTAGCACATCATTACCTCAATTTCCTCATCTGTGCCTGAAGGTATTATGCTCTTACACTAGACATGAGGATTTACTGAGGTAATAGTCCTCAGAATCCTGGAACCAGAGAATAAATAAAGACACCAGAGGGCTGTCCTTGGACCCACAGCTCTGAGACATCTCCTTGGAATCAGGCCTCTTTTTCTTTGTGACACTACTGGAGATTAGACATGTAGCATTATGCATATGAAGCAAGTGTTCTTTCACTAGCTAGAGTCCCAACCCAGAGGCATATTTATAGATGTATTTACTCTGAGCATGGGCTACTTGCAAGGCAGGGACCACAAACATGAAGTCTTCCATCATCTCCTTGAACTGTGTTTGGAGAATCTCAGGGTCTTCAGTGTCTCCCAAATACTCCTCTACCAGAATGTCAACAAAACCAGGAGGCATCATCTAGTTCAGAGAGATTCAGAGAAGATGTGTTAGTAAAACTTCAGCACCAGGCATCAGTATCCTCAGGTGAAGAGAGAGGGGTCTGAGGTGGAGACCGTAATGGAGCAAAGGACATACTTGCAAGTAACATAAGGGGAAAGGGGCTGGATAAAGAAATCCACCCTGACCCTGGAGCCCAGAATTAGGGAAGGATGGCTCAGATAAAGCCAGTGAGAGAAACACAGTTTAGCTCAGATCAGAGCCATCTCTGTCCCTGTCCAACTGACTTGTGAAACCAACCAATCACAGAGCAGGATAGTAGAACCCTGGGTCTGGAGTTGACTCCACCCCCTAGACTTCCTGTAAAAATTGCCCTGCCTAGTCTGTTAGAAAAGAAGGCTGTTCTCTCCACCCTGGTAGAGGCAGCTACTCTCCTGGACTCCTCCCTCCCAAATAAACCTCTTCCTCAAAAGAGTTTTTTGGGTGTGAAAATCTTCATTCACTGGCATAGAGAAGATCTTTGCTAAGACGTCCCCCAGGAATGTGGTAAAAACGAGAGAGAGAACTGAAAGAGCAGGGCAAGGAGGAGCTGAACAGAGACCTTTGCTAAGACATCCCTCGGTGGACAGAGAGATTGCTACATTTCTGCAGGGGTTTCCCCTTTCCCAGAGTGAAGCAAAAGAAGCACCATCTCAGGCGAGAGAAGCAGAGCTCTGCTAAGAAGTCCCCTTAAGTGGGAGCTGAGCAAAGCTCAGCTGTAGAAGCTCTCCAGGAGAGGAGTGGGGTTCCTATATCCTGTGGGGAGACCACCCTCATCCCACCAGGTATACCCTGACTTCCCCAAAGAGTCAGGATGCCCTTCCCTGCTGAAGCAGTTTCAGACTTGATTCTCCCAAAAAGTAAGAATAATCGCCCTCCAGGGCTGAACTGTCTCCTCGCAGTTTCAGCCATCAATTTACTAACATTTTGGTGCCGAAACCCAGGACCTAAACCCAGAGAGTTGTAAAACATGAAATTTATTAACATTTGGGTGCTGAAATCCAGGAAACCAAACCCAGAGTTTTTGCAATTTACTAACAATAAGCATACTCTATTCTTTGCTCAGGTGGCTCTTGGCAATGGCAGATAAGTAGAAGCTCCCTGGTCACTGGCCCACAATATTAAGAGTCTTACCAGTTGTGTTGGTGTGCTCTGTAGAACAGCCTGAATGGTCTCTCTGTCCATTTTTTCCCAAGTATCAGTGTTGCACAGGTACTGAGAGGTGGATGGAAAAGTTCAAGTTGATTTTCCAATAGGTTGTAGTTGGGACTGTGGATCTCTGAGCACCCTCTCCCATCCAATCAGGTAATCAAAGAGTTGTATCTGAACTCACCATTGGGATGCCCCAGCCAAACTCATCATTGTTGACACCTATGATGCTGGGGACAGGTTGAAAATCAGCAGACACCAACAACTCTTCAGGGTGCCTAGGAAAGAACACCCCATCCACCACAGCAGGAATGATTGTGAAGACCTGAGGGGCATTCAAGGTGAAGGATCAAGCTCAGGGCCCAGATATTTTCTGATGTCAAATAATCCCATGATACCCATACACATCCATGGTTTAGTTGAACTTGTATCCATTTTGCATTGACAACTACAGGGGCATCAAGCCATGTACATCAGCTATGTTGTCCCTGAGCAGAAAGGACTTTCTGTTTCACCCCTATTGGATCCCTTCCAAGACACAAATACCATGTGATCAAACCTTAGTGATATCCAGAATCTCCTCTTCACTCTTGCCTCTCAGACAGCCCACCAGGGATTCTGAGTCCATCTGATTACATCCAGAGAGGTTGGCCACCATCTGTACAGAGCACAAGCAGAAGCCTGTTCATCCTTCCAGGCAGGGAAAGAAGTCTTCCTAATACTTCTAGTTAGTGTGGGTGCCCCACAAATCACAGTGGGTAAAGTGTGTGGATTGCAGCAGGAATGCAATTGTTCCCACGTCCCCTGTGTTAATATGAGATAGACAGGGGAGCTAATGCACCTGCTGCAATGCATCTGGACACAATGGGAGCTACTAGGTACAACTGTTTGGGGCAGAGAAAAAACTCAGCTTTTGTGAAGCAGAGGTGTATGCAGTCTGACCCTTGAAGCTTTCAGCAAGGAAGAAGTAAAAAGAAAGACCTAGGTATCTCTATGATATTTGTTGCATTCACAGAGCAGACAGAACCAGGAGTTCTGAGAGTGAGGGCTGGGATAGGAAGAATAGAGGGAACTATGTAGACCTCCTCAGACTGGGAGACAAGACCAGGCATCCTGGCCACTCCACTCTTCATAATGGCTCCATGGAAGAGTCCTTTGGACATGGGGGACACAACGAGTGAAGACACACTTGTTCCCCCTGCTGACTCGCCAAAAATAGTGACCTGGTCAGGATTGCCTCCAAAGTGGGCAATATTCTGCTGGACCCAGTGTAGGGCAGCCACTTGGTCCAGGAAGCCCCGGTTGCCTCTGGCATGCTCATCTCTAGTGCTGAGAAGTGGCAGGGACAGGAATCACAGGGCTGTCCTGTTTATACTCAGCTCCCAATTCCCTGCCTTACCCTTGGCTCACCTGAAGTAACCCAGGACACCCAGGCGGTACTGGATAGTGACCACCAGTATGTCCTCAATGGCTGCTAGCTTCGATCCATCATACACAGAAGCCATGCCCACAGTGAGTCCACCTCCATGGATCCATACCATCACCTGGTAAATAAATAAGATAAGAGATCATTCCCCTTACCCAACCCAAGTGCCACTTGTCATCTAGAATATCCATTGCTTTGTCTCAGAAGCTGCCCACATAGACAGATCCCAGCTGTCATCATCTGTTAAAGGATCCAAGTTCCACCAGGAAGAAAAGTCTCTCAACCATTATTTTGTCTCATGTACCAAAGGCTGTCACCAATACCCCAGGAGACCCTCAGAAAAGGAAAGACATGTGTCCTTCATGATCACATATGGAAATAAAGCAAGTGCCCTCCAGTGTTACTAGCCAAACAGTGATGAGTCAATTTTTATGACTTAGATGATACAAGCCTCACCTCTGGGAAATCTGATTGGGTGTTTTGGGCACAAGCCCTAAATTCATTAAGTTACAGACTCCGACTTCTCAATGCCTCCAGGATTTCTGTCCCTAAGCCCATAAGTTAACTGCCTACTGTGGGCAAGAAAGTATTCTTGGAAATATTCAGGCAGGGCCTATACTGAAACAAAACCCAGAATGATCTTAGCCCTTCCATATTCCTTCATAAGGAATGTCCTTCCACCCCCAGTTGGCCATGGCCTAATACTCACAGGCAGGTTGGAGTCCTCAGAAGCATGAGCAGGTGAGTAGATGTTGAGGTACAGGCAGTCTTCAGACATAGAAAGAAGAGGTGGGGTGCTTTTGAACAGGATCTCGGTTGCTGAATTCATTATAGTGATATTCTGTAGACAACTGTCAACAATGGTAAATGGTTAACTATTCAAAGGACTGAACAGTAATTAAAGTCAGAAACTGGGTAGATTGTCTCCTAGAAAACTACTTGCTGTAAATATGAGATCATTTTCTAAAGTTCCTCTTGGGGCTGGAGGGATGGCTCAGTGGTCACTAGCCCTGGCTGCTATTCCAGAGGACCTGGGTTAGATCCCTAGCACCCACCCCTATGACTCAAGTCAAAGGGGATCTGAGGACACTGAATGGTCATTGATCACAGACATTCATGCACTAAAACACCCAAATACACAAAATAATAAATAAATAAAATAAAGTCACTCCTCCACAGATAGAAGCCTCAGGCTCTAAGGAAGCTGTGATAGAGCCCAGATCTCCATATATAGATTTAGATGATCTTAGATCCTACTTATTGGAAGGCCAGGTAACAGAGAGTCCTAGGAGTCTTCATGGCAGATTTGACCATGTGTTTTGACATTTTTACCATTTCTCCCTCTCTCAATTAAGGCCTAAAAAAGGTGAGTTGCCTCTACAGTGCTATTGCATAAATGAGTGTGAATTAGTTTCCATAAGGTAGTAGGACCTCCTTCATCTAATGTCTCCATTTTCAGGGTTCCTCATCTCTCCCACAGGCCTCTCATTGTCAGCACATGCACTTGTTCTTGTCAATCGACATCTGCTCATATGGTTGGCACAGTGACTGTGGAGGGTACAGTCCTTTGGAGACCATTGCTTCACTATTTCGGATTCTTCAGTCTCTGCTATAAAACTCAGGAGTGCTTCTGGTTAAGTGATGGAGTCTGATCTCATCCCAGAGACATTTCCCCTAGTGCCAGAGACACATGACATAGCCTGACTCTCAAGACAAATGTGCCTGTGCTCCCATCTGCAGTCCTCAAGGCTAGCTCCTTGTGTGGGCCAAGCACTGAACCTTGAGCACAGGTTGTTCCATTCAGAACCTCAGCAGGCCCTTGGGAAAATGTAAGTGGGAATCCCCCTACTCCATGAAGAGGGGGAACTGGATGTGGGATTGAGAAATAAAAACCACTGCAGCTGGGACATCCCTCACAACACTAGCCCACTCCCGGGCCTGAACTCCTCTGGACCCCAGAAGAGCTTACATGGCAGGATGGGAAGTTCCATCCCTCACACCACTCCATGGTTCAGGGGGCTCAGGAGGAGCAAACCGCAGATGTCCTACAGGTGGCTTGGCAAAGGGAATTCCCAGGAAGATGTGGACTCCCATGTTGATATCCTCCAAGTGGACAAGGTTATCCTGCACCTGTCCGGTGTGTGTGATCCTGATAGGCCTGGATGAGTCTTGGCCTGTAAATAAAGAAGTGATAGCTAGGTTAGTCTGCCCAATAGGCCACTTTTGTTCCATCCTTTCGACCCTTTTTACAGCCTCCTCAAAAGACCCTGGACTGAAAACACAGAATTTGCGTATTTCCTCCCTGTTACAGTCTTCACTGTGCTACCACCTGGCCTATTCCATTTACCAGACTCAATTAGGAATGAGGGGACTCAAGGACATCATTCAGCCCTATGAGCTTCCTGTACAGGGCCACATATGTGGCAATGACACAGTCTCCTTTCCATCAACTCTGTGTGAGCCAGTATAGGGACTATTCGGTCACACTGAACATTATCCCATGTAGGCTAGCTACATGCACGATGTTTCAACCTCACAGAAAAGCTCTCTATAAAGTTCATATGAAATCTGGTAATCTGTCCTTCCCACCATAGGCTGTGAGTTATAACCCAAAGCAGGGACAGAGTTTATGAACAAAAGGTAAAATCAAACACAGCCGAAGAAATTTCATTTTCTGTTTTCCTTTGTTTGTTTGTTTTTTTGTTTGTTTGCTTGCTTGCTTGTTTGTTCTTTAATTTCTTGACACAAGGTCTTGCTAGTTAGCCCAAACTGGTTCTGCAGTTGGAGATGCTCCTGTCTCAATTTCCTGGGTGCTTAATTTGCAGCTGTGTGGCTACACCCTGGTCACACTTCTCTTCTTGAGTAATCCTGGGCACTATATGTCAGACTCTGCCATTTGCTGTCCCTGTGGATGAGACAGGCCTGGGAGGTATAGAGGGGACAGGACATGAATCTTTTTCCTCTTATAGTTGTCAGTGATTCTGAACCCAAGCATTCAAACAAACAACATAAAATAACAGCCATGAGTGAATCTGGCAGAACCTGCTGTCTAGAAGGTGCTGGTGACATCCCAGAACCCTGGCGACAACAGAGAAGAGTCTCAGGCTGAGCTGGGTGCAGCCTCCTTAGTGGGGAGGCCTGGATAGAGGTCACCAGAGTTCACACTAGGAGGATTTGTGGTAAGGGGCATCTAGGGCTGCACACACACCCTGAGCACAGTGCTCTCTGACTTAGCTCTGATAAGGACCTGAAAATTGTTGACTCTCCCAAAGCACATGCTAGTTGCCCCAGAAACCAAGCCCGGGTAAAGAACATGGAGAAGGAAACCCAGACTATCTAGGTACAACAATAGGTTGTAGGACTGGGACTGTCTGCATACCTTAGTGGCAGCCAGTACCTTGTGCAGGGCCTTTATGGAGTGCCATGGCACTTCTCTATTCTGAGAGTGGCACATGAGGACTCTTCAGCAGCATGAAGTTATGATGTTATTATTCAAGTCAGTAGCAGCTACAGTTTCAGACACACAGAGAGGAAATGTCCCCTCTGTTCCTCTGTCCCCTGTAGATTCAACACAACTGACAGCCCATCATACTAGTATTGGAGTTCCTCTGGCCTCCCAGATTGTTTGGTAGAGGGGCAAGACTCTGGGCTTTTGTAGGGAATTAGGAGACTCACATTTCCCACACTGCCATCTCCATCGGCTCCTTCCTCCCTGGTACTTTTACCCCTGCAATCTCAGCCAATAACTCTCATCAAGTTTTGGCAGCTTGGACATGGGTCCCCCATTCCTCCCTAGGTAGTCTCACTGTGCACAGCAAAGAGAAGCAGAAGGCCACAGGTCAGAAAATTCAGCCATCTAGAAAGTCTACCTGAAGGCCTGCTTAGCTCCCAGTCCTGAGTCTGTGCTGCTGTGTGCGATCAACCTCATGTAAATGTCACAAACATATGAATTTGCCAGGGCAGGAACTTTGAACCAAAGGAGAGGGGTCAGAGTAGGGGCAGAGGGTGGGGCAGTCCAGGCCAAGGTCCTTGAACTCTACTGGCTGGGCTGCATGGTGGGAACCAATGAGCAGCAAGTGAGGCAAAGCTGCCTCCCATTCCTGCTCTTCCTTTAGTCCCCTTGGGAGGCACAGCAGGGACTCTGAAGCCCTCTCTCCAAATCTGGTGTCACCATATCAGGCTTATTAAGCAGGAACAGGACTATTAAAGTATTGGTGTAAAGGGATTGAAGCAGAAAGCTATAACTGGAGAAGCTGCAGGGCTTTTCTGAGTAGATGCATTCTCAGGATGTCACAGATGGAGAATGGAATGGAACCTGAGGAAATGTGACCTGGGTAAAGGGGAACTGCGTGCGCATGCCCACCACCCTGAAAAACACCTCCCTGCTTTCAGGACTTACAGTTCCTGAGTCCAGGTTCAGGGTCCCTCAACACATTGATCTTCATCTTTCTCCATGTGCCTCTCCCAGTTACGCCTTGACAGTTCATGAATCACACTGCAACTCTGCCACCATACCATAGTCACCTGGCCTCTTTGCTGTAGCTACTCTGGTGGCCAGCTTCTCTCAAGTTCACAGTTGCTAACCCACATGCACTGGAGCCTGCTGGCTCTAATACTGAGGACAGTCTGGGCTCTTGGGGCCTGAATTAAAGTTCAAATGCAGGCCATTGAGCAGGAGTTTCAGAAACATGGTGAGCCTTGGCAGACTACATCTGAGAGGACACAATCAGGAGGTCCCATCTAGCCCATCTTGATTCCCCAAATGTAGTATCATGAGGTTCAATCTCAGAAAGACTTTAGAGCCACCTAAGAATAGGCCTTGGTTCCGTTTTTCAGTCTACAGAACCCACAGAACCACACAGAAAGACAGTCTACGGCAGTTTTCTGGTCATTTCCCTGGCATGGTACAACCACGGCTTGTCCTATCACCCTGCTCTCAATAATCTGTCTCCTCCTCAGCACACTCTGTGGTCACAGCTCCTGCCGGGGCAATGCTCTCTCTGCCCTCAATTCCCTGTTTGAAGGAAGAGCTGGAGTATGGAGGCTGAAGGCCCTCAGCTCCTCCAAGCTCCCTGTCCTAGGACCAGTTTCTTCAGTTAACTGGGCAGCATGGTAATCTTGGGCTTCTGCACCAAGCTGGGGGAGGGTCTCCGTTCACTCTGCTACTTACTGCACTGTCTTCAGAGGCTCTGCATTGATGATGGAAAGACCATAGGAAATGTGGACTGGAGAGTCTCATCAGTCATGTTCTGTATATGAGGAAATTGTCAGTGTGTGTGTGTGTGTGTGTGTGTGTGTGTGTGTGTGTGTGTGTGTGTGTGTGTGTGTATTGGGAAGGGAGTAAAGCTCAGGGAAGTGTCTGAAATGAGACACCACCACACATCCAGTCGTTATAACCAGATTATGACCCATAGGCAAAAGTGTTGGCAAAGTCATAGAGCATCTGATACAGCTACACATGGCTAGAGGGGAAGGAAAATGATTACATGGTGATCAGGGAAGGCAACTTCACATCTTCTCTGAAAGTTCAACACCTTTGTTCTATGACTCAACAATTCTACTTCCAAGACTTTAGCCTGAGGAAACAAGTGAATGGCATCACATCAAGTCATGGGTTTTGTTTGTTTGCTTGTATTTTGTTTGGTTTTGAGACAGGGGATCTCTACATAGCCCTGTATGTCTGAGAACTCATAATTATAGACCAGGCTGGCCCAAACTCACTGATTCACCTGCCTTTGCCTCTTGAGTGCTGGGATTAAAGGCATGTACCAACATGCCCAGTCAAAGTCTTGTTTGAACATGACAGCTTGATTAAAATAGCCCAAACCTGATGTCACTCAGATGTGCACCAACAAGTGGTGTGTTCACTCACCATCAAAAGAAAATGCAATTCAAATCTTAAAAACATTATTCTTAGTGACAGAACCGCTCACACATGATTCTTACCTGTGATAGGTAGACAAGACTCTGATGTTTCTGAATTATATTCTATTTCCAAACTTCAACTCCAGAAAGCAGTCAGTTGGTTGCCAGGGAACAAGGCTCAGGTCAATGGTTAATGAAAAGAAACATAGAAAAATATTTGTTGTTTAGTCAGAAAATAAATATGTATACCTGAAGTGGGTGTGGTTACATGCCTCATATTCTATTCCAATATACTAAGCTATGGAATAAATGAGTGAATTTGAGTGCATACTTATCACTTGACAATAAAGTTCTACGAAATTAAGACTATTACCCAAATCTAAAAAGTTCCCTGCTGACCAGTGGTAGTGGCACATGTCTTTGATCCCAGGACACGGGAGGCAGAAGCAGGCGGATCTGTGTGAGTTCCAGGCCAGCCTGGTCTACAGAGCAACTTCCAGGACAAAACAACACAGAGGAACCTTGTCTCCACTCTCGAAAAGACAGGAGGAGGAGGAGGAGGAGATGGAAACGAGGTTAAGGAGCAGAAGGAGAGAAAGAGAAAGAAGAAGCAGAAGAAGAAGCAGAAGGAGAAGGAGAAGGAGAAGGAGAAGTCCCCTGCTAACACTCTTGGTGAAGTGCCCTGTTCGTCTGCTGAAATGTCCTTGCAATCAGCAGTAAGTTCAGGCTCCAGCAGAACTATCAGGCAGCTGTCTTCCTGTGCTCAGAGGTCATCTAGCACCTTATGGAACTTTATCTTTGTCTGCCCTCTAGTGTCCAAGGAGAGCAATGCAAGAGGAGTCCCTTCATGATTTCCTGTGATTGGTCTTCAATGCAGTGGATGAAAAAGAGGGACTTGGAGAACCTGGGAAAACTAGAACCCCAGAAAGGCAGTTTCTCAGAGGCAAGAGGCTATGGCCATCTCAGGTCTATAGGAAGAAGGATCTAGCTGTGTGGTGATAGAGATAAAATGTTTTAGGAAAACACTTGCAGACAACATGATTTGGCACTTTTATATAAAGACAAAATAGAAGTGGGAAGTTTTGTTTTGTTTAGAGGATAAATAAAAAACTTAGAGTGAAAATAAGGTAAGAATGGAAATTAAGGAAGGGAAGACCACGGAGAATAGAGTGTCACAGGAACCAGAAGTGTGCAGAGAATTGTAAAAGGCAGAAGGACCCTCAATAAATGAATAGATCTCAGGGAGACAGGGGAGAGCAATCTCTTCTGATGGACATGTCTGGGCCTCCTGACACCCCCATCCTCATTCCAGACACCCACAGTCAAACATCTTCACAGTATGGATGGCATCTCTGTCCAGGTAACTTACTGAAGCACCACTGATGCTTAACACTTTTTATAGCAACAGACGACCTTGTTAAAATGGCCCTGTTTGGAGATTCTCTTTATTAATGCTTTTTCTTCAAGGGAGAATCCTCCTGAGAAAGTTGTGCCATGCTGCAAGATGAAGTGAGCTGTCTGCTAGTGAGAAAGCCCGGCTCCAGAAAGGGTGGAAGTTTGTGACCATGTTGTGAAAAATCAGCATAAGTGCTCACTCCTGTACATCCTGGACATTCAATAAGACCCTGCCAACTTGATGGTCCCTGAGAAACCAAGCCTGGGTGGGACAGAGAGGATGGGACCCAACTCTGCCCTCTAGTGGTTGTGAGTGATTCTGTCCACAGGAGTCAGAGCCAAAGATTTTTCTAATCAGGAAACAGATGGGGTCAGGCTAAAGTTTCTGCCTGCCGAGGCACTGGTGGCCTCCATAGCCTGGCTGACAGCAGGCAAAGGAGAAAGTCTGGTCGGGAGGAGCTGAGGGATAAAGCAAGTGCTGTCTCCTCAGAGCAGAGCAGATTCAAGTGGCCTGGCAGGGGTCACCAGGGTCCACATTAGGATGTCCTGGGGTAAGAGACATTAAAGGCTGCAGACACACCTTGGACAAAGTGCCATTCTGGCTCAGATACTAATAGGGCCTACAGAGTGCCTGACACATCCCCTTTGTCCTGGAAGCAAAATCACTCTTTTGCCCCACGTTCCGGTCGAGCACATGGAGAACAGAACACTGGGGCCTCCTAGTGCAATGTGGGATGTGAGGGCTGGGAGTTTCTGCATCTCCCTGGACAAGGAATCTTGCGTGAACCTTTTTCATCAGTCAGTGCTGGAGAGCACACTCAGTACCAAATGCCAGAGGTATGCTATTATTACCATCATTATCCTATAGTGTTTACAGCTCCAACCACTTCCACAGCCATTCACAGAGAATGAATATGTCCCAAACCTCACCCACCCACCTCTACCCAGAGGTTTCTAACCTCCAAGAACAGCACTCCTCAGAGCTCCTATGCCTGACTAGATTCTGTACTGGGTGTCCTCAGAAATATCTGCCCCTCCTAATGCTGCAAGAGACCCTGTATCTCTAAATGTTGTTGACAGTTCATTGGGTGGGTGCACTATTCCTCCGCTAGCTCCTCTCCATGGTGCATCCTCACCTTCAGTCTCAGCCTCTACTCTACACAATTGTGTAATTCCCACTCAAGTCTCTGTCCCCTGCAAGGGTCTCCTCCTGTACTGGGAAGAGGAGAATCAAGGGCCCACAAACCACAGCGTTTAAACAGCCAGAGTCTGTCTGGCCACATTATCTTCAGTAGCTTGGTTTGTGTCTGCACTGCCGTTAGACATGCCGTGTCTCACAGACAGGGAACAGCATATCTCTCACCATGCACAAAACTCAAGTCCAAGTGGATCAAACACCTCAACATAAATCCAGTTACACTGACCCTGATAGAAGAGAGAGTGGGAAGTAGCCTTGAACACAATGGCACAGGAGACTACTTCCTAAATATAACAGCAGTAGCACAGACACTGTGAGCAATAATTAATAAATGGGACATCCTGAAACTGAGAAGCTTACGTAAGGTAAAGGACACAGTCGATAAAACAAAACATCAGCCTACAGAATGGGAAAAGATAATCACCAACCACACATCTGACAAAACACTAGAAATCAAAATATCAAATAATCCAATTTAAAAAAAAAAAGAGGTACAGAGCTAAATAGAGAATTCTCAACAGAAGAATCTCAAATGGCAGCCAGACTTTTAAAGAAGTGCTTAACATACTTAGTCATCAGAGAATTCAAATCAAAACAATCTGAGATACCCTCTTACACCTGTCAGAATGGCTAAGATCAAAAACACTGATGACAGCTTATGATGTAGAGGATGTGGACAAGAGGAACACTTCTCCACTGTTGGTGGGAGTGCAAACTTGTACAGCCACTTTGGAAATTAGTATGGCAACTTTTCAGAAAATTGGAAATCAATCTACCTCAAGACCCAGTGATACCACTCTTGGGCATATACCCAAGGAATGCTCAATCATACCACAAGGGCACGTGCTCAACTATGTTCATAGCAGCATTATTTATAATAGCCAGAAATTGGAAACAACCTAGATGCCCCTCAACTGAAGAGTGGATAAAGAAAATATGGTACATTTACACAATGGAGTGCTACTCAGAAGTAAAAAATAATGACTTCTGTGGAGGCCCACAAAGGTTTCCTAGTGAGATCTGAGCTTGTTTTACTCAGCAGGGCTGAATTAGAGGATTGCTTGACTACATGCATGGTTACCAGGTGTTTGGAAGGGTCTGCACTTGGCTGTGCTAGGGGGAGGTCTTTTGCTTCACCCCTTGGCATTCCTACAAAAGGCCCTTTAGAAGAGACAGAAGGGACTAGTGGTAATTGATCCCGGCAATTCCTAAGCTATCCTGTGTTTCTATCTGTTTCTCTCCCCTCTATCCTTCTATCTAATATCTCTTATCCCTCACTCTTCAAGAGTGCCCTGGAGGAAAAGTGGGAGTGGTCCTCCCACAGAGAAATGGTAGACCTCCCACAGACATCATGAAATTTGCAGGAAAATGGATGGAACAAGAAAAGGGCATCCTGAGTGAGGTAACCCAGACTCAGAAACACAAACATTGTATGTACCCACTCATAAGTGGATAGTAGATGTAAAGCAAAGGGTACCCAGACTACAACCCACAGCTCCAGAGAAGCTAGGTAACAAGAGGACCCTAAGAAAGATGTATGAATCACTTTGGGAAGGGGAAATAGATGAAATCTCCGTGAGTAAAATGGGGGTGATGGGGAGCAATATAGGGGATGGGATGGGGGATGAGAAATTGAGGGAACAAGATGGTCGAGCTGTGAGAAGGTTGGAGTGGGAGAGCAATGAAGGAAATTTCTGGATAGAGGGAGACATCATGAGGATAGGAAGAAACCTGGTGCTAGGAAAGTTCCCAGGAATCCTCAAGGATGACCCCAGCTTAGACTGCTAGCAATAGTGGAGAGGGTGCCTGAGCTGGCCTACCCCAGTAATCAGATTGCTGAATACCTGGACTGTCATGGCTCCTTCATCCAGTAACTTGGAAGCAGATGCAGAGAGCCACAGCCAAGCAGTAGGCTGAACTCCCGGAGTCCAGTCGAAGAGAGGGAAGAGGGATTATATGAATAAGGGGGTAGGGGGGTTAAGATCATGATGGCCAAATCTACAGAGCCTACTGAACCAAGCTCATAGGAACTCACCAACTTTAGACCAACAACTGTGGAACCTGCATGGGACCAGACTAGCCCTCTGCATAAATAAGGTAGACAGTTGTGTAGTTTCTTCTGTTTGAGGGGCCCCTGGCACTGGGATCAGGATCCATCCCTGGTGTATGAGCTGGCTTTTTGAAGCCCATTACCTATGGTGGGACACCTTGCATAGCTTTGATGCAGGGGGAGGAGCTTGGTCCTGCCTCTACTGAATGTACCAGGCTTTGCTGACTCCCCATGGGAGGCCTTACACTTTTGGAAGAGGACAAAGGTTGTGGGTCGATGGAGGGAAGGCTGAAGAGGAGTGGGAAGAGGGATGAGAGAGGGACAATTCTGTAAATTGAATTTTTAAAATTTCTTAAATAAAAAAGAAAGAAACTTTTTTAAAAATCACCCAAGCTGGTCGGTGGTGGCGCAGGCCTTTAATTCCAGCACTTGGGAGGCACAGCCAGGCAGTGAGTTTGAGGCCAGCATGGTCTACAGAGCAAGATCCAGGACAGGCACCAAAACTATACAGAGAAACCCTGTCTCGGGGGGGGGGGGGGGGGGGGAGAGTAAAATAAAATAAAACAAAATAAAAATAAAAAACACAAAAAAAGAAAAGAAAATTAATGAGCTAGAGGACCAAAGAGAATTTGAGTTCCATAAGGAAGCAACAAATAGCTAGGAACAGAGAAAGGCTGAAGAGCCCTCCATGCAGTAATCAGGCAGACCATTTCTTCTGCTGAACAGATCACACCCCGTCTACACAACCCACAGTGAAACATCTTCACAGATCTGTGCTGTGATCATGCAAATAGGGTCTCACCACATCTGTAGAGCCCTTGGAATAAAAACAAACCTTGATGTGGGCAGACAGCAAGGAACTAAAGTGATTCTTAGTTGTTCTTCTTGCCATACACACACACACACACACACACACACACACACACACACACACACACACACACTGTCCCAGGATCAAAGCACAAATGGACATGCCTAGACATGCTACTAACTTTAAAAATCAAAACAAAACAAAACACTTCCTTTCCCCATTAGAGCACAGAAATAAATAAGTGAATTGTTACACAAACAATCATAGGTGACAATCTATGGAGACAATAGCTAGTCAGGTTTTCAATTGTTGGCAACATTGCTGGCTGATGGGAAGACCTTGGATGCTATATTCTGAAAGTTTTTGTGGCCCATACTTGTAAGTTACAGCCTGATGTCCAATGCCATGATTATAAGATTGGGTCCAATAGGCAGAGGACAGGTTATTAACACCATTGTTTGTCTATTTTATCCAAGGAGGACACATGGGGCAATCTTTGAGTCAGAGAGTTAGCCCTCTCCACATGGCAAATCTAATGGCATCTTAACCCTAAACTTCATGATCACCAACTCTGGAAACAATTTCTGTTGTTTATAAGCCACACTATTTGTGATACATACTTAAATACACAGTGATATATATATACATCTGTATAGTTATTATATATTTACATGCAGTGTCCATATTTAGAACAAGTTACCCTTACATTTCTGCATAGATCCTCTCACTCAGTCTTGCTAGTAGTGGGGCTACACATCTGTCACAACACTCACCTTGCAGCTTATTATGATTTTCTCATGGCATCTTGAATATACTAAGACACCAGTGCTGTTACTAATCAGGTTATAATCAACTCATAGATAATGGATTGGGACTTGCTGAGAGATGCATATGGGGTTTTAATACCCACCCACATGTGTCATGTTTAAAACTGTCCAGAGCTTCTGATTCATCTGAAGAAATTTAGGATTTGGGAAAGAGGAGAAAGAGGGCTGGGAGAAGATGAGGTAAAGAAGAGAGGAAGAGATGCAGGTCCACAGGGATACAAAGCAATGTTAGCATCCACTGGGGCTCACACAAACACACTGTCATGGGGAATTTATTGAATATGTGAAACAAGACAGGACCCACAAACAGGGTACCAGTGACACACTTAAGTGTAAGCTGAACAGATACATGAAGAGGGGATGCATGGACACATGAAAGATGGAGTCACCCCCCTCTTTTGAGTGTGGGGGCACCTTAGGTTGACTCCAATTCTACTCAGGACACTCCACTATGGTGCATAACATGCTACAGCTCTGTGTGCTTTTTCTCAACATCCTTCAGCTGCTGGATCTTCTGGGACAGAATCTTGGTCCAGAACTGCATCCTGTTGGCCTTCAGAGCATAGCCCACAGTAGTCTGGATGTCCAGCTGCAGGTACTGCTCATCCTGGGTAAACACAGGCCAGTGGGGCAGGTCCATGCTGTTGGGGTTCCTGTGGACACACCTCCATGTTAGGGTGCAGTGAGGATTACTATGAGTTATGCTGTGATCTCCTACTTTGGGTCAATATGGTGTATGAAGCAGGCCAGAATTCAAGGACAAGGAAGGATGGTCTCAGGATAGAGGCAAAAAAGAAAGTCCCACTAGTGTCACTCCTTTAGGGGCAAGACCATCTGGGATGATTTTTCCCTTTCTCTATAGCAGGCTTATGTACACAAAACTAGAGCAGTTTGTCAGCCACACCAGGGCACAGGAGATGACCGTTGGCTGACACTCATATGGGACCACTGTGTGAGAGGAACCTCTCCCTGAAGAATAACCTGTCATGTGATAAAGGATCTATACTGCTCCTGAGGCTACCACAAACAGGAGGAGGCCTTAGAGATTCAGGGGGTGTGTCTTCTCACCCATGTCTTGCAAAGTTAGCCCAGTACTTCGTTATCTTCCTGCTCAGCAGACCCTCCTCCTCAGTGAAGTCAATTGTAGCCACGAGGAAGACAGAGGTCCAGGTCCCAGACACCCCATGCAGCTGCCACATCCACGATCCCAGCTACAGCCTAACTCTGGTGCTCATGTTCCCCACCTGCCTAAATCCAGGGTCTTCCATTTTCCTCCCTTCCCTTACTTGCCCCAGCCTCTAACTGAATCCACCACCTTCACCCCAGCTTATTCTTAGTCCAGAGGCCCTTTCTTTGCTCTGGCATAGTCACTTAATAAAACATCATGGCTTTAACCATCCCCCTTGGATGTTAGGCCTGGCACCACTATCAGGACAGGGTTGGGACAGAAACTACAATCTGGACTGGAAAGGATTCAGATTACAATCCTAGTTTACCATTTTTGGGCTACAAGATGGCTGAGAAAGGCTCTCCAAGAACCTCAGTTTCCTCACTTGGACAGTGAGCTCAGTCATCCCTCAGTTCTCATCTCGGTCACTATCATACTCATGGAGAAAAGGGAAGACTCACATTTGCTGCCCCAGAAGAAAAATCCAAGACAAAGAAAATCTCATCACCATGGTCAGCCTTCACATCAGGTGGTCTGACGTCTTTGAAGAAGTTGGATGGGTGCTGGAACTCATAAAAGTAGACAGGGGCAAGGGGACCTGGAAGTGTAGACACATGGTGACATAGTAGCCTCTTACCTGGACCTGTCCTGTCTCATCTTTTGTGTGAGATACCTTGACCTAAAGTTGTTACAATGGCTGGGAGTTTAGAGGAGTGTAGACTCCAAGGCTGAAGCATGAGCTTTGGAAAGGCCTTGGTTAAATCATAACCTTGAGTCATTTGTGGAAGTTCTATCACATCATTATGTCACTTTCCTCATCTGTGCCTGGAGGTGTTATACACTTACACTAGACATGAGGATTTACTGAGGTAAGAGTCCTCAGAAGCCTGGGACTAGAGAACAAATGAAGACACCAGAGGGATGTCCTTGGGCCCAAAGTTCTGAGACATCTCCTTGGAATCAGGCCTCTTTTTCTTTGTGACACTACTGGAGATTAAACATGTAGCATTATGCATATGAAGCAAGTGTTCTATTATTAACTAGAGTCCTAAGCCAGAGTCATATTTATAGATGTGTTCACTCTGAGCATGTGCTACTTGCAAAGCAGGAACCACAAACATAAAGTCTTCCATCACCTCCTTGAACTGTGCTTGGAAAATCTCAAGGTCTTCAGTGTCTCCCAAATACTTCCTTTCCAGAATGTCAGCAACACCAAGAGGCATCATCTAGTTCAGAGAGATCCGGAAAAGATGTATTAGTAAAACTTCAGCAAGGAAGAAGGAAAGAGAAAGTCCTAGGTACCCCTATGATATTTGTTGCATTCACAGAGCAGACAGAACCAGGAGTTCTGAGAGTGAGGGCTGGGATAGGAAGAATTGAGGGAACTCACTGTGTAAACCTCCTCAGACTGGGAGACGAGACCAGGCATCCTGGCCACTCCACTCTGCATAATGGCTCCGTGGAAGAGTCCTTTGGACAATGGGGACAAAAGAAGTGAAGACACACTTGTGCCACCTGCTGACTCGCCAAAAATAGTGACCTGGCCAGGGTGGCCTCCAAAGTGGGCGATATTCTGCAAGACCCAGTGCAGGGCGGCCACTTGGTCCAGGAAGCCCCAGTTGTCTCTGGCATGCTCATCTCCAGTGCTGAGAAGAAGCTGAGACAGGAGTCACTGGACTCTCCTGTTTCTGCTCAGTTCCAAAATCCCTGTCCAGCCCTAGGATCACCTGAAGTAACCCAGGACACCCAGGCAGTACTGGATGGTGATCACCAGTATGTCCTCAATGGCTGCTAGCTTCGATCCGTCATACACAGAAGCCATGGCCACAGTGAGTCCACTGCCATGGATACATACAATTACCTGGTAAATAAATAAGATAAGAGATCACTCCTCTTACCCAGACCAAGTGCCACCTGTTGTCTAGACTATTCATCGCTGTCTCTGAAGCTGCTCACATAGACAGATCCCAGGTATCATGATCTGGTGAAAGCTCCAAATTCCATCAGGAAGAAAAGTGTATTGACCCTTATTTGCCTCATGTACCAAAGTCTGTCTCCAATACTCCAGGATACCCTCAGAAATGGAAAAGCATGTGTTCTTCATGGTCACATATGGAAATAAAACAAATGCCCTCCAATCTTACTGGCCAAACAGATGAGTCAATTTTTATGACTTAGATGATACAATCCTCATCTTTGGGAAATCTGATTGTGTTTTCTGGGCATAAGCCCTGAATTCATTAAGTTACAAACTCTGACTTCTCGGTGACTCCAGGGATTTCTGTCCCTAAGCCCATGACTTAACTGCCTACAGTGGGCAAGCAAGCATTCTTGGAAATAATATCAGGGTCTATACTGAAGCAAAGGCAAGAATGATCTTAGCCCTACCATATTCCTTCAGAGGAAATGTCCTTCCACCTCTAGTTAGTCATGGCTTGATACTCACAGGCAGGTTGGAGCTCTCAGAAGCATGAGCAGGTAAGTAGATGTTGAGGTACAGGTAGTCTTCAGACATAGAAAGAAGAGATGGGGTGCTTTTGAACAGGATCTCGGTTGCTGAATTCATTATAGTGATATTCTGTAGACAACTGTCAACAATGGTAAATGGTTAACTATTCAAAGGACTGAACAGTAGTTAAAGCCAGAAACTGGGTAGATTGCCTCCTAGAAAACTACCTGCTGGGAAGATGAGATCATTTTCTAAAGACCCTCTTGGGGCTGGAGTGATGGCTCAGTGGTCACTAGCCCTGGCTGTTCTTCCAGAGGACCTGGGTTAGATCCCCAGCACCCACATGACAGCTGACAATCTGTATAACTCCAGTCAAAGGGAATCTGAGCACAATGAATGCACATGGAACACAGAAATACATGCAAATAAACACCCAAATACACAAAATAATAAATAAATAAAATAAAGTCACTCGTCCACAGATAGAAGCCTCAGGCTCTAAGGAAGCTGTGATAGAGCCCAGACCTCCATATATAGA
This sequence comes from Peromyscus eremicus, assembly GCF_949786415.1. Taxonomy (NCBI): domain Eukaryota; kingdom Metazoa; phylum Chordata; class Mammalia; order Rodentia; family Cricetidae; genus Peromyscus; species Peromyscus eremicus. The sequence goes on from NC_081420.1 coordinate 104,362,213, forward strand.
TTTAGATGATCTTAGATCCTACTTATTGGAAGGTCAGGGAACAGAGAGTCCTAGTAGACTTTGACCATGGGTTGTGACATTTTTACCACTTCTCCCTATCCCCATTAAGGCCTGAAACAAGTGAGTTGCCTCTACATTGCTATTGCATAAATAAAAGTGAATTAGTTTCCCATAAGGTAGTAAGACCTACTTCATCTAATGTCTCCATTTTCAGGGTTCCTCATCTCTCCCACAGGCCTCTCATTGTCAGCACATGCACTTGTTCTTGACAAACGACATCTGGTCCTATGGTTGGCACAGTGACTGTGAAGGGTACAGTCCTTTGGGGACCATTGCTTCACTATTTAGGATTCTTCAGTCTCTGCTATAAAACTCAGGAGTTCTTCTGGTTAAGTGATGGAGTCTGATCTCCTCCCAGAGACATTTCCCCTAGTGTCAGAGACACAGGACATAACCTGACTCTCAAGACAAATGTGCCTGTGCTCCCATCTGCAGTACTCAAGGCTAGCTCCTTGTGTGTGCCAAGCACTGAACCTTGAGCCTGGCACAGGTTGTTCCATTCAGAATCTGAGCAGGTCCTTGGGAAAACATAGTGGGAATCCCCCTACTCCATGAAGAGGGGGAACTGGATGTGGGATTGAGAGGTAAAAACCACTGCAGCTGGGACATCCCTCACAACACTAGCCCACTTCCGGGCCTGAACTCCTCTGGACCCCAGAAGAGCTTACATGGCAGGATGGGAAGTTCCATCCCTCACACCACTCCATGGTTCAGGGGGCTCAGGAGGAGCAAACTGCAGAGGTCCTACAGGTGGCTTGGCAAAAGGAATTCCCAGGAAGGTGTGGACTCCCATGTTGATATCCTCCAAGTATACAAGGCTACTCTGAACCTGTCCGGTGTGTGTGTTCCTGATGGGGCTGGATGAGTCCTGGCCTGTAAATAAAGAGGCGACAAATGGGTTAGTCTGCCCAATAAGCCACTTTTGCTCCATCGTTTGAACCCTATCCCCAGCCTCATCAAAAGACCCTGGATTGAAAACACAGGATATACATATTTCCTGACTTAGTCTTCACTGAGGTACCTCCAGGTCTAGTCCCTTGACCGGACTCATTTAGGCACCATGGGACTCAAGGACATCATTCAGCCCTATGAGCTTCCTGTACAGGGCCACATATGTGGCAATGACACAGTCTCCTTTCCATCAGCTCTATGTGAGCCAGTATAGGGACTATTCGGTCACACTGAAAATTATCCCATGTAGGCTAGCTGCATGCATGATGTTACATCCTCACAGAAAAGCTCTCTATAAAGTTCACACGAAATCTGGTAATCTGTCCTTCCCACCAGAGGCTGTAAGCTATAATCCAGAATGGGGACAGAGTTTATGACCAACAGGTAAAATTAAACACAGCTGAAAAAATTTCATTTTCTGTTTTCCTTTGTTTTTTTTTTTTTCGTTCTTTATTTTCTTGACACAAGGTCTTGCTAGCCCATTCTGCAGTTGGAGATCCTTCTGCCTTAATTTCCTCTGTGCTTAATTTGCATCTGTGTGGCTACAACCATATCACACATCTCTTCTTGAGTAATGCTGGAAACTATATGTCAGACTCTGCCATTTGCTGTCCCTGTGGACGAGACAGGCCTGGGAGATATAGAGGGGATGGGACATGAATCTTTTTCATTTTATAGTTGTCAGTGATTCTGAATCCAGACATTCAAACAAACAATATAAAATAACAGCCATGAGTGAATCTGGCAGAACCTGCTGTCTAGAAGGTGCTGGTGATGCCCTGAACCCTGGCGACAACAGAGAAGAGTCTCAGGCTGAGTTGAGTGCAGTCTCCTTAGCGGGGAGGCCTGACTAGAGGTCACCAGTAATCACACTAAGAGGATTTGTAAGGGGTATCAAGGGTTGCACACACACCCTGAGCACAGTACCTTCCTGACTCAGCTCTTATAAGGACCTGAAAATTGTTGACTCTCCCAACGGACGTGCTAGTTTGCCCAGAAACCAAGACCCAGGTAAGGAACATGGAGAAGGGAACCCAGATTTCTAGGTACAACTGTAGGTTGTAGGACTGGGACTGTCTGCATACCTTAGTGGCAGCCAGTACCTTATGCAGGGCCTTTATGGAGTGCCATGGCATGTCTCTATTCTGAGACTGACACATGAGGACTCTTCAGCAGCATGAAGTTATGCTGTTATTATCCAAGTCAGTAGCAGCTACAGTTTCAGCAACACACAGAGAAAATGTCCCCTCTGTTCCTCTGTCCCTTGACCTTTAGATCCAAAGCAACTGAGAGCCCATCATACTGGGGTAGCTTCTCATTATTGGAGTTCCTCTGGCCTCTCAGACACCTTTTTAGGTAGAGGGGCAAGACTCTGAGCTTTTATAGGGAATTAGGAGATTCACATTTCCCACACTCCTTCCTCCCTGAAACTTTAACCCCTGCAATCTCAGTCAATAACTCTTCTCAAGTTTTGGCAGCTTGGACATGGGTCCCCCATTCCTCCCTAGGTAGTCTCACTGTGCACAGCAAAGAGAAACAGAAGCCCACAGGTTCTCTGTCTGTCTGAAAGGCATGCTTAGCTCCCAGTCCTGAGTCTGTGCTGCTGTGTGTGATCAACCTCGTGTAAATGTCACAAACATATGAATTTGCCAGGGCAGGAACTTTGAACCAAAGGAGAGGGGTCAGAGTAGGGGCAGAGGGTGGGGCAGTCCAGGCCAAGGTCCTTGAACTCTACTGGCTGGGCTGCATGGTGGGAACCAATGAGCAGCAAGTGAGGTAAAGCTGCCTCCCATTCCTGCTCTTCCTTTAGTCCCCTTGGGAGGCACAGCAGGGACTCTGAAGCCCTCTCTCCAAATCTGGTGTCACCATATCAGGCTTATTAAGCAGGAACAGGACTATTAAAGTATTGGTGTAAAGAGGATGAAGCAGGAAGCTATAACTGGAGAAGCTGCAGGGCTTTTCTGAGTAGATGCATTCTCAGGATGTCACAGATGGAGAATGGAATGGAACTGAGGAAATGTGACCTGGGTAAAGAGGAATTGCAATGCGCATGCCCACCACCCTGAAAACACCTCCCTGCTTTCAGGACTTACAGTTTCCTGAGTCCCGTTTCAGTATCTCTCAAAACTTACATTGATCTTAGGGTCTTCATGTGTTTCTCCCAGTTATGCCTTGACAGTTCATGAATCACACTGCAACTCTGCCACCATACCATAGTCACTTGGCCTCTTTACTGTAGCTACTCTGGTGGCCAGCTTCTCACAAGTTCACAGTTGCTAACCCACATGCACTGGTGTCTGCTGGCTCTAATACTGAGGATAGTCTGGGCTCTTGGGGCCTGAATTAAGACTCAAATACAGGCCATTGAGTAGGAGTTTCAGAAACATGGTGAACCTTGGCAGACTGCATCTGAGAGGACAGAATTAGGGGCTCACACCTAGCCCATCCTGATTTCCCAAATGTAGTGTCATGAGGTTCAATCTCAGAAAGACTTTAGAGTCACCTAAGAACGGGCCTTGGTTCTGTTTTCCAGTCCCCGGAGGTCTACAGAACCCACAGAACAACACAGAAAGATTTATTCCATGGCAGTTTTCTGGTCATTTCCCTAGAATGGTGTAATCAGGGCTTGTCCTGTCACCCTGCTCTCAATAATCTGTCTCCTCCTCAGCATACTCTGTATTCACAGCTCCTGCCTAGGCAATGCTCTCTCTGCCCTCAATTCCCTGTTTGAAGAAACAGCTGGAGTATGGAATCTGAAGGCCCTCAGCTTCTCCAAGCTCCCTGTCCTAGGACCAGTTTCTTCAGTTAACTGGACAGCATGGTAATCTTCCAAACCCTGGGCTTCTGCACCAAGCTGGAGGAGGGTCCCCATGCACTCTGTTACTTACTGCACTGTCTTCAGAGGCTCCACATTGATGATGGAAAGACCATAGGAAATGTGGACTGGAGAGTCTCATCAATCATGTTCTGAATATGAGGAAATTGTCTGTGTGTGTGTGTGTGTGTGTGTGTGTGTGTGTGTGTGTGTGTATGTGTGTGTGTATTGGGAAGGGAGTAAAGCTCAGGGAAGCATCTGAAATGAGACACCACCTCACACCCAGTCATTATAACCAGATTATGACCCATAAGCAAAAGTGTTGGCAAAGCCATTGAGCATCTGATACAGCTTCACATGGCTAGAGGGGAAGGAAAATGATTACATGGTGATTGGGGAAGGTAACTTCACATCTTCTCTGAAAGTTCAACACCTTTGTTCTATGACTCAACAGTTCTACTTTCAGGACTTTAGCCTGAAGAAACAAGTGAATGGCATCACATCAAGTCATGGGTTTTGTTTGTTTGCTTGTATTTTGGTTAGTTTTGAGTCTCTCTACAGAGCCCAGGCTGTCTGAGAACTCATAATTATAGACCAGGCTGGCCAAACTCATCGATTCACCTGCCTTAGCCTCCTGAGTGCTGGGATTAAAGGCATGTACCAACATGTCCAGTCAAAGTCTTGTTTGAACAAGAGCATGACAGCTTGATTAAAATAGCCCAAACCTGATGTCACTCAGATGTGCACCAACAAGTGGTGTGTTCACTCATCATCAAAGGAAAATGCCATTTGAACCTCAAAGACATTATTCTCAGTGTCAGAACCTCCCATACATGATTCTTCTCTGTGATAGGGTAGACAAGACTCTGATGTTTCTGAATTATATTCTATTTCCAAACTTCAACTCCAGAAAGCAGTCAGTTGGTTCCCAGGGAACAGGGCTCTAGTCCATGGTTTATGAAAAGGAACATAGAGAAATGTTTGTTGTTTAGTCAGAAAATATATGTTCTTATGCATGGAGTGGGTGTGGTTACATGCCTCATATTCTATTCCAATATACTAAGCTATGGAATAAATGAATGAATTTGAGTGCATACTTATCACTTGACAATAAAGCTCTACAAAAATAAGACTATTACCTAAATCTTAAAAATCTTCTGCTCCTGGGTGGTGGTGCACACATCTTTGATCCCAGCACTCGGGAGGCAGAGGCAAGTGGATTTCTGTGAGTTAGAGTCCAGCCTGGTCTACAGAGCAAGTTCCAGGACAGGCCCTAAAACAACACAGAGAAAGCCTGTCTCAAAAAAGAAGGGGAGAAGGAGGAGGAGGAGGAGGGGGGAGCAGGGGGAGGAGGAAGAGGAGGAGGAGGAGGAGGAGGAGGAGGAGGAGCACGAGGAGGAGGAAGAGGAGGAGGAGGAGGAGGAGGAGGAGGAGGAGGAGGAGGAGGAAGTAGTCCCCTGCTAACACTCCTATGAAGTGCCCTGTTCATCTGCTGAAATGTCCTTGCAATCAGCAGTAAATTCAGGCTCCAGCAGAACTATCAGGCAGCTGTCTTCCTGTGCTCAGAGGTCATCTAGCACCTTATGGAACTTTATCTTTGTCTGCCCTCTAGTGTCCAAGGAGAGCAATGCAAGAGGCGTCCCTTCATGATTTCCTGTGATTGGTCTTCAATGCAGTGGATGAAAATGAGGGACTTGGAGAACCTGGGAAAACTAGAACCCCAGAAAGGCAGTTTCTCAGAGGCAAGAGGCTATGGCCATCTCAGGTCTATAGGAAGAAGGATCTAGCTGTGTGGTGACAGAGATAAAATGTTTTAGGAAAGCTCTTGCAGACAACACGATTTGGCACTTTTATATAAAGACAAAATAGAAGGGAGGAGTTTTGTTTTGTTTTGTTCTGTTTGCTTAGAGGATAAATAGAAAATTTAGGGGGTATGGGCTGGAGAGATGGCACAGAGGTTAAGAGCACCGACTGCTCTTCCAGAGGTCCAGAGGTCCTGAGTTCAATTCCCAGCACCCACATGGTGGCTCACAACCATCTACAATGAGATCTGGCACCCTCTTCTGCATACATAATAAATAAATAAATCTTTTTAAAAAAAATAGGGGTGAAAATAAGGTAAGAATGGAAATTAAGGACGGGAAGACCACGAAGAATAGAGTGTCACAGGAACCAGAAGTGTGCAGAGAATTGTAAAAGGCAGAAGGGCCCTCAATAAATGAATAGATCTCAGGGAGACAGGGGAGAGCAATCTCTTCTGATGGACATGTCTGGGCCTCCTGACATCCCCATCCTCATTCCAGACACCCACAGTCAAACATCTTCACAGTATGGATGGCATCTCTGTCCAGGTAACTTACTGAAGCACCACTGATGCTTAACACTTTTTATAGCAACAGACGACCTTGTTAAAATGGCCCTGTTTGGAGATTCTCTTTATTAATGCTTTTTCTTCAAGGGAGAATCCTCCTGAGAAAGTTGTGCCAAGCTGCAAGATGAAATGAGCTGTCTGCTAGTGAGAAAGCCCGGCTCCAGAAAGGGTGGAAGTTTGTGACCATGTTGTGAAAAATCAGCATAAGTGCTCACTCCTGTACATCCTGGACATTCAATAAGACCCTGCCAACTTGATGGTCCCTGAGAAACCAAGCCTGGGTGGGACAGAGAGGATGGGACCCAACTCTGCCCTCTAGTGGTTGTGAGTGATTCTGTCCACAGGAGTCAGAGCCAAAGATTTTTCTAATCAGGAAACAGATGGGGTCAGGCTAAAGTTTCTGCCTGCCGAGGCACTGGTGGCCTCCATAGCCTGGCTGACAGCAGGCAAAGGAGAAAGTCTGGTCGGGAGGAGCTGAGGGATAAAGCAAGTGCTGTCTCCTCAGAGCAGATTCAAGTGGCCTAGCAGGGGTCACCAGGGTCCACATTAGGATGTCCTGGGGGTGAGAGACATTAAAGGCTGCAGACACACCCTGGACATAGTGCCATCCTGGCTCAGATACTAATAAGGCCTACAGAGTGCCTGACACATCTCCTTTGCCCTGGAAGTGAAGCCACTCTTTTGCCCCACGTTCAGGTCAATCACATGGAGAACAGAACACTGGGGCCTCCTAGTGCAAGTGTGGGATGTGGGGGCTGGGAGTTTCTGCATCTCCCTGGACAAGGAACCTTGCATGAGCCTTTTTCATCAGTCAGTGCTGGAGAGCACATTCAGAACCAAATGCCAGAGGGACGGTATTATTACCATCATTATCCTTTGGTGTTTAACGGCTCCAACCACTTCCACAGCCACTCACAGAGAATGAAAATGTCCCTTGTTCAAGTAATTTAAAAGATTCTATTATATTGGGGACTATGGGGGTCCAGCCCCTCGATAGTCCCCTCCCAGGGTCCGGAAGAATCTACAACCAGCTGATAATTAATCTTTGATGAAAAGAAATGGATCTATGGACACGAAACTCCTTAGTTCATACACTTTATTATTCTGTGATAGTTCTCTCTCTACACAGCTTCTATTCTGCTCTCATATCTAGCTCCTTTCTTGCCTGATTTCTCTCTATATTTATCTACTGTCCCTCTAGGTTCTATCTTAATTCCTTCATCTAGTTCTGTCCTTTCTAGGTTCTCATCCATCTAGTTCTTTCCCCTATCAGCTCTTCTCCCATCTCCTTCTCTCTCATCTGGCTCTTCCTCATCTTTTTCTTCCCCATCTGGCTCCTCCTCATCTTCCATCTCGTTCCTCTAGTCCTCTCTTCTAGCCCTTCAACCTAGTTCTTCCCCATCTCAGTTTGTTCCTCTCAAGTTCTTACCCATCTAGTTCTTCCATTCTCTTTTCTCTTCTCCGTCCTGTGCCCTGGAAGTCCCAGTATATAAAGGGAGGGTCCGAGCTAAATTGTGTAAAGCTATTACTTAATGTCCACCTGACCTAGGCGGTGTCTCCTTGAGGAATTTACCTTAAGTCAGGAGACTTGTATGTGGGCTGCTATCACTGTTATTCCTTGAAAGTTGGGGCCCACCTGGGCGGTGTCTCCTTGTGGAATTTAAGTCAGGAGACTTGCGTGTGGGCTGTTATCATTGTTAGTCCTCGGAAGTTGGGCGCCCACCTGGGCGGTGTTTCCTGTAGTCCTTGAAAGTGGCTAAGGGAGATATCTGATTCCAGAGAAAGCCTTTCCCAAGGCTATTCTCCAAATACCTGGAATGTGTATGTCCAGAGAGTGATCAGTCCACACTGTTAGCCCTTCTTAGGGAAAGGTCAATTGGGAAAACTATGAAGGCACACATGATTTTCATAACAATACAGCTGATATATAACAAGCCAAGTAACACCAAAAACTCCTTGGGATTTGACTTCCTCTGGAGGAATTCCCTGATCCCTCCATGTAGTGACTTTGCCATAACCAGCTGAGTTCTTATGATATATTCCTGTGGCCTGCAGCACCATTATGCATTAGAGGCTGGCATTCTCCATTCACAAGCACCTAAGAGGATCTTTGGGTGGGGAGGTTGTTTTTCCAGTTTATGGATGTTAAACCTGAAGCCCATGAAAGTTAGGTAACTTGTCCAAACCAATAAACTAAAGGGAGGGTCTCTGTGCTGGGGGCGGTCGTGTGATCTTTACAGTCTCCCTTGTCCATACAGGTTAGCGACCCCGAGAGCACAGTGGTAGTGGCTTTCACACCCACCATTCCACACTGCAGCATGGCCACGCTTATTGGCCTTTCCATCAAAGTCAAGCTTCTTCGATCCCTTCCCCAGCGTTTCAAGGTCAGTTGGAGTCCAGCCTAAGGGTGAAACAGCTACTGAGGAGAGGGGACAGCAGAGTGGAGACTGGAAGTATCCCAACTTGCAGAGATGAACTGTGAGAAAACGCCAAGCTGATGTGACAAGAATACAGGAAATTCTCCAGAAAATAGTGAAGAGTGTGGCAGAAAGGGCAGCTGTAGAGGGGCAACAGCAGCTGACAAAGTCCTTGGGTAGAAGTGGATTGACTGCAGGTGGGCTTGGGGTAGGACAGAAGGACCAGAATCAAGAGGAGTGATTGGAAAGAAGGATGGTGTGGAGGTCATGTCTGGAGGGAAGGGACAGAAGAAGAAGAAGAAGAAGAAGAAGAAGAAGAAGAAGAAGAAGAAGAAGAAGAAGAAGAAGAAGAAGAGGAGGAGGAGGAGGAGGAGGAGGAGGAGGAGGAGGAGGGGAAGAGGAGGAGGAGGAGGAGGAGGAGGAGGAGGAGAAGAAGAAGAAGAAGAAGAAGAAGAAGAAGAAGAAGAAGAAGAAGAAGAAGAAGAAGAAGAAGACAGATGAATAAGTGCTCAGGCCCAGGTTGTCTTTCTCCCTGATGGATGTATACATTACACTCGGGACCCACACCTAAGTCCTCATCTCCTTTTCTATCCACCTCTATATTGCGGTTACTCTATTGGTCAAATCCTTATAAGAAAACTTCACAGTCATCGATCTACTTTACAAATATTGTTTAATTTTTCACATTCATTTATCATTATATGTGTGCATGCATACATGCACATGTATGGGCACTCATGTACCATGGCACCTATGTGGAAGCAAAGGGACAACAGTAGGAACCAGTTCTTTTCTTTTTCTAGCATGTGTGTCCTCAAGATTAAACTCAGGTTGTTTGTCAGGCTTGGCAGAAAGCTTCCTTACTCACTGGGCATTCTTCCCAGGCCTTACTCGATGAACATTTTTTGAGGCATTGCTGGCTCCAGACTGAAGAGAGTCTGGGCTTTCATAGCCTGTGATAAAATCTGGAGACACATCTATAAATAGGAGTATCAGAATCATAAAGAAACCTGGAAAGATGCATCAAAGAACACAGGATTGGGAGTTACCATGAGACCCAGTCTAACCTCTTGGAGGATGTGCTGTAGGGATCAGTGTCAGTCTGTACTGTTGTCTGAGAATTGGCCTTGGTCCATATTTCCAGCCCCAGTAGTCCTGGGAACCCTCAGCCTAGAACTGAAAGACTTCCTCCTAGTTTCTCTTTCCCCTAGCATGGCAGTCATGCTTCTTGCCTCCTCTCATCATCAAGGCTTACTTTCATTTCCCAATAGCCACTTCTCTGCACTCTTGTGCAGTCCATGAACTCCTCTTTGGCAGATGTTGTCTCTATTCTAAATTCTCTGACCCAGAGAACTGCTGGGCTGTGGGGCTGGGAAGTCTCTAGTTACTCTAATCTTGGAGTCAGGGAACCAGCTTCATCATGTTTCCTAGATATCCTGGTACTACTTCTTAATCTGAGATTTTTTTTTTTTCAACTCAAATTTGGGAATGCCCATGTCTCTCTGCCATTTGTTAGACCATCACTCAAAGGCTTTGTGCTAATGATGGCCAAAGCCCTAATTAAAAGGTGGAATGAAGACTCTTCAATGTATTTCTGTGGTAAGAGAACAAAATTAGGGGAGGATCGAGAAACAGATAGAAATCTCTCAAACATCATAGAAATACATGAAATGAGATTCAATCACATTCCCATTCACTTTAAGACCTATAAGGCCAAATGTTGGCAAAGACATGGACTCACTGACACTATCATACAAGGCTGGAAGAGATGCAAAATTGTATAATCATTTGGAAGACAGTTTAGCAATTTCTTCAAAAATTAAACATGTACTTGTTGCATGAATCTTAAATGGTCTTAATAAAAACCCAGAGCTAGATATTAGGGTAAATGCTGAAAGATCAGAGAGACAAAGGAATGAGCCACAAATGCCTCTGAATCCTCAGCTGAAAGGGCTTTCAGGCAAAAGGCCTTCTAGTTCCTGTATTCTCACACCTTATATGCCTTTCTCCACCCAGCCATATCATTTCCTTCCTAGTGCTGGGATTAAAGGCATATGTGCTTCCCAAATACTGTTGCAAAGGAATCAGATCTCAAGTGCTGGGATTAAAGGCCAGTGACTCCCAAGAACTGGGATAAAAAGTGTGTGCCACCAATGCCTGGCTCTGTTTCTCTCCTAGACTGAATCAATCTCATTAGTCCAGGTGGCTTTGAACTCACAGAGATCCAGACAGATCGCTGCCTCACGAGTGGTAGGATTAAAGATGTGTGCTACCACTGCCTGGCCTCTATGTTTAATCTACTGGCTGACTCTGTCCTCTGATGCTCAGGCAAGCTTTATTTGATACACAATATATCACCACAGTATTGTCCTAGGTCCATAGCCCTGTGGAATGACAGCACCAATCACAAAGCCCATGTTTGAAAAAGTTCTTGAAGAGCTTGATTAAAAGTAGTCAAAAACAGGTCACTCTGATGTGTACCTGTAGAGATCAGGTAAAATGTGTTGTGTGCATTCAAGTATCTGCATGGGTAGACAGTGCTTACTCTAGAAGGCAAGGATTATTAAATGAAGATCTTAGTTGCAAGCAGGCCATACTTCCCTGTGAATTATTGGTCAGAAATACCAAGAACAGAGGTAGGAACCGTGGAGGGAAGTTGCTTGCTGGCTTCTTCCTCATGGTTTGCCAAGCCTGCTTTCTTATACAATCCAGCACCGTCTACCCAGGGGTGGGACTGCCCAAATCAGTCATTGTCAAGGAAATGCTCCACAGATTTGCCTACAGGCCAATCTTATGAAGGCAATTCTTCAGTTGAGAGTTCTTCTTCCCAGGTGTGTCAAACTGACAAAAACTAGTCAGCACAGTTGCCTACCAGAACTACAGAGAAAACTGGGGAGTGGGTAAATCATTAACTAGATGATAAACTCTATCCCTGAAGATAACTTTGGTTAAAGGGCATAGAGAAATCAAGGAACTCTCCTGAAAACATTCTCTCTGATGGCTAGCTTTTATAGTCTCAGAAGGGACTATGAAGCTGTCTGGGGGAGAAAACCCATCAGTGGTATTCCCCAAGAGGAAACCCCATGTACAACTTGTCAGGTAAGACATACCCCCTGGAGCAATATTGCCACAAAGGTCATAAGGGTAACCAACTGCTTTTGGATTGGATTTGAGACCTGCTCCATAGGAGAGAATTCATGTCTAATATTGTAAACATTGTCAAAAGCCAAAGGTGTGGGAAGTCATAGATGCTAATGGGAACCTACTGCTATTATCTTGCTAAATGGACACGCTTTGAATCTGCCCTCTAAATATTTATGCATATACCCATAGATTATGGTTGCCCTCAACCTTAACCAAAGAAGCTTCTCTGTGCAGTGGTCAGCAGTTAATGCAGAGGCTTGTAACTGATCAGGTGCTTGGAATAAGTGACCTCAAGCTCTACTATAGAGCTATAATAATAAAAATACCTTGGTACTGGCATAAAAACCGACATGTGGACCAATGGAATCGAATTGAAGACCCTGACATTAATCCACACACCTATGAATATATGATTTTCGAAAAAGAAGACAAAACTGAACCATGGAAAAAAGAAAGCATCTTCAACAAATGGTGCTGGCATAACTGGATGTCAACATGCAGAAGATTGCAAATAGATCCATATCTGTCACCATGCACAAAACTCAAGTCCAAGTGGATCAAAGACCTCAACATAAATCCAGTTACACTGAACTTGATACAAAAGAAAGTAGGAAGTAGTCTGTAACAAATTGGCACAGGAGACCATTTCCTAAATATAACACCAGTAGCACAGACACTGAGAGAAACAAATTAATAAATGGGACCTCCTAAAACTGAGAAGCTTTTGTAGATCTAAGGATACAGTCAATAAGAAGAAACAACAGCCTACAGAATGGGAAAAGATTTTCACCAACCCCACATCTGACAGAGGGCTGATCTCCAAAATACATAAAGAATTCAAAAAGCTAGACATCAAAATACTGAACAATCCAATTAAAAAATGGGCTACAGAGCTTAACAGAGAATTCACAACAGAAGAATCTCAAATGGCAGAAAGGCATTTAAGGAATTGCTCAACATCCTTAGTCATTAGGGAAATGAAAATCAAAACAACTCTGAGATACCATCTTACACCTGTCAGAATGGCTAAGATCAAAAACACTGAAGACAGTTTATGTTGGAGAGGATGTGGAGCAAGGGGAACACTCCTCCACTGTTGGTGGGAATGCAAAATTGTACAGCCACTCTGGAAATCAGTATGGCAGTTTCTCAGAAAATTGGGAATAAGTCTTCCTCATGACGAGCTATACCATTCTTGGGCATATACCCAAGGAATGCTCAATCTTACCACAAGGACACATGCTCAACTATGTTCATATCAGCATTATTTATAATAGCAAGAACCTGGAAACAATCTAGATGCCCCTCAACTGAAGAATGGATAAATAAAATGTGGCACATATACACAATGGAGTACTACTCAGCAGTAAAAAACAATGATATCATGAAATTTGCAGGCAAACGGATGGAACTAGAAAATATCATCTTGAGTGTGATAACCCAGACTCAGAAGGACAAACATAGTATGGACTTACTCATAAGTGGATACTAAATGTGAGTGAAGGGATGGCCAGACCGCAACCCACAACTCCAGAGAGGCTAGCTAACAGGGAAAGACCCTAGGAAGAACACATGGATGGCCCTGTGAAGGAGAAATAGATGAGATCTACACGAATGGACTGGGTATGGGGGGTGGCAGAGGGCGAGGAGTGGGGGATGAGAACATAGGGAAATGTGAGGGTTTAGCTGGAACAGGGACAGAGTGGGAGGACAGGGAGGAAGATACCATGATAGATGAGGACATCATGGGAATATGAAGAGGCAGGGTGCTGGGGAGGCTCTCAGGAATCCACAACGTTGACCCCATCTTGGTCTGCAGGCAGTGGTCCAGAGGGTGCCTGAACCAGTCTACTCTGGTGACCAAACTAGCAAATAACCTAGTTGTCATCATAGAGCCTTTGTCCAGTGACTGATGGAGGCAGATACAGGGATCCACAGCCAAGCACCAGGCTGAACTCCAGGAATCCAATTGATGAAAGAGAGGAGAGATACTGCAGGCAAGGGAGGTCAAGATCATGATGAGAGATGACCAGTCACACTAGTGGAAGCCCATGAACTGTGGACTGGTGGCTGTGGAGCCCCCATGGGACTGGAATAGGCCTTCTGGATATGGAAGACAGTTGTTTGGCTCAAACTGTTTGGGGGGCACCCAGGCAAGGGGATCAGGATCTGTCCCTGGTCTATGGGCAGGCTTCTGGAATCTGGTGCCTGTGGTGTGACACCTTGCACAGCCTTGGTGCAGTGGGAAGGAGCTTGGACCTGCCTAGGCTCAGTGTGCTGGGCTCTGCTGACTCCCCATAGGAGACTTTAATTTGGGGGATGTGGGGATGCAGGGTGGCTTGGGAAAGAGGGCTGGGGGTGAGAGGAGGGAGGAGGGGGTATCTGTGGATAGTATGTGGAGTGAGTAGAAAATTTCTTAATAAAGAAAAATGAAAAAATATAAAAATAACAAAGCTGTAGCAAAAACTAAGAGAAGCTAAGAAAAGTTAGAGAAGCTAAAAGAAACTAAGAGAAGTAAGAGAAGCTAAGAGAAGTTAGAGATGCTTAGAGAAGCTAAGAGAAGCTAGGGAAGCAAAAGAAACTTAGCAACTGCAGAAGGCTGAAGTGACCTGTGCTGTGGGATGGTCTGTATGTCAAATGCTCTGATTGGTCAATAAATAAAATACTGAGTGGCCAGTGGCCAGGCAGGAAATATAGGCAAGACTAACAGAGAGAATTGAGAGAACAGGAAGGTGGGAGGAGACACTGCCAGCCACCGCCATGACAAGCAGCATGTGAAGATGCTGGTAAGCCATGAGCTACGTGGCAAGGTACAGATTTATAGAAATGGATTAATTTAAGATATAAAAACAGTTAGCAAGAAGCTTGCCACAGCCATACAGTTTGTAAGCAATATAAGTCTCTGTGTTTACTTGATTGGATCTGAGCAGCTGTGTGTGGGACTGGCGGTAGACAAAGATTTGTCCTGACTGTGGGCCAGGCAGGAAAACTCTAGCTACATACCTGTCAGCTTGCATGAACATTGTCTCTGAGTTGTTATTGCGCTTTCCAGGTATCACATCCTTCAGACCCCCAAAACTCTGCCTACTCTGGGAAAAAATGTCAGATAAAGGAAGTACACCTATCAATGCCAGCTCAGGGAGAATAGAAACCCCCCATTGTGAAAAAGCTTGCTTGATCTTGATTTTTAGCACAAATACAGACCAAGAAAGCTGGGAGTGCAATGTCCACAATTGGTCACAGCTGGGTCTTCTCCTGGACACAGAAAAGCATCATGGGAAATGTAATTCATTTGTAACAGTATGACAATATAGAGAAAGGAAGTTTGGGAAATGTAGTCCATAACAGAGATGCTGGCACTGCCCAAAAAACTCTGTTTTCTCAGCTCAAAAGACCAAATTTTTTCCACAAGCTTTGTTAGCTTGAATCCTAAGAATGAGAAACAGGGGAACAACCTGGCTGTCAGGTGGGAATTATTTACTATGGAAGAATGAGAAACAGGTGATGCCTGTCAGGAGGCAATTTAAAAAATCATGAAAATGTTCTTCCTCAGAGTGAGCTAATCAAAGATGTGTTTAAGACAACACATCTATGTCCTTGACTCTTTTGGATACTAGCAGTTTCTGTGAACAAATAACCTTATCAGAAATATTGAACTAATAAAAACCTATCAAAGACAAGTCATCTTTAAAAGAGCTTATGGCAGTTCAAAAAGCAGCTTGAAATATATTAAGAAGAGGGAATTTTACCCTCAGTCAAGCTTAGAGCCACTGATTAATTAGGCTCTGACTTTAAACTCTCAAGAAAATTTCAGAATGATATCAAGTCTGACTATGAACTCTGAACTTTAAAAATGATTTCTTGTTAGAAGAAAATGTAATCATTCAGTTAAGAAATCTCTTCTAGATGTTTGCTAATAGAGTTTGATTTTGAATGTAAGTTAGTTCTGTTAAGAGATTCTTTCTAGTGTAAGTTAGTTCTGTTAAGAGATTCATTCTAGATGTTTTCTAATAGAGTTTCATCTTGAATATACATTCGGTAAATAATTCTTTTAAGAAATCTCTTCTAGATGTGTGCTAAAGTTTGTAAAATAGTTCTATAGAGTTTGCTTTTGAATATAAGTTTGTGAAAAGTGTAAATATGTATAATGGAGTGTGCTTTTGAACATAAGTTTGTAAAAAGTGTAAATATGTAAAAAGTGTAAATATGTATAATGGAGTTTGCTTTTGAATATAAGTTTGTAAAATTGTAAATATGTAAAAAGTGTAAATATGTATAATAGAGTTTGCTTTTGAATATAAGTTTGTAAAAATTGTAAATATATATAGCAGAGTTTTCCATTGAATGTAAGCTTGTAAAAAGAATAAATATGTATAGTAGTACAATGATATTCATACTAGCAGTAAATATGTATAATAGGGTTTATACAAGATATATTTGAACATTTTTTATAATAGCCCAAAATGTAATTTTTATGGTCTCAGTGGCCCCTGGAAAACTTAAGCTAAGGTTTCATACTTAGGGGAGCTTTTCTGTCTTCTTTCTAAAAGACAAAAAGGGCTTGGTGCAGCTAAGACTGATATAGTTACCTTAGACCCATTCCAGTAAAGATATTCCATTTTTGTTATCCTCTACTACTTTGCTGAGACATGTGGCAGCTATAGAGATCACTGTGGATGTTTACAAGCTCTTAGAAGGGATCTGGATCAGAGCTGAGTTAAGCTGTGTACCCCCTCTTGCCAGAGGCTGGTAGCCAAAGATGGGCAACTTTCTTCTTTATAACTTCCTGAATGTATGTATGTGAAATTAATCAAGAAGGATGACTTAAGACAGGCACAGTCTATCTGAGAGGCCTGGGGTAGTTGTGGAGGCCCATAAGGGTTTTCTAGTGAAATTTGAGCTTGCTTTACCCAGAAGGGATGCATTAGAGGATTGCTTGACCATGTGCGTGGTTACCAGGTGATTGGAAGGGTCTGCACTTGGCTGTGCTAGGGGGAGGTCATTTGCTCCACCCTTTGGCATTCCTATAAAAGGCCCTTTAGAAGAGACAGAGGGCCTGGTGATATTGATCCAGGCCCTCTCAAGGCTATCCTGTGTTTCTATCTGTTTCTTTCGCTTCTGTCTTTCTATCTAATCTCTTATCTCTCACTCAAGAGTAGCCTGTCATAAAATGTGGGAGTGGGCCTCCCACAGAGAAATGGTAGGCCTCCCACAGACATCATGAAATTTTCAGGCAAATGGATGGAACTAAAAAATATCATCCTAAGTGAGATAACCCAGACTCAGAAAGACAAACATGGTAGGTACTCACTCATATGTGGATACTAGATATAAATCAAAGGATAACCAGACTAACCAGCTCCAGAGAAGATAGGTAACAAGGAGGACCCTAAAAGAGATGAATAGGTCACTTTGGGAAAGAGAAATAGAAGAGATCTCCATGAGTAAACTGGGGGCAACAGGAGACAATAGAGGAGAGGGGATGGGGGATGAAAACATGATGGAACTGGATGGTCAGGCTGGGGGAGGGATGGAGTGAGAGAGCAATGAAAGATATCTTGATAGAGGGAGACATCATGGGGATAGGAAGAGACCTGGTACTAGGGAAGTTTCCAGGAATTCACAAGGATGACCCCAGCTTAGACTACTAGCAATAGTGGAGAGGGTGCCTGAGCTGGCCTACCCTAGTAATCAGATTGCTGAATACCTGAACTGTCATCATGGAGCCTTCATCCAGTAACCAATGGAAGCAGATGCAGAGAGCCACAGCCAATCACCAGGCCAAGCTCCAGCAGTCCAGTCAAAGAGAGGGAAGAGGGATTATATGAGCAATGGGAGTCAAGATCATGATGGCAAAATCTACATAGACAACTGAACCAAGATCATAGGAACTCATGAAATTTAGACTGACAGCTATGGAACCTGCATGGTACCAGACTAGGCCCTCTGCATGAGGTAGACAATTGTGTAGCCTGACCTGTCTGAGGGGTCCCTAGCAGTGGTATCAGGATCCATCCCTGGTGTATGAGCTGTCTTTTTGGAGCCCATTACCTATGGTGGGACACCTTTCTCAGCCTTGATGCAGGAGGGAGGGGCTTTGTCCTGCCTCAACTGAATTACCAGGCTTTGCCATGGGAGGCCTTACACTTTTAAAGGAGGGGAGAGGGGATGGGTCAGGGGAGGGAATGCTGGGAGAGTGGGAGAAGGGATGAGAGGGGGATCTGTGGTTGGTCTGTAAAATGAATTTTAAAAATTTCTTAAGTGCTGTGGGATGTTCTGTATGGCAAATGTGTTGTTAATTAGTCAATAAATAAAACACTGATTGGCCATTGACTAGGCAGGAAGTGTAGGCGGGACAAGGAGGAGAATAAAGCTGGGAAGTGGAAGGCTGAGTCAGAGAGACACTGCCAGCCGCCACAATGACAAACAGCATGTGAAGATGCTGGTAAGCCACGAGCCATGTGGCAGGGCATAGATTAATGGAAATGGATTAATTTAAGCTGTAAGAACAGTTAGCAAGAAGCCTGCCACGGCCATACAGTTTGTAACCAATATAAGTCTCTGTGTTTACTTGGTCGGGTCTGAGGCTGTGGGACTGGCAGGTGAGAGAGATTTGTCCTGACTGTGGGCCAGGCAGGAAAACTCCATCTACACTTAAATAAGAAATAATTTAATAAAAAAAAAAGAGAAAAGAAAATTAATGAGCTAGAGAACCAAGGAGAATATGAGTTTATGATACATACTTAAATACATAGTGAAATACATACTCAGCTGTCTAGTTATTATATATTTACATACAGTGTCCATATTTAGAACAAGTTACCCTTGCATTTCTGAGTTCACTAGACCCTCCCCTCAGTCTTGCTAGTAGTGGGGCCACACATCTGTCACAACACTCACCTTGCAGCTTATTATAATTTTTTCATGGCATATTTAAAATACGAAGACACCAGTGCTGTTACTAATCATGTTATAATCAACTCATAGATAATGCATTGGGACTTGCTGAGAGATATACACAGGGTTTTAATACCCACACACACCTGATGTGTTCAAAACTGTCCAGAGCTTCTGATTCATTTGAAGAAATTTAGGATTTGGGAAAAAGGAGAACGAGGGTTGGGAGAAGATGATGTAAAGAAGAGAGGAAGAGATGCAGGTCCACTAGGACACAAAGCAATGTTGGCATCCACTGGGGCTCACACAAACACACTGTCATGGGGAATTTATTGAATATGTGAAACAAGACAGGACCCAGACAAACAGGGTACCAGTGACACACTTAAGTGTGAGCTGAACAGATACATGAAGAGGGAATGCATGGACACATGAAAGATGGAGTCACCCCCTCTCTTCTGAGTGTGTGGGCACCTCAGGTTGACTCCAATTCTATTCAGGACACTCCACTATGGTGCATAACATGCTACAGCTCTGTGTGCTTTTTCTCAACATCCTTCAGCTGCTGGATCTTCTGGGGCAGAGTCTTGGTCCAGAACCGCATTCTGTTGGCCTTCAGAGCATAGCCCACAGTAGTCTGGATGTCCAGCTGCAGGTACTGCTCATCCTGGTTAAACACAGGCCAGTGGGGCAGGTCCATGCTGTTGGGGTTCCTGTGGACATACTCCCATGTTAGAGTGCGGTGAGGATCACTGTGAGTTATGCTGTGCCCAGACCTGATCCCCTACTTTGGGTCAATATGATGTATGAAGCAGGCCAGAATTTAAGGAAACAGAAGAATGGTCTCAGGATAGAAGCAAAAAAGAAACTCCCAGTAGTGTCACTCCATTAGGGGCAAGACCATCTGGGATGTTTTTTCCTTTCTCTCTATAACGGGCTCATGTATATAAAACTAGAGCAGTTTGGCCACACATGCCAAGTCACAGGGAGATGACTATTGACTGACACTCATATGGGACCACTGTGTGAGAGGAACCTCCCCCTGAAGAATAACCTGTCATGTGATAAAGGATCTATAATGCTCCTGAGGCTACCACAAACAGGAGGAGGCCTTAGAGATTCAGGGGGTGTGTCTTCTCACCCATGTCTTGCAAAGTTGGCCCAGTACTTCATTATCCTCCTGCTCAGCAGCTCCTCATCTTCAGTAATGTCAACTGTAGCCATGAGGAAAAGAAATGTTCAGGTCCCAGTCACCCCATACACCTGCCACATCCACAATCCCAACTACAGCCTAACTGCAGTGTGCGTGTTCCCCATGTGCTGGGATTCAGGATCTTCCATTTCTAACACTCCCCTTACTTGCCCCAGCCTCTAACTGAACCCACCACCTCCACCTCAGCTTATTCTCAGACCAGAGGCTCTTTCTTTGCTCTTGCATAGTCATTTAAGGAAACATCATGGCATTAATTGGCCATCTCTGATGCCAGGCCTGGCACCATGATAAGGGTGGGGACAGGGAAAGAAAGTATAGTCTGAATTGTAAAGGATTCAGATTATAATCCTAGTACAGCATTTAGAGCTATAAGATGGCTGTGATAGGCTCTCCAAGACCCTCAGTTTCTTCACTTGGACAGTGAGCTCAGTCATCCTTCTGTACTCACCTGGATCCCCATCCTACTAATGGAAAAAAGGAAAAACTCACATTTGCTGCCCCAGTAGGAGGATCCAAAGACAAAGAAAACCTCATCACCATGGTCAGCCTTCACATGAGATGGTCTGACATCTTTGAGGAAGCTGGGTGAGTGCTGGAACTCGTAGAAGTAGACAGGGGCAAGAGGACCTGGAAGTGTAGACACATAGTGACATAGTAGCCTCGTCTCATCCTTTATGTAAGACACCTTGATCTAAAGTTGTCACAATGGCTGGGAGTTTAGCGGAGTGTGGACTACAAGGCTAAACCATGAGCCTTTGGAAAGGCCTTGGTTAAATCATGACCTTGAGTAGTTAGAGGAAGTTCTAGCGCATCATAACTTCACTTTCCTCATTGTGCCTGGTAAAGGTATAATGCTCTTACACTAGACATGAGAATTTACTGAGTCCTCAGAAGCCTGGGACCAAAGAACAAATAAAGACACCAGAGGACTGTCCTTGGACCCACAGCTCTGAGACCTCTCCTTGGAATCAGGCCTCTTTTTCTTTGTGACACTACAGTAGATTAACCATGTGGCATTATGCATAAGAAATAAGTATTCTTCCACTAGCTAGAGTCCCAACCCAGAGTCATATTTATAGATGTATTCACTCTGAGCATGGGCTACTTGCAAGGCAGGGGCCACAAATACGGAGTCTTCCATCATCTCCTTGAACTGTGCTAGGAGAATCTCAGGATCTTCAATGTCTCCCAAATACTCCTCTACTAGAATGTCAGCAGAATCAGGAGGCATCATCTAGTTCAGAGAGATCCAGAAAAGATGTGTTAGGAAAACTTTAACACCAGGAATCAGTATCCTCAGGTGAAGAGAGAGGGGTCTGCGATAGGAGAAGGTAATTGAGTAAAGGACAAATTAAGGGGACACCATTACAAAACAGAAGTATACCCCATTCTTTGCTCAGGTGGCTCTTGGCAATGGCAGATAAGTAGAAGCTCCCTGGTCACTGACCCACAATATAAAGAGTCTTACCAGTTGTGTTGGTGTGCTCTGTAGAACAGCCTGAATGGTCTCTCTGTCCACTTTTTCCCCAGTATCAATGTTGCACAGGTACTGAGAGGTGGATGGAAAAGTTCAAGTTGATTTTCAAATAGGATACAGTTGGGGCTGTGGAGCTCTGAGCACCCTCTCCCATCCAATCACTTAATCAAGGAGTTGTATCTGGACTCACAGTTGGGACGTCCCAGCCATACTCATCATTGTTGACACCTATGATGCTGGGGACAGGTTGAAAATCAGCAGAGACCAACAGCTCTTCAGGATGCATAGGAAAGAACACCCCATCCACCACAGCAGGGATGATTTTGAAGACCTGAGGGGCATTCAAGGTAAGGGATCAAATTCATGGTCCAGATATTTTCTGATGTCAAATTATCCCATGATTTCCATTCATATCCCTGGATTAGTTGAACTTGTATCCATTTTGCATTGACAGCTACAAGGGCATCAAGATATGCACATCAGCTACATTATCTCCGAGTAAAAAGGACTTTCTGTTTCACTCCCTATCAGACCCCTTCCAAGACACTATCACCATGCAATCAAACCTTGGTGATATCCAGAATCTCCTCTTCACTCTTGCCTCTCAGACAGCCCACCAGGGATTCTGAGTCCATCTGATTACATCCAGAGAGGTTGGCCACCATCTGTACAGAGCACAAGCAGGAGCCTGTTCATCCTTCCAAGCAGGGAAGTTTTCCTAATATTTCTAGTTAGTGTGGATGCCCCACAAATCACAGTGTGTAAAGTGTGTGGGTTACAGCAGGAATGCAATTGTTCCCACTTCCCCAGTGTTAATATGAGATAGACAGGGGAGCTAATGCACCTGCTGCAATGCTTATGAACACAATGGGAGATACTAGGTACAACTGTTTGGGACAGAGAAAATATTCAGCTAAGTGAGGCAGAGGTGTATGCAGTCTGACCCTTGAAGCCTTCAGCAAGAAAGAAGGAAAAAGAAAGTTCTAGGTATCTCTATATTTACTGCATTCACAGAGCAGGCAGAACCAGCAGTTCTGAGAGTCCGGGATAGGAAGAATTGAGGGAACTCACTGTGTAGACCACCTCAGCAGATTGGGAGACGAGACCAGGCAGCAGGGCTACTCCACTCTGCATAATGGCTCCATGGAAGAGTCCTTTGGACATTGGGGACAAAACAAGTGAAGACACACTTGCGCCACCTGCTGACTCGCCAAAAATAGTGACCTGGTCAGGGTTGCCTCCAAAGTGGGCGATGTTCTGCTGGACCCAGCGCAGGGCGGCCACTTGGTCCAGGTAGCCCCAGTTGCCTCTGGCATGTTGGTCTCCAGTGCTGTGAAGTGGCAGGGGAAGGAATCACAGGGCTGTCCTGTTTCTGCCCAGCTTCCAATTCCCTGCCCAGCCATGGGCTCACCTGAAGTAACCCAGGATACCCAGGCGGTACTGGATAGTGACCACCACTATGTCCTCAATGGCTGCTAGCTTCGATCCATCATACATAGAAGCCATACCCAGAACCAGTCCTCCACCATGGATCCATACCATCACCTGGTAAATAATAATAATAATAATAATAATAATAATAATAATAATAATAGATCACTCTTCTCACCCAGCCCAAGTGCCACTTGTCATCTAGAATACCCATTGCTTTTTCTCTGAAGCTGCTCACATAGACAGGTCTCAGCTGTTATGATCTGGTGAAAGCTCCAAATTCCATAAGGAAGAAAAATCTCTCAACCCTTTGTCTACCACCTGAACCAAAATCTGTCTCCGATTCTCTAAGACACCCTCAGAGAAGGAAAGACATGTGTCTTTCATGGTCACTTATGGAAATAAAACAAATGCCCTCCAATCTTACTGGCCAAACAGATGAGTCAATTTTTATTACTTGGATAATCCAAAGCTCATCTCAGGGAAATCTAATTGAGTTTTCTGGGCACAAGCCCTGAATATATTAAGTTACAGACTCTGACTTCTCGGTGCCTCCAGGGATTTCTGTCCCTAAGCCCATGAGTTAACTGTCTATTGTGAGAAAGAAGGAATTCTTGAACATAATGCCAGGGTCTTTACTGAAGCAAACCCAGAATGATCTTAGCCCTCTATATTCCTTCAGAGGAAATGTCCTTCCACCTCTAGTTAGTCATGGCCTGATACTCACAGGTAGGTTGGAGCCCTCAGAAGCATGAACAGGTGAGTAGATGTTGAGGTACAGGCAGTCTTCAGACATAGAAAGAAGAGGTGGGGTTCTTGTGAATGGGGTCTGGGCTAATGCACTCAATACAGTGATATTCTGTAGACACCTGTTGATGATAATAAACAATTAACTATTCCAAGGACTGAACTGTAGTTAAAGCCAGAAACTGGGTAGTGTTGTGGGATGTTCTTTGTGTTTAATGTGTTGCTCTAATTGGGTAATAAATAAAGTGCTGATTGGCCAGTGGCCAGGCAGGAAGAATAGGCAGGACAAAAAGAGAGGAGGATTTGGGGAAGTGAAAGGCTGAGTCAGGAATCACCAGTCAGACACAGAGGAAGAAAGATGTAAAAGTACTGGTAAGCCATAAGCCACATGGCAAGATATAGATGTATAGAAATGGGTTTATTTAAGATATAAGACCTAGCTAGCAAGAAGCCTGCCACAGCCATACAGTTTATAAGTAATATAAGTTTTTGTGTGTTTACTTGGGTCTGAGAGGCTGCAGGAGCTGGGTGAAAACAGGAAAACTTTAGCTACAGGGTAGATTTACTCCTAGAAAACTACTTGCTGGGAATATGACATCATTTTCTAACGACCCTATTGGGGCTGGAGTGATGGCTCAGTGGTCACTAGCCCTGGCTGTTCTTCCAGAGGACCTGGGTTAGATCCCCAGCACTGATATGACAGCTGACAACCCTGTACCCTAGTCTCAGGAGATCTGGGGACACTGAAAGCATATGGAACATAGACATACATGTAGCAAAACACCCATATCCAAAAAATAATAAGTAAATAAAATAAAGTCACTCCTTCACAGATAAAGATCTCACGCTGGGGAAGCTGTGATGGAGCCCAGACCTGCAGATAGAGATTTGGATGATCTCACATCCTATTTATTGGGAGTTCAGGAAATTGAGGGTCCTAGGAGTCTTCATGGCACCCTTTGACCATGGGTTTTGAAATATTTACCACTTCTCCCTATCCCTATTAAGGCCTGAAACAGGTGAGTTGTCCTTACAGTGCTATTGCATAAATGGGTGTGAATTAGTTTCCCACAAGGTAGTAGGACCTCCTTCATCTAAAGTCTCCATTTTCAGGGTTCCTCATCTCTCCCACAGGCCTCTCATTGTCAGCACATGCACTTGTTCTTGTCAAACGACATCTGGTCCTATGGTTGGCACAGTGACTGTGGAGGGTACTGTCCTTTGGGGACCACTGCTTCACTGTCTACGATTCTTCAGTCTCTGCTATAAAACTCAGGAGTTCTTCTGGTTAAGTGATGGAGTCTGATCTCCTCCCAGAGACATTTCCCCTAGTGTCAGAGACACAGGACATAACCTGATTCTCAAGACAAATGTGCCTGTGCTCCCATCTGCAGTACTCAAGGCTAGCTCCTTGCGTGTGCCAAGCACTGAACCTTGAGCCTGGCACCGGTTGTTCCATTCAGAATCTGAGCAGGCACTTGGGAAAACATAGTGGGAATCCGCCTACTCCATAAAGAAAGGGAACTGGATGTGGGATGGAGGAGTAAGAACCACTGCAGCCGAGACATTGCTCACAACACTAGCCCACTCCCGGGCCTGAAGTCTACTGGATCCCAGAAGAGCTTACATGGCAGGATGGGAAGTTCCATCCCTCACACCACTCCATGGTTCAGGGGGCTCAGGAGGAGCAAACCGCAGAGGTCCTACAGGTGGCTTGGCAAAGGGAATTCCCAGGAAGGTATGGACTCCCATGTTGATATCCTCCAAGTGGACAAGGCTACCCTGTACCTGTCCGGTGTGTGTGTTCCTGATGGGCCTGGATGAGTCCTGGCCTATAAATAAAGAAGTGACAGCTAGGTTAGTCTGCCCAATAGGCCACTTTTGTTGCTCTGTCCTTTCTACCCTCTGCTCAGCCACATCAAAACACCCTTGACTGAAAACACAGGATTTACATATTTCCTACCTGTTACAGTCTTCACTGAGGTACCTCCAGGTCTAGTCCCAAGACCAGACTCAACTAGGCACCATAGGACTCAAGGACATCATTCAGCTCTATGAGCTTTCTGCCCTGGGCCACATATGTGGCAATGACACAGTCTCCTCTGCATCAGCTCTATGTGAGCAAGTATAGGGACTATACGGTCACACTGAACATTATCCCGTGTAGCCTAGCTACATGCACGATGTTTCATCCTCACAGAAAAGCTCTCTATAAAGTTCATATGAAATCTGGTAATCTGTCCTTCGCACCAGAGGCTATAAACCATAACCCAGAACAGGGACAGAGTTTATGACCAACAGGTGATATCAAACACAGCTGAAGAAATTTCATTTTCTGCTTTCCTTTGTTTGTTTGTTTGCTAGTTTGTTCTTTATTTTCTTGACACAAGGTCTTGCTAAGTAGTCCAGACTGGTTCTGTAGTTGGAGATCCTCCCGTCTCAATTTCCTGGGTGCTAAATTTACAGCTGTGTGGCTACACCCAGATCACACTCCTCTTCTTGAGTAATCCTGGGCACTATATGTCAGACTCTGCCATTTGCTATCCCTGTGGATCAGAGAGGCCTGGGAGATATAGAGGGGATGGGACATGAATCTTTTTCTTCTTATAGTTGTCGGTGATTCTGAATCCAAACATTCAAACAAACAACATAAAATAACAGCCATGAGTGAATCTGGCAGAACCTGCTGTCTAGAAGGTGCCGGTGACATCCCTGAACCCTGGCAACAACAGGCAAGAGTCCCAGGCTGAGGTGAGTGCAGTCTCCTTAGTGGAGAGGCCTGGATAGAGGTCACCAGTAATCACACTGAGAGGATTTGTAAGGGGTATCAAGGGTTGCACACACACCCTGAGCACAGTGCCCTCTGACTCAGCTCTTATAAGGACCTGAAAATTGTTGACTCTCCCAAAGGACATGCTAGTTTCCCCAGAAACCAAGACCCAGGTAAGGAACATGGAGAAGGGAACCCAGATTTCTAGGTACAATTGTAGGTTGTAGGACTGGGACTGTCTGCATACCTTAGTGACAGCCAGTACCTTGTTCAGGGCCTTTATGGAATGCCATGGCACGTCTCTATTCTGAGAGTGACACATGAGGACTCCTCAGCAGCATGAAGTTGTGCTGTTATTATCCAAGTCAGTAGCAGCTACAGTTTCAGACACACAGAGAGGAAATGTCCCCTCTGCTCCTCTGTCCCTTGACATTTATATCCAACACAACTGAGAGCCCGTCATGCTGGGGTAGCTTCTCAGTAATGGAGTTCCTCTGTCCTCCTAGACTCCTTGTTTGGTATAGGGGCAAGACTCTGGACTTTTGTAGGGAATTAGGAGACTCACATTTCCCACACTGCCATCTCCACCCGCGGTCTCTTCCTCCCTGGTACTTTCAGCCCTGCAACCTCAGCATATAACTCTTATCAAGTTTTGGCAGCTTGGACATGGGTCCCCCATTCCTCCCTAGGTAGTCTCACCCTGCACAGAGAAGAGAAGCAGAAGCCCACAAGTCAGAGAATTCAGCCATCCAGGAAGTCTGTCTGAAGGCATGCTTAGCTCCCAGTCCTGAGTCTGTGCTGCTGTGTGTGATCGACCTCCTGTAAATGTCACAAATATATGAATTTGCCCGGGCAGGAACTTTGAACCAAAGGAGATAGGCTGAGTGGGGACAGAGGGCGGGGCAGTCCAGGCCAAGGTCCTTGAACTCTACTGGCTGGGCTGCATGGTGGGAACCAATGAGCAGCAAGTGAGGTAAAGCTGCCTCCCATTCCTGCTCTTCCTTTAGTCCCCTTGGGAGGCACAGCAGGGACTCTGAAGCTCTCTCTCCCAATCTGGAGTCGCCATATCAGACTTATTAAGCAGTCACAGGACTACAAAACGTATTGGGGGAAAGAGGGTGAAGCAGGAAGCTGTAACTGGAGAAGCTGCAGGGCTTTTCTGAGTAGATGCATTCTCAGGATGTCACAGATGGAGAATGGAATGGAACTGAGGAAATGTGACCTGGGTAAAGGGGAACTGCGTGCACATGCGCACCACCCTGAAAACACCTCCCTCCTTTCAGACTTACAGTTCCTGAGTCCCAGTTATGGGTTCCTCAACACTTACATTGATCTTAGGGTCTCCATGTGCCCCTCCCAGTTACGCCTTGACAGTTCATGAATCACACTGCAACTCTGCCACCATACCATAGTCACTTGGCCTCTTTGCTGTAGCTACTCTGGTGGCCAGCTTCTCACAAGTTCACAGTTGCTAACCCACATGCACTGGAGCCTGCTGGCTCTAATACTGAGGATAGTCTGGGCTCTTGGGGCCTGAATTAAGACTCAAATACAGGCCATTGAGCAGGAGTTTCAGAAACATGGTGAACCTTGGCAGACTACATCTGAAAGGACAGAATCGGGAGCTTCCACCTAGCCCATCCTGATTTTCCAAATGTAATGTCATGAGGTTCAATCTCAGAAAGACTTTAGAGTCACCTAAGAACGGGCCTTGGTTCTGTTTTCCAGTCCCCCAGAGGTCTACAGAACCCACAGAACCACACAGAAAAACTTATTCCATGGCACTTTTCTGGTCATTTCCCTGGTATGGTACAACCACACCTTGTCCTATCACCCTGCTCTCAATAATCTGTCTCTTCCTCAGCACACTCTGTGGTCACAGCTCCTGCCTAGGCAATGCTCTCTCTGCCCTCAATTCCCTGTTTGAGGAACAGCTAGAGTATGAAGGCTGAAGGCCCTCAGCTCCTCCAAGCTCCCTGACCTAGGACCAGTTTCTTCAGTTAACTGGACAGCATGGTAATCTTCCAAACCCTGGGCTTCTGCACCAACCTGGGGGAGGGTCCCCGTGCACTCTGTTACTTACTGCACTGGCTTCAGAGGCTCCACATTGATGATGGAAAGACCATAGGAAATGTGGACTGGAGAGTCTCATCAATCATGTTCTGAATATGAGGAAATTGTCAGTGCGTGTGTGTGTGTGTGTGTGTGTGTGTGTGTGTGTGTGTGTGTGTGTGTGTGTATTGGGAAGGGAGTAAAGCCCAGGGAAGTGTCTGAAATGAGACACCACTACACACCCAGTCATTATAACCAGATTATGACCCATAAGCAAAAGTGTTGGCAAAGCCATTGAGCATCTGATACAGCTTCACATGGCTAGAAGGGAAGGAAAATGATTACATGGTGATCAGGGATGGCAACTTCACATCTTCTCTGAAAGTTCAACACATTTGACTATGACTCAACTATTCTACTTCCAGGACTTTAGCCTGAAGAAACAAGTGAATGGCATCACATCAAGTCATGGGTTTTGTTTGTTTGCTTGTATTTTGTTTGGTTTTGAGACAGGTTCTCTCTGCAGAGCCCTGGATGTCTGAGAACTCACATTATAGACCAGGCTGGCCCAAACTCACCGATTCACCTGCCTTTGCCTCCTGAGTGCTGGGATTAAAGGCATGTACCAACATGCCCAGTCAAAGTCTTGTTTGAACAAGAGCATGACAGCTTGATTAAAGTAGCCCAAACCTAATGTCACTCAGATGTGCTCCAACAAGTGGTGTGTTCACTCACCATCAAAGGAAAATGCCATTTGAATCTCAAAGACATTATCTCAGTGTCAGAACCTCTCACACATGATTCTTCTCTGTGATAGGGCAGACAAAACTCTGATGTTTCTGAATTGTATTCTATTTCCAAACTTCAACTCCAGAAAGCAGTCAGTTGGTTGCCAGGGAACAGGACTCTGGTCCATGGTTTATGAAAAGGAACATAGAGAAATATTTGTTGTTTAGTCAGAAAATAAATATTCTTATGCATGAAGTGGGTGTGGTTACATGCCTCATATTCTATTCCAATATACTAAGCTTTGGAATAAATGAGTGAATTTGAGTGCATACTTATCACTTGACAATAAAGTTCTACAAAATTAAGACTATTACCCAAATCTAAAAAATTCCATGCGGGCCAGTGGTAGTGGCACATGTCTTTGATCCCAGGACACGGGAGGCAGAAGCAGGCGGATCTGTGTGAGTTTGAGGCCAGCCTGGTCTACAGAGCAAGTTCCAGGACAAAACAACACAGAGAATCCCTGTCTGGAAAAAAGAGGAGGAGGAGGAGGAGGAGGAGGAGGAGGAGGAGGAGGAGGAGGAGGAGGAGGAGGAGGAGGAAGAAGAAGAAGAAGAAGAAGAATTAGTCCCCTGCTAACACTCCTATGAAGTGCCCTGTTCATCTGCTGAAATGTCCTTGCAACCAGCAGTAAATTCAGGCTCCAGCAAAACTATCAGGTAGCTGTCTTCCTGTGCTCAGAGGCTATCTAGCACCTTATGAAACTTTATCTTTGTCTGCCCTCTAGTGTCCAAGGAGAGCAATGCAAGAGGCGCCCTTTATGATTTCCTGTGATTGGTCTTCAATGCAGTGGATGAAAAAGAGGGACTTGGAAAACTAGAACCCCAGAAAGGCAGTTTCTCAGAGGCAAGAGGCTATGGCCATCTCAGGTCTATAGGAAGAAGGATATAGCTGTGTGGTGACAGAGATAAAATGTTTTAGGAAAACACTTGCAGACAACATGATTTGGCACTTTTTATATAAAGACAAAATAGAAGGGGAAGTTTTGTTTTGTTTAGAGAATAAATAAAAAACTTAGAGTGAAAATAAGGTAAGAATGGAAATTAAGGATGGGAAGACCACAGAGAATAGGAGTGTCACAGGAACCAGAAGTGTGCAGGGAACTGTAAAAGGCAGAAGGGCCCTCAATAGATGAATAGATGCTCAGGGAGGCAGGGGAGAGCAATCTCTTCTGATGGACATGTCTGGGCCTCCTGACATCCCCATCCTCATTTCAGACACCCACAGTCAAACACCTTCAGAGTATGGATGGCATCTTTGTCCAGGTAATGAACTGAAGTACCACTGATGCTTGACTCTTGTTATAGCAACAGACGACCTTGTTAAAATGGTCCTGTTGAGAGATTCTCCTAATTAATGCTTTTTCTTCAAGGGAGAATCCTCCTGAGAAAGTTGTGCCAAGCTGCAAGATGAAATGAGCTGTCTGCTAGTGAGAAAGCCCGGCTCCAGAAAGGGTGGAAGTGTGTGACCATGTTGTGAAAAATCAGCATAAGTGCTCACACCCCTGTACATCCTGGACATTCAATAAGACCCTGCCAACTTGATGGTCCCTGAGAAACCAAGCCTGGGGTGGGACAGAGAGGATGGGACCCAACTCTGCCCTCTAGTGGTTGTGAGTGATTCTGTCCACAGGAGTCAGAGCCAAAGATTTTTCTAATCAGGAAACAGATGGGGTCAGGCTAAAGTTTCTGCCTGCCGAGGCACTGGTGGCCTCCATAGCCTGGCTGACAGCAGGCAAAGGAGAAAGTCTGGTCGGGAGGAGCTGAGGGATAAAGCAAGTGCTGTCTCCTCAGAGCAGAGCAGATTCAAGTGGCCTAGCAGGGGTCACCAGGGTCCACATTAGGATGCCTTGGGGTGAGAGACATTAAAGGCTGCAGACACACCTTGGACATAGTGCCATCCTGGCTCAGCTACTAATAGGGCCTACAGAGTGCCTGACACATCCCCTCTGGCCTGGAAGCAAAATCACTCTTTTGCCCCACGTTCCGGTCGAGCACATGGAGAACAGAACACTGGGGCCTCCTAGTGCAAGTGTGGGATGTGGGGCCTGGGAGTTTCTGCATCTCCCTGGACAAGGAAACTTGCACAAGCCTTTTTCATCAGTCAGTGCTGGAGAGCACATTCAGAACCAAATGCCAGAGGGACGGTATTATTACCATCATTATCCTTTGGTGTTTAACGGCTCCAACCACTTCCACAGCCACTCACAGAGAATGAAAATGTCCCAACCCTCACCCACCCACCTCTACCCAAAGGTTTCTAACCTCCAAGACAGGCACTCCTCAGAGCTCCTATGCTTGACTGGATTCTGTACTGGGTGTCCTCAGAAATATCTGCCCCTCCAAGTGCTACAAGAGATCCTGGATCTCTAAACGTTGTTGGCATTCATTGGGTGGGTACACTATTCCTCCACTAGCTCCTCTAGTGCATCCTCATCTTCAATCTAGGCCTCCACTTTACACAATTGTGTAATTCCCACTCAAGTCTCTGTCCCCTGCAAGGGTCTTCTGCTGCACTGGGAAGGGGAGAATCAAGGGCCCACATACCACAGCATTTAAACAGCCAGAGAGTCTGTCTGGCCACATTATCTTCAGTGTCTTGGTTTGTGTCTGCACTGCCGTTAGACATGCTGTGTCTCACAGACAGGCAACAACATATCAATGCCTCCTCCAGGAGAAGTGTGACCTGGGCACTGTAGGCTGGGCACAGGGTGTGCCTGCAGGAGAGTTCCTGAATAGGCTAAGGTCACAGGCTGCAGTGCGCCTCCTCCCAGGGGGCAATGGAACCCCTTTAAGACACCAGGAACCTTTGTCTTAAGTCTTGAATCACTGTGTTAACGTCCCCTGTAAACCACATTCTTACTGTGGGAGTTTGGCTGGAAGAAGAATACAAAAAGCTCTAAGTGGTACGTAGTCAGGCCTCAGATGGAGAATAGGGCGGACCTTTGGGGAATTTAACTGGGTGGAGAGTATTCGTGTGCACACACTGGGAGCGCGGGGTGGAGTGTGGGGAGAGCTTCCGTCCAAAAAATCCTTTTTGCTTTCAGGACTCATAGTTTACGGGGTCCACCTTCAAGTATACACCATGTTTTCTATTTTAGTTCCTGGTCTGAGGCTACGTAGGCCTTCCCCAACTCATACTTGAATATGAGGGGTTTTTTTTTAATAACACTCCTCCCCTGTAGGCCTTCTTCTCCAGTGGAATTCACGCTCATGATCGCTTGTCTACTCAAAAAGCATGTAATTAGTGCCTGCCGATCCCTGCTCGGGGAAACCAGCGTGTCTTTTGTGGACCTACGGTTCCGAGACAGCCGGAGAGCCGCAGGAGTCTCTTCTGGTGCCCTGGCGAGAGCTACCAGCGTTTTCCCGGCTCCGAGTAGCAGGCAAGACAAATACACTGCTACTTGCAAACTACCCGTCAAATCCCGGGAGCCTAGCATGTCCCTTGCGCGACCCCGTAGTCACACCACGCCCTCTCCTCATTCCCAGGAAGTGCGCCGTAGGAGCGGAAGTACACACCACCCGGGGGTTGTGGGAACCGCAGTTCCAGGATGGTGGGCGGCGGCGGTGCCGGCGGCGGCGGGGGTCGCGGGGGGCTCCTAGAGAACGCCAACCCCCTCATCTATGAGCGCTCCGGGGAGCGGCCAGTGACGGCGGGCGAGGAAGACGAACAGGTGCCGGACAGCATCGACGCCCGCGAGATCTTTGATATCCGCCGCTGCTGGGCGCTGGCGGGCCGGTGGGGGCTTGGGGTACCGGGAAGAAGTGATGTGCAACACGCTGGTGGAGGGTTGTCCCGGTCAGGCATGCCTGCCGAGGTTCTGAATGGGCCAAAACTTAGAGTCAGTCCCTTTTCCTTCACTTGGCACATCTTATTCGCTCCATTAATGACCCGGAGCACCCACTGACACTGGAGGAATTGAACGTAGTAGAGCAAGTTCGGATTCAGGTGAGTCACCTACAGTATCAGAGAATGAGAACTTGTTCAAGTAGTTTAAAAGGTTCCATTATGCATTAGAGGCCGGCGTTCTCCATTCACAAGCACCTAAGAGGATCTTTGGGTGGGGAGGTTGTTTTTCCAGTTTATGGATGTTAAACTTGAAGCCCTTGAAAGTTAGGTGACTTGCTCAAATCAATAAACTAAAGGGAGGGTCTCTGTGCTGGGGGCGGTCGTGTGATCTTTACAGTCTCCCTTGTCGATGCAGGTTAGCGACCCCGAGAGCACAGTGGCAGTGGCTTTCACACCCACCATTCCACACTGCAGCATGGCCACTCTTATTGGCCTTTCCATCAAAGTCAAGCTTCTTCGATCCCTTCCCCAGCGTTTCAAGGTCAGTTGGAGTCCAGCCTAAGGGTGAAACAGCTACTGAGGAGAGGGGACAGCAGAGTGGAGACTGGAAGGATCCCAACTCGCAGAGATGAACTGCGAGGAAACGCCAAGCTGATGTGACAAGAATACAGGAAATTCTCCAGAAAATAGTGAGGAGTGTGGCAGAAAGGGCAGCTGTAGAGGGGCAACAGCAGCTGACAAGGTCCTTGGGTAGAAGTGGATTGACTGCAGGTGGGCTTGGGGTAGGACAGAAGGGCCAGAATCCAGAGGAGTGATTGGAAAGGATGATATGGAGGTCGTGGCTGGAGGGAAGGGACCAAAAAAAAAAAAAAAAAGGACAGATGAATAAGTGCTCAGGCCCAGGTTGTCTTTCTCCCAGATGGATGTGCACATTACACCTGGGACCCACGCCTCGGAGCATGCAGGTTAGTGTGGGCTGGTGGGGATGGATGTTGATTTTTTTCCCCCCTTAGGTTCCCAACTGTATGAGACTTACCCTTTGCTACAGTAGTGTATAAGGGAGGTTAGGACTAGGGGTCTAAGTGAATGAAATTGCCAGACTACAGCCTAGACCAAACTGGCCTGACTTAAGTCTCCTGCTTCCCATAAACTCCCCTTCCATATTCCCCAAGGACATTGTGTCAGGCTTCAGGAAATACTGTCGCAGACTGAACAGTCCCTGGAGGTATGGGGTATCCCGGACAAATAAGAGAGTATGGCACAGGTGATAAGGATAGCCTCATCAAGGCTTGGAGTCCTCGGAAGGTGATAAGAGACCTTTATTGGTAGAGATGTAATCTGTACTGAGGCTAGAAGCCCGGCTAGTGTTCCTTTAACCCTGTTTTTCCACCCCTCTTTCCTTCCTAGTGAACAAACAGCTTGCAGATAAGGAGCGAGTAGCAGCTGCCCTGGAGAATACCCACCTGCTAGAGGTCGTTAATCAGTGTCTGTCAGCCCGCTCATGAGCCTGGCTTTTGACCACCAGCCTGCACACAGGTGTCCTGGCCTCAGCTCCATGAAGGGCTTGTGGCTTTGTTTTTGAATCACTGACAACGAGAAACTAACATTTTTCATTTTGTAATAAACCCTTAATTTATATTCATTTCCCGGCATGCCTTAGCATCTTTCATGATGGAGTCCTCTGGGGTTGCGGAGGGGATAGTGGTGGTAGGTGCCTATGAAGGGTAGGTCCATGAGGTGCCCCATCATTTCTGATTTCTCTCAGTGGAGCTGGAAAGATGTCTCAGCAGTTACAAACACTTACTGTTCTTACAGAGGACCTGGATTAGGTTCCTAGCACCCACATGAAGGCTTATAACCATCTGTAACTTCAGTTCCAGGGGATCCAACATTGTCTTCTGGCCTTCATAGGCATGAGGCACACACGTGGTACATACATTCAGGCAAACACTCATACACATAAAATAAATTGGTAAGCTGGATGTGGTGGTGTACACTTTTAATCCCTGCACTCAGGAGACTGAGGCAGGCAGATCTCTGATTTTTGAGGCCAGCCTGGTATACATAGAAAGTTCCAGGATAACTAAGACTATATGGAGACCCTATC
Organism: Peromyscus eremicus; assembly: GCF_949786415.1. Classification (NCBI taxonomy): domain Eukaryota; kingdom Metazoa; phylum Chordata; class Mammalia; order Rodentia; family Cricetidae; genus Peromyscus; species Peromyscus eremicus. Next base: position 104,397,243 of record NC_081420.1, read on the forward strand.
TCAAAGAAATAAAAATAAATCTCTCTTTTTTTTTTTAGTTCTTCCAGTGTTTCAGTTAGCAAAAGTTGCAAATGTAAAAAAAATTTTTTTGAAGAAATATATAAATATACCTGGATAGCCAAGCCACCAATGGGTTGTTGTAATACTGGCCTTATTTGTGTGTGTTTACAGAACTATTTCTAGAGGAACCCACAGAAACAAAAAATGATGTCCTAAATTGATAAGTTTGTTGTCTTGGTTTCTTGTCTGTTGCTGTTGTAAGATACCATGACCAAGGCACCTTCTAAAAGAAATGTTTATTTTAGGGCTTACAGTTTCAGAGGGCTGGAGTCCATGACGACAGAGCAATGACATGGCAGCAGGAACAGCTGAGAGCTCACATCTTAATCCACCAATTGGAGTCAGAGAGAGGGACACTGGGAATAGTGTGAGTCTTTTGAAACCTCAAAGCCTGCCCCCAGTGACACACCTCCTCCAGCAAGTCCACCTCTCCTAATTCTTCCCAGTTCCACCCACTGGAAACCAAGTATGAGCCTGTAGGGGCCATTCTCATTCAAACCGCCACCCCAGCTGTATAACCCAGTTCTTTACCTGGCCAAAAAACTGAGCCATTCTAATCTGAAAACAGTAGTGCATGCCTGTAATTCCAGCACTTGGGAGGTGGAAGCCAAAGGATCAGAAGTTCAAGGTCATCCTTAGCTACATAGTGAGTTTAAGGTCAGCTTGGGCTACTACATAAGACTGTCTCAACAAAACAAAAACTAGTATCCAGTCTCCAGTCATGTATGAGTTTTCCAGAAAGAGCACTTAGATCCTTGCCAATGTCTCTATGCTGTGTTTGATTCTCTTTAGCCTCTTAAGATTTTCTCTCCCCTTCCCACTGGTAGTCAGTTTTCCATAACTACATACATGAAGTTAATTTATAAAGAAGATGGAGAGATGGCCAGCAGTTAAGAACATGTACTGCTCTTCTAGAAGACCTGAATTTGGTTCCCAGCACCCATGTCAGATAGCTCAGAACCACCTGTAACTCCAGCTCCAGAGGATCCAATACCCTCTTCTTGTCTGCAGGCACTCAACACACAATGCTGCATATACACACATACCTATACATAAAAAATAAATCAGGTTTTGGTTGCTTTTTTTTAGAAGAAGAGGGCTGGAGAGATGACTCAGTGGTTTAAAGCACTTGTTCATCTTGCAGAGAACCCAGGTTTGATTACTAGCACCCACATAGTGGCTCACAAGCATCTCTAACTCCAGTTCCAGGGAATCCAGTGCCCTCTTCTGGCCTCTGCAGACACCAGGCATGCCTGTGATGCATAGACAGACATACTCGCAAAATTCACAAAATACATCTTTAAAAAACTTTACAAAGGAGATTTATTTTGGCTCGCTTTGGAGGTTGCAGTCCACTGTAATTGGTACTGTTGTTTTGGGGCCTGTGGTGAAGCAGCATATTGCTGCAGAGTATGTGGCAGAGAAAAAAGGATGAAGATGGGCCAGGGTTACAGTCTATGCTTCAAGTGCTTGTTCCTGATGAGCTCGCATTAGACACAACCTCTACCACCTCCCTGTAGCTCCACTTGGAAGCATAAGCTTTTGACACTTGGACCTTAGGAATGTTTTCAGATCCAGGCTATAGCACCCACCCTTGTACATCTTAACTAAAACAAACACACAAAAAAAAAATCCAGGTGAGTTATTTTAGAGAGTCCTACCATGTGATGCGTTTCTTTATCTACTGGAGGTTAGTCTAAAGGCCCAAATGAGCTCAGGTTTGAGAGGTTTGGCCAGGAGTGGTGGTGTGTGTGTGCTGTGACATTTAACCTGTAGGTAGCATGCCTATTTGTCCACTGATGGTGATGCTTGGCCTGGTCCCCAGGTCAAAATAGTAATACTCACTTTCTCTACTGAAAGGATCCTGGGGAATCCTCACCATCAGTCCTTCCAGCGGTTTCTGTCACCCCGGGTGCTAGGTGAGAGAAGCTCTATAAAGTGATATACCCTTGTCTAGGGCCTCTGCCTCCTGTTGGCCTGGTGCCCAGCGTGCACTTTGTCACCTCGAGAGAGACCACTGGTCTTAGATCTTAGCCATTTGGAAGCTCTTTCCCAGGACTGCCTCTAGATTTCCTGCTTCAACTCTTTCTCTGATGGGAATGCCTACCCTTATTGGAGCCCAAACATAACTATGGGCGGTGTCCTCATGGATGGATCCTCATCAGAGTGCTTAGGCCCTTTAAGATCTGTCAAATTGTTCACTTGTTCATTTGTTTGTTTTGGCTTCTTGAGTCAAGGTCTCACTATTTGTGTGGCCCGGGTTGGCTTTGAACTCACTATATAGCCCAGGCTGCCTCAGATTCATAGTCTTGAGTGCTGGGTTTATACACCTGTGCCACCATGTCCAGCTCAGCAAATCGCCTTGCTCCGTGTGGTGGTTGCTTTTCTTCCTTATCTACAGTTTGCAGGTGAGGAGTGATCTAGAATATCCTAAAGACTTGCAGCTACAGATAAAAATACTGTTCCCTTGGCAGGCGTTGCTGCCTCCAATGGAAAGGCCTGGGCCCATCCCAGACCACAGCTCCTACTGTTCTTGGTTCATTCTTAGGAGGAGTGGCTTTGCCAACCTGATGACTAAAACATGGAGAAGCTGGATGTGACCACCCATGACCAAGATGATGAAGCCATCGGCCAGCCCACATCACTCAGTTTCTCATCTGTTGACATGGGGATAGTCATGGTGATCTCTGGGACTGCACATGTAACTTTCCCTTGGCCTATCTCAACCAGACACTTTGGTCCTCCATTTTCACAAGTGAAAGAACTGAATGTTTCAGAGAGATAGGCTGACCCACCAGGGTGATTAGGCCCAAAGATCCTTCCCAAGCTGTGGGCCTCACCACATGTAAACCTCGGCATGGCAAGCCCCATCTGTCTGAGGTGGCTGTGGTATCTGTAGTCAGCCATGTTCAGATTAGGCAGTTGCTTTTGAGTCTTTCTGATGGGCTTTCCTGGTGGCCAGGCCATAGTAGTGAAAGACATCAAGCTGCTAGCATTTCAGTCCCTTTGACATTTTTTAAATTTTTTATTTATTTTTATTTATATGCATGTTGGTGTTTTGCCTACATGTATGTCTGTGTGAAGGTGTAGGAGTCCCTGGAACTGGAGTTACAGACAATTGTAAGCTGCCATGTAAGTGCTGGGAATTGAACCAGGGTCCTTTGGAAGAACAGCTGGCACTCTTAACCACTGAGTCATCTCTCCAGCCCCACTTTGAAATTCTTGACTCATCTGTGCCTGACCACTGGCTGTCTGCAGAACACCACCTGTGAATACTGGACCAGTATCCAAAGAACTTTCTGGAACCCCAGCTGTTCTGTGAAGGCATAGTAGTGGTTGGAGGAGGATGAAGTTTAAGATCTCTGAGACCTTCCACCACATATATCTAGCTCTGCTATTTCTGGACTGTGATCCCTCAAGCCTCGGTTACTATGTCTACACAATGAGAATAACAAATCACCGCTAAATGAGATTGCCTCAGCAAATAGATGACACATAGGAACACACTCAGCTACATTTATTTTCCCCCATCATCCTGCCCTTGACAAAAGGGTCTGGGACACAGTTATTTAGTACAGCTCAGTAAAATGAATGAATGAAGTCCCAGAACAGAGCAGAAGCCCTGAAGCAAGAGGGCTGTGGTGTAAGGAGGGCTGGGAATGCTGAAGTCCAGCCGTATTAATTACTCTTCTCGTTGCTGTGACGAAATGCATGACTAGGAAGGACTGAAGGAAGGGAGGCTTTGTTTTGGCTTACAGTTTGAGGATATATATCATGGTAGTAAGGAAGGCATGGCTTCAGGCACGTGAGCAGCTGGTCATGTTGCACCAACAATTGGGAAGCCAAGTGAGATGAATTCCGGTGCTCAGCTCACTTTCTCCTTTTTATAGTCTTGGATCCCAGTCCATGGGATGATGCTACCATTCAAGATGGGTCTTCTCTTCAGTTAAACCTTTCTTTAAAAACACCTACAGACGTACCCAGAAGTTTCCGTGACAATTCTAAATACAGTCAAACTGGCAATGGAGATGAACCCTCAGACCAGCCAGGTGCTCCTTTCAACATTTAGTCACCTGAGGGAGTGGGTAGGGTCCCACGGGGAAGAGGTGGGATTAGGTAACAGAGAAGTGTTATCTGCATTGTTCCTGGGATCTCTGACCTTCCTCAGGACAGAACATCATCCTGGAGATATTGAAGCAGAAACAAGAGACAGTCCAGCGATTCACTCAACCTGCCCCATCCAACCAAGGATGATGAAAATATAATTGTGCCTGCTAAGATATGCCACTCTTGAGCCAATATGCTACTGCATGTGCCACTCTTGAGTCAATGACTTACCTCCACATTTCATGTTATTTATTTCTCAGAACTGGGGAGACATTATCCTTGGTCTACACAGGAGGAAACAGGCTCATCTGGGACAAATGAACAAGGGTAAAACTGCTAACATGGTACAGAGCTGGTTCCAACCTCAGTTTGTTCCTTCTGGGCAGCTGAGAGAACCAGGTGGCAGGAGTGTAGCAGGAAATAGTCTAAAGGTCATGTCCTGATATTGGACCGTGGGGCTCCTGGCTATACCTAGGCTTGTGATGATCATCTCTGGCCTGTTGGCATAACTACAGGAATGCCTGGGGTCTGAGTGGCTCTGTGTGGATGTCGTTGCCTTGGCAAAGAAGATACACTGTTGAGGTCAAAAGCTCAGATTACCAAAGGGGAAAGTCAGCCCTGTTTCCCTGTATGGCCCCTGCTGGGAAGGTCTACAGCTATCCTACAGCCATCCTCTGCCAGACACTGTCCTGGACACCTCAGGGTTCTTTCCAGCCACACCATATGTGCATGCCATGGGGATGTACGTGTCATAAACAGCCAGCCAGGGTTCCTGATGGGAAGTGGTACGCCGACTCTAGAGACTTCTGTCCCGTAAGAAGAGGCTGGAACCCCTAACTCCCTCTTTCCACTGAGCCTTATCCAAGAAACAAAAACCAGCATGGGCTTCCCAGGCTCCCAAGATTCCCTCCTTCATAGAAAGGAGACATAATCAAGTGCCTTGGCTCAGCTTCTGCTTACGTTGAGGGCCTTAAGAATAAGAAGGACCCTGCATCATAAACTCCCTAACCTTATCCATAGTCAGTTTCCTCAATTCAAGGCCTTCTTGGGTGTTACCAAGGAGACTAATACAGCAGCAGAAAGTCTGGCTCAAGTTTCCATGGCAACCTGCTATGGCCCACTAAGGTCCATCTATGTATGATGTCACCTGAGCCCCAAATGGATGCCCTTCCGCCCCCACCACAGTCATCACAAACGTCTAAAAGCAAGTCCCTGTCCCAAAGTACGTCACAGCTTGTACACAGACAGACAGCAGATGTGTGCGCACACACACACACACACACACACACACACACACACACACACACAGTTGCCCAGTCTTCACTCTACAGATGAGGAAGGAAGGAATAGGCCATGATATCCAGTTCTGAGCTGGGAGAGGCAGACCCAGAACTAGACAGATAATCTGCCCATCCTGTCACCTCTCCTTTTCCCTGAGATTATCCCAGTCCTTACCCACTGTTTAAGAAAGGTGAACTCCAGCCGGGCGGTGGTGGCGCACGCCTTTAATCCCAGCACTCGGGAGGCAGAGCCAGGCGGATCTCTGTGAGTTCGAGGCCAGCCTGGACTACCAAGTGAGTCCCAGGAAAGGCGCAAAGCTACACAGAGAAACCCTGTCTCGAAAAACCAAAAAAAAAAAAAAAAAAAAAAGAAAGAAAGAAAGGTGAACTCCAAGGCTGTGGAAGCACTACATCTGTTTTAAAGGGTCTGGCACACAGGTACTTGGTATGGATCAGGGCAACAAATGAAGTGAGTTATTGAGCAGAGGCCCTGGGGCTTGGTGCCTGAAAACTTCCCTAACCCTTGCCCACACCCGCATTTATGCCCCTCTCTGGGTGAGATGTTTACCAGCAAAAAGCCCAGCATGGGGCTGGGAAGCTGGAAGAATTTGAAGTCTATAAAGGGGCTGGCTCCTTCTGGAGTTCCTCACAATCAGCCTGGATCTCCCCCACTCTGGGCAACCTCATGCCCAGAAACAAAATGGCTAGGGCCAGGGTTAGATTATTTTTAGCCGTTACTGGCAGCTGCTTGGCATGCTCAGAGTTAGGGAGGGGACTTGAGTTTGTGTTTTCCTTTCTCTGGCTCTGTAGTTTCTTTCCAGGAGACAAGCATACACCTCCACCTAGTAGGCTCTAACAGAAGATTCCACTGACCCGCGTGGCACAAGCCCTCCCTGAGAACCCTCTAAGGGACCCCAGGGATTGGTGGATAACACCAACCTTCAACATGAGGAGCAGTCTCATTGGGGACACTCTTTAAGTCTCAGCACAAGGACTGAAAAAGGAAGGACTAAGTGTTGAAGCTAGAAATGCCAGTTTAGGACCCTCCAAATTCGAGCTAGGGTCATACCTGGAGGAATGGGTGCTGTGGACTATGAGTGTGTCCAGTCTAGTCTGCTGGCTTGAGTAACAGGCCTGGTTCATTCTTAAATGGAAAGTCTAATTTTTCTCCAGAGGGAGTTGTACTTCACAGGTCCAGTTACCCATTACTGACAGCCTCTCCATCATGCATCCCCCGCCCCGTGCACCCGCCTCAACACACACTCCTATCCCCACCCCACCCCCGTACCCATCCACACGCCCTCACCCCCGCCTCTTCCCAGCTACCTGCCCCGCCCTGGCGAGTTTGAGGTCCTAGAAGGGAGGTGGGGGATTCCCGGGGGCGGATGGACGGATGGATGCGTCAGCCTCGCAGCAGCAGCAGCGTGGACCTGGGACGTGGACTCAGGAGCGGGAGCGGGAGCGGGGGCGGGGGCGGGAGCGGGGGCGGGAGCGGGGGTAGGAGTGAGGGCGGGAGCCAGGCTGGTGGAGGTTTAAATAGGCGGCCCTAGAGCTGCGACCCAGTGCCAGCTGAGGGGCTAAGGTAGCAGAGGAAAAAAAGGCTGCAGTTTTGACAGCGACAAGGGTCCGAGTCTTTCTGAACAGGGGTCTGCGAGTGGATTCTATCTGATCCCCCAGTGGACTGTGCTGGAGCGCCAATCAGATCCTGACAGAGTCCGTGAGAGTTGGTGAGTGTCCTGGCGAAGCGGGGGTGGACCACACACACCATCTGGGCTGGGGATGGATGGGGACGTAGGTCTAGCTAGGTTACTGGTTAAGGCGTGAAGACCTTGGGGGCTGGCAATAGGTTCAGGCAAGTCCTTCGTCCTGAGCGTCTTTCTTGACTCTAGGGTACTGGCCTGCTCCCGCGATAGAGCTGCCATTCCGGCCGATTCCTGATTCCCTAGACGGCGTCCCACACGATGACCCTTAATGGCGGCAGCGGAGCCGGAGGGAGCCGCGGCACCAGCAGGGAGCGTGACCGCCGTCGAGGCAGCACCCCCTGGGGCCCCGCACCCCCACTGCACCGCAGGAGCATGCCGGTGGACGAGCGAGACCTTCAGGCGGCGCTGGCCCCGGGCTCCCTAGCAGCGACTGCAGCGGGAACTCGGACACAGGGGCAGAGGCTGGACTGGCCCGAAGGCTCCTCCGACTCTCTCAGTTCTGGAGGCAGTGGATCGGAGGAGGGCGTTTACAAGGTGCTGCTGCTTGGGGCGCCTGGTGTGGGCAAGAGCGCCCTGGCGCGCATCTTTGGTGGTATAGAGGACGGGCCTGAAGCAGAAGCCGCAGGTGAGAGAATTGAGCTGTTTAGGAAAAGATAGATGGGAGGCAGGGGACCTGGACTAGAAGTGGCAAACACTGAAATTTCAAGGCGCTTTCAGAATCGTGTTACTTCCGGGTCAAAGATAGACTGAATAGCCACCACAAATCCCTACCTACTACCCCCAACCTCTCCCCTACCCATGTGCCAGTCCTTGATAGGGAAGAAGTGCCCAGAATAGAAGAGTTGAGTGCTGGGTATGACTTCTCTGTGGCTTGGGGCAGGATATTCCTGCCTGCCAGGGCTGGCAGGAACAAAATCAGAAGTTTCTAGGAGAGGAAAGTTAAGTGGCCAAGGTTTCCAGGGGGTGACAGCCACTATGCTAACTCCAGCCACTGTGTTCACATCCACCCTAGACCGGGGCAGCAGGAGGCAGGGAGCCCCGGACACCCAGTGCTTTGCTAGTTTGGGAACATGGAGATGGAGGTCAAGCATTCCATGCCCTCTAGCCCCTAGCTCCCAGGGATGTCATTTTGTTTGATTATAGCAACCGTCTGCTAGTGGCAGAGAGTTATCAGGAGACTCTGAAAAGAAGTGGGAGGTGTGGTCAGAAGAGGAACTGGACACTGGGAACTTTTGACAGCCAACTGATAACTTGGCTATTGGCTCCCTTCCTAGGGCACACATATGATCGTTCTATCACTGTGGATGGAGAAGAGGCATCACTCATGGTCTATGACATTTGGGAACAGGTAGGTTGCAGGCTGGGTCACAGGGAAAGAGGGGGAAGCAAGCTGGAGAAGGGTCTTGCTGGGAATTACAGGGCTGTGTGTATATTTGTGTCCCCTCCAGGATGGGGGCTGCTGGCTGCCTGGCCACTGCATGGCCATGGGAGATGCATACGTCATTGTGTACTCAATAACAGACAAGGGGAGCTTTGAGAAAGCCTCCGAACTTCGGGTCCAGCTGCGGCGAGCACGGCAAACAGACAATGTGCCCATCATCCTCGTGGGCAACAAAAGTGACCTGGTGCGCTCCCGTGAGGTCTCTGTGGATGGTAAGCAGGCACTGGGTCAGGAAAGGGAGGGAGATCCTGACTGGGCTGTGGGCCAGTTAGTCTTGGCTCAGCTTGAGTCCCTGGAGATCATCAATGGCTAAAAATGTTCAGGAAGAAAACTTGGTGTTGGAGGGTGAGGGAGATGCTTCTGGTCCATCGGGCTCCCAAAGGCCTAAAACAAAGGGGAAGGAAGAGCCACATCTGCTAGGGGAACTGAGGCACACAAGCTCCCTCCTCAACTGCTCCTCAGGTCTGTGCCTGACAGAGTGAGACTGAAGAAATGGAAAAACATGTAGAGAATCAGGAGGTCAGAGCCTGAGTCCAGGCCCCACCATTCTTGGAGTAAGCCTGGTGCTTCTCATCAGGCTTCAGCATCCTCCTTTGTGGCGTACAGTACCAAGTACTTCAAACTTGGTGACCTTGCCCCCACCCTAGACCATCGGGCCATTCCTTATAACAGCAAATCATAAGATACTCAGCTGTCAAATCATTTTCATTTGCCTTAATCCACTATTACAGAATATGTTTTAAACACTGGATTTTAAATAAATGAATTCCTTTTTGTGGGCCACCATAAACTTTGGAGGCACATTCTGCCTACCAAGTGGCCCAGCAATGTTTGGGGCTCTCAGTACAGGAGCTGGGGTCTCTGTGTCTCTAAAAAGGATCTAAGGCTCCTTCTTCTGTTACTAGAGAACTCTTGCACTGTAGCTGCCGGATATGGCCAGGGTTTGAGATAGCATCCTCTGCTCCTTGTTTACTGGCACATGTCTGTCCCCACCAACATAGAGGGTCGGGCCTGCGCAGTGGTCTTCGACTGCAAATTCATCGAGACATCAGCAGCACTGCATCACAACGTCCAGGCCCTGTTTGAGGGTGTCGTGCGCCAGATACGCCTTCGCAGGGACAGCAAAGAGGATAATGCCCGGCGGCAAGCTGGCACTCGGCGACGGGAGAGCCTTGGCAAGAAGGCCAAACGCTTTCTGGGCCGCATCGTAGCTCGCAACAGCCGCAAGATGGCCTTCCGCGCCAAGTCCAAGTCCTGCCATGACCTCTCTGTTCTATAAGGCCTCCTGGGCCCCTCGCTTAGTGGGCCAGTGGATGGGTGGAGGGGCTGGCCCACCCAACCACTCTAGATGCCCCAGGGCTGGCCCATGCCCTGTGATTCCCAGAACTGTCAGCTGTGCACACCCTGTCTCATGGTCATGGACAGACAGGCAGTGCTGACCAGGGAGGCAACTCCAAGAGGCCAGCAAGGCCTGGGCCTATGGAGATGCATGTGCAGGCCCACGTGCATACCAAGCAGCCTGAACCCAGCTCATGGACAGGACTCCGCCTTTCTCTGTGTGGGTATATGTGCCCTGGAGTGAGGCTGTTCAGTATGGTTGCTGTTTGTTTACATGCAGATTTTTGTAATAAAGACTATTTCCTGACAAGCCAGGGCTGTTGAGTATGTTTCTTTCACAGTGGTTTCAAGAGCAGAAAGAGATGCTGTGATTGAGAGATGGGGCTCCCTGTCCACATGACCTAGTGTGTGGTCTTGGTGGTCCTAATGCTGGGCCTGGATAAAGCCAGCATAGTGGAGGGAACAGGTGGGAAGCCTATGGTGGTTAGGAGGAACGTTCAAGGAGCAGGAGACAAAACCCCTCCCAGCCTACTATCTAGACCCTTCTGCACTGGAGCCTGGCATTGTCTAGCTGACTGAAGATTCCATTGCCTCTCCATCCATAAAGGGAAACTGAGGCTGCCCCAGGAAGCACACTTTTCTTTGGCTCTCACAGCCTGACAAGATCGTGGGCTTGGGCTCTGCAGCAGTATTCCTGCCCTGGCCCTCCCAAGAGGTGGAAACCAGCGAAAGTAGGGGCATGTAGGGAAAGACTTCAGAGACAGCGTAAGGTGGCTGGTGTTTAAGAGTAGGTGTTGAGGGAGGCACACTCAGGCACTGATGGCTTCTGCACTACCTGGCTGAAGTTTTCCTACAGGGGCTCAGCGTCCTTTACTCGATGCATGCCTTTGCTAATACATTGACCAGTTCGTCTTTCGCTAGGACAGCTCCCTAGAGCTCTCCCTGTCTGGAATGCAAATTTCACATCTGTGTAGGGATGCGTCCCTGTGGGCCATCACTGTCGATCCACCCATCCAAGCCCTCCTAGAAGTAGAGCGTATGACTCTCCCTATATTATTTTTAACAGAACCTGGAGCCTCATATGTTATAGGCAAGTTCTCTCCCACTTAGCTATATCCTCAGCCAATTCATTTCAAGACAGGGTCTCTCTAAATTGCCCAGGCTGGCCTAGAACTTACAATCCTAGTGTCTTGGCCTCCTGCATAGCTGAGATCACCAATCCTTCAAGATTCCTTCTCTTTGCCTCCTTCCCTCCCTCCCCCCTGTGTGTCTCTCTGTGTGTGGCTGTGCGTGCATGTGCACAGGCTAGTGTGCACTCAGAGGCTAAAGGCAGATGTCAAATGTCTTCCCCAGTCATTTCCACCTTATTCTTTCTAAACAGGGTCTCTCACTGAACCTGTAGCTTAGCAGTTGGATAGGTTGGCTAGCCAGCAAGCCCCATGGATTCCCCTATCTTCACTTTCCCAGTGCTGAGATGGTAAGAGCTTCACCTGGCTTTTGTATGGACGCTGGGAATCTGAACTCAGCCCCTCATGCTTTACTAACTAAACCATCCCCTCAGCCCCTCCTTCATCCTTCTGTCACAGTGACAGCATAGGAGTTCACCTGTAGGAGTCTCCACTTACCTAGTTACTTGTGTGTGTGTGTGGTTTCAGTGACCCTTGATTGGCTACAGTCTAAAAATATGTAAAGGAGAGTACCAGGAATCAACAATTCATAAATTTTAAATTAGATAATGATCTGAGTGATGTGATTAAATCTTAAGCCATCTAGGTCTGTCTCACTCAGGATGTGACTCAGCCTTTGTCAGAAGTATCCATGCTGTATGTGCTACCCACCTGTTAGTCACCTAGAAGCCATCTCAGTTATCAGAACAACTTTTCTAGTATCACAGTGCTAGTCACCAGATAACATTTATAGAGTAGTGGCACTGGCAATTTATATATATCAAAGAGAGACTATGAAATGCTTCAGAAAGTGAAAAGGCAAGCATTGGAAGAAATACAGTATATAGAAGGTTTGGTATTATCCACAGTCCAGGCATCCATTGGAGGTCTTGGAGTCCCCCATGGATAAGGAGGACTCCTGCACATATTTTCAAGAACTAGCATTGCCACTGGTGATGGGTAGGAAGTGGCTGAGTGGGGAACTGCCATATAGATCTGTTCATTTCCAAAGACTGGAGGCAGCCTGGGACAAGGGCCCACATGTTTCTTCATTCCACAAACTCTTGTGAGCCCTTGAGGACTGGTTAGAACCCTGGATGTAGTTCACTCAATATCAAAAAGAGGTTTGAAGGCAACTCCTCAGTGTGTGTGTGTGTGTGTGTGTGTGTGTGTGTGTGTGTGTGTGTGAAGGGGAACCTCTGAGACTCCCCCACATCCTCAGCCAGGCAGTGTTAACTGCTCAAAGCTTCTGTTGCTTACACATACACACACAGAGACACAAAGACACACACACACACACACACACACACACACACACACACACACACACACAGTGAGGCACGTGGAAAGCTTGCTCTTATCATGGTAGGTGGAGGTCCCCAAACCTGAAGAGCAACCCAGGCCCTGGGCAAACTGCTTGGCCTCTCTGTACCCCAGTGTATGACAAGAAGACAATTCCCTTTTCACAATGGAGTGGGTAAAATAACAGAGATATATGCTCAGAGTTCTGGGTGCTGATTAGTAAGCACTCAATATGCATGAGACTCTCTTCAACAGCCCCACACATAGCACTAATCCAAACTGGGTCCTCAGTGACCCCAAAGTAGATACTCAGCTTGTCCTGGCCCAGCCTCCATCCTGAAAAGCACCATGAGAACTCCTCAGGGGAAACCACAAAACATTGAAGGACAGCAAAAGGTGGGAGACCAGGATCTCCTTCCCCTCAACAAGACTCCCAGAAAACAAAACTTCTGCTGGGTCTCCTTGGTGGGCCTTGTGGGAGAGGTGAAGAGGCCCTGGTCATCCCTGGAACCCCCTCAAAGACACCTGAGCTAGCCCAGTCTTCTCTTTCTGCTTAGAAGCATGAGACAGTTCAATGCCTCACCCTTGTCAGGGTTCAGGAGCCAATGTGAGGCTTGGGGAGCTTCAGGGTACCTCACAGGCTTCTGTTCCAATCCACTGGTCTCACTGATGTATGAGCTAGAGCTCTTAACACCTACTTGGGGTCATCCGCTCTTTGGGTTACACTCTCAGTTCCTAAGTGCCACAAGCCACTTAAAAGTACTTGGGGGCAGGACAAGGTCAGATGTCCCTCCCAGAGGGACTCCCAGGCTAATAAATGGGAGTCAAGCTGGTGTCTTCTGTGCATCAGTAAAGGCAGTTCATGGTGTGGAATGGCAGAACTACCAGAGGTGCTCCTAATCCAGCCTGTTAGCATAAGACACTCATAAGATGGCTCAGAGGTTAAGAACCCTGGCTGCTCTTCCAGACGTCCTGAGTTCAATTCCCAGCAACCACATGGTGGCTCACAACCATCTGTAATGTGATCTGGTGCCCTCTTCTGGCGTTCAGACAGAACACTGTATACATAATAAAGAAATAAATCCTTAAAAAAAAAAAAGGCAAGTGATTCTCAACCTGGGTCACTACTCCTTTGTGGGTCAAACGGCCCTTTCACAGGGGTTTCATATCAGTATTATCCTGCACATTAGATATTTATATTATGATTCATAACAGTAGAAAATTACAGTTATGAAGTAGCAACAAAAATAATTTTATGGTGGAGGGTCACCACAACGTGAGAAACTGTATTTTAAGGGTCTCAGCATTCGGAAGGTTGAGGCTTTCCTGGAGAAATGCTTATCTGTGCTTTTTGCTAAAACATGAGTAGGTACTTACTACCCTGATGAAGGGTAGGAAGAGCATCCCAGGCACAAGGAACAGTATCTGCAGAAATCTAGCTACAGATGCCACTGCATAGAGAAGTGGGGCCAGGTCTGAAGCCACAAAAAAAAAAAAAAAAAAAGAAAGAAAGAAAAAAGAAGTTGTGTCCAAGCCCAGAGGGCCAAGAATGCTCATTGGGCTGTGTCAAGGTGGGAGTGATAGACCAAGATCTGCCCACCTCCTAGGGCTGGCAGTCACGGATGCTGAGCAGTCTTAGCTTTCCAAAGTCAATAAGTAACTTGGGGAGGGAGGGGACTAGGCAGGGCCAGGCCTTCTGCTGTGGGCCCAGTGGCATTTTCCACTCCTGAGCAAGTGTGGACGGACTGCCTACCTGCTTAAGTGTCCACTTTGCCCTGCCCCACCTAGCCCAACGTGCCAGAGCTCCCTGAAGAAGGATCCCTCTCTCCTGGCAGCTGGACCAAGGAGAGGCTTGGGCATCAGTAGGTGAGGGGCTGGGAGCTCTTGGGTGGGCAGGGCTGAGCATGGAAGTAGGGGCACTGCCCTGTCTTTCAGATGTCTCTGTAAGAATTCTCAGGGATCCATCTTGCGGAGGGCAGTGGATAATGTTGTACATTCTTAGCTACATGCTGAGACCTGCCAAATGTAAAATGAGGACAGAGGTCCGGCCCTAGGGGCAGTCTGGATCTGAAGGGTGGTAGTGGGAGACAGGATAATCTCCAAGGCCTGAGCCAGAAGTCCTCTGTTCCAGAATGAATCCTCTTGTGGTCAAGTCCTCCATGACCTTGGCCAGGCCCTGCCATTCAGGCCTTGCCTGAAACATGGAGCTGCTGGAAGTGACAGTAGTCTGTCTAGCTTCTAATTTCTGTGATTCAGCAGGCTGCTAAATAATTACCACTTTGGGAGCTGAGGGGGGTGGGGGGCTATAGCAGGAAGGAGCTGAACATTTACAACAGAGAACCACAGGCCACTGGAGGAGAAGAGGAGACTAGTCTATAATGAGATCTCTCTGGCCATGTGTACAGGATAGAACTCTTCTTCCTGACCTTCTAGATTCTCACTTCCATGTCCCTCCGGCTCACCTTGACCATGATCTCTGCCTGGCTGTGGTTGCTTTGCCTCTCTGTTATTCAGGTGAGCTGGGCCCTGCCTCTCCCTTCAGATCTAAACCTTGGGGGTTAGCACCCTTGTCCCCAGTCCCACCCAGACTCATCACACTAGCCACAAGAGTAGTGTGGTAATCAGGAGTTCAGAGTCAGAGCTATGGGCCTGCTGTGGAAGCAGGAAGCCTACAAAGGGTGGATGCAGTAAGAGCTGGTAGGCTGGGGGCGGGGCAGCAATTCCCTCTTCCTGCAAGTGCCTGTGAACAAGGTGAGAATTTCCCATAGGCTTTCACCACCGAGGCCCAGCCTGCAGAGCTGCACGTGGAAGTCCCTGAAAACTACGGTGGAAATTTCCCTTTTTACATAAGCAAGGTGAGCCTGAGCGCAGGGTGGTTTCCCGTTCCCTCCAATATCATGCTTCTCCTATCTCCAGGGTCTGTTCTCTTTCCTGCTTTGATTCTTCAACTTTCTACATAATGCATGGATTAGTGTAAGTAGCTAACAAGATTTCAGTCCCAGAGGAGAACGGAGTTTGAGTTAAAGAATAAAAAGGTTGGTACTGAGTGTGGTGGCGTGTGCCTGTAATCACAGGAGAGGCTGTGAGAGGAGGATGAACAGTTTGCCGCCAGCCTAGGCCATGTCATGAAACCTTGTCTAAAAAAGGAAAAGAAACACTGGTGAAGAGGTCTAGCTTCAGAGGGTGTCAGGGAGCATGGGGGAGTATCAGGTACTAGAGGAAAAGCTCTCCCTTTGAAGGTTTACTTACTGGATTTGAGATTCCAGGCAGATGCCAGCTCCTTCTGAGACTCAGTTTCCCCATATTTAAAATGGGGCCTGTAGGTAAAGATGTTATCCTTTAGTCCAGTAGTTCTCAACCTTCCGAATGCTGAGACCCTTTAACACAGTTTCTGATGTTGTGGTGACCCCTAACCATAAAATTATTTTGTCACTACTTTAAAACTGTAATTTTGTTACTGTTCTGAATCAGATATAAATATCTGATATGCAGGATATCTGATATGTGACCGCTAAGGGGGTCAATACCCACAGGTTGAGAACCACTGAGAGTCTAGCCCAACCCCTAGGTTTTTTTTGACTCTGTTTTATCCCACCAGCTACCACTACCCCCTGGGAGGAATGAAGGCCAGATTGTGCTATCAGGAGACTCAAGCACAGCAGCTCAAGACTCCTTTGCTGTGGATTCAGATTCTGGCTTTCTGATGGCAACAAGGGCCCTGGACCGGGAGGAAAAAGCAGAGTACCACCTACAGGTATGACAGAGTGAGGTATAGGGGCAAGGAGGCAAGACAGAGCCAGGGACTAACTACCCTTTCTTTTTTTCTTTTTTTTTTTTTTTTTTTTTTTTTTTTTTTTTTGGTTTTTCGAGACAGGGTTTCTTTGTGTAGCTCTGGAACTCACTCTGCAGCCCAGGCTGGCCTCGAACTCACGGAGATCCACCTGGCTCTGCCTCCCAAGTGCTGGGATTAAAGGTGTGCGCCACAACTGCCCGGTCCTAACTACCCCTTCTTGCCAGGTCACTTTGGAGTCTGAAGATGGACATGTCTTATGGGGTCCACAGCTCGTGACTGTGCATGTGAAAGATGAGAATGACCAGGTACCCCAATTCTCCCAGGATATCTACAGAGCTCGGCTGAGCCAGGGCACCAGGCCTGGTGAGTGACAAGGGCATCCAATGTGTGGTAAAGTCAGGTAGACACTGATAAGACATCGGACAGTAAAGAGACAGTTACCATTGACAAATCAGCAGGGCCCAAGCTGTTCCCCAAGTTTGTCCCATTCTGTACTCTCCAACCCCATTAACAGCTCCATCTGCTTTGGGTCTCAATTTGCTCACTTGGGAAATGGGATGAACAACAGGCTCACCTACAGAACCCTGATGCAATGATGAACATGGAAGGAAGCTCTGAGAAGAGACAGGGGAGGCACAGGAGACGCCTGTGCCTACCACCCCTTACAGTGTATCCCCACCCCAGGGATCCCCTTCCTCTTCCTTGAGGCTTCTGATGGGGATGCACCAGGCACAGCTAATTCAGACCTTCGATTCCACATCCTGAGCCAGTCCCCAGCTCAGCCTTTACCAGATATGTTCCAGCTGGACCCTCGACTAGGAGCTCTGGCCCTTAGTCCCAAGGGTAAGCATGAACTGGTTTGATGGGGGGGGGGGGGAGGCATGTCATGGAATTCTGGAGAAGGGGCCTCTGAGCTGTAAGAGATGGATGGGTTGGAGCTGAGGTAAAAGAAAAGGGCATTCTAGGCAGAGGCCAAGGCTAGGTTGTGCGACTTTAGACACGGGATAGATGGAGAACAGATAAGAATGGGTGAAGGAGCTATAGTTAAGATACCTCAGGAATTATATCAAGATAGATCTACTTCTGCAAGTTAGCTCAGAGGTACGAATTAGGGATAGATGAATAAGTGACTCATACCTTAATCCGGCCAGCCGCCTTTTCACTCATCTAGCCCCCAAATGACCGGTGCAGCCCATTTGTCCAACACTTGCTCATCCACACTCTCCTGTTTTCATATCCAAATTCCCACCTAGTCAACCATCGTTCCCTCTTCCTCTCCTCTACCTGTCTGCCCTCCTCCCCATCCTGGTCGTCTAGCTACCTCGCCAGTCCACCAGCTTCTCACTATGGAAGTGAAGTTGCAATCTGTCAAGTATTAGTGGGATGCTCACGATGGTGATCGGAGAGGTGACCCTGCGGTTCAGAGCACTGGCTGCTCTTGCAGAAGCCCTGAGTTCAGTTCTCAGCACCTACGTGCCGTTTCACAACTGTCTGTAACTCCAGTTCCTGGGAACTGGATGGCCTCTTCCGGCCCTTGCTGGTACTTTCACTCATGCAGATACGTACACATAAATAAATAATAAAGTAAATCTTTTTTTTTAAAAAAAAAAAAAAAAGACTATCTCATCCCTTAGCATTTTTCTTTCTTTTTTATATTTTTGAGTCTTTTTTTAAAAATTGTGTACGTGTGTGTGTGTGTGTGTGTGTGTGTGTGTGTGTGTGTATGTTTTGCCTGCATGTACGTCTATGCACCACATGCATGCTTGGTGCCTGTAGAAGAGGGCATCAGGTCCCCTAGAACTGTAGTTACAGGCAGTTGTTAGCTGCCATGTGGTGCTGGGATCTAGCCTGGGTCCTCTGGAAGAGCAGCCAGTACTCTTAACCACTGAACCATCTCTCCAGCCCCATAGGAGTCTTTTGAACACCTGTAATATGCTTGGCTTTCTTTTTGGTACTGGCTGAAGATGCTTTGGGCCTTGCTTCCTGGGTCCATGCTCAGCTCACCTTCTGTCCCTTCTAGGAAGCACCAGCCTAAACCATGCCCTTGAAGAGCCTTACCAGCTGTTGGTACAGGTCAAGGACATGGGTGACCAGGCCTCAGGCCACCAGGCCATTGCCACCGTGGAGATCTCCATAGTACAGAGCACCTGGGTACCCCTGGAGCCTGTTCACCTGGCAGAGAATCTCAGAGTTGCATACCCACACAGCATTGGCCAGGTGAGAAGTGGCTATCAGGGGCTGAAGTAACCCCATGGCTAGAACAGCTGGGCCTAAGTCACATGGACACTTGGGAGGAGTGCCAAGGACTCAACTTGACTCCCATTTCTTCCTGAAATATATACTTCCCACTATAAATCGAGTAGTCAGGCCTGGGGACCAAGCATACAGTCCATCACGTGCTATCCTCTAGTAGGTGTGGGTTTGTGTTCTGACATCCCCAACTTGCCTAAGGCTTCCTCAGGGAAAACGGCTGCCAACTTTCACTGCCGTGGGGATTGTCACCCAAGCGAGGAATGTCTCCGGCCTTTTCTAGGAATGCCTCGGGGTCAGGCCCAGACTGAGAAAGCAGAAAATAGAATAACCTGGTCATTTAGGCACTTTGGAAAAGGTCCAGGCTTGAAGCAGGGTAAGGTTGTCACAAGTAGCTAGCCACATGCTCTTAGGGCCCAGGCTCCTTGCTTGGCAATCAGTTGGGGGATAAGGGCTGGCACAGATCCTTCCTGCCTCTCAGCCTGAAATGCTTTCACGTTATATCCCCCTCACAGGTGCACTGGAATGGAGGGGATGCACATTATCGACTGGAGAGCCAGCCTCCAGGACCCTTCAATGTGGATGCGGAGGGGAGGATCCATGTAACCACGGAGCTGGACCGAGAGGCCCAGGCTGAGGTGAGGAGAGAGGGAAACACAGGGCAGTCTGGAGGGGGCTTTGTCACATCCCCCACAGGTGCTGAGGCAATGATGACAGCCCTGAAGAGCTGGAGCTAGCCACCAAAAGGAACTTCAATCCACTCCAGTCTGGAGCTACCCATGACCCTGATCTGAAGTTTCCCACTGCCCACTACAGTACCTGCTCCAAGTACGAGCTCAGAATTCCCGTGGTGAGGACTATGCAGAACCCCTGGAGTTGCAGGTGGTGGTGATGGATGAGAATGACAATGCACCTGTCTGCTCCCCACATGACCCAACAGTCAGCATCCCTGAGCTCAGCCCCCCAGGTGGGTTATGGGCCTTGTCAGGTGGGAGGGAAGGGAAGGGTAGAGTTCCTAGAGCCCATCCCATCTTGCTTCTTTGGAGTGAGTGTAGCTTCAGAGTTCTAAGCCACCTATGTGTGCGCGCGCGCGCGCGCGCGCACACACACACACACACACACACACACACACACACACAAGCTCAGGAAGTGGGTGGGGGTGTTGTCTTCCAGGAACTGAAGTGATCACACTGTCAGCAGAGGATATGGATGCCCCTGGATCACCTAATTCCCACGTTGTGTATCAGTTGTTGAGCCCTGAGCCTGAGGAGGGGGCTCAAGAAAAAGCCTTCGAGTTAGATTCTACCTCGGGCAGTGTAACACTGGGAACTGCCCCACTCCACGCCGGCCAGGACATCCCGCTTCAGGTGCTGGCTGTTGACTTAGCAGGATCAGAGGGTGGTAAGTACCCTGCTGGTGACCTGGGCCCCTTCCCCTCTGTTCCTACTGGGACCTCACCAACAATCCCTCCCCTGCGTCAGGCCTCAGCAGCACATGTGAGGTGGCAGTCACGATCACAGACATCAACAACCATGCCCCTGAATTCATCACTTCCCAGGTAAGCTGACACAGAGCTATAGAGATCACTGGGAGGGCACTGGTGGTGTTTACCAAACATCTCCATCTCTCCAGATTGGACCTATAAGTCTTCCTGAGGATGTGAAGCCAGGGGTTCTGGTGGCTACACTTATGGCCACTGATGCTGACCTTGAGCCAGCCTTCCGCCTTATGGACTTCGCCATTGAAGAAGGAGACCCAAAAGGGATTTTTGACCTGGCCTGGGAGCCAGACTCTGATCATGTCCAGCTTAGACTCCGAAAGGTTAGGACGTGGACAGGTGGGGAAGGGTCACAAATGTGCCATACCCTGACCCACACCGTGACCTAGAACTCACTGGTTCCAGAACCTCAGCTATGAGGCAGCTCCTCATCACAAGGTGGTAGTGGTAGTGCGGAACGTGGAGGAACTGGTGGGCCCAGACCCAGGTCCTGGAGCCACAGCCACAGTGACTATATCGGTGGAAAAGGTGATACCACCCCTCAAGTTGGACCAGGAGAGCTATGAGACCAGCATCCCAGTCAGCACCCCAGCTGGCTCCCTCCTGCTGACCATCCAGCTCTCAGAGCCCATGAGCAGAACCCTCAGGTGAGCTAAAAGCCCTGCCTCTTACCTAGACTTCCCCTGCTCCCCAAGGATGACTTCAACACCCCAGAGAAACTCATTTTGTGTGTGGCCTAGACTATTCCTCAAACTATGATGAATGCCAAGGTTCTGACTCCTGGAGGGTCAGGGCTGGATGAAGTAGGCAGGCATGGAGGAAGTGTGTAGACCCCCATGGCATCTCTAATTATTCCTCCTTAAGGGAGCACCACCAGATTGAAGCTGTGCCTGGGTCTGAGCCCTCCAGACTTCATGGCAGGATGCTCTGGAACAAATGAAGTTGAACCAGACTCCGCCCTGCTTCCCAGGTTCTGATAATCCTTCCCCTACCTACAGTTCAAACTCCCCATCACCAACAAATTCTGAAACTGGCCCGCTGGGCTCACCAGACTGTTGTTGCCCCTGAATCACAGAAAGGATACAGAATTGCAGTAGGCCACACATCCTGGGAGTTTCTGGGCAGGAACCTGTATATTGTTCCAGGGCCTCCCCAAACACAGCTTCTTCTTTGGGCCCCAGGTTCTCCTTGGTCAATGACTCAGAGGGCTGGCTCTGCATCAAGGAGGTCTCTGGGGAGGTACACACAGCCCAGTCTCTGCGGGGTGCCAAGCCTGGCGACACCTACACTGTGCTTGTGGAGGCCCAAGACACAGGTATGATCAAGCAGCAGCGGAGTCTTCTCAAGGGATTATAGCTCCACTTGGAAACTTTATATGAAACTCACCCTTCAAGCCTGCCATTCAGAATTTCCCTTGGGCTTCTCGGAGTATCAACTCCAGGGACAGACAAGACAGGGAGTGCTAGATTAGGGAGATGGAAGGAGGGCCAGGAGCTTTGTCTGAAGCAGGAATGCTAGGAGATGGGACAGGTGTGGGAAACTGTCAATGGCACTTTAATAGGATAAACAGCTGGCCCTGGGCGGGCATGTCGGGAAGGGTACTTCAGGAGTTCCACGGAAGTCAGAAAAGATGTACTCTCCCAGGGTCAAGACATGTCTGGGTGGTAGCATCAATGCTGAGACAGATTTGGCCTTGAGAAAGATGCAGGTGGTTCTGACAGTTGTTCGAACAGTGAAAGGATGAAGAACGTGATGAGGAAGAGGCTGATATGGGAAATGACAGGGTGGGAAGAAGAAAGGGTTTGGGATGCAGAAGTATGGGAGCAGCAGAGTAAGACTGATGGGCTGTGTGGGGTGTATGGAGACCAGCCCAGGTTCTCTAGGGCTTACCCTCACCCCCAACAATGCAGATGAGCCAGGACTGAGCACTTCTGCTACCGTTGTGGTCCATTTCCTGAAGGCCTCTCCTGTCCCAGCATTGCCTGTAGCCCCTGGGCCCAGCAGACACCTCTGTACACCCCGCCAGGACTATGGTGTGGTTGTCAATGGGGCCAGTGAGGACCCTGACCTGGCCAATGAGCATGGTCCCTACAGCTTTGCTCTTGGTCCCAACCCCACCGTGCAGCGGGATTGGCGCCTCCAGCCTTTCAATGGTATGTAGCAGGGGAAGGGAACGAGGCTGTGGAGGGTAGGCTCACTTGGAAGTGAGATGGGGTAGGGTTGGGAGCAGCAGCTCTGATGGAGCCTGTCCAGGCTACTGATCCTAATCATTTTCTGCAACCCAACAGATTCCCACGCCTACCTTACCTTGGCCTTGCACTGGGTAGAGCCCGGTGAATACATGGTACCTGTGGTTGTCCACCATGATGCCCAGATGTGGCAACTCCAGGTCCAAGGTGAGGCTGGGACTTGGGTGCAGCCCAAGACTGGCATCTTTAATTCCTGGAGGAGCCATCAGGGTACAGGTGAAAGAGCTTGGGTATACATCATGCATGCTCATATAGATAGCACATGCCTAAACACACTTGCATATCTGAGCCAACATATCTGTATGTGTTCTGCCACATACACAGAGGAGTGTGCACCTTCACACACACACACACACACACACACACACACACACACACACACACAAACCTACATAGGTGTGCACAAAAACATATCAGTCAGCTTTCCAGACAGGAGGTTCCAAGCAGTTGGGAGTCCCCTCTAACACTCTCATCTTCATTCCCCACCTCAGTGATTGTGTGTCGCTGCAATGTGGAGGGCCAATGCATGCGCAAGGTGGGCCGCATGGAGGGAATGCCTACGAAGCTGTCAGCAGTGGGTGTCCTCTTGGGCACCCTGGCAGCAATAGGTAATGGAGGCTGAGCTCTTGCATGGGTGAGGGTGATGAATAGTTGGAGCCACGACCTCTATAATGTCCCTTGTCCCCATAATGTCCACAGATCTGGAAAAGGAATCCCCTAACTCTCCTAGTCATTATGCACTGTCCTAGGTACCAGTCATCCAGGCACCCTAGGGAACAGCATTTACTGTCACATTATCATTCACTGCCTATGCGTGGGGTCCTATCGCAAGCGCGTGATGGAGTCCTTCCCACAGCCTGGGAGTTTGGTCCTGCTGTCTCCCAGCTTTGTGGATGAGGCCACTGTGGCTCAGAAAGGTTAGGGAACTTATCCAAGATTACACAGCCTGTGGCAGAGAAGTCCAGCTTAATTCTTTCAAGTCTCCCTCTCCATCCCCTTTACTTCTTTATTCTGATAAACTGGTTCTTTGGTGGTTTCCTTCGTTGGCTCTGTGAGGTATCTTTCTCTTGGAGGTCCATGTGAACAGCTCACTGGCTCTCCCATGAACTCTATCCAATTTACTCCAGAAAAAATGTGTGTGAGAGAGAGGAGAACTAGGGGGTAGAGGACAATTGGATCTTTACCACTTTGATCAGCCCTTTAAAAAACAACAACAACAACCAACTTTTTATTTTGAAAGAATGTCTCACTAAGTTACTGCCAGCTGGCCTGGAACTCACTGTAGCCTAATCAGGCATCGAACGTATTATCTTCCTGCCTCAGCCTCCTGAGAAGGGGGCTTAGGAGGCTGGGACATGCTTTTATCTTGGTGATAGAAAAGCAGAGCAGACCACCCACTCAGATTCCATTAGACACTAGGATTCATACCCAGCATGAGGACACTGTCTAGAAAATGTTGTAGAGAATCAACACCAGTGACAAGGAGTTTGTTTAGTGAGGTACCTTCTCGTCCTTGCTAAGGGCTTACCCATTCTTCTCGGGCCCCTCAGGCTTCATCCTCATTCTTGTCTTCACCCACCTGGCCCTGGCAAGGAAGAAGGATCTGGATCAGCCAGCAGACAGTGTGCCCCTAAAGACGGCAGTGTGAGTGATCCGAGCAGCCCTAGCTGGGAGGATGGTCCCAGCTCCATCTGAACTCGCTGAGAAAGGACCCAGTGCCAAAGATACACTGGAGACCAAGACAGTAAAAGTCTTTCGTCTTTCCGGAGTGGAGGTACTGGCACCAGGCATGTCCCCAAAGCCTGAGCACTGACTTTACAGGATGGTCATGGGAACACTCCAAATGGCAGCTCTTTGACCAATAATAAAGGCTCAGAGAGCCAGGCTAGACCCTGTAAAGGATGACTGTACTGTGACCGCACATCTGTGTGTGCACGCGTGAATGAGCACACCTGCCCCTTTGTGCCTGCCCTGCTATATAAGGTAGGTCTGGAGGCTTGGTAGGATACTTGTGAAGAAGGACATCATCTGAGCTACTGGTGAGAACTTGGGGTCAATGCAAGTTGGGTCTCCAAGAGCCTACCAGTCGCAAACCCTAGGGGTAACTGTGAAGGTAAGGTGAAGGAATGTCTTTCCAGGAGTCATTCCTGTGTGTGTTAGGATTGTGGAGGCACACAGTCTTGTGAATCTGTGTTCTCCATTCATGTGTGAGCACACTCAGGTCCCCGTGCATTAGCCACCTACACTCGGGATAGGCAGAAGAGTATTGAGGACCCCTTGAGGCAGGGATAGGAAAGCTAAAGCTGGGAAGAATGGTTCCTTCTGTCCTAGTGCAGGATCCACAGGGTCTCACCCACAGGAGAACATGGACACACTTGCAGAAAGTAGGCAGGGGGGAGTCACTCAGTTGGACACTGTTGGGGTGAGGCAGGAGGCTTCAATGGTTTACTCCAGGACTTTCCCAGCCCCAGGTGAACCCCTGCCTCTTGTCCAGGATTAAGAGATGTCCCCAGAGCTCTGACCAATGCCTCAGGACTAATCTGTGACCCCTGTCCCTAGAATGACCCCACATAGGTTGATTCCACATGCCTCCTTCCTGATGGTCCCTGGGAACTAGGGAGAGACTTGCTGTCCTAGGCACCAATAGTTGATGGTGATAAATCATGGGGAAGAGAGAAAACAACATCAGTGGGGCCCAGCCCTATTTTTAGGAGATAATCTCTCTGCTGCTGGCAGTTGCTATGGGATGGAGCTAAGCCCAGGCAAGAAAGACAGGGCAGGCATCCTAGCTGGCCTGGGGCGGGGGAGCCTGCAGATGGACTCTGAGGCCATTCTCAGTCACCCTGGACTCAGGAACCAACACCTCACACACCTACACTGGATATTCCACTGACCACCCCAGCCCAAGCAGGGCCTTCCCCACCCTACTACCCCAACTCCATTCTCTGCCTAATTTACACCTGCTCAGAAGTCTTCAGCATGGAAAAGACCCTTTTGGAGGTAACATCTCATCTTATTTCTCCATAAGCCTGCTAGGGCTGGACTATTGGCCCCGTATTCAGGTAGATGATCTTGAAGGTCAGAGAGGTCAAGAAACATGACAAGACACACTTTTGTGGCTGAGGTCTATGTGACCTCTGTAGAAGTTTAGCCATTCTTCAGCTAAACTGGATATCTCTGCTCCCTCAAGATCCCACAGTAGTACCTTAGAATCACCCAATCAACTCCTTCTGGTAAAACTGGGAAGGCAAACTGAAAAGAGGAAGATTCATGCAGCAGGCAAGCTGGAATCTTTGTGCTCACTGGCTCCTTGTTATGGATGGATATGAACAGCTGGGTGGGTGAGTGTATAGATGGATGGAGAGGTGAATGAGTATTTGGATGGACTAATAGCTAGATAGATGATGAGTTGGTAAGTAGGCAGATGGGAACCCAACAAAGGAAAGGATGAATGATGGGAACCCAGAGCAAATGGAGGCATCTGTCCCAATTGGACAGCTTCTTCCTTGAATTTCCAGGATCAGGTTGGGGTTGACCACTAGTGTCAAAAGGTTCAGACTCACTGAGCATCTGCAGACACAAAACTTTCCTGTTATGCGTAGCTCTGTTCTAGAGAAGAAGGTGAGGACCACATAGGATCACAGCATACCTGACAGAAGGAGAAAAACACATAGTGAGAGAGTTGGTGAGTACCTGAAAAGATTCATGTTGGTGAGATCATACACCACTACTATACCATAGTTAGACAAGTGTGTATGGGGGGAGGTATGTGATCAGTGCTCCAGTATGAGTAGAAGATGCCACCATGCCTGTTCCATCCTTGTTGTATATTTCAGAAGATCACCTCATCTCTCGTTTACTGGTTTATAAAATGAGGCTTCAGGGAGAACTATATTATATAATTGCAAAATACATTTAGCACATAGCCAGGCACTCTGTAGTAGTAATTGTGGCTTTCCCCAGATCATCACAAATGTCCGCAGCCCCAGATTCACATTCCTTAGAGGCATTTGAGGCCCACACTTTGGAGAAATATGGAAAAGAGCCCAGATTCAGCACCCACTAGTGCTGCAGGGTCACTGGTGTGGGCTCTCTCTGGTTTTGTGATATGAGGGGTGTCACAAGACACTGACTGGGCTGGGGAGGTGATGGGTCTGCACAGCAGGGGGCTATGCTCCCTGCTCTCCCAGGCCCTTTTCTGAGGCATAGGGCCAGATCAAAGGGGCCCAGCACTGAGGCCCAGGAGGCGGGCTTGAAAAGAATGTAAACATGGGGATATTTTTAAACTTTTTCCAGCCTCAGCGATAGAGCTCTTGAAGCTAGAGGCCCCAAGGTCAGTCCAGACCTCACCCCCAAAGAATGAAACAATCTTGAGACCCCAGAGACCCACACATATCTACACCTACTCCAGGGCTCTTGCTTGGGTCTCAGGGAAGAAGGTTCCTCCCATGGTCTCACTTCCAAACCATCCTGCTACTGCCGGAGGATGTTATTAGTTTGTACTGTGAAGACCTCAGAGGAACGGCAGGACCCCAAGAATACAGGAGTGGTGGAGACCCACCTGCAGGGCTAGTGTTGGGAGACTGAGCTTGGGATCCTTTGGTGACCCTGACACTCTATCAGGCACATGCATGTGTGAGCCTGTGAGTGTGTAAGTGTGCTGTGGTCTTCTCTGTGTGGTTTGAGGATATGTGTAAGTACCAAGAAGCCCATACACCACCCCTTCTCTTTCCTTAGCATCCCTGACTGCCTCCTGGGGCCCTGTGAGTTAGTGGGTAACTTAGACGGACAGAAGGTAGGCTGGAGGGTCAAGGGGAAGGGTCATGGAAATGAGGTAATGAAGACGGTAAGAAACTAGGGCAGAGATGTAGGTGGAGTTGGACCAGGTTGCTGGTCTGTGTGGTGAGTCAGGCTGAGAGAGTTACAGAGGCCACTAATGAGAGATGCATTAATTATAATCAGGTGTCACAGTGACTCAGAAATGTGGGAACAAGGCTTCCTGGATCTGCTCCCTTTTCCATGTCACTGACCATGGGTTCCACAACTACACACTCTTCTCTCAGAGTGATGTGGTCCTTATATCCTTGCAGGAGTGCCAAAAGGAGACTCATGCAGAGGTAATAACGTGGCGTTCATCTTTACCCTATGACCATACCCCAGGAACAGCTTCACATGGGACACAGGGATTCTACTCATCTGAATCCTCACTGGCTAGAGTCAGAGTTCTCAAGGGCATTCAGAATCCAGGCCGAGCTTTTTTTATCAGGGACCCCAGCCTAGGGAGAGGATCCAGCTAGCTGTCACTCAGACTTTATAGAATGCTGTGCCACATTGCCCTGAGAGAGACAGCATCCAGCTCTAGATCACACAGCGTCACAGTGGAAGCTGAAGCACCCAAGCGACGTGGCTTCCTCCTGATCCTCCTCTAGAGCTGCAGGAGCTGAGGCTGAAGCTGGCACTTTACCATGTGCCGTAGACTTTGGGCACAGGGTAACCGGCAGCTGGGTGGGGTTGGCAAGGGGACTAAAGACTTTTCTAAGTTGGGATGGCCCTGTGTGTGCCCCTCCCCAGGCTATGCTATTCTTATTCACTTGGTGATGGCAGTAGGGACAGAGATAGGGACCAGTGGGAGAGAGTCATGAGCACAGGCCCCTTATCTGACACGTTCCCTGGAAACTTGGCAGGGGCAGCTGGTCTCTGGAGGCCCAGGCAGAGGGGGAGCAGGTGGTCACAGGATGGGTGGGGGTTGGGCTCTCTGCAGGAGCTGCCTCTCCTACAGCAAAGCAAGGTCCTCTCAGAACTGACCTGGGCTTTCCATTGGGACTTCTTTCTGTATGTCTTCAGCCCATACTCATTCAACACAGAGCACGCCTCCATCACAGAGCTTTTGCCTCTTCAGAGGGCAGTAGGTTTGCTAGCTCAATGAGGAGGTTGCCTCTAGAAGACAGCACTGGCCTGGGTGCCGTGGCCCCACCTGATTACTAGCTGTGAGACCTTCCTTGGGAATGTCACTTGAGTTTGGGGTGGGGGCAAGCATTGTCTATTTGTTGAGACAGGGTCTCATTTATTTCAGGCTGGCCTTAAATTCTCAATGTAGCAGAGAATAATGACCTTGAATTTCTAATCTTTTCCTGCCTCTATCTCCTGAGTGTTGGGATTACAGGTATGTGCTACCATGCCCAATTTATTCAGTGCTGGAGATAGAGCCCAGGACTGGCTGTGTGGTAGACAAACACTCTGCCAACAGAGATACATCTCTTTGAATTTCAGCCTCCTCATTCCTTTTCCGGGTTATTATATGGATGACAAGGCCAAGCTGTTGGAAAGGAAGGCTAAATGTGCAACTTATATGGGTTTGTGTATATGATCACAGGTTGTGTGTGTGTGTGTGTGTGTGTGTGTGTGTGTACACATGCATACGTGCACATGTGTTGGGGGGAGCTGGAATGGAGAGAGGAAGTCATATGGGCCCCCCACCTTTGGAGACTCCCACCCATGGATTTTCCACTGGCACGTCGGCACCCTCTCCCCGAAAATAGGCCCTGCAAGCCGAGTGCGACAGTGCCCAGACTGAGGGGCCTTTTTTTAGCTGCCCTTTGATTGTCAGCACTTGAACAGCTGCTATTTCCAGCCCCAGCGCCTAGAGGAGTAGGGCCAAGTGGACCGAGGCTCACTCAGTTGGGCTGGCTGGCTCCCCGACGGTATCCCCAAGGGGCCAGCCCTCCTGTTGATACCCTGCACTGCAGCAAGGCGTTTGGGGGCAGAGAGCTGCAGATACTGCAAAACCCAATCACATTTATGAGGCTCATCCCAGGGGCCACTACCCATTCTCCACCCAGAGAACACCTGTGGGGCTCACTGAGATAATATAAAGAGAGCCCTGACTCAAGGCCTTAAAGGAGGTGGGGGCGGGGGAGCAGCTACTACTGTTGTCAAGATAGCTGCAGACATTCTAGTCTCTTGTTACGGTAACTTTCTAAGAATCGAGTTCTCTTCCAGTCTTTTGTTTGTGTTTGTTTTTGAGATAGGACAGATAGGCTTGCTTTCTCTGGGGTTTTGAACTTTTAACTGGCCCACCTCAACCTCCCAGCAATGTGATTCCAGCCATTTACCACCGTGCCCAGCTTTCTTCTGGTCTTTTTGTCTGAGCATCTTTCCTTGATGGGCGCAGGGCATAGTTCCTCCTCCCCTGTAGACATATATGCATTGATTTTAGCAGTAAGGAGTCCCATGGGGTGCCCCCGTGTGTCTATGGACTGCCCCTTCTATATAAATAGTTTTGGGGTCCATAACTCCTTGGTTAGGACTCACTTGACCTTTCAGAGTTCATGTGAGTGTTCTCACAATCTCTGTCACCTCCTCAAATGCCATCGGTCACTGTCCCCAAAGCATTCCAACACCCTAAATTCTGGAAGTTAAGTTCTAGATACTAAATCTCCAAATGGCCTCTGTGCCTGGATTGCAGAGCCCTCTAACTAAATTAAAGAAACGGGAGCTACACAGAAGAAAGGATTTCTAGTTGTTCAAGTGCATAAGACTTTGGACATCATGGACAAATAATGTCCTGGGACTCTGGCCATGGTGTGCACGGACATGGAGGTATAGTGTGTTGTGATGACAGACTGTAAGGATTCTGGGAAGAGGCTAGGGCAGGGAAAGAAAGGGAGCGTGGCTGATCCAGGCCTTCCCCTTCCAGTCGGGGTCATTTCCCAGTAGGGCAGCAAGATGACTTGGGGCTGAGGCCACATGATCCAGCCTTGTCCCAAGTGGTTACTGCACAAGGTGAGACTTCCTCCTTACCCAAAGGACAAAAATAGGTCCCAGGTGGTGGTCTGCGATCCACGCCCAGAACCACAAGGGTTATTCTGAGCATGACAGGCACTGGGCCAGGTTAAGCCTTGGGCAAGAGGCACTGAGCTAGAAGTGGCATCCTCAGCTTGTGGGCACACTGCCCTTTGGGGACTTCTAAGTAGGAATGGGAGAGTGGCACTATGTGCAATCAGTAGGTGGGGGTTCAAACCCTAACAGTTATGTAGCCTTGGCCAAGCCATACGGCATCTTAAGGTTTCAACTTCCTTCTCAAACCCTGGAACCCTGACCCCTGCTTTTAGAATGGCTGAATTAGTGGTGTATAACAAGAAATCCACGGGAGTCTGCTTAAAGGGTAAAAGGAATTTATTAGGAAAGAAAACTCACTAAACAGAATAGGAGAATCATCATAGGGTCCTGGAAGGCTGAGGTACTGTCCCACGCTGTTCTGCCCTGAGTCAGTCTGCACCATCCAAGTCCACAAGGGAGAGAAGAGAGTGCTCTCTGTGTCTCTCGGACAGCTGGCAGCCTGGACAGTCCCTCAGAGTTTCTCAGCACCATTGGATCATCCACTTTTGGCTACAGGACTACAATATCTGACAGACCATTTTCAGAAGCAGGAATTTTGAAAGACCATCTTACCTTGTCTTGATAAGCTTCAGTAGTCTCTTTTCCTTATGTGCTGCTTGTTCAGAAAGGACAGCATTCATACTGTCAGCAGTCAAGGCAAGGGCAGTTCTTTACCCAGCATGCCATTTTGTGCCAAGAAGAAGACAAACTTCCATAAGGAGTGTCTTTGAAGTCCAACATTCTCTCAGGATCAGATTGGTGCTGCCAGGAGCAATCGTGTTTCATGTCAACAGAATTCTAAGTTATAAAAACATTTGAATGCCATATTCTCTATGTCTATGAAGTGTTTGAAGATTACCTATCCATCTAACATATGTTTCTGTAAATCTGGAAAACCTAACATAACTATAGATATGATATCTAAGTATGGGTGACTATTAATCTGTAAGTCTTATCTACCTAAATAATTCAAGGACTAAGGCTTCACATTAACAAGGTAAATAGTCTGTAAACAGATGTACAGTATAAGGACAATGACCTCAAAACTGTGACAATATTCAAAATATCTTATCATCCATCCCCTCCCCTCTATTGCCCTCCCTGATCCCTAGTTTACTCATGGAGATCTCCTCTGTTTCCCCTTCCCAAGGTGATCCATACATGCCTCTTAGGGTCCCCTTTGTTTCCTAGCTTCTCTGAAGCTGTCTGCATATGGGAGACAGTTGTGTAGCTTGGTCTGTTTGAGGGGCCCCTGGCAGTAGGATCAGGATCTATCCTTGGTTCATGAACTGGCTTTCTGGATCCCATTACCTATGGTCAGACACCTTGCTCACCCTTGAGGCAGTGGGGAGGAACTTGGTCCTGCCTCAACTGAATGTACCAGGCTTTGCTGTTTCCCCATGGGAGAACTTACCCTTTTGGA
This sequence comes from Peromyscus eremicus, assembly GCF_949786415.1. NCBI lineage: Eukaryota > Metazoa > Chordata > Mammalia > Rodentia > Cricetidae > Peromyscus > Peromyscus eremicus. Next base: position 104,428,731 of record NC_081420.1, read on the forward strand.
GGAGAGAATGAGGGGTAGGAGAGGATTAGGTGGGGGTAAGGGGAGCAGGAGAAGGGATGAGAGGGGAATCCGTGGTTGGTATGTAAAATGAATAAAAAAATTAATAAAAAAATAAAATAAAATAATTTTTAAAAATCTTAAATGGAGGTAGAAATGTATAGTGCAATATGACAATATCCTTAATATGTACCAATATACAAAATATCCTAAACAGAGGTAGAACATACAGACAGTATGACAATTATAATTTTATATTTGTATCAATATATAAAATATTTCAAATAAGAGTAGGAACAATGTGTACAATATGGCAGTTATAGTTTTGAATTTGTATCAATATACAAAGTGTCTTAAATAGGAATATAAAAATAGTTTACATTTGTAACAATATACAAGAATCCATATCAGTTCAAATTATCTAAGGCTGATAGTTTGCTAAATTAGTTTACTATTAGATACAATAATCTACCTTAATATTTTATCCTATCCTATCTATCCCCCACTTTTCTTTTCCGAAAGAGAATCCTGAGTTTAAATTTTATTGTCCCACCCCCAACCCTATTACAACTTATCCATAAACGCTGAGAAAATAAAACCTTTTTGGGAGAGGGGGCATCGTTTTCTTAAAATTGCTTCTTGCTGTCTAGGGGGCGACGGTATCTCTGTGGGATCCTGTAAGAAAGCTAAATGGTTAAGCCTCAAAAAGACTAGCTGTAAAGTTTGTAGCCAGTCTCAGAGTAATGGGTAAGGTTATATGAAGTTCTGGCTAGACATATAATATGATGGACCATCTTATCTTGGAATTGTTCTGAATTATCTGCAGTCCAAAGCTGATCTTTGAGTGGTGGGGTTTGTTTTGTTTGTTTGTTTGTTTGTTTTTGTTGTTGTTGTTCAATGGCATTGTTATGGACAAGGTAGAGTCTTTATTGTGTAATGAGAAATCCATGGGAGTCTGCTTAAAGGGTAAAAGGAATTTATTAGGAAAGAAAACTCACTAAACAGGAGAATCATCATAGAGTCCTGGAAGGCTGAAGTACTGTCCCATGCTGTTCTGCCCTGAGTCAGTCTGCACCATCCAAGTCCACAAGGGAGAGAAGAGAGCGCTCTCTGTGCCTCTCTAGCTTAAGGGTAGCCCCAAGGCTGTGCCCCAGGGGCTGCTCAATTCAAGCTTATAGGAAGAACAGTTACCTGCTACATCTCTAGGGGCTGTACTTCAAGGTCATAGGTAGAACAGACATCCACTACAGTGAAGTCAATAGACAGCACTCAATAGATGTGCCAGTCCAGAGCCCAGTGCTTGGAGACAGAGAGGGCAAGGGCCTTGCCTGAGGGGCCCAGCCGCAGAAAGGGCCCTGCTCCTTCACTTCTGAAGGAGTGCCGGGCACAAAGCACAATACTGAAAAGCCTTGTGGGGATTTTCCAAGAACCACTCCATCCAACCGGAGAATTCTGTTCCCGGCCCTGCTGCCCAAACCCCAGGCTAAAGAAATACTCCAGCCCATTCTGGTTCTGCCCAGCTTCTGCTCCTTGCCTACTAAGCCCAGTGAAAGTGCCTCATGCCACATTCTCTAGCTTTGTATGAGGGGACCTGAGGCGCCCGAGGCTGCTGGCTGCCCCTGGAGGTCCTGGCACAGAGTAGCACGAAGCAGAGCCCCAGAACAACACTGAGCACACACAGTTGGTCCTCTCCTGACCCCTGTCCCTTTAAGGCCTTCCCCTTTACCTTCATTCAGTGTGTGCTAGAATTTCCCCCAGCCACAAGCCCTGGCTTCAGATGAGCACGGATAAACTGGCAAGCTGGATACTGACTTGGGGACAGTTGGTACTTGTCCAGCTCAGGATTAGGGAGGTGACAAGGCAGCTAGAGAGAGGAGAGCAGGTGAACTCCTAGGAAAAGGCTCAGAGATGGGACCAAGCCAAAGGATTAGGACTGCTATTTGCTCAAGGCTGGAACTTGGGTCTTAAGTGGCCTGACTGATACCATGGCTGCAGGCAGAGGGCTGGGGAGAGTGAACTGAACCCAATCATGTAATGACCTAGACGTAGGCCTTGACCTCTTCCCAGCCCAGTCCTCTTTCCTCCACATCTACCCCTCGCAGGTCTAGAGCTTAAGTGATCCTTTAGGGGAGGGCCAGGCTGGCCAATTGGAGACCCCAAATACAGGTGTTAGAGGAACTGCCAGGGGCACAGCTCTGCTCCTTGCAGGGTGACTTTCACCCACAAAATGCACCATCTACCCACATCCAAAATGCAAAATACTTGTCTGGTCCCAGCTGAACCATGCCCCGCCCCCCTCTGCCCCTCTGTCTCAACTTCAGCCCTATCCCCAGTCCCATCCAGTTTTGGCCACCATCTCCACAGTGAGGAGGGGCCTCGTGGCTGATCCCCAAGGCTGGCGCCAAGGTTTATGAGCCAGTGCAGAAGTCTCTGAGAGCCATATGGATGGAAAAAGTTACCCGGTTCTAAATCAGCCGGCCTTAGAATGATCTCATCCCCCTTCCCAAGATAGTCTCCCTCCCCTCCCCCACTGTTTGCCTGGCCAATGGGATAAGTCACAGGGGAGCTGGTGGAAGTAAGTGTGAGGGAAAGGAGAAGGATTTCAGCTTGGGATCACACTGTATATTCTGTTGATCTCCTATTGCGCTACTTAGTATAAGGTCTTCTATAAAGTTCTTCAGCCATCCTGTTTGTTTTTCACAGGCGCATTTAAAGCCCGCTGAAATGACTGCCGCCGGGTCTGTGTCTCGTGCTGGGTGAAGTCATGTCAACACTGTTCCTCTCTTACAAACACCAATGCCATGACCATTTTTGTTCAAATGCCCTGGTATAGCTGCCTGGCCCACCCTTCCCCCCTCTCGCCCTCTGAGATGAATTTTCACAGGTGATGGGTGAGAAAGCAAGCCTCACTATGTGCAGAAGGGGTTCTGGGCCCATGTCCAAGCTAGAGATGCCAGTCCCAGGGCAAGATGAGGAGACTGAGTCAGAGACCAGGGCAAGACTGTGGGATCAGGAGAGAGGACCAGACCGAGGTCTGCTCACTGGAGGCAGACGCTTCCTGGCTTCCACTTGTTCAAAGACCCAGCTGACTGGGGACACAGGGAAAATCCGTGACCCTTGCTAGGAGTTGTATCAATATGGCTCTAGTCCCAGGCACAGACAGAAGTCCTAGCCTCAGGGCATATCCCTTCTATTCCTTCCAGTTTGCATCGTGCCCAGTGATACCCCAACTTTTGTTTATGTTGTTTCTGTGGATCCACACCTCACTTCTTCCTGAAGCACTGTGGACCCTTTGGGCAGCTGCTGGAGCACATTCTTATCTGAGGAATAATTATTCAACACAGCTGCATGAATACGAGAAAGAAATTGTGAAGTCAAGCGCCAGGATTTAAAGCTCAGCTCTGCCTTACTGTTTATGGCCTTGGACGCTGCAGTCTATCTATCCAGCTCCTGTTTTTTCTGAGTATAAAATGGGATGGTAACACTTCTTCAAGGGGTTGTGCGAGGGTTAAATAAGATAGTACATAGTTTTTATTTTGTTTTGTTTTAAGTTTTTGAGAGAAGGTCTCACGATAATTATACATCCTCAATATGTAGCTGAGGATGACTTTGAACTCCCGATCCTCCTGCTTCTGTCTCCCGAGTACTGGCATTACAGGTCTGTGCCACTATACCCAGCTTTGGGATTTTTGTTGTTGTTTTTATTGTTGTTTGTTTGTTTTTGAGGGGTTCAATACACGTCCCAGGCTAGCCTAGAACTCACAAACACAAACCTCTTGTCTCAGCCTGCCAATCGCTGGGATTATAGGCAGGGCGGGCTGGGGATGGAGGCACACCTAGCTTAAAGAAGCTAAGACATGTGAAGTGCTTGGCATAGCATCTGACCAGAGAGTACACAAATGTAGCCAGGTGTATTATTTTAAATTATCATAAACTGAGCCCCTGATATAATCCCTCCCTGGCTGAAAATGGATCAGAGTGGCTGAAGCCGTGGAAGGGGTGGAAGGGTGGATGGGTGGCGTCAACTTACACTTAGCTCCACACATCAGGAAGGGAACCAGATGTTTTTCTCCTTGGAAGCAGGAGAGAGTGGAGGATGTCACAAAGGCTTTTTTGTTGTTAATAAAAAGAACTACCAGACGTGGGGGGGGGGGCTGTGGTAGTACACTAATCTTAACATCTGGGACTGAGAGGAAGGCGGGTGAGAAGTTCCAGGTCAGCTTCAGCTACACAGCAAGCTCAAGGGCAAGCCTGGGCTACTGAAGATCCTGTTTCAAAACAACAGAAAACATCAAAATAAAAGGGCTGATGAATGTAGCTCATCAGTAGAATATTTGTTAGTATGCACAGGCCTCCAAGTTAAATCCTTAATACCCACCCAGCCCCCCCCCCAAAAAAAAGAGGGGGAAAGAAAATGGAAAAGACAAATTAAATTTCCAACATAGCCATAACTAGAGTGAGTAGTATAAGAATGTGTAATTGTCAGTTACAGAGATTGTCACTTCACCTTCCCAGTCCCCAGTGTGTCCTTTGCTATAGTCTCTTGATTACAAGCAAGTCCCTAAGGTCAGTTCAGGTTCAAGGGAAGGGGAATTCTCATGGCCATGCATGCCTCTACTCACAGCACCTGGGAGACCTAAAGGAGGAAGGGGGAGAGTTTAAACACAGGCTCAGCTATGTAGCAAAACCTATCTCAAACAAAACAGAGGAAAGGCAATTAGACCCCACTGACGGATGGGTGGAGTGTGAAAGAACTTGATGTATTACTCAAATCACAATAAGAAGCAAAAGGTAGAAGATTCTAATATAGGCCTTTAATCCCAGCACTCGGGAGGCAGAGGCAGACAGATCTCTGTGAGTTTGAGGCCAGCCTGGTCTACAGAGCGAGATCCAGGACAGCCAGGACTACACAAAGGAACCCTGTCTCAAAAAAAAACAAAAAAGAAGGAGGAGGAGGAAGAAGAAGAATCATCATCATCATCATCTAGTCTCCATCCCAGGAGCAGCCAGAAGAATGGCCTAACTCTTGGGAAAACTCGACTTTATCTCTTGTGGAAGAAGACCAAAATCTTCCCTTCTTTCATTCTTTCAGCCCTAACATTTTGCTTATCTATCATCTATCTATCTATCTATCTTTCTTTCTATCTATCTATCTATCTATCTATCTACCTACCTACCTACCTACCTACCTACTATCTATTTCTGTGATGCTGGGGATTGGACCCATGGCCTCATAAATGTTAGGCAAGTGTTCTGTCTACCACTGAGCTACATCACCAGCCTCCTCCACATTTTAAACGTTGAGTGTACACTTCATGCCAGATGCTGGGCTGGTGCATGGTTATCCAGAGGAAAGCCAAACCAGAATCCTAGTGCTGCAAAGAAAACAGACAGACAGATGAGAAGGGAGACCTATGGAGAGATGAAATAGGACCATCCAGTGTTAAAAATAGAGAGGAATTGCTTGAGGGAGAGACTGAGAAAGTCAGGGAGCCTTCCAGACAAGCTGGAATCTATCAGAATCAGGCTCAGAGATCTGGGTAAGCCAAGAGGAGGTAGAAAGTGCCAGGAGTCCCAGCCATGGGGAACAGCAAGCCCAAAGCCTTGATACGTTCTAAAAACACTCTATATGACTATGGCAGGAAGGGAGGCCTGTCTAGGGAAGAGGAATCTGAGCACTCACCCAAAGGGTCGTGGAAGGGAGCAGAGAAGCAATAGTTCAGATCTGAGTGTTGTATGGCAGTTGCACCTGACTAGAGGGGGCATGGAAATGATTCGGACTGTTCTTAAAGCTGGGAGAAGAGCCGGGCGGTGGTGGCGCACGCCTTTAATCCCAGCACTCGGGAGGCAGAGCCAGGCGGATCTCTGTGAGTTCGAGGCCAGCCTGGGCTACCAAGTGAGTTCCAGGAAAGGCACAAAGCTACACAGAGAAACCCTGTCTCGAAAAACAAAAAAAAACAAACAAACAAAAAAAAAAGCTGGGAGAAGAGATGTGCAGGAACTGCTGAGAGGCTGGCTGGCAGTAGAACTGGCTATAGAAGACAGAATAAGGATGGGGTTGATTAGAGGTGTTGGGTGGTTCATGAAGGAAAACAAGTATCTTAAAGACAGCCGGTCTAGATGGCAGCCACTTTATACCACCTGCAAGCCTGGGTCTCAGCAGCCCCTTCCCCACAAAGCAGGACTGGATGGCCACAAGCACAAGACAGAGTGCTTTCCCCAACCCGCACTTAATTCCAGCCCCAAAGATGCCCAGAGTGCTGTGAGGCTTCCTGATGGTTTATGAGGCTGCACCGCAGGGAGATGTTTCTCAAGGTTTTAGGGCGCTGAGCCTCATTAGCTCAGGGCAGCCCTCCTCAGGCCAGCTTCTGCTGACACCAGCACAGCTGGATGGCGACATCTAGAGGCAGCCTCGGTGTCTTCCATGGCCTCATACACAGAGCAGAGCACTCCCTAGTGATGCTGCTATCACTGTGCCCTCACCAATTAACGGTCCAGCCACCAGGCAGGGCTCAAGATAGCCAGTTCTCCCATTTTCATGCTACAGCCCCATTTGGGGACAGCAGCAAAAGCCCAGAACTCCCATAATGAACTTTGGATCCTTTTCTCTTTCACAAACCCAGAGACATGCTGGCTGAGGATGACAGTCCCACCACCCCACTCACCCAGCAGACCCTCTCCTCTACCTCACCATCTAGACTAAGGCAATGCCCCCAGACATTGAGATTAATGGAGCTTTTTGTAGCTAACTGGCCATTTCTGCCCATCCACATCCTTGTTCTCTGAAACCAGATCCTCATGGCCAAACTCCTCCCTTCCTTCTGCTTCCTGGCCACAGCTTGCTGTTTTCCTCCTACCCTCTGACCTCCTCTTTTACAGATTCTTCTCTTTTCCTTGGTGTCTGCCCAGCCATCATTCCTAACTCATTTCAAACCAGCTTTTGTATCCCTGGGGCAGAGCAGAGGTAGGTACATGGGAAGGGGTCGGAGAACGGATCTGGTAACATCACAGGAAAACAGAGATGAGGCAGGACTCCTGGTTCTGTCCAAAACTAATAAAGAGAAGCCACACTCATTCTGAGGTCACTCTGAATGATCTCCCCCAGGCAGAGCTTCACATGGCCTAGGCTGGCCTTGTACTTGACAGGTACCTGAGCATGACCTTGAACTTTTTTTTTTTTTTTTTTTTTTTCCCGAGACAGGGTTTCTCTGTGTAGCTTTGCGCCTTTTCCTGTAACTCACTTGGTAGCCCAGGCTGGCCTCGAACTCACAGAGATCCGCCTGGCTCTGCCTCCCGAGTGCTGGGATTAAAGGCGTGCGCCACCACCGCCCGGCCATCAGGCATCAGTTTTTGTACTCCTTTCCTGGATGGCCCTTCCCTGCTTCATGTTGCCAGTATCATGAACTTCTCAGCTCCTATCTAGTCTGAATGACTAACTCCAGGTTTGTGCATTGTGGACAGAGCTGCAGCCCTGGGAAAGCATCCTGTTTCTCTACTGCAGAGAGCTTGGGGTTGGTGAGGGCTTTCCAGAACCCAGGAAAGGCAGGCAGACTTGTGGGCAGAGATACAGTGGACTCCAGTGTGTTCCTCTGTAGACAGCTTTGCCGGGGGCCCAGCCCTTGTTGATGAAGGTCAGAAGAGGAATCCTGACCTCCCCACTATGCTCCTGCTGCCCCATCCAGGCCATCGCCAGACTAACACACGTATAGAGGAAGCAGAAAAGGTCAGAGACCAACGGGACCAAGACACTCCAACAAATAGTAAAAACTCACCCGTCCCAGATGGAGCCAGTTACTCAGGAATCTGGCCACTGACAATTCAGAGGGTCACTATTGGTGAAATTATTAAGGCCACTCCATGTAGTTAAAAGGAAGATTTATTTAGTGGGTAACTTACAAATGAAGGGATAGGTAGGTCGCGGGGTCTGGGGAAGGTGTATCGCAGTCCAGCGGTGTTCTCTGGAGCTCTGCTCGGTCAACCTCCACCATCCAGGTCCCAGAACAGAGAGAGAGAGAGAGAGAGAGAGAGAGAGAGAGGGAGGGAGGGAGGGAGGGAGGGAGGGAGGGAGGGAGGGAGGGAGGGAGGGAGAGAGAGAGAGAGAGAGAGAGAGAGAGAGAGAGAGAGAGAGAGAGAGAGCGCGAGCTCGCCCAAACGGATCTCAGGTCTCCAGGGTCCTCCCTTGGCCCCGCCTTGTAGGCGTGACAGTTGCCGAAGCCTCAGTGGGGGTTGGAACTTCCAGATCAAAGCTGGAATGGCTACCCACTACAGGTCACCAAGGTTAGAGACTATTTAGGGGCATTTATAGCATCAAATAAATAGAATAAAAATGCTTAGCCAGGAAGTGGTGGTGCTCACCTCTAATCTCAGCACTTGGAAGGTAGAAGCAAATGAATCTCTGTGAGTTCGAGGCCAGCCTGGTCTACAGAGTGAGTTCCAGGACAGCCAGTGCAGTTACACAGAGAAACCCTGTCTCGAAAAACAAAACAAAATTCTAGAGATGAAAAGTTAAATCTATACATTTAATTTTCCCAGCAGGGTGGTGGTGTCTCATACCTGTGACCCCAGTGGTTTGGAGATAGGAGCAAGAGGATCTAGAGTTCCAGGCCAGTTAGCAAGACCCTTGTCTCAAAAAGAATATGGGGGGAAGAGGAGACTGACTGGGTGTGATGGTTTTTAATCCCAGCACTTGGGAGGCAGAAGCAAGTGGATCTCTATGAGTTCAAGACCAGCCTGGTTTATATAATAGCAAGTTACAGGCCAGTCAAGGCTACTCAGTGAGACTGTGTCTCAAACAAACAAAAAATCTGGGGCCAGAGAGATTGCTCAATGGTTAAGAGCGCTGGTTGCTCTTCCAGAGGACCCTGGTTCAGTTTCCAGCACCTACATGGTGGCTCACAACCATCTGTCACTGCAGTCCCAGGGAATCCAATGCCTTCTTCTGACCTCCACCTGTACCAGGCACACTCCCATACACATTAAAAAAAAACACTCCCATATACATAAAAATAAAACATTCCCATACACATAAAAAATAAAGTAAAAAATCCCCAGTACTTCCTTTTCTAACTTCACCAAATTCTGTTCAAGAAATGACCAAAAGTGATGGATATACTAATTACCTTGACTTGATCATTACACAATGTATACACAAATTGACACATCAAAATATACCCCATAAAAATGCCTTTATATGTCAATCAAAACATCTTCTTTTTCGATGCCTAGCTTAATTACCCAGCCCTAACTAAAATACTAATGACTAAAGATTTGTATTTGAATTTAAAAAATGTTTTTAGACTTATTTTATGTGGTGATATTTTATTTGTGCTCTAACAAATAAAGCTTGATTGGGGATCAAAGGACAAAGCCAGCCACTATATTAAACATAGAGGTCAGCCAGTGATAGCACACACTTTTAATCCTAGCATTCAGGAGGCAGAGATCCATCTGGATCTCTGTGAGTTCAAGGCCACACTGGAAACAGAGCCAGGCAGTGGTGGCACATGCCTTTAATCCCAGGACTTGAGATTTCTTGTCTTTGTTTGGGAAGGACACACACCTTTAATCTCAGGAAGTAATATGGCAGGACACAGAAAGGTATGTAAGGCGTGAGGAAACAGGAACTCATGCTCTTGAGACTGAGGATTTCCTAGAGGTAAGAGCCTGTGGCTGGCTGTTCTGCTTCTCTGATCTTTCAGCTTTCACCCCAATATCTGGCTCCAGGTTTTCTATTAATAAGACTGTTTAGCAATTTGTGTTATAATTTTATATGAGTGTTTTGCCTGGATGTATATATGTACACCATGTGTGTACAGTGCCCAAGGTCAGAAGACATAGGATCCCCTTGAACTATAGTTATGGTTATGAACCAACCATGTGGGTGCTGGTAATTGAACCTGGGTTCTGATCCCCAATGCCTGCCAGTCACGGTGGTACTCATGTGCTCTTAACTACACAGCCATACCTCCAGCCCCTGTACCTGCACTTTTTGTAAAGACCCACTGATCATTTTGGGTGCGTTGAGACACAGTGAGTGGGGTCTTCAGTTCTATGCAGCCTAGACTTTTTCCCAGAACTGGCTTCATACTACTAGTAACACAAAAGCTGGTTTTATAAGTAGGTTCTCAGTAAACTATGAAATTCTAGCAGGTCTTGTCCCAGAGTGCATGGTGGGCCTCAGTCTTTTTTCTTCCCAGCTCTCCACTCACATGGCTAACATACATAATCCTCCAGAGGCTGGAGAGATGGTTCAGTACTAAGTGTGCTCCTGAAGCAGACCTGAATTTGGTTCTTAACACATGGGTAGCTCATTGTGACCTGTAACTCCAACTCCAAGAGATCTAGTGCCGCCTTCCTGCCTGAGCATCTGCACTCACATGATACACCCACATAGAGACAAATGTACACACTTAGTTAAAAAAACAAAATATTCAAAATAAATAAGAACTTTAAAAGGACTCCCTGTGTGCTCAGCAGCTACTGAAAGCTTCAGCGCGCCATGCATCTCTTTGGAGCAGGGTCTTAAATAGTCCCAACTCTTCCTTGGTCAGATAAAAATGCTCAAACAAAAGTTGGCCTAGCATCATAAGGGCTAGAAAAACTAATGTGCAAACTAAAGAACACCAGATTCCATTTTGCTTCTTTTATTTAAAAGTTCTACTTAAATAGCCTCAAAGGTTAGAAAATTGGGGTCAGATAGGAACACCGGTACACAGCTCAAAATACAAATGCCAGTAATTATTAAAGAACATGGTTAATGATTGTTCCAAGAAAATGCATAGTAAGAAATAGTTTTCCAGGAGGCAAGTTAGACACCAGGAACCGAAGGAAGAAGGGACAGGACCTCAGATGGCTCAGGAAATAGTTATACAACAGCCCAAACATGCCTCCCCCACCAGGCTACACACATGACGGTTTACGTCAATAGCCTTGACCTTCAAATCCAAAGGGAGCTTCTACACAGCAAATGCACTTCAAAGACATGAAACTGTGATGGCTCCATTCCAGAACATTCTGGTTTAACCTGGGAGGTTACAACTTCCCAGTAGCTATCCAACGAAAAACAGAAGCTGGTCAAAAGGACAGAACCAGCTTCCTTTTGAATACATTTTGTTGTTGATCTACATAATTATACCCTTCTTTATTTGAAGATCAAGCCATTTACATTTTACCTACGTTTAGAAGTTGTCAATGTCCAGTGTGCCTAAAAGCTTTTTAGCTTTTAAGCCAAATGTATTCTGGGGAAAACATCCATATATTATACCTCAAAGTTTACATTATAATAAATTAGCTTTAATGTTATAAATAACATCTCAGAAAACTGAATCTTATTAACATGATCTAGCATACATTCAAAACTATCACCTTCTCTACAGTTTTACTAACTTGGAAATCAACAGCACTGTACTATTTACACATAAAACAAATATCTAAATTACACCACTTCCATCAGTTTCTTTACCCCAAATCATAAATGTCATTCATTTTAAGCACCAAGACATACTTCCTTCAAAAGTTACATCTGCAATATTAAATGGTCAATCTCATTATTTAAAGTTTGACAGTCTAAAAATTGAAATCTCTGTATGAAAAGAATGATAAGAGCTTTGGAAGAACTGACAAGGACCATGAACCTCCTTTCTAATTTCTGGGTCCCAAAGCAAAAGCTCATTTTCTTCAAGGGGGCCACTGCCAAGACCCATGACCAGGGAGACAGATATGCTGGCGTGTAACCAGAAAGCAACACTCACTGGAGCAGGCACAGAGAAGCTGAGTTCACAGAGGCAGAGAAAAAGGTAGACAATAAGCCAGCCTTTCTTCTTTCTCAATATTTCAGCTGGAAAACAGGGACATCTATTAGACAGTGAGAAAACACAGACGCTCTCAGAGACACAAATAGGAGATCTGTGTTCTATCAACTTCAGGACAAGTTACCTGAATCAGAGCCATTTACGACCCATGGCAGCCTCCAAAACAGGGCTCCGATACTGAGTGCCAGTTAAGGCGCCCAGGATACTCCTGGGTTTAGCTGGCATAAAAAACAAAGAATAAAGGGGGGAAAACGTCAGACAAATAGCATCTTCTGCTCAAACAGCAAACTTTCAAGCTAGAATAATGACGACTCACATTTGGGGTTACATTTTGTTTTGTTTTTCTGAAGCAAGTTCTGTGTGGCCTAGGCTGGCCTTAGTGCCTAGCTGGGTCGCACTATTTTTTCTTGTAGATAGTCTCATGTATTCACTTCTGATCTTCCTCCCCCTAACACTCACGCGCCAGGATTAAGGCACGGGCCAGCACACCCAGGTTTGTCATTGCCTACGTTATTTTGAGGTGGCACAGTTGGGTTAATTATTTAGGATAGACTTACACATGAGGGTTAAGAGAGAGAGGCCCTTGGAAGGTCATCCACACCTGAGAGCATCAAAGACCCACAGAAAGTAAACATACCCAAGTGTGGGTACAGGCTCCTCAAGGAGCAACTGCCTACGTTTTATTTTTGAGTAAAAATCTAAGAGATCAGAAGTGTAACAGTAATGGTTTCAGAACAAAAGGACCCAAAAGAGTCCCTTTAAAAAAACATGAGACCATATCACTAACCGGGTACACTAGGAAATGTGCAAAGAACAATGCCCCTATTTTTCCATTTTGCTTATTTTCTGAGCACACATGCCATGGTACACCACGTGGAGGCCAGAGGACAATTTTCAACTCCTTCCACCACGTGGGGCCCAGGGATGGAGCTCAAGTTTCCAGGGTTGGCAGCCTTTACCCACTGAGCTGCTCTGCCAGCCCAGCCCCAACTCTTGACAGAATGTCTACCAGCAACACCGAGGCGGGTGGGGGGCAAACCTCGTTCCCTGCTAGTGTGTGGGTGGCAGAGAGGGTAAGAGACAAGGGACCAACCAAGGAGCTGCCTACAGTGAAGCACTCTGATGAGGTGCAGGAAATTAAACCTGCCAAAAAAAACACATGTTTCCATTTAGGGACACATTTCCTGCCCCAGCCACCCAAGAGAGGAAGAAGTTTATCCCCTAAAAGGAGCCATGTGGGCCAGTTTTCAAGCAAGCACAAAGATTCTGCAGCCCCTATATGACCAGATGCATCTCAATTTTCACCCACGTCTCACACTAAATATGGTCTAATCCCCGAGGCATCGCAATGGCGATTCCTAACAGGCAGGGGCAGCTGTCCCATCTGATTAGTCTCCCCGCTCCCTCCCAAGATACAGAGAGAAAGCCTCTCTCGGCTCACGACTGTTCTCACATCTCTAGAATCAGGCTGAAACCTTAAGTCCACAAATCACTGAATAAGTCCACTCTGCCTAAATGTCCACAACTACCACCTGGCCATATCACCTTTCTTCCAACTTTTGGAAGCGAGAAGGTGAAAGATTTCCCAGTAATGGCATGGTGAAGCTGGGCAGCATAGCAGAGGTAGTATTGTGTCAGTGTTTGAGGGATATAATCAGAAAGAATGGGAATTATGAATAACCCCGTGGCTAAGCCTGGGGGAAACATTTTACTAAGCAGAAAGCCAGGGGTTAGGGATTAGACAGAAATTACCTCTCAGTACGGCTCAAAGGTTTTGGGGTGGAACTCAACAGAAGGACCAAAGGCGGCACAATTAAATTCAGCCGGCTCAGAAACCTAGCCCCTCCCATCCACAGCTGAGAAAACAGGACGAGTGGTCCTAAACGTGCTTATGGCAGTCCTGCTTGCAAGTCTGAGGACTCAGTTTTAAAGTAAAATTTAACCACCGTTAAAATGCAAATGGCACAGAATATATTCACAGTCATTACAGAAAATCTCACACACACACACAGGAAACTTAGAATGACATAGAAAAGTGCCCTGAAGATTGTTTCGTAAACCTAGGCTTCCATAATTAAAAAAAACAAAACAAACAAAAACTATAGCCCAGAAGTTGTGCATAACAGAGTCCACAATGATCACATTTGTAAATTTTGCAACTGGGTCTCAGAAGATCCTGAAGTTCTTTATTCTTAGAATCATGATTAAATTTATCCTTTAAAAGCACAGGATGACACAGTTTAACAGTGTCTTTATAAAGGACATGGGCTACGGGATCCTAAGCCAGTTTTAGTCTTTACTCTGTCTGCTGCATAGAAGAGTTGACCAGTGCACACAGGGACAAAAATCACTGCTAATGCTTTGTCACTAAGGCTGGGTTTCCTGACCTTCCTTTGTTAGTCAACAACCTACATGTGCCTATTCTTTAATAAGGTTTGAAGTGCTCACTTGGGAGTAAGTGAAAATGTTTTAAAGGGTATTTGTGTTAGCCTTGGCAACAGGGTGAGACTCTTAACCCTCCTTATAATATGTATCAATTGAATCGGAGTTAAAAAACACCACCATGACAGTGATGTCATCCCGGTACATCCTGGCTACATCTTCTGGTAATGTCAGCATGGCGGCCAGTCGCTCCGGCTCCATCTCCCCATACTCATTGCTCCCGATGGCATGTCTGATCAGATGCGTAGCTGCATTTTGGTCGGCTGCATGGAGTCCACTGGCTTTCCTCTGAAGCAGCAGACTCTGCATGAGTCCCAGGTTGGCTGGTCTTTGGTCCAGGTCTGGCTTATGGCAACCAACCTTGGATAGGTGCCCCACCACCAGTCTTACCACATCGTCATTGCCCAGCATGTCCCACAGACCATCTGAGGCCAGCACAAGGAACTTATCTTGGGGCCTCAGCCTGTGGTATGTAACCTCGGGCTTGGCAGTCAGATAGGGTGGAGTATAGTAGTGGGGTGGCGTGAACTGATAGATGTTGAGGGCTTCGGTGTCAAAGCCCCGCTCTAGGACACTACGCTGCAACTCTTTACTCCATTTTAACTGGACATCCCCAAAGGCCCTGCAGGGTATGAGGACACCCAGCAGCCTGTCATCTATGATGAGTGTCCTGTCCTCAGACTCAGGGTGTTCTCTCTTAAGGCGGGACAGCTCAGCCTCATTCCAAGCATTGTGGTCACAGGTAAGAGGCAAACAGGACCACACACCACTGTCTTCCTGGACACCAAGGATAGCCCGGCAGTCACCAGCATTTGCCACATGCAGATGAACTCCATTGACATGGGCCATGCAAGCTGTTGCCCCAGAAAAAGCAACCTGGAGGGATAAGTTCTTTGTCACCTCATCTTCCAGAGGAGCCTGAATTTCTAGTGAGATGTCAGAATCCAGTCTCTGGAAGGAATACATCAACGCTTCTTCAATGCTCAACCCCATTTCCATACGCAGGTCAAGAAGTTCCTGCCAGTAGACTCTGAGGTGGTCCAGATGTACCGACGTGACATCCTTATAAATACTATCCCCGGGATGTTTGAGCCACTGAAGGATGGGCAGCAAAGGCTTCATGTTTTCCATTGCTTCCTCCATCTGCTCCAAGGTCTGGTGGGACATCAGGGAAACCGCCATGTAGTAGAAGAGCCTCTCACTCACCGCTTGTGCACAGGCATGGCCACCATGTCCATCAAAAATGCCAAACATCAGTCCGTTGGTTTGCATGCAGGAAGCTACACCTTGCCGGTCCTCCACTGGGGAATTGGCAGCCAGCTGGTTGCTCTCAAACCTTAACACTGAATTCGGAGCGCCATTGTTGAAATCAAGAACCTTGTGAGATGACTCGCCAGCTCGAAGCATGTCATTGACCTGTTCAGGGCTAAGCTGTAAGTGGAAATCTTCCTCCTCGGTCGACGTGTGTCTGTAGGCTCTCTGCAGAGCAAAGCCACCACACGGAGTACTGTTCTTCAGAGTCGACGATGCCGGAGAAAAAAGCCTCCATTTCAGCTGATTCCTATTCGCGGCGCCCCTTGAGTATAAGCGTCTGCCCCCTTGTAATATAGCAATTCGATTCCTTGCAGAATTGAAGATCCAGCAGGACACGGCGGTACTTGACATTATGACACTATATTGGCGAGTAGAGGTGGGTTGCTTTTCAGCCTGAAAAATTAAAGAGTTTATAAAAACTTCAAAGCTCAAATTAAAAAAAAAAAAATACCGTGAAGACATTTCTTTTGCTAATATTCTCTCTGATTTGTACCACCCCCCCCCCCTTCCTCTCCTTTCCCAGCTCTTTCTCAGGCCAGAGCCTTCTTTCTAGCTCCCTTGTTCAGGCTCCTCTGCAGCAGGTGTTCATTTAGGTATCTGCTCTCCCAAGTCATCTATCTACTCCACGAAGTCCAGACACGTAGCTGCTTACTGGCGCCTATCCTGAGTCCAGCCCTGTACCCGCTACAAAGCAGGTCCTCAAATGTTAGCTCAACTTGGCATTTTCAGAGCCCCAGTGGCACTAGCTATTGAACAGACATACTGCTTCACTAGTCTCAACGGCACTTAATATTACCAGTCTCAGATGGTTGGGTTTTGTTTTATTGCTGTTGTTTTGTGCGTCACTAGAGTAAACACACGGCCTCTTCTATGCGGATCTACCACTGAGCTGCATCCCCAGCCCCCCCCCCCTTTTTTTTTTTTTTTTTTTTTTTTGGTTTTTTGACACAGGGTTTCTCCGTGTAGTTTTGGTGCCTGTCCTGGATCTCACTCTATAGACCAGGCTGGCCTCGAACTCACAGAGATCCTCCTGCCTCTGCCTCCCGAGTGCTGGGATTACAGGCGTGGGCTACCACCACCCAGCCCCAGCCCTCTTTTCCACGAGGTGCTGCTCTCACAAGATCTGGGAGTGCTTTTTGCTGTTATCATTGTTTTGTGTTGGGTTTTGTTTTGTTTTGACACAGGATCTCACTTTGTCACCCTGGCTGGTATGGAATTCACTGCGTAGACCAGGCTGCCTGCTCCAGCCTCCTGCGTGCTGGGATTAAAGGTGTGCGCCACCATGCCAAGTTTTCACAAAGTTTGTAAAAATTTAATATGACACTTCCAGGTCAGGCATGGTGCTACATGACTTGAATTCCGGAATTTGGGAGGCAAAGAGGCAGAGGACAGCTGATCTCTGTGAGTTCAAGGCTAGCCTGATTTACATAGCAAATTGCTGTTCTGTGCATCATTCCTGGCCAGCCAAGGTAACAAAGTAAGGCAGGATGGGATGCAAGGAGCTGGGAGTAGTGATGTAAACCTTTAATCCCAGCACTTGGGAGGCACAGGCAAATAAGAGTTTGAGGCCAGCTACACAGAGAAATCCTGTCTCAATAGGCAAGCCGAGACATGGTAGTATATGCCTTTAATCCCAGCACTTGGGTGGCAGAGGCAGGCGGATCTCTTAGTTCGAGGCCAGCCTGGTCTAGAGTGAGTTCCAGAACAGCCAAGGCTACCCAAAGAAACCCTGTCTCAAACAAAACAAAACAAACAAAAAAAAAAGTAGTCACTATTTTTGCCATTGGGAACATTCTTCTAGTCAGGTTCTTATATCGTTGGGCCAACTACACTGAATCTGACTTCCATGTTAAAGACAATGTTTTCACTGATAGTACTATTTATGGATTTTGCCATAAACATTCACAGTAACTGGAGACTTGGACTTTGTTTCCACTAAACACCAAATTGCATGGCCTTTGCAGCCACCTTTTCCTTACTTATTTCCAAAATCAGTAGGTCAAAGGGTATAAACGCACTGTCAAATTGATTTCCCAAAGCCAGTGAAGATCGTCCCTTACCCACCCGGCTGAACTTGGGGCAGATGAGGTCGGTCAGAGGCAGATGGCCTGGGACGCCCCTTGACCCTGCAGAAAGGACAGGCAGCTGTGGTTAATGAAAACCGTTCGCCGCAGATGGGGCAGAATTTAGCACCCCTTAAAGAAATCAAGCCTCTTGATTTCTTATCTAGGAGGCAAGGTCCTACTTAAGAACTTCCTGGCTCCAGTTTAGTGTTCTGAACCTCGGCTTTCCAAGCTGTAAGACAGGAATCCAGTTTGCGACGCCCAGCTCACCAGTGTTCCAATACTAAGGAAGCTAGTGCAGGGAACCGGCTAGGCAGCCGACTCCTCCACTAGCGCGCGGACCCACGTGGCGCGTTCGCGCGAGTGGGGTGACCATGACCGGGGGACCAGCTCGTCCCGCCCTCTCACCTCATCTCCTCTCCGCCCCATCACCTGAGGCGCCCGCAGGCCAGGCTGGTGAAGATATCCGCACCCCTACTTGTCCCCTTCCTTACCTCGTACCCTTGTCCTCGTCTCACCAGCTTGCGCCGCCAGCACTCGGCGGATGCTCGCAGCTCAGATCCTGCGCGCAGTTCCTCGGTTGCTGCGACCGGGTTTTACTTCCCCGGAGAGGCCCCCAGTCGAGGAACCAGCACCAGAAGAAAGCTCCCTCCCGCCATTCCTGATTGGCTTATCTTCGGAGGTGGGCCCTTGATGGACATAGATATTACCCAATAGATGAAGAGGGAAAGAGGAAGAAAGGAGGTGGGGCCGGGAGGGGCCCGCCTGCACTCTACCCCCTGGGGTTACGGTAGCATTTGAGCAGGCACTGCGCCACCAGGCCATCACGTGAGCCTATGCCCCTAGCTTGCCTTTTGCCTTATCGCCACGCCCTGCAGGCCCAGAACCAAGAGACCACACCAGTTCCTTATTGTTCATTCTTGCGTGCTTTCCTCCCCAGGTTTGTTCCGTACCCTCCAGGGCCCTCTCCCAAGCACCATACCCTTATTATCAACCTTTTGGACACCTGCCTTGAAGGCCTTGTGGACAACTCCAGTTCTACTTGCCCTGACCTTATTTTCCAAACCTGCTCTTCTTCCTAACCCAGTAAAGATCCCACTGGCACTAGGAGACCCAAGTCCAAACACTAGGGTCAATTTGATGCCTCTCTGACTCATCACACACTTTAATCCTGTCATTTCCATCTCCTAAATACCTTTCCACTCATCTATTTGCCAACACCAGACTGCAAGTCTCTGTCTCCCTTTTGCCAAATTACACTTAACCTAGCCATCCTTCCTTCCTCTAGAGATGGCTAGAATGAGCCCTCCAAAACTTCTGATCTAAAGCGTCGCTAACCACTACTTTGAATTCACAATTACTTTGGCATATTAGTGACAAGTGATGGTAGCTGGCACTGTTACTTGTTGGGAGCTTGGGAAAGGCTGAGGACCACAGCAACAGATATTCCTTCTTTCTGGTACTAACAACAGCAGAGGCCAGTCTTCACCTCTTCCCTTTATAAATTGTTTTAATGGAGGTTTCCTGAAGATGTGAACTGGAAGAACCCTTTCTTGAAGTCAAAGAGAAATGAGAGACAGCAGAAAGGTCTGAAAACGGGGTCTCCGGAAAGAAAGATACAGTGGCCTACCTGAGAACCCTGAACCCAAAGCCGTGCCTAAGGTCAAAGGGTTTCTGTCATATTTCTGTGAATGATATATATCCTGTCACTCAGCCTCAGGCCTTCCAAGAAGGTGGTTGTTGGAACGTGTTTTGTTTTGTTTTTGTTTTTGAGGCAGAATCTCACTATGTATCCCTAGCTAGTTTAGAACTAGCTATGTAGACCAGGGTGGCCTCCAAAGATCCACCCACTTCTGTCTCCCAAATTCTGGGGTTAAAGGCATGTGCTAAAGGCCTTGTTTTACTGTGGGCTGTGTTTTGTTTTTGTGGTACTATTGGACTTAGAGCCTCCCACATACTAGGCAAACACCCCACCACAGAAACACTTCTTCACTTCTCTTCTCTGCCCACCCACCTTCTCTTTTAATGCCAGGAGACAGTCTCACCAAGGTACCCAGGCCAACCTTGAACCTTAGCCTCAGGAGTAGCTGGGATTATAGGCTTGCACCACCAGGTGGAGCCCTTTCTGGAAGTTCTAAATCAGAATTTGTACTATGTCTCTTCTGGACACCGGACACCGAGGAGTCTCTTTCAGGCCCATACTGAAATTTCGGATCAAGTAGATGGGAATGAGAGAACAAAGAAGCATACTTTGTTTTTGTTGTGTTTTGGGTTCCTTTTAGAAATAGTTCATCTGAGCCTATAGAAGGTTATTTTTCAGAACAGAAGCCGGAAGTTTTGTTGCTGCAGTTTGAAATCAATAAAATCCTAACATTTCTCCCTTCCCTTTCCTCCCTCCAAACTCTCCCATATACCCCTCTCCTTCAAATTCATGGCCTCTTTTTTCACTAATTGTTATTGCATACATACATGTATCTATATATACATATATATTCCAAAATATAATCTGCTCAATCTGTAAAATGTTACTTGTATGTATGTTTTCAGGGCTGACCTTTTAGCACTGGACAACCAATTGGTGTGCTCTTCCCTGGGGAAAACGGTTTTGGTGGAAGCTCCAGTCCACCCCACCCCCATCTCTCTCTCCCCAAACTCTGCCTCATCTCAGAAAGCCCACCAAACACAGCTCCTCCCCCAGAGATGCTCAAGACCACTCACACAGGGTATTTAAACTGACCCCCAGAAAACAGACACGTGGTTTTTTGGTCTCTCTTCCTGTCTCCTCTCTGAGGGGCTGGAAAATATCCGGGAGCATTTTACTCATTAAAGCTGGGCTTTTTCTTAATTCGGTTTGATTTGATCTGATTTGGATTGCTGTGTCAGTAGAGAGGCTTATTGGGGTGCAAAAACTTTTCAAAAACCACCTCTCCCACTCCCAGCTTTCCTCAGGTGACAGAGGCCAAAAGTTTACTCATCCAGCCCACAATATGACTGGTCCTGAGCTGACTCTTGGAAAAACACAGATGCCCCCTACCACTTTCCTGAGAAAATTTTACATCATTTTGCTAAGTCTGAAACCACAGAGGTTTTCTTTTTTCTTTTTTGTTTTCTATTTGAGGCAGGGGAAGATGGCACATGAGTGTGCAGGGCAAGAGAGGCCAGAAGAGGGCATTGGATCCCCAGAGTTAGAACTGTTGTGCCCAGGTCGCAAGACCCTCAAGCAAGACCACCACAGAGCCAATATCTGATGCAAGCACACAAAGGTTTTTATTAACAACACAAGCAAGCTTGGTCCACCATCCAACATCCCGACACAGTGGGTGGAGGAGAACACCCCAAGTACTCACTTTAAGGGCTTTATATAGGAAAAGTTTACATGCAGCTTGGGATTGGATGAGGGGGCTAGGGGTGAGGCAGTTCTTTGAAGTTACTGGCTGAACTATAAGCATGAGGTTACTGATGGCTAACAGGATTCAGGGTATCTTAGAGACATAAATTTTTACTCCCTATGTCCTGCTTTTGTTGAATCCAGGATATATACATTCAGATTTATTGTTCCAGTCCTACTCTCCTCTAAGGTCAACTTCTGGTCAGTTGAGTCCATTACTCCTTATATCTTGTTTTGCCAAGTCCAGAATACATAGATTTATTGTCCCAGCCTTAAGTTCAACTTCTGATCACTTCTAAAACTGCTGGTCAGCAAATACCTTTGGAGGAGGGGAGGGGGAAGTGTCTCTCAAGATGGCTACTGATTTTTCCCTTTCAGAACCACACTTGGGTGAGGAATGTGAGCTTACCTGTTGTGTGAGTACTGGGATCCAAACTATTCCTTGTGATTTTACAACAAGGGCACTTAACTGCTGAGCCATCTCTCTAACTCCCCACCATACTCTGTGTGTGTGTGTGTGTGTGTGTGTGTGTGTGTGTGTGTTATTAGGAACTGAATCTAAGGCTTCCCACATGCTGAACAAATGTTCCACTACTGCATTATAGCTCCAGTAATAGTTTTCCTAAGTGGCCAGAAACTCTTACTTCCAAAGTGAAAAATGCATCCATGAGGATAAAATAAGAGCCAGTGAGATGTCTCAGTGGGTAAAGTGGCTTGCCACCAATTCTGACAACTGGAGCTTGATCCCTGGGATCCACAGGAGAGAACCAGTTCCTTTAAGTAGCTCTCTAACCTCCTCAAGCAAACTATGTCATGTGTGAGCCCCCTTCTCACAAATAAATAAAAGTTTAAAAGAAGCTATAGGTACATCCTTCATATTATATATGAAGATCCCTGTGTGAGCTCCAGGGTTCCTTGTTCCAAATGTAAGAAACAAAGGAAAAGGACACGTCTTCCTATGAGAAAGGGAAAGTACAGATCAACTGGAACTCTTAGAAAAAAATGACGTTGAGCCTCACTAAACGTCAAATAAGAATTAAGATGAGCTATCGCTTTAGAGCAATCTGTTCTCTGTTGCACTTTCAATCTGTAGTAAAGAGACAAAGTGAACATTGCGGTGCTTGTTTCCCCTTGTTTGATAATAATTTCTTATCATTTGACATCCAGTCCTACATTTCTGGGGAACCTCACAACCTTTTCATACTTAATAAGATTAACATGAATTTATTTGACTTTAAGTGGAGAGCATGGCCACTGGATGGTGCAACCTAAGGCAGAGGCAGCAGCAGGTAGGACTAGAGAGCAGCTAGGATTATGGCTAATGAACTTCTTTGGTGTTCAGTTGCAACCTCCAGCTCGCCCCTGCAGTCTGGGAAACCCCATTCCTGTCTCTCTCTTTCCAAACCCTGCCCACTCAGAGAGTCTCTGAACAAAGGGAAAGCGCCAAAAGCCCAGTTCCACATTCTTGGTGGCTATTGCAACTTCCTCACCTGATGCCACCAGCCACCCAAGTCCCCGCCTAAGTGCTCAGCTTTTGATCAGACTTGGGCACAAAGCCAGCTTGTGGCAGACACGTCACCACCTCTTGCCTACAGTCTATAAAACTTTCCTGCCCTGGCCTGGGCATGCAATCCTCTGGCCTCAATTTCTGAGACCTGTGAACTTGCCCAGGAGTTGCTTTGCTCAATAAATCTGCTGTTATACTTTTTCAGTTTGGCTTGATCTGGCTTATTTCATTGGTGGAGACACTTATTACCTGGGGGGTGGGGGTGGGGCAGAAAACCTAATATTTGGGATTGTGAGCCTCACCTAAGTAGGATACGAACACACACATGCCATGTGTAGTTTACACCTAATTTTCTTTCTTGTTACAGTCTGAGGGCTGACCACTTGGTACTGGATAGGCACCTGGGGGCCTCTTCCCCGGGGAAGCCTATTTCTTCTGCTCTTAACATTCCTTTGTTGCCTACAGTTCTCTTTCAGGGGTTGGGGCACCATAAGATTGCCCCCTTTCATGATAACATGTTCATCGTGTCCTCCTTGTTCAGATCTTTTTTAGGCAGCCATGTTGATGAAACTTCACGAGGGCAGCTTCTGACATTTCTAGGAGATGAAATCTCACAGCAAACTTCCTGTTCTCTGGCCTCTTACAGTCTCTCTGCCCTTCTACTGTAGAGATTCCAGAGCCTTAGGTGCAGGAGTTGTGTTGCAGATGTACCGGTTGGGGCTCTGCACCACCTGATAACTTATTCTCTGCGTTTCGATAGGTTGTGGCTTTCTAGTCTCTCTTGCAAAGAGACATTTCTTTGGTAAGAGGTGAGGTCTACACTTACATACGAAGATTTGAAAGTAGGAGCCGTGGATGAGAGAGAACCTGTGACCTTGGTCTTTCTGGGTCTGGGTTACCTCGCTCAGTATGATCATTTCTAGTTTCACCTATTTATCTGCAAATTTCAATTTTTTTTAATTTTTATAAAGCTGAACAGTATTCCATAATGTGTGTATACATTTCCTCATCCATTCATCAGCTGAAAGACAGTTTGTTTCTGTTTCCTAGCTGCTGTGACTAGAGCAACAGCGAACACGACTAAGCAAGTAACCATGGAGTAAGATGTTGAGTCCTTTGGGCAGACGCTGAGAAGTGGTATAGTTGGGTCATATGGGAGATTTATTTTTAGCTTTTTCTTTCTTTCTTTCCTCTTATTGAAAATGGGTTTCTTTTCTACATAATATATCCTGACTATGCTTTCTTCTCCCAATTTCTTCCCACCTCCTCTCCCATCCATTCTACCCCCTTTCTGTCTCTCATTAGAAAATAAACATACTTTCAAGGGATAGCAATAAAATAAGTTAAAACAAAAACTAACAAACCAGAATAGGAAAGAAACAAACAAGCAGCAGCAGAAGAGCCCAAGAAAAGGCACAAGAAACAGATATAAACACAGAGACCCACTCACTTGAACACTCAGGTGTTGTGGAATATTATTTAAACTAAGCAAAGATGTGTTACATTTGTTTATGCTGCAGAATATTGCTTTTACTGTGTAAAGGTGTGTTACTTTTGTTTATGCATTTGTTTAATGAGTAAGGTTGTGTGCTTAATTATGTAAAGATGCGTTGCATTTGTTTCACCTTGCCTGCCTAGGGCAGCTGATTGAGCTAATTAAAAGCTGAACGGCCAATAGCTAGGCAGGAGAGGGATAGGTGGGGCTGGCATGCAGATAGAATAAATAGGAGGAGAACGCTAGGCTCAAGAGGAGGAGGGATGAGAGAAGAAGGAGGAGAAGAGAATAAGGGAGATGCCCAGGGCCAGAAGCCAGGCAGCCACTGCCAGACAGCAGACAGAGTAAGACACACAGAAAGAAAGTAAGAAAGGTAATAAGCCCCAAGGCAAAAGGTAGATAAAGAGAAACAGGTTAATTTAAGTTAAAAAGAGCAAGCCAGAAACAAGCCTAAGCTAGGCCAAGCATTCAAATCTAAAATTAAGTCTCTGTGTCATGATTGGGAGCTGATTGGTGAGCCAAAAGAAAAAGCGTGGTACACTCAGGAATCTACAAAAACACTAATCTGGAATCCATAATATATACTCAAATGATCTGTAGGGTAAAAAGAGAGAGAATATATATAGCAGTTATTTTATTTTTCAGAATTATTTTAATTATCTTGTTTTGTGTGTATATGTTTCCATATGAAGTTGAAATTCGTCCTTTCAAGATCTATGAACAACTGTGCTGGAATTTTGATAGGGATTGCATTGAATCTGTAGATTGCTTTTGATTGGATGGCCATTTTCACTATTAATTCAATCCTACTGATCCATGATCATAGGAGATCTTTCTATTTTTTGATACTCTCTTCAATTTCTTAAAATTCTTAACATACAAGACTTTCCCTTGTTTGGTTCAAGTTACCTCAAGATATTTTATATTATTTGAGGCTATTGTGAAAGGTGTTTGTGGTGGTTTGAAAGAAAATGCCCCCCAAAAGGAGTGGCACTATTAGGAGGTGTGGTCTTGTTGGAGGAAGGTTGTCACTATTAGGAGTGGGCTTTGAGGTCTCTTTTTCTCAAACTTCCCTCAATGTGACAGTCAGTTGACTTCCTGTTGACTCTGAGTCAAGATGTAGGACTCTCAGCTCCAGCACCACATCTGCCTGCATGCTGCCATGCCCCCCTTCATGATCATAATGGACTGAACCTCTGAAAGTGAGCCACCCGCCATTAAATGTTTTCTTTGTAAGAGTTGCCATGATCATGGTGTCTTTTCCCAGCAATAAAAACTCTAATTAAGACAGTGTTGTTTTCCTGATTTCTTTCTCAGTACATTTGTCATTTATGTATAGGAGGGCTACTGATTTTTTAGTTTTGTATCCAACTACTTTGCTGAAAGTGTTTATCAGCTGTAGGAATTCCCTGATAGGGTTTTTGGTGTTACTTATGTATACTATCATATCATCTATGAATAATGCTACTTTGACTTCTTCCTTTCCAACATGTATCCCTTGATGTCATTCAGTTGTCTTATTGCTCTAGCTAAGACTTCAAGAACTATATTGATTAGGTATGGAGAGAGTGTTTAACCTTGTCTTCTTCCTGATTTTAGTGGAATTGATTTGAGTTTCTCTCCATTTAAGTTGATGTTGGCTGTGAGCTTGCTGTAAATTGCTTTTATTATGTTTAGGCATGTCTCTTGTATTCCCAGCCCTTCCAGGACTTTTATCAGGAAGGGGTGTTAGATTTTATCAAAGGCCTTTTCTGCATCTAATGAGAAGATCGTGTTTTTTTTTTTTCTTTCAGTTTACATGGTGGATTATATTTATCAGTTTTCATATGTTGAACCATCCCTGCATCTTTGGGATGAAGCCTACTTGATCATGGTGGATGATCTTTTTCGTGTGCTCTTGGATTTGGTTTAAAGTATTTTATTGAGAAATTTTGCATCTATGTTCATGAGAAAAATTTGGTCTGTAATTCTTGTGTCTTTATGTGATTTGAGTGTTAGAGTACCTGTGGCCTCATAAAATGAATTGGCAATGTTCCTTCTGTTTCCATTTTTGGGATAATTTGAGGATTATTGGCATTAACTCTTCTTTGAAATTCTGATAGAATTCTGCACTAAAACTATCTGGCCCTGGCCTTCTTTTAGTTCAGAGATTTTTGATTACTGCTTCTATTTTACTAGGTGTTATAGATCTGCTTACATTGTTTATTAGACCTTGATTTAACTTGATAAATGTCATGTACTGAGAAAATTATTCATCCCTTTTAGATTTTCCAATTTAGTAGAGTACAGGTTTCTAAATGACATCCTTATAATTCTCTGAATTTTCTCAGTATCCATTATAGCCCCCTTTTCATTTCTAATTTTGTTAATTTGGATATTTTTTCCACCTTTACTTAATTTGGATAAAGATTTGTCAATCTTCTTGATTTTTTTCCAAAGAACCAGCTCTTTGTTTCACTGATTCTTCATATTGTTTTTGTTTGTTTGTCTCTATTTTATTGATTTCAGCCCTAAGTCTGATTATATCTTGCCATCTACTCCTTGTGGGTGTAATTTCCTCTTTTTGTTCTAGAGCTTTCATGTATGCTATTAAGTTACTATGAGATTGCTCCAATATTTTTTTAAGTATGCACTTAGCTCTGTGAACTTGCCTATTAGGTCTGCCTTCATTTTGTCCCCTAAGTTTAGTTATGTTGTGTATCTTCATCATGTATTATGTGTACATTTTCACATGTATTATGTGTTCATTTTCATCCAATTCTAGAAGGTCTTTCTTCAGTTTCTTTAATTTCTGTCTTGATCCTTTTTTCATTCAGTAGTGAGTTGTTCAGTTTCCATGAATCTGTAAGCTTTCTGTTGTTGTTGAAATCCTGCTTTAATCTGTGGTGGTCTGATAGGATGCCAGGTGTTATGTAGATTTTCTTGTACCTTCTGAGGCTTGCTTTGTATCCAAGTACATAGTCAATTTTAAAGAAAGCTCAAAGGTGCACTGGGAAGAAGGTATATTCTTTTGTTTGGGTAAAATGTTCTGTAAATATCTGTTTGGTCCATTTGGTTTATAGTATCAGTTAGCTCCATCATTTCATTGTTTAGTTTTTGTCTGGATGATCTGTCTATTGTCAAGAGTGGGGTCTTGAAGTCTCCCACTGTCAGTGTGTGAGGGTCAATATGTGATTTAAGCTGTAGTTTTATTTCTTTTATGAACTTGGGTGCCTTTGTGCTTGGTGCACAGATGTTAAGAATTTCCATGTCCTTTTGGTGGATCTTTCTTTTGATAAGTGTGTAGTGTCCTTCCCTCTATCTTTCTAATTTGTTTTGGTTTGAAGTCTATTTTGTCATATATTAAAATGACTACACCAGCTTGCTTCTTAGGTCTATTTGTTTGAAATATCTTTTTCTATCCTTTTACCCTGAGGTGATGTCTATCCTTGACGTTAAGATTTCTTGGATGCAGAATAATAGAACCTGTTTTCACATACATTCTGTTAGTCTATGTATTTTTATTGGGGAATTGAAACCTTGGTTGTTAAGAGATATCAATGAGGAGTGTTTGGTGATTCCTGCTATTTTTTGTAGTAGTGGTGTGTGTTCATGTGTGTGGTGTGCTCACACATGTGTGTGTGTTTCCTCTCTTTTGATATTCTGGTCTGGAGTTATTTACTCCTTGTGTGTTTTGTTTTGTTTTTAGAAACAGGGTTTCTCTGAATAGGCCTGGCTGTCCTAGAGCTAGCTCTGTAGATCAAGCTGGCCTCAAACTCAGAGATCTGCCTGCCTCTGCCTCTCAAATGCTGGGATCAAAGGCATGTCCCACCATCACTCAGTTCCTTGTGTTTTCTTGATCATTGTTAACCTCTTTGGGTTGTAGTTTTCCTTCTAGCACCTTCTCTAGGGCTGTATCTGTAGATAAACATTGATTAAATTTGCTCTTATCATGAAATATCTTTAAATTTCTCCATCTATTATGATTGAAAGTTTTGCTGGGTATAATACTTTAGGCTGGCATCTGCGGTCTTTTAGAGCCTGTAGAGCATCTGTCCAGGCCCTTTTGACTTTTAGAGTCCCTATTGAGAAGCCAGGTGTTATTCTAAAAAGTCTACCATTATATGTTACTTGGTCTTTTCCTCTTTCAGCTTTTAATATTCTTTCTTTGTTATATGTGCTGGTGCTTTGTTTATTATGTGCCAAGGGGACTTTCTTTTCTGTTCCAATATATTTGATGTTCTGTATGCTTCTTGGACCTTGATAGACATCTCCTTCTTTAGGTTAGAATTTTTTTTTCTATGATTTTATTGAAAGTATTTTCTTTGGGGCTGGGGAGATGGCTCAGTGGTTGGGAGCACTGGCTGCTCTTCCAGAAGACCCAGGTTCAATTCCCAGCACTCCTATGGTGGCTCACAACTGTCTGTAACTCCAGTTTCAGGGGATCTGACATCCTCACACAGACATACATGCAGGCAAAACACCAATGCACATAAAATAAATAAATAAATCAGTAAGAAAATATTTTCTTTGCCTTTAACCTGGGATTCTTCTCCTTCCAATATTCCTATTATTCTTAGATTTGGTCTTTTCATAGGGTCTCGGGGTTCCTGGATGTTTGGCCCCAGGATTATTTTAGATTTAACATTTTATTTGACGAAGATATCTATTTCTTTTATCATGCCTTTAATGCCTGAGATTCTCTCTTCCATCTCTTGTATTCTGTTGGTGAGGCTTGCCTCTGAGATTCCTGTTTGAGCTCACAAATTTTTCCTTTCTAGATTTCCCTCAGTTTGGGTTTTCTTCATTGACTCTATTTCCACTTTCCAGTCTTGAACTATCTTCATCATTTCATTCCACGGTTTGTGTTTTCATAGATTTCTTTAAGGGATGTATTCATTACCTTTTAAAGTATTTCTATCATATTCATAAAGACTTTTAAGGTTTTTATCTGTGCTTCAGCTTTGTTACAATTCTAGGGCCTGCTGCAGTAGGGCTGCTGGGCTCTAGTGGAGACATATTGTCCTGATCATTGTGTTTTCACTCTGGCATCTAGACCTCTGGGTTTGGGATGGTTGTAATTCTAGGTGCTGGTGTCTTGTCTTGTCTTTGTTGGTGGGTGTTTTTTTCCTTGGTTTCTGTTGCCCTCTCTGGTTCTTAGGAGAGTGTGGTCACTGTGTGTTGCCTGGTAAAGAATTCTTCTAGGGTCCTGCTAAGTGTGGCTACTGGGAGTTCCTGGTAAAATATGTTCCTAGGTATTCAGAGCTGATACTTGGGAATGGGGATGGGCTAGAAAGGGGAGCTAGGAGAGGGTACACAGGGAGGAGGAAAGCAGGGTGTTCACAAGGATCTGTTCAACCCCCTGGGAATAGAAGCAGAGAGTGAGGAGAGGCCATAACAAGTAGTCTGCTACAGAGCTGGGAATAGACCTGATATTGCATGTGGAGGAGAGGAGGGAGAATGAAGATCTGAAGCTTATCTGCCTACTTGCTTTCCTGATAGGCTTGGATGGCAGATTATTCAGGGAATGCCTGCTGGTATTGGATGCTGGGATAAAAGGATGAGTTGTGGGGAGGAAGGTCAGAGAGGAAGATCTGTGTGATCCACTGGAGATGGGACCAGGGATGGAAGAAAGGTCCCAGCAGGTGATCTGCTATAGAGCTGGGGGTGAGACTGGGGGATTGGATTTGGATGAGAGGAGGGAGAGATGAAGATCTGAAATTAGCTTACCTGCTTTCCTGGCCAGAGTTCCTAATTTCTTATTTTTTTTTAAAAAAAAAAGAGTTACCTGTAGCAGAAAGTTCTTTCATCTTAAATTAACCCATTTCTATTTGTCTTGCCATGTGTTCTGTGGGACAGAAGAAAACCAATAAAAAGGGGTCCATTGTCGTCCAGATTCTATTTCTTCCCATGCTTGTCCCCACTTTCGGAGGATCCTTTCTCTATCCAGAATAAATCTAAACTTTCCATTTTGATATTAATAATGTTCAAGTGTTCCACAATAAGCCTTTCCAATAGCAATCTCTGAAGGCTCCAGGAGGAAGATGGGGCTCCACAATACTGACTCTATCAGTCCAGAATGATGCCATGGTATCCATGAACATTACTCAATGATCAACTTTGGACTGAAAACTCTCCATGACAGTTCCAAGATGAGATGGTCCATCATACTACACTTCTAGCCAGAATCTCAGACACCTTACCCATTACTCTGAGACTGGCTGCAGAATCTACAGTTAGCTCTATTGAGAACTAACTATCTGAGCTTTTTTACAGGACCCCAAGGAGTTGCTGTCGCGCCCTAAACATCAGGAAGCAATTCTAAGAAAACAATGCCCCTCTCCCAAAGGTTTCATTTTCTCCAGGTTATGGATAATGATTATAAGGTTGGGGGTGGAACAATAAAAATTAGACTCAGTATTCTCCTTAAGAAAAGAAAAAGGGACTAGGTGGTGGTGGCACATGCCTTTAATCCCAGCACTCAGGAGGCAAAGCCAGGCAGATCTCTGTGAGTTCAAGGCCAGCCTGGTTTACAGAGCGAGATCCAGGACAGGCACCAAAACTACATGGAGAAACCTTGTCTCAAAAAAAAAAAAAAAAGCCGGGCGTTGGTGGCGCACGCCTTTAATCCCAGCACTCGGGAGGCAGAGCCAGGCGGATCTCTGTGAGTTCGAGGCCAGCCTGGGCTACCAAGTGAGTTCCAGGAAAGGCGCAAAGCTACACAGAGAAACCCTGTCTCGAAAAACCAAAAAAAAAAAGAAAGAAAGAAAAGAAAAGAGAAAGGGGAGTAGATAGATATAGCATATTAAGGTAAATTATTGTATATACTAGTAAACTAATTTAGTAAAATATCAGCCTTAGATAATTTGCACAGTTATGGATTCTTGTATGTAGATGTAACAGTTTTATTAAATAAGAAACACAGAGCCAAATGCAGAGTTAAAAGCCCAAGAGGTCAGAGCAGTAGCTAAGAGCTGATACTAAAAACCCTTTCTTACCCTTTGCTGCCGTCCTTCCCCTCAGAAGGAGACCTACTCCCTGTGTATCTGTCTTTTTATTGACTTTCTGTTCTGCCTTCTCATTGGTTGTAAACCCAACCACATGACCTCCTCATCACTGCCTGTCTATACAGAACTTTAGGTCTCTATGGTTGGTATTGAGATTAAAGGCGAGTGTCTCCATGCTAGCTGTATCCTTGAACACACAGAGATCTGCCTGTCATGTGATCGGGATTAAAGGTGTGCACCACCACCACCACCACCACCACCACCACCACCACCATCACCACCGGCTTCTGCTATGGCATGCTATTAGCTCTGACCCCCAGGCAACTTTATTTATTAACATAAGTCACAAATAAAATCACATTTCCGCACAAATATCACCATACTTATATATTGATACAAATGTAAACTATTTTTTTATTCCTATTTAAGGTAATTTGTATGTTGATATAAATACAAAACTATATTTGTTGTATTTACATATATTTCTACTCCTATTTGAAATATCTTATATATTGTTACAAATATAAAATTGTATTTGTCATACTGTATGTATGTTCTACCTCTGTTTAAGATATTTTGCATATTGATACATATTTAGGATTGTTGTCATATTACATATTGCATTGTATATTTCTACCTCTGTTTAAGACATTTTATGTATTGTCACAGTTTTGAGGTCATTGTCTTTTTACTGTACATTTGTTTACAGACTGTTTACCTTGTTTTTTTCTGAAGCCTTAGTCCTTAAGTTATTAGGTAGATAAGACTTACAGAACTATAGTCACCCATGCTGGTCATTTCTATAGTTATGTTAGTTAGGTTCTCCAGATTTACAGATACATAGGTCAGATTGAGGGGTAATCTTCAAACACTGCATAGACCTAGAGAAAATGGCATTTAAATAACTTAGAATTCTGTTGATGTGAGACATGATTACTCCCAGCAGCACAGATCTGATCCTGAGAGAATGTAGGGCTTCTAGACACTTTGTTTGGAAGTTTGTCTTCTTCTTGGCACAAAATGGCCTGCCAGGCAAAGAACTGCCCTCGTCTCAACTGCTGACAGTATGAACTCTGTCCTTTTTGGACGAGGGAGACACAAGGAAAAGCAACTTCTGAACTCTGCCAAGACAGGGTAAGATGGTCTTTCAAATTCCTGCTTCTGAAAATGGTCTGTCGGATATTCTAGGCCTGTAGCCAAATTGGATACCCCAATGGTGTTAAGAAACTTTAGGTAACTGTCCAGGCTGCCAGATGTCTCTGTCTATTCTCGAAAGATTTTCGAAAATTGCTTGAATGCATTTCCCATTTTCTCAGGTATTTTTATATTCCTTCTCAGGTCTTTGATAGGGTTGAAGGTTAATAGTTACAGTTACAATCTTCTCATATGTTAACTAGAACATATTAAGTACTAGATTCAGGTTCTTCAGGATAGAACAGCTTTTGGAATAATCTCTGTACCATGCTGTTTACCTAAGTTCTGGACATCTTTGGATTTTAGTATGTGTCTCTTGTTTGATGTTGTTCTTGTTGATTGTAGTTCCATTTTATTTAGGTCATTACCCTTTATTTCTCCTGGAGAATACTTAATAATCATTACTGTTGTATATAGTTTTATCTTAGGTTAGAACTTTCCTATTTAGACAAAAGGGGAAGATGTAGTGGGTATCCAGCTTTGACCTTGAAACACCACCCCTAGTGAGGTAGTAGGTAACTGTTACACCTGCCTATGACCTTGAAGTACACACCCTTAAGACCTGGGATGAATGTACACAGCTCTCTCTTCACCTCCAAATGGTATCGGATGCTGAGATTTTGGACCAGGCAAATCAACGTGGAACATAGCTCAGCTTTCTTGGACCCTAAAATAAATCTCCCATGGTAGTGAGTTAATCCCCAAATAAATTCCTTTGCTCATTAAATAGACTCCATGGACTTCTCTCATTAGTTAACTCTTAATAGAACAGTGCCAAAATGCAACAGTGTTTTGAGTCTAGCCTATGAATAAGGAAGAGCCTTATTCTCAGGGTCAGGTATGGTGGTGCAAATCTTAAATCTCAGCACTTGGGAGGCAGAGGCAATCAGATTTTTGTGCCAGTTACCTTGGTTTTTGTTTTGTTTTGTTTTTTCCGGAGCTGACGTGAGTTGGAGGCCAGCCTGGTCTACAGAGCAAGTTCCAGGATAGATTCCAAAGCTATACAGAGAAACCCTGTCTTTAAAAAAAATAATAATAATAATAAGACTTTCAAACTGAAAAGTACCAGTCATGAAACAGATAACAGGCCAGCCCCAGGAGTCACTTCCCCCTCCCTGAGGGCCCCACAATTTTATCAGCCAGTGGGTTCCTCTGCCAATGCACTCATTCCTCCAGATATATTAGGATTGATCGATCTCCTCACAGGTCCTCGGGGCCCCCAGCTTTGCTTGTATTTCTATCACCCCACGGTTTCACAGAATGAAGGTTTCACAGACACGTTCACTGAATGAAATATGTCTTCTAGAAATGTACAGTCACTGTAATCAGGCGTGTGTGCTGAGGAAGGGTAGAGAGACATACACCTAGGACCGTGTCCATGAAATCCCCTCCATTCACTGGTTCTCTGGCAGCTCACTAATCTCCTTCTTGTTCTCTGTGTCTCCTCAGCCCCTGTGGCCTGACCCTAAAGCACAGCTGCCAGAGGCCACCTCCTCACCCCTGGTGCCACCTGTATATCTGCTGTCTTCCAAATTACACATTTTCTACCTTAAATATGCATTGCCAGAGCCAAGGACAGTGGCACATGCTTGTAATCCCAGCATTTGTGAGAGAGATGCAGGAGGATCAGATTTCAAGGTTATCCTTGACTACATGAAACCTTATTCAATCAGCAATCAAATATATACATTTTTTGTTTCCCCATTTGGCATAACATGTATAATCACAAAAGAAAAACAGTATTTTTTTTTTTTTTTTTTTTTTTGGTTTTTCAAGACAGGATTTCTTTGTGTAACAGTTCTGGCTGTCCTGGAATTTTCTTTTTAGACCAGGCTGGCCTCGAACTCACAGAGATCCTCCTGCCTCTGCCTCCTGAGTGCTGGGATCAAAGGCGTGCGCCGCCGCCGCCGCCGCCGCCGCCGCCGCCGCCACCACCACTTGGCTAAAAACAGTATTTTAAAAACAGAGGATGGAGCTGAAGATAGAGCTCACGAGCAGAGTGCTTTCCCAGCATGCAAGAGATCCTGGGATCAAGCCCAGAAGAAAAGTAGAGGCAGAAAGATCCAGAGTTCAGGGGCATCCTTGGTTACATAGCGAGTCGAAGGGCAGTCCGAGATACCACTTCAAAAACAAACAGTATGACTTAGAGTAGTTAGTCGAGTAGGGACATGGGATAACTGGATAATTCCAGCAAAGTATCCTGCTTCCTTAGCTATCCAGTAAAGATTTTCTATGTAGGAAAACTATATTTGAGGACACTCTCATACCCGAAGGACCTGAGATGGTGGCAGTTTGTTTCTACCAAAATTGCAGCATCAGGCCTGAGACCAAGAGTTTGTAAAAGCCTTAGGTGTTTTTACTCTTTGCCAATTAGCAGAAGAATTTAGCTTTGCAGCGGCATCCTTACTATCCAGCACACTCAACTTGGTCTTTCTGTTTTGCAAGCTCATCCAAACATTGTAAAGCTGTTTCCACACAGTGTATTTAAGTTGCTTTTTCCTAAAAACTTATAGCACATACCTAGTTCTGCAGTTGTATAGTTATTTTTTAACTATTCTTACCATTTAAATTGTTTTATTTAGGGAGCTGAAGTGTTTTTTTTTAGGGCTTAGAAGTTAAGAGCACTGGTTGCTCTTCTAGAGGACCCCTGTTCAAGTCCCAGCTACAAGGCAGCTAACAATTGTCTGTAATGCCATTTCTAGAAGATCCTACCCCTTCTTCTGGCCTCTGCAGGCAGTAGGCATGTACATGATACATATACATACATGCAAGCAAAATACCCATACATATAATAATAATAAATATTTTTAAATAAAAGTTTTATTTATTGATTTATTTGGTGTGCATGTGTCATGGCTTGAGTACAGAGGTCAGAGGACAGCTTTTCAGGAGTTTGTTCTTGCCTCCTACCATACTGAGACAGGTGAGCTGGGAGGTTTGCCCCTGACGAGGTAGTCTGTGAACTTCTTACTGGCTGTCTTGACTCTGTGTCCCTTGTGGGAGGCCTGCTCCCACCTTTTCTAGGGTTCCTATGAGGAGGAGAAAGAAATAAGGAATTTGTAGATAGAAAGACAGTGGAGATGAGACAGACAGAAACACAGGATAGCTTCAGGAGGACTTGGGTCTATACCCAAAGGCCCCTTCTGTCTCTTCAAAAAGACTTTTTATAACAATGCCAAGGGGCGGGGCAAAAGACCTCCCCTTTACTAGATCAAAGCACACCTCACAGCCAAGTGCAGACCCTTCCAAACACCTGGTAACCATGCCTGTGGTCAAAGCATTCCCCTATGCAGCCCTGCTGGGTAAAGCAAGCTCAGATCTCACTAGGAAACCTCTGTGGGCTCCCACACTCCCATGGTTCTTTAGAAGATGCCTGCACCACATCTGGCTTTTTTTTTTTTTTTTTTTTTGAGTCCTGGGGATCAAATATAGGTTTTCAGGCTTTTTCAACAAATACCTTTACCCTGAGTCATCTGCCTGTCCCCTCTCACTTAGAGCACTGAGCAGAAAGACCAAGGTGCACCATAAAGATCTCCATCTGATATTAAACCTGAAGGGTGAGTGTGAGGAGACCCAGAAGGAGCAAGGAGAAGTGATGTTTGTAAATTGCAAAGAGAACTTCAAGCTGAGGTAGAAATAGAGCAATGACGGAGGCCAGCATGAAACATCATAGAACAATCTACATCAGACCTATCAGAGAGGCTGCTGGATTGGAGCAATGGGGTCCCACTGCATTGACTCTTTGGTGTGATTTCAATAGAGGATGGGGGATGGATAGGGGCATTTTTTTGGAGGGGGGGCACTTTTGTATTTCATATTACAGAAAGGAACCGACATGTACACATGGTAAATAAGTTTAAAGAGTATACACTGCCAGTGCCTTGCATGTTCTGAGTTAACCTTCCAGCCCAGATGGCCCCAGAGATATATGGGTTGTTAACCAGAAACTAACAAAAGAGTATCTCAAGCAGTACCTGAGCCCACATGTCTGGAGAGTGAGAGATGTTGTTGGTTATTTTTACTCTTTTCTCTTTTGGGGGGCCAACCACCCAGCTCCCAAATAAATCACACAGAGGCTTATTCTTAATTATAAATGCCCAGACTTAGCTTGGCTTGTTTCTCACCTACTTTTCTTAAATTATCCCATCTACCTTTTGCCTCTGGACTTTTACCTTTCTCTATTTCTGTATTTTTTTTCCTTTCCTTTTTATTCTGTGTCTGACTGTGTGGCTGGCCCCTTCCTTTCTCACTCCTTGATTTCTTGCTTTTTCTCCCAGATTTCTCCTCCTATTTATTCTCTCTGCCTGCCAGACCCGCCTATCCTTTCTCCTACCTTGCTATTGGCCGTTCAGCTCTTTATGAGACCATTAGGTGTTTTAGAAAGACAAAGAAAGTAACACAGCCTCACAGAGTTAAACAAATGCAACAGAAAAGAATGCAACACATCTTTGCATCATTAAACAAATGTTCCACAGCATAAACAAATGCAACACATCTTAAAATACTATTCTCCAGCTGGGGGAAGAGTGCAGGAGGTGGTAATGAGAGAGACACAGACATCACAGGTCTCAGAAATGTGGCTGACCACTGGACAGCGGGTAAGGCTGAGGCCTGAATGGCTGTCTTTGTGTCCCCTGCCTATAGAGCACATGCTAGCTGAAGGTAAGAGGACAAGTAGGTTTAGGGCGCTAACCCATAGCTTTCTCTGATCACTGACTCAGAAGAAAATACAATTTAAAGATTCAACTCCTGTCACTGCTCATTGGCATGTGTGTTGCCAGGCAACATGAGCTCCAGTATACTGGTTACCGTGCATCCTCCTGAGGAACCTGCCTGATTCCATTTTGAAGGCAGGAACCATCATGCTGTATTTTTAAGAATAAGTTTCTATTTACTGTGAGAGTTGAGTTGCTCTCTTGTTTGCCAGAACCTGACCTTCCCCAACCCATGACCTTGACTTGTTTTTGAGAATACCCTTACCCTCCTTGACTCTCTTTGACCTCTCCCTAATCACATTAGTGGGTGACCATACGATTTTTTTTTATTTATTTAATTTTTTTGAGACAGGGTTTCTCTATGTAGTCCTGGCTGTCTTGGAACTTGCTCTGTAGACCACGCAGGCCTCAAACTCACAGAGATACACCTGCTTCTCCCTCAAAATACTGGGATTAAAGGCATGCACCACCACCGCCAGACTCCATGTGATGTTCTTTTGAGTTTTTTTGTATTCCTTATCGCCCCATTGTCTCCCTTCTGTAAAACTATTCATGATTTTACTCCTTAAAAGAGGCCCAAGAGATAGATTTGGGGCTGCTTTCTTTAACCTGACTTAGGAGGCAGCCGCTGGCCAGCTCTTGAGTGCACCCCACACCCCAATAAAAATCAAGCTTGCCTCAAATTTGGTCCAAATTGTGGTAGTGGTCTTATTTTCACTGCTGAGATTAACACCTCCCTCACCTTTTTTTAAAATACATTTTATTTATACATATGGGTGTTTTGCTTACATGTATGTCTGTGCATCAACTTACATGCCTGGTGCCCTCAGAGGCCAGAAGATGTGAGACCCCTGGAACTGGAGTTACAGATGATTGTGAGCCACCATGTGTGTGCTGGAATAGAACCCAGGTCCTCTGGAAGAGCAGCCAGTGCTCTTAACAGCTGAGTCATCTCTCCAGCCCCCTCTGTCATCTTTATATCTCTTCAACAGCTGATTGGCTATTCCCACTCTGCCAATTAGAAATGGTGGCTGGAAAAAAATCAGCTGCCATAGACCTCTGCACAAGCTCAGATCCCTGCGTAGAGAGTGAGATGACCATGTCAATTTAGTTAGACAGGGTAGCTTAGTGCTTGTGGTAAATAGCATACCTTTTGTGCAGTGTCCCATCCTGCTTTGGGGGTACTGTTTTATTTGGGAGGTATTTCCCTTCCTTCCTTCTTTCCTTCTTTCCTTTCTTCCTTCCTTCCTTCCTTCCTTCCTTCCTTCCTTCCTTCCTTCCTTCCTTCCTTCCTTCCTTCCAGATAAGATCCCTGTTAGATTTCTGAGACAATATAAAGAGGCCATAGTCTGACTTCAGCCCTGTAAACTGTTTATTTCAACCACTCTGGAGTGGAGGGGTCTGCAGGGAGGAGAGGGAATATTTGGAGTTTATGTAGAGGCTTGGGGATGAGGAAGTTAAATGTCTTTCAGAGGGCCACTAGTGAGTCTGTAGTTTGTCCTTCCTGGTCTTGTCTGGTCAGTCAAGTCAGACTGTCTTCATAGACAGGCTGTTTCAGCAAAACACTTCCTTTCTGGGGCCCCTGGTAATGGTTTGAGCACGGCCAGCTGGAACCTCATGGAAATGTGGTTTTTACAACTGAGGTAACCTATCAATCTCACTATGTAGCTCAGGTTGTACTTGAACTTGCTGGATAGCCCGAGCTAACTCGGAGCTCTTGATTCTTTTGCCTCAGCCTTCTTCCTTGTGTGCTGAGACTACATGGGTACAATACCATACTCAGTGCGAGGCATTTTCTGCCTAGGAAACCAACTGTGGTATTTTGAATGAGAATGGCTCCCATAGGCTAATATATCTGAATGTTTGGTCCCCAGTTAATGGAACTGTTTGGCAAAGATTAGGAGGTGTGGCCTCATTGGAGTAGATGCGATATTGTTAAAGCAAATGTGTCACTGGGGTTGGACTTTGAAGTTTCAAAAGCCCATGCCAGTCCTAGTTTCTGTCTCTGTCTCTGTCTCTCTGTCTCTCTCTCTCTGCGTGCTGCCTTTGGTCAGGAGGTAAAGCCCTCAGCTACTGCTCTAGCACCATGCCTGTCTGCTTTCCAGCCATAATGATTATGGATTAAGTCTCTGAAAATTCAAGCAAGACCCCAGTTAAGTGCTTTCTTTTATAAAAGTTGCTTTGGTCATGGTGTCTCTTCACAGAAACTAAGACACCAACCAGGTTGCCTTTTGGTCTTCTGAGGGGAAGCTAGGGTATAGGTTAGGTGAGGGGCCAAGGGAAAAGCAAGGGCTCAGCCCTTTCTTTTCATATGCCACCAAAGGATTCAATATCCTCTTCTGGACTCTGTGGGCACCTACACTCACATGCACATACCTGCCCCCCCTACACACACACACACACACACACACACACACACACACACACACACACACGCACACACACAATTGCTAAAATTTTTTAAAGATGTATTTATTTTCTTTTATGTGTATGAGTGTTTGCCTGCATGTATATATGTGCACGAGGTGTGTGCCTGGTGCCTTCAGAAGTCAGAATGTGAGAAATAAAGTTACATTTTAAGTTTTAAATACTATGCCTAAGAGATTCTTGAAACAAAAATGCCTCTGATCTGCAAGCCCTTTGCCCAAGGACAGATCGTTCCTGAAATGCTGGAGGCTATTGTTTATGGGAGATAACAAGCCACGTGTTCTTTTATTCCCCTAAGCAAGTTTATTTGACCTATCTGCACCGGATGTGCTTGATCACGTGTGGGCAGGAGGTTCACAGGCTGGAGGTACTTCAGGATGTATGCTTGCCCCTGATTGGACCTGATGGGAAATGCAATGAATTATGGACTTTGCTTCTTAAGCCGCTGCAAACTGTGATTCTGGGCCATTTCCCAGGAATCTGGGTGTAGACCTGATTAGAGCCCATTCACCTGGCTAGTATTTAATTAAAGCTTGCTTCAAATTTAGATTTAAACTGTGGTAGTGGTCTTATTCTCAATCAATGGGATTAACATGGATTCCCCTGGAACTGTAGTTACAGATGGTTGGTTATAAGCCATCATGAAGGAGCTGAGAATTCAATCCCAGCCCTCTCCCAGAGCAGCAAGTGCTCTTAGCTGCTAAGCCATCTTTAGCCCAATGAAAAATCAAACAAACAAAAACCTCAATAAAACTATTTAATCTAAAAATTTAAAACGAATTACTTGGAAGTGATGTAGTTGGATGGGGCTTGTGGTTATAGTTTGCCATCCAAATTGCAAATGACTCATATCCTTTCGTGAAAGTAAGTTTGGAGAAGAGTGAAGGAAAGCCTTGGAAATTTGGCGTGGGAAGAGGCCCAGAACGGAAGCAGGAGAGGCACTTCTGAGACACGTTGAAGTGTGCTCTGGCTGTGCTTTCGCTTGCAGGAGCGACCAAGCAGAGGCTGCCAGCAGGGGGCGCCTCAAGATCGCTCGTCGAAAGGTTCCAGCTCAGGGAAACCGGAGTGTCTTCTAGGTCAGCAAGTAATGACCCCAATCCCAGTTTGTGTTACCTAATGAAACAGTAACTCTCCAGGAAACTCCCTTCCTCTCCTAGAGAGACCCTGACTAGAGCAAGCCCGCGGGCATAGCCAGTGATGTGCATGAGAATAGAGAAGTGCACGGTGTCAATGTCAGGGTCTCCCCTAGCTGAGTGACCCCTCGTTGGTCTGAGCAGCCACACCCTGTATTTATCAGTAGATAAAGTATGGGGTTGGAATTGGCCAGGACAGAACGTGAAGTTGAAAAGGCTGTGACCAAGAAGAGAGGGCACGCTGATAATTACAGCAACGGTCTGTGCTTTCCCCCAACCCTCCGTCCCCCATTGTGCTAGCCTATTTATCTGGAAAGAAAAGTTTAATGAGGCAGGGAGTTTATTATACTCGGTTCCGAGGAATGAAACTGTAGGAACTTTCACATTCTTTACTTTTTGATTTCGTTGACTACCTTGCAGTTGGGGGACAGGGTGGAACATAGTCCACTTTCCTGTGCAGAAGAAATGACTGGGGAGTGGGCAGGGCTAGCCCCTAGCCCTGGGGGTGTGGACTCTGCCTCTTTCTCTCTGTGTCTCTCCTTCTTTCCTTCCTTCCTTCCTCCTTCCTTCCTTCCTTCCTTCCTTCCTTCCTTCCTTCCTTCCTTCCAGCTATTTACTTCATAGAGGAGGTCGGCTGGGCATGCCTGAGCTACAGTATGCACTTGGAGGTGGGAGGACAGTTTGCAGGAATTCTCTCCTTCCAACACGTAGGTGGAACTCAGGTCGTCAGGTGTGGGGGTAAGAACCTTTACTAGCTGAGCCCTCTAGCGGCCTGTACAGCTGCTTTCCTCCCGGAAATCAAGGAAGGTTCTTTCTGGTAAGGCTTTGGCAGGGATCTGAAGTAAGGGAGGAAAAACATTTCCTACAGAGCAAACAGCAGGGGTAAAGGTCTTGACTTGGATGCTATGGCCAGACCTGTCTGGCCTGTCTCCAGGCCGTTGGGCCAGGGCTGGATAGGACTGAAGAGCCCAACTCCTCCATGCTTCCCCTGAGTTATGCTTCCTATGAGACTTGACCCCACAAAATGCTGAGATAAAGGACAGTTAGATGGATTTTTCTGGTTGTCATTCCCAAGTACACAATGGCCTAGTTCAGGCTCTGTGGAATCCTGCAGGAGAATGATTTCATCCTACTTTGCAGCAAATACAAATGTTTCATAATGGAATACCGTTTGTGGTGGAAGCGACTAACATCTGACAGAGCCCACATACTTTATGTGTGATAAGATACCTGTTGCAATTTGTTGTTGTTGTTAAATGCATCTCATTGTCCAGGGTTGGCTATGTAGTCCAGGCTAGCC
Organism: Peromyscus eremicus; assembly: GCF_949786415.1. Classification (NCBI taxonomy): domain Eukaryota; kingdom Metazoa; phylum Chordata; class Mammalia; order Rodentia; family Cricetidae; genus Peromyscus; species Peromyscus eremicus. The sequence goes on from NC_081420.1 coordinate 104,470,502, forward strand.
TCCAGCTCATGATCCTCCTGCCTCCATCTCCTAAGTATATAGGTTATAGGCCTATGCCATTATGCCTGGAGTGATGGTTGTTTATGATTGTCAGTTAGATTGGATTATCAAAAGCCTAGGAGATTAGTGGAATACACCTATGAGTGTGTGTCTTAGTCAGGGTCTCTATTGCTGTGAAGAGACACCGTGACCATGGCAACTCTTACAAAGAAAAACATTTAATTGTGGCTGGCTTACAGGTTCAGAGGTTTAGTCCATTATCATCATGGCGGGACACGGCAGAATGCAGGGATCATGGTGCTGGAGAAGAGTGGAGAGTTCTACATCTTGATCCGCAGACAGCAGGGAGTGAACTAATTTGAGCTTCTCAAGCCCACCCCCCCTCGCACCACCACCCCCCCCCCCCCCCCCGCAGTGACACACTTCCTCCAGCAAGGCCCCACCTACTCCAACAAGGCCACACCCCCTATAGTACCACTCTCTATGGGCTAAGTATTCAAACACATGAGTCTATGGGGGCCATTTCTATTCAAACCACCACAGTGTGTTTGTAACGTTTTTTTCAACAACAATTAGAGCATGATGACCAGATGAATGGATGGTTTGTAATAAGTTGGCATTGTTGAGAGGTGGGGAAAGTCAGAAGCTGGGATCTAGATGGAAGAAGCAGATGGCTAAGGACTCCTCTTGGTGTCCTGCATCTTGTCTGTGCTCCTTCCTATATGCCATTTTCTCTGCTTCCTGGGTGCCATGGAGTGAACTGCCCTCCTCTGCCATCATGACTAGATCTTCTAAAACCAGGAGATGAAGTAAATCTTCCCTCTTTAAGTTGCTTTTCTTGGATATTTGACCTCAGCAACACCAAAGCCTGACTTAATACACCTGTGTATGAAGAAGTGTGAAAAGACTCAGAGATTTGAACTGACTTGGCTAGATTCCTCTGGGTAATAACTGTAAGTTGATGAATCACATAATTTAGCCTTGCTCTCTGGACTTCAAGTCTCCTGGAAGTTTATCTATCTACAATCGGTTGCCTGAGGGGCAAGTCTGAGTATTTCAGAGCCAAGAGGGCACTCCAAACATCCCCACCTCTGCTGAGGCTTTATCTGCTTTCCTTAGGTAAAGGCTATGAGTCAAATAGGATTGTCACCTCCAGGCCACTAACAGCGTTGTGGGTGCTTTTCTGAGCCTGGTCCCCACTGTGGGAGATGCATGGCTAGTGTGTTGTAAGAATACTGTTGGAAGGCCAAGCGTACTTTCATCAACCAAAAGCAAAATTCAAAGCCCACAAGCTTCCACCTGATCAAGCCTTCATAGAAGACTGAGAGCCCACGCTGGGCATTTATTTCTCCCCTGTGGACTAGGGTGGCTCCATTAACCTTGAGGCTCATGAATGGACTGACAGACCCTTAGCTATACTTTACACTTGTTTCTCCAAGCGTTTGGAAGCTCTGACATAGGATATTGTGTGTGCTGTGGTGGCTTACAAGATGGGGCCTCATGTCAAGTGGACATGAGCAGAGCAGCATTGTCATTGACTGCATGTGTGACCTGGGCAAGGGACCGCTGTTGAATTTAGTGTCCTTTTTTCTGAATTTTCGTGATGTTGGGCAGACACGTCACCTCCAACTGTGGGGTGATTGTCGAATGAGGGCGGGGGATGTATGTGGGGTGTGAGGGTGGAGCTGGCCTCCTTTTCTTGGCTCCAGAGTTATTTCTGTCTGAAGAACTAGGACCTGTGACGGTAATCAGGGCACCCCCATCTCCAGGCTATGCTGGAGACTGGGTCAAATTTAATTCTTTTTCCTCACATTAACCTCCAGTTTCACAGGACTGCCTCCTGAGTTTCCCCCTTCCTGTTCCTCTGCCCAGAATGTCCTCCATCTTCCATGCCTTTGGGGAATAGTACATATAGCCAGTGACTCAGTCCTCCATGTCTGTCCTTTCAATCAGTGGCACTGACCAGCTGTCCACTGTATCCACTGTACCTTGGCCAGCAGAGGAAGCAAGAGCTAAGAGTTCCAGAAAGGCAAGAGCACAACCAAGAGCAGAAATACTGTGTTAACTAGTAACCTGCTGCCCCTTTCCCCACATAGCCTGCCTTTGCAGGGGCCCTAGTGATGCATCACTGGCTAGGATGAACCAGAGACCAAATAGCAGCTCTACGTGTGGCCACCAGGGGGCATAAATGTGGCAAGAAGCACCAGACATCTCCCTTCACAGAGCAGGCATGTGTGCATGTGAATGCGTGTGCTTGTGCTTGTGCGTGTGCGTGTGCGCGTGCGTGCGTGCGTGTGCGTGTGTGTAATTTTGCCTGCTGCTACCCAAGCTAGCTTAGCACTAGGAAATGACACTGTCCTGGAATAACATAGCAAGTGATGAAGGTTGCTTAAATTCCTGTTAAGGACACTAAGTTATGACCTGGACTCAGACCTGGCTTTGAAATCAGCCAGTCCTGTCCCCAGCTAAAGCAAGTATCTTAACCAGTCTAGTCTTCAGTGTTGAATCTGCAAATGAGAACAGTACCTCCCTCTCCAGGCCTGATAGTATATACTATTAATCTTGAGAGCAAGGCAGAAAGGGTCCTAAATTCCAGGCTGGCCTGGGCCACAGAGTGAAATCTTGTTTCAAAAAAACACAAACTGGGCATCATGGCACACACCTGTAATCCAAATCCTTGGAGACAGGAGGATATTCAAGGATAGTCTTGTCCACATAGCAAGTTTGAGGCCAGCTTCAGCTACATAAGACACGCCTTTAAAAAAAAAAAAAACAATTAAAAAAAACCCAAAAAACACTTTATCTCAAAATGGTTTGAATCTGATTAATGACTGGCTCCATGATCACTGGTATACCACAAAGAACAGGTCTTCAGGGGCACCAGAGGAAGATACTTAAAAACAATTTGTCCCTGGGGCTGGAGAGAGGACTCAGCAGTTAAGAGCACTGGCTGCACTTTCAGAGGTCCTGAGTTCAATTCCGAGCAAACACATGGTGGCTCATGACCATCTATAATAGGATCTGATGCCCTCTTCTGGCCTGCTGGTATATGTGCAGAGCACTCATACATAAAATACAAATAAATACAATAATTTGTCCCCAAAAAATAAAATAATTTGTGCCTCACGTTTTAAAGTAAATGTAGCATGAGGGATATCAGAGGCACTTTATATTATTTTAGATAATTTATATTTATATTATGTTATATTTAGTTATACTTGTTAGGGCTCCTGAGTCCTCTTGCTGTGTTATTTAGGTAAGGGTTTAACATAAAGGGTCTCACAGAGGCCACAGATAATGGGACCCCACTGACCATTGGGGGTACATTTCCTGTATGTCCTGGAAGAGATGAGTAAGAGCTCTGTATACAGAGCCCCAAAGAGCTCGAGTCCTGAAAGACATTCTGTGGAATATACTGTGTGATGGGCAGCAAAGTCCACATAGGGTTTTGAGCTATCTGCCTCCAAAACAACCTGCTCCTTCAGGACCTCGCTAGGGAGACTACATCCTCAGTGCTCTCAGCTACCCCTCTGCTTCAGGCCAAGCCCAGGCCTCCCTGTACTCACTAGACCCATGCTTCATCCTAGAGTGTTAGGAGAATCTAGGGGGGTTGGTACTAGTTGGAGAGACCTCTGTCAGGGGTGCTGGAGTCCCCTGAGTATGTGTGGGTGCTACCTGATGTTCAAAGGATCCATCAGTCTGTAAGCACTGAAGCCAACACACTTATGCCACGTAATTTGGAAACACAAACAATATTACACACTTTTCACAGATAGCAAAACTTAAAGTGAGAGGAGACTGTACTATGTTCCTAGGCTTTGAATGAGGTTTGTCCTATCAAAACCCACGTGATAAGATGCTGACCTGTAATGAAACTTCTTCTTTTTTTTTCTTTTTGAGGCAGGGCTCATGATGTAGTCCTGGCTGGCCTGAAACTTACAATATAGATCAGGCAAGTTTCAACCTCCCAGGCACCTGTTTCTGTCACCAAATTCTGAGGGCAAAGGAGTGTGCCACCATACCCCGTGAAAGGTGATAAGGTTTTAAGATGTAAGTAAGGGGCTAGGGATGTAGCTCCACTGGTACAGTGCTTCCCTGGTGCACATAAAGTCCTGGGTTTGATTCCAGCACTGCACAAACTGAAAAGACAGGATGGCATACACCTGTGATTCTAAGCCCCCTGGAGGTAGTAGCAGGATTCAAAATTTAAGATAATTCTTGACTACACACCGAGTTCAAGGCCAGCCTGGGTTATATGAGACCATCTCAAAAAAAAAAAAAATTAGGGTATGGGTATGCATCTTTAATGAAAGATTGTCATAGTACCATGGAGACGGACCCAGCTATACCTCAGAACAGGCCGTTTAAAAAGCAAGCCTCTCTCTTTGATGCTTTTTGCTTTGTTTTGAGACAGGGTCTCACTATGTAGCTCTGGATGTCTTGGAACTCGCTGTGTAGACCAGGCTGGCCTTGAACTCACAGAGATCTGTCTGCCTCTGCCTCTTGAGTTCTGGGATTAAAGGCGTGTGTGTGTGTGTGTGTGTGTGTGTGTGTGTGTGTGTGTGTGCGCGCGCGCGTGTGCGTGCGTGCGTGCGTGTGTGTGTGTGTGTGTGTGTGTGTGTGTGTGCAGCCACATGTAAGTTTGTGCACCTGTGAGTGCAGATGTCCTTGGAGTTCAGAAGACACTAGATCCCCTGGAGTTGTAATTATAGGCAATTGTAAGTGTGGTGGGTGCTAGGACTTGAACTTGGGTTCTTTGCAAGAGAAATATGTGCTCTTCACCACTGAGCCATCTTTCTAGCTCCAATTTTGCCTTCTTAAACACCTATCTTTCCAATTTCTACTATGAAAAGAAGCAACACAAGGCCCACACCAGAAGTCGGGTAGATACCAGCTTTGAATCTTCGTTTTTTTTCAGATGTCAGAATTGTCAGCCAAAGTAAACATTTCATCTTTATGAACTCCTCAGCCTTGGGAAATTTATTATGTATATCTTATATATTTTTATGAAATATTATATATTTTTATAGCAATGAAAACAGTGTTTGGGAATTTTACTGAGTTTTTCACCACCTAAGAAAACCACCCCAGGGAACACTCAAACTCCTTTATTTGTTGACTGCTGTGTTATGGAAGTCTTGAATATGAATATAAACATTAGATGACTTCATTGCATCACGTTTACATATCCATGCACACCATATTAAAATGGTATAATTTGCATATTTAAATACAGTTTTGATTATGGCTGCATAATTGAATGTCTATGTTGTAGAACACTGTTCTCCAGGTATGACGTGACCTTTGTCCTCTTGAAATCAGAGCAGCCATTACTACCCATGGGAGACCTTTAGGAAAAGGAGCCTTTGCTTGTGGGAAGAGGGAGGACTCACAAAGTGAGACCCAGTAAGAGATAGCCTGTGTAAGGCCTCATTCTTGGGGGAGACAGGTTTTCTTTGGTGGTGTGGCCACCAGTAATTAGCTCATACAATTAAACCCATTGGCTCACCAAGTTCAGCTGAATGGAAGCTTTTCTCTGGTATGTTGTTGTACCCTAGCTAGCGTGACTAGACATGTGATTATCTCTCCCCAGAAAAAGCAATGCAACAATATCTTATTATATATCACAAGTTATTATTCTTGCTATTACAAATAAGACATTAAATTGATTTTTTTGAAATGGTATGTATAGTTAAATTATTTTTTTTATTTCATTTGAGGCTTTTACTGGGAGACAATGCATTTATTAATATAAAGAAGTGTTGGAGCCGGACAAGGTGGTGCACACCTTTAATCCCAGCACTCAGGAGGTAGAGGCAGGTGAATCTCTGTGAGTTTGAGGCCAGCCTGGTCTACTTCCACACCTGTGCTCATGCAAGGAACCCTAATTAAATTTAGCATGTCATTGAAAAAAAAGTATGGCGCTGGGCGGTGGTGGCACATGCCTTTAATCCCAGCACTTGGGAGGCAGAGGCAGGTGGATCTCTGTGAGTTCCAGGCCAGCCTGAACTACAGAGGGAGTTCCAGGAAAGGCACAAAGCTACACAGAGAAACCCTGTCTCAAAAAACAAAAAAACAAACAAACAAACAAAAAAAGTGTGGCAATAGGAATGGAACTCGCTGGTAAGGAGGGGTCAAGAAGGAGTGGGAAAGGGTCAGAGAGGGTTATGGGTGAACAGTATCGAAATGTATCACACACATGTATGGAATTGTCAAGAAAAAAAGAAAAGAAAAAAACATGCAAGCAGGAGCTTGGAGCCCTCTAAAATAGGCTGTGAGCACTCCACATACATAGAACTAAAAAAGCCAGAAACTGAAAAGGTTTCTGAAGTGAATGCCCTCACTTATTGCAAGTTCAAAATCAGGCAAATGTGATTTATGCTACTGGAAATCAGAATTGGCATTTCTTTGAGGAAATAGCCATTTAGTGTTTGGGTGGGGTGGGGAGGGCGTGTTGGTCCTGTGGACCCAGGGCTGCAGGATCTTCACAGCACAGGGCAGCAACAGGATGTCCAGGAAGAGTCCCAGTGAGGGCCCAGCATCGATGGTGTAGCAGAGACCAGGGGCCTCGAACCAGAACATTGATTGTGATGAAAGTCTGCATGTAAAGATGTATGGATAAGGAGTTTACTGCGAGTGTGTGTGTGTGTGTGTGTGTGTGTGTGTGTGTGTGTGTGTGTGGTGTTTGGGGGTGCTGCTGCTCTTTCAGAAGACTGAAGTTGATTCCCAGCACCCACAAATGGCTTCCAGCTGCTTGTAACTCCAGCTCTAGGGGATCCAATGCCCTCTTCTGGCCTCAGTAGGCATGCACATTTGCATACTCGTGCACACACACACACACACACACACACACACACACACACAGAAGACAGAAAGGAAAAGAATGACAGAGAGAAGGCAGAAGAGGGACAGGATTAAATGGCAAGTCTATGGGTCTATAAGTATTTGTTGTATTATTCTTTCGACTTTACTGTAAGTCCGAAATTATACTTAAAAGTTTTTTAAAAAAATCTTTTCAAAGTTTTGTCAGGGAGCACCAGGCCTGACTGCAGAGCTCAAAGTGCTGGTCACTCCTTTCTCCATCTCCACAACTGTAATGTCAGTTCTCCTGATTACCAATGTAAAGAGAAGAACCCACATTGTCTGGCCTGGCATGGTCAGGTCTTAACAATGGCGGGATGCTGAGGGCCCATCTCTAGGCTGCTTCCCTTACACAAGGACTTAGCAAAGTGGAAACTGGCTAGAGCTCTTGCTTGTGAACAGACACCTGACTTTTTTTTTTTCCATCTTTGCTCCAGGCTTTCCTCTGGTTTAGCTTATTTTCTAGCACTTCTCCAGATCTCCCAGCATGAACTCTGACCTCAGGGGTACCAGGCTCTGGACAGGCGCCTTGAAGGCTGTTAAGCCTGAAAAACTGGATGCCGATGCCCTGACCTGAACCCCCACAAGTTACCAGAACTGCCAGTTGGTGCTAATCTCAGGTGGCCAGGTTGGAGCCGAGGTCTCCAGCACCCCCGACTCCGGGGCAAAGGACACAGGTGAGTAACTCTGCTCCCCAGAATCAGAACAAAATGGGGGTGAGAAGCTCCCCTCGAGGTCCTTTGAGTAATCCCCAGAAACCACAAGCTTCTGGATTTAGTGCTGGGGCCAGACCTCCAAAGGCTTGGCCACCCCCAAAATGTTTTTTAAGCTTACCTGCCCCTGCCCAAAATAATACCATCACAGCTTCGCTCTCCAGGGGAGAAATCATTTCCAGGCATTAGCTTCTCTGAAAGTTCAGACCTCACTGCTGTGTGGGTCAGAGTTCACCAACTTGGATGTGTGAAAAACAGAAGGATGTCTTTGTTTTCTGTAAATGAATTAGATTTAGCTCTGAGCTGATGTTGCAGGAAGCTGGTGGGAAATTCAGCCCCTGCATTCTCTTCAGTGATGGGCAAAGGTCTGGAGGTCTTGGCAGCTGCTCTTCCCGTTACTGACAGCCTGCTGGCTTACCCGGCACCATGGCTCCTTTCAGTTTGGGGGTGCCGTAGGGCTGATCACAGCTGAGATCCAAGGCTGTTTGCCCCCAAGCTCAGCCCCATATCTACCTCTAGCTCTAGGAAATCTGTTTTCTCTCCTCTTACAAGTCCCACTTTTCAAGATCCCTCCAACCCTTTTACAAGTGGGGAAAGTGGGCCTGGCAGGGTCTTTAATCCCAGCTCTCTGGAGGCAGAGGTAAACTGAGGCTAACCTGTCTTCACAGCACGCAAGTTCCAAACCAGCCAAGGCTCCACAGTAAGATCCTGTCCTAAAATAAAATGAAAAGTTGGGAGACTGAGGCTCAGAGAACAGGTTATACAGCAGACAGGAATGATGGTGATAAAATCATCCCTTGAGAACGTATTACTGTGTGTTCCTTGGGGGACTTAAATCCATCCAAAGCCCATGTCTTCACTGTGAATCGAGAAACTCAAATAAAAGGATTTTGGGCACCATGGCAAGCAAGCAGGAAGTTGAGTGGGGACATGGGTCTTTCTGAAACAGAAGACCCTCCTGATAGAGTGAAGAGAATTAGCCTAGGAGTCCTAAATCCCAGCTCTCCCACCTGCTCACTCCAGCAGGTTTTGTCCCTTCGTGGCCTCCATTGTTATGTCTGTCTAATGGTGTCAACTTGGATGCTCACGGCTTCCTCTGGCTAAAGGAGTTATACCCCCAAACTTCACTCCTGGACTTCGGCAGCAGTGGTAGCAAGGTCTCACTCCCCACTTGGCCAGGGGCCTTGGTAAGTAGAGACAAGGTAGGATGCCCTCCAGGGCCACACATGCCCAGCACCACCAAGAACTTGTAGTTTGGAGTAGAAACTGAGGGAGAAGAGGGGGAGGACCCTAAGTCCTCCATGAAAACCTGAAAGACCCCAGAGCTCACTGGCCCTAGGTGGTCCTCACATTGCCTGTCACAAGAGTGAAGTTAGGAGGAAAAAAGTAGGCACCTGCTTACCCTCCCACAACCCTGAAGACAAAAACACCCGAGGTACAGCTAGGGAGATTTAGACTCATTTGCTGCCAGGCCCAGGCTCGAAGTCTATCCCACAGGTTGAAGGGGGTCTGTAAAGGGTCAGTGATGGTACCTGATATGATTGTCCCGAAGTTGCTTGTTTAGATAGTGAATTATGTGCCAGGTGATGACCAGTACTTCATGAACCTAGGAAAGGGCTCTTTTCCTTCAAGCCAGCAAGCAGTCTTTGACCATTCTTAGACTCCTGGCGCTCCCATGATCCTCAGCCCGAAAGGAGAACCTCTACTTGGCATTAGTAGTCCCCAAAGCCTGAGAGTCTCTGAGCCTCCCCCCAACCCCAGACCTCCTCTTAGTGAACCCATGCTGTGGGCAAGAGCTCCAGCTGCTCTGCTGCTGCATGGGGTGCTGCTGCACGTTCCCCACCACTGAGGCTTCCGTCCCTTTGCTCCAGGAAATCTTCCCAGGCTGATCAAGTTTTCTCAGCCCAGTCAGGACCTTTCTCGGGGACACTGCCACCCCACCAATCCCCAGCAGCCATCTGCAGTCATCTCCTTGCCAAGTCTTGATCTTTCTACTGGGGAACAAGCAAACTTTCTGCCAGGTCCTGAGGCAGGGCCAGCAAGGCTGGAGCAAAACAGGGGGGCGGAGATGTTTCCTAGATGCGGCAGGCCTGGCAAGGGAGACAACTCGACAGTAAATGGCAAAAGGCTGCTCTTGGGAAGAGGACAAAACCCCAGAGCAGGTCTGATTCCTTCCTGCTACCACTTTGTCTGGTTGCAGGTCTAGAGAGTCTTCCCAGAAACTGTGCCCGCCGATAACCCTGTGATGAGTGACACGTTTAGGACTGCAGCATCTAATACAATCCCCACTGGTGGCCACATGTGTGGCTCTTGAGCGCTTGAAATACAGCTCCTTCGAATAGAGAAAGTCCAGAAGTGTAAAACACACCAGATCCCAAAGGTTAGTACAGAAAATAATGTGAGGCATCTCAATAATAGTTTATGTTGATGATACATAAAAATGGGTCTGTTTGGGATTTAGTTCAAGTTAAAATAAACTATATTTGTATTCTCGTTGCAGTGGGGAGAATGAAACCCAGGGCTGTAGGTAACTGGGCAGTTGTTCTGCTACTGACCTACACCTCCAACTCCAAACTTTATTATTAAAATGACTTGTTTGACATGTGATTAGCATGCTTGAATTACTAGGTTCAATATCCTGCACTGAAACAAAAGACCATTTCCTGTTACATTTTTATGTAGTTATAGGAAAATTTGAAACTACAGATGTGGCTCACATTATGTCATTTCAATTTTACAGAGGAGGAAACAAGCTTCAGAGAGCTTGAGCGACATGTTCTACAATGTCCGCCCTAGGGTTTGTGCCCCCAAACAACAAATGCCCTCCCCAAGCCCTCCCCAAGCCCTCCCCAAGCCCTCTCCAAGCCCTGCTGTGCCAGAATGTTTCATGCTCAGAGTCACCCTGCTCCCCTTCTCCCTGACTTGTGACAATCAGTAGTACATTCTGTGTTTGAGGGCAGCCTCAGAGTTGGTGCTGAGACCCATGGGTGTTACAAGGTCCCCAAGATTTCCAGGTTTTGTTGTCTGACCTTCCTCTCTGTCCTTGGCCAACTCCAGCTACAACTGAAGGGCCTCTGCTACTTCAGCCCCTACCAACTCGGCAACCAGCTCTGGTCCCTTCCAGGTTCCGCACCACCTCACCTGACAGGAGCATCCTAGGGGGTGCGGGTCCACGGCCAGCTCAGTCCATAGGGGATATTCCCAGGTTTCTGCCGCAGCAGCTGTAGTAGAAACCATGACATTGGTAGAAAGTTCTTTGTTACAAGAGCTCCAGGAGATGTTAGCTTCATGTCTGTATACCTGCTTTGGGGTCATGGACTTGGTTCCTCTATGAGATATTAGGGAGGGAAGCCTGTGGCCCTAGTCTGGACACAGATTCAATTATGCCTGTGCCCTATATGGGCCTGCGTCTCTGAGGCCCACCCTGACCATCCAGGAAAGGCTTCTCTGGCTCTTGTGAGCAAGCAGAACCTATCTTGTATCCTTGAAATGCACCAAGGATCTTATTCTGGATGAAGAGTCAAGACCTAGTAATAGGTCGCTGGAGGCATTTGGGATCCAGCTGGGCCATCCCATTTGGATATAAAAGGGTCAGATTTTAGGCTGTGATTATAACATAAGGAGGCCACATTGAGTTTTTTTTTAATAGTTTTAAATTTGAAAAATGAATTAAGAGAAAGGACTCGTGGAGTGAGAATTCTTGGCAGCCTTGGTATAATTACAAAACCAGCTCCAATTTTCCAAGTTCTTCAGAGTGCCAAGCCACAATCCCCAGAAGGGTTGGACAAGGTCTCAGGCACACCCATCAGAATTCAGCTATCCTGCCACCTCCAGAAGGCCACCATCATGCCTCCTTACATCCAGATGCCCTGGTGTATAGCAAGAGAGAGGTCAGACAGATCTCCAGTGCTCTGCTACTGTCTTCATAACCTCGTCTATAAAATGAGGGTAATGGTAATTCTCAGACAGTAGGGAGGGGGCTGGACCTGTGCTCCAGGCCCTTTCTCACCGTTCATAGTATTAGCTTACTTCCCCTTTGCCAAAGCCACCTGCTCCTAACTGGGGGAAAAGGTGCCTCCAGGCACCCACATACACGCCCTTTGCTCCTGAAGCCCGGAGAAAGAAGCCAACCTGAAGTCGGGGGCACAGCTGTGCCTGGCCCTGTGTCAGGCAGTGACTACTGAGGGCCCCCCCTTTCCTGCCCTCCCCCCTGCCCCGCCCCCGCCGGAGGCAGATGCGCCCTGAGCTTGGGAAGAGGAGGTGCAACAGAGTCAACTCCGCTCTTCTTTTTCTTTCTGCTCTCTGTCGCTCCCTTTCTCCCTGTCTTCTTCCCCTCTCTCCTTCTCTCTTTCTTTTTATAGTATTGCGGACTGACCCTAGGGCCTCCTGCACGCTAGGTAAGTGCTATATCTAAGCTACACCTCCCGCCCTGTTTTTACTTTTATTTTTTATTTATTCTCTGGAGATGTCATACACGTATACAATGTATTTTGATCTTATCCATCTCCTACTACCTCCCTTCAGTTCCCCCTGGGACCCACAAGTCCATCTCACTCCCAACTTCATGTCACTTTTATTAATAGCCCACCAAGTCCCATTAATGTTGACCGCGTGAGACTGGATGTACAGCCATCACTGGATCATAAGCAACCTATCAGTAACCACATCCCCAAAGAAAAGTGACTCCCTCTCTCACCAGCCAACAACTGCCTATAGCTCCTCAGAGAGGGATGGTAGCTGGGGGCCCTCTCTCCTCCTTTTGCTTTCTATTTTGAGACAGTCTCCTGGGTTGCCAGACTGCCTCTGAGTCTGCCGTCCAGGCAGATCTTGAACTCACTGTTCTGCTTCAGCCTCCCAAGTTGCTGGGACTCCTCGCCTACCCCACCAAGCCTGGCAAGCTCCCTTCTAGCCTTCCAGAACTCAAAGTTAGAGGCCCCAGGCCCAGAGGTACCCTGGGACCAGAAGTGCCTGTCTAGTATAATGAAAGTGACGGGAGCTAGGGATGTCGAGAACAGGTGCCCTCTGCCTTCAGCCCCTGCCAGCTCTGCTCTCAGCCAGTATCCTTCTCCCCAAGGTGCCCCCAAGCTGTCCCTCCCTCCCTACGGCCAAACATGCACTTTTGCTGCACGGGTCACTATCCCGTGTCCCCAGCCCTTTATTCCTCGGTCCTTCCACTGTCTGCTGCCTGTCCAGCTGCCTCAGTGGGTCACAATGCTCACTGAGACTCTAAACCCCAATGTGAGCAGCCGCAGGAACTCCCTGGTCTGGGACTGGAAGAGAAGGAAGTACTTCTGGTGTAAATTTAAGGGGACACTCATTTTCAGGTTTTGGAAAATACAAGGTTTAGGCCTAGATTTTGTGCCACCTTAAATTTTCCTTCCAGGCCTGGCAAATATGGGCAACTAACACAATCAATATCTCTTAGGATTCTGTCCCACCCTCTGGGGACATTCTCTGATCTCTTCTTTCTCACCTGTCCTCTGCTGTTCTCTTTCTCCTTGCTGCTGGCCACTACTTCTTCCCCTCACGCTATGGGAATCTGTTCCATTTGTACACCTGTCCCTGCCGATGGCTCCTCCGTAATCCAGGCCCTCCCTCCCCGCAAACCCTTGCTTATGGATCAGCCCTACAGTCACATTAGGCTCTCCCCTGGGAACTTCACACCTGCTCTGTCCTCTGCCTCAACCACGCTATCCCTCCTTTCTGCCTTGGAACACTGGCTAGAATTACATTTCTTCACCCAAAGAGAGAGCCTCTCCTTCCTTCTGCTCCCACAGCGACTGCTCAGGGCCAGTCCCTCCTTGACTCACTACCATTGGCTTCCCACAGCCCAGAGCAGCACTGGACAGAACATAGATACTCAGGTGGACTTGGTTCCATGAATAAATGAATTTATTTGTTAGTACATGAATGGGTTGTTATGTAGGTGGCTTTGGTGGCTGGGTGAGGACAAAGGGAGATAGTATATAAGCTATAGCCAGGGCCTGCCCGTGGCAGCAGGTGGCTGGAGGAGGCCACATCACCTCCAGCATCCGGGTGCTGTTTCAATGGCCTGGCAGTGAGGTGCATGTATGGCAGAGGCCTGCAAAAGAGGTAATGCAGAGTGGGCAGCTCTGCCCACCTCTAATTATTGCTTGAGTCTTTATGGCAGAGACAGCTGCTACCCCAGGGAGCTGTGTCTTGGTCATCACAGTGTGAGCTCCAGTTGGGGCTTTGCCGACACAGCCAGCAGGGAAGACAAGAGGATGTTCCCAGGGGTCTTTGGGTCTTGGGGAGCAGAGGCGGCCCAGGCTTGGACCCCTGCTCAGTTCCTGTTCTTTCAGCCCCCCAGAGCAGCAGAAGGGTACCCCCAACTCAAGAGTCTCATCAAGAGCCCTCCAATGTGGCTAAGGAGCGAGCCAGCTGAAGGAGGGCCCAGAGCACCCTCAGGGAGCGAGCCTCAGATGGTTTGGTGTCCGCTGACATGGAAGCCCTTGGGAAGATGGTGCCCCCAGTGGCTGGCTGGGCAGGTGGGAAGCTCAGGCCTGGAAGGATGCTTTGACCACTCGGCCCTTCAGCGGCTGTGGTGGCCGGAAGTTGTTCACCATGTGGATCCTCTCATCATCCTCTGAGGTGAACAGCAAGCTCCGAAATTTCTCCATCTTAAGACAAAAAGGATGGTCAGGGCAGGGACAGGTGCTCTTTTCCTCTATAGTCCCAGATGCTGCTCAGGGAGCTCTGCCCTTCTGCTTCTCCTGTGTGGCTTCACTCTCCCTACCCTCAGCTGTCTGTTTCCAATGGGCCCCTGAACATGGAACTAGAAGGCTAGTTCCAGTCCTGTCTAGCTGAGGCATTTGGGCAATTGCAATTTCCTGCCTGCAACACACTAAGAGTGACCCCAGGATCAGGCCTCTTCCCTTCTCGCCATGGCTGGGACCTCAGGACTAGCAACCAAGCTTACATCAATCAAAGATTCTTTGGTTTGGTAGTCAAAGATGGGAGTCAAATGGGAGGGCCCAGACCACATCCTGCTGGTTGGAAGTTACCCTGCCATGGCTGAAATCTGATTGCTCTTACTCCTGGAACTCTGGGAGAGCTCACCTGCCTCTCAGAAATTCTGATGGGCTCCCGGAGCACAATCCAAGTAACACTCTCGCTGAGCGGGGGTGTGGTCAGAGAGCCAGGATAGGTCCAGTAGTGCCGGCTGGTGGGCAGGAGGCACTTGGGGTTGAAGTAGTTGAACTGAGCCTTGGTATCCTGGGCAGGATGGGAACCCAGGAATTAACACAGAGCTCCTACCGAGGTCAGTCCAGCAGCTTCCTTGCTTGTTGCTGTCAGCAGGATTTGGGCCTGTCCTTGACATGATGATGCAAATTGTGGGCAAATACCTGTGACCCCAAATGCCACCTCCCAGCCAGGGCCAGGCCCTCTTGTTTGCTTACATGTAAAAGCTGTGGCTTTGGGGACTCTCTGGTCATTATTTTCATACCCATGCCTTTGGATGCCCTCGCTGGGGCTAGGCGGCAGACCACCATCCATATGATCAGTACTTTATACATACCCTACCAGGCTGTATGCTAGGCACCCATGGGTGGTGAAGAAGACCCTCATCCTGGGTCTCAGCCAGAGGTGCTGCCAGAATGCAAAAGTGAATGGGCCACTCCATGAGCCAGCCTCACCCATCCTCTCTCCCCAGCTGGCCGCTCTAGAAAGGAACAGCAACCCTTGGTCTCACCTTAAACCGAACCATGTAGAGTGCATCCGTCAGGCGGTTCATGCTGGGGTGCTCATCTCCTGTCTGCCAGGGAGAAGACAGTACGAGCCTCCAATGCCTTCATTCTAAAACTAAGGGCACATGAGCCTCCCATACCCTTCCCTGCCCTGGGAATCCACCACCTACCTCCAGGAAGACACCAACCACAGCCAGGCCATCAGGGGCTGCAGCTGCCTCCCCGAAAGTGCTGTACTTCTTGGCATTCCAGTGAACCAGATGTAGCTGGAGAGGCAAAAACAAGCCAGGCCAGGCCAGGGCTGAGTGCCTCCAGAATCAGCAGAGGCACGAAATCAGTCTCCCCTTGCTCCCTCTGAAAGAGGTGGGGCTGCAAGCCTCCTAATCTCAGGATCCTAGGGAGCCCCAGAGATGCTACAAAGGTAGCATCCATCCCAGTCTGGGTCCTTCCTAAAACTCCAAGATGTGTTCAGGAGTGTGGACAGCATGCAGATGGGAAGGGGGTCTCTCCCAAAAGCCATAGGTGCACTTACACATGCTCTCCAGGGCCCTTGCCCCAGGCATCCTTGAGCCCCACACTGTCCCATACACCCCCCTTCCTCAGGCAGCAGAGAGATGCAGCAAAAAAGACCTCACCTCACTGGGGAAGGACTTGCCATCCACCGTGTGCTCTGAGCCCACATCACGCTTCTTGCCCCAATGGAAGTGGAGTTGCTTGAGACGATAGGGCCCTTCCAGGGGTCCCCCAGTCACCACTGTGGGTAGAAGTGGGATGTGGCAGTCCATATAGGAGAGCACTCAACTTGGTGAGTGGTAGTGCCAGGACCCAGGAAGTCCACATAGGGATTGTGTGTGTGTGTGTGTGTGTGTGTGTGTGTGTGTGTGTGTGTGTGACGTTGAGGATCAAACTCAGGGCTTTATGCATGTTAGACAAGTACTTTATGGATGAGCTACATCTCCAACCAAGGGCTCCATACTTTATCTATTTTGACCATGTTAGAGATTGAACCTAGGGCCTCAAATATGCTAGGCAAACACTCTATCACTGAGCTATATCTCTGACCCCTTTTGGACTTTTTTTTATTTTGATGTAGAGTCTTGCTAAGTTTCTAGGCTCAATTTGAACTTATTATTGTCCTGCCTTAGCCTCCAGAGTAGCTAAGGTTACAGGCCTATACCACCAAGCCTGGTTAGGGGCTATAGTTTTCATGTGGAAAACCTGCTGGATAGGACATGGGTCTGTCCCACCAATTCCTACAGCCTGACCCCCAGTCTGGGTCAAGGCAGAAGGCATGACAACCTACTGGGTAGCTGTTCTGATAGAAGGGGGATTTGCACTGGTCCCTCCTCCCAGCTCCTGCCAGATTTCCTGTAGCCTGGGCTCCTGCCTCTCAGATTCTTTGTTCCCACTAACAATAGGCCTCCCATGTCTGGGGCCCAGACCCAAGGCTGCGTTGGAACAATTATTTTGTCTGCTATCTTAGTAGCTCAGGAGGGACAGAATTTATTTTTGGATGAATTTTATCTTACTTTTACTATTTATTTATTTATTTTATTTTTTTGAGATGAGGTCTCACTGTGTAGCTCTGGCTGGCCTATAACTCACTATGTAGAGTAGACTGGCTTTGAACTCACAGAAATCAGCTTGCCTCTGCCTCTGAGTACTGGCATTCAAGGAGAATGTCACTGTGCCTGGCGGGTCCTATTTCATAAAGAAAATGGGTCAAGATTATAAAGCGAGGTGCTGAGCTACAGTGCGAGCCCATAGCTTCTGTGTCCCAAACTCCTGACCACAAACCAGGTCGCATGGCTTCCCCACAAGCTGGACCCTTGCCAGATCATGGTATTGCCTTGGGACAGAAGCCAGCCCCTGAGACAGTCTCGGGGCCTCCCAGGGCCATCCCCCGTACAAATGGCCTCTTTGGAGGGCCCCGGCCATGCTGATTTTGTGACGTTCTCACCTTGGTAGCTGGTGATCTAGGGCTACCCAGAAGGCCTCTTGAGACTGATAGAATTTCCAGCTGAAAAGAGATCTGTTGGTGGAGAGGCCCTAGCTAGGCCTGAATGTGAGCTCCTAGATCAAGTGACAGCTCTAAGCTCAGAGTTCTACCAGGCCCCTTCATGATGGGTGATCAGGACAAAATCCAGAGGCCCATCTCTGCTGCCCTGCCTTGTTTCAGAAACAGGCCGTCTAGGGCCGTAGTACAAGTTGAAAAAAAAGAGTCAGGGCTGGGTGGCTCTCCACAAAATCCTAGGCTGTCTGTGGTTGGGAGACTTGTGGGTCCATCTGTAGTGTTCCTCTCCTAGAACCCTACAGGACGGTGCCAGAGGGGCATCTCGTTCTCACTCTATCTAGTTACAGATACCCTGCTCACTCTGGACTCTCTGTGTATTTTGGTGCTCTGTGGATATCAGCCCACTTGACCTGCAGAGTAACCTACAGTGGGTGGTGGCCGAGTCCCATGTGTCTTCCTCTTTCCACTGGCTCCCTGGCTCCTTAGGCCTGACAGGGAAGTGGAGCCCCAGCTAGGCCTCTTATGTGAGCCTTCAGACTGTTCTACAAATACTCACTAAAGACTGTTGCCTACGGTCTCTACCTAGGAATTTATCTCTGAAACCTGGACTCTGGTCCTAAGGCAAAGAGGCATGTTTGAGTTGAACCTTTGAAGGCTGTTCAAAGGGACAGCCGTGAAAACTGCTCCTCCATAAACTGTCATCCAGGGTCATCTAGGGTCCCATGTTGCCTTTCTTTTTTTTTTTTTTTTTTTTTTGGTTTTTCGAGACAGGGTTTCTCTGTGTAGCTTTGCGCCTTTCCTGGAACTCACTTGGTAGTCCAGGCTGGCCTCGAACTCACAGAGATCCACCTGGCTCTGCCTCCCGAGTGCTGGGATTAAAGGCGTGCGCCACCACCGCCCGGCTCCCATGTGCTAGGCTTACTTCTGCAGGAAAAACCATAGCTGAGTCTATTTCTTTTTTTTTTACTCTCCCCCCAAGGAACTTAGAGCTAAGCAACTAATGTCTCTCTTTCTATGAAAGGTGGGGCTTTCTTTTCTCTTGATTTTCTCTTTGACAGATAAAGTCTCTTGAGTGCTTTCATTGAGTAGGGGGTAGGGAGAAGTAAAACAAAACAAAAAAAAAAACCCAATATTTCCTTATATTTAAAAAAAACCCTAACAGGTTCTCTTCTTACCCCACTCTCTCCCTCAGAGACCTTGGGATGAGAACAAAATTTCTTCACTATAGAATATTCTTAAGGCCTCTGCCAGGGAACTTATCTTGAAATATTGGACTCTAGTCCTAAGGCAAAGAGGCCTAGGAAGGCACTGGCACAATTTCCTGCAGGCCTCACTCTGGCCCATGATGGTGAGGACCTTGAGGGTCATGGATGAGTTGGACAGACCTATGAAGCTGGAGCAGGTATAATCTGGACTACATACTGCTTCTCCACAAACGGTCATCTTGACCCCTTGTCCTGTGCCGGGGACTCTGTGTGAGGCTGTTTCTAGGGTTGATATGAAGGGGTTCTTTGCCTTCTGCTCCTGGAGGTCTCCTAGGCTTTCTCCCTTCTGAAGCAAGGATAGAGGCTTACTAAGCATTCGATAACCCATCTGATGGGGGGGGGGGTTTAGACTGGGTCACTAGCCCAGGCTGGCCTTGAACTCACTATGTAGCCAAGGATAACCTTGAACTTCTATCCTCCTGCCTCCAGCTCCAGAGTTCTAGTATGACAAGTGTGTACCACTGAGATGCAGGGGTTCAAACCCAGGGCCTTGTGCATTCTAGGCAAGCACTGTACCAACTGAGCTGTATCCCCAGCCCCAGATGTGTTGAGCCAAGGCCTTGTGCATGCTGGGTAAGTAAGTGCTCTTACCACTAAGCCTCAGCTATGGCAATGGGTCTTGGTAAGACTAAATAATGAGAAGCGACCTGAATTCATTCATTCTTTCTTTTTTTGTTTTTATTTGAGATGGGGTTTCTCCGTGTAGCCCTGGCTGTCCTGAAACTCGCTCTGTAGTGGACCAAGCTGGTCTCAAACTCAGAGATCTGCCTGCCTCTGTCTCCCAAGGGCTGAGATTAAAGGCATGCACCACCACCACCCATCTGAGGCTGCCTGAGTTCTAGCATGTAGCCTGGCACACAGAACACCTCAATCCCCTCCTCTTCCTTTGGGAGCCTGGCCTGATCACAAGGAAGAAGGCTTGGCCCTAGGCCACAAGCAGGTCAGTGAGAGGCTGGGAGTAAAAACAAACATGATTTGGAGCTCTGAGAGGAAGGAGAGGAAGGGAGTTAACATTTCTTGAGCATCTGTTTTATGCAGAACTACAATCATCACATCGGGGCATTTTCACTGCCCCCTCTATGACCCTAGAGAATGCTATCGCTCCATTTTATGCAATGAGAGACTGGGACTGAGCTCTGGGCTTCACCACAGCAGGTAAGAGGTAGAGTTTAGATTCCCTACCATAGCAAACTGCCCCTCCTAAGATTGCCCCACCCGTGGTGAGGGCATGAAGGGGACGAGGCCACTTACCAGTTTTGTCATCGCTGTCATTGAAGTCCACCTGGACAGAGTGGCCATTGTTGGTGATGCTGAGGGACATGCAGGCCTCGTAGAAAAGCTCCAGTGGCTGCAGGCTGGGCGAATATACAGCCTGGCTGGATACGATGTTGATGGGTGACTGACGATCTCCCTGGGCAATGGGATACAGCTTGTGCCAGCTTGAAGGACCTATAGGTAGGTAGGGAAGGGTCATGGACTCGGGCCAGCCAAGCTGTGGGCTGAGGGTCGCTCTGGGGGTGGGGAGGGACACAAGCCCTGAGTTCTAATCCTGTCTCTGCCACTTCTTGATTCACTTTCCTTTTCCTTGTCTGGGAATCAGCCTCCAAATCCCTCCCATTCCTTTCCCTGGCACTGATAGGAGCCCAGAGAAGCACTGTAGGGCACAACCACAACCCAGAGGTGGTTCCAGATAGTAAATCCACCCAACCCCCAGCAAACACTCAGGGAGGCCCTTGGGGATCTGAAGCCACTCTACTCTACCTGGCCCGATCAGGAATTTAGCCTCTTCCTGTACCCTGAGGAACTTAATGCAAACTTGGCACTTGAAAGATAAACTCAGATCAACCTGGCTTTCCGTGGGTGACATGTTTTCTCCTTACAACCACAACTTTATGAGGTAGAAACCAGCATGATGCTCATGCCATAGAAGAGAAACTGAGGGTCAGTCATGCATGCTCACACATGCACACATGCACTGGTAGAAACACGTAGTATATGCATGGACTGCCTCTTCCTCCCTTCCCCACACATGTGCTGACAGGTCCATGTAGATCCTCCGATGTACATGCATGAAATATGCAGTGACCTGAACTCACCAGATCAAGAAGGTCCGAGCTCTCCCTGCCCACCAGCCCTGCTGATTACATCTGACACATACATATATGCATCCTCATACATAAACACCTCCTATTGGAATCCCAATGAAAGGACCACAGCGGAACACATACCCATGCACACATACACCCAAGAGTGCACACACACACACACACACACACACACACACACACACACACACCTGCATGCACACCCACAGGCACCCACCACCTGCCTCCCAGAGGCTCCATCTGCAGTGGGGAGGCTCAGCATCTCCCTGGGGAACATCCTGAGATGCAGCCTATTTTTAGAGCTACTGCCGGCTGGTGCTTCTCCCCCTTTTTGGCTTCTTAAGTTTTCCCGAGAAAACAGCAGCAGGTGCCGACAGAGCTGTGTCCCCAATGGATGACTCAGAATGGTAGCCCAGCCCTACTGGGTTATTTTTGAAGCCCTGTGAGCACTGCCGCATTTGGGCACCTCTGTCCTCTGTCCTTCCCTCCCCTGAGCTGGACCGCCCAGGTCTGACTGGGTGAGGGGTAGGTACGTGAAGAAAGCAAGCTGTTCAGGATGCTCGAGGCACAGAGCTAGAGGACAGGGCTAGCAGGAAGGTTAGGAACAGGGCACTGGGACTACGGGGGTGGTGGTGGGGGGAGGGCACTTAAAAGCAGATCCAATGCATGCAGGGGAGAAGATGGTCTTTTATCAACCTGGCTTTTCTCTGCCTCTCTCTCCATCTCTGCCTGTCTCTGTCACCTTCTTTTACCCTGAATGTCTCTGTCCAGTCTAGTATGTCCAAATCTGAGGTCCCCCTGCCAAAACATGATCCTTTGTTTTTGGGGGGTCCCAAAGAGGACAAAACGGCAGCAACTACGGGATCCCCTCTGGTCAGTTGCAACTTCCTAACCCAGACAATAGTCCAGGACGTTCGCTCTCTCTCACAAAGTGATTATCCCTGGAAAAAGTGGAGCCAGAGGAATAGTACCCCCTCCAGCACTTGCTCCCGGCTCCACTTGCCCTGCCTGGGTTCCCTTCCTGACAGCCACGATCCTGGGTGATCAGCCTTCTCTGGGAAATGGAGAAGCCTTTGCTTGCCCCACACCCTATCTCTTTTTGGCAGGAAACACACCCAAAGGGAGCTGACCTGCCCCAGACCCACACTCAAACTGTCTGGCTCACTAGCCTCTTCCATTCCTCCCTCTTCATGCTAAGGAAACTGAGGCAGAATGGAGGAGCGGTCCTCCTGGCTAGACTCGGTTCCCATGGCCTCACTCATTTAAGACACGCTGAAACACTCTACCCGGTATAGACACCCAGACGTTCCCGTGTGTCCCCAAGTGCCCTCCCTCTTTCCTCGCGTACCAGCCTGCACCGCAGCTCGGACACTCCAGTGGAAACTCTCTCGAGGGGACATAGAGCCCAGTTCCCGGGAGGTCCCTGCATACCCGCTGTGCGCGCTCCCCGCAATGACACCCGCGCATAGCGCTGCGACGCGGCCACCACCACCCCCGCCCCCGTCGCCCTGAGCCACCTGCAAACGCTGCGCACGCCGGGGGAGAGAGAGTGTGGGGCCGGGTGGGAGCCAGCGCTGCAGTCCCGCGCTGCGCGGAGGCGGCGGCAGGGCGCGCTCAGCAATCCAGTGGTTCGCTGGCGGGCTCGGGGCGCAGCGCGGACTTTGCGCCAGGTCAGAGGAAGCAAGGCAGGGGTCGGGTTCTGGGGAACTGTGTAAGAGAGAGGTCCGGGTGGGTTCTGGATCGTGGGGCTTGAAGGTTCCGAAAACCTGGTCGGAAGCGCGGGTTGCAGCGAGCCCAGCTGGGTGAGAACCAGGGGTCTGCGCCTACCGTCGTCCTGGCCGTAGCCCCAACAGTGGTGGCCGGTCATGCCGCTGCTGTCCCCGCGGCGGTGTACCTGCCGGATCCGCTCCGTCCGCTCGCTCCGTCTGCGGCTCCGGCCCCGCTTGCTGCGGTGGAGCAGCCTCTTAAAGTGGCGGCAGGCGGGAGGAGCGGTTCCCCAGGGACCCGCCCCCCACCCCCCAACAATGCAGGAGAGGCTGGTCCTGCCCTGCCCCCACCCGCCCGCTGGCCGGTGAAGTCCCAAGTCGAGGTAGGAGGTCAAGAAGAGATAAGCCTATTCCTCATTTCTTATCGGCTGAGTCCCCACCACCCTCTTTCCTTACTGCCAGCACGTGTATGAACTCTGGGAAAGGAGATACCATCCATGCTGAGGACTACAGGACTTCACGTTGCATCCTCCACCCCAGGCTTGTCCCTGAGCAGTCAGCGCTTGGGGTTTGGCCCCGCAAATCCCCTGGAGTGGAAAAGAATGTTGCACTGATCAGCAAGTGTCCAGAACTGAAGCTTGGACCTGTTTTCCAGATGCTATGGTGGGGGCTGTGTCAAGTTTAGGTCCTTCCTGCGGTACAGACACCTCTGCAAGCCACAGTGCTTACACTGCTGCTATATAACAGAGCAGGCGACTGAGGTAGGGATAGGTGGGATGACTCACCCAAGGTCATCTAGCTAGAGCACCAGGGATTTATCTCAGTGTGTCTCATTTCAGATCCTATGAGGACAAGGGGATCCTGAGGATATGAAGGTCTAGGCACCTCGGAGTAGATGTGAGGGATAGGCACAGGGTTGGCAGTCCTCAAACCCTTGGCCCAAGGGCAATTAGAGCCCTGAAGTAGAAGTAGGAAGGCATCAACCAGTGGCCTGGGAGGAAGCTAGACCCACTGAAGACATTATGGTAGAATCAAGTATGAAGTCCTGCCTCCCAGCCTCCCTCTTATTCTCTGTAGCTTCCTTCCTTCAGGGACTTTCTGCCTATGTTTCTAAAGTCTGCTGTTTGTGCCTCCTGTCTTTGCCTCTCCATAGCCATCCATGCACCTGCTGGGCATTTAGGCCCTCCCCTTTGTTGTCAAGGTACCTGAATACTTGCCTTGGCCCAACATTTCCCCACCCTCCAGCCCTGGTCCTTGCTGTGCCCTCCTCCTGGTATGTCTTCTGTCTTTCACCCACGGACTCCAGTAGGTCCAATCTGATTCATCTTAGCGTGTGGCCTTGTGCCAAAGATAGGGCTTGTTTCTGGCTAGGCCTCAGCAGGCAGTGTGGGGAAGATAAACAGACGGGTGGATGGAAGGACAGACAAATAGTCGTACCCAGGGCCCTATGCCCAAGAGGAACTGACGAACCATTTGTAGAATCTCTGCTGGTCAGAAGTTGACCAGGGGATACTATTCTAGTTTCTGCTCTTGGTTGACCTTGGGAAGTATATCGTCTGAGAACTCATCTACCTGGCCCACCTACATGTCTGACACTGTCTCAATTTCTTCTTCCAGCTCCCCAGATAAAGATGTTTCATTGATGGATAGCTAGTCAGCTGGGCTGACTTCAGTGATTTGCTAGTTCTGTAAAGTTGCCCTGCTTTAACCCAAGAGCAGGAAGGGGCTCTCAGTACAGATCTGATCTGACCTCAGGGTAGGGGTCGAAGACTCATGTTCCAGATTGGGGGGGGGGGGGATGTGTCTCCACGATCAGCAACCATAGAGAGTCCATTAATATTTGTTTGTTTGTTTGTTTGTTTGAGACAGGGTTTCTCTGTGTAGCCCTGGCTGTCCTGGAACTGGCTCTGTAGACTAGGCTAGACTTGAACTCAAAGATCTGCCTGCCTCTGCCTCCTGAGTGCTAGGGTTAAAGGTGTATGCCACCTAGATCTCCAAACCAGAGACATCACCTACAGATTGGCAAGACAGTGGCCTCCAGGGGAGGTATAGCATCCTGTCTCCTAAAGTGACCAGATACCCTTCCCCTGAAAGACTTACACTGCCCTTCAGGATCTGTGGGTGGTACAGACTCTATTGACCCCTCCACTTCACAGCAGTTGAGGCTTTTTCTATATGTATTTATAATACTTAAAGAATGTAGTTGGGTGGCTGGATGGCTCAGTGGTTAAGAGCACTTGCTGTGCTTGCAGAGGACAAGTTCCCAGAACACACAACTGTCTCTAACTCACATTCCAGGTAATCCAACACCCTCCTCTGACTCTTACAGGCACCAGGCATGCAAGTGTATACACACACATATTTGAAGGTAAACTATTCATACACATAATAGGAAATGAGATAAAATAGTCTTTAGAAAGAATAAAATGGAGGCGGGCCTAGAGAAATAAGTCAGTGGTTAAGAGCACTTTGTGGCTCTTGCAAAGAACCCGGGTTTGATTCCTCACACTCACACAGCAGCTCACAACAGTCTGCAACTCCAGTTCCAAGGGGATCTGATGCCCTCTTCCCCCTTCCTCGGGCACCAGGCATGCAAATGGTACACAAACATACACGCAGGCAAAACGCTCATACACATAAATAAAATAAACGTTAAAAAATGAATACAACTGGGATGCTTCACATCGATATGCATCCAGTAACACCCAGATAGTGACCCAGGGGAGACTTTTTGCTCCATTTTACAGATGAGCATAGCAAAGCTCAGAGAGGTTGAGTGATGGGCCAAACGTTCACAGTGAATGACAGAGCAAAGATGAAAATCCAGGCCATTGGGTTCCTCATTCAAGCCTTTAAAATCACAGCAAGGAGAGGAAGTGGATTCTACGTTTGTTTCTCATTTGTCTAGACATATGCAAGGAGTTAAGGAAGGCAAGGGAGAATGTTGTATAGACTCGAGGGAAGAGACTGGAGATGGGAAGGGTGGGGAGGATACAAAATGCAGGTGGAAAGTTACTTTACTAACTAGTCCTTTGCACTTACACGGATACAAAATGCAGGTGGAAAGTTACTTTACTAACTAGTCCTTTGCACTTACACGGATTAGAGTACACACAGTGTACTACACCAAGTGAAAGATCCAATGCTTTCTCTCCTGCAAGTCATTCTCAGGAATTTCCCCCTAGTTCTGGGAATTTAGACAAGTACGAAGATCCAATGACATCTGCCTTTTCAAGTGAAGGCCCAGTGGCCCCTGCAGCCCACTCAGGTCAGCCTGGGGGAGACTGTGCCCCATTCAGACGCCTCCAGTTTCAGTTACATACTCTCTTTAAAGCCAAATTGGTTTTTCTGTTTGAGAGTTTACTCTTTGGTCTAAAAGACAGCAATGGCTTCTGGCTTTCACTATTTATGGTGCAGGGGATAAAGGATATGGGAATATGAGAAAGGGCTGAATTAAGAGAGTGTGGGCATCTTGAAAAGCCATGCCTCACTTATCACACACCAGATCTCACTTCTCTTCTCCAAAGTACAGTGTTTTTACTCTAGAAGAGAGTGACGGGGTTGCCCTGGCCTCGCCCATCTTCCAGGGATCTCTGTAGACATACATTGAAACAACAGATGCCCAATGCTGTGCCAAGATGCAGAATAATGCCTCCATCTCACTCTTTGCTATATACAGGGCTTGTGGGCCAGCCTTGAGTCTTTACTTTTAGTACTAAAAATAATTTCTTGGATTTGATCCATAGCAACGCGCGCGCGCGCGCACGCACACACACACACACACACACACACACACACACCACATACAGCCCCATATCAAGTATGAGTGTATGTGTATATATATATATATATATATATATATATATATATATATATATATATATGATGCGAAGTAATGGGCTTGGATTGTAGGCACAGATAAACCACGTAGATGTTGTTTATGCTCCCAGGAACACACAGGCTTTGTGACCTGGAGCAAATAGCTTCACCTCTTTGAGTCTGAATTTACATTTGCTTTAATTTATTATGTTATAATACAGGAATAGAGAGCCTAGTAGGCCAAAAGATGGTCAGATGAGATATTAACTGTGACTTCTGGTACCCAGGATGCAATTCTCTGTCCCTAGGACTTCTACCCTTTCCCCTTTTTCATAGTTTGTTGGAAAATTTAAAACCCCAAACATTTCTTTTCAAATTACAGAGACACATCTCCACTGCAGAAACTTTGTTAGACTCAGGAAAACACATGTAAGAAAATTGAAATCGCTGTGCTGTCTCTCCCCAAGCATCACCATGGCTAAGACTGTAGTGACTCTCAGGCCAGGCTTTTCTACTATGCATAAACAATCAAGATTATATATATAGCCTTGTCATCAGCCTTTTCACTTACTGCCCTAAGTAAGCATGTCCCTGTTCAATTAGCCTTGGAGAAGTTCATGCTGACTCTTCATACATTGCTCTGGTATACCTTCCAGTTTTCAAAACTGCAAATAATATTGCACTGAACATCCTTACTCATTCATCTTTTGTGTGTTTGTGTGTGTGTGTGTGTGTGTGTGTGTGTGTGATGACTCCTTAGGATAAATGTTGAGAAATAAAATTACCAGGTTAAATGATAGACATGTTGCCAAGTATCCTTTTAAATGAGTTATTATTGTGTGTGTGCTATGTGTGTGAGAATGCTTTTGGGCATGTGCCATGGCATATATGTGGAGGTCAGAGGACAACTTTTGGGAGTTAGTTCTCTCCTTCTACTGTTGGTTCTGGGGATCTGCTTCAGGTCACAGGCTTGGAAAGCACTTTTACCTGCTGAGCCATCTTGCCAATGAAAGTAAGTATTTTATCTTTATTTATTATTCTGTTTTTTTATGTATGTGTGTATGCAAGCATGTGTGTGGGTGTGTGTGTCCAGATGCTATGTGTATGTGTATAGGTCAGAAGACAGCTTTCAGGACTCAGTTCTTTTTTTCCGGCATGTGGGTCCTAGTTATCAAACTCAAGCTGTCAAGCTCAGCATTAAGTGTCTTCACATGCTAAGTCATCTTGCTAACCCCATTATTTATGATGTGTATGTTCATTTGTTTGAGACACAGTCTCACTATGTAGCACTGGCACTTGTTATGTAGACCAGGCTGGCCTTGAACTCACAAAGATCTGCTTACCTCTGCCTCCCAAGTGCTTGAATTAAAGGCATGCAATACCACATCCAGCTCCCAAATAACATGGGGTCTGGAGAGATGGCTAAGTGGTTAAGAACACTTAGCTGTTCTTCCAGAGGATCTGGGTTCGATTTCTAGCACCTACACAAGGGCTCACAAGCTTCTGTAACTGCAGTCCTAGGGGATCTGATGCTCTCTTCTGGCTTCCAGCAGTTCCTGCACTCATGTGGTGCACATAAACTCACTCAGGCTCACACACATAAATAAAAGTAAATAAATAAATGTATAAGTATTTTCCTTTCATTCAGCAAGCATTTATCAAACACTTTGCAAATGTTAAGTGGGGGCCAGTTGTGACGGATATGACTGTGAATGTTATAGGCCCACTGTTGCCTCAGGCTGCTTATGAGGTTAAGGAGAGAGGCAAGAATCAGACAATGAGCATCTGGTAGAGAAGGGCAAAGGTGGACAAGGGCAGACAGGGAGGGCTAGTGGTCAAGCACCACAAGGTATGCTACTTTCTTCTTTCTTGGCTGGTCTCTCACAGATCATAGGCTGTCTTCAACTTCCCCTAAAACTACAGACCCAGTGTCTCTGGGTAGAGATCAGCAAGGGTGGATGAAATAACAGACTTGAACTGGGTCTGGCCAGAAGTGTCAGAGTATTTGTTTCTAGTTCTGAAGTTGGGCTATTTCCCTCTCCCATTCCAAGCCTATTCTCTCTGTGTAAAGCAGGTTGCGCATGTAAAAACCATTAAATGTTAGTCTTTTCTGTCAAAACTATAAAACTTTTGTTTACAAAAAATAATTAAAATCTTTTTATCACCTCCACATTGTGAAACCTCTGTGCAAATGTTTTAACCCCATCCCCCTCACACACAGGGTAAAGCTTGCTTCTGCAAAGGCCTGTTTCAATCTTTTAATTTAAGTGACTAAAGTTTCAGACCTCTTCCTGATTTCTTTCATTTCCTTTGCACCAGTTCCTTTAAAATTGGCATATCTCAAAGGTTGGAGAGAAGGCCCAGCGGTTAAGAGCATGTTGCTCTGCAGAGAACCTGAGTTCAGTTCCCAGCACCCACATTGGATGGTTCATAACCACCTGTAACTCCAACTCCAGGGGAATCCCATATTTCTGGCCCATATTTCATGCACTCACATGTGAATACACACACATATACACATTAAATAATAATTTTTTTTCTTAAAGGAGAGACATCAGGATGGCTCAGGAGGTAAAGGCTCCTGCCAAACTGGAGGACTTGGGTTTATCCCTGGCACCTGCATGGAAGAAGAAGGGAAGTGACCTCTGTAAGTTGTCCTCTGTCCTCCACGGGTGCACCATGACGTTCTTGCACACATCCATAAATAAATATGAAAAGATTGTAAGAAATGCATGCTCTGTGGTATCTTTTCACAGACACCAACAACGCAATCCTTCTCACAATGCATCATGCATTCACAGGCTGTACAGCTCCCCCTCCCCGCTCCCATGTAGTTCATTTCCAATCACATTTGTGTGCTTCCCTTTCCTGGTGCCATTGTGGATGAGAGGCTATGGAGTGAACTTTCACCTGTCACTTTTGACCTTCCCACATTCCCTGGGTGTATTTATTATCTCTCATGTTTCACCTGTCTAACTGGAAAAGGAAATGTGACAGCAGACGCACATAATGAGCTGGGAAAGCCTCGTGCCTTTCTCTCCCATCCGTTGGGGTCCATAGGGGCCGGGAGGGAAGTCATGGCAGGGTGTGCCCTCCCTTCAGTCCTGACACCGTGCCCAGGGGAAGTGTATTTTATCAGTACTGCAACATTACTGTCAAACTGAGCCACCTCTTCTGTCCCTTCCCCCAAGCCCGTGGCTGGAGGGGTTGTGTGTGAAGATGTACACTCTTTATGGTGCTGGGATGGTAACCTCAGCATGTGCCAGAGGATCTAGCAATCATTAACCTGGAACCCCCAGGAGAGATGGGGATACAGCAGAAGGGAATCCTTATTTCCATCCTCACTTGTCACCAGGCCTCTTGATCCTGTCTTCAGCTTGCTCATAAACTCCTTCCTTAGCATTGGCCACCACAAGACAGTCATCCTGTGCCACAGAGCAATTGCAGCTTTCCATTTCTTCTTGTTCATGGTCTTCATAGCCCCAGCTGCTTCTCAAACCTCCCAATCCTCTTCTCATTTGTTATCTTAGGGACCCCACCCCCTTCAAGACAGGGTTTTCCCATGTAGCCCTGGCTGTTCTGGAACTCTTGGTAGACCAGGCTGGCCTCGAACTCCAAGATCCACCTGCCTCTGCCTCCTGAGTGCTAGGATTAATGGCGTACACCACCACCACCTGGCTATGAGGAACTCTTAGGAAATGATACTGTTCCTTCCTGTTCAAAACATCATTCCATCCCTTCACCACAGGGAACATTCTTGGAGGGAAGCAGTGGGGTGGGGCTCCTCTGTCTACTCACCAGGGCCGCTTCTCAACGCAGGAGAGCCACCTGGGTAAGTGTGCTGGAGTACTGTCCCTACTAGCCGGCCCTCAGGAATTGTGAACTCACCCAGAAGAGAACTGAGGTTTATCATTTACCTCACTGATAGGAGCCACTGGCTTTGTAGTTCGAAACAGGTTCTCAAGGTGTGGGCTTGCCTCGTGACAGGAGAGAAGAAATGGGTGAACCTGAGGAATCGCAATGAAAGTTGTCCGTACAAGACCTTTTTGTGAGTCTGACCCTCTTTGTATTTAAAAATCTCAGTTCAAGCCCCGCATGGTGGCACACGTATTTAATTCCAGCACTCGGGATTCAGGTCTTCTTCTATGTGAGTTCAGGCCAGTCTGGTTTGTAGTGAGTTCCAGGCCAGCCAGGGCTACATAGTGAGACAATGTCTCAAACAAGCAAAATCTTATTTTAAAAATGGGAGAGCCATGCATTTCCATTGCACAGGTGAACACACTGACGGTTTGAACGGGAAAGAGGCATTTTCACAATTAGTAAGCGATTTAAATCCAAGTCGGCTTGATTGAAAAGGCAGAGTTCTCCGCAATTACTGAGAAACATACTACGCTAGACCCAACCTCCCGGTGACGCGTGCGCAGGGCAGCGGGAGCGCCCCCTACTGGCGGCGCGCTGAAGGCGGTGGTCGCCGAAGGGCGCTTAGTGCGCCTGCGCGCAAGTGAGTGGGTGGCGGCCTACTGCCTCGGCTTTGCTGGTCGCTGGGCGGGCGGGCAATGGCGCAGCAGGGGAAACTACTCAAGGAGCAGAAGTACGACCGGCAGCTGAGGTGAGCCAGGGTTTCCGAGTGAGCGAGCCGGCGGGTCTGCGGCCTCTCCTGAGGCCTGCGGGGCCTAAGTGCCTGGGCGGCGTGGGCGGGCCTCCCTCAGGCCTGACGCTGCGCCCGGCCGTGCGGGACGTGGGGAGCCGGCGCACTGGGCTCCGGCCACTGGCCGGAGTGCTCGGCGGAGGCCCGGACGCCCCTTCCCGCAGGGCCGCGCCAGGCTGTGCTCGGTGTCTCCGCGAACCTGGGCTGCACGGTCGCGGCCGGCCCACTTCGTTCACGGAACCAGGGGCTCGGGAGTACCCCATCCCGACCGCCGTGTGCTGCGCCGAGTGTCTGGTATTGTTCCACGCCAGCGCTGTCCAATAGAAATGCACGATGCTAGTTTCATGTGAGCAATCTGTGTTCGTAATTATAATTTTTACAGTAGGCACCTTTAAAATAAGTTAAAAGAAGCCCGACGTGGTAGCAGGAGCTCGTTGGTAATCCCAGCGCTTGAGAGGCAGAGGCAGGTGGATTGGAATTTGGGAGCCAGCCTGGGCTACATAGGGAGAACCTGGGATGGGGAGAGTAAAAAGAGGCAGGGAAGTAATTTTTGCTACTACTAGTAGCCCCCCCCCCTTTATTTTGAAAAATGGTCTTAAGTAGCCCAGGCTGGCCTTGAACTCAAGCATCTATCTCCCAAGTGCTGAGATTGCAGATGTTCTCTTCCAGGCCAGGCTCAAAAATAAGTTTTTGCTCTTCCACCTTTTTTTTTTTTTCTTTCTTTCAACCTTGAGTGCCCTGGAACTTGCTGTGTAGACCTGACTGGGCTCAAACTTGCAGCAACCCTCCTGCCTCTTTGTCCCAACAGCTGAGATAGATTACCGCTGTGGACTGCCACATCCATTTTATTAGGTGCTGAGGATGAAACTCTGGGCATCATGCATGGTTGGCAAGCTACCAAACTGAGCTACATCCTTCCCCCGCCCCCCCCCACCCCCGAAACAATTTTTATAAATTTTTTTTTTTTTTTTTTTTTTTTTTGGTTTTTCGAGACAGGGTTTCTCTTTGTAGCTTTGCACCTCTTCAGGAACTCACTCGGTAGTCCAGGCTAGCCTCAAACTCAGAGAGATCCACCTGCCTCTGCCTCCCAAGTGCTAGGATTAAAGGCGTGCGCTACCACCGCCTGGCTATACTGTTTTTAACGTAGTATGTCTAAAATATTACCATTTCAACGTTATCATCGTAAAAAGTTACTAAGCACTTTTTTTGTTCACACTGTCTTATAAATCAGTTATTTCACACATAAAGAATGTCTTTTTTTTTTTTTTTTTTTTAAAGATTTTATTTATTTATTATGTATACAGTGTTCTGCCTGCATATATGCAGGCCAGAAGATGGCACCAGATCTCATTACAGATGGTTATGAGCCACCATGTGGTTGCTGGGAATTGAACTCAGGACCTCTGGAAGAACAGCCAGTGTTCTTAACCTCTGAGCCATCTCTCCAGCCCCAAGAATGTCTTAATTCATGCTAGCTGCGTTTCTAGGACTCAGTAGCCATTTGTAAATACCTTAACTGACAAGGCATATCTAAACCATCAGGTGGATCCTTCAACTGCTTCCCCATCCTTGCTCCCCGCCCCCATTCCTTATTTATTATCTTCTATGTGTTGAGTCAGTGAAAGTTAAAAAAGTGCTAGCCACCACCTCTCAGGAGCTCCCACAATACAGTATGTCCCTAAGGATGGGAATTTCCCTTTGTACAGACAGCCTAGTTAATACTGTATCAGGGATTCAGGCACTTTGTTCTGAGACTATCCTTGAAGGCAGAAGTTCTTCAATACAGACAGGGAAACTAAGACTTGTAAAAGGTAACTGGCCCAGATTTATGCATGTTTTCAACTTGGGGCCATCTAGCTTTTTCACACTCATCCTTTCTCCCAAGTTTCTAGAGAGAGGAAGACGGTAACATGATAACTGTTATGAGGTCTTATATATTCTTGTGTTTTGGGTGTAGGCAGAACCATAGGCAACAAAACTGAGAATATTTAAGGTTACTAGATACCGGAAGAGGATTTTTATTGAGTCCATTCCTTGAAGTACTAACTTTTATCTGTCATAATAACTGCTTCTGCCTTTAGAAGGGTCAGAAGGAAACAAACAAAGTTGGATGGGCCAGTAATAGCCAAGATCAAGGACTGGTTCTCAGGCCAGCAAGAAAATGGATGCACCAGTACTCTAAGACTCATTCTCCAACTATGCCATGTATTAGCCAGATAAGACCGTGTGCCCCATTTCTGTAGAAAGAAAAAGTCTGATTCTGGCCTGTGTGGTTTTCGCAGGCTATTCCTCCATTTGACAGCTGTTCCGTGGTCAGCTCTTTCTTCTGGGCCAAGCCCTGTGCCAGCAGTGTGGTCTGGGACCCTTTAAAGTGAAGAGATAGATGCTCAGTAAATGAAAGCTCAGATGGTGCAGTTTGTATTGGTGACAGGGAAGGAATGTCAGAGTCTTTCTTAGTCCTCTGGGCATCTAGTTGTACTTGTCTGGCAAAGGCATTTTCAAATAATTTGGACTTCCCCATACTTCCAGTTCTGAAGAGAAAATAGTAGATTGGGGGCTGGAGAGATCGCTCAGTGGTTAAGAGCACTGACTGCTCTTCCAAGAGGACCCAGGTTCAATTCCCAGCACCCACATGGCAGCTCACAGCTGTCTGTAACTCCAGGATCCAACACCCTTACACAGACATACATGCAGGCAAAATGCCAATGCATGCAAAATAAAAATAAATAAATCATTTTAAAAAAAAAGAAAAAGAAAATAGTACATTGTTGGTTGGTTGGGATTTTTGGGGGTGTGTATATATGTTGAGGAATGGGAGAGTAGAGTGACCAGATTGGCCCCCAAACCATGGTATGTCTGTGATCATGAACTTGTTAATGATATATCAGTATCAATCAGGTCATAACACATATTTCTAATTTTTATTATACCTCTTTGTTAATGTATGCATCTTTTAAGCATTCTATTAGAATATTCATTGGCTATTATATTTTATAGCTTTTATTTATATATATATTTTCAATTAAACATGTAATTTTCTTCCTTTCTTTTCTTCCTTCAATCTCTCCCATGTACTGCCTTGCTCCTTCTTGAAATCATGGCCTCTTTTTCTCTGTTACTGTTATGCACACACACAAACACACACACACACACACACACACACCCCTAATATATAAATATAACCTGCTTAGTCCATGTAATGTTACCTATATGTATATGACCTCAAAGCTGATCACTTGATAGTCCATGACCAATTGGGGGCTCATCTGTGAGAAAGACCATTTAATCAGCATTCTCTAGCTGCATGTAGTTCTTTGTCTATGGGTGGGGCCTCCTGAGATTTCCCCTTCCATGTTGTCATATATGCTGGTGTAGTTCTTCAAGTCTTATTTGGGCAGCCACATTGTTGTGGTATCACGGATATACCTTCCCTGTCATTTCCAGGAAACACGGTCTCACAGCAGATTTCTTGGCCCTCTGACTTTTACAGTCACTTCCTCTGCGCAGGTACAGAAGTTGTGTTGTAGATACATCCTTGGATCTGAGCACCCATGATCACTTGTTCTCTGCTTTTTGACCAGTTGTGGTTTTCTGTAATGATTTCCATCTATTGCAAGGAGAAGTTCCTTTGTTGAGTGGTGAGAACTACACTTACCTGTGGTTATAAGAATAAATATTTAGAATGCAGTTAGGAATTATGTTAGCTTAGCAAAGTGGTGGCAATAGGTTCTTCTCTAACATCCATGACCTCTCTAGTCCTGGGTAGTTGGCTAAGTTTCCAGTAACAGGTATGATTTCTGTCCTGCCGAGTGGGCCTTAAGTCTAATTGGAGAGCTGTTGGTTACCACCAATATAAGAGTGCCACTATTGCACCCTCATGGTTATCATGCCATGCTGGCTATCACCTGTGTGATTCATAGGCATTACAGCTGATAGAATCATCAGTTGCTTCCCTCCCTTGCAAGTTTGTGTACCATGAAAGCTAGTCCTCAGGCAGAAGGCTTCCAAGTCAAATCCTACTCAGTTCCTCCAGGTCTCGTGTCTGAAGTACATGGTGTCTTCAGCAATAGGGATTTAGCTTTAACATCTGGAAGGCAACCAAGGGCTACAGTAATATTGGCTATTGTATTTTAAAGCACTTCTGCAGAATCCAGTGCAAGGTTTTTTCAGATGATAAAGTTTCCTTGATAAAGCTTTTGCTTATTCTTGTAGATGTCATGAGGAAACATCTTAAGTCAAGATCTTAAATGTACTGGATCTACATCACTTGAAGAAATGAAACTGAGACTAGACTAGCTTTTAGGTGCAAGATGCTTTCTTTCTTCCTTATTTATTGTTAAGGAGATAGAGTTTCACTGTGTTGTTCAGGCTGACCCAGAACTTGCTGCAAGGGAGTCTTCTGCTTCAGCTTCCCGAGTAGCTGAGACAAAAGGTGCATGCAGCCTCACTTGGCTACAGCCTTTCTTTAATGTTGTATTCCTAGGCTTTCTGTTCTATAAATTAACTGGTTTCAAAGGAGTAAAACAAAGACTAGAAAGACAAAAGACACAGCTTAATAGTCCTGATTATATCATGCAAAAGATGATTTATCAAAGTTTTCAATTACATTGTCAGATGACCCACGCAATAATATCAGTTCATATCTCACATGTTTGCTATGGTATGTGATATATTATTTTATGGAAGACTACTTTAAATGTCACCATTCAAATAAGGAAGTCATATTTTTGAGAACTTTTTAATGTCCAGTTTGTGTTTTGTTTTATAGGTTGTGGGGTGATCATGGGCAAGAAGCTTTGGAATCCGCTCATGTTTGCCTAATAAACGCAACAGCTACAGGAACTGAAATTCTTAAAAACTTGGTACTACCAGGTAATGTAATATTGATGATTACATTCTAGGTAACTTCTTTAAGGTTCTGATAAAAAGTTGCATATTCTTGGGCCAACAGGATGGCTTAGTGGGAAGTTACTTGCTGTCATGCCTGACAACTTGAGTTTGATCCCTGGAGCCTATATGGTAGAAGGAGAGAACCAGCTGTATGGGTTGGCCTCTGAACTCCACATGTATGCAATGACACATGTGCACTGACGTTCAAATCAGTAAGGGTGAAAAAACAAAACAAAACAAAAAACAAACCGAAACATACTTTTGACTGTCTTGTGTCTCCCCAGGTATTGGATCATTTACAATTATTGATGGAAACCAGGTCAGCGGAGAAGATGCTGGGAACAAGTATGTCCTGTTCTTTTAAAATATGAACTCAGGGTGAGGACTGAGTACTAATTTAGCCTCATGACCGTATGTTTAGGTTATGGTGAAGAAGTAGTGAGTGAGTAAAGGTGAAGTGCTGGGGCAGTGTCTGGCAAGTAGGCCATTAACAAATGGGACTCACTGTTACTGTCTTTACTGCTTATATTACAAAGCAGTAGTCATTTTTCTCTCAACCTGTGAAGTCTGAGTACTTTCTAAGTCCTTGCATTAATTCCTTAGTGTTAGTGCAGAGTAATGATTTTATTTGGGACATCAAATATAAGCCGAACATGGTGGCACATGCATTTAATCCCAGCACAGAGGCAGATAGATCTCTATGAGTTCAGCCTGGTCTACAGAGTGAGTTCCAGAACAGCCAGAGCTAAACAATTCAGACCTTGTCTGCTAAACAGTAAGACTTTGTCTTTAAAAAAAAAAAGGAATAAGACCAATACTTCTCATTTGTATCTTTTAAATT
Source organism: Peromyscus eremicus (assembly GCF_949786415.1). NCBI lineage: Eukaryota > Metazoa > Chordata > Mammalia > Rodentia > Cricetidae > Peromyscus > Peromyscus eremicus. The sequence goes on from NC_081420.1 coordinate 104,507,073, forward strand.
TAGTCTGGTGTATATCTCCTTGTACTATATTATATATTATATATATATCATATATATATATATATCATATATATGCTATAAATGCTTCTTTATAGGTGATCTATGTTTTGTTCTTTACAGATAGTCATTTAGATTTTCAGAACATTTCTCAATTTGATTTCATATTTATTCTTTTCAGGGATTTAGAGTCTAGGAATCTCTCATTATATTTGTCCCAAACAAGTAAACATTATTTCAAGAAAAACCAGAATTTAGTTCATATTTACTTTGATGCTTTTTTCTTTGGGTCATAGTATGTTTCTGCTATCTACAGCACAACTCTTTTATTGGTGTCTGTAAAATAATAAAAGTTATGTTATTGTTGCTTATCTGGCTGATTGTGCAGCATGTGTTAAGTATAAGGTTTCTTTTTCTTATGGAACCATGTGCCTTTGTCACAAAATTGTGCCCTGACTCTCATCAGCAGCTTCAGTTTGGGCCTTTGTGATGTGACCAGCATATGTGTAGGAGGAAGCCTGAATGAATCTTTTGTAATTTCCTGCAAAAGCAAATAGTTCACTACAGTATTCCCCAGGTGTCTGCAGAACATTGATTATAGGAAATGTTAATGGCTCTTAAATGGGACAGTGGATTTCATGGTCAAATGAGTTTGGGGAATGGTTCAAAGGTTACAATTTCTTCACTATAAAACTTTGTTATCAAGTACATTATGACTTTCCAAGAAGGAGCGTATACCATATGGTGTTTCCTCTTTTTCATTCTTGGAACTCTTTTCTCTCAGAGCATCTTGTGAAATATGTGCCTTGGGGAAGAAACACTGATTTACTAGCCCATCCACTTTTCTTCCTCCAGGAAGACTGGTATAGTCCGTTATGAAAATAATGTTTGTGGGCTGGGGGCATAGCTCAGTGTGTAAAGGACAATAAAACACACACACACACACACACACACACACACACACACACACTCTTGGTTTATCTTTTGAATGGGATATACACACACTATTATAAATGGTAAACAACTTTTGCTTTACTGCTATAAAAATCTTCACTTTTTTTTTCTATCTTCTTTAGTTTTTTCCTTCAGAAAAGCAGTATTGGCAAGGTAAGTAGTCATTGTTACAAAGTGTGGTTGTGTGTGAGCATCTAATAATGCCACTATATCTTGGCTGCTAGAAAAGTTATGACTTTAAAAGACCTTATTCTAGCTCATTTTTAATCTGGCAAATCTCTTGGCAGTTGAAGAATTTAGAGTACCACCTGTGATTTTACACTGTCCTTTATTAAAGTCTTCAGTAACATTGATATTCAGTGGATGGAGTATTACGGTTAAGAAATTAGTAAGTAGAGTTAGCCAGAAAGTGAAAATCTTAGGAATTCATGTTGATATTCTGAATAGAAGTTGCACTTATTTAGTGATTGGCCACTCTTCGATGGCATTATAGATGTGGGTGGTTAAAGTAGGTATGAACTTGATCCAGTATAATGCTGCCTGCCACCTATCTTTGCCATTTACCTAGTCAGAAAAGTGAGAGCAAATGATGTGATCATTTAAGAACTCTGGTAGTGACAGTCTGGTTCAACCCTGTATAACATTCTACTTGAGTGTCAGCTAAGTACTGTGGAGTAGAATTGTCCCATCTATGCATGGAATTTGGAAATTTTCAAGTGAGTTTTTCTTGATCTGTAAGCTTGGGGATCACATTGTAGCTAAGTACTTTCTAATTCAAGTCAAATGCTTTGTTTTTGAAAAGAACCGAGCTCAAGCTGCCATGGAATTCTTACAAGAACTAAATAGCGATGTCTCTGGAAGTTTTGTGGAAGAGGTATAATACATATATATATATATTTATATACACATTGTTATTTCTGTGCTAAAGTATGTTTTTAAAATAATTCAAAGCCCCAAACATAGAACTTTGGGTCATTATGTCATTTATATTTAGTTGGAATTTAATTTGTCAACTCATTTATTTTAAAATAGCTTAACTGTTTCTGCCATATTTAATATGTGAAATTGTTGAATTTTTCCTCCCCTTGTCTTATTTAGAGTCCAGAAAACCTTCTAGACAATGATCCTTCATTTTTCTGTAGGTTTACTGTTGTGGTTGCAACTCAGCTTCTTGAAAGGTAAATTTTAGATGTTAATATCTTTCTTAGTCTTACTTGATTTGTATAGTTTTCTCCATGTACATTCTTCTGTGTACACATTTTGCCTGGTTTCTAAAATTCTTAAATGTTTAATTTGATGCTCTTGTATGTATTCTAGCTTTGAAAGGATAGGGAATTAAAAATGAGATATTTGGATCCGGTGTTTCAGAAATACCAAAGCCCAGAAAACTAAAAACAAATTAGTTAAATTGTTACTGATTACAGGAATATTTATACGTGTGTATATATGGGTTTTATAAATGTGTTTCACTATCATAGAAATGTTTAGGTAGAAGTAGACATGGTAGTGCACACCTTTAATCCCAGCACTCAGGAGATAGAGGCAGGCGGATCTCTGTGAGTTCAAGGCCAGCCTGGTCTATAGAGTGAGTTCCAGGACCACTAGGACTGTTATACAGAGAAACCCTGTCTCAAAAAAAAAAAAAAAAAAAAAAAGGTTTAGTGTTTTAACCAGTATTCTTCCTAAAAAAAACAGACTAAGGTCTTACATCCCTCTAGTCCAACACTTTTGAGATTATAGCTAAGTAAAATTGCTTGCTTTCTACTATACTCTTGCCTGTTTGTGTTAGACAGTTCCATGTCTGGCATATATTCACTTGCTTATGTTCTTACTTTGCCTTCCTTTACAGTACATTACTACGCTTAGCAGATGTCCTCTGGAATTCGCAGATCCCTCTTTTGATCTGTAGGACATATGGACTAGTTGGTTATATGAGGATTATTATAAAAGAACACCCAGGTAAAATTGTTAAGCATATGGGACTTGCTATTGGTTGCTTGAGCTGTAATTTTAGAAACTTGGTAATTTAGAAAGTCAGTTTTAAATTACTAAATAAATGTATAGCAGTACATCTTTGACTACAGGTTCAAAGAGGCAATCAGATTCAATAGTTTTTTTAAAACTTATTTAAATATGTATGGATGTCTTGCCTGTATGTATGGCTATGTACCAAGTATATGCCTGGTACCTGCAGAGTCCAGAAAAGGGTGTCATATCATCTAGAACCAGAGTTACAGATATTTGTGAGCCACTCTGTTGGTCCTAGAAATTGAACCTGGGTCCTCTGGAAGAGCAGCCACTGCTCTTAATCACTGAGCCACCTCTCTAGACTGATGCAGTAGGTTTTTGTCTGCTATTTCCTTACATAGCATTGTAGATGGATGCAGATCAGAGACATAACGTACAGCTTCATCCTGCTAGAGGCTTGACAGCTGTGCAAGTGCCTGGTTCTTTGGGCCCCAACTCAAAGTAGGGTATTTATGGCTACCACAAGAGTGCATGGATCGCTTTGACCCAGACTGTACACTAGTGGTTCCTACCCTTCCTAATGCTACTACACTTTAATATAATTCTTCATGCCAGGCAGTGGGAGTGCACACCTTTAATTCCAGTACTCGGGAGACAGAACCAGGCGGATATCTGTGAGTTCAAGGCCAGCCTGGTCTACAGAGCAAGATCTAAGACAGGCACCAAAACTACACAAAGAAACCCTGTCTCGAATAACCAGAAAAACCAAAAAACAAAAAACATAATTCTTCCTGTTGTGGTGATCCCCAACCATAAAATTATTTTGTTGGTACTTCATAACTATAATTTTGCTAATCTTATGAGTTGTAATGTAAGTTATCTGATATGTAGGCTATCTGATGTGCAAACCCCAAAGGGGTCACAACCCACAGATTGAGAACCACTGCATTATATCAACATTTTACATCAATCTTTTGTTCCAGTCTCATACTGGCCTTAGATTTCCCCATTTCATGTTCAGTTACACATGATAAGCCTTTTTCCTAACTCCTGTTCCTACAGAAACAGTGTTAAAGGAGACCAGGGACATTTGTAGGCAGCCTACATCAGCCCAGGGCTGATATCAGCTCTTCCTATAGAATCTTAATCTTAGAATTTTATAAAATTTTCCTTCAGTACTCTAAAAAAATGCTCCTACTGAATTAAGTGTTTTCATTCTATGCCAGCTATGATACAAGCCACACACTCGGTTGGTGTAACAATAGCTTTTAACACTGACAACATCACAAGGAGTAGTGTCATTTGTGCAGTTAGAATAAGCTTTTGATAAGCGATGTTGGGCCATTTAAGAGTTAAAAGTGTGTGTGGGGTGGTGGTGGTCCTGGGATGGCAGAGGCAGACAGATCTCTGTTGGTTGAAGGCCAGCCTGGTCTACAGAGTGAGTTCCAGGAACCTCTCTGTCTTGGAAAAGAGAAACCTTGTGTTGAAAAAACAAACAACAAACAAACAAAAAACAAATAAAATAACCACTACTAACATAACAACTAACTAACTAACAAAAAAAAAAAGAAAACAGACCCATACAACCCACTTAAGATTTGTGTATTAACTATACAAAAGTTGTACTTCAATAACACAGTGAAAAACTCTGTAGGCACTATGACCATCAAGATTATAGATTTCCAACCAGCCATGGTAGCACACATCCTTAATTCCAGTACTTAGGAGGCAGATCTCTGTGAATTTGAGACCAGCCTGGTCTACATACTGAGTTCCAGGCTAATCAAGGCTAAAGTGAGACTCTGTCTCAAAAAAAAAATTTTTTTATAGGTTTTTAGTCAGGTATTGGTGGCTTATGCCTATTATAACAACCAGGATGATGAGGTAGGAGGATTGCCATTAGTTCAAGGCTAGCCTGGGCTATAGAATAAGGAGGCCCCCCCCCCATTTTCCAACCAACCAATCACACAAACAAAATGTGTGTATGTGTGTGTGTGTATGTTAAGTTCCTATAATGTAGTATATTACTAAAGAATTAAATACATCTTTTGGGATTATTTGACAGTAATAGAATCTCATCCAGATAGTGCATTGGAGGATCTACGACTAGATAAGCCGTTTCCTGAACTGAGAGAACACTTTCAGTCTTATGATTTGGAGCATATGGAGAAAAAGGTTGGTAGAATGTGCGTGCATGCGTGCGTGTGTATGTGTATGTGTGTGTGTGAGACCTTAAGTTTAGAGTTAAACTTAAGTCTTTATTTTGGCTATTTTGAAAGAGTCTCAAGGAATAACCCTGGTTGGCCTGGAATGTGCTATATAGATCAGTCTGACCCTCAGTTTGTGACAGTCCTCCTGTCTCTGCCTCCTCCAGAGTGCTGAATTAAGAGTTTGTGCCACTGTGCCTGGCTTTAATTTTTTTCTTTTTAACCTAAAGTTTTTCATGGGTAAATATATATATAATCAATGTGAAAAAGTATTGTAAACTTCCATATTCCCATCACCAGATCACACAGTAGTATTTTATTTTGTTTTAATAAATTTATTTCCCCTAAAGTTAAAAAAAAGAAAACTTGAGACAGGATCTCCTGTGTAGCTCTGGCTGGATTAGAATTTACCAGTAGACCAGAGTGGGATCAAACTCACAGAGATTCCAGGTACTGAGAATAACAGCATGCTCCACCACATCTGGTTAAAATACTTTTTAATTGAAAAAAAGTAGAAAACCTGAAGTTTGTTGTATAGTCACTATCCAAGTCAAGAAACTGGGCATTAACTTATCCTAGAAGTTCTCTCCATGACCCTGTTTCCACATAGGTACACATACTTTAAAAGATGGTTTTAATATGCCAGGTATGGTGGCGCACATCTGTGATCCTAGCACTCAAGAGGATGAGACAAGAGAATTGAAAGTTGGAAGCCAATCTTTCTTTCATAACAAAGCACACATATATGAATAGTTTAAATTTGAAGTGTATGTTTATTGAAAATATCTTAAAACTTAATTTCTAGAGTTTGAAAATTACCATGCCAACTATATTTCATTACAGAAGTAATCATATTTGTAGCAAATTCTATAACGAGCATATATTCCTTTTCAACCTACAGCTAATTAAATGCAAGTATTCATTTGGTTATCAGAAAACAAGTTCTCATTTTTCAGCCTAGTATTGATACCTGAAATGAAGAGATTTGAACTACCTTTGGGTGTTGTGTCTGAGACTATTTTGTTGCTCAAAAAAAGGGACTATTGTATACCTGACATACCAGGATTAAAGTAGACACTGCCTCTGAAATCAGCCTCAGTCTTTCTCTGTCTCTGCGCCCCCCTCCTCCCTCCCTCCCCCCCCCCCCCTCTCTCTCTCTCTCTCTCTCTTTCTGTGTGTGTATGTGTGTGTGTGTGTATGTGTGTGTGTATGTGCGTGTGTGTGTGTGTGTGTTTACAGAAAGCTATGCATGTACCTGTAGAGGCTAGAGGTCAACCTTGGGTTCTCTCAGTTGCTTTCTGCTTTGTTTTTTGAGACTGTGTCTCGTCACTGAGCCTGGAGCTAGCTGTTGATTTAGGTTGAGGGCCAGTGAGAGCTCCAGGAGCTGCCTGCCATGACTGACTTTTCAGCTTATAGCCATGCCTGGCGAGCATTTTACTCACTGAGCTATTCCATAGCCACTCAGAAATCACTTCTAAAGCCATTTTTATGAAACCAGTTCATTTGTCTCTGTTTATTACTTTATTTGTAGTAGAAGATAATTGTAAATATTGAAAACAAGATGATGTAAGTGTAGAATTAATATTAACTAATACTGATACTTTCTTCAATTTGTGTCTTTATTTTTAGGACCATAGCCATACTCCATGGATTGTGATCATAGCTAAATATTTAGCACAGTGGTATAGCGAAGTACGTCCTTTTTTAAAAATTAAATTATATGTGACTGTATTTTCAAGCTTTTTTGAGGGTTGTGGGAGGTTAACGTTTTCCTGTGTGAAGGTGTATTGCAAGTGGGAGCTTTTAAGGTTAATCTAACTACCACTCCTTCAATACTGATCTTTAATTAACAAATTGGAATTTCAGTAAATTTCATCCTGAAACTACTGTGAGAAATGGCCTACAGTTACTCTTTCCAAATTAAGAGAGCCTCTGATGTCACTGAAATATATTTTTTTGATAAAATCTTATTGTGGAGAATGAGGAAGACTTTAGACACTCAATTTTCATATTTTGAGTTTCGATAACTAGATCTTTAAAATTTTTAATCAATTTAGACAAATGGACGAATTCCTAAAAGCTATAAAGAAAAAGAGGACTTCAGAGATTTGATTAGACAAGGTAATTTTCTGCATTATAACTAAGTGTTACGTAAATTTTGAAAAAAGAATTACTTGAAACCAATATTTATTGGATTTCTCTTGTCAGATGATTCCCTCATGAGTTTTTAAATTTACTCTTCCCTTGGGAATAAAGGAGCCATTTTCTAAATAGTTTAAGAAGAACAAATCATAGCTGTATTTCCTGTTGAGGCTCAGCATTCTGATCCTCTGTTCCGAGCCTCACAGGGTTTTTCTATGTTGGGAAGACAAAGTGGAAAGAGCCATGTTTGTTTACTATTTCTTACTTTAATAGGGATTTTAAGGAATGAGAATGGAGCTCCAGAAGATGAAGAGAATTTTGAAGAAGCTATTAAAAATGTGAACACAGCACTAAATATAACCCAGGTATTAAAGGAATTGCTGAAGCCATAACCAATGTTTTCTGATATGAAAGTTAATGTAATAATTTATCCTAATATTGCCTAAATGTATAGTAAGTCAAAAATAAGTACCTATAACTTAGCTTGATTTTTTTTAAATTTTTTTTTCTTTTTTTAAAGACAAAGTCTTTCTATGTAGCCTAGGCTACATTCAGATTTGTTGTATAGACCAGGCTAGTCTTGACCTTGTTGTGATACTTCTCCTGCCTCTCTGCCTCTCAAGTGTTGAGATTATAGGTGTGTGCTATGCCTAGCCCAAAACTTGAGTTTTCTTTTAGTATGGTCTTGAGCCGTGCATGGTGGTGAATGCCTATAACTCCATTTGGGTAAGGGGGTAAGGAGATCAGTAGTCATCCTTGGCCACATAGCAAGTTCAAAACCAGCTAGGTGTCTCAAAAAAATTTTTAAAAAGTTTTCTATTATTCTCATTAAAATGATGTTAGTGCTTCAGCATATAATAGCAATAAAGTAAATTATTTTTGTTCTTTTTCATTTAGAGAAATATATAAATTATTTTAAGTATATGGTTTATGAATAGTTGAGAATTTGGAGATAAGAATTATAAATAATACTTTGCTAGTCAAAACAAGTGTTACTCAGCCAGGCAGTAGTGGCTCAGACTTTTAATCCCAGCACTCAGGAGGCAGAGGCAGGCAGGTCTCTGTGAGTTCGAGACCTGCTTGGTTTAAAGAGTGAGTTCCAGGACAGCTGGGTCTTCACAGAGAAATCCTGTCTCGAAAAACCAAAAAAAAAAAAAGCGTTACTCAAAAACTTGAGTTTTGTTACCTTGCGTTTTCAGTCTGACAGCTGTTATTTAGAGTGAGATGTTCTGCATGACTTGTACATTTCAGAAGTTACAGGCTGGGTATGGTGGCTTATCCCTGTATGTAATCTTGGCACTCTGGAGGTTGAGGCAGGTGAGTTATGAATCTGAGGCCGGATGCCAGTCTGGGCTCCATAGTGAGTTTAAGCCCAGCTTGGGCTGCATAGTAAAAAAACGACTTACTATCGTTATTACTATTTTGCTGCTTGGTCAGTCTTGTTTTTAATTCGGGGAGCTCTGGAATAATTCTGGAAGTTTTTCAGAATTTTTTTTTTTTTTTTTTTTTTTAATTTATAGCCAGAGTACTGCCTTTCATATTAGGAAAGCATTTAAGTCACTGTAGACATTTTGAAGACAGTGAAACAGTATTGCTGAGTGTATGCCTTGTAAGTCATTCTAGCTGAGGAACACCTTTTATCTTAATTGGAGAGAATGTTGAAAATGTATATGTATAACATCAGATTGTACATGTTAGATCTGTGCATTTTTACTGAAAAAAAAATGAGTTTTAGAAACTGACAGACTAATCATTCTAAAGCCAGGCATGGTAGCAAATGCCTGTAATCCCAGCACTGGGGAGGTGGAGGAAGCAGGGCAAGACCACATTGGCTGCATAGTGAGTTCAATTCTAGTCTGGGCCACAAGAGAACTTGTCTCAAAAATAAAACATAAAAATGGTTCTAGGAGTTGAAGAACAGTAAACCAGATATTAATGTATAAACAAAATTAGAATATGAGAAGGCAGAAGGAGGTCTGGGTTTGGGAGGCAGTACTAGATAGAGGGCCAGGAAAAGGCCTCGTGGAGTGACATCCAGAGGTCTGGTGGGAGAGTTTTTCAAGCAGAGGATACATACAAAGGTCATGAAATGAGATGAAGTTTCACATTTGTTAAAGGATCAGTAGGAAAGTAAGTGTGATTGAAGAAGGAAGAAAGTGGTTGAAGGATTTGAGTTTGGAGAGGTAGAAAGAGCCATATCCTAACAGAATCTTGCAGACCATTGAAGTGTTTTGAGTAGAAAGATCTGCTTGCTGTTGAGACAGGATCTCATATGTAGCCCTGACTGACTGGAACTCTGTAGACCAGGTTGGCCCTGAGCTCACAGAGATTGGCCTACTTCTGCCTGCTTGTGCAGGGATTAAAGGTGTGTGCCACTACACTGGGCCATCCCAAAGACTATTTGGACTCTTGTGAGTAGAATAGAGGGTGTGGGGTTGGGAGCCGAGAGACCAGTCAAGAACTGGAACCACTAAGAACTCTCTTTTATCTCCACTATAGTAGAATGAAAGCCTACAGTTTGTAAAATTTTTATTAGTATGGTGATCTTGCTAGCAATAAAATTGCATAATTACTTGTCTTTGTCAGAGTGGTTGTCTCTTTCAACAGCCTTGAATTAGGGTGCATGGATTTCAGGATTTTCATAAGCTAAATTTTTATGAACAACTTTAACTTTGTAGTAATATCCAAATCTTTGTTGTCTTGAGATATAACTATATAAATGACTTATTTGGACTGTTCTTTCCTCCATGTGTGATGGAGGAGAATAGGCTTGTCTGGAATGCTATTAGTGGGCAGGAGAGGATGTTCTTCCATTCTCTTTCCCCATCAGATCTCCATCAGATTCTGATTCTAAATAAAACTAAATACATCAGAAGTTAATATTTTACTGCACTTTGAAAATACAAAGAACTTATTTGAAGAAATAACATTGAAAGTAAAGGTGGACAGAATTCATAATGTAAGAAATGTTTCATGTTCCTTTGTTAGGTCCCAAGCAGTATTGAAGATATATTTAATGATGATCGCTGCATAAATATCACCAAACAGGTAACAACAAGAAGTAAAGATGCTGCTGCCTTACACCAGCTCAAAATAAACACCTTTCACTTGTATTTTTTCTTGTTCTTTTAGACTCCACCTTTTTGGATACTAGCCCGTGCCTTAAAGGAATTTGTGGCCAAAGAGGGCCAAGGAAATTTACCTGTTCGAGGTACAATTCCTGATATGATTGCAGATTCAAGCAAGTACATAAAACTGCAGAATGTGTAAGTGACTGTTTTTGTTGTTGTTTGGTTTATTTTTCAAGACAGTGTTTCTCTGTGGCCCTGAATGTCCTGGAATTAGATTTGTAGACCAGGCTGGCCTTGAACTCACAGAGATCCACCTGCCTCTGCCTCCTGAGTAAGGGGGTGTGCCACCATACTCTGCTGACTGTTTTTAAACTATATAACAGACTACTTAAATCTGCCCTGCTAGAGGGACTCAGGACCCTGGTTTCTGACAGAGGACCCAAGAGAATACTTTACTAACAACTTATCTCCTGGAAGTCAAGTCCAAGGAAAATCACATACTTCAAACCTGCCCAATAATATGTCATGCAAAACTTTTTAAAGTGATAATTTTAAAACTACACACACACACACACACACACACACACACACACACACACACACACACTTTAAATGCTATATTTTACTCTGTAAAAATAATCAGTATTAAAACTGGGTCTCTCCCAGGTAAGGTCATACTTCTTTTTCGGGTGAAGGTAGTACTATCGGTTATTGAACCTAGGTCCTCATATACATGCTAAGCAAGAATTCTACTACTGAGCAATGTCCCTAAAGTCATACTAGTTTCTGTCTTCAATTGTCCTTTCCCAAATTTTCATTATTTCAACTCTTAGACTAGGACAACAAACTAAGATTTGCTAGACACTGACTGAGATCTTGTCTGTATGGTAATGTTTGGCCCTAGAGGAAGCCAAGTCAGTACCCTTGGATTCTTCAGAACCATACCCCAGTTAGAAAAAGGTAACATCCATGGAGACCCAACCTTACAAGTCTGTGTGTGTCAGGGTAGGGGTACTAGGATAATAGGTGTTTGTTTACAATCATTGACTCCTTAAATTATGAAAGATTGACTGAAAGAAAATAATTAAAAATACTTAGGGTTGGAGAGAAGGCTTAGCAGTTAAGAGCAGTGGCAGCTCTTCCAGAGGTCCTGAGTTCAATTCCCAGCAACCACATGGTGGCTCATAATCATCTTTAGTGGGATCTGATCCTCTCTTCTGGCATAAAGTTGTACATGCAGATAGAGCACTCATATGTATAGAGTACTCATACATTAAATAAATAAATAAAAAAATAAAGACTCCATGGATGTTGCCTGCGTGGATTTACGTTGGATGCTGTAGAATATAATGGGAGCCTTGGTTTTAGAGGACTCCAAAAGTCTTACTGCCAGCTCTTAAAAGACCTCTAACTAGTAAGAGATACTGCTGGTGGCATTTCTGTAGCATTTTTCACATTTCATATGTTCCTAAATCAGTATTTTGTTATTAAAAATAAATTTCTGTTCACTTAAAGATGATTTAAGTATTGCTAATTTTAGACGCTGTTAATTGTGGGGTTTTGTTGTTGTTCTTTTTTAGTTACCGTGAGAAAGCAAAGAAAGATGCTGCTGCTGTGGGTAATCACGTTGCCAAATTGCTTCAGTCTGTTGGTCAGGTAAGTTGCTGGGTATATTGCACCGTGACACTAAGTACTTCTCCCCACGGAGAAGTGTGGAACTCAGCCAGGGAGGGGCTAGAGACCCTGGCTTCTTGTTTCGTTAGCAGCAGGGCCTACTTGCCTATCTAATGAGAACCCCTGTTACAAGAAAACAGGTGTGTGTGAAATGTTCTCCCAGCTCTTGGAGAGCGCTTCTCATTTCACAGCCATTGGCTTTGTGCTGTGCCCACTGTTGTGTGTGTGTGTGTGTGTGCTGGAGAAAAATCTGCATTTATCTCTTTATGTGCCCACTGTTGTGTGTGTGTGTGTGTGTGTGTGTGTGTGTGTGTGTGTGTGTGCTGGAGAAAAATCTGCATTTATCTCTTTATAGGCACCAGAGTCCATTTCGGAGAAAGAATTAAAATTGCTTTGTAAGTCCTTTTAATTTCCTTATTTTGCTTGATAAAAATATGCTACAGAGAATGTTCTTGGGAATTTTAAATGGTCGAAATTCTCTGAGGTGTGTGTGTGTCCTTAGGTAAATTTTATTTTATTAACTTGTAATAAAAAGGAAATTGTAAGACCGGGCCATAGGTACTCATTCATCTTTGTTAAATTACTGTAGTGGAATTAAGAATTTGCCACACAGTTGATGGCTGGGCCTCTGGAGTTCTCTCCTAATGCCTCAGTGGGTAAAGGCATTTTCTTTGAGTCAGTTGCAGGTTGGGGAGATGGCTCAGGAGGTGAAGTGCTGGCCATGCACACATGAGGAGCTGAGCTCACTTTATCTGAGATGGCGAGTTCTGCATTCATACAAGACCCTGTCTCAGAAAATAGGTGGAAAACCAAAAGAAAAAACGATAGGGTGGAGATTGATAGAAGATACTCAGAATTGGGCTGGAGAGATGGCTCAGAGATTAAGGCTGCTCTTCCAGAGGTCCTGAGTTCAATTCCCAGCAAGCACATGGTGTCTCACAGCCATCTCCAATGAGATCTGGCGCCCTCTTCTGTCCTGCAGGCATACATGCAAACAGAATGCTGTATACATAATAAATCAATAAATCTTTAAAAAAAATTCCCCTTTAAAAAAAAAATACTCAGACTCAGTCTCTATCCACCACATGTACACATGTGGGTGACCACATCCATGCATATAACACACACACAAGTAAGAGCTTCAAAAAGTTAGTTGTAGGGCTAGAAAGATGAATTATCAGTTAAACAAAGGAAGCCCCAAAGAACATACACAGGGACACGTACAGTTATGTTTTAAGCCTTTCTTACACACAAAACTGAGAATATAACCGAGTTAAGAACTAGTTCATACCATTGAAATTCAATATTTAACATAATCTGCTGTACTATGGCCACCTAATAAAATTTTTAATGAATATTTAAATTTTTTATTATTTTTAAATCATGTGTATGTCTGTATATGGATATGTGCACCTGCAAAGGTCAGAGGTGTCAAATCTCCTTGGCACTGGAGTTACAGGTAGTCATGAGGTACCTGATGTGGATGCTGGGAACTGACTCAGTTCCTCTCCATCAACAGCAGGCACTCTTAACTGCTGAGCTATCCTGTAGCCCCAATTTCTTGTTCTTAGAATGACCCATAATTCAGTATATTCACCTGTTATAACCATCCTGAAGTCTTTACTGTTTGCAGGCAGCAATTCTGCATTCCTTCGAGTGGTGAGATGTCGCTCTTTAGCTGAAGAGTATGGTTTGGATACAGTCAACAAAGATGAGATTAGTGAGTATAACAACTATATGCTACGTTAAAAGTTATTAATAAAATGTGCATAATAGTGTTGAATAGATGGTGTTATAAAGTATATGTTTTATATTCTATTTTATAGATTTACCTGAATGATTTTAATTTACATATGCTATATAAAAATAAATACATAACACTGTATTTAGATTACTGAGTGCATTGTATGCTATATATAAGAACTAACACTATCATGTTTCTACTTTTTTTGGTGTTTTTTTTGTTTTTGTTTTTTTGTTTTGTTTTGTTTTTTCCAGATAGGGTTCTCTGAGTAGCAGTACTGATTGTCTTGGAACTTCTTTTGTAGACCAGGTTGGCCTTAAACTCACAGAGATCCTCCTGCCTCTGCCTCCTGAGTACTGGGAGTAAAGGCGTGCACTATTACTGCTCGGCTGTGTTTCTACTTTGGTAGAGACTCTAGCTAGTATTCCATGAGACTCCTGGGTTACATCTTAAATGTATTTCTTCTTATTTATAATTTTATACTTTTATTTTTATAAATTATTTAAATTTTTTGCTAATATTGTCTCGTATCCTGAAACTTAAGTATGAATTCAGCCTTTTGTTGTTTGTATGCTGTAAATTGCCCAGTTCTACTGATTTTTTTCTTTTTTTCTTTCAGTTTCTAGCATGGACAATCCGGATAATGAGATAGTTCTGTACCTAATGTTGCGAGCTGTTGATCGATTTCATAAACAGCATGGCAGATACCCAGGTAAGAACAGCAGTTGACTTATCAGATACAAAGAAAAGAGCCGGGTGTTGTTTGTTTTTTGCTTCTTTTTCGGGGGGCCTGCCACCCAGCTCTGAAATAAATCATACACACACACACACACACACACACACACACACACACACACACACACACACTGAGGCTTATTCTTACTTATGAATGCTTGGCCAGTTGCTTGCCAGCTTTTAAATTATTCCAGCTACCTTTTGCCTCTGGGCTTTTCCTGTTCTCTTATTTCTGTAAATCTTACTCTTACTCCATGGCTTGCTGTGTAGGTGGGTGGCTGGCCCCTGGAGTCCTCTTTCTTCTCTGGCTAGTTCTTCCATCTCTCCTCCCAGATTTCTCTCTATATATTCTGTCTGCCAGCCCTGCCTATCCCTTCTCCTGCCTTGCATTGGCCAGTTCTTTATGAGACCATCAGGTGTTTTGCACAGGCACAGTAACACAGCTTCACAGAGTTAAACAAATGCAACATAAGCAAAAGTAACACACCTTAAAATAATATTTCCTAACAGGTGGTAGTGGCACACATCTTTAATCTCAGCACTTGGGAGGCAGAAACAGGCAGGTTTCTTGAGTTTGAGGCCAGCCTGGTCTACAGAGCAAGTTCCAGTACAGCCTGGGCTACACAGAGAAACCCTGTCTCAAGAAAAACAAAAAGAAAGAAAGGAAAATCTTTTGGCTTTTTGTTGTTGTTGTTGTTTTTTGTTTGTTTGGGTTTTTTTTTTGTTGTTGTTTGTTGTTTTGAGATAGGATCTTACTTAGCTCAGGAGGGTCTTGAACTTGTGATCTTCCTTTATCAGACTCTTAAGTACTGAATTTATAGGCATGAACCATCATAGCTGGCTCAATAAAATCTTGAATAAATACTTGACCTGATGCCAGGTATGGTGCCCTCACCTTTATAAATTCCAGCACATGGGAGGGAGTCAGAGGCAGGTGGATCTTGTGTGTTTGAGGCCAGCCTGGTCTACATATGAGTTTCAGGTTTGCCAGGGTCATGTAGAGAGAACCTGTCTTAAAACGAAACAAAACAAAAACAAAAACAAAAACAAAAACAAAAAACAAATTGGTGGTGGTGGCACTCACCTTTAATTCCAGCACTTGGGAGGCTGAGGCTGGAGGATCTCTAAGTTCAAGGCCAGCCTGCTGTATAGAGTAAGTTCCAGCACAGCCAGGACTATACAGAGAAACCCTGTCTCAAGACAAAACAAAACAAAACAACTCACACTTGATCTGAATTTTAGTATTCTGTGGGTATTTAGAGGAACTACTATTTGATTTTCAAGGCCATGACTCAAAACTATTAGAGGAATATTGGTTGAATGCGTATAGAAGGAAATTTTTTTTCTGCTAGTTGTCATAGTTGGCTTCTGTTTTCTGTGATAGTCTTTTAAGTCACTAAAATGTCTCCTCTCTCTCTCTCTCTCTCTCTCTCTCTCTCTCTCTCTCTCTCTCTCTCTTTTGTCTTTTTAAAGTGTGTGTGTGTGAGAAGGGTTTCATTCTAAGGTTGCCCTTGAACTTATGGTATAGCCTACGCTAGCTTCAGTCTTGTAGCAGTCTTCCTACCTCCATCTCCAAGTGCTAGGATTACAGACATGAGCAATCACAATCAGCTCCTTTAGTTATTAAATCTTTTAGTTTTTTTTTTTTTTTTTTTTTTTTGGTTTTTCGAGACAGGGTTTCTCTGTGTAGCTTTGCGCCTTTCCTGGGACTCACTTGGTAGCCCAGGCTGGCCTCGAACTCACAGAGATCCACCTGGCTCTGCCTCCCGAGTGCTGGGATTAAAGGCGTGCGCCACCACCGCCCGGCAGAAATCTTTTAGTTTTTAAAGCCTGGCCTGGAAGGTGCTGTATATCACAGGGTAGCCTTGAACTCTTGATCTTGCTTTATCCTTCAGAGAACTATATATAAACGTGTACCACCATTCTCAGCTCATAGTGTACTCCTGTAACTCACACTGAGTTTGACCTGAAGGAATAGGAAACCCACAAGCAGTGTATCAGTGACTTCTGAATTTTGAACTCTGTAAAGATACAAGGATTTCCTTGGTCAGTATTTTCTGTTGTTGTTGCCTTGAAAGGCAGTAATTGGAAAACTTAAAGATCCACAGTCCTCACTGAAAAAGCACATGCCTGTTATCCCTCCCACCCAGGAGCTAGAGGCAGAAGAATCAGAAGTTCAGAGTCACCCCTAGCTACATAGCAAGTATAAGATCAGCAGGGATACATAAGACTCTTTGTTTCCAGAAAGAAAGAAAATAAAAATTTTAATTGAATGATATAAGTTAGGTATTTTCTCTTTAGTTCTTTGATCAAATAATTATTATGTGTTACTCTGATAGTACAAAATTAACAAATAATTATAGAACAATAATTAACAAAGACTTAAAAACAAACAAAAACCACACTGGAACATGCCTGGTGTCATCATGCCTGGTTTAGGTGGTGTCGGGATCAAACCCAAAGCTTTGTGTGTGACGAGTCCACACTTTACCAACTAAGCCATACCCCAGGACCTGACAAAGACTAACTGAGCTTCACTTTGTGATGGATTTACCTATATATTTCTGATATTTTCAAATGTTGGTTTCATGTTCTATTACTTTTTTCTTTAGTTTCATACCTTACAGTTTTTGTTAGACCACCTGGAATTGAATTAAGTAAAGGATATAGCCGTTAATTTGAATCACTTTTTTTTCCCTGAGACAGGGTTTCTATGCAGCCTTGGCTTTCCTGTCACTCACTATGTAAACCAAGGTATTCACAGACTCATAGAGATCTCTCTGCCTCTGCCTCCCGAGTGCTGGGATTAAAGGCGTGTGCTATTATACCCAGCCCACATATTTATTTTAATGAAAATGTAAATATATATATATAATATATATGTAATTTTTTAGGAGTATCTAACTATCAAGTTGAAGAAGATATAGGGAAGTTGAAGTCCTGTCTTACTGGCTTTCTTCAGGAGTATGGGTTATCTGTTATGGTGAAAGATGATTACGTCCATGAATTGTGAGTATTCTTTAGATCATATAGGAATGATCTCTCTGTTTGTGGTTAGACTATTAAAAATTCATACCTACCTCTTTTCATGTAGTTGCCGATATGGAGCTGCTGAGCCACACACCATTGCTGCATTCCTGGGAGGTGAGTTTTATAGATGAAATGACTTATTTGTTGTTATAGAATACAGTTACTATTTGTATTAGCTTTTTTAATTAGGGAGGTCAGTGAAGCAGGTTGTTAAATTTAGGTTAATCATTAGCTCTCCACACTGTTCTCCTTACTCTCTGGCTTTCCCATGGCCATCCATATTAAACTCCTGAAGAGTTTAATGGAAGGATGCTTTTGATCATGAACCTCACTTAACCTTCTGAGCACAAGTACACACACAGACCTTCCTTCCTCTTCTCCCTGTCTTGTCTTCCTGCCCCAACAGTTCTCAGAAACAAAGACAAACTTCCCTGAGACGTTCCCTAGACCTTTGTACCTAAGGGCTGAGTTCAAAACTGCCATTTCTGTCATAAAAGCTCCTTTATTCATTTGTTCCCACCATTTCTTCTTTGAGTTGGTTAAGTGAGTTACTGTATGGGTACCTTATAAACATCCGAAATTTGTTTCTTACAGTTTTCAAAGATTCAAATGAGGATGCCAACACATTAGGGTCTGTTGAGGTCTCACTGCCAGAATCATATGTGGTGTTTTTTTCTTACTGTGTCCTCACACATTATTCTTTTAAAAATGTCAAAGGAAATCTGCAGGATCTCTTTTATAAGGGCATAAACCCATGTATGAGGGTTCCACCCTCATGGCCTAATCACTTTCCAGAAGCCCTACCTTCTAATACCATTGCATTGAGTTTTCAACATATTAATGGCAGGGCTGGGGGCGGCGGCAGAGAGGGGGAGTAAGTGAATAATACCTTAAAAAATTCTTCTCCTGCCTATTACCTCCAATAGCTTGAGCTATTTGCTTATGACATTTTCCTTTCTAGATGATTGTTTTGAAGGCAGATCCAGTTTGATTAATAGTGTTCAGAATGCTAATAATGCAGATCTAAGAAACGATATTTTAAGCAAACATAAATTAAATCCTGATTCCTGATAATTTATTTCAATAAAATCATTCTTTTATGTCTAAATAGTAAAGTAATCTGAAAATTCACAGAAAAGTGCAAATTATTATTTATGCAGATCTAGGCCAGATTCTGAGAGACACAATCAGAGAGGTCTAACAAGTGTAAATAGAAGAAGGACGTTATGTTCTGTAATGATTTTGAACCTTCGTCTCCGAGGCTTTCCCTACATAAACTTGACCACTTCTCCTGTGCTCTTCCTCTTTCCTTTTTCACCTTAGCACTTAGTCGCTTTACATACTGTACACTTTGTTTACTTTTAAGCTGTCTTTTCTCTTGCTGTTAAAGAGAAAGACCCAAGTGAGTAAACAGCAGATACTTTTGTGTCTTGTGCTCTGCTTTGTCTGTGGTGCCTAAAGAGGATTTGGTGTGTAGTAGAGTCTTAAGTCTCACAGCCTCAGCCATTTTACAAAGAAGCCGCTTCAGTTAAGAAGAGGGTTGTTTTTTTTCTTGGTGGAATTTTGCTGTTTATTTTGTGTTTTGAGTACTTTATAGGAGCTCTGTGGTATTTAGTGTAGAGACTTTTTAAATTACAAATGAATTTCAAAGCTGTGGATGTAGCTCAGTGGCAGAGTGCTTACCTAGCATGTAAGATCCTCAATACACACACACACACACACACACACACACACACACACACACACACACACAAAGAGACAGAGACAGAATGTGAGAGATTGATTGATTGATTGATTTAGAGCAAATATGCTTCTATCCTTTTTTACTCTAAAGGTAGACTAGATAAAGGTAGAATTCCAGTGCAGTGGTGAGAGGAAGACCAACCAGAGGAGGAAATAGGGAGATGGGGAAGGGCAGGGTGGGGACATACAAGAACAAAATATATTAATAGGTATGTATGAATACATCCCAATGAAACTCATTTCTTTGTATGTTAATAGAAATATTAATAAAGCACACACACACAACCCTTGAATGCAACAGAAGGGCTTTCTTTGAAGAGGATCTTTTTTTTTGTGTTTTTGTTTTTTTTGAAACAGGGTTTTTCTGTGTAGCCCTGGCTGTCTTAGAACTCACTCTATAGACCAAGCTGGCCTTGAACTCTTGAGATCTGCCTGCCTCTACCTCCCAAGTGCAGGGATTAAAGGTGTGCACCATCATCTCCTGGCTGAAGAGGATCTTTATGCATCTTTATATCCTTTCAAAAAGTTCTTTCAACCAAACTACTATCTAAACTTTGCTTTGTCCATTCACTATATCCTGCCAGCTTTCTAAATCACCATAATTAAAAATACCTTATTTTGCCGGGCGGTGGTGGCGCACGCCTTTAATCCCAGCACTCGGGAGGCAGAGCCAGGCAGATCTCTGTGAGTTCGAGGCCAGCCTGGGCTACAAAGTGAGTTCCAGGAAAGGCGCAAAGCTACACAGAGAAACCCTGTCTCAAAAAAAACAACAAACAAACAAACAAACAAAAAAAAAAAAGAATTATAGTATTTTGCAGGGCATGATGGTGTAGACCTTTAATCCCAGCACTTAGGAGGCAGAGGCAGGAGGATCTCTTGAGTTTGAGGCCAGCCTGATCTATATAGTGAGTTCTAGGACTGTCAGAGCTGTATAGAGAGACCCTGTCTCAAAAAAAAAAAACAAACAAAAATAATTATAGTCTTTTATTTTGTTATGACTCAGTAAGCTATGTCTGTTTTGGATTACTTTTAAACAGCTTTGCTTTCTTTATGGACTTATTTTTGTTTTTTCTCTTTTGTACGCTGCTGTAACTATGGTGTATTCTGTATACTAAGGTCTCATGTACCCGAGGCTGGCCTCCAGCTCATTTTGTAACTGAAACTAGCCATGAACTCATGATCGTACTGCCTCTACTTCCCAAGTGCAATGAATATAGTCATGCACTACCACACCTGGTTCTTTTGTTTGTTTTTTTGAGACAGGGTCTCACTGTGTAGCCTTGGCTGGCTTAGAACACATTATATTTAGCAGGCTGGCTTTGAACTCAGAGATCCACTTGTCTCTGCTTCCTGAGTGCTAGGATTAAAAGCATGCACCACCAGGCCCATTCTGGCTTATATTATCTAACTCTTAAATTTTACTATTTTCAAAGATTTACTTTTCTCCTTTTTCCTACAGGAGCTGCTGCTCAAGAAGTTATCAAAATAATCACCAAACAATTTGTAATTTTTAATAATACTTACATCTATAGTGGCATGTCACAAACTTCTGCAACTTTCCAGTTGTAGAATAAGCCCCACGTGTAATATGTTAATAATCGAATAAGCCCCACGTGTAATAGGTTCATGGTTGAAACTGTAATTGTCTTCATATTGTGCTTTAGTTGTAAAAATCTGTTAAAGGAGAGCAGTCATTGTTTCCTTAATAAACATTTTTCTCGTTTGTAATATATTCTTGTTGTTTGGGGTGGTGGGGAGAAAGCAGTCATTTTCTTGAAGAATAAAAAGCTATCTCTTTATAACTTAGTTCATTAATACTGGCTTGCTATTTTGTAGTTACGTATCATAGACATATTTGTTTCATTAGAGTAAAAAAAAAAAATTTAACCATCTTAACCAATTGAAGATGTGGATTTTAGCTGTGGACATTTTTAAGATCATTATTTGTTAAAATAGAATTTTAAAAGAGGCATTTCAGGATGTGTAATTTTATCAGAAAACAAAACTATTTCCTTATAGTGTCATTCATTATATATAACTAAATATTTTACCACTATACTTGTTGAAATTGCATAGGGTTGTCCCATTCGTAAATTTCATTTTAATTAATAATCAGATTGGAATAATATCATTTACCATCATGTTAGATGGGAAAGAAAATTCCATAAGATGAGGAATAGCAGCAAACTAGAAATGCAGAAATGGAAACAGGGCTCAGTTTCTGACTTATGTAGCTAGCTGACCGTATTAATGTTTATTAATGTGACTGTCAGTATATTAAGGCCCTTAAACTGCCTGCTGTATAATAATCATCAAAGGCAGTCTCCTGTGTGAGAACCTGTTATATTTGACAGGAGTGGGGACAGCTGATAGGGCTTTTATTTTCTTGGATACTGGTGTGTCGTTTTTGCTTGGCTGCCTGTTAAGTGACTTTCCTACAGCATGGCCTGCCCTCTGACAGTGCTTCACTTCATCTCCCAACACAGTCCTATTGGATGGATTCTGTTAGAAAACCACATTTAAGACTCAAGAGCTGGGGTTCTTGGGTCTACACAGTGAGAAGTTAGCTTGGCCAGAACCAAAAATTGTGGTTTAGGAATTCACCCCGTGACTGCTTTAGTGTAGTGAGAGTGTCCGTCCATGGAATGCCCAATGTAATTGAAGAAAGCCTGGCGTCAGGCAAGGTCGGGAGGGAGCAAAGGTTGCTTTCCAAGAAGGGAGTCCTAAATACTAAGGTGGTAAGGCTACATTACCCTCAAATTGTAACTTCCTCCGCTCTAAAACCCGGCACCACGCACTGGCCACCTTCCTCCCTCAGCGCACTAGCCACCAGCCAGCTGCTGCAATGAATGAGCTGAGGCTCTGGGTGCCCGCAGGTGCCCGGCCGGAAGTCCCGCCCAGCGGATGTCAACCTGGCTCGCGCTGGGTGGGAACCCAGTCAGGCGTGGTAGTCCGGGTTCCCTCGGGGAAGAGCTGCTGCGGGGCTGACCAGCTTCGCGGCTCCAGGGTGAGGGCCACAGCCTCTGCCTCCCGGGTTCGGGGGTTGCCTCAGCTCAGCCCAACCTTGCCTGTGGCCCTCTGGGGCAGGTGGGCTCCTGCCCTCAGAGCTATGGTGCTGGCGTGGCCCTGCCCAGCTGGCTCACCTCAGGGGACCGAGTGAGCCGAGGGCCAGGGCTTTCCTGCGCTGGCTCCGGGCCAGGCCGCGGGTGCCACAACCTGTGGGAGAAAAGAGCGCCACGCCCTACGTCTGGGTACGCCGGTGCCCTGCAGGTGACTGCGGGGTGTGGACAGCGGCGGTCCCCAGGGCATTTCGTTTGTGAGAACCACGACAGCACCACCACGTGTCCCGGGAACCTCCACCGAAGCGCGAGCCTTGGGAACCGGGGGGTTGCTCCCGTGAGGCCTGCCAGAGCCGGGCTTGGGAGCAGTGCCCGGTGCCCCGCGGAGAACTGTGGAGAAACGCCTGTGGGACCGCCCGCCCGCCCGCCCGCCCTTGTCTTCAGCTCTTTAGGTGAGCCAGGCGGCGGCAGCCTGGAGCGAGAGACAGGCAAGGCAGCCTTAACGCTTGGAAAGATGATGGACGGGCAGGAGAACCTGGGCGAGGGTGAAGGTTTGGGCCCCCACATCCTATTCGTCCTGAGCTGGTTCCTGTTACCCTCAGTTTACTGGGACCCGAAGGGAATGACTTTTCCCTTAAAACTTTTGGAGCAGAATATTGACAGTGCAAGTCACACATTTGCCGTTCTGCTCCCGTTAGAGATGCTTTCCACAATATATGATTCCGAGGCAGATGTCCACCTTGAACAACTTGCAAACAGTTAATGCTAGGATTTTCAGCTCTGTCAGCCCCACCTAGAAAGATGTTCTGTCTCTCACGGGGAGGGACAGAAACACAGGTTTTTGTTTTTTGTTTTTTCACACAAAGCTTTTGATGTGAATATTTTCTAGAGTAGCTAATTCAGGAGCGAGGTATGTTGCTTAATGATAGATTTTTACCTTGAGTTCTATCCCTAGGACCAAAGAGGGTGGAGAACGATACTCGGCCAGGTTTTTTTTTTTTTTTTTTTTTTTAATTTATTTATTTTCTCTGCTAGTTTTCCTAGTAAAGTTTGCGGGGCAGTGGTTCTCAACATGTGGGTCGTGACCCACTTGGATTGTATATCAGATACACTAGGATTCATAACAGTAGCAAATATTACAGTTATGAAGTAGCAACGAGATAATTTTGTGGTTGGGGGGTCACCATAACATGAGGAACTGTATTAAAGGGTCGCAGCATTAGCAAGGTTGAAAAACACTGTTTTGGAGAGTAAATTGAGTAAAACCGGTAAGGATTGTGCTTTCTGTTATGTGAAAACGTTTTTGTGTTTTTGTTTTTTTTTCCCCTATGAGAACATAACTTATCACTCATCATTGGTGATAATTTGTATCTATTCACAAAATTGCTAAAAGCGTTTCATAATTACTTTAATTGGCACATACTTTTGGCTTGGAAAATGAGCTATTTATAATTTTAAAATTATCTTTTTGAAAACTACAACTGGTCCTTTACTGTAAATATTTATTTTTAATTATATCTGTTTCCGTATGTATGAGTTAGCACACGTGTGGTTAGAAGGTAACCAGTGAGTCTTTTTTCTCCTACTATGTGGGTCCCAGGGATTGCCCATCCTTTGTGAGGATTTTGTTTTTGTTTGGAGACAATCTTTTATTCTGCACCCCTCCCCCATTCTGAAGTTCCTGGCTGGCCTGGAACCTTATATATGTAGCTCACAGTTGTTGGATTTTCTTTTACTCTATCTCCATGTTGGGACACCAAAATGTTGTCGGTTGTTTTTACTCTTTTGGCTCTTTTACTCTTTTGGGGGCGGGGAGCCACCACTCAGCTCCCAAATAAATCACACATGGAAGCTTATTTTCTTATAAATGCTGGGCCCTTAGCTTGGCTTGTTTCTTGCCAGCTTTTCTTAAATTCTGTTTACCTTTTGCCTCTGGGCTTTTTGTTTGTTTGTTTGTTTTGTTTTTCGAGACAGGGTTTCTCTGTAGCTTTGGACCTGTTCTGGATCTCACTCTGTAGACCAGGGTGGTCTCGAACTCACAGAGATCCACCTTTTCTTACTTCTGTATATCTTACTTTCACTCTTACTCTGTGGTGGCTGGCCCCTAGCAATCTCCTCTCCTTGTTCTCTTGCTCTTCTTTCCCTCCCAGATTTCTCCTATTTATTCTCTCTGCGTGCCAGCCCTTCCTATCCTTCCTCCTGCCTCACTATTGGCCATTCAGCTCTTTATTAGACCATCAGGTGTTTTAGACAGTAACACAGCTTCACAGAGTTAAACAAATGCAACATAAAAGAGTGGAACACATCTTTGCATCATTAAACAAATGTCCCACAGCATAAACAAATGTAACACATCTTAAAATAATAGTCTACAACACAGTGTGGCTTCACACTCATGATCCTTCTGCCACCCGCTTTCCTGCCTGAAGATTACAGACATGCACCATCATGCCTAGAATATTTCATGCTTGCAAATTTTTTTTTAACATGGACTTCTTCATGAATTTGTGTCTCATCCTTGTGAAGGAGCTGTACTAATCTTCTCTGTATCTTTCCAATTTTAGTATATGTGCTGCTGAAGCAAGCATACTGCCTAGAATATTTCTTAGAAGCTGATCTTACTAAAAATGCCCTATCTTCTAGATGAAATATAAGGAAAAAAGACAAGCATGGAAAGTGAGAACACAAAGAAAATACAAGGTGAGAAATCCGTGAATCATGTAGTTGGATTAGTTTTATATATTTTATAGTTGTGTAATTGTGAGTATTTTGTGTGTGTGTGTGTATCATATCTAACAGCCTCTAGAAAATGAAAAAATCATTCATCAATTTACATATGTGACACTATCTCTGGGAGACATGAACAAACATCTACTTAATTGCCAATAGACCAAAGTAAGGATATCACCAGATCCAACTTGCCAGTGAGTTTATTGGAGTTACTTATAGGCACATTGTGTGGAGTTATTTACAGAAGCAGAAATGACTCAAAGGGAGTTATATCATCAAAAGTCCACCCCAGCCTGAGTGACAGCTCATGAAAACTGCAGGCAGCTTGACAGGTTGTAAAGTATCTCTTTCAGGCAACCCAGTCGATCTCTCTCTCTTCCAAGTAGTTTAGTTGGTCTAAGCTTCTTTGAAGCAGCTCTTAGTCTGATGTTTCTCAGCAGTCCTTACCCTTTATATAACCTTGGGAAAGGAGGGGCCTAGCATATGAGGTTAGTATCAGGGACTTCCTGAATCTTCTAAGTTGTTTATTTCCTAACTTTTAAGGAGCCCTGTCCTGAGCCTTTTTTTTTTTTTTGGAAACAGGCTTCTCTGTGTAATAGTCCTGGCTGACCTGCAACTGTAGACCTAGATCTGTAGACCAGACTGG
Organism: Peromyscus eremicus; assembly: GCF_949786415.1. Classification (NCBI taxonomy): domain Eukaryota; kingdom Metazoa; phylum Chordata; class Mammalia; order Rodentia; family Cricetidae; genus Peromyscus; species Peromyscus eremicus. The sequence continues at coordinate 104,532,773 of NC_081420.1, forward strand.
ACTCGAACTCAGAGATCCACCTGTCTCTGCCTCCCAAGTGCTGAGATTGATTAAAGGTGCACCACCATGCCTGCCCCTCCCCCACTTTTTTGAGATAGGATTTCTCTGTAGTTCTGACTGTCTAGGAACTCACAATGTAGACCAGGCTGGCCTTGAACTCACAGAGGCCTGCCTCTGCCTCCCCAGTGCTGAGATTAAAGGTGTGCACCACCACTGCCCTGCTTCCATCCTGTATCTTAATGAACTTTCTTGCAAGATGGTATATTAATATGAAGGAAATTACTATGTCATAGCATACATATTGACACCTACTTTGTGCCTGTCATATAATTCCTGTCATAAGGAAGCAGACATAGGAAATATCATGCTGATACTTAGAGTGCCATATGAGCCAGGCATGGTGGATCATTGCCTTTAATCCCAGCACTTAGGAGCAGAGACAGACAGATCACTGAGTTCAAGGCCACTTGGTTTACATAGTTTTAGGCCAGCCAGGACTATATAGTGAGACTATTGGGGAGGGGGGACATAGATAGTTGATTTACTTGGCAGAATATGAAAGAACAATAGTCCCTAGACATGGTGGCTCATTATTGTGAGGGTGCTGTCAGCAATATAGATGGATATGTTTGTGATTGTCTACAGTGTCAAAATTGGCTTTTTGAGTCAGGCTTTCATGTGGTCCAAGCTGGCCTCAAGCTTCTTATGTGGCATAGGATGACCTTAAACTTCTGATCTACCTGCTCCCAAGCCTCAAGTGCTGGGATTATAGGTATTTGCTGTAATGACTGTTTTGTGTAGTGTTGGAGATTGAAATTGGAGCTTTTGAAATTGAAACTAGGCAAGTGTTCTACCAACTGAACTATATCCCCAACCCAGAATTTATTGACTATCAGCAAGTTCACAAGGTATAATGGCTTCATTGGCATTGATTTGCCACATAGTGCCACTTTAATTAATAGTCTGCCCAGGCAAAACCAGGTTCTGTTGTTCCAGTTTCAACTACTAATATTAACTCTCAGATCACACATTGCACATCACATAGTGAACCTGTTTGTCTATCTGACTACAAAAGGTTAAAGAGGCCTCAGGAGAGTTCAAGAAGTTTTGTTTTGGGGTTTTTGTTTGTTTTTATTTTTATTCTTTATTTTTCAAGGCAGGGTTTCTCTGTGTAGCCCTGGCTGTCCTGGAACCCACTTTGTAGAGCAGGCTGACCCTGAACTCAGAGATCTGCCTGCCTCCTAGTGCTGGGATTAAGTCATGCACCACTACACCAGGCTTCAAGAAGTTTTAAAGAGGCCTGAGAAGTAGAAGCTGGGAAGCTGTCTAGGGATGCAAAGATAATGAACGTGGCTCGAGGTCTGCTGTAGACCTTGCTGCTGTAGAGTCAGGTCTCTCCCAGGTACAGGTTTGAGAGGAACTATAGAAGTGAAGAGGTGGAGGCAGAAGGTGCAAAAGTTCATCTTTAGCTACATAGCAAGATTAAACCAGCCTGGGCCATATTAAGACTAGGTAGATAGGTAGATAGGTAGCAGGCTAAAGCTATTTGGAGGTTGGTGAGATGGCTCAGTGGGTAAAGATCATTAAACCTGACAACATGAGTTTGTTCTCCAGGATCCACATAGTAGAAGGAAAGAACCAACTCCCATAGTTATCTTCTGACCTCTACCCATCCCCATATATACTAATTTTAACAATTTTATGTATATGGGTATTTTGTTTGCATGTATATTCGCACCACTTGTATACCTAGTGCCCACAGAAGTTAGAAGGCTACATCAGATCCCCTGAAACTAGAGTTACAGACAGCTGTGAGCAGCCATGCAGATCCTGGGATCAATCTCAGAGGATGAACACAAATTCCTATTGAATATCTGGTTTGAAAATATTTCCTTCTAGCCGGGCGGTGGTGGCGCACGCCTTTAATCCCAGCACTCGGGAGGCAGAGCCAGGCGAATCTCTGTGAGTTCGAGGCCAGCCTGGGCTACCAAGTGAGTTCCAGGAAAGGCGCAAAGCTACACAGAGAAACTCTGTCTCGAAAAACCAAAAAAGAAAAAAAAAAAATATTTCCTTCTAGATTGAGCTGCTTTTGCATTCTACATAAATCTACATAGCAGTTTTAAAATTTAAGCCAGGTATGATGGTGAGCATGCCTTTAATCCCAGCCCTGGAGAAGTAGAGGCAGGCAGATCTCTGCATGTTCAAGTCCAGACTGGTCTATATAGTGAGACCCTGTCTAAAACAAACAAACAAAAAACAACAACAAAAACCAGCCAGATGGTGGTAGTGCATACCCTTAATACCAGCACTCAGGAGGCAAGGAGACAGAGGCAGGTGGATCTCTATGAGTTCAAGGCCAGCCTGGTCTACAGAGCAAGTTCCAGGACAACCAGGGCTACACAGAAACACTGTCTTGGAAACAAAGACAAAACAAAATAAAAATTTAAAATTTTAGGTCTATTTTGCCATGTTTTCTTTTATTGCTTGTTGCTTTTGGTATTGTGTGCACTTCAGTTTTTATTTGTTTTTTTCTTTGAGAATTGAAGAAACTAGGTTGCTCAGCCCAAAAAAGGTTAAATCAAGTTGAAATGTGATAATTGTATATGAAAGAAGGTACTTTGGCTAAAAAGGGAAAGAGCACATGATAGGAAATCTTTTTTTAAAAAATAATTTATTTATTTGTATTTTATGTGCATTGGTGTTTTGCCTACATGTATATCTGTATGACGGTGCTGGATCCTCTGTACCCAGAACTATAGGCAGTGTGAGCTGCCATGTGGGTGCTGGGAATTGAACCTGGGTCCTCTGGAAGAGCAGCCAGTGCTCTTAACCTCTGAGCCATCTCTCCAGTCCCATGATAGGAAATCTTAAAGTCTGAGGAAGAAGTGCTGAAGGGAATGGAGGAGTAAGTTCTACATAATGCCCAGAACTGAAAAGTACCATACCCTATTTGAAATTTTCTTTGGCGTGTTGTTAATGTGACATTAATATCCATACAAACTTACTATCTCATTGATTTGTTAATGTATACAATAATCATGAATAAATGTTGGCTTTTGCCCATAGTCAACTCAGTAATAACGTTTGTACTATATATTGTTCCTAACAAATTACATAACGGGGCTGGAGAGATGGCTCAGCAGTTAAGAGCACTGGCTGCTCTTCTAGAGGACCCTGGTTCAATTTCTAGGACCCTGGTTCAATTTCCAGCACCCCACTGCAGCTCACAACTGTCTGTAACTCCAGTTCCAGGGATTCTGGTATCCTCACACAGACATATATGCAGAAAAAACACCAATGCACATAAAAACTAAATTTAAAGAATTGCATCACAAATTGTCTCATTGAAACAAATTGCCAGGTAATTTTTTTAAAGTAGGAGACTAAATAGTGATTGATATATCATAGATTTTTGTAGTATGGGCCTTTTTATTTTTAAGTCTACCATTGTAAATGTTAGTTCAAGACTTATGTCAAAGAAGGCAAGATGGTTCAACTGGTAAATGCACTTGCTGCCACGTCTGACAACCTGAGTTTGATCCCTGGGACCCACATGGTAGAAGAGAACAGATTCCTACATTATCCTCTGACTTCTGCATGTGCCTCCTTATAAATAAATAAATGAATGAATAATTTAATGTAATAAAATATTTTTAAAGCCAAAATAAAAGAAATAAAAACTTTAAAAAACAAAACAACACCTATAAATCATTTAATTTACCTAGTAAAAGGATTTGAGTTTAGTTTGATATGTTATGTTGACTGACTTTCAGTATAACATGTCTTTCAAATAAGAAATCCATGCTGTATTCCTTGGATAAACCAACTTGTGCAATGATATATTGGTGTTTTTGTTTTTTTTTGTTGTTGTTGTTGTTGTTTTTTTGGTTTTTTCGAGACAGGGTTTCTCTGTGTAGCTTTGCGCCTTTCCTGGAACTCACTTGGTAGTCCAGGCTGGCCTCGAACTCACAGAGATGCACCTGGCTCTGCCTCCCGAGTGCTGGGATTAAAGGCGTGCGCCACCACTGCCTGGCCTGATATATTGTTAATATACCATTATTAATATATTGTCAACTTACTAAAATAGTAGATTTTTTTTTTGCATGTATGTTCATGAGGGATATTGGTCTATAGTTTTCTCTTTCTAATGGTTTTGGTTTTGATACAAAGGTAATGCCTGTAGCATGAATCTTAAAGAGTCTTATTAATAAAATCAAACCTGAGCCAGGTATTGGGGTGAGTGCTGGAAGATCAGAGAAGCAGAACAAGCCACAGCTACCTCACCTTGCCAATTCCTCAGCTGATCCTGTTTCCTCAGACTGGAAACCTCTGAGTCCTCATCCAGAATGAATCTCAGCTGAACTGCTGCTCAAAAGCCTAGAAGCTTAACCAGCCAAAAGCTTCTAGTTCTTGATCTTCATGCCTTATATACCTTTCTGCTACCTGCCATCACTCCCTGGGATTAAAAGCTCACTTCTTGGGATTAAAGGCATGTGTCACCATGCCTGGCTGTTTTCAATGTGGCCTTGAACTCACAGAGATCCAAAGGGATTTCTGCCTCTGGAATGCTAGGATTAAAGGTGTGAGTGCCACCATTTTCTAGCCTCTGTGTCTAGTGGCTGTTCCGTTCTCTGACCCCAGATAAGTTTATTAGGGTGTACAATATTTTGGGGAACACAATACCACCACAAATGCCAACCTCAAAATAAGTTGGGAAGCCAGGCATAGTGGTGTGCCCCTGATTACTGAAGAGGCTGAAGCATGAGGATCTTAAGTTTGAGATCAGTGTAGAGTATAGTAAAACCTACTTTTTAATTAGGAAATAACCTTTGAGGTACTATTTAACCTTTTAGATACTATTTCTTCTTTAAATGTTTGGTGGAGTTTTCAAATGAAATCATCTGAAACTGGAATTTTCATTGTGGGAAGCTTTGTAACTATGATTTCAGCTTCTTAAATATATTACTCAGATAATCTGTTTTTGGATGTGGGTGGATGAAAGCAATTTTTTTCTATTTTATCTAAGTCATTGAATCTGTGTGAAATTGTGCATAATACTTCCTTTTGAATATCTTCAGACTCTGTAGTGGTTATTTATTTATAGTATCTCTCTCTGTAGCTTAGGCTCGACTGGAACTCACTATATAGCCCTTGAATTTGTGGAAATCCTTCTGCCTCAGTCTCCTAAATGCTGGGATTATAGGTGTGAGCCATCATACTTGGCTCTTCCCTCATTTAATATTGGTAATTTGTGTCTGTACTCATTTATCAAATTAGTCTGGCTAGAGAACTATCAGTTTTATCAATCTTTTTAAAGAACCTTCTCTTTTTAGTTTTTAAATTTATTTTTATGTGTATAGATGTTTTGCTTGCATATATATTTGTCCATGCCTGATGCCTGAGTGAAGTCAGAAGACAGCATTGGATCCCCTGAGACTAGATTACAGACAATTGTGATCTGTCATGTGTAGATGTTGGGAATTGAACCCTGGTCCTCTGTAGGGCAACCAGTGCTCTTAACCACTGAGCCATCTCTTTGGTCTCACTCTTTCATTTTTCTGTTTCACTGACTTCAGCTTTTGTCTGTATAGTTTTTTTTTTTTTTCTCCTTGCTCACTTTGGGCTGAGTTTGCTCTTTTTCTAGTTTCTTAAGATGGAAGCTAAGGTCATTGATTTAGCAACCATTTTCTTTTCTAATATAGGCATTTAGTACTAGACATTTCCTCATAAATATGCTTCATTAGCATCCTATAAATTCTAATATTTTGTATTGTCATTTAAAATATCAGTTCACTTAAAATATCTTAAGTATATCTTTCTTAGATTATAAAGCAAATATATGCTTATTATTTTAAAAACATTTCAAAGGTGTGCAATTATGAAATAGAATTTGAATTATTGATCTTTGAAAGAAAACTGGTTTTAAAATAATTTTTCTCTGGTAGAAATGAAGACTGACCTGAATTTACTGTTAGAATGTCTGAAGTATCACATGGGCAACCCTTTGTCACAAAAGGAAGTTTTGATCACTATTCATTCAGTTTGTCAACAAAACAGTAAGACATAATAATGAACTTTATTCATAATTCTATTCTTTTTCTTTCTCTTTCCCTCTTTCTCCTTCCCTCCCTCCATCTCTCTCTCTCTCTGTCTATGCTTCCCTCTCCCTCTCTTCTTCCTCTCTCTTTCTTTTATCTCATTTCCTGAAGTAACTACACAGGCTGGTGTCTAACTCTTGATCCTCCTGACAGTCTCCCCAGCACTGGGACTGCACGCATGTACCACCACAACCCATGACCCACTCTGATTCCAGTTTTGTACTACTGTAATATACTAATATGCATGGCTGTTTCTCTTCTTCTTAATGTATGTTATATTACTTTATCCATTTGATTGTCTTATCCTTAACAGTATAATCAAAGTAATTTTAATTTCTATCTTGTTTTATCTGCAAACCCTACAGGTGATGCAGGTGTTTATTTCCGGGAAATTGGTGGTTTGATGTTTGTAAAAAATCTTGCAAAGTCAAGTGAGCATAGCATGGTAAAAGAAGCAGCCTTATACACATTAGGATCTATTGCAGAAGAAAATGGTAAAATAGAAAATTTTATTTTTATGTCCTTAATTTTAAATACTTAAAATGTTTTCTCTTTATTTAAAGGTGAATGCCACCACACCTGGCTTGACTCTCATTTTTTAGGGTTATTTTGTTTGTTTCCAATGGGGTTCTTTTCTTTTTTGAGTCAAGGTTACTATAAAGTACAGGCTGGCCTTGAATGCAAAGTTCTCCTGTTTTGCTTCCTAAGTATTGGGATTGCAGCATGCTTAGTGTTATTTTTGAGCTAAGAAGATTTTGCACCTCCAAAAGTCTTCATAAATATCATAGATATTGCCTGACCCTCTGTTTTCCAAAGTACATATCTGAATTTTTTTAAGTTTTTTTCTTGCTTTGTTTTTTCTAGTCTTCTCACTTGGCCTCACTTTTTACTTTACTTGGTCTGATTTGCATTTATTTGGTTAGGATTTTATTGGCAATTCTAGAGTATTTTAATGTTTGCTTTGGAGCTTAGACCAAGTCATTTTGATTAAGATAGTGCTGATTTGTGACTGGCTACCTGGCTGAGTAGTTAAAGGTGCTTGTCTAAGTTTGATGTATGGAACTCATATGAAGGAAAGAGAGAAATAACTCCCATAAGTTGTGCTTTGACCCATAAGAGCATTGTGGCATGTCTGCACCTGTGGGTGGGCACACACACTCATGCATGTGTGCATACACACAAGTAAATAAATAAATGTAATTTAAAAAAATTTTTAAGGGGTGCTGGAGAGATGGCTCAGCGGTTAAGAGCACTGACTACTCTTTCAGAGGACTGATGTTCTACTCCCAGCAACCATATGGCAGCTCAGAGCTGTCTGTGACTACAGTTCCAGAGTACCCAACACCCATGGCAAAACACCAATGCATATAGAATAAATAAAAAATTTAAAAAAAATGCTCATTTGGTCTGTTAAGCACATATCAAGTTTTCATAAATTTTATTGTTTCTAATATATGTCGGTTAAATGACATCTAGTTAAGAAGCATCCCTAGTTCAACAACTTTGTATTTTGTTCCATGTATTTTTGTGCTAATATATTAAAATGAAAATTGTATTTTATGTTTCAGTTTACTGTCAGCAAACTTTGTGTACTTCAGAATTATTTCAAGATTTAACTTTGCTCTTATCTAATGATGATTCAAACACAAATTTGAAAAGAATGTCCATCTATGTTCTTTTGGTTCTGGTTTCAAATAATAGTAAGTATGTTCTCTAATGAATGTTTAAAAATATCTTATGGAATATTCACTAATACTTTTATTGTAGTCATTCTTGTTATATAGGTGCCTTTATGTTTTTAGACAATTTCACTATGTAGACTATGGAGATCGACCTGCCTCTGCTTCCCAAATGTATTAGTGACTTTCTAATCTCATTAACATGCAAGAGATACTAGCTCTAAGGAAGGAATTAATAGTATATGTTAATCACTTGATATTTGTTAATTTTAAGAAATAGTAAAGTGATTTGTACTACTTAATCTTTAAAAAGAAAACAAATATTTAATAAATTGGTTGACTTTTCACTGAACCGATCATTTTGTTGTAAGATTTACTGTATTAGACCCCAATGGCATTGATCTTGGGATAATTTTAGATTTATTGAAAAGCTGAAAATGTAGTATAAGTGTCCATGTGTACCTGTTAGGACTTTGCGTGTGTATGTTTGTACATATGCATGTGGAGTGTGTTTGGTGCAGAAGCTGGAGATTGATATGGGGTATCTCCCTCAATCAGTTTCCACCTCTTGTTTTTGAGACAGGGTCTCTCACTGAATCTGACTAGACTGACTGCCCAGCAAGCCCCAGGGATCAGACACAATGTACTGTGCCTGGCTTTTTATTAATTTTTTACATGAGTGCTGAGGATCAAACTCAGTTCCTTATGCTGCCACTTTATTGACTGATCAATCTACCCAACCTCTTCATTTTTTAAAAACTTCCTTCATTTAATTCTTGAAATTGTTAGGTACTTGAATTGCTTCTAGATTGTTTTTTCTACTTTGGAAAACCTGAAAAAGATTTGTATTTTTTCTGCTTTGGAGATTCTTTTCATATAGTAACAGAACTATAACTAAAGCATTTTATAATTTTTAGAGGAAAAATAAAGCTGTAAGTTGCTAAGCATAGTATATTTTCCATAATAAAATGGCTTGTAGGAGTTTTTTAAAAAATCAAAATTTTATGTGTATGGATGTTTTGCCTATGTGTATATCTGTACACTAACTATGTGCATGCCTGGTACCCACAAAGACCATAAGAGGACATCAGATCCCTTGGAACTGGAGTTGTAAGCCACCATGTGGGTGCTGGGAATTGATCTCAGGTCCTCTGGAAGAATAGAAAGTTCTCTTAACTGCTGAGCCATCTCTCCATCCCCTTGATTGTAGGTTTTCTTTTTTTCCTACTGTAATTCTGTATACTTTGTAATACTTTAAAGTAGCTTGCAAGCTAATTAAAATATTTTAAATGTCTTAATTTTTATAAAATTATTTTTAAATAAAAGTTATATTCTTGTAATATATGGCTATTTTTAAAGGGAATGGACAAACGCTTGTAAGAGAAACAGGTTGTATTGAAGTTCTGTCACAGTTGTTCAGGTAAGTAAAAAAAAGTCTTATTATTCATTGTTTAGGACATTAGTGCATTTATAATAATTTACTACCTTTTCTTTTTAACCCAATAGGACAGTTCTTTCAAATTATGAGTTGAATTTGTCAGATAATAATGTTTTCCAGAGTTATCTGTTGTGGTCTTCAGTGTGTAGTACTCTGTGTGTCTGTGTCAACAATCCTCAAAATGGTAATTATTTCAACTATTTAAATACAAATATAAAAACAAATGGTGACTGTTATTCTGCAAAAGTCTAATTAAAACATGGTTGGCTTTCCTCCTTTCAGATGAGAATCAAATGCTTTGTTGTTCACTTTTTCCATATGCTAATGAATGGCTAATGAATTGTATGAAACCTGAGATAATTCGCCCTATATGCTCATTTATTGGACTTACTCTTGCAAATAATAGTAAGTATTCATTATTTTCTAGGTTGTACATTAAGAACTGTATTTCAAAGCATTACAAAAACTATTAAACTCAATGAGTTTGATGCTTCTAGTTGTACCATTTTGGATATATTTAAACTTGTTTTGTTTTGTTTGAGAAAGGGTCTCACTGTATAGCCCTGGCTAGCCTGGAACTCACTATATAGACTAGGCTGGCTTCAAACAGATACTGACCTTCCTCTGCCTTGAGTTCTTGGCTAGACTTTAGAAGATAACACAATCTTGGAAGTAGATATTACTAGGAGGACATTGGAAAGATGGTGACAGCAGCATTGTTATTTCTTGGGAGGTGGGGTTTGAGAATGGTCTCCTGTAGCCCAGACTGGCTTATAGATCTCTCTTTATAACGAAAGATGACCTTGAGTTCATGATCCTTCTTCCATACCTCCTAAGTTGTGGAAATATAAATATGAACCACTATTCGCATCCTGCAATATAGTTTGTTTTGTTTTTAACCTTTCTAAATACCCTCATAAAACAATGCAATGAAATAATGAAACTAAAACCCCACAGGATGTACAATCTAACCAAAATGGAATTAAATTAGAAATGAAAAAAAAAATCATGGGGTCATTGAGATGGCTCAGTCTGTAAAGGCTCTTTAATATGATGCAAGTCTGATGATCCTCAGAACCTACATTAAGGTGCAAGGAGAGAAATGACTCTACAAAATTGTTCTCTGACCACTATAGTGCATGTGCATGTATGTGTGTGTGTTTATACACACACAACTCCATTATAATAAATACAACTTTTTATATTTAATACTTACCCTTTTTAAAAAAATTAAAATATACCAAAATAAAATATATAAGATAAAAACTATAACATCAGAGTTGGGCAAGACAAAGAAACAGGAGGAAATGAATCCAAGAGAAGGCACAAGAATCAGAGACCCACTTGGTTTCTTACTCAGGAATCCCATAAAAATGCTAAAGCCATAGTATATATTCAGAGGACCTGGTTCAGACCTGTGCAGATCCTGTACATGCTGCTTCAGTTTCTGTGAGTACATATGAGCTTTGCTCATGTTGATTCAGAGGGCCTTGTTTTCTTGGTGTCCTCTATCCTTTGGATCTTATACTTTTTCCACTTCTTCTTCCTAGGGGTATCCTGAGTCCTGAGGGGAGGGATTTGGTAGAGAGATCCTGTTTAGGGCTGAGTATTCCAAAGTCTCTCTGTCTCTGCATAATGTCTGGCTATGGGTCTCTGCAGGAGGAAGCTTTTCTACTGATAGCTAAGCAAGGCACTGGTCTGCTTCCCTGGTCAGAGCATAAATACAATTTTTAAAAATAAATGAACAAAAGAAAAAAACCTTGAAAAGATGACTGATAGCCAAATATGTGGTTATTAAAAACTTGGATTTCTGGAGGTTGTGGAAAGCTGAGGAATAAGGATGGCTGAAAGTTCATACTCATCTGGGTTACATATATAGTGAGTTTCTGGCCAGACTAGGCTACAGTGTGATGCACTATCTTCAACCTCCCCAACTCACCCCCCTACAAAAGATCTAAATTATCAATCTAAATTACCATGAAAAGTGACATCACTAAAGATTATGTTTCCTTGTTTTTATTTGATGTGTATGAGTGTTTGTCTGCATGTATGCCTGTGTACTACATGTATGCCTGGTGCCATTGGAGGCCAGCAGAGGGAGTTAGATTCCACGGGATTGGAGATACAGACAGTTATGAGCTATCTTTTGAGTGCTAGGAATCAAACCTGTGTCTGCTGGAAGAGCAGACAGTTCTCTTAACTGCTGAGCCAGCTCTCCATCCCTCACTCAAGAACTATCAGAGTTTAACAAAATAATAGTAGAAACAGTTTTATACCATGCAATTAGACAATTCTAATGAATTGGGCAAATTCTTTAGAAATATAGAAATTACTAGAACTTACTCCAAAGAAATAGATAACTTGAATATTCCTCTATTGGTTTTGTTTGTTCTTTTCTTATTTTTTGTTTTTGAAGTTTTTTTTTTTTTTCTTAATTTTGATGAGTATGAGTGTTTGCTTGTATGCCCATATGTACTATGCCTTTGGAGACCAGAAGAGGGTGTAAATGCCCCTGGAATTGGAGTTGCAGTTGTGAGCTGCCATGTGGGTGCTGGGAACTGAACTAATGTCCCCTCTCTTCAAGAGGAGAGAGTTCTCATAACCAATGAGCCATCTCTCCAGCCCCATGTTTGTTATTTTTTTTTTCCCGAGACAGGGTTTCTCTGTGTAGCTTTGCACTTTTCCTGGAACTCGCTTTGGAGACCAGGCTGGCCTCGAACTCACAGAAATCCGCCTGGCTCTGCCTCCCAAGTGCTGGGATTAAAGGTGTGCGCCACCACCACCCGGCTTGTTATTTTTTTTTTAAGACAGGGTTTTATGTAGCTCAGGCTAGCTTTGAACTTGCTGTGTAGCTGAGACTGGCCTTGAACTGGTTCTTCCCTTCCACTTCTTGAGTGGTAAGATTACAGGTGTGTGCTACCACACCTGACTCCATAGTTATATATCAAAGAGACAGAATTCATAAATTAAAGTTGTAATAAATATAGGAGAATTTCAAAGCCTGATAATTTTACTGGTGAATTCTACTTTTTGGAAAAAGCCCCAAAAAAATTCTACATAAATTATTCCTAGAAATAGAAGTGGAATAAACACTTACAAATACGTTCTATAAGGCTAGCATTACACCCAAGCTGAAAGAAGCCTTTACAACAAAATTATAGGTCAATATCTATTATGCACATAGAAATAAAAATACTGTTTGTTTATATGAGATAGAGCCTCATATAATCTGCTTGGCTTCAAATTCTCTATGTAGTCAAGGATAACCTTGAACTCCTGAACTTCTGCCTCTACCCCCCAAATGCTGGAATTACAAATGTGCACCATCATTCTTGGTTTATGTGCTGCTAAGAGTTGAACTCACTAATCTGTGGGTGCTTGACAAGCATTCTAACCAATTCTGAGTTATGTTCCCAGTCTTAGATATAAAAATATTAATAATATTTAAATATCAAATCAGGATGATTACCATCAGTTTGAGACTATCCTGATCTACATAAGGAGTTCCAGGCTAGTATGAGTTCAAAAAGTATTTTCTAAAAATTTAACCGTGTGGAGAAAAGATAATACATTATGACTAAATGGCCTATCTCAAAGAAGTGCAAGATTGGTTTAACATTATAAAACCATAAATCACAGGTTAGAAAAAAGAACTATATGATAATCTTAATAATTAGAGGAAAAGTATTATGCATAATATATGTCTTCTTAATAAGAACTCTTGGTAAACTAGGAATGGAAGGGAACATACTTAATGTGATAAAGGGCTATATATAATGCTACATGTAACTGCTATTCTCATTATTTTTATTTAATATTTTATTAGATATTCCTAGCCAGTGAAGTAAGACAAGAAAAATGAAATAAAATTCATAGAGATCAAAATGAAGGAATTTTCCCATAAATGATGTGATAGTATCACATCCAGATACACAACTATAGCTAATAGTGATTTTAGGTAGATTGCAGGGTGTAAGGACACACAAAATCAATATGTCCCAACAAATTATTGGAACCTCAAACTGTCATTTGTGTCTGTTTGTTGGGGGTGTATGCTTGCATTAATATATGGCTGCAGGTACACTTCCTTGTGTATTCCAATGTGGAGGTCAAGGAATAACTTTGGGTATATTCCTCTGTCACTCTCTACCATACTTTTTGAGACAAGGTCTCTCACTGAAATTGGAGCTTTTTGTTTCAGCTAGACTTACTGACCAGCAAGCCCCTGAAACCTGCCTGTCTTTGCCTCCCTAGCATTGGGGCTCTAGGTACACAGTGCCTTGGCCAGCTTTGATGTAGTTATTGGTGATCTGAACTCAGATCCTCATGTTTGCTGGCAAGTGCTTTACCCATTGTGCCATTTCCCCAGCCCCCATCATTTATAATAGTATACTTAAAAAAAAAAAAGAACTAGCCTGGGACTAAAGAAATGGATCAAAAGTTAAGAGTCCTGGCTACTCTTACAGAAGACCCAGATTCAATTTTCAGAACCCACATGACAACTCACAACTGTAACTCTAGATCTAGAGGATTCATTGCCCTTTTTTGGCCTCCATGGGCACCAGAAATGCACATGATACACATACATATAGGCAGGTATGTATATACATGAAATAAAAGTAGATAATCTGGGGGTAAAAAACAAGACAGATAATATGACACTCAGTTGGTAGAGCATGAGACTCTTAATCTCAGGGTCGTGGGTTCAAGCCCCACGTTGGGCACCATTTGTAGCTAGAGTTTTTCTCTTTGGGTCCCACCAACCCCTGGCAGTCCCATAGCCCACTTATAAAATAAACACACAGACGCTTATATTATTTAAAATGTTTGGCCTGATGGCTCATTCTTCTAGCTATCTAGTTCCTACATCTTAAATTAACTCATTTCTATAAACCTATACCTTGCCACATGGCTCGTGGCTTACTGGTATCTTACATGTTGGTACTCATGGCGGTGGCTGGCAGCATCTTCTGACTCAGCCTTCCTGTTCCCAGAATTCTCTTCTCTGCTTGTCCCCTATACTTCCTGCCTGGCTACTGGCCAATCAGCATTTTATTTATATAGAGCAATATCCACAGCACATCCCAGCACTTGAGAGGCTGAGGCAGGAGGATTTTGAGACCATAATGAATAGTAAATTAGAGACTAGCCTGAGCTACAGATAGATACTGTATCTCAAAAAATGAAAATACTTGACTAAATATTTAGGTGTAAATTTAATGAAATATATGTAATGCTTGTGCTATTATTTTAATAAGTGTCTCCCAAAGACCCATGTATTGAAGAATTTGTCCTCAGTTTATAGTGCTATTTGGAACTCATGGGAAATTCATGGAATCTTTAGGATGTAGGTCCTAATGGAAATAAGTCATTGAGATGCGTCATTGAAGAGAATGTAAGAACCCTTGCTCCTCTCTGTTTCTGCTTCCCTGGCTCCAACAGGTGATCAGTTTCCTTTATAACCTATTTATGTCTTACTATGATGTGTACTGCCTTGCCATAGGCTCCAGAGCCACAAATCATAGACTGTAATCTCTAAAATGATGGCCCAAAGTAAAATGTTTTCCTTATAACTTAATTTAAGTATGTTGTCACTGCAATAACATTGACTAACATAGCAAAATGTTGCAGAAATATCTAAATTGTAAGGAGATTTATAATGTTCATGTGTAGGGTGCTTGCTTGTCTATATGCACTATGTCCATGCAGGCACCCACAGAGTCCAGAATGTGTTAGGCTATATGAGACCTCATCTCAAAAAAAGAAAAATAAAAACTAGACTTTGAAAACCACAAACAAGAAAAAAACCTCAGCCGGGCGGTGGTGGCACACGCCTTTAATCCCAGCACTCGGGAGGCAGAGCCAGGTGGATCTCTGTGAGTTCGAGGCTAGCTTGAGCTACCAAGTGAGTTCCAGGAAAGGCTCAAAGCTACACAGAGAAACCCTGTCTCGAAAAACCAAAAAAAAAAAAAAAAAAGAAAAAAACCTCACTTTTTGAAAAAAATTAATTTAAAATACTGTGTAGTGAAGAAGCTGTCTTGTAGTCATTATAATATTGAAAACATGTGCTTGTCCTTAAAACCACGATAGCAAGCCAGGTGGTGATGGTGCATGCCTTTAATCCTAGTACTCAAGAGGCAGAGGCAGGTGCATGTCTGAGATCCTGTTCTACAGGGTGAATTCCAGGACAGCCAGGGCTACACAGAGAAGCCTTGTCTCAAAAAACCATGCCACCAGCCCTCGCCCCCCCAACTCTAAAGAAAAAACCAAGATGACAAGATGGCTCACAGGGTAAAGACTCTTACCATTCATTAAGTCTGACTACCTGAGTTTGATCCCCAGGATTCATATCATGTAAGTTGAAAACCATGTTCTGAAAGTTGTCATCTGACCTCCATGTGTATGTTGTGGTACATGTGTACATATGCATATGAATAAATAAATGTAAAAATAACATAAAAAATTTTAAGTGAAGGTTTTTTTGGTTTGTTTTAAGGCCAATGAAATTAGTGGGGCGAAATGTGCTTGCTGCCGAATCTGACACTGAGTTCATTCCCAAGGTCCCACATGGTAGAAAGTGAGAACCAACTTGACAAGTTGTTCTCTGACTTCCTTATGCATTCCATGACATATGCAGTTTCCACACTTCCCATATAAATAAATTTAAATAAAAATTTATTCCATATAAATACAAACCAGAATTGTTTTTTTTAAATTGTAAAATGTTTCAGTTTCTTTCTTAGACAGCAGCATAAACCTTGTAATCCCAGCAGTGGTGGAAGCAGGGAAATCAGGGATTAAAGGTTAGTCTTGGCAACATTAGGAGTTCAGTGCCACCCTGGACTACTTGAGAAACTACTACTACTACTATATCCAAAAACAAAGTTAATTAAATAGTCAAATAAACACAAAATATGTTTTTGGAAAGGGGTGGTAGGAGATGTAGCTCAGTGGTAGAGTGCTTATGTTCTGTGTAGATGTTTCTGATTTCAGTCACTAGTACCAAATAAGTGAATAGTGTTAAATTCTGGATGTGATATTATTTTATGTTAATATCCCTTTTATTTACAATACAAAAGTCAATTTTTGTTTTTAGTTATCTTGGCTTTTAAATCATCATCCTTGGAACTAGGTTAAACTAGGAAAAAAATTGTGGCAGGATTTTAACTACTAGCCTCATCACCATTGGTCATAAGCCTGTTTCTAGGATAGGAGCTGTAGAGATACTGACTTTAGAGCCGCAAGGGATACTTTCTCATCAACATTACTTTCAAACGAGGGTGTGGTGGCACAGGACTATAATATCACTTGGGAAGAAGCAGCAAGAGAATCTTAAGAGTGAAGCCAGCCTGGGGTAAATAGTGAGACCTAGTCTCAAAAATATACTTATATATACATAATATGTATAAACACACATTTTGTGTATATATGTATGTATCTGTCACTGAATCTTTGCTCAATGATATGTTAGAATTTTGTGCTCCATGAAGAAAAAAGAATTAGGTATAAATAAAAGGCGTATGTGGCCAGGTGTGGTGGTATGCACCTTTAATTCTAGCACTTCAGAGGCAGAGGTAGAGGTAGAGACAGGAGTGTGTTTGTGAGTTCAAGGTCAGCCCAGTCTACATAGTTCCAGGACAGCTCAGACTATATAGGGAAACCCTGTTTCTCAAAAAAAATTTCGTATGTGTTTTTGAAACAATGGAACACATTGTCATTTCTAGAGTAAAGTGATCTGAGTTGTCAGTTACATTGGAATTTAGAAAGTAATTGCTGGTTATAATACCAAGATAAACAAATGAATCTGTTCTTTCATTGTTGCCATGTTGTTAGGGTCCTGCTGTAAGCCCAGGCTACACCTCATTACCTTTTGCCTCTGCTTTCATAGTGCTAAGATGATAGGCCTAGACCACTTTTCCATTCCTTGCACTTACTGAATCTATTCTATATAGTGCTATTGAAATACTTGTTTAATAATTATGAAGGATAGTTTAATATCACAGAAACACCAGTTCTCAGAAATGAAATAAAAGATCTCCTACACATAATGAAGCACTATCCTACTATACATATAATTGTACTGTGTCAAGGGGAAGTGTTACTAAGTTTATATGTATGAATGTGTGTGTGTGTATGCACATAAATAGATGAAAGTTGAACTTTTAATTCTGTAATTTTTGGGAATTACAGTATTTGAAAAAACCAAATTAAAAGCATTTAATATAAAATAATTGAATGAACTCATACACCTGCCTTTTTTGAGATATTAATAGTTTTGCTACTTTATTCCTTAAGCACATGTTCAGAACTGCTTTGTATCTTCGGGTGGACTGGATGTTTTGTCTCAAGTTCTTGTGCAACTGGAGTCTGATTCACACAATACTTTTTCCAGTGCTAAGCTTGCAGTGGTAGTGACAAAGACCGTGGATGCATGTATTACTAATAATTGTGAGTGAAAATGCTTAATCAATTTTCTATAATTGAACTTTGCTGAACAAATGCATTGATACATTTATAAATACATTAAATACTATTGTATTTAATATGGCAAAATTGTTTTAAAATGGCAAAATTTCCACCTTCTTACAAATGGAAAGGAATCTTAGAAATTACCTATTCTAGTTCCTTATTTTCCCATCAGAAGTTACAGCTTCCCTAGGGATGCACATCTAAGTCTTTTGACTTTACATCTAATAAGAGAATCAAAGTAAGATTCTGTAATTCTTTAAGTCATTATTTCACTTAAAAAGCTGTTTTAGCTAGATGTGGTGGTGCTTTTGAGAGGCAGAGGTAGAGGCAGGTAGATCTCTTGAATTCTAGGCCAGCCATGGTAACACAGTGAGACCTTATCTAAAAAGAAAAACAACTTTAATTTAAAAAATTTAAATGACAAATCAAAAGACTTTGAGATATTGGAAAACCCAATGTATAAAATTTTAGGAATTATGTAAATAATTAAACTTGGGCTGGAGAGGTGGTTCAGCAGTTAAGAGCTCTTGCTGCTTTTCCAGAGGACCTGAATTTGGTTCCCAGCACCCAAGTTGGGCAGCTCACAACTACTTGTAACGAGAGCTCCAGGGGATCCAACACCTTCTGGCCTCTGCAGGTACCTGCACACATGTGGCATATGCTTATACAGAGACAAATACATATACATAAAAATTAAAACATGCCTTTGTGATAAGGGTAATGTCTGACGTACCTAATGCATGAGTGAGCAGCAGAGCCAGAACTAAGGACAGACGTTTCTCACTACAAGGATTTACACACTTAGAATGATAGTGTGTAAATCCTTGTAGTGAGGACCCCTTTACATTCACAAACAACCCAAAAAGTAGATGGCTGAGTTTTTAAAGATTTATTTTATGTGTATGAGTGTTTTGCCTTAATGTTTGTATGTATACCATGTGTGTTCCTAGTGCTCATAGAGAGCAGTAGAGGACATTGGATCCCCTGGAACTGGTTGTGAGCCACCATGTCAGTGCTAGGAACCGAATCTGAATCTTCTTCTGTAAGACCAGCAAGTTTTCTTAACTACTGAGCCCTTAGATGGCTATTTAAGCAGTTAATGAATACCTGCTGTGTGCTAAGTCCCAAAGACATAAAAGTAATTGAGATATAGTCCCTTGAACCATGAGATGTATCAGCAGGTAGAGGTTCCTGCTGCCAAGCCTGATAACCTGTGTTCAATCCTGGGACCCACATGGTGGAAGGAGAAAACTGACTCCTGAATAAAGTTGTCATTTGACCTCTGTGTGTGCACCATGGCATATGTGCTATGTACACATAAACACAATAAGTAAATGTAAAAAAAATTAAATGATACAGTTCCTTGAGGAATTCACAACTTTATTGTTCATACCAGTATTATTAGACTCTGGATGAACTCTGTTAAAAACCCTATGGAGGCCATGCAGGGTAGTGCATACCTATAATCCCAGCATTTAGGAAATAGAGGCAAGAGGATCAGTTCAGGGTTAGCCTCTGGTTAATAATAAATTTAAAGTCATCCTGGGCTGTGTAAGACCCTGTCTCAAACAATCAAAAATAACATAAATACCTCATAAGGAGAATTATAGCTTAATAGTAGACTTCTTCAATCTCATCACACTTCATCATAGATTTATATAACCTTCATTGCATCATTAACATTAATAGTGTCATAGAGTCATATTTCAATGTCAAGCAGGATTTATCTAGTAGTGTCCTTACTGTCTAGTGTAGCTATAAGGAGATATTTAAGATAAGAGTAGGTATATTCAGCTTTTAGGAATATATTATTAGTTCATATTTACAGCATCATGCACAGCAACTAAGAAGAAACCATTGAAGAAGAACATAAGCTGGGCACTGGTGGTGCACACCTTTAATCCCAGCACTCGGGAGGCAGAGACAGGCGCATCTCTGTGAATTTGAGGCCAATTTGGTCTACAGAACTAGTTCCAGGACAGCCAGGGCTACAAAGAAAGTTCCTAAAAAAAAAGAAAAAAAAAAAAGAAAGAAAAGAAAAAAAAAAGAAAAAAGAAAAAGAAACCAAAACCAAAATCCAAAACCAAACAAAAAACATAAAAGACTAGTTATGATGATGCACACCTTTAATCTAGGGAGAGAGAGGCAGGTGGATTTCTGTGAGTTTGAGGCCAGACTGGTTTACATAGAGAGTTCCAGGTCAGTCAGGAGTACATAGAGAAGTGCTGTCTCAAACAAAAACAAAAAGAGTAAATAATGAGGACGATAAACCATTTTCTTACTATAATGTATTTGTTTAAATTGACATGTGTATACATATATTGGATGCTACATGACATATATATATATTAGGTAGTATATAGGCATATGATATTCTCCCTGAATAAGCTCTAAACCATATAGTACTTGTATACTTAGAAATCTTAAATTTTTACCTTTTTTTCTCCCTGTATTAAACTAGTAGCTACCTTTTCAGTGGTGTTATCCAAATACCACATTGTTTCAAAACTTCTGGCATTACTGCTTCATGAAAGTCTTGATTCAGGAGAAAAATTTAGCATCATACTTGCCATTGGTCACTGCACAGAGGATTGTGGTGAGTATTCAGTTAATTCAGTGTGTGTACTGAAACAGTAGGGTGGAAACATGCTTTTGCTTCTTTCTCCTCTTATTGCATGAAAGGCTTAAAATCCAGCTTTTGTCCCAGTCATTTAAGCTCCTTATTTTCTTTTTCATACTATGTTCAATTAATCACGGAGGCCTCTGGTTGTACTTCTTTCTCACTCCATATTTCTTCCCATTGCCCATTATCGCCTTTCACCAGTACGACTGTAACAGCTACCTCATCTGCTCCTCCTTGTCTCTCTCGATTTTCAGTCGTCTTGCTGCATCAGTATACAAATCTGATCCTGTTCTCCCTCACTGAAAACCTTGAAAGGCCAGTTCTTCTAACTTTCAGTGAAAACTCTCAAAGGTTTTGTTTCCTCTATTTCCATCCCAGTCTTGCTCTAATCCATCTTTCCAACAATCTTCACTTTCCTCTCTTTTAACCATCTCCCTCCTTCCTCACACTTTCACACTTTTTTCTCATCTCTTTTCTCCCTCTTGTTTCATCTACTCTTTCCTTAGTTTTTGTTTCCTTTATCAATTTCTCTATTCTTTCTCTTGACCTTTTAAGAATGTTTTTATTTATGCATATGTATATGTGTGTCTCTGGGTACCCACAGAGGCCAGAAGAGGAGGGCTAGAGTTACAGGTGGTTGTGAACCACTTGATGTGAGTATTGGAAACCAAATTCGGGTCCTCTGCAACAGCAGCAAGTGCTCTTAACCACTGAGTCATCTTTCAGTCCCTACACTTCATTTTTTTTTTTTAAACCAAATGAGAGCTATGTGTTATCTCTTATGAGGTATGGTACATTGTGGCAACATTTTAGAAATCATCATTTATGAGAATTAGGTACCTTTTATAAACAGATTAATAAATTGAAAATACCTTTGAAATTATATTCTTTATTTTAAAGTTTGAATTATGTTCATAATTATCACAGTGATAAATCATGACCTCATACAAAGCTTTATAATCTTTACGAAAAATAATCATTTTAATTTTTGATATTTTTACAGAGGAAAATCAATATGAACTTTTAAAAAGCAATGGGTTGCCACTAATGATACAAGCCTTAACTGAATTCAATAATGAAGAACTAAACAAAGCTGCCACTTATGTGCTTCAAAACTGCAAAACAATTAGTAAGTTTACTGTTACTTTAGGAAAATATCAACCTGCTGGGCATGGTAGTGCACACTTTTATCTTAGCCCTGGGAAGCAGAGACAGGCAGATTCCTTAGGAATCAAGGCCAGTATCTATACTGGATGTTCCAGGCCAACCAAGGCTACATACATAGCAAGACTCTTATCTCAAACAAACAAAAATCGAAATATCAACTGCCAGGTATAGTGACACAAAACTTTTAATTTCAGGACCAGAGGCAGACAGGTTTTTTTTGTGTTCAAAGGAAGAAAGTTGCTGAAGAGAAATTTGTATGTACTCTAATGATTTAGATTCCATATTATTTTGGGGGGCTTGAAAGGAGCATATGTAATTTGGAAATGACAATTAGAGCATTTTCAACGTACTCAAGCCTATGTAAAAGAGAACATCCAGATAGCAGAAGCTGAGAAAATTCACTTATTTTATGCCTTGTGTTTTGTTTCTAAATCATAATATAAAGTACATTTGTTCATTAGTTTAAATATTAGAATTTCTGTTATATGCTAAGTACCATGAAAGGCATTGAGATTGATGGTACAGTTATAAGCAAACTGTGGGCCTGTAAGTTTAGTCTGAGTAAAGAAATAATTTTAAAAACTAAAATTAGATATTATTATAAATGGATATAAAGATTGTGAGGGAGTGTATTCTGAATACTTAGCAATACACTATAGCAAAGTGATCTGTTTCTATGATTGATTGGTAAATAAAACGCTGATTTGCCAGTAGCCAGGCAGGAAGGATAATGTAGGCGGGACAAGGAGTGAGGAGAATTCTGGGAGGTGGAAGGCTGAGGCAGAGAGATGCTGCCAGCCATCACAAGGAGAAGCATGATGTAAGATACTGGTAAGCCACGAGCCATGTGGCAAGGTATGGATTTATAGAAATGGGTTAATTTAAGATATAAGAACAGATAGCAAGCAGCCTGCCACAGCCATACAGGTTATAAGTAATATGAGTCTCTGTATGTTTACTTGGGGGATGCGGGTGGGAGAGATTTGTCCTGACTGCCGGCAGGCCAGGACACAGGAAAACTTCAGCTACAGTGATCTGACCCAGATTTAAAGTAGTAAAGGTTTTGAGAGAAAGGGCCCAAAATTATAGGAAGAAAGTAACGCATGAACAGAAATCTAAACATCTAGAGTTAATTGTGTGAAAGAGGAAATGGGCTATAAATGGCTCAGGCCTAAGCAACAGATCCTAGCTTAGGAAGGGGACTGGTATATTCAAAGAATTGATGGGCATTCTAGCTGGGGCCCAGAGAGCTGGTGGTAGCTATAAGATTTCTTTGTGAATGAAAAACTATGGACATAATAAATTTTTAAAAAGACTGTGTTTTAAGCATATCTATGTCCCCTAGTTTGCTTTCTACTGTTGTAATAAGCATTATGACCAAAAGCAACTTGAGGAAGAAAGGGTTTATTTCAGCTTACACCTTACAGTACATTGTTAAGGGAAGTAAGGACAGGAACTCAAGTCAGGAATCCTGGAGACAGGAACTGAATCAGAGACCATGGAGGAATTCTGCTTACATAGCTTGGTCTGCTTGCTTTTGTATATAAACGACCACCTGCCCAGGGATGGAACCTCCTCCAGTGATCTAGGCCTTCCTACATCAATCATTAATCAAGAAAATGCCTCCATAGACTTGTCTACAGGCAATCTTATAGAGGCATTTTCTCAGTTGAGGTTCCCTCTTCCCAGATGACTCTAACTTATGTCAAGTAAATGAAACTTGACCAAACCAAAACAATCTACTTTTGGACTAGAGAAGTAGCTCAGTGATAGAGTATATACTTAGCATATGACTGACCCTGTCTTTAATTTTTGTATTCCAAACAAACTACTTTAAAGCCAGTAACCTTGTATCTGGAATAACATTTTCATGTGTTATTTTCCAAAACTATGAAAAGTAGAATCTACTATTTGACTAAGTCCTAGGCCTCTGCTATGCCTTCTTTCCACTTATTTTCAGTACCAGTTATTGTATATGGATATACAGTTTAAAGATGGGATGGGGTGGAATATGTAGTTGTCCTTAAAGTGTAATAATATTTCTGGTAATGATAAACTTACTATCCCCTTCCCTTGTCTCTCCTCCCACTGCCCCCACGCATCCCATATTACAAAGCTGAGAAATTATCTCTAAGTCTAGGAGAGAATTCTTTTGATGAAAATGAAGCTGACCAACTAAAGGACATAAATGAAAAAGAGAATCTTGAAGAGCACTGGAAGGCAGCAAAAGAAATTATATGCAGAATAAAACAATTTGAAAGAGAAGGAAAAAAGGTTGGTTTTTTTTTTTTCCATTTCACAGAATATAGAATTCCAGGCAAATACTAGATACGTGAAAGTTTAAAACAATAGAGGTTGGCAGTAAAAATGTTTTTCTCCAGTTATTTTTTAAAATATTTAATGTAATTTTTAATAGTAATATTTAAAGGACATAGGTATAGGACAAATTTTTTACATTTATTTTTTCTTTATCATTAAAAAAAGATTCTGTGTGTGTGTGTGTGTGTGTGTGTCTGTCTGTCTGTCTGTCTGTCTCCAAATGCCTGAAGGGAAGGGACCAGAAGAGGACACTGGATCTCCTGGAGCTGGAGTTATAGGTGGTTGTGAGCTGCCTGACATGACTGCTGGTATTTTTAACTCATAGCCTCTGAAAGAGCAGCAAAAATTCCTAACTACTGAGTCATCTCTTTATGTCCTATTTATTTATTTTTACTTTTATTTATGTGTATATGCACACCATGTACTTAAGGGAGCCCTAAGAAAACAGAAGAGGGCATCAGATCCCCTTGAGTTAGGCTTACAGGTCTTTATGAGTCACTTGATGTGGATGATAGGAACTGAACCCAGGTCCTCTGCAAGAGTAGTATGTTCTCTGAACCCCTGAGCCTTCTTTTCAGCTCCTAAATATTTTTTTTTTAGTTTTAATTTAATGTGCATGGGTGTTTTACCTGCATTTATGTCTGTGCACCATATGCATACCTGGTGCCCAGAAGGCCAGAAGAGGGCATCAGATCTCCTAGAACTGGAGTTACAGTTGTGAGCCATCTGGGAATCAAACCTGGGTCATCTGATAGAGCAGTTACTGCTCTTAACTCTTGAGCCATTTCTCCAGCTCTCCCAAATGATTTTTAAAGGGGTGTGTGTATGTGTGTGTGTGTGAGTGTCTGCACACATGGATGCCTATAGAGGCCAGAATTGGGTGTCAGATCCCCTGGAACTGGAACTACAGATGATTGTGAACTGCCCAATGTGGGTGCTGAGTTCCAGAGAACTCAGGTTCTCTGGAAGAGCAACAGGCTTTCTTAAGCACCGAGTCATCTTTCTAGCCTCTAAATAATTTTTTAGAAAATAGAAATGGTAACAAGAAAGAGTAGTTACGTAAAAGACAAAACTAAGAATTCTAACATCTGACTAATAGTTCAACAAATTTGCAGAAGAAACAATCTAATTTTGATCCCTCTTCCCCAATCCCAGACATATACATGGTCTTGTGTCTAAACTGCAGGAGTATGGTCTGACAAATGCATCAGTAGATAATTCCATCATGGTACAAGCATCACAGAGTAATTACACAAACTAAGATGGTAAACGTCAAGAGATGCAATAAATGTAAGAAGTATGAGGACCTGGACAATGGCTTAGTGGTTAAGAGCATTATTTTCTGCTCATGGAGAAGACCTGGTTTCAGTTCTTAGCACACATGCAGTGGTTCACAACCATCTGTAACCCCAGTTCCAGGGAATCCTACACTCTCTTCTGGCCTACATGGGTGCCAGATATGCATGTAGTGAACATACACACACAGGAGGCAAAACACTCATACGCCTAAATTCAAAATAAATCAATCTTTATGAAATGGGGGGTGCATATGTGCTATGGGATGTTCTGTATGTCAAATATGTTGCTCTGATTGGTTAGTAAATAAAACACTGATTGGCCAGTAGCCAGGCAGGAAGGATAGGCAGGACAAGCAGAGAAGAGAATTCTGGGAAGTGGAAGGCTGAGTCAGAGAGACACTGCCAGCCGCCACCATGACAAGCAGTATGTGAAGATGCCGGTAAGCCACGAGCCATGTGGCAAGGTATAGATTTATAGAAATGGATTAATTTAAGATATAAGAACAGGTAGCAAGAAGCCTGCCACAGCCATACAGTTTGTAAGCAATATTAAATCTCTGTGTTTACTTGGTTGGGTCTGAGCGGCTGTGGGACTGGCGGGTGACAGAGATTTGTCCTGACTGTGGGCCAGGCAGGAAAACTCTAGCTACACATATAAGACTGCTGTTGACTTAAACAGTATACTGTTTTATAGTAAACGAAATGCACTAAAATAATGATAAAAATATAACATAGTAAATTGTTGGGATATTTGTACACTGTGTGAAGATATATTGTTGTGATTGGTATAATAAAAGCTGAATAGTGATGTAGGAGGTATAGTGGGATTTGTGGGGAAAGAAAGGAAGAGGAAGAGGAATCTAGGCATGCAGGAGAAGCCAGGAGACATGGACAGGAAACAGGAGGTTCAAGATAGAAGAGAAGTCACACCATGTGATAGAATGTAGACTAATATAAATGGGTTAATTTAAGTTGTAAGAGTTAGTTGAGACAAGCCTAAGCTAAAAGCTGAGCTTTCATAATTAATATAAGTCTCTGTGTCATTATTTGAGTTTTGCCAATTCCCCTGAGCCTCAACCAGGGAAGGCTTTGCCACTCTCATGAGTCTAAGGCATTGGGATCCTTGACAGCTGTGTCCATGTCAACAATACACATTCACTCTGGACTTCTGACCTCTCTCCACACACATTGTTGGGGGAGGGTGCACATGTATATGGTAAGCCTCTGGATGTAGAGGACACCCTTAGGTGTTAGTCCTTAGGTGCTTTTCACATTTTGCTGAAACTTTCTGTTTCTACAGTGATTTCATGTATATAATATATATGTGTATATTACATATTTTTCTTTTTGAAATTTTGATGATCAAACCCAGAGCTTTGCATGCCAGTGCTGTTCTACAGCTGAGCTACATTCCCAGCGTTCAAAACACACACACACACACACACACACACGCACGCACGCACGCACGCACGCACGCACGTGCATACCTCATATATTTGAGCCTTGCTTGCACTTCTTATGAAGTAGAATTGCTGAGTCATAGTCTAGTGTAATTCTATGTTTAGTTTTTTGAGGAACTGCCACTCAAGTTCTAGGCCAGCAAGGGCTACAAAATAAGACCTAGTCTCAAAAAAAGTAAGGAAGGTTTTAAATGAAATATTGTTATATATTTTATCACAATTTAAAAGAACAAATAGTGTGATTAACTAAAAACCACTGAATTAGGAAATAAGTGAATAGAATGAAAATTGCATCTCAAGCTGTCAATGGCTCAGTAAAGTACTTGCCATTGAAAGCATGAAGATTGGAATTCAGATCCCCAGAAACCACATAAAAATCTAGGGATTAGTGGTACACACCTGTAATACAGGTGGGAAACAAACAGATCCCTGGAAGCTTTCAAGCCAGCTATCCTGGTGTATGTGGTGAAGTCCAAGCCAATGTGAAACTGCTACTTCGTTTGGCTCTCTGGAGACTACCACCCAACTCCCAAAAAAATCACTCAGAGTCTTATTCTTTCTTATGAATGCCTGACCTTAGCTTGGCTTGTTTCTTTCTTTCTTTCTTTCTTTCTTTCTTTCTTTCTTTCTTTCTTTCTTTTTTTTTTTTTTTTTTTTTTTTTTTTTGGTTTTTCAAGACAGGGTTTCTCTGTGTAGCTTTGTGCCTTTCCTGGAACTCACTTTGGAGACCAGGCTGGCCTTGAACTCACAGAGATCCACCTGCCTCTGCCTCCTGAGTGCTGGGATTAAAGGCATGCGCCACCACCGCCCGGCGCTTGGCTTGTTTCTAGCCAGCTTTTCAGAACTTAAATTATCCTGTCTACCTTTTGCCTCTGAGCTTTTATCTTTATTCTATATACCTTTCTTTACTTCTTACTCCATAGCTTGTTGTGTAGCTGGGTGTCTAGCACCTAGTGTCTTCTCTCCTTTTTTTTCCTTATTCTTAGATCTTCTCTTCCCAGATTTCTCCACCGATTAATTCTCTCTGCCTGCCAGACCTGCCCATCCTTTCTCCTGCTAGTTATTGGCCATTCAGCTCTTTATTAGACCAATCAGGTGTTTTAGACAAGCAAAGTAACACAGCTTCACAGAGTTAAACAAACACAATATTAAAAAAATACAACACATCTTCACATCATTAAACAAATGTTCCACAGCATAAACAAATGTAACACATCTTCAACTAATATTGCACAACATAAAAGTTATCCATAGGGTTTTTCTTATACATACTATTTTTATTATAAAAGTTGTCAGAAATAAAACAAAAATTTAAAGACTGGGCATAGAGTTTTTGCCTTTAGTCCCTCTCTGGAGGCAGAGTTTGAGGCCAACTTGGTCGATTTAGCAAGTTCTAGACCAGCCAGGGCTACATAATGACATCCTGTCTCAAAGAAAATCACAAGTTATTTAGTCATGGATACATGTATACACTCTAGCCAGCAATGTTCATGCTGTCTGTTTCTCCACATGCTTTGAATCTGTCTTGGTAGAGAAGGAAGCGGTTGCAGTGTAGTTTCAGTAGTTATTTCTTTTATTACAGTGAGATGGAGGGATTTTTCATATGTTTAAGAACTACTTATATTTCCTGTCCAATGAACTGTTTATCTCCTTTGCTTACCCTATCATATGGTTGTTGATCTTTTTATTAGTGTTATTTAACAGTTAGCCAGATGTGGTGGCACACACCTTTGATCCCAGAGATCACAGGCAGATCTCTGTGAGTTCAAGGCCAGACTAGTCTACAGAGCATGTTCCAGGACAGCCAAGGCTACACAAAGAACCCCTATCTTGGGGGAAAAAAAAAGAATTATCCTGTGGTCTAATACATGCTTTATGTATGATTTTTCTATGTCTTGGTTCCCATTGGTTTTGCTTCTTGCCCTTTTCCTCCTCTAAGTGCATTCTCCTTCATTGTCCTTAGTCTTTAGGAGAGCTTTCAAAGATATTTTATATGATCAAGCATATTGGTTTTTTATGATGTAGCTATTGCATACTATTTAGAAAGGTCTTCTACCCCCTGAGAACAGTTTCTATTACAATGGATGTACTTTTTTTTTAATTCATTGATTTATTTTACATCCCAGCCGCAGCCTCCGCTCACATCCTCCCATCTCAGTCCTTCTCCCCCATTCTTCCTCCCACCCTGTACTTTCTTTTTTAAAATGTTTATTTGTGTGTGTGTGTGTGTGTGTGTGTGTGTGTGTGTGTGTGTACATGCTTAAGCCTGAAGACAACTTGTAGAAGCTAGTCGTCTTCTTCTACCATGTGGGTCCTGGGGATCACACTTAGGTCATCAAACTTGGTAGCAAGCACCTTTACCCACCTAGCTGTCTCCCTGGGCCTATGTAATTTCATTTAACATTTTAAAAATATTTGGTTCACTTTTACCTTATTGTTGTGAAATAGCTACATTTATATTCATATAGCTACATTTTCCCCCCAGGTAGCTTCTCAAGTAACCGAATATCATTTATTAAATAAATTTTCTTTCTCTTCCTAATGTAAATTATTCCTTCTATTATTGGGGGATTTATTAAGGCAACTCCACGTAGTTAAAAGGGAGGTTTATTAGGGGGTTTTACTTACAACAAGTAAAGGAATAGCTTACAGGGTCTGGGAGAGGTGAAGTGCAGTCCAGTGGTGTTCTCTGGAGAACTCTGCTTGATCTACCATCCAGCATCCAGGATCACCAGGAAACAAGAGAGCTGGCACATCCAGATCTTGGGTCTTAAGGGCTCCTGTTTTGGCCCCACCTCAGGGGCAGGCCATAGGTAGGCCTGACAGTTACTAGAAGCCTCAGTGGGGGTAGTACTTCCAGGTCAAAGCTGGAACAGCTACCCATTACATTTTATTGTAAGTGTTAAGTTAAAACATATACAGTTTCTATATAATAAAGGAAATTTGAGGCATATTATAAAGAAATGATTGTATTAAAATTATTTACTTGCTATTTTTTATATTGTAGGAAAAATTACAAAGTGGACAATATAAGGATAATACCTCATCTATGAAAATAAAAATACAGAACACTTTGAAACATCTCTGTCAAGATAATATTGGAGGTACCAAAGCAGAAAATAAGGATACAAACCAGTCTAGAAAGCGTCCTAGTTATAAGTCCAGTGGAATCATATCTAAAGCTTGTGCAAATGAAAACCAAATGAAGACTCTGAAAAAGAACACAAATCCCCTTAATCCTTGCTATAGGGAGAGAGGGCAGAGTAAGAGTTTACCTAAAGCCACTCCAAGCTGCACTCAAATCTTAAATGAAAAAATGACCTTTAACCAAAAGGATTCTGTTTCTCAATCAAGGTATAGTTTAATGACTATAGCGCTTGCTTACTCAATAAGTACTTATTGTGTGCCATGTTGTTAAGCACTGTGGATATAGGAATGATTAAACCTGGTCTTGGGAGGAGCCTAAAGTAGGAATTCTTTTTGTTTCCTTTTTTTTTCAAGTGTATTTATCCTTTTACAATTCCATACATATAAAACGTACTTTATCTTATTTCCCTTTCAGAATATTCTTATCCCCTCCTCCTCCTGCCAATCCCTTTTTTCTTCCTAGTACGTCTACTTCCTATTCCCATGCCTTTTAGTGTATGTGCTTGTGTGCCTCACTGCCCTTCATTAAGGTTGCTTGCCATGAGTATGAATGGGAGAGGGAAAAAAATTGAGACAGGATCTCTTATATCCCAAGGTTATATGTAGCTGAAGATGACCTTGAAATCTTGATCTTCCTACCTCTACCTCCCAAGGGCTGATATTACAGGCAAGTATAACCACACCCAGGTTTTACAGTACTGGGGATTGAACCTATGGCCTGCTGATGCTAAATAAGTACTCTACCAACTGAGCTACATCCCCAGCTCTAGAGGTTTTTTGTTTTTTGTTTTTTTAAATTGACCAATGAATTTAGATGAGGAGGTATGGATGGTAGTTTATCAAAGGCTTTGCATGTTGTTCTCAGGATTTGGAAGTTTAATCCACAGGATGTGGGGAGCCACTGAAGACCTTTTTGCTTTATTTTCTGTTTTGAAACAGGGTCTCACAAATAACAAGAAAGCCTTCAACTACCTCTGTAGCCAATGATGACCTTGAAGTTACCCTTATGTGTACTACTACCCCTAGTTTATTTGATGCTAGTGATCAAAGCCAGGGCTTCATGCATATTAGGCAAGCATTCTACCAACTGAATTATGTCCTAAGCTCCTGAAGACTTTAAATTGAGTGAAATACTTGTGTTGGATAGTTTTATGTCAACTTGATACAAGCTAAAGTCATCTGAGAGGAGGGAAGGTCGATTAAGGAAATATCTTCGTAAGATTAGGGCTGTAGGGAAGCCTGTAGGGAATTTTTTTTTTAATTAGTGGTTTATGGGATGGAGCCCAACCCACTGTGAGTGTTGCTATTTCTGGGCTGGTGGTCCGGGGTTCTATAAGACTGTGCAAGCTGTGTAGAGAGCAGGCTAGTAAGCAGCACTCTTTCATGGCCTCTGCCTCAGCTCCTGCCTCCAGCTACCTGCCCTGTTTGAATTCCTGTTCAAACTTCCTTCAATGATGGGCTATGACATGGAAGTGTAAGCCAAACAAATTCTTTTCTCGTCAACTTGCTTTTTGATTATGGTGTTTCATCACATCAATAGAAACCCTAAGACAATCAAATTTGAATTTTAGAAACTATGCTCACAAAAGAAAAACTTAAACTAAGTCCCTATATTTGAAGCAACAATGAAAGCATTGAACCTGTCAGCAATGTGACAAAAACCAGTTTGCAAGTTTACTGTGGTAAAGAGAGTTGAGTTTGATGAAAATCCAAATTTTTTTTCCAGTACTGCCCTTTTCCCCTCACAGGTAGCATGTAAGATTGGACGTAGGCGTGTAGCTTTTCTTAAACCCTTTCTTGTGTTTGTCTGATGGCTGTTGTACTTAAGGACAATGAAGAGGAGACTGTGCTCTGGTCAGAGTGCAGGGCAAACTAAGTAGCAGGAATGTGGATTATATTATCACTCCTTCCTCTGCAAGGTCTTTTTTTAAAAAAAAAATTTTTTAGCTCAAGGACAATTTTATTAGAGTTTGAAAGAAAAACAAGGCAAACAAGCTGTTAATCTCAGCATTTGCTAGCATGAAAGAAATAGAGAAGAGGAAGAGAGAAAGCTGTGAGTTTTTAAGTTAGGAGTTGCAAAAACTGGCATGCTGAGCAATGTGGGTCAATTAGGAGCTTTTTGGTGGAAGAGGAAGAGGGTTTCAAAGAAAGAGAAATAGTCCAGAGTGTCAAGGAAAACATGCTTAGGCTTTTGACCAGTGTCCAAAAGAAAAATAGAAACAGGCCAAAGGAAAATTTACACTTTTGTCAGAACTGAGAGAATTGAGCAGTTTAGCAGTGCTACATGGAAGTTCTGTCAAGACCATTCTCAGTGGTAATTTTAACCTCACTTCTCAGGGATAGGAAATTGCAGAATGCTGAGATATGTTTTTGGGCCAGCCTTCTTGCCTTCTATTCCAAGGCTTTCACCCATACTCTTTTTTCTCTTTTCCAATTGGTCCTGTTTTTATTTTTTATGTTATGAATGGTTTTCACATGTGTGTCTATGCACTGTGTATGCCTGGTGTCTACACAGGCCAGAAGAGAGGGCATTGGATCCCTGGGGACTGGTTATAGACAGTTGTGAGCCTACATGTGGGTGCTGGGAATCAAATCTGTGTCCTCCAGAAGAGCTCTTAACTAGCCACGCTCTTAATTGCAGAGCCAGCTCTCTGACTCTGAGATTGGCCATGTTTCTATCTTAGCTGTTATTAATGTTATTTTAGTGTCAGTTTGAGTTACTCATACTTGCATTTTAAATCTTTTTCTCTTCTATCTTGTACCTCCTACAAATAGATTTACACCGGGCTAGAAATGAACAATAATCATTGTTAGTATCTGTGGTAGTTTGAAATTGGCCCCCATAAAAGGATTAGTTATGATGAAAGAATTAGTTCAGTTAGTAGGGTGCATGCCTAGTATGTACAAGGCCCTGGGTTTAATTCCCAGTACTGCATCAAGTGGGCATAGTGGCACATACCCATAATACCAGCACTCAGAAAGTGAAGGCAGGATGATCAGGAGCTCAGAGTTACCTTCAACTACAAAGCACGTTGAGAGCCAGCCTGGGCTGTGTGAGACTCTGTCTCAAAATACAAAATAAACATACATCTTGCCATATCTTTTTTCTCTTTTAAATATTATATTTATTTCTTTTCATTTTATTTTTTCTGTATGGGTATTTGCCTGCATGCATGTCTATATACTATGTGCATGCCTGGGGCCTGCAGAGAGGCCAGAAAAATGTGTCACATCCCCTGAGATTTGAGTTACAGATGACTGTGAGCTACCCTGTGGGTGCTGGGAATTGAACCTGGGTCCTCTGGAAGCAGACCACTTAACCACTGAGCTATCTTTCCAGCCCTCATCAAGGATTTATTTACCAGACACAAAAGTGTGGTTCCATATATGGAATATATTTTTTTTCTGAGATTGGGTCAGGTTGGCCTACAACTCATGATATTCCTATTTCAGTCTCCCAAGTCCTGGGATTACAGGTGTATGTCCTATGCCCAGTTTACAAAATGCTATTGTGTCTTAGTTAGGGTTTCTATTGCTGTAAAGACACACCATGACCACGGCAACTCTTACGAAGGAAAACATCTAATTGGGGCTGGCTTACAGTTCAGAGGTTTAGTCCGTTATCATTATGGTGGGACATGGCAGCATGCAGGCAGACATGGTGCTGGAGAAAGAGCTGAGAGTTCTACATCTTGATCTGCAGGCAGCAGAAGCCACTGTGTACCACACTGAACATAGCTTAAGCAAAGGAGACCTCAAAGTCCACCCCACAATGACACACTTCCTCCAATAAGGCCACACCTACTCCAACAAAGCCATGCCTCCTAATAGTGCCACTCCCTATGAGTTTATGAGGGCCAATTACATTCAAACTATCACAGATATTAACAATGATTATTGTTAGATTATTGTTTGCTATACTGTCCTCCATGTTCTCCCACTGATTTTGTTCTCTCCCTTTTGGCCTTCATTTCTTCCTTTTTTCTTCTCTTCCTCCTCTTCTTTTTTTCTTCTTGAAACTAAGTCTCCTGTATCCCAGACTGGCCTTAAACTTACTCTGTATTAGAGGGTGACTTTGAACTTTTTTTTATCCTTCTGCTTCTATCTCCTGAGTGCTGAGATTAAGTTATGAATTACCATACCCAGTTTATGTAGTACTGGGGATTGAACCAGGGCTTCACAAATGCTAGGCAGACCCTTTACCAGCTGAGCTACATCCCTAGCCCATCTTTTCTTCTTTTAAATGTTTTCTCCTGTATTTTTTTTTATAACCCAGACTATTATCCATTCATCTATTTCCCCCCCACACATACTTTGTCATATGCTAGGAATCAAACTCAAGGCTCCAGTACCACATAAACTGGGTATGGTAACACATACCTTAATCCCAGCACTCAGGAGGTAGAGGCAGCAGGATAAAAAAATTCAAAGTCACCCTCTAATACAGAGTGAGTATAAGGCCAGTCTAGGATAAAGGAGATTTTTGTTTTTGTTTTTAAAAAGAGAGTTACATCCTCAGCCCTCTGTTAGTGTTTTTTTTTGTTGTTGTTGTTGTTATTGTTGTTTTGTTTTAATAATATTTTGCTTTTGTCGTTTTTATCAATGTTATTACTTTCTGGAGTCTTGTTTACGACTACAAACAAGGCTATGACTATTGCAGATCCTACTTTGACCAAATTTGTTGATGTGATAGTCAGCTTTCTGTCATTATAACATAATACCTGAGGCAATTAACTTTTATAGAGAAAAGGTTTTACTCATGGTTTGGGAAGTTACAGTCTGACATGGTGAGCTGAGTACCCTTTGCTTTGAGGTCTCTAGCAAGGGCTGCATAGGGTGTCAATCTGTTGGAGCAAACCACTCACCTCATGAGCCAAGAAACAAACTAGGACAAGCCAGAGTCGCACAAGTACCCTTCAAGGGTGTATACCTGGTGACCTTAAGACCTTGTACAAGGCCCTACCTCCTGAACGTCTCAAAATCTCCCAATAGTGCCAAGCTAAGGGCCAGGGCTTGAATAATGGACTTCGGGGCACATTTAACATTCAGATTATAGTATTAGATTTTGGAAACAGCTCTATCTGCCTGATGGACACTCAGAACAACCATACTGTTTAAAATTTCCCCCACACCATAGACATTTTACTTCTAGTAATGTAGTATCCTTTTTTTTTTTTTAGTGACCATGTTGTCAAACATCTGACTCACACTGTCAAAAATAGAAAGCAGCAGGTACCAGTAACAGGTATGATTTAAAATGTTTCTTCTTTGTTTTTTCAAGAAAATAGGTATTTGGATGGCTGAAATTTAAATGTAAATTGGTTATTTGCCCTATGTAAGCCATACTTTTGACTCTGGCACACCTGCCTTTATTACTATTTACTCATAGCCAGAATCTTTCTCTTTATCCACTAAGAGACTGGATATGTAGTAGTGAGAGAAAATGTATGAAAATTTGAGGCTTAATAAATATTATAAATTTCAGAACATTTTCATTAAACAAAAAATCTTACGTTTTGCATTTTCTTTCAGATCCGTTTACATTGTGTTTAGACCTAATAGATAAAGAAGTTGGTTTTCAAGCAACTGACAAAATGTTGAATTATAGGTGCTCAGGTGAGTATTTTTTTAATTATAATAATTTCATAATTGAATCTATATCTGCTATTGGTTAACTAGAATTTATGATACTTATGCCTTATAATTTAACTTAATCTCCTTTGAATTTTGAAAGCATTCAAGTCAATATTGTCTATTTTGCATTATGCCATGTCCACATGAATAAATGCAGTTAGTATTTCTATTTTTGTTTTTGTCACAACACTGTCTATAACTTTAAATGAGCAAGATAAATATGTTTTCAGAGAGCAGAGAAATAGATATTTTTTCTATATTATACTCTAAACAGGTATTAAGTATTCCATATATAGTTTTATATTTCTCATAAGTTTATTAAAGTTCCTAGTGTCCCATGCCCCACTACTGATTTTTTTTTCTATAAGATCTCATTGTACTTATCCAAACCTTTCTCTTCTTCACACTGTACCATTTCTTGTTTTTTCATACTCACTGTTCTATAGAGAATACTGAGGTTGCTCCATGTTCAGTTCAGCACATCACTATTCTATTTTGGATGAAGACTTTTATCTCTGTTACTCTGAAGTTGATGTATAACCATAATATGAATCCCATATTCTCTCTCTTCTGTCTAATATAATTGTAAAATCTTTTCTGTAGTTCCTTCCTTTAAATTAGCACACCTGTATTCCAGCTACTTAAGAAATTGAGGCACTCTGGGCAGTGGTGGCACATGCCTTTAATCCCAGCTCTCAAGAGGCAGAGGCAGGCAGATTTCATTGAGTTCGAGGCCAGCCTGGTCTACAGAGTGAGTTCCAGGACAGCCAGGGCTGCATAGAGAAACTTATCTTGAAAAACCAGGAAAAGAGAGGGAGAGAGAGAAGGAGGGAGGGAGGGAGAGAGAGATTGATTTTGAGGAGATTGAGGCAGGAAGGATCATTAGCACCTAGGAATTCTAGGCTAGCTTAGGCAGTGTAATACCACTTCATCTCTCAAACACTCAGGCAAACAAAGTCACATTTATATTGCTATGAAGAGACATCATGACCAAGGCAAGTCTTATGAAAGAAAATTTAATTGGGGACTTGCTTACTGTTTCAGAGATTTATTTCATTTATCATCATGGTGGGGAGCATGATGGCATGCAGGCAGGTGCTGGAGCAATCGCTGAGAGCTACATTATGATTTGTAGGCAAAGAGAGGGAGATTCTGGGTTTTTGAAACCTCAAAGCCCACCTCTAGTAACACACTTCCTCCAACAAGGCCACACTCCCTAATTCTTCTCAAGTAGTGCCACTCCCTGATGACGAAGCTTTCAAATATGTGAGCCAATGGGACCATTCTTATTCAAACCACCACAGACAACATTAATATGAGAAATGTGGTTTAATCTCAAGTTTCTCTATACTGCTTTGAGACAAGATATCACACTGTAATCCAGGCTGACTTGGAACCAACTGTGTAGCCTAGGCTAGCCTGAGATTGAGCTGTGAGCCATCACTCCATGATTAACCTAATGTTTCAGTGCTGAAACTCTGGGCCCCTTGATCTAGGTAGTTCATGACTAATAGATGCTGATTATTGTTGTTCTTTCCTTATGAATTTCACAGCATTTATAGTACCCTCTTGAGTTCATTACAGAATACCTAGGCAGATAGTTTGGGTTATTACATCCATTTGTCCTACCTGAACCAGGCTTATTTTTCCTCATACTAAAAATCCAAATATTGGGTACAGTTTTCTTTCCCTTTAAATGTTCATCTACTCTACATTCTCTTTTTTTTTTTTAAAGAGAGAAGAGGAATTATGTGTGTGTGGGGGTGTGTGTGGGGTGTTTTGCTTACATGTATGCCTATGTATCAATTGTGCCTGATGCCCAAGCAGGCCAGAACAGAGTGTCAGGCACCCCAGAATTGAAGTTACAGACTGTTGTAAGCTGTCATGTGGGTACTGGGAATTGAACCCTGGTCCTCTGAAACACCAGTCAGTGTTCTCAACCACTAAGCCATCTCCCCAGCCCTGAGAGGGATCTTTTGAGATGAAGTTTGATTGTGCAGCCCTAGCTTGCCTTAAATTTGCTGTGTAGACTAGACTTGTCCTGAACTTTCAGTGATCCTCCTGCCTTTGCCCTCCAATTGCTGGGATTATCAGCATGTATGACTGTGCCAGTGTATTATTCTACATTTATTGCTGATTCTTTTTGATTCCTTCTCTCTATACAGTCATTCCCTTAATTCCCTCAAATGTTCACTTGCTCTCTTGTCCACTATCACACATACTCTTTCCATCACTGAGGAATGAACCTAGGGGCCTCGCACATATTAGACAAGTGCTCTACTACTACTTTGTCATGTCCCTCCTCTCTTTCTTACCAGTCTACTTATTTTTATATGTTAAAGCTACCTAAAGCCTCACTTTCCCTCTAAATCTAGTTAATTGATTAATTTAGTTATTTTTGTTATTTTATTGAACTTTAAATGTTTATCTGGAGCATTTTCCCACTAAAACTAGTGACTTATTCATTATTGATTTTTTTTTATGTTATTGACATTGGGTCTCATTTTATAGCTCTGTTCCTAATGGCCAGGGTTAGGATCATGTGTTTTCAGGTTTTTGACCTCTTATCCGATGTAGGTGGAGTTTTTCTGTCCCACCAGCCTAATCACAAATAACCACACAGAGACTTATTATTAATTATAAATATTCAGCCAATATGTTAGGCTTGCCTCCAGCCATTTCTTTTCTTTTTTTTAAATAATTTTATTTAACTTTATTTTATGTGCATTGGTGTGAAAGTGTCAGATTTCCTAGAACTGAAGTAACAGACAGTTGTGAGCTGCCATGTGGGTGCTGGGAATTGAACCTGGGTCCTCTGGAAGAGCAGCCACTGCCCTTAACCACTGAGCCATCTCTCCAGCCCTCCAGCCATCTCTTACCACCGAAATCAATCCACTTCTATTAATCTATATGCTGCTCTGAGGCTTGTTTACCTCATCTCTGAACTTGCCATGTTGCTTCTTCCACATCGGACTCCACCCTTTTGCTTCCCAGCATTCTCTCTGCCCCAAAATCGTGCCTGTCTATTGGCCAGTCGGGTTGTTTTGGGGGGGAGGGGGTTCTTTTTTTTTTTTTTTTTTTTTGGTTTTTGGTTTTTTCGAGATAGGGTTTTTCTGTGTAGCTTTGCGCCTTTCCTGGAACTCGCTTTGTAGACTAGGCTGGCCTCAAACTCACAGAGATCCGCCTGCCTCTGCCTCCTGAGTGCTGGGATTAAAGGTGTGTGCCACCATCGCCCGGCGTCAGGTTTTTATTAATAATGCAAGCAACACATTTTCACAGTGTACAAGAGAATTATTCCACAGCATTTCCCTGTTTTTGTCTAAATAAAAAA
Organism: Peromyscus eremicus; assembly: GCF_949786415.1. Taxonomy (NCBI): domain Eukaryota; kingdom Metazoa; phylum Chordata; class Mammalia; order Rodentia; family Cricetidae; genus Peromyscus; species Peromyscus eremicus. The sequence continues at coordinate 104,571,436 of NC_081420.1, forward strand.
GGAAGGTTTTACATCACCAGGCAGGCTACCTGGAAAACAGGACCCCAAGAAAGACACAGGGATCGCCCAATGACAGAGAAATGGAATGAGTTCTACATGAACAACCTGGACATGAGTGGGGGTAGTGAAGGGCGAGGGTCGAGGGAAAGAGAGCTTGGGTGAGTGGGAGATCCCAGCTGGATCAACAACAGAGAGGGAGAACAAGGAATAGGAGACCATGGTAAATGAAGACCACATGAGAATAGGAAGAAACAAAGTGCTAGAGAGGCCCACAGAAATCCACAAAGATACCCCCACAACAGACTGCTGGCAATGGTTGAGAGACAGTCCGAACTGACCTACTCTGGTGATGGGATGGCCAAACACCCTAATTGTCATGCTAGAAACCTCATCCAACTACTGAGGGATCTGGATGCAGAGATCCATGACTAGGCCCCAGGTGGATCTCTGGGAGTCCAATTAGCGAGAATGAGGAGGGTTTATATGAGTGAGAATTGTTGAGACCAAGGTTGGATAAAGCACAGAGACAAATAGCCAAACAAACGGAAACACATGAAATATGAACCAATGGCTGAGGGGTCACCAACTGGATCAGGCCCTCTGAGTAGGTGAGACAGTTGATTGGCCTGATCTGTTTGGGAGGCATCCAGGCAGTGGCACCGGGTCCTGTGCTCATTGCATGAGTCGGCTGTTTGAAACCTGGGGCCTATGCAGGGTCCCTTGGCTCGGCCTGGGAGGAGGGGACTGGACCTACCTGGACTGAGTCCACCAGGTTGATCTCAGTCTGTGGGGAAGGCTTTGCCCTGGAGGAGATTGGAATGGGGGGCGGGCTGGGGGGAAGGTGAGGGGGGAGAACAAGGGAATCTGTGGCTGATATGTAGAACTGAATTGTATTGCAAAATAAAAATTTTTAAAAAAAAAAAGGAAGGTTTTAACTTTACCATAGTAAAGTTATATACAACAAAAACAGTTATCACGTAAGAATTATAGTTACAATAGCCAGTCCATTTGTATTTGGCAAATTTAGAGAAAATATACTCTGCTATTTATCTTATCTTTCTGAGTCTAAAGTTTTACACCTAGTTTACCTTTTGTCATAACTAATTAAGTCTAATTAATTATTTAGCCTTTAACTCCATCAAAGACTTCAGAAGGCTATAATGTTGCTTAACAACAGGGACATCTGGCTGCCTGGTTAGTCACCCAAAGTTCTTTTGTAACATTGGAGCATCCAACTTTGGCCTATAGGCCTAGTATATTTGACAGACATTTTTGAGAAGCAGGGAATTTTGAGGGACTGTCCTACCTTGTATTGGCAAATATTTGGCAGTACTTTCTTTTGTGTCCTGCTGGTCCAGTTTGGACAGCATACTGTCAGCAACTGACACAAAGGCAGTTTCTTGCCCAATGGCTAACTTTTACCACAAAGAAAGCAAACTCCATATGGAGGTTCTTTGGTGCCCATCATTTTATCTAGCGTAGATTGGCACTGCCAGGTGCAGATGTGTCTCACTGTCATGAAAAGCCTTAGGTTATTAAACATATTGAATGCCAAATTCTTTTTTTTTGTATTATTTTTAATGGTAATTACAATAAGATAGCACTTAAAAATAAGTCATATCATAAATCAAACCCCAAACAATGTCTAAATATGCTGTCCGCCCTTGGTTAGTGTACACGAACATGTCTACCCCGAGCCAGGTATACAGCACAGGTGCTCTTCGCTCGCCTGTGAAAGCCGTAGTTAGCGCTTCTTCCAGGTGAACTTTCTTCGGGCACCCTCCTGGCCTGGCTTCTTCCGCTCTCTGACCCGTGGGTCAGGAGTCGAATGCCAAATTCTATAGGTCTTTGAAGTGTTTGAAGACTATCTAAATGTATCTGTTTAACCTTGAAAATATACTTAATAGGACTACAAGTTTGATTACTGTAGATGACTACTAACCTGTATTTTATAATTATACATTATAATTTTTTATTTAAATTTTTTTTCATTTTGCATACCAACCCCAGTTCCCCATCTCTCCTCTTCTCCTGCCCCCTACCATCCCACCCCCATCTACTCCTCAGAGTGGGTAAGGCCTCCTTTGGGTAGTCAACAAAGTCTGCCATACCAAGTTGAGGCAGGACCTAACCCCTATACATTATATTTTTAAATGAGCTGCATATGCACAATACCCCAAACGAGAGTAGAAACATGCATACAGTATAATAAAATTAATTTTAAGTCTATATCAATAAACCAAAATCCATACCAATGTAAAATATTTTATGATTAATAGTTACTTTTAGGATTAAAATAGATTCAATAATCTACCTTTTTTTCCCTATCATTCCTATATCATAATCCCCTTTTTTTCTTTTAGAAAGAGATCTTTGAGTTTCACTCTTTTGTTTAGCTTTTTTCCTATGACCAATAAAATCTTGTAATCATCCCCCCTTAAATAATAACAAACATCCATAACCCATCGTTTGGGAATGTTGGAGTCATTCTCTAGACTACTTCCTGTTGTTTGTGGTGCTGATATCTTTAGGGGAACCTTGAGAAAATTAGGATAATTGTTAAGTCTTGACTGGAGTAGTTTATAAGGTTGGACCATCTCATCCAGCAGCTTTGAAACTATTTTGGATGCAGGACTCTGAGGAGACTGTAACAGAGGCATTTTGAGATGCTAGATCACCTGGGCCATCTGTTTTCATTGGTGTCTGGTCCCCTTGTTCTGAAAATACATAAACTTTTAAAGGTAACATACATGTCTGTATTAATACAAGTATAGATTGTATGTTGCACACAAGTTAGCCAAAGATGATTTTTTGTTTTATGTTTGAGCAGGTAAAATATACTTTATGTGTTTTGTAGTCTTTTTAGGTTTATTTCTTTATGTCTATAGCCAGGATTTTCAGGGGGTCTTTCCTGATCAAACCTGAGCCATATCAACCTGGAATGAATCCACATCCTCTCATTTCCTGTGGAAATAAAAGCATAACCTCTTCCCCAAAGTAATATCTTTTGACATCCATTTTGAAGTCAAGACATTTTTTAAAAATAATATAGGTTGGTTTAATCCAGCAATTTTCATAATCCAATGTGTCTTAGCAGCTGTTGTTCCTTCATTAGAAATAAGAAAATCTAAAGACAGCACAATACCATACAGAATCTAGACTGTATTTCCCATTTTTATGTGGCTTATTTTTTTTTTTTTACTTTTTATTTTACTTTGCTCCTTTTTTAAGGACTTAATTTTTAAACTATTTTTTTTAATCTATGACTATATATACTCTTCTCTCTCCCAAGCTTGTGTATATTTTTAAACACACTGAAACCCGTTTAGAGGGTTTTTTTCCATCTGGATCTGTCTTTACTGAGCATCTGTAGTAGTCTTTGATTGCATCAGACGAATCTTAAAGTGCTGTGTCGGCCCCAGCACTGCTCAGCTTAGTGAATGGCGCTATCCCATGGTAGTTGACAGCTGGCTTCATCCCGCAGGCAGCTGCTGGGAGATGTGTCTCTGTATTGTGGCCAGCATGAGAGACATGAGACTAGGAAGCCACATTCAGATCTGTTTTTGTGTATTTAGAAACTTTTTTAAGCTTTCTTGGTTATTGTGTGGATGTAGGTGCCAGACATTTGGGCCCCATTTGTAGGTGGAGTTTTTCTGTCTTGCCAGCCAGCTCCCAAATAACCACACAGAGACTTGTTATTACTTTTAAATTCTTGGCCCATAGCTTAGACATGTCTCTGGCCAGCTTTTACAACTTAAATTAACCCATTTCTATTAATCTGTGTGCTGCCCCGAGGCTCATTTACCTCATCTATGAACTTCTCATGTTGCTTCTTCCATGTCTGACTTGTGAGTCCTCTGACACTGCCCTCCTTCTTCCCAGTGTTCTCTCTGTCCTGAAAATCCTGCCTATTTTGGCCAATCAGCTTTTTATTAACAATGCAAGCAGCACATTTTTACAGTGTACAGAAGGATTATTCCACAGCAATCCAAAGCATTGAAAATAAGGGCTCACGTGGATGTACAAAAGTAACAAGGTAACTTTATTAAGAGCCAATCAGTAGTACAGATTAGAGAGGGATACACTGTCAAGATTGACAGTGGCTCTGTTAGAGTACTTCAGGACTCCAATTATTGTGTGGGCCTCAAGAAAAGTTTATTGTTAAAAAGTATAGCATGAGCATTCTCTGGTTTGATTGATAAATTAGGTTATATAATCATCCTACTGTGTATGTCCCTCCCCATAATGCATCTGATTTTAATCATGTGCCCATTCAGTTATACATAGGCGTAGGATGGTAAATAGGGAAATCTTCCTAAGCATTTACTTGAGAACACTGTTTGTCTTATTGTATATGAACCCAAAAACAAGTTCAGGCTGGATCGGCCTTTCTATTCCTTATATACAGATACACTGGGAATATATATTTGAATAGAAATTGTCTACACTTTAGGGCAGTGGTTAAGAGCCATACTGCTTTTGGAGGGGACCTGAGTTAAGGTTCCAACATCCATTGCTCACAACCACCTCTAAATCTAGCTCCTGGGGATCTGGCACTCTAGTCTGTCTTCTGTGACTATATTAGTTACTGTCCTATTGCTGTGATGAGACAACATAACGAAAGCAACTTAGACAAGAAGGCATTTAATTAGGGCTTTGCTTACAGTTTCAAAGGGTTAGTCTGTGATCATCATGGGAGCAGGCATCCCTGGTGCTAGAGTAATAGCTAAGAGTTTACATCTTATCTACAAGATGAAGACATGTAGAAAGAGAAGCAAGACTGGGCCTGGCATGGGCTTTTGAAACCTCCAAAGCCAACCCCCCACCCCCTGTTGACACACCTCCAACAAGGCTGAACCTCCTAATTCTTCCTAAATAGGCCACCAGTTGGAAAACAAACATTTAAATATATAAGCCTATGGGAGTCTTGTAGTCATGTGCGTGTGCACGCGCACACACACACATACACACACAATTAAAAATAAAAAAGTAAGGGGCTGGAGAGATAGCTCAGCAGTTAAGATCACTGGCTTCTTTTTCAGAGGACCCATGTTCAATTCCTAGCACCCACATGGCTGTTCACAACCATCTATAACTACAATTCCAGGGGATCCAACACCCTCTTCTGACCTCCTTGGGCACTACATGTATTTGGTACACAGATATACATGTAGGCAAAGCACCTATATACATGTTAAAAATACTATAATAATGATGATGATAATAATATAACCTATAAGTTTGATTGTTGTCAAGGAAGAAGAAACTTATTCCATTGTTCAGAGAAAGGTATATGTATAGTCTGATGCAGATATGTACATAGGAGTATAATGTCCAAGATTATTTAGTGCATTGTTCAGAAAGGGTTGTTTGTACATAATATAACTAACTAGGCAATGGAACTAGTCTGCTGTATTGCTTTTCTGTTGCTGTGATTAAGCACCATAACCAAGACAACTTATAGACGGGAAGAGTTTAGTTTGGCTTATGGTTCTGGAGGGAGAAGAGTCCATCATGGCAGCAGGCATGGTAGCAGAAGCAGAAAGCTGAGAGATCATATCTTCAACCACAAACATGAAACAAAACAAATGGATTGAAGGTAGGATAAGGCTCACCCCTATCGAGGTACTTCTCCAGCAATGCTGCACCACGTCCACCTCTCCAAACGGCACCATCAACTGGGAAACAATATTCAAATACCTGAGTCTATGGTGACATTTCTCATTCAAACCACCACAGCTGCCAAGTGCATTATTAGAAGAGGAGATTGTTCATAACCCAACTATGTACAGTCTCAAATTGCTAAACTTGTCCCTGTGATTGCCTGCCTCAGGTCTGTTGGGCCTCAAACATGTGATGATCCTCTTGTCTCTGCCTCCAGAGTGCTAAGATTACAGGCATGCATCACCATGCCCAGGCTTGTTAATCTTTTTGAATCTTTTATTTATTTTGGATCTTTCCATATAGCCCAAACTGGCCTCAAACTTGTGATCCTCTTTCCTCTGCGTTTAGAGTACTGGAATTGCAGATGTGCACTACCACACCTAGCTAAAACCAGTGGCTTAAGAAAATTCTTTGTAGCCAGGTGGTGGCAGTACATGCCTTTAATCCTAACACTCAGGATGCAGAGGCAGGCAGATCTCTGAGTTTGAAGTCAGTCTGGTCTACAGAGAGATTTCCAGAATGTTCAGGACTACATAGAGAAATCCTGTCTCAAAAAAAACAAAAAAAAAATTCTTTGTAAAAAAATTATTTTCATGTATATGTGTGTTGTTATGTGAGTTCATGTACATCATGTGTGCAGCAGTCCTTGGGAGTCCAGAGGGCATTGGATCCCCTGAAAGTGGAGTTGCAGGAAGTTGTTAGCCACTATATGGGTGTTGGAATCAAACCAATCTCCTCTGTAAGAATAGCAAGTGCAACCAGGTGGTAGTGGTGCATGCCTTTAATCCCAGCACTCGGGAGGCAGAGGCAGGTGGATCTCAGTGAGTTTGAGACCAGCCTGGTCTACAGAGTATCAGGCCAGCCAAGGCTACACAGAGAAACCCTACCTTAAAAAAAATTGACTTTCTATGATTTAATAATTATGAAACTAGGTGAAGTAAACACAAATGTTTGTTATGCTCTGCACTTTACTCTTAGGTGTTTAAAATGTTCCACAATATTAATGTTTAAAGCAAAAAGAGAATTGACTGAGCATAAAGAACACTTCTGTACTACTTTTCTGTTGCTATGATAAAATACCTTAACCAAAGCAACTTAGAGAAAGAAGGTTCCAGAGATATAGGAGTCTATCACGGTGATCACCATGTGAGCTAAGAGCTTACATCTTGAATTACAAGAATGAAGCAAGGAGAGTGAACTGGAATGGCACCAGTCTTTAAACTCTCAGAGCCCACTGCCAGTGACACACTTCCTGAACCTTCCTAAACAGCACCACCAGCTAAGGACCAAGTATTCAAATGCCTGAGACTATGGGCGACATTTCAAACCATCACAACTTCTTTAGGTGTCTTCCTTTAATAGCTCAAAACCAAACCAACATAGATACTTCTTGTTTCTTTTTCTTTTCCGTTTGTTTATTGGAGACGGTCTCATATATCCTAGACTGGCCTCCAGTTCACTATGTAAGCGAGGATAGCCATGAACTTCTGATTTTCCTGCCTCTGCTTCCTAAATGCTGGAATTACAAGTGTGTGCCCAATTTTATGCTGTGCTAGGGATTTAATCCAGAGCTTTGTGTTAGGCAAATACTGTACCAACTGAACGAATCCTTAGCCCTTTTTCTTTTTCAGTACTGAGAACTGAACCTAGGGCTTTGCACATGCTAGACGAGCACTGTACATTGACCTGTAGTAGCCCTTTACTTTTTTGTTTTATTTTGTTTGAGACCAGGTTTCACAAAATTGCCCAGGCTAGCCTTGAAGTTGCAAACCTCCTGCTCTCCTGCCCTGGCCTCTTAAGTACTTAGGATTGTAGGCATGTGTTACCACAGTGGGTTGGATGCTTCTTTTCTGTGTGGCCGTAACTGTTCACACCTCTACCCCAACCCTTATTTCTTTGTATTTATTTTCTTTATTTTCTGAGATGAGTTGAGGTTTCTTGAAATACTTATAAATTCTTAATTCACTTTAGTTTATCATCTTAGAGGTTATCTGCTTTCACAGAGTTATTAGTATATAATTTTGTAACATCTGTACATCAACTTAATTTGTTTTCTTTCAGGTTGCATAGTGGTAAGAAAACTCAACAGCCGAAATTTTAGCAAGCTTTTGCACTCTTGTGCATACCAATGTGATCATCATAAAGTCATTATGGAAGCTGAAGATAAATATAAAAGTGAACTAAGGAAAGGACTTATCTGTGACAAAGGTAATTAATTCAGCAACTTTAACTGTAATTATGGCTACACATTCTGAACTATCAGCTAAAGTATTAAGTATATTGACTAGAGTGTAGAATACTATTGGAAGGAAAACCCTATCTCTAGGTTACCATTAGCTTAAGATATACTAGAGTAGATTTAGTCTATAATGGCCTAAAAATTCTCCCTAAACTGCACATGGTGGCACACACTGATATTCTCAACCTTTGGGAAGTACAGGCAAGAGAATCAGGAATTCAAGGCTATACAGAGTTTGGGGTCAGCCTGATCTATCTGATACGCTGTCTCAAAAAACAAACAAAAAAAGATCTAGGTATGGTGGCACATGTCTTTTATTTCAGTACTTTGAAAGCAGAGTTAGGCAGATCCCTGAGTTCAAGGCCAGCCTGGTTTACATAGCTAGTTCTAGGACAGCCAGGGCAATACTGAGAAGCCCTATTTCAAAACCAAGAACAAAAAAAGGTGGGTCTGGGGGGATGGCTCAGCAATTAAGAGCACTTGGCTGCTCTGATAGATGACCCAGGTTCATTCAGTTCCAGCACTCACATGTGGCTCACAACCATCTGTAATTCCAGTTCCAGGGAATCCAGCACCCTTTTTAGGCACAAATGTAGTATACATGCACACATGCAAGCAAAACACTCATACATAGTAAGAAATATAATAATTAATTCTAGTCCACTTAAGGATTTCCACTAGAAGAGGGTAAGCAGTATCATAGTATAATAGAGTTGATATGTAACTATTTAGATTGATATTCTAGGTATAGTAAATGTTTTCTATATTTTTCAGAAATTTTGCTGACCCCCCGTAGAAGAAGACAACTTAGTAAAGAATCTACTGCCCCTGAAGGACTAAGTGAGTATATTTAATTTTTAAATAAGCTTAAATTCTCCATATTCCTAAAAAGAAGAGAGCAGCTGAATGACTGTTCTCATTAATTATGTAAAATGATAACCCTTGGCTTGTATGAGATTATACCTACTGAAAAGAGACACCCTCTTCCTCTTTTATGGTGTTTGTTTACTTGCTGCCTGCCACCTGAGAAAGGAGCTCTAGGAAACAGACATTCCCTTTTTTATTTATTTTTAACTAGTTTTGTAGATTTTATATATTTTTCTTTTATGTGTATGAATACTTGCCTGCTTGTATATATGTGCACCATGTGCATGCAGTGCCCATGGAGGCCAAAGAAGACATCAGATCCCCTGGACATCTAGAAACTCTAGTCAAGTACTTCAGAGAGACTTTACAGAAGGCTTCTGTTCATAAATATAGTACTTTAAACAGTAAAAATTGAAGTGACAAATGGGATAAATTAAGTTTCTCTTTTAACAAAAACCCTTAGTAAGTTAGCTTATAGAAACTTTAGGGAGTGAGGAGTCATCTGGAGTGCTTGCTGTACAAGCACGAGGACCTGACTTTGGATCTCTAGCTCCCACATAAATGCTGGACATGGTGGCACATCTGTAATCCTAGTGCTGGGAGGGCAGAGACAGGCAAATCTTTGAACCGGCAGGCCATCCAATCCTGTCAATGGGTGAGTTTCAGGGTTAGCTAGAGAATGTGTCTAAATAATTAAGTGGCAAGCAATAAGAGGAAGAAACCCAAAACTGACCTCTCTGGCTTCCATACATACTGATTAATTATGCAATTTTAAATTAACCATAAAGTTAATGTCTCTGGCTTTTCATCATTCCAAATTTATCAAAGAGATTTCAAGAGCATTATCATTTTCTTCTAATCCTAGGAAGATAATACCTTTGGGCTAAGAACATGAAGTGGGGTCCATTACTTGTTAGTGTTATCTGGAGATTAGTAATATTAGTAGAGCTTCCCTGTTGTTTATTACAGACTTTTGGACTTAGTATATCCAACAAGCATTTTGTCTCACTTAACATTTATTTGGTTATTTTCACAGCCAAACCTTGAAAGCTACTTAAAATTTACTTCATACATCTTGAGTCTTTTTCTACATTAAAAGTTATTCATGGAGCTGGAGAAGTAGTTCAGCAGTTGAGAGTGCTTACTGTTCTTGTACAGGATATGGGTTTTATTTCCAGTACCCCTATCAGGTGGTTCATAACCACCTGTAACTCAATTTCCAAAGGATCTAATGCCCGCTAGCCTCCAAGTGTGCCTGCATTCATGTGATTCACATGAACCTATTAGGCTCATACATATACATAAAATAAATAAATTTTTAAAAAATTCTTCATAGCTAGGCAGTGGTGGTGCACACCTTTAATCCCAACACTCGGGAGGCAGAGGCAGGCAGATTTTTGTGAGTTCGAGAGCAGCCTGGTCTACAGAGAGTTCCAGGACAGCCAGGGTGGTTACACAGAGAAACCCTGTCTCAAAAAACCGAAAGAATTTTTTCATGTAGAACCAGGTGTGGTGGTGTGTTCCCATAACCCAAGCCCCCAGGAGGCAAAGGCTTGAGAATTGCTGGAATTCAAGGCCAGCATGGTCTACATAGCAAATTCTAGGCCAGCCAGAGTACACACACCAAGAGCCTGTCTCAAAAAATACAAAATCAACAAAAAGGTTATTTATGTAAGTTAAAATTAAATACAGTGCCACTCTATTAGATACTGCATAGATCAATATTCCAAGTGCTGGGATAACAGGCATGAAATGCCTATTTTTCCAAGTAATAGTTTCTTTAGTAGCTACTACAAAATGAGAATTTTGTCCCATACAGACATGCTGCCCTTAGAAATTTTGTTCTTAGTCTGGCATGGTGGTACATGCCTTTTATCTCAGCAGTTGGGAGGCAGAGGCAGGTGGATCTCTGTGAGTTTCAGGACAGCTAGGGCTATTACACAGAGAAACTTTGTCCTAGAAAACCAAAAAAAAAAAAAATTGTTCTTGGCAAGGACTTGAGATCAAATTATTAATAGATTTTTTTCAGTAATGTCTTTAAAGTAAATAAATAACTAAAAATTAGTCTATAATTAATTTACATTGAAAAATAATCAGCAAGCCCCATGCAAATGGACATAATTATGATTATACACTAATTATACAGAGTGATCCTAAATTAAGAGATCAAGCCTGGAATATTTAGTATGTGACCATTTTTTTACCCTTGATTAATTTGCCTTTCATATTAGATGTCTCACTACCATTCATTTAACTGTAGTTTATACTCAGATTTGAGCTTATCATTTTGAGGAAGGGCAATGTAACATGTAAGTATTGAATACTCCTCCAAAGTTCTTTTTAGGATAGCTTGCTATGTTGAGAGAATTTGACAAGTAAAACTTTCTAGAATTAAGCCCTCTTGCTCATTTTCTTCTCTAACACTCAGTGGATACTAAGAATAGCACTGAGGCTGGATATGTGACTCATGTCTCTAATCCCACAACTAAGGTAGAAGGCTCATAAGTTTGAGGCAAGTGTGAGCTATATAGCAAGATTTTCTAGAAGCCTAATGAAAAAATAATAACAATAAATGTTTTAAAATTTCACTCAAAAGGCCATGGAGTGAAGCCTTGAAGTGCAGAGTCTATAGAATTTGTAAGTCAGGGAAATGGCAGCCTCAGTGGAAATGGGGGACTTTATGTGAACAACTTTAAGGCCTCTGTCCTAAAAGTTATAACCTACCCAGTCCTGAATACAAGGAGATAAGTCATTTATCAAGTGAAGCTTCAAAGAAACTTGGGTAACAACAGTTTTCCAGCATTCCCCAAGCTAAGGAGTAACTTCATGTACAAGTTTTGAAGCAGTTTTATCAATAACATTTTTTCTCATCAATAAATAAATAGAAATTTCTCTTAATAAATGATTATCTACTATGTCTGAGATACTGTTCTGAGCCTGGAGAAATACAGTGGTAACTAAGCTATTCAGAAGTCTCGCCCTTCATGGAGCTTGCATTTTAAATACTAAGTAATAATCGACTTCTCAGCATCTGCTAGGAAGATGTTCTCTTTTGTTTTAAACCATCACACTTACCTTAGGAAGGTAGACAAATGGCCAGCAGTGTTGGCTTGTATGGGTCAAATTTTATACCCTCAGGCAGAAATGCTAAAGCACGTCTCTCTGGCATCTGGCTACAGTGCCACACAAGTTACCATTGAACTCCAAAGTTGGAGGAAACCTATTTCCTGGGGCTGGAGAGAGAGACCAGCAGTAGAAGTGCTTACAACTAAGCCTGATGACCTGAGTTTGATCCTCAGAACCCATATCAAAGTGGAAGAAAAGAACTGACTCCACAAAGTTGTTCTCTGATCTCCACATGCATGCCATGGCATGAGTGTGTCCATACATATCATACACACACAGTAGTAGTAAAACTATTTCCTCATAATAGTCACCAAGAGATAATTGAAATAACGGTTTACCAGCTGTGTATTCTTTCTGTTATAGAACCTACTCATCAAAAACCAGACAGTCAAAAACTTCCAGACTTGGAGGAACATGCCTGTAATACCAACATTCCAGAGGCTAAGGCAAGAAGATTCCAAGTTCCAGGCCAGCATGGACTACATAGTGAGTTTGAGGCAAGCCCATGCTACATAGGAAAAGCCTGTCTCAAAAAAAGAAAAAGAGAAAAGAAAAGATAACCTACAAACTTCTTTTTCCATTATGTAACCCATTCTGCTTTTATATTTTGATAAGCTGAGCACCCCTATAGATAGTACATGTGTTTTCTTTTTAAGTGAACTTCAAAAGACTCTTATTCTTGAAAACTGGTATTCAAAATAACAAATGTTAATATTCTCTATCCTGTAAAGTTATGGAGCCTTTGAGAAGACTGTATCTGTAAGCTAGGTAAGCTGTTTGTTAACCATCCTCACAGCAATGCTGCATTAAAATCTAATGTTTATAAACTTGCTTCTTGATTGATAGATGTGGATATTATTTCAATGGATTGAGCTGTAACATTAAAGAAGTCACAGTGATTGCACCTCACTTAATGATCTTTTAAACTGAAGCAAATTTCTATTTGAAAAGTGTCTCTGGCATCAAACTATCATTCTGTAGTTTATCTCTATGGAATAACTTACACATTTATTTGAGTCTTAAGAAGATTTCTTATTTCATCAAGTATTAATATCTTCTACAATTTCCATTCATTACAGAAAAAAGAAGAATTCGTAAAAACTTTACCAAAGAAGAAGTAAATTATCTTTTGCATGGAGTTAAAAAAATGGGAAATCATTGGAATTCAATTTTGTGGTCTTTCCCCTTTCAAGAAGGACGAAGGGCTGTAGATCTTGCTCACAAATACCACAAGCTGATCAGAAGCCCCAACTGTGCAGCCATATGACTAGAGGAGACTCAGTTTTTTGACTCTTAAAATAGAATTTTTAGGAGATACAAAATACTAAATATTCTTCTAAAGTCTTAAGAGACAGGAAATGATGAGAGTTTAAATGATTTTTGTGTTACAAACTCTTTAAAACGTTACAATAATTTATAAGCAAATGTATTTTCAATGTGAAAATTAGATAGAATTTCTCCATGAGGCCAAATATGTTGTGCCTTTACTTTTCCTTATAGTCAAAGAACACAGATCAGAAGGAAAAAATTAGCAGCCTTTAAACATCACTTAACATTATATTGCCACAAATAGTGTATGAGACATTTGCATTTCAGTATTTTTGCCTAGTGCCAACGTCCACTCTAGAACTCAGAAAATTTCTCAAGCTGTTCAACTAAGGCTCTAAACAAATAAATATTTGACATTTGTTGATTGAAATGATTCCTCTTCTAAAGATTAATTACAAAGTTGTATTAGTGCTCTCATATTCTGTGATCAAATTCTTGTTTTGCTATATGTTCATTTGCTTTGTTTATTCATTACATTGTATTGGTTTATTGTGTATATGTGCATGAGTGCCACAGGGCACATGTGAAGGCCAGAGAAAACCACTTGCAGAAGTTAGTTTTTTCCTTCCACTGTGTGTGTCCTAGGGGTCGAACTCAGTTTGTCAGGCAGGGCAGCAAGTGCCTTTACCCAAGCCATCTTGCTGGTTGCTTTAGTTGTTTTACAGTGTCTCTCATTTCCTCTTCCTGTCCTTCCACATCTTTTTTCCCTCGTTAATGAGCCTCAGCTACTTCATGCTGTAGCTCTCAAGAGCTTAGTCACTGCTGGACATATTATTGTCTATTTGTAACGTATGGCCTTAGAAGGGGCTCAAATTCTCTCCTATACCCAATTTTATGAACCTGATTTTGATGTCTTTTTACATTCTGTGTGAAAATTTTCCAATAACAGCTAATATAGTTATACCTTTTACATTATTTTCAAATGATTCTATCCTGTTGGGTTTGTTTGTGATATGGTCTTTTGTAACCCAGGCTGGCTTTATACTCACTGTATATCCTAGAATGGCTGCCTTTGGTTTTGTTTAGCAGATCTGGGGCTTGACCCTAGAACATTGTATTTGCTAGTCAAGTGTTCTCCCACTGAGTTACAGCCCCAGCCCTGGTTTTGTTTTTGAGACAGTATCTCACTATGCAGCCCAGGCTGGTTTTGAACTCATTATCCCCCTGCCTTAGCTTTCCAAGTGTTGGGATCATAGGTTTCTGCCACCAAGCCTAGTTTGTGGGATGCTAGGAATGCATCCCTACACCAGCACTGTTAACTGAGTGGTATCTCCAGCTCATGGTTATGTTTTTGTTAAACCCTACTATAAGACTGTAAGAGCTCCCATTAATTTTCTCATTTTGTTAGATTTAGTCTGTGCTGTTTGTCATCCAGTATTTTTGGAAACACTTCTGTTTCTGCTTATGTGAGTGTGCTGCTGCATTCTCCTCTAAGTCTCAGATGGTACCCTGAATTGGCTATCGGCAGGCCTTAGCATCTCTGGTAGCGCCTTATGTGAGTGTGCGGCTGCATTCTTCTCTAAGTCTCAGATGGTACCCTGAATTGGCTATCGGCAGGCCTTAGCATCTCTGGTAACCCCTTATGTGAGTGTGCGGCTGCATTCTCCTCTAAGTCTCAGATGGTACCCTGAATTGGCTATCGGCAGGCCTTAGCATCTCTGGTAGCCCCTTATGTGAGTGTGCGGCTGCATTCTCCTCTAAGTCTCAGATGGTACCCTGAATTGGCTATCGGCAGGCCTTAGCATCTCTGGTAGCCACTTTTCTACACACCAGGCCAGCCTCCTCTTTGTGTTTCAGACACAGTCTTGTGCAGACCTGATTGGCCCTGAATTCAAGCTCTTCCTCTCTTAGCCTCCTCGGTGCTAGGGTTATAGACACATGCCACCACAAGAGGCTGGGCTGGTCTTTAACAAGCTTCAGTGTTATCATCCAGCCTATTTTCTTATTCTCTTTTGTTGTGAATTGTCCAATTCTGTTGAAATTTGCATTCCCTATCTTTGCAGCATCCCCCCACCTGATATTTCTGCAAGAAGAGAAAGCTATTATATGCATTTGCATCTGGTGCTATCTTTTCCTTTTGCAACTGGTCATATTAGAATTAGTTAATTAATTAATGTAGTGGGGATTAAACTCGCAGGCCCAGAGTTTTCAATTCTACTGTCCTGTGAAAACTCATATACTGCTTGGCCTTGTATGACTTCCAGTATTGCCTGCTCTTTCCTCCCGTTTTCCTTTTGCTAATTTACATTCAAATTGGCAGATTATATGCCTATTGTTGGATCCTGTAGTTTATGATGCTAATTTTTTTTTGGCAGAGCCAGAATTACACTATCCTTTTCACCTGAAACCCAGTTAGGTGATTGCTTTTCCTGCCATATCACATTTCCTTATGATATTTATCAGTGTCTTGTAACATTAGCCTGCTTCGACAGAGAGCAGCAAGAGCCCTCAGGTAGAGGCCATACCTACAGTTACCTCTGATAAGCACAAACATTTCTTTCTCTTCTCCATTACTTCTCCTTTTGTGTTACTTTACCCCTTCGCATCCAGTCCCTTCCCCACTACATTCTCCACTGAAGAAAAGCAGTTACAGCCTCTTGTTTTGCTGTCAAATGTTGGCTCCCTAAAAAATAGCATTTTAAAAAAATTTGGTAAAGAAAAGCCAAGAATGTTGTTAACTGTGGTAAAAAAAAAAAAAAATTATTCACAGTCAATAGAGTCTACAGAGGAGATGAAAGATAACATTGAGGATTTGTGATAATCTTTCAATAGACATCTTGAGAATTATGTCAAGTTTGTTACATAAGAATTTAAGAATAATGATCATGACTGGGATGTTACCTCTATCACTGGGACTTAGGGCTGTGTTTTGAGACAAGGTCTTACTATCTAGCCTTGTCTAGCCTGGAACTTAGTATGTAGACCAGGCTGGCTTCAAATTTACAGAGATCCACCTGCCTCCGTCTCCCAAGTGCTGGGATTAAAGGCGTATGCCACCATGCCAAGCTCTTTTTATTTTTTATTTTATTTTTGAAGCAGGGTCTCATATAGCTCATGCTCAGCTTAAACTTGCTATGTAATGTAAGACCTTGAACTTCTGGTTCCCCTTCTGCCAGCTTCCTGTTGCTAGGATGACAGGCATGCAAACTTATGCTCAGTCAGTTTTTGTAGAGCGTCTTTCATGGTAGGCCACGACTCAGCCCAGTTTCTTTTACATTTCTGAGCTATAGTTTCCTCACTTATTAAGAGTTAAGCAAGAATCAATGAGATAGCTTGTGACACACCAGGTGAGGCATAAATGGGGCTGTCTTCCAAAGCTTGGGCTTGCAGCATCTAGGCCTGCAGGAGTCGCCAGCGCGCCCTCGGTCTGGCTGCGCCCGCGGCTCCACCTCCACGTAAGGCTGTCCGGCTCGCTGCCTGACCGAGCAACCTCCCTCGCTGCGGCGATCCTGTGACCGCTGACGCACGCGGACATCGCCAGTCCGTCGGGACGCGCTGGCTAGCGAAGCTTCTGCGGGTGGGCGGGCGGGCGGCGCGGCCCGGCCGGGGTCCTTGCGGGTCCTCGGCCGGCCCGGGGGAGGGCCCTCTTTGTGGCTGCAGTTGGCAAGATGGCGCCGGTGGGGGTGGAGAAGAAGCTGCTGCTGGGCCCCAATGGGCCCGCGGTGGCGGCCGCCGGCGACCTAACCAGTGAAGAGGAGGAAGGCCAGAGTCTATGGTGAGGGACGTGCAGAGCCGCGGATGGCGTGGCCGGGCAGAGAGTGGGCCGGAGCGGGCGGTACCGTGGGCAGACATTGACCGGCAGTCGCTGGGCGAGCGGTCCTGGGCGGTCCCGCGCTGACCGCTCTTGACATTGTCGCCACAGGTCTTCGATCTTGAGCGAAGTGTCCACCCGCGCCAGGTCTAAGCTGCCCTCCGGCAAGAACATTCTGGTGTTCGGTGAGCAACTGGGTACTGCCCTGGGGCGCCGGGGTGGGCCAGGCGGTGCCCTCCCACAGGTTCCAGCCTTCTCCACCCTTACTGCCTGCTTGCCGCTGGCTGGTACACTGGATTCTAGCAGGGCAGCCGGAGAGTCTCCAAGCCCACACCTCTCCTGACCCCAGAATGCAGCTCGGTTTGGAGTCCAGTGATGTGCGGCGTGGGCTTGTGGCACATTCCTTCAATCACTGGCTGAGCCTTCAGCCTTAACTCTCTTCTTCGCTCGGTCTAGTGCTCACCAAGTTGAGGGTGTGGAGAAAGGGAAAAGAGGATGTGCAGGCTAGATGGAGAAAATGAGGGAACTAGGTGACCTGGGCTGGGAACTGAGGAGATGTCTGGAAGCCTTTCTTCAGCCCTCGTGAGCAGCTGAGCAGAGGCATTAGGGACTCCCCAGAGGCGGCACACGTTGGGAGTCAGCCCCAGGAACTTTCTTGCACTCCTATTCCTGCTCTCACTACTAGGTTGCCAAGTCAGTCGTTTAACCTCTCTGGCTTCAGTTATCTCATACAAATGAAAGGGATCAGGCACTTTCACACGCAGAGCTGTTTGTGGAGCTGTTTGTGTGAGCAATGGGACAGCACAGACCATCTTAGACACTCTGCAAGAATCCCAGCCTAGCCGAGGCAGATGTGTGCGTGGTTGCACTGTATCTTTCCTGTCAAGAGCAGACCGTTGTGGGCGCATCACACTGCTTGATGTGTTGAAACAGAACTTGTGGAGTCGTCGAGTGTTTTGAAGGGTTATTGTTTAGGTGCAGGCGCATAGAGATAACAAGAGGGTGAAGAGTTTGAGCACTGTTAGAAGTTTCTTGCAGTAAATGGTAAGATAAGTTGAGGTCAGATCATGAAAGACTGAAGGATTAATCCTCTTTCCCGAGGCTCCTGATTTTCACAGATTTTATCTTCCTCTGAGCCTTATGGAAATAACTGCCTGGTGGTTTCCCTGTGTTTCTCTCATCCAGGTAATGGCCACTGTGGTAGGTTATAGCCAGATATGTGCTTTAGGGAAATAACTCAGGCTGCAGAGTGCCAGGTAGATCAGAATGAGCAGGTGCTGAAGTCAGGCTGACAAGCATTCACCATGGTCTAGGTGGATTGTGACCAGCATGAAAAAGGTGAGGCACTGAGGAGGGAGGACCGTTGTGGACTGCCTTTCACTTCTCATGTTCTCTAATTCCATGTTATTGAATCCAAGGATGTTTGGTAGCAGTGGTTCTATTTTATGTTTAGGGGGTATTACGTGGGGGATGGTACTGGATATGGATAGTCCGGGGGAGATGAGAAAGCACTTGGTACTGAGACTAAGGAGTTTTACATAGGTCAGTAATTACTTTCTTCCTACTTTCCAAGCCTTTAGGGTACTTTTGAAGATGTTTTTAAAATCAAATGCATGTAAATAATATTTATAAACTTCATGATTATGAGGCAGAATCAGATTTGTTTGTTTGTTTTTTCAAGACAGAATTTTTCTGTGTGGCTCTGGTTGTCCTGGAATTCACTCTGTAGACCAGGCTGGCCTGGAACTTAGAGATTTGCTTGCCTCTGTCTCCCAAGTGCACCACCACACCCGGCTCAGAAACAGAATTTTAGTTCCGTGTTCCTAGACTTTTGAGGTTAGTTGTGTTTTGAAGAGTTCTTTCTTTTACTGTGGTCAAGACTTATTTTGTGAGAAACTAGCCCCCTCCTTTGACGTTCCCTTCTCTGGATGTCTGTCTTAGAAATTGTAGGTAGAGTTAGTGCATTTGCCTTATTCCTTCCCTTGTGAAGTAAAGAGAACTACAGTAGAGGGTTATTTGGCTCTTGGGGTTGGCTGTCTTTGCCTCTACCCAGGAGAGCTGAGACCTTAGCAGCAGGCTTGCTTGAGAGTCTTAGCTGCTCCTTATTGTGTTGCTGTTATGGCTTGCCGTTTTTGACTAGCATGACACACAGTAAGTACACTTTGTCTTCTTGCAAATGTCGTTCGTAGGAGAAGATGGTTCTGGTAAAACAACTCTCATGACCAAACTACAAGGAGCAGAGCATGGCAAAAAAGGAAGAGGCTTGGAGTATCTTTACCTCAGCGTTCATGATGAGGATCGAGATGGTGAGTGACTCCATTGTAAAGGTAACATGCAGGACTCTTGACTCTTCCATGTGCAGGCATTCCCAGCTTTCTGTTAGGACTGAAGAGAATAGGTGAAATGTATGTCATTTGCTTTTAGTTTGGTTTTGGTTTTTTGAGACAAGGTCTTACTTTGTGACCCTGGCTGGCCTGAAACTCACTATATAGACCAGGCTGGCCTGGAACTCTCAGAGATGCTATTCTGTAATGACTCCTTTATAATTTTTCAGATTTTATGTTCAGCTTTTTTAGTGACTGTAGAATAGTTACCAGTGCCTAGGTCTTTTTTTCCTATAGTCTAAAGATGAAGTGTAGTGATTAAATTCATTCTTTATATTTGCCTTTATCTGTTTAAATACTAGTGATCATGATGTTAGGGTGGTTTTTATAAAGCTCCCCTACTTTCTTATTGTTAAATTGAAGAAGATAGACCACAAGCCTCTCCAGCACTACAGTCCTGCTATCTCTAAGCTGTTTAGTAGAGGACATGGATAAGGGCTCTTAGAGCTTGGGCACCTTTGTGTGCTGATTTACACCTTCAGGGACATTAGCCCTAGTCCCTTGACTTTGTCTTTTTAACATTCCTTAAAGGTCTTGAAAGGAATGCAGAAAGTAGGCCTGGTGTCAGGACCTGTCTTCTGTCCGAAAAACAGACATTGAGTGTCTGCCTAGACTCAACTGCAGTCTGTGCTTATATGACTGAGGTCACTAAACCAAGCTGAGGGGACCTTGAATGTTTGTGTCGTTTGCTTCCTGCCTTTGTAGGGCATCATGGTTTTTGTGGGAAGACCTTGGGCTTGGAAGCCAGACAGAACTGGTGCAGAATGCCACTCCTGTGTTCAGCAGTTATGTGTCCTCTGATTACTGACTTAACCACCTTTCACTTCCGTTTCCTCATAGAAGGAGGAGGAGGATGGTACATTTTGCAGATGGACAGAGTGTGGGAGTATGAGAGGAGCACTGGAGACATGGTGAAAGGGCAGACTGGCATAGATGCTCAGAATCTCTGCATCTTCCGTTTCCAAGACTGAGGCACATTTCAGGACAGAGTGTCCCAGGAACCGCACTTGCTTGTCTTTGAGTTGGAGTTTATGCTAACATTATGTCAGATTCCTTTCAGGTCACTATGAGATCTTTTTCCTTGCTGCATTTATTTATAGGACTTTTTCTTTTGGCTACTTACTTGGGAGTCCTTGTCTGATGGAAGAGTTGCCCTTACTGTAGGTTAATTATATATCTTTCAGCCCTAGTCTTTTTAATTGTGTGGTATGACTGGGTTGTAAGTACACATTTCACAGATAATCACCTGCTAAAGAAAATAGTCTCTGGTTGTATCTGGGTTGTGGTAGGACATTACATGTCAAAGGACCACTGCCTCTCAGTTAGATATCTGTCTAATGCTTCATGGGATATGTGATTCCCATGCATGGGTGAGTTATGTATAGTTGACACTGGCAAGAAAAGCTGAAAAAAAGGAACTATGCTTACTGATGGGTAGGCATAGAAACCTCAGCTTTTGAGTACAAAGTGTGTTTGGAGTTGATTCATAGACCAAACTAAAATAAACTGGAGTTTTAGGACCAGTGAGGTAGCTCAGCAGATAAAGTCACTTGCTGCCAAGAGAGCCTGAGTTTGATCCCTGAGACCCACATGATGGAAGGAAAGAACTGACTCTCCACAGGTTGTCCTCTGACTTCACTGTGGAATGTGTGCACCTATCCATACCCTCACCTATACTCTAAAGAGCACACCTTACTCTAAATAGATGTTACAAAGTTGTTTAAGAGCTGGAGAGGTGGGTCACTTGCTACTCTTCAGCATCATGTCCGGTGGCTTACAGTGGTTTATAACTCCAGCTTCAGGGGGTCCAAGGCCTCTGGCCTGAGAGCACCTGCACTCTCATGCACATCACCACATGTAGGCACACACACACACCTATGTATAATTAAAAATAATAAAATAAATCTAAAAAATTTAACATAATTTAGAGGTTAGAAATGCAGCTAGATGTAGATACTTTAATGTTCAAACTCACCGAAATGCATTTTTATAGATATTAATAACTTGTTTATACCAACAAGGAAGCTAAAGAAAGGTAGATTTTACAGGTATATGTTGGAAAAGAAGTTAATGAAATGACATTTTGGTGTTAGGAGTTCCTTCTCTCAAGGTACTTTTATAGAAAAAAAAAATAACCCTTAAGGAATATGTTTGAAATTTTCTAAAAATATCCTATTAATTTAGAGAATTATCTTCTATAGTTGAGTTATCACAGTTACTAGTTCTTGATACATTTTATTTCAGCTGTATCTTAAGATCTCCCTGTAGTCCACATTGGATTATTTTCGATCCAGTTTCAGACATTACTACCATTTCATCTGTAAATATTTCCTTATGTATAGCTAAAAGATAAAGATGCTTAGAGTATATAACTTATTATTCTAACAGAATGACTATAGTTGCTTAATGTGACACACACAAGGATTTGTTTAGTCAGCTTGTTCACCACCTCACAGATTGCTAGTGTTTTAGGACAGTAGATTATTTAGACCAAGGGACGATTCATCACTAAAGGTTAGTGTCCTTCGGTTGTTATTGAAAGCTAATTACTTTCACTCTGTTCCTTAGAGTTTGTTGAAATCTTAGAGGTGACCTATATGTGATAATCTAAACTTTTAGTAGCCTGGGCAGTTCATTCTGTACTAGGCTGATTTGTTGGATACTGGGTGTTTGGCACAAGGCTGTGATTTCTGTGTGGATTCATTCCCTCCTAATGCTGCTGTTCTCATTATCTGTGCAGACAGTCACTGTTAGGTGATAATAACGTTTCATTTCTCTTCCCAGACCACACCCGCTGCAATGTGTGGATTTTAGATGGAGACCTCTACCACAAAGGCCTGCTGAAATTTGCAGTTTCAGCTGAATCTTTGCCAGAGACCCTGGTCATTTTTGTTGCAGACATGTCTAGACCTTGGACTGTAATGGAATCTCTACAGAAGTGGGCTAGTGTTTTACGTGAGCACATTGACAAGATGAAAATTCCACCAGAGGAAATGAGGGATCTGGAACGGAAATGTGAGTAAAATTTACTAGTTTCTGAATTACTATGGCCACCTTCTTTTTCAGCCAAGAGGGTTTACTTCACATAGAATCTGCTTTTGTTTTGAAATACTTCTTTTAGTTATTGAATTCAGTTTTCAAAAATAATTTGAAGGGCTGGAGAGGCAATTCAGTGATTAATAGTACTTGCTGCTCTTGCAGAGGACCCAGGTTCAGTTCCCAGTACCTTTATTAGGCAGCTCACAACCTCCTGTAAGTCTCATTTCCAGGGCATGTGGTCACTATCATGCATATAGTGTACATACAGTCAGGCACTCAAGTGCATGCAAACACAGACAGACAGACAGATGAAAAAGAATACTTTGGCCTGATTTGGTGGTGCATGCCTTTAATCCCAGTACTTGGGAGGCAGAGGCAGGTGGATCTCTGAGTTCAAGACCAGCCTGATCTACATAGCAAGTTCCAGACCAGCCACAACTACATAAAGAAACTCAGTATTTAAAAAAACAAAAAACAAACAAACAAAAAAACCTTAGGAAAGTTTGCTTTGTTTTGGCTTATGGCTTCAGAGGTTGCAGTCCAGTTTCTTCTGGACCTGAGATGAGTCTGTCTGTCCTTGCAGAGGCAAGGAAGGGTAGGGAGAAGGGGAAAGGGTATTCTTCAAAGGCATACCTGCATGCCTCCTTCCTTCAGCTTGGCCTCCTTCTAATAGCCATTCAGCTGAGTGCACATGAGTGGAAATCCACTGAGAGCTTAGTGCCCATTCAATCCCATAACTTAGTAATGCCACCAGCTAGGGACAGTCTTTGGGAACATTTTTCTTCTAAACCCCAAGCCCATGTTTCTGGAGTCCTATGGAGATCCCATGTCTCCTTGTTGGCAGGTTTAATAAAAATCCTAAAGAAGAGAAATCTTTCATTTCCAACTACTTCATTTTCAAATCTAGCAAATATGATTACATTCAGGAATAGGAAGATTTATTTTTTTGAGGGAGGGGTCATTAAAAATACAATAAAAGTTAGCTGGGAGGTGGTGACACGTGCCTTTAATCTTAGCACTCGGGAGGCAGAGGCAAGTGGATCTCTGTGATTTTGAGGTCAGCCTGGTCTATAGAGTGAGTTCCAGGACAGCCAGGGCTGTGACACAGAGAAACCTGTCTTGAAAAACCAAACCCCAAAAAAAAAAAAAAGTTATTTTAGGGTTAAAGACAAATGAATCCTTCTGAGAACAAAGAACTTTCAAATTAAAGGAAGTTTAGTGGGTTTTCAAATGTGGTTCAGAAGCTTGTTTTTCCTTCCTTTGCTTCTGTATAGTGACATCAGCTTCTGTCCCTCTGCCAGGGAAACGGGAGGGGCAGGCAGTGGAACCGGCAGCCGCTGCGTCTTGGCCAGTGCAAGCTTGGCTGCCTTTGGCTTAGTGCCACAGGGTGACATCACTCCCCTTGGTGGATTGATGAGGGCTCTGGAGCATGGCACGTAGTATCTGCACACTGGCAAGAGAGTTCTAAAATTTTGATGGTGCTTTTCTTTTTCTTTTTTTTTTTTCTTTTTTCGTTCTTTTTTTTAAATCTTTCATTTTCTTTCCCACAAATAGCGTGTCTGTTCCCTTGTTAAGTAGTATACTTCATTATGGAAGTCATTATCTGTTGTTTTATCTTCGAGACAGTGGCTGCGCCTTAATCTACTACTAGAGAAGCAGTTGATGGTGCTTTTCAATTTCCTCCTGTATGTCTTCCTGTCCCACCCTTCATCTTGCCCGTCTGTCATTAACTGAAACAGGCACTTAACCCCTTATCTTTCCTTTGTTCACGTGTGCTTCCTGGCTCATCCACATGTGGGTGTAGTGATTGTCATGCAGTTCATCTCATCTGTCTCCAACCACTGACCTCTTTAGATAATGCCTCTTTTTCTTGCAAAACAGAGATGCTAAAGACATCTCAGCAGAGTAGCTCTGAGGCAGAGAAGCTGTTTCTAGACCATTGCACACAGCTTCATACCCAGACTAGTGAACTAATGTGCTACAGACTTCAGTTCTGTGAACGCATTTTCTTGGATTGATAACCTTACAAAGATTTACTAAAATAGAAAAAGATCCACATTGGCCAATGTACCACTCTTTCTCAGATAAGGAAAGTGTGAGGTACCAGGTGTTGTTTTAGGTGCTGGGGATATAGCAGACAGGATACCTATTCTTGGGGAGCTGGTGAAGTGAGACACTGAATTTATTTAATGATCTTAGTCATTGGTGTCTGTGTCACAGAAGATTAGATTCAGCGACATATGACAGAAAACTGGAGAGGAGGATGGCTTAAACAAGAAAGAGGTTTATTTCTCCTGAAAATGAGGTCTAGAGGAAGGCAGTTTGCAACTAAGGAGCAGCCTGGGAAGAGAGCTCAAGAGCCCTGGCTCGTTTTTGCTTTCCGATCGTCATTTTGAGGGTGTGGTTCTTTTCCTCTTGCAGCTAGAACTTCAGCAGTGTGCCTGTGTTCCAGGAAGGCAATGCTGAGGTGCACGTGCCCGCTATCTTTTAAAGAGGATGAAAATGAAGTCTTTTTGTTTTTCTAAAGGGTGTGTGCACTTGCACGTGCATGTGCAGGTTGACTTTCAGAAGGTTCTCTCCTTGCACTACAGGTACCGGGGGTTGAGCTCAGTGTTTCACAGTGAGCACTTTTGTCTGCTGACCTCGTTGCCAGTTGAGAAAAAATCTTAATTCTGTGGGGCTGTGTGTTCTGAGTACCAGGGCTCTGTCGGGTTAGAGAGGGGAGGAGAGAACACTGGAGGGTTTCTAGCAATTGCTGAACATGTCTGCTGAGGGTCTCTGCTTTTACTGTCCCTGGTCTGTGATGTTTGGAATGGTAACCATGTCTATGTGCTGCATGTTGAAGGAGTGCTTTTGTTCATGATGGTTTTAGCTTACCTTTTAGGACAGTAGTTAGTTGTTTGTATTCTTGCTCAGAGGACTGCTGCCTTCCAGATTAATTAATTTTCTTATTAAGATTTATTGTATTTTCAAATATGGGGGACACAATATTTATGCATGTGAATGCAGGTGTTATGTTGGATCCTCCTGGAGCTGGAGTTAGAGGAGGTTGCTAGGCAGTCCTTTTCGAGAGTAAGACATGCTCTTAACTCCTGAGCATCTCTCCAGCTCCCTGTAGTATTATTTTTAATAAGTGAACACTACTTTACAATCAAGTTTCCATTCTAGCCTGTGTGATTTGGAACTGCTTTGTGATCAGCCACTGTGATCCAGAGCTGGCAAAATGAAAGCAACTCCTAGAGCTGCCAGAAGGTGGCGCTTGTTTGTAGTATGCTGTGCTAATTTTTGTTGCTGCAACAACAGGACAAGACAATGTAAAGAAGGATTTTTGTTGTTCCTCTCTTCCTTCCTTCCTTTCTTCCTTTCTTTTTTTGGCTGTTTGAGGGAATACAGTCCATCATGACGAGAAGGGAAAGCATGGTGTCAGGAATATAAGGCTGTTGTTGGTCTCAATACATCTGCAGTCAGTGAGCAGAAATGAGTACTAGTGCTTAGCTTGTTTTCTCATTTTTTTAGTCTAGTCTAAGAGCAAGGACTGTGGTGTGGAGACATGGTGAAAGCTTTCCTACCTTTGAAAGGGCAGACAGGCATAGATGCTCTGAGTCTCTGTATCCATAAACCGTGAATAAATGATAGATAAGTCTGGAAACACTCTTACAGGCACACCCAGAGGTGTGTCTCCTATTTATTTATTAAATGTAGGATCTCTCTGTAGCTTCAGGGTGGCCTCAAACTCATAGACATCTTCCTCTGCCTCTCAAGCACTGGGATTGAAGGTGTGCACCACTATGCTTCTTCCTAAGTGATTTTAAACCTTGTCATGATGACAAATGAACTCACAAGACTACTCCTTGTCAAGTCAATATCCGAACCCACTGCTTTGAACGCTAACAGTTGGTGGACTCCCTGCTGCATGTCAGGCTTTTTCATAAAAGGAGTCTCTCAAAACCGCCAGGGAGTGTTGGTGAGGTAGGAAGAGGGGAAGCCACAGTAGCCGTGCAGCTGGAGTAGTGGGGACTCCCTTCAGCCTTGGAGCTTGATGTTTCTCCTGTGACATGTTGGCACTTCACCACCTAGAAAGTGTGACAGTGAGCTACATTTTACTTTCAGGATTATAGTTCTCATTTTTTGTAATCTGTATTTTTTTTTCCATTTTCCTGTGTGTTATGCATTATTTTCTGTCTTCTAATCTATTTTCTATAATGTTCTTTTAAAAATATGTGAATTTCCTACTCTTGTTAAACAGCCAGGGTTTGCTTTTTTGTTTTGTTTTGAGACATGGATCTCACTTTGTAGCTCCAGCTGGCCTGGGATTTGATGTGTAGACTAGGCTGGCCTGGAACTTACAGAGATCTGCCTGCCTCTGCCCCTGGAGTGCTGGGATTAAAGACATGTGCAACCATGCCCAACAAATGTCCCAGTTTTTCAGTCATTTAGAATAGCAGTTCTCAACCTGTGGGTTGCAACCCCTTTGAGCAACTCTTTCACAGGGATCAAATAGCAGGTATCCTGCAGATCAGATATTTACGTTACAATTCATAACAGTAGCAAAATTACATTATGAAGTAGCAACAAAAATAATTTCTTGGTCTTCCATAGTGCTTTATTTCTTTATTTTTTTGTGTGTATGGGTGTCTGTGCATCATGTGTGTGCAGTGCTCATGGAAACCAGAAGAGGGCGTCAGATCCTTTGGAACTGGAGTTATAGGTGGTTGTTAGTTGTTATGTGGAGGCTGGGAATCAAACCTGGGTACTCTGGAAGAGTAGTAAGTGCTCTTTACCAATAACCCATTATCTCCAGCCCCCGACCCTCCTCTTCCAATGCTTTTAGTTACATTTACTTTGCATGGTTTTGGTGAAAATATAAAAGGCCTTAGGCCTTTTTCAGTCTTGTAGTATATTAGAAAAATAGAGCTGCCTATTGGCTCCTAAGCTTCGAGGGGTTCTTACCTATTACATGAAGATTTAGATTTGGTAACTCACAGTTATAATCCTAACACTCAGGAGTCAGAGGGAGGGGCAGGGCAATTGTTGCAAGTTCAAGGCCAATATGGTGTACATGGTGAGTTCCAGGCCAGCCAGGGATACATAGTGAGACTCTGTTCAAATACAAAACAAAACAAGATAAAACCCATCATTTGAACTTTGAAGTGCTCACATATAGGTTCAGGTCTTCAGTCTTTGTGTTAAGTTGGCTTAACTATAGCCATTGGCTACTCCATCTAAGAATCCTTTTTTTTTTTTTACCCCCGAGACAGGGTTTCTCTGTGTAGTTTTGGTGACTAACCTGGATCTTGCTCTGTAGACCAGGCTAGCCTCCAACTCACAGAGATCCACCTGGCTCTGCCTCCGAGTGCTGGGATTAAAGGCGTGTGCCACTACCGCCCAGCTCCTTTTTCTTTTTGTAAAGACTTAATTGTCTTATGAGTGCTCTACTTGCACATATGTATGTGTACTCCATGCCATGTTCATGGAGGCCAGAAGAGGGTACCCTGAAACTGGAGCTACAGATGGTTGTGAGCTTCCACATGGGTGCTGGGAACTGAAGCTGAGTCCTCTGCTCAATCAGTCCTCTGAGCCGTTGCTCAGCTCCTCAGGGGTCTCTTTAACCAAGACAACAAATGTGATGCCAAGAAGCAGACGTGTTGGTGCAGTCGTGCAGTGGTATTTGCTCTGCCCATGACCTTGGGCTATACCACCTGAAAGAGGAGTGCTTCTTGCCTTCCTACGTGAGTTGCCTCTTAAGAGAGAGGGGTCATGTGGAGGCTTTGGGGGGTGGCGTGATTGGACATGGGATGGCCAGGTGCATTTGTGTGGATGCTGGGAATTGAACCCAGGTCCTCTGGAACATTAGTCAGTGCTCTTAATAGCTGAACAAGCACCCACATGAATGCACCTGGCCGTCCGGTGTCCGATCACGCCCCCCCCCCCCCCCAAAAAAAAAAAAGTTGCCACATGATCCCTCTCTCCTCTCCTTTTTTTTTTTTTTTTGGTTTTTCGAGACAGGATTTCTCTGTGTAGCTTTGCGCCTTTTCCTGGAACTCACTTGGTAGCCCAGGCTGGCCTCGAACTCACAGAGATCCTCCTGGCTCTGCCTCCCGAGTGCTGGAATTAAAGGCATGCGCCACCACCGCCCGGCTCTCCTCTCTTTTTTAAGAGGTTACATGTGAAGGCAAGAAGCACTGCCTCTTTCAGGCCGTATAGCCCAAGGTCATGGTCGGAGCAAATACCGCTGCACAGTTGTGTTAGGTACAGATATGCTATGCACACTACATGTGTAACTCAAGATCCCCCAAAGACTAAGTTCATAAGAGTAGAGACAAGAGGAAATGTGGCTGGTGCTGGGCAGTCACATGGTCTGTGCTTGCCTCTGCTACATGGAAATGGCATGCTCTTCTGGAGTTCAGCATGTAGGCGTTTAGTAAGCTTTCCTAATGAGGATCCTGACAAGTTGTGTTACTGTGATTTCTAATGGTCACCTATGATGAAGTAATGGTTGGGCTGTCCGTACTTTGAAAAATGTAGGCTGTATAAGAGAAGTGTATGTGAGGGAATTATTGGTGGTGGTGTTCTTTGTTTTGTTTTATTTTTGGTGGTTTTTAATAATAGAAACTAGTATGAGCTTAAGAACTAGTACATGGAAAATCTCAAAGTTTGAGCCACAGTACTATTCTTAAAAACAGAATTTTAAAAGCCTGTTTAGGAATCGCATGAAATTGAAACTGTTAAGAAGGTCTGCTCGCCGGGCAGTGGTGGCGCACGCCTTTAATCCCAGCACTCGGGAGGCAGAGCCAGGCGGATCTCTGTGAGTTCGAGGCCAGCCTGGTCTCCAAAGCGAGTTCCAGGAAAGGCGCAAAGCTACACAGGGAAACCCTGTCTTGAAAAACCAAAAAAAAAAAAAAAAAAAAAAAAAAAGAAGGTCTGCTGCTGTTGTCGCTCAGAGCTCAGTAGATGTGAGGTACCAGATGCAAATCTGATACTTTGTATCACCATCCTTAAACTCTAGAGCTGCAGCCTCTGCCATGCATAAATAAATGCTTTCGGTTTTGTATTTGCTACTATTTTTTTCCCTTAATTTTCTAAACCTAAGGTATATTTTTATTTGTGTCTGTGTAATTTTTCTCTTTTTCCTCTGTAGTTATGAAAGATTTTCAAGATTATATCGAGCCTGAAGAAGGTTGTCAGGGTTCCCCACAGAGAAGAGGGCCTCTGACCTCAGGCTCAGATGAAGACAGTGTTGCCCTCCCTCTGGGTGACAATGTGCTGACTCATAACCTGGGGATCCCAGTGTTGGTGGTGTGCACAAAGGTGCGTCCAGGGAATTGTAAGCTTGGCTGGGTTTGGCCAGTGAACAGTCACCATCTGAAAGAGAGTTTCAGAAGCTTTGATGAAGTTTCTTCTCAAGGGAGAATTGGGCTTATTCAGGATTCATTAAGGTACATTGACTGTGTCAGGGTAGAACATACTGTCATTTAATGCTGCGGCAACCTTGACATCACTTAGTTCAGAAAGCCCTGTTGACTTCCTGGGCAAACTTAAACGAAAGCAGTTTTCTTAAGGGTCTGTAAGCCAGTTCACCTGGTCCAGACTGACGGTGAAAATAGAATGATAAAGTAGAAATAGAAGGTATATCTCGTATGAGAGGGGGGAAGTAGCTTTAAAAACATTGTGGGTTTCAAAAGTGCTTTATTCCTAGTAAAAGCTACCTTGTGCGGTGCACAGTGGTTGGGAAGTGCAGTGCACAGCGGTGTGAAAGGGCCTCTCCCAATATGACCTCATTGGATGTTGAAAACAATTAGGAGGTGATCAGGCCTATTACATCTGTACTTTGTGTGTAAACTGAGGCCAGGATGAACAAGAACTCTCTTGTTCCTTTTATTCTTCTCTAATTAGTACCTGGACCCCTGTGGAGTTATTTCTTTAGAAATTCTTTATTTCTGAAGAAATCCCTGTTCCTATCTTCAGCAGACAGACAAGCAGAACGCTAATATTCCTCTTGGTTTTGTCTCTCCTGCAGTGTGATGCAGTGAGCATATTGGAGAAGGAACATGATTACAGGGATGAGCACTTGGACTTCATCCAGTCACACCTACGGAGATTCTGCCTCCAGTGTATCCTTGGGATGCTGTAGCGGGCCCCAGAGCACAGGCTTTCCTCCAAAGGGGGTGTCTTCAAAGCTCCCCCTGAACAGAGAGTAGTCCTTTTTTTCTTTTTTATTATACTTAATTATTGGGGGTGGGGTACATGAGTGTGGAGGTTAGAGGAAAACTTGGGGAGTCAGTTATCTCCTTCCATCATGCAGGTTCCAGGTCAGATTTAGGTTATCAGGCTTGGCAGCAAGCATCTTTAATCAGTCACTATGCCATCTCGCCTGTCTCACAGGGTTCTTTTTTGCCATGGGAAAAAAAATGGTAATCTTTTGGTTAGTTTTATTTTTGCTATGTTGGCATTTTATATATACTAACTTAGGCGTGTCTTTGGTCACTTTGTTAAGTATTATTATTTTTACTTTTGGACGGAGTCTTACAGTGTCACCCAGGCTGGCCTGAAGCTTATGATCTCCTGCCCAAGCTTACTGAGTGCTGGAATTACACACGTGCTACCATGCCCAGTTTAGTTGCTTTGTTTTTGAGGCTGTACTTTTGATTGGCTTTCCTATTAAGAAACTGATGTGTGACCATTTTATGACAAATTACATTGATTGTACTTAGCCATCTTGTTAGACTTTGCTTTTACTCAGAGAGGTATAGTCACCAGTGTGGACTAGGTTAGATGCTGCAGGTTTTTTCCGTGTTTGTGCTACCCAGGAGAAAGATACCATGTCAGCAGCTTTTTGAGTCTTCTGTATAAAGCCAACAGCAGTTGGTATCTTAGTTCCACACCCTGGAGTAGGGGTGACAAGTGCTGCCTTTGAGCCCTTGTTGACACCTATCTCTGACGGAGTACTTGATGGTAAACTCGTTCCTTTGTGAGCACCTTTGTGAGTAATCTGTGTACCTCTATGCTGAGGTGTTGTCCACTGATTTTGCTTTTTAGGAAGCAGCCTTGAGAATTGACAGCAGTCTAAGTGTTGAAAAAGAAAAGCAGCTGCTTCCTATACAGCCTCCACCTGTGTGGAGTATTTATCATGGTTCCTCTGCTCCTGTTCCTTTTTAGTTTTAAATTTTGCATGCTTTGTTGTTCGCATGTGGATAACAACAGATCACTTAGCTCTGTAAGGTGTGATATATTTATGTGTGATTGGTTTTTGTCTCACAATGAATTGGTTTTCCTTAAGCAGATTGAATAGATGGAGCTGCCTTGATTTACACCTCAGTGAAGGAAGAGAAAAACCTTGACTTGCTGTATAAGTACATTGTTCATAAGACATATGGCTTCCACTTTACCATACCCGCCTTAGTTGTGGAAAAGGATGCAGTTTTTATGTGAGTTCTTTGGAGGTGATGGCGTCTAAGCTCATCTCTTTATAGTACATTTGCCGCTTGTGTTGTGCTTCTCCGCGCTTCTGTCTAAGAAAGTGGGCTGAACCTGACAGGTGGCAGATAGATGCAGCCTTTCCTCCCTGCTCCTTCTGGATTGACTCATTTGGTTTAAGGGGAGTGGGTGGTGTGGTCAGAGGTGCTGCATTCCATCAGTGAAAGAAGGTAGTCAGAATGTAAGCCAGCCATTTTGTATACTTACTGTCAGTTCTGGTGAAGCATTGGCTGTGGAGAGACTCAAAAGGATAGAGATTTCAAGATTTCAGTTTGGGGATCCTCAGTGGCTTGTGTATAAGCACCTGGTGACTGCTGTTTACAAGGTGATTGCAAGCCTCTTCTCAGTATCCCTGTCAGTGTGGGTTAAACTCTGCTCTTAGTACTTTCTGGCATTTGTATTTTTGCAAGCCTCTAGGATGGGTCATTGTGCCAGAGACTTAGCTAGCCTGTTTTCTGGAGTTGGTGTCTTTTTTCTAATTAGAGAATCACGTTGCCATGTTTGTCTATGACAGTGCTGTGGTCTTAGATTAGCAGATTGATGTTACAATTTGGTACCTTCTGGACTTGATTGACAGGTACATTTGTCCATTCAGCAAGCTTTACACAGTACCTCCTAGGTACCCAGGTTCTCTGCTGAGGACACAGAAATGAATGAGATACGTCCCTGTTATCACATAGAGACAGACATATACTGAAGAGGAGGGTAGTGGTGGGCTAGTGTAGAGGGGCCAGAACGGTGTGCTGCTAGATGAGTGGACTGTCTCAGGCAGACCAGAAGGAAGGGGCCAAGGGATCCGTGAAAGGCTGAAAGTACAAGAGCCAGGTGCTTCAGGGAAACTGAACAGGTTACCCTCTGTGTGTTTGAAGAGAGTCTCACTCATATTGTTCGTACCCTAACTCTGAAGAATCACCCAGAACAGTCAGACAGGCACTAAAGCAGAAACTTAATGAGTGGTGTGCTTTTGTAATTACTTCCTTCCTAATTACATGATCCTAAGGAGCAGGGATTCTGGTTGGATTTAGGGCTAGTGTATATAATGGAGAAGCATCTTGTGGTTCTGGAGGCTGCATGGGTCATGATGTATCTCAGCTGTGTCCAGTGTCCAGTCCCTTTTTACTGTTGTGTCTCTGGGTAGTTGCCTATGTAGGAATTAGTAAGTCAGCAAGGCCATTTGGGAGAAGCATCCTGGATGGGCATCCTCTTGGTATAGCTATGGACTAGGAGTTGGGCCAGTGAGAGGGCTGTGAGAACAGTCAGTTGTCTTTTTTTTTTTTTTTTTTTTTTTAATCTAGAGCTTCTTGAACTCAGAAGTGTGTCATATAGGGCTTTGCTACCTTTAAGAGAGTAGAGTGGGAACCCTGATCAAACCTTGTTCCTTCTTGCTTGTGATGTTAAGCTATTACAACGCCCACATAGGAATCTAAGGTCTCCTTGTGTCTCTTTTGTGGGGCTCAGGATAGATATAGGCCTTCCCTCTTTGGCTTCAAGGCATATCTTCCATGCCAGCAAAATTAATGAACTGTCCATAAGATGATTGTTATAAAGAAGTGTCCTCAGAGGGACGGAATGCAAGAGGAGAGCCAAAGTCCAGGAATAACAGTCCTCTCTGGACCGCTAACCCTTGTGCATTGTTGGTCTAAACTGGGTTCCCGAAACCTTCCACTGGGGCAGTGTCTCACACTGGCTCCTTAGGCCTAGTGTCCCTGAGTCCCTGAAGCAGGAATCCCTGGAGCAGGATGTGTCACATCAATTTGATGAGATAGGCCTGCTGTATATTTTGGCTTATGTACCCAAAGCTACAAGACAGTGACAACACCTCCAGACTTAGAGATGTGGAAAAGGACTTTACCCAGGAGTTTCTTACAGCCTGAAATGTCTCTCAGATACATGTGGGAAGGCAGTTCCAGGCAAAGCAAGCTCATCTGTGCCTCCTTGTCTTTAGACCTGCAGGCTGGGATAATGAAAAGAAAATAGCTATTTTACATGAAAATTTTACAACCGTGAAGCCAGAAGATGCATATGAAGATTTTATTGTAAAGCCTCCTGTGAGAAAGGTACCTTAGTCCCTTGAAGGCCTTTTTAGGTGGTTGTAAGTCATGAAAAGCTGATATTACAGAAATGGCTTACGATACCAAGTGTGAGTGATGCTATGTCCATGTCAGTTGTGGGCCCATTTCCTGTCAAGTTCCAACGGTGCTCCTACCACTTCTGGATTATTTTTGCTAAATCCCCTCCCTTTGGAGTCTCCTGAAGTCTATGATCTGGGAGGTACTGTTTAGGACCTGCCAGACTTAAAAATTGGCTATATGCCATGGCTAGTACTGGGAGAGAGTCTGTACCCGGTTAGAAAAATGTAACTACAGTTTCAAGTAAGATGCCCCAAATCCATGTGGAGGCCTGGACCAAGATTTTTGTAGCATAAATTTTGACAGTCATTTGAGAATTTTCATTGCTTGTGGCCACAAACATGTATTGTTTCACAGCTGGTCCATGACAAAGAGTTGGCAGCAGAGGATGAGCAAGTGTTCCTAATGAAACAACAGGTAAGAGGCCCTCTCTTCCCGGGAGTTCCCTTTCCGGAGGGGGATGGGGGCTGTGTGTGTTGGAGAGCTTACAGAGGCATGGAGGTTAAGGCGAGGTTTCCTCATTCCCTCCTTTCTCTACGGGACAGGGATTGGAGCACCTGCCTCATGACGCCTGCCTGCATTGCACGTTATCCTGCAGGGATGGGCTTAGTGTGCTTATGTGCCCTATTTGCCTTGGGAAAACTGGCTGGCTGCCTTCTTGAATTGACAATTTATGAAGTGGCCTGGCTTCACTTCCATTTTTCCCATAGTATATAAAAGCAGATAATACACATTTTGTAGGTAAGAAGAGTACTTTCCCCAAGCTGTTAGCTTTTTTGTTCTAATTTTTTTTTTAAAGATTTATTTATTTATTATGTATACAGTGTTCTGTCTGCATGTGTCCCTGCAGGCCAGAAGAGGGCACCAGATCTCATTACAGATGGTTGTGAGCCACCATGTGGTTGCTGGGAATTAAACTCAGGACCTTTGGAAGAACAAACAGTGCTCTTAACCTCTGAGCCATCTCTCCAGCCCCCTAAATTTTTTTTTTTAAAGGCAAATTCTCATGTTTTCCAGGTTGGCCTTGAGCTCAGTATGTAGCCAAGGATGGCACTGAACCCTGCCTCTAACTCAAGTGCTGGGATTACAGGAATGTGGCCCAGCACTTGGTTTTATGCAGTGCTGGGAATCTAACTCAGCTTTGTGCTTGCTAGGCACGTACTCTACCAACTGAGTTACATCCTCGGCCCCAAACTGATGATTTTAATATAATATTTTATTCATTTATTTTTTTATTTTTTTAATCCTGGTGTGGTCAGACACCTGACAGCCTGGGAATTGAACCCGGGGTCCTCTGGAACATGAGTCAGTGCTCTTAACTGCTGAGCCATCTCTCTTCACATAATATTTTATTTTTAAAAGAATTTTATGTGAGCTGGAGAGATGGCTTAGTAGGTAAGAGCACTGACTCCTCTTCCAGAAGTCCTGGGTTCAATTCCCAGCAACCACATGGTGGCTCACAACCATCTGTAATGAGATCTTGTGCCCTCTTCTGGCCTTTAGGGATACATTCAGGCAGAGCACTGTATACATAATAAATAAGTAATTTTTTTTTTTTTAAAAAGGACTTTATACATACAGTGTGTTTTTATGACATTCACCCTCAACTTCTTCCAGATTCACCCTGATTCCACCTAAGATGACAATTTTGAACACAAACCCAGTATTTTTTTTAAAATGTTACCAGTTTATTTATTTATTTATTTTAATTTTATGTACATTGGGGTTTTGCCTGCATGTATGTCTATGTGAGGGTGTTGAATCCCCTGGAACTGGAGTTCGAGATAGTTGTGAGCTGCCATGTGGGTGCTGGGAATTGAACCCAGGTCCAGTGGAAGAGGAGCCACTACTCTTCACTGCTGAGCCATCTCTCCCGTCCCCACAAACCTAGTCTTAACATTTCTCCTTGACCCAAATTGTTAGACCTGTCACCCTCTCCTAACGGTCTGTACAGGTCCTGTTAGATTTTGGCAGTTTTTTCCCAACTCTTTCCCTTTTCTATAGCCTGATATTTCCTTAGCTTCAAAACTGGTTACTGGCGCCCTGTAGTAGAGTCATAGGAGTCAACCCTTTCTCCAGTCCTCAGTTCATGCTACAGGCCTTGGTTAATGGCCAGTTTGTCCCTCTCTTTGCAGTCACTTCTTGCCAAGCAGCCTGCCACGCCCACAAGAACCTCCGTGAGTACCTTAAACCAAACAGGGGGTCATGGCCCAGTGTCGTGGGTGCCTTCTAACTTTCCACCATTATTTGTAACAGTTTATGTTTATGTGGGCTTTTATATTCTAAAGTGAACTGGTCTCCCTAAAGGCCCATAGCCAGAAATACAGTAGAGTCTTAGAGAAGTGTTTGATGAATACTACAGCTGAGAATCGGTAAGCTTTTAGCTCTTTTCTCAGGAGACTGAAGCATAGAAAGGGACCGAGCTGGGAGCAGACCACCACTATTATACCTTAGACATGCAAAAATGGGTTGATTTTGAAATTTGTATTTTTTGTTATTTTTATACCTATGTGTGATATGGGCTGGTTTTGGACTTAGGAATCTCCTGCTAGAGGACCCTCTGGCTCTCCAAGGACCCAGGGTCGGGGTGGACCAGCTAGTGTGCCAAGCGCCTCCCCAGGAACATCAGTAAAGAAACCAGATCCAAACATCAAAAGTATGTATGCTGTCTTTGGGGAAAGATTGTAGTCCCGGGCCCACAGGACATGCTATAACAATAGCTGGGGCTCTCAGGTGGAAATCTGGGAAAGCTGGGCTCTTGTCTTTCCAGCAAGAGTTACTTCCCAGCAAGGATTAACAGTGTGTACCTGGCATTGTGTAAGACCTCAGACCCTGCAGGTGCCGTCAGAAAAGAATACAACTTAGGAAGTCACTGTTCAATATGTATCTTGAATCTGTAGTTTTATTTCTTAGGTTTGTATTAATACTATTTATGAATTGGCTATTTTATTTTCCTTTTATTCTTACCAAGCTAGACCAAGGTGTTATCCCAGTACTTACTGATACCCAAAGATACTGGCTACAGTAAACCATTAGAACAAAATTCTGTAAATTCTTTCATGTTCAGTGAGCATCTTTTATGTAGGATATGAGTGTTTCATAATAGACTGTGAGTTTTTATGGGCTTATAAAACTGAAAAGCACTGCACTGAGGACACAGAGATGACAAAAACAAAGGTGGGAAATGTAAACATGTTTCCACTGGTAATCTCGTCACTGCCCAGTTAGCCTCAGCTAACAGTGACCACAGTGAACGTGGTCAGTGAGCTAGGAAAGTGACAGCCACGGCTGCTGAATTCCAGTCTAAGAACCACTTTTCTGTCAAGTCATCAGTGTGATGTTTTGTTACTGTTTTTCTTTTGTGTTTCCTTAGATAATGCAGCAAGTGAAGGGGTATTGGCCAGCTTCTTCAATAGTCTGTTGAGTAAAAAAACAGGCTCTCCTGGAAGTCCTAGTGCTGGTGGAGTGCAGAACACAGCCAAGAAGTCAGGTAGGGGCCCTCAGAGCCTTAGATCCTCTGTCTGAACAGTGCTGGCAGGATGGTAATGTAGACACGGTGATTGCCTTCACCGGCCTGCAGACCTCCAGTGTTCTACCAGCTATGAATAGAACTAAGCCTTGTGCTGGCTTCCTTGGCACATTACATTTAAAGTGTGATTTAATGTACATTCAGGCTGTTGAGTAAAGCAGCATAAGGTCTAATTTGTGCCTGTGCCCTTGATCTGGAAACTCCACTGGAGGTCATCGTGAGATATGCTATTGACATTTATTTCGTTTTATGTGATACTTTAAGAGTTTTTATTTGCTTGAGCTGAAGAGATGGCTCAGCGGTTAAGATCACTTGCTGTTCTTGCAGAGGACCTGGATTCTCAGCATTCACACAGTGGTTCACGACCATCCTTAACTCGGGTTCCAGAGGATCTGATAACCCTCTTCTGACCTCCCTGGGCACCAGGCATGCAAGTGGTGGGGGAAAATAAAAAAACGGAAAAAAAGAAAGAAAAGAAAAAGAGTTTCATTTGCTTTGCTGCCCCTAATCTTACAGGGAGTTAGATCCTGTGATCCTACACTCTCACTGCAGGATCTCTCTGTGGTGATCCAGCCATCTATCCTTCCGTTTAGGTTGGTAAGAAAAGCTAGTTAGAGGTTTCTGAAACAAAATGGTGGAGTCCTTGGGAATCACATACTTTCTTAAGCTAGAGAACATTTATTTCCTTTTTGTGAGGCCAGGGATCAAACCCAGGAGTTGGTGAATACTAGACAAGCCAGAGTGTATTTTAGGCTTGCCTTTGTATATTTAGAGATGAAATTATGCTGGCCTCGAACTCTTGATCCTCTTACTAGGACTGTAAGTGTGCACCAAAGTACCCCACATATAAAGGGCATATTGGGCATATATTAATGTGTTTTCTCTAATCTATTTTTCCAAAATAGAACATTAAAAGATCATTTTGTCCTTGGGACAGTCTGGGCCTTCAGCAACTTAGGACTTCTTAGAGACTCAAGAATCTGATCTGTGCCTCAGCCTTGACCTAGTATTTGTCCCCTACCAGAAATAGAGGTCATTGTCCAGGCCCCAGACATTGTTTGACAACAGAAAACAGGAGTACCAGTTTTGTGCAGGATTGAACTGCTCAGCCTCAATCTCATCATAAAACATGGTCTTTCCATGTGAGTCAGTTTAAGCTAAACTACTTTATGGGTTCATTTTGTTTTATTTTTCAGGAATTGAACCCTGTGTGTTAATGCAAATACTTTGCCAAAGCTACCATCATCAGCCCATTAGTCAGTCTGAGGTGTTGCAGTTAGAAATAAAAGCTGAGTGAGTGCCTGTCTGGGAAAGAAAGTAGTTTACTGCATGCCTGAAACTCAGTGATGACCTCCAGGGAGATGATGGAGAAAGTACACAGGGCATAGGGATGGGGTGAGGGTTTTTAGAAAGGCCCCTTGAGTTTGGCACAAAGGCTTCCCTACCCCCTGCCAAGAAGGCAGATGCATAATTGGAGGAACACAGACCTGTGACACTGGCATTAACAAAGTTAGGATCTGTCTCATTGTCCTTGGCGAAAAGGCTTTTCTCATGTTTGAGGATATTGTCACTACAAATGATGGCAGAAGTTTGTGTGGTTTTATTTGTTTTTAGTTTTTCAAGACAGAGTTTCTCTGTCTTTCCTGCTGTCCTGGAACTAGCTCTATAGATCAGGCTGGCCTCGAACTCAGAGATCAGCCAGACTCAGCCTCCCAAGTACTGGAGTTAAAGGCTATCTGTATGATTTTAAATGCTTCTTTAAAAATTTTTTTTCTCCATCAGAGCCTGGCAGTGGTGGTGCACGCCTTTAATTCCAGCACGTGGGAGGCAAAAGTAAGGCTAGCCTGGTCTACAGAGTGAGTTCCAAGACAGCCAGGGCTACACAGAGAAACTGCCTTGTGGGGGAAAAATTTTTCTCACACTGCTATTTCTCTCTCTCTCTCTCTCTCTCTCTCTCTCGTTCCATTTCCTTTTTTTTTTTTTTTTTAGGACAAAAGACTGTGTTGTCAAACGTTCAAGAAGAACTGGATAGAATGACTCGAAAGCCAGACTCCATGGTAACAAACTCTTCAACAGAAAATGAAGCCTGATCCTCCTTTAAAAGTGCATATGTCCAATGACCAAATAACTATGTATATTCATCTGATAAGACCAGGATTTTTCTGATATGGCACATGCTATCAGTTTTTTGGGGTAGGGGAGATGAACTTTTAAAAAAATATATACTTCATTGGCTTGTCCGAGTGTGAAATGCACATTTAGGAAGGTTACATGTCAGGCCCCTTGTTAGGGATGTCCCGTGGACTCTTGGGCTGCGGTCCTCTTGTGGGAAGCAAGCACAGCTGGGCTTCTTTCAGAGTGGAGAAAGGAAGCCCACTTGCTATCAGGTTGGATCAAATGAGACTAGGAAGTCATTGATCAGATGGTCGTTAGTTTGACCAGTTGCGTGTTAGCAAAGTCCCTTGTTCTTGGGAAGCAGATTAAGTAGCAGAAAGTCCAGGAAAGAGAAGAGTTCAGGAGGGATGAGAGAAGTGCTGGTGGGGAAGCTGAACGTTAGAGAGGTGGAAGAAGGAAGTGAGCAGCATGAAGTACATGCACGGTAGAAGTCAGATAGCATCATTTAAGACTTACCGATTAGAAGCATTTCCAAACTAAACACGAAACAGATGGGAATTGGACTTGTTCTGAGTGCATCTTTAATTTATGAGAAATGTGTTTTGTGTGGGGACACCTGAGAAAGGTGGATCTGACACGGGTGGTGGAGATGGCACCTGCCCAGAACCCACATGCTTGGCCCAGGCCTTGCCCTTTTGTCCTTGGAGAAATGCTGGCTCTGTGCATCTATAACCTGGGACAGGCAGTTGCTATGGGTTGTGTTCGAAGTCAGCAGATACAAAATTAGTTTACTTTGATTTATATATTTTGAATAGCTCCTGCTTTGTTTTTTAATTATTATTTTTAACTACCACAGGCTGGCCAACTAACAGAAAATGGGTGATTGATCTCTCATTTTACCATAATGGCAGTGTGCTGTATAAAGTTTGGGGGAAGTATTTAACATCATTGCATTCTGGTTAATTAGCTTGTACCAATTCCTGCCTTAGAGTCTGTGGTAACCTTCACTGATACAAAAGGTTCTTTCTGTAGCTCCCTGGTCTGATCACTGTTACCAGACCAACAAGTGAGTGCTTTACATTGAAAATGGAAGTGACAGGTTTGTGTTTGTCATAAATGTAGCACTTCTATTCTTATGGAAGTGAGAGTTTTACGTGTCTTCCATTTAGGGGCATATTCATGCACATCATCATGTCACACCACTATTCTGAGAATGACTTCTGTGGATATGAAATAGCACTTTGAGTTTTCTGTGTGACACAGCACATGTAAATGCAAACACTACCATGACTTTAATGTATAAGACATTTGTTGTCCAAACCAAGGGGAAAACCACAATTCACTTCCGTGGAGTTTACTTTTTTATATGAATGTTTGTTATATTGTGTCTTGGCATAATGTCCCTAATGTCATTACTTTATATGCATACCAGACTTGACTAACCACTAATGTAGTGCTGGGCAGAAGTTAACATCTAGTTTTATGACAAGGCTCCTCAACTGTCTGGAGTCATTTTGTAAAGGTCTGAACACTGTTAAGGAGAAAGCTGAGTGCTTACTTGCCTCTCTAACAACAAAAAGATGTTTCTTGTTCTGGTTTTACTGTTGAAATATATTATTTGTTCCTTTTTTAATTCAGTTTTTTTGTTGTTGTTATTTTGGGGTTTTTATTTTGTTTTTGTTTTTGTAAACATGCATTGTTGCTTCAAATGACCAGGTTGTCTAAGTGATGACAGTAAACTGATGGAGTGAAAGTTGTGATGTAGTGACCTACGGATGCCATATGGGCACATAAAGGTAGGGTCGCTTAATCTCTGCAGCAGCCAGGGCAAAACGAGTGACCTCAGAAACAAGAAAGGAAAGACAACATGCCTAATTGTGTGATTTTTTTTTTTTTTAAATTTTGATGCAAAATTTAAAATGTATCATTTGAATGGTTAAGCACTTTTTGTGTTGATGTAAAACGTGCTAAAACCAACCAATGAAATGCTGAGGCCTGGTCTTGTGAAGGTTTCTGAGAGACCATTGTTACTCCTTTGACACTTGGATGCTTCTAGTTTCAGAAGAAACTGACGCATGTTACCACGTGCTCAGTGGTTGCCAAAGTCTACCAGCTTTGGGGAGCTTCAGGGTTCTTATGGGGTTTGGGGAGATGAGGTAATTTTTGTTATTTTAGGATTCTCATGCATTGGAACCAAAGGCCAAATAATAAACAGCCTTCACTTTTTAAAGTAAAATTAATTTTATTTGCAGAATACACTTGTATGGTAGACTGTAAAAGACAATTTTATGACTATTTATACACATTATAGTGATTACCTCTGTTTGTCTTTAAATGGATAATTTTAAATAAGCCCAACCTAAAAGTTACAGCCCAAATGAGGGCTGTGAATTGGTCTTTCCTAAAAATCCAACAGATATGCTGCTAGATTATTTTATTTGCACTTTTTTTCTTTCTTTTTTTAAAGACAGGGTTTCTCTACATAGTCCTGGCTGTCCTGGAACTTGCTCTGTAGACCAGGCTGGCCTCCAGCTCAGAAATGCACCTGACTTTGCCTCCCAAATGCTGGGATTAGAGGTGTGTGCTACACTGCCCAGCTGCACCTTTTTTTTTTTTTTTTTTTTTTGTAATTGGCATTTAAAAAACAGTATTTAAACTGAAGAAACTGTTTTCTTAACTTGATGAAGTTAAAAGTGACTGCTCTGTACATCATGACCTTAACAATGCTGATGCTGTAAGTGAAAGTTCACTGTTGTCTCTCTGCTAAGTTCATTGGTGTTTTTAACTTAAAATCTG
Organism: Peromyscus eremicus; assembly: GCF_949786415.1. Taxonomy (NCBI): domain Eukaryota; kingdom Metazoa; phylum Chordata; class Mammalia; order Rodentia; family Cricetidae; genus Peromyscus; species Peromyscus eremicus. Next base: position 104,613,878 of record NC_081420.1, read on the forward strand.
GAGTGCAGATGATCTCCCACTAGCCTTAGTCTAGGGCGTGGCTCTATCTGGGTGCAGTATGCAGTCATGTGGAACCTTGCTTTCTAGTGCTGGGGAAGATGTCTAATTACTGGCTTCAATAAACATGAATCCAGACTGCTTACAGGTTTTGGTGACTTTGTTTTTGATAAATCATTTCACTAGGTATCTGTTAACCACTGATCATATGGGGTATATGGGTATGTGGCAATGTAGCTAAAAATGTGTACCTTGGGCTGGTAAGATGGCTCAGTGCCATGAAGCTGCCATGAAGCTTGACAACCTGAGTTCAATCCCCAGGACCTACTTGGTGGAAGAAGAGGATTGACCAACACAAAAACATACACAGTAAGATAAATGTACCTCTCTTGCTTAAAATAATCAGAAATGGGGGCTGAAGAAGTGGCTCAGTGGTTAAGCACACTTACTGCTTCTCCAGCCTCCAGAGATCTGAGTTCAGTTCCTAGAACTTCATCAGGCAGCTCACAACTGCTTGTAACTCCAGCTCTGGGGTATCTGACAGGTATCCCACACATACACAGAACCAGAAATTTTTTTTAATCTACTTTTTATATATGGAGTCTGCCATCTAGCTCTGGCTGGCCTGGAGTTTTGTATCCACCAGGCTGACCTCAAATTTATTTCAGTCCTCCTACCTCTGTTTCCTAAGTATTGAGTTTATAGAATGCCTAGCCAATAATCACAAATTCTGATAGAACATTTAAAGCTATACTTCAATGGTTGCCCATGCAGAGGCTTTGTGGGTTGCCATGTGTTGCTTTCATATCCTGAAGTACACTGAGTGATTTTTCATGTGGTTGATTTAGGAGTGTTGAGAATTCATAGAGAAACTTTAAAGCAATGTTATAAGCTTTTCTCTTATTTATTCAGGTTTTTAAAGATTTATTTATTTTTGCCAAGCAGTTGTGGCATACTCGTTTAATCCCAGCACTCATATTCGGGAGGCAGAGGTAAGCCAATATCTGAGTTCAAGGCCAACCTGGTCTACAGAGGTAGTTCTAGGACAGCCAGAGCTACACAGAGAAACCCTGTCTCAAAAAACCAAAAAGGAAAGAAAAAAAAAAGAAAAAAAAAAGATGTCCTTTTATGTGTATGGGTGTTTTGCCTATGTGTATATCTGTGCACCATGGTTCCTGAAGAGGCCAGAAGAAGGTGTCAGACCCCAGGACTGGAGTTACAGATGTTGTATGCTGCCATGGCAGTTCTGGGAATCAAGCCTAGGTTTTCTGGAAGAGCAGCAAGTGCTCTTACCTGCTGCGCTGTGTCTCTGGTCCCTGTTACTTCTTCTTCTTCTTCTTCTCTGAGATGGCCTCAGACTATAGTCCTGGCTGCCCTGGAGCTCACAGAGATTGCTTGCCCCTGCCTCCTGAGTGTTGGGATTAAAGGCGTGCCCACTGTGCCTGGACCCACCACATTTTAAGAAAAGATTTAGTTTTGTTTTGTTTTAGCATATTGCTTGCATGTGTATTTCTGAACCACCTGTGTTTTGGTGCCAACAGAGGCCAGAAAAGGGGTATTGGATCCCCTAGAATTAGAGTTACAGCTAGTTGTGAGTTACCATGTTAGTGTGAACCAAATCCTGGTTCTCTGCAAGAGCAGCAAATACTAACTTTTGAGCAGTCTCCAGCCTCTGTTTACCTTTTTTAAACAGCCCTGTGTAGTCTGAAACTCAGAATCTCTGTCTTAGCCTCCCTGAATGCTGGGATCATAGATGTGCACCATCACCCCTGGTTCCTTTCAGTTATTTCAGCAGAACACAGTCATATGTGTCTAAGGAAATTGGGCTTGGGCTCGAGCAGTAGCTCACCTGTTAAGAACACACACTGGGGGCTGGAGAGATGGCTCAGAGGTTAAGAGCACTGACTGCTCTTCCAAAGGTCCTGAGTTTAATTCCCAGCAACCACATGTTGGCTCACAACCATCTGTAATGAGATCTGGTGCCCTCTTCTGGCCTGCAAGGACACATGTAGGCAGAATACTGTATACATAATAAATAAATAAATCTTTAAAAAAAAAAGAACACACACTGACTTGGAGAGGATTCGGGTTTGACTCCCAATATCCATCTCAAGGGCTTATAACCGCCTGTGACTTTAGCTCCAGGGGAATCTAACACCTCTCGCCTCCATGGACACCTGTACTCACATTCACATATCCACACACATTCACATAATGAGAAATAAACATTAGACCTGTTGACAGTGGTGATGAGTACTTTTAATCCCAGTACTCAGGAGTGAGAGGCAGGCAGATCTCTTGAGTTCCAGGACAGCCAGGGCAGTTACACAGAGAAATCCTGTCTCATGCACCCACCACCTGTCAATAAATAAATAAATAAATAAACAAACAATAAAAGAGAAAGTTGGGTTCTTTATATTGAAATGCATGAATTGTGGAATGTTTTTGTTATTTGTTGGATTTTGGTTTTGGTTTTTCGAGACTTTTTTTTTTTTTTTTTTTTTTTTTTTTTTTTTTTTGGTAACCCTGGCTGTCCTGAAACTAGTTCTGTAGACTAGACTGGCCTTGAACTCACAGATCCACCTACCTCTGCCTGCCTCCTAAATGCTGGGTTAAAGGCATGCACCACCACCACCACCTGGCATTGTTATTGTTTTGTTTGTTTTGTTTTTGAGCAGACTGTACAGATTTATTAAGGAAAAACAAGAAGAGCTGAGTGAGGAGCTTCAAAGAGAAATACCCCTGCTGCCCTTTGTTTTGGGACATGTCATGAAGCCTAGCTAGCCTAAACTCTTCACCCTTCTTTCCAGCTCTCTAGTGCTGTGGTCCAGCAAGCCTTACTCATGAATTATATTTCTGATTATTGAAGTCTTACCAAGCTGGACAGTAGTGGCACATGCCTTTAATCCCAGCACTTGGGAGGCAGAGGCAGGCAGGCGGATCTCTCTGAGTTCCAGGTCAGCCTGGGCTATAGAATGAGTTCCAAGACAGACTCCAAAGCTACACAGAGAAACCCTGTCTCGAAGAAAAAGAAAAAGAAATCTTTACCAACTTTGCTCCTCAAGTTTTATTTTAAAAATTACAAACCTGCCAGGCGTGGTGGCGCACGCCTTTAATCCCAGCACTCGGGAGGCAGAGCCAGGAGGATCTCTGTGAGTTTGAGACCAGCCTGGGCTACAGGAGTTCCAGGACAGCCAGGGCTACACAGAGAAACCCTGTCTTGAAAAAGAAAAAGATTACCACCCAAAGAAAAGAAAATATTGAAAAGAAATATATGGAAATACATTTTTGTTTGTTTGTTTTGTTTTTGAGATGAAGTTTCTCTGTGTAGTCCTGGCTGTCATGGAACTCAATCTGTAGACCAGGCTGGCCTCAAACTCAGGGATGTGCCTGCCTCTGCCTCGAGTGCTGGGATTAAAGGCGTGGGCCACCACCACCTGGATCTCATATTCTTTTCTAGAGATTCACACTTCTGCTCTCCTTCCAAGATATGATCTCATTCTGTAGCCTAGGCTGACTCCTTGCTCTGCTTCCCAAATTCTGGGATTATCGGCATGAGTCATGATGCCCCTGCTTTACCTGTATTGATTTAACTGTCATAAATCCACTCACTTCATCCTCCTTCCTCCAGCTCTCCTCTTGATCTACTTTTGTACATCTGGTCACATAGGTTATAAGGCTAGTGGTGTAGTTTACTTGTAGAGGGCTTGCCACCATATATATACAAGACCCTTGGTTCAGCCTCCATACTGCACAGAGACAAAATTCAGAGTATTTCACCCTTGAATAGATTGAGCCAGGCTAGTTCCAGAACAAGGTGGTTTAAACTTTCCACTCTTGACCACTTTGTGCTTGAATTTTTAAAAAACAATTCTTTGGTCCAAGTTATGATATGTGCCTGTAGTTCTGTCACTTGTGATACAGAGATCAGTAGTTTATGGTCATCCTTGGCTACACAGCAAGTTCATAAGCCAGGTTATAAGACCCACTTCTCAAACAGAAAAACATGGTATCTATATAATTTCTCATTTATTATATGTAAAAGCAATTTGCATATTACTGAGATAATGTGCTTTTTTTTTTAACCAAAATTGGAGAACTTCACACTTCAGTCCATTTTCTTGTCTTCATAAAGGGGTAAAATGTCTTTCTAGTCATGAACAGTAGAGGAGGTTCATGTATGTCTGACTTATGGTAGGGTTTCAGTGGTGATCCTGAAAGCAACTCCTCATTAACATGGTTGTAGCATCCTCTTCCTTAACCCCACTCCTTCCATTTATGGCATTTTGGTTTATAGTTTAAGGAAGTAGAGGTTAGAGGGAGGGATATGCCTCAGCCTTTACCCATGAGTCACATTGCATTCCCTCCCTGTTCCTTGTCTCCTTCCCCTTCCCTACAAGGCCTATAGACAGACAGCGGGACACCAAGTGCTCTCTTCTGATGGTCTGTCTCTTTTAGTGAGTCAGGGATGGTAACTGGGAGATGAGTGACAGACAGTAACAGCACCCACATGGTACAGTCCTCTGTAACTCAAGTTTGATGGGATTGGACACTACCTTTTGATCTCCAGGGACACCAGGCGTACACAGTACATATACATACATGCAGGCAGAACATACACATAAAATAAATCTTAAAAATGTGTTAATCAGGGGCCTGGAGAGATGGCCCAGTGATTAAGAGCACTGGCTACTCATCCATAGGACCCCAGTTCAATTCCCAGCCCCCCCATAGCAGCTCACACCTGTCTGTAACTCCAGTTCCATGGGACCTGGCACCCTCACACACACATACATGAAGGCACAACACTAGTGCACATAAAAAATAAATAACGTTAGTCATTAGGGGTATAACACAGTGGTGAGAGTTTGTCATTAGGGGTATAGCACAGTGGTAAGAGTTAGTCATTAGGGTATAACACAGTGGTGAGAGTTTGTCTAGCTTCTTTCCTGTAACATCTAATAGAACCTATTTCTTGTACAGAATGGAATTCCCATTCCTAAAAGACCAGAGTTGTAGAAAGGCAAACATGTTGAAACTTTTGAGAAGAATTCAACAATTTAAAACTTCATTCCTGCCGGGTGGTGGTGGCGCACGCCTTTAAACCCAGCACTCAGGAGGCAGAGCCAGGCGGATCTCTGTGAGTTCAAGGCCAGGCTGGTCTACAGAGCAAGGACAGGACAGGCACCAAACTACACAGAGAAACCCTGTCTCGAAAAACCAATATATATATATATATATACTTCATTCCTTTTTAAGGCCGTAATCTATGTTAAAGATTGGGGGTGCCTGCCTCGGTGTGTCTGAGGGCTCCTGTGTGATGTTACTATGTCCTTGATATTTTAAACACTTGTCACAGTTCCACTGTGAGCCCATTCCTGACCTATTCAGACTCATGTGACAAACACTAACCCGACATTTTAATTATTGGGCATTTATAGGAAATTAGAAATAGCTACAAATAAATAACTGTAATACTTTAAATCCTGGACGCAGACAATGTGTGCATGTTGTTTAGGTATTTTAAAGGTGTCCTGAGAGAACATCTCTCTCCCAACAGACCCAAAGGGGATTAACAAACCCTGAGCTTAGGACAAGCCCAGGGAAAAAAGCCTTCAGTTCTGGTGCAGGCTCTGTCCCTAACTACTGACTTTGCCTGGACAATCACTTTCCCTGTTTGCAAAGACTTAAGCCTACTCTTCCGGAAGTGTGTTCTGGAGGGCATCAAGCAGGTTTAACTTCATTGAACAGGTTTTTATTTAGATTTGGTTTGTGGGTGACTGGGTAGCATGACTGTTCGGAACAGCCTAAGTGTTGTGTTTCCTCCCATCGCCCAGTTTCCACAGAATGAGCTAAATGTGCTCCTAGAACATTTGTGTGCGGAGTGCTAAGGCTCCAGCTAGGCCTGTGTCCCTGCGATGTTTGCAGTTTGGACTGGCAATAGCACCTTCTCTGTCTCTCTTCTTTCCTGCCCTGCTTCCTTCCTTCTCATTTGTGAATGTTAAGACAGCCTTGAGCAGGACTTCACTGTGGTGTCCACCAGTAGCTCTGTCCTAAGCACAGAGAAAAGTCAAGTAAATGTTCCCCTGCAGGTGGCGGCAGGCCTCGTGGGAAACACCACCCAACACAGTGTCCATTCAACTGCTTTGCCAGATGGTTCCCACTGCACTCAGAGCCCTCATGGTATTCAGCCTGACTGGGAAACTAGCCCACAGCTGCAGCCTTGACACCTGGACTGCCTCAGCTGGGGACCCAGACTTGAGTGTGAGTCCTGGCCCCAGAACTTGACAGTGGAGTGGTTTGGGGGAAGACCTTCAGCCTCCCCACACACATCTCAGTGTCATTCTCAAAAGAAAAGAGAATCTCACCTGCCTCTCAGGGAGACCCAAGAGCTCTGAAGCCTGTGCCTAGCAATGCAGTGTCCTGAAACAACCAGCCCTGAATTGTGTGGCGAGGGCAGAGCTTAGCACTTTGAAAAGGGCTTAGAGATAGGGACAAAGAGCCAGGAAGGAAGTTGCTGATAAGGTCATACAGAAAGGAGCAGGCTGGGGGCGTGAATGAATTCCCATTTTCTTGATATGGCCTTCTCAGGCTGCATGTTTTCTTCCTCAGGCTGGACAGTGTCAAATACCAGGTCTTAAAACCCAAGAAATAAATTGCTAGTTCATACTGAGCAAGGTAGCTATTTTAGGGCAGACAGGCTCTCAACAAATCATAAATTCCATCACCTGGGCAACTGCCTGCTCTCATGGCAAGGCAACTCTCTGCCATCTGCATGCGTGGGCATCTGGATATGTAGATGTATATGTAGCGCTGGGCCTCCTCTCTGCCTCTCTGGGTAGCTATTGTCACCTTCCAAGGACCCATGGACATGGGTTGCTGATACTTAAGATGCTAGTAATTGAGAGTTGAATATGGAGCCCACCCAGTCCAGACAGGGCTAGTGTCCCTGGGGCTACAGGTAAACTCCATGATTTCCCTTTAACTCCACATTCAAATGCCAGACTCTTTTCTTTATAGGCCTCTTTCCCCACAACAGTTTGATGCTAAGGCCTTTCAGTGGGCAGAGCATGGGAGATATCTACCTGTGGGTATAAATGGGAGCTGTGGAGGCCAGGAGCAGGCGTTTGGAACTTAAGCAGGTGAAGAGACATTTCCTATGTACGGGAGTGGAGGAGCCTGGCATGGAGGGCTAGGCACTGCCATAGGAAGAAAGCACTCCTGCAGGCATCAGAGCTGAAATGGGATGAGAAGTGCAAAGCCATAGAGGTTGACCTGACTCAGGATTTGATGGGATCTCGTATCACTAAGGAGACAAGCCTCTGGGCATGCCTGTAAGGAATTATCTTAATTAGGTTAATTGAGATGGGATGTCCCATCTTAAATGTGTGCAGTCCTGTTCCCTGGGCTGGAGTTCTGGATTGCATAAAAAAGAGAAAGCTGTCAGATTTGCTGGCACATGCCTTTAATTATAGCACTCAGGAGGCAGAGGCAAGGAAATCTCTAAATTTGAGGTCAACCTGGTCTGCAAAACAAGTTCCAGGCCAGCCAGGACTGCAAAGTGAGAGACCAACTCTTTTTTTTTTTTTTTTTTTTTTTTTTTTTTTTTTTTTTTTTTTTTTTGGTTTTTCGAGACAGGGTTTCTCTGTGTAGTTTTGTGCCTTTCCTGGAACTCACTTGGTAGCCCAGGCTGGCCTCGAACTCACAGAGATCCGCCTGGCTCTGCCTCCCGAGTGCTGGGATTAAAGGTGTGCGCCACCACCGCCCGGCTGAGAGACCAACTCTTAAAAAAGGGCATGGAGTGTGGGTGGAGAGATGGCTCAGCAGTTAAGACTACTAGCTGCATTTCCAGAGGGCCTGGTTTGATTCCCAGCACCCATGTGGCAGCTTACAACCATCTGCAACTCTAGTTTCAGGATATCCAACACCCTCTTCTGGCTTCTGTGGGCACAAGGCATGCATGTGGTTTGCTTGCATACATGAAGCCAAAACACCCATACACATGATGATAAAAATATTTTTTTTTAAAAAAAAGGAAGAAAGCTGACCACTCTCAATCATCTTTCTTTGCATCTTGACTGTGGAAACAACATGATCAGCTGCCTCAAGCTCCTACTGCTAGAAATTCCTCACCATGATAGATGATACATGATGGACTATCTACCCTTAAATGTGAGTTGAAATAAATCCTCTCTCTCATTGCACCCAGGTATGGGTGTGTGAACCAGAGAGGGGTGACCCAGCCATGTGACAGGATATCTATAGATACCTATGTAAGTGAGATGAGGGTGGCAGTGAGGATGGGAGAGCATGGTATAAAGGGACATCGAGCCTGTAAATTCATGAAGAATGAGTAGCCATTTCTCCCAGTGCCAGAGAAGGGACGGTGGGTGGGATGGATAGTCAAAAGAAGGCAAACTATAGTGAACCCTGTGCTGTTGGATGGGAATAGGAAGAGCCAGTGTGAGCTCAGTTTTGAAGAGTCAAGCAGAAAGGCAGTTAGATACAAATATGTGGATCTACCTTAGCATCCTGCACTGAAAAGCCTGGAAGGAGCATCAGAGCCTGTATATACCCAGCAAGGCAGCAGTCCCACCATACACAAGGCCCTGGGTTCAATTCCCAACACATGGAAGAAGAGGGAGGACAAAAGAGGAAGGAAGGAAAGTCCAAGTTTTCCCCACTCAAAGGGGGCAGTTGTAGTGGCCTTGGGTTTCTACAGAGTTTTGAGGCAACTGACTTATTTTGCCACCTTTGCCCCCAGCATCATACGCTCTGGGGGAGAGGCTCAGAATCTGCCCCTACAATGAGTCCTATGTACATGACAGTTTGCAAACCCCTGCATTCTAGAGAGAGAACTCGGGTAGGATTCTCATCAGCTCATCTCAAGTCCTGTACTCACCCCAAGCCAGTCATTGGGGTGGAAGGGTCTTTTTGTTGCACTCTTCCTGGGTGGGCCTCTGTCGTGGGGTTACTGTTGCTATGAAGAGACACCATGACCATGACAACTCTTAAAAAGAAAACATTTAATTGTGGTGGCTCGTTACAGTTTCAGAGGTTCAGTCCATTATCATGGCGGGAGTGTAGCGGCAGGCAGGCAGGCATGGTGCTGGAGAAATAGCCAGTGTCCTACATCTTACAGGCAACAGGAAGTTGACTGGCAGTCACACAGAGGGAAGCTTGAGCAAAAGAGACCTCAAAGCCTGCCCCCACAGTGACACACTTCTTCCAACAAGGCCATACCTAGTAGTGTCACTCTCTTTGGGGGCCAATTTCTTTCGAACCACCACAGCCTCCTTGTTCAGGAACATGGTGAGCACTACCATTAACATTAGGGTTGGATGCTAAGCAAAATCTATGATTGCGCATGTATTCCCCAAACCTGGTTCTCATGCAAGAGCCTAGTGGTCCCAGCACATAGCCCAATGCCTGGCACATGGAGTGAGCCATCAGTAGATACTGGGTTGTGGGTGTCGCCTGCTGGTTACCTCAATGGCTTCCTGAGGTTCACATGGCTAGATTAGTCACCATTTGGCCCAGCAGGACACAAGTCTTGGGGATGAGTGAAGTCAGTTTGCACTTTTCCTTGTGGCCACACTTCTGGCTTTTGCCCAGAAGGAGGAGAAGGGGGAAGTCAACCAGGCGAATCCCCTGCCAGAACTACATGCCTGCAGGGTATGGAGGTGCCTGGCAACACAGAGTGGGGTCTCCCAAAGGTAGGATGCCGCTGGAGACTGATGAGGGGTACACAATGGTTTGTTTTATGTTGTCTTTGGTCACAGAAGAAATGTCAAACTGGAAAATCCCAGCAGGCACTATTTTTAGAGAAGACTCAGAAAGCTTTTTTTTTTTTTTTTTTCTGGCCAAAGGGACAAGTTTTTTACAGAAACAGCAGTTAACTCTAACCCTTAAACCAACCACTCCAGACCCTGGAATTCTCCAGACCCTGGCCCCTCCCCCGTCATGTGGGAATGTTGCTGGAGGAATGTGGTACTGCCACAGAGGAGACTCTAATCTTTCAGATACAAGGATGTTATACTGGTACCCTCCTTTGAAAGGCCTTTGGAAAGCAGAATCATTTCGAATAAAGTAATTAGTCTTGAAACGTCAAATAGAAATTTGTCTCATCTGTTTGGTTCATGCTTAATGCTGGAAATTGTGCTTTGGGATTATTTTTTTTTTCTTCTGGTGTAATCTAACTCATAGCTTTATGCATGCTAGGCAAGCATTCTACCGTTGAAATATATCTTCAGGGGTTGGAGAGATGGCTCAGTGGTTAAGAGCACTGACTGCTCTTCCAGAGGACCCAGGTTCAATTCCCAGCACCCACATGGCAGCTCACAACTGTCTGTAACTCCAGTTTCCAGGGGACCTGACACCCATGGCAAAACACCAATGCACATTAAAAAAAAGATAGAAAAAAAAAGAAAAAAGAGAGAAAAGAAATATATCTTGAGCTCCATCTATTTTTCATTTTGAGACAAGGTCTTAGTTACCCAAGCTGGCTTTGAACTCACTCTGTAGCCTAGGCATGCCTCAAGCATGTCATTTTAGTATCTTGGCCTTCTAAGATTACAGACCTATGCCACTGACAGTGTAATGATTTACTTAGTCCCCACCCCACCCACAGGAGACAGGGTTTCTATGTGTATCTTTGGCTGTTGTGGAATTCGCTCTGTAGACCAGGCTGGCCTCGAACTCACAGAGAATCTGCCTGCCTCTGTCCTGAGTGCTGGGATTAGAGGTGTGCACCACAACCACCCGGCTTAATGATGATTTTTTTTTTTAAATTATATGTGTGTGTGTGCCTACGTGGGAGTATATGCTTTTGGAGACCTTAGGAGCTGGAGATACAGATAGTTGTGAGCCACCTGATAAGGGCAGTAAGACTCAAACCTGGGTCTTCTGCAAGAGCGGTATGTACTTTTAACTGATGAGCCGTCTCTCCAGCCCAAACATTTTTTATGAGACAGAATCTTATTATATGTTCCAGGCTGGTTTCAAACCCACAGTAATCCTCTGGCCTTAGCCTCACAAGTACTAGGATGATAGCTGTGCCTCACCATGCCAGCTTTAATGATAACCTTTAAGGAAAAAAAAAAAAAAAAGATTTATTTTTATTTTATGTTTTGCCTGCCTGCATGTGTGCCTGTGAAGCATATTTGTGCCTCATGTCCTCGAAGGTTAGAAGATGCGTCGGATCCCCTGGAACTGGAATTACAGACAGTTGTGAGCCGCCATGTGGGTGGTGGGAACTGAACCTGAGTCCTCTGCAGGAGCAGCCAGTGCTCTTAACTGCTGAGCTGTTTCTCCAGGCCTTTAATGGTAATCTTAGTCTTCTCATCTTATACTTTATGCTTGAAACCTACTTGCCACTAGTCTGTGTTTTTCTTCAGAGACTGAGGTCCTGATGGTTGTGGAGTATGTATGTTAAACATGGAAGGTGACACCATCTAGCTCATTGAAACCGTAGAAAAACCTTTCCTACCTCCAACACTCACAGGATGCAATGGGGCATTGCTTGGGTAAGAAATGAAGTGGCAGCCTCTCTCACCCCAGTCCCCACATGGACAGGATACACCGGGGACAGAATCTGGGCAAGTATTTTGTGTCATGGAATTTGGAATCTAAACTTGTAGGTTTGGTCATCTGAGGCAGAGGAGGCTATGAATTCTGATGATCAGGAAAGTGTGTGTGTGTGTGTGTGTGTGTGTGTGTGTGTGTGTGTGTGTGTGTTACAGTGAAGAACTCCCTAATTTGGAAGTAGCTGCCTTTGAAAGGAACCAAGTCCAGATCTAAACAAGAAGCCAAGGGACTTGAGAAGATGCCAGACTTGATCCAGGAGAAGTTAAGTACTGCTGTATAATAAGGATGCTACAGGGTGAGTAAAGTCTGCAGTCAGCTGAGTGAAGAAGAAAAGGTGAGTGACCAAGAGCTTGTTCGGGCTCTCACTGCCTAGATGGAGGAAGACTTGGCCCCTGGCACTTGTGAGGCCCAAGCATGTCTGCAGGTGTGAACTCATTCTTCCATCCTGGCTATTCTGAGCAGTTCATTCTGGATTCACTGATAGACTAAGATAAGAGCCTGCCTTCTGGTAGGATCTCCCCTCCTTCCCACAGCCTGGAATAAAGTAGCATCTGGCTTCTTCATCAGCCTTGTCTGAATCTGTTTGCACTGAGTCAGCCCTGGATTTGTGGATCAGTCCCTGCAACAGGGTCCTAACCAAGTGCTGCCTGCTTCAGTTCCTTTTCAGTTGTTTTGCCTCAAGCACTAACAGAGGCACAGCTATTGCTAGGGACTCCTGATAGATTACAATCCTCCACTGAAGGCAGGATCATAATACCAGGTTTTGTCAACTATTTAAGGATCCGTGTGGGATTCCCAACAACACCCCTTGGAAGTCTGTGAACTTCTGTTAAAAATGAGAAGAGAAAAATCTGAGTCTCTCTCTGGAACTAAAAATAAACTTAGGCGAGTGTCCAGGAGCAGAGAACAGTTAATAAGTACTGGAAAGAAGCCTCCAATCTTGCCTCTGCTCCATCCATCTCCTGCATAGAAGCCAGAGAGCGTCCCAAGAGGCAGGCCACTGGGCTGCTCTAGTGCCAAACAGTCTTCCACTTGGAGCCCACCCTCTGAAATGCTTCTCAAGGTCCACAAGGTTCAGCTTCTGACCTCATCTGACCGTCCTCCACTTGAATTCTGCACTTGCTCCTCCTCTTTCTCAATAAATTACATTTAATTGTATTTTTTAGAGATTTGTTTTGTATGTATGAGTGTTTTATCTGCATGTGTGCATGTGTATCATGTGCATGGCTGGTGCTTGTGGAGGCCAGAAGAGGATGTTGGATCCCTTAGAACTAGAGCTACAGATGGTTGTGAGCCACCATGTGGATGCTGGGAATCAAATCTGGGTTTCTCTGCAAGAGCAGACAATGCTCTCTTAACAGCTGAGCTTTTCTCTCCCGCTTCTTTATTTGTTGGTTGGTTTGTTTGCTTATGTGTGTTGGTCAAAGGACAACTTGCAGGAGTTGGTTCTCCTTCCACCATGTGAGTCCCAGGGTCGTCATGTTTGGCAGCAAGCGCCCATCTTGCCAGCCCTCTCTGTTTTTTGTTTGCTTGTTTTTTAGACAGGATCTCACTATGTAGCCCTGGCTGGACTGGAACTTGCTATGTAGACCATTCTGGCCTTGAACTTACAGATTCACATGAACTTTCTTGCTCCTAAGTGCTAGGATTAAAGGTGTGTATCACCATGCACCCCCCCCCCCCCCCCGCTCTTTTTTGTGACAAGGTCTTGAACTGGTTATACCTCCCAAGTATTGGAATTACAGGTGTGCTCCCCAACACCCAGCCACACTCCAGAACATCTTCAGAGTACTTCGCTTCTGCTCATCTCTCGGCCTTTGTATGCATTGCTCTCTCTGCCAAGTGCCTTTCCACCAACTCTCACCACCTTGGTGCTCATATTTCAGATCTCACCTGAAGTTAGGACCAGGACATGAAATCCTTTTGTGGGGATGCACATAGCCTTGTAAGTGTCCTCTTCTACCCACAAGCATTCAGCAAATACCCTCCTGTACTCACTAGCCACAATAGATGCTCTTCCTGTCCCTGTTGGCAAAGACGTTGCTTTGTTTACCACCAATCCCCAAGATTTCATTTTACTCTTCTGAAGTGCTATGAATGGAACCTGGGGCCTTGGGCATGCTGGGTGAACACTATACCACTGAGCTGTACCCCAGCCCCTGAGTTTTTTGTTTTTGTTTTTTGTTTTTCGAGACAGGGTTTCTCTGTATAGATTTGGAGTCTGTCCTGGAATGTGCTTTGTAGATCAGGCTAGCCTTGAACTCACAGAGATCCGCCTGGTTCTGCCTCCTGAGTGCTGGGATTTGAGGCGTGCGCCACCACCGCCTGGCCCCGAGATCCTTTTAAACAACTGCTTTTAATTCAAAGTTATATGTGCACATGGTAGAGAATATGAAATAGCTCTATTAATACAAGACCTGTCACCCAGTGACATTTCCTGCTCCATGGAGACACCACTCTTTAAATTGTAACTGATTTATCTTTATGTTTCTTTGTCCAAAGGGCTAGGAGTGGTCCATTCACTCTTCTGGGCATTGGGGGAAGGAGGGTCCTTCAAATAAAACACCTGCATTGTGCCCTCTACCTAGTGTAAAATAAAGTCAGATCATTACAATCTTAAAAAAAAAAAGAAAAAAGAAAAAGAAAAAGTAACTGAATGACCATTTTATATTTTTTTTTCATCTCCATTTCCTCTGTTCTAAATTCATAGAAGTTTTTCTCTTGGACTATGTCTCTATGTCATATTACTTAATATTCAAGAGTATGTATATATGTATGTGATCCATATAAAACATAAATATAACATACACAAATATAATTTATCTTCTTGCCCCTTTGAAGTGTGTCACTCAGTGACACTAAGGACTTTGACATGTTTGACCATGTATGACCATCACAATTATCTAGTTCTAGAACTTTCTCATCACTCAACTGGAAACTCCATACTTAATAAATAATTATTCCCTGTTGTCCTTACTTCAGTCCCTTGAAAATATTAATCTGCTTTTTCTTCTTATGGACTTGGCTATTCTGAATATTTCATATAAATAAAATAATGTAGTATGTGGTCTTTTGAGTCGCCTTCTTTCACTTAGCATGTTTTTTGTTTTTGTTTTGTTTTGTTTCCCCCAAGACAGGGTTTCTCTGTGTAACAGTCCTAGGTATCCTGGAACTTGCTTTGTAGACCAGGCTGGCCTTGAACTCACAGAGATCTGCCTGCCTCTGCCTCCCAAGTGCTGGGATTAAAGATGTACACCTGCCTTTTTTTTTGGTTTTTCGAGACAGGGTTTCTCTGTGTAGCTTTGCGCCTTTCCTGGAACTCGCTTTGGAGACCAGGCTGGCCTCGAACTCACAAAGATCCGCCTGCCTCTGCCTCCCATGTGCTGGGATTAAAGATGTACACCTGCCTTTCTTATGGCTAGTTCTCCATCATGTAGCTATGTCACATTTTGTTCATCAGTTGATCTGCTAATGGACATCTGGGTTGTATCCACCTTCTAGCTCCTATAGATAGTACTGCCATGAATGCTCTAAGTTTTGCTTCAGCACCTACTGTTGAAGTGTATACTCAAGAGAGGAATTGCTACACAATGTGTGTGTGTGTGTGTTGTTGTTGATGATGGTGATGATATATATATATGCACATGCTATGGCACATGTATGGAGCTCAGATGACAACTTTCAGGAGTTGTTTCTCTACTTTTACTTTGTGGAACTCTGAGATCAAACTCAGATCAAACTCAGGCTTGGCAGCAGGTGCTTTTATGGGCTGAGCCATCACATTGACCCTGTTTTTGTTTTTTGGGGGGTTTGTTTGTGTTTCTTTTTGTTTTTTGAGATAGTGTGTCTCTCCATAGCCCTGGCTGTCCTGGAATTTGCTTTTTTAAACTTTTTAGATTTGTTATTTTACTTTTTTATGTGTGTTAGTGTTTTTCCTGCATGTATGTGTGTTCACCATGCACATCTCTGGTGACTGCAATGATTGGAGAGGTTATCAGATTTCTTGGAACTGGAGTTATAGATGGTTGGGAGCTACTCTGTGGGTGCTGGGAATCGAACTTGGGTCCTCTGGAAGAACAGTAAGTGTTCTTAACTGTGGAACTATCTCTCCAGCCCCTGTATTTTTGGGGGGAGGTTATGAATATATGTGGGTTTGTGCACATAAGTGCATTGCTCCATGGAGGCCAGAAGAGGGCACCAGATCCCCTGGAACTGGGGTGATAGGCATTTGTGAGCACCCCCCCTACTGGGTGCTAGGAATTGAACTTGGGTCCTCTCCAGGAACAGTACCTATTCTTGGCTGCTGAACCATCTCTCCAGCACCTTTTGTGTGTTTTTGAAACAATATCTCACTATTTCCCTAGGCTTGTCTTGAATTCATGGTCTCAAGAGATCCTTATGTCTCAGCTTCCCAAATAGCTTGGCCTACCAGCATGTCCCTGGCTCCCATATGGAAATTCCATGTGATTTTTTTGAGAGTTGCTAATCTGTTCAGTACAGTGGCTGTACCGTTTTATATTCCTCCCAGTAGTATGTGGGGTTCCAGTTTTTCATAACCTCACTAACATTTTGAAGTTTTTTTTGTTTTGTTTTGTTTTGTTTTTTTTGGACAGGGTCTTATTCTGTAGAACTGACTATGTAGCTGAGGCTAGCTTAGGACCTCATGGCCATGATCCAGCCTCAACCTGAAGGCTTGGATTATATGGGTATGAGCTTTGCCCAGTGCTGCTTATTTTCTTCTTGTATTGCTATCCTAGCAAGTGTGAAATGGTTTTGATTTGTATTTTCTTCATAAGTAATGACACCAAACATCTTTCCATGTGTTTGTCCAAGAGGGTTTTTTTCTCTTAAAATTCTCTTTTATAGTCTACCTTTCCTTCCTTCCTTCCTTCCTTCCTTCCTTCCTTCCTTTCTTTCTTCCTTCCTTTCACCTTTAGACTCTCCCTCCTCAGCCTCCTTAGTGCTTGGGACTATAAACATCTGTCATCATTCCCTGCTTAGCACTATCTTCATTTAAATTTTTACTGTAGTCTCCTGTGGTCGAGAGCTCACTAAGTATCCAGGAGGTCAAAGAAGTGACCTCCTGAGTGTAGGGATAACAGGTGTAAGCCACTACCACACCCAAATTCTTTTGTTTTTGTTTTTGTGATAGGCCCCTAGTCTGTAGATCTGACAGCCCTAAATCTAGCTATCAAGACCAGGCTGGTCTTAAACCAAGAATTCTCAACTTGTGGGTAGTGACCCTCTTGGAGGTTGCATATCAGATATCCTGCATATTAAATATTTGCATTACAATTCATCACAGTAGCAAATTACAGTTGTGATGTAGCAACAGAATAATCTTATGGTTGGGGGTCACCACAGCATGAGGAACTGTATTAAAGGGTCACAGCATCAGAAAGGTTGAGAACCATTTGTTTAAGGCTTAAACTGAAGCAATCATCCTGCCTATGCATCCTAAATGAGGAATTATAGACACGCACCACCACATCAGTGTCTAAATCTTTTATGATTATATACATTCTTTGCAAATACTTATAATACTTATACATTTGCATATATACACATATAATGATATATTTATAAAATGATATACACTTTAATAACTCTTTTTGCAGATATCAGTTCATTGCTTAATCCAAAACATGTAAGCAGGTAATGACATGCCTTACATGTCTTCTAGCTTATTACTTTCCAGGAGATTTTCCTTGTTTTGACTTACATTACATGATTGGTGTTCCTTAAATGTTCAGTGGCCTTAAGCCATCATATTTCAAAGCTGATTGGCCCTACCGAGCTCATTTGAAGGTCTGTGGCTTAGGTAGTATTTCTCAGCTGTTGACTCAGTGATGGGGAGAACTGGCCAGCTGGACCTGGAGGAACCTTATCAGTCTCTTTAGGCCTTTCTTCCTAGCTACCTAAGCTGTCTAGAGATGAGGTGAGGTCTTGGCTTTCATGATCTTTTGGAAAAGAAACCCAGGAGTCTGTACATCTAATAAGCAAACTTTCACTTAATTCATTCCAGTTTTCAGTAAGGTACCCTGCCTCGCCCTTCACTGTGCCTAGTTAACTTGGTTTAAGAGATTCCTGCCCCAGCTCCAGAGACGGTGCAATGGGCAGTGCTTGCTGTGCTAGTCTGATGACCCGAGTTGGAGTGTGGATCCCCAGAATCCGCATACAAATCCAGACATGACGGCGGCACAAGTGCCTGTATTTCTAGCATGCCACTAATACCTTGTCCTAGGAAATGTAAGGTGCAGACAGAAGAACTGCCGGGAGCTGTGGGACCAGCTAGCCTAGTATTCGCTTCAGTGAGCAATGAAAGAACTTTTGTTTCAAGCAAGGTGGAAAGTGAGGACCAACCCCCGAGGCTGACCAGCGCACGTGTTGTGGACTGTGTGCCAGCACACTCACACACGTCTAAACGAATGGATTTGTTTGTTTGTTTGTTTGTTTTCTGAGACAGGGTTTCTCTGTGTAGCCCTCACTCTGTAGACCAGGCTAGTCTTGAACTCAGAGATCTGCCTGCCTCTGCCTCAAAGTGCAGGGGATTAAAGGTACTGGCCAGCTTTTTTATTTAAGACACCCTCTTGGACCTCTTTTACCTGGACCCTAACACTAGGGGAAAGGGAAGACCTTGGCAGTCCCTCCAACCTGCAGGCCATTCAGCTTGCAGTGGGGATGAATTTGAAAATACCATATGGAGCATCTGAGTCTTTTCTGTTGTGCTGTAATATCTTCAATAAACCTGGGGATAGCATATGTATGTTCGAACATGTATATGAGCAAGTATGCGCGCGCGCGCGCGCACACACACACACACACACACACACACACACACACACACACACTACAACTCATCTTGAGGCCTGGGGTATGGGAGGGGACCTAGGGATCCTTTGGTACTTCTTCAAAGCTTTCAATAGATCCTCTTGTTTTTTCTTGTGGTCACCCCTACTTCTAGACATGTTTTGGTGCTCCTGAGCCTCTTGTTCTGGTATCTAATGTGGGTTGCATTTCAGCATTTCCCACTGCCAGCTTGGAGCACTGTTCTCTTAGATGTGCTGGATCAGTTACTGCATGCACACTGTCTTCCACCTTCCAGTATTTTGTTGTCAGTGTCTCCTTTCCCATTCTTTGTCTCTGTGGTTTTATGCCCTTTGAAAGGGAGACCCTAGAACAGTCATTTCAGTAGGATTTTTAAGAGGGAGTAGAGTTTGTCTTCAATTAAAAAAAAAGCCATTACATATATTCTTAGGGTGGCAGGACTCTGGTGCATGCTTTTGGAGGTCAGAGGACAACTTGCAAGAATTGGTTCTATCCTTCACCATGTGGGTCACAGGAACTAAACAAAAGTGGTCAGGTTTGGTAGCAAGCACCTTCACCCACTGATTCTCCTCAATATCCCTGTCCTCAATTCTTAGCATATTCCCTCCCCCCAAAAAAATATTTGGCAAGTCAAGTAATTGAAGTATTGAAGCTGTTGTCCTTTCATCTTTGGAAAAAGTTAGAACCCGTGTTCTACCACTGGTTATTTGTGTGCTCTTGGACAAGCCACTTCCACCCTGGTACTTCTGTCTCTGCTCCTGTAAAATAGTAATGATTATAACACCGCATCCAAGTGCGGTCCCCAGGGCCCCAGAGCAGAGGAAGCTCTGTGTTCAGAGTGCTGAAAGGTTCAATGTCAAAGTGACAATTCTTAGAAAGCCAGTGTTTTACTTAAGCTTAAAATTAGTCTTCACACTTGAATGACAAATTGGTCTATAATTAATGCCTCCAGGGCAAGATTCGAGTTTCACCTGCCTTGATGCTTAGAAGTAGCAAAACCCTTCTCAGCCAAGAAAGGAAACTAATATTAGTTGCTAAGGGCCTACTGTGTGCTCATACCCCTTCTATGCCAAGCCACCAGATCCTAAATTGACACAGGTTATGTGGACTCTGTAGGCTCCATTAGCCCTGACTTCTCACTCCTGCATGCTGTACCTCTGGCATAGAATTAACTTGTCTCAGGGTGCCCTCTGTGGGAACTCACACACTTATACTTTGCTGTGTGTTACACAGATGCAGTCAAGTCCATCTTGGACCAGGCACTGTGCCAAGTACTGGGTGGAGACATAGCTGATCTTTACTATATTTACTTATTTAGTGTGTGTAGGGCGTGTGCATATGGAGGTCAGGGGCCAACTTGAGAGACTAGGTTCTTTGCTCTCGCCATGTGGGTCCCCGGGATCGGACTTAGGTCATTAAGCTTGGCGGCCAGTTCTTTTACCCATCCATCTCTTACCATCCAGCATAGCCTATCTCTCTAAGATTTATGTGTGTGTGTGTGTGTGTGTGTGTGTGTGTGTGTGTGTGTGTGTGTGTCTGGAAGGATATGTGAATGCAGGTGCCTGTCGAGGCCAGAAGAGGGTGTCAGACACTGTGAGCCACAGGAACACTCTTAACCTAACCACCTCTCCAGTCCCAAGCATCGTTTTCACCGGGAAGTCTCCCAGAATACCTGCATAAGATCCTACTTTCTTTAAAGCAGACTCTGAGGCTGCGGACGAAGAAAGCAGCTCCGCAATTCCTTGGTCAAACTCCATCCTCTTCACCATTTTTCCCTCTTTTGCTCCACCGGTCCCTTTCCAGCAGCGGACGACCAGGGGAGTCCAGGCCGGATGCCCAGCAGGTGAGGGCGTGGTGGGGGCGTGACCAAGGCCCACCAGCCCCGCCCCAGCCTGCAACGCCCCTCCTCTCCTGGACGACCCCCGCCCCCAGCCCTCAGCGCCCCGCCCCTCCCCGCGCCGGCCGCAGTCTCCGCCCCCTCCGGGCCGGCGCGCGGCTCCCGCCTCCTTCCCTCGGC
This sequence comes from Peromyscus eremicus, assembly GCF_949786415.1. NCBI lineage: Eukaryota > Metazoa > Chordata > Mammalia > Rodentia > Cricetidae > Peromyscus > Peromyscus eremicus. The sequence goes on from NC_081420.1 coordinate 104,634,306, forward strand.
GCCCGCTCCCGCCTCCCTCCCTTTCCGCTGCCGAGGCGGCGGGAGCCGAGCCCCAGCGGACCGAGCCGCGACCGCAGCGGGCGGCGGGCGCAGAAGGCGACGGCGGCGGCGGGGTGGTCAGGCGACGGCGATGCGGCGGCCGCGCTGAGCCCGCCCGCTCCTGGCGCTGGGGGAACCGGCCGCGCGGACGGCAGCATGCGGGGCGGCGAGGAGCTGGACGGCTTCGAGGGCGAGGCCTCGAGCACCTCCATGATCTCGGGCGCCAGCAGCCCGTACCAGCCCACCACCGAACCGGTGAGCCAGCGCCGCGGGCTGGCCGGCCTGCGCTGCGACCCCGACTACCTGCGCGGCGCGCTCGGCCGCCTCAAGGTCGCCCAAGTGGTAGGTGTCGGGCGAGGCTCCAGGTACGGGCGGGCGGGTCGGCGGCCTAGCCCGCGCCTTCCTCCCCCCCACCCCGCACCCCGCCGCGGGGGGCAGGCCCGGTGGGCCAGAGCCAGGTCCCGGCTGCACGGCCCCGGCCCCGCGCACCCCATACTCCAAGGTCTTAGGGCTGCGGTCCCTGCTCCTCTGGGGACCGCGCCCTCGGCAGGAGCCTGTCTTCTGCAGCTCCGAAGCTTCAGGGGTTCCTGGTATCTGCACACCTGCATCGGGGCCTACCTGTGCCCTCCCTGCTTCATCGACGAGCTTGGTGCGCGGAGCTGGTTATGAGGGCCGTGCCACCGCCTGGCTACTACTGTGCTTAGCAACTTGTGGCAGGTTTTCCGGTTCGTGTAACCCCAGACGGCTCTGTGCTAACAGAGAGGCCGGGGGCTGTGGCACGGTTTCCTCCCTGGCGCCTAGCAGGGTGCCCAGCAGATGGTGGACGCTCAATAAATATTTGTTGAATGGAGGCATGTAACCCAGATGCAGTGGGGGAGTCCAGATCTTCCCATAAAGCCTCCAGTCTTTACAGCGGACGTTTGATCCCTCCTTAGCATCCCGTAGTCCTCCACTCAGCACTGGTTGGGACTGCTCAATTGGTACCCAGAGTTAAGTCACTCTGGTAGGGCGGCCAGTATGGGAGGTGACAGATATGAGGAACTTTCTGTTGGACTGAGGCATACTAGACCACATTTTTCAGAGTCCTCTTATTTTTATTTAATTTAATTTTTTTAGCCTCCAGAGTGTTTGGTTCAGGGGCTTGTGGGTTCTGGTTGTTTTGTGGTTTTGTAGCAGGTCTGTCTGGGTTTTGGTTTATCTCTTTTGTGACCAGGGTATGGCCCAGTTTAGAAAAACCTCTGTACCCCTCCTACTCACTGTCACTGGTAGCCTTCCACTGAGGCCTCAAACTTTATAGACTTCTCAGCCAGACAGAGAAGGCATTTGCACAGAACTATAAAATACGTGCATTTTCTTTCAGGGAGCATTGGCCCTGTTGTTCTTAGCTGAGTGCATGCATTAGCCTTTTTTGGGAGAAATATCGTATGTGGACACCCTTTAAATAAAGGTCCCAGTGTTTGTAGGTTGCAGAATCATAGAGGGTTTTCTCTCTTCTGTGTGGAAGGCTTGGTCTTCTATTTTTTTTTTTAAAGATTTGTTTACTTATTATATATACAGTTTTCTGCCTGCATGTATGTCTGCATACCAGATCTCATCATAGATGGTTGTGAGCCACCATGTGGTTGGGGGGAATTGAACTCAGGACCTCTGGAAGAGCAGCCAGTGCTCTTAACCTCTGAGTCATCTCTCCAGCCCGGCTTGGTCTTCTGATTCATAGTTTTGAAGGGCTTTAATGAGAAATAAGTGGAGCAAGTTATTTCTTTACATTTTTTAAATCAATCTTAATCCAGTAATCAGGAATGTTCTCAAGGATGTTTTGCTTCTGTGTTAGATTTGCTGTTGGCAAAGAGAATATAGGTGTAAGGGTGTATGTAATCTAACTAGCTAATAATGGTTGAATACAGTACAGATAATCAGAAGTGAGTTGAAAAAAAAGGGCAGGGCTGAACTTGGAGCCAGGTGGACTGCAAGGCCTAGTCAAGGACCTTGCTTAGTTTACTCACTAGGCCTTTGAAAGTAAATAGAATTTGCCTCTGGTGAACTCTTGCCCCTCAGAACTGAGATCGAGTGGCTTGTACGGAACGGTGGTTATCAGTTCACTGCCGGACTTTGCCGTCTCCTTGAGCTGGAGCTGGAGCTAGAGCCAGTGGTGTTTACCACTCTGGAAAGGTGTGGTTGCGCGGTAGAATTTGCTTTTCACGTGGAAGGATTAACATCTCTCTTAACTGTCGTGTGTCTACTCTGAAGATTCTGCACTGGCAAGTGAAAGAAAGGCCACTTGAATGATATGGTAGTTTGACGGTCTTGTGCTTCTGAGCCTTGCTAAATGTTAGGGCTTCCTGGGTGATCCACCTTCCCTCAAAATAAATGAAAACAAAACAAAACAAAAAAACTCCAAGAAGCCGGGCAGTGGTAGAGCACGCCTTTAATCCCAGCACTTGGGAGGCAGAGTCAAGCGGATCTCTGTGAGTTCGAGGCCAGCCTGGTCTCCAAAGCGAGTTCCAGGAAAGGCGCAAAGCTACACAGAGAAACCCTGTCTCGAAAAACCAAAAAAACAAAACAAAACAACAAAAAACAACTCCAAGAAATTAAACTTTAAATTTAAACTGGAGAAATAAACAAGAAAATACTAATTCCTTTAATTCAGTAAAATTTGGTTTTTAAAAGTCTTAGTATATTGCTGGGCATGGTGGCACACCCCTTTAATCCCAGCAGAGGCAGATAGATCTCTGAGAGTTAGAGGCCAGCCTGGTCTATAAAGTGAGTTCCAGGAAAGCCAGGCCTGTTACTAAGAGAAACATTGTCTTGAAAAACCAAAAAAAAAAAAGTCTTAGCATTTATAAACATTGTGATGTGAGGCCTAAGGAAACCTGTGGATCCTTGCTTTTCCCACACTGGATCCAGCATTACTACCACCCTAGGCCTCTGCAGAATCAGCTAGTTCAGACCTTCTGAAACTTAATTTTTAACGGGATTCCCCAGGTGATGATCTGCTTGCAATGTTATTGTAGTGTTAGAAACCTCACCCAGGAAGCTGGAGAGATGGCTTGCTAATTAAGATCCATTGCCATTCTTCTAGAGGGCTTGGGTTTAGTTCCCAGCACTCAGGTCTGGTGGCTCACAGCTGCTTGTAACTCTAGCTCTGGGGGATCTGATGCCATCTGGCCTCAGTGCCACGTAAGTGGCATATACTCACACAGACACTCATACACATAAATACAAATTTTCAAATACTTCCAAAAAATGTAGAAAACCTTTAGACTGGTGCTAGCAGTTGTGTCTCTGTTGTAACCAGAAGAGTACTTCCCTTAAATCTCTAAACCCTGCCCCACCCCTTTCTTTAGTAAGAGAATATGAGGGAAAAATGACTAGTTGAGCATTTTAGGAATTGTAAGAATTAAGGAGTTAAAGTAACCTAAGGTGCTTTCTTAGCTGACTCAGAGGCAAATCTGAGTATTTGCATTTCAGGGTTGGGTATTGTAAAATCTTTTACTTGATGGGCAGCATTGTCAGTGTGTAACCCCAAGCCAGTCAACACAGTCAGTGATTGTTTTATTGTACTCTTGAGATGTGTGGGATGTGATGGTAAAACAGACAAAACCAAACCTGGATTTTCACTGAGGCCCAGTGGGAACATAAAGAAACTGTATGTAGCATAGAGCAGCTACATTGACATAGCTTCAACTCCGCTACTGTGCGAGCTTATCAGTCCCAGATCCCACCGTTACCATATGTAGAAAGTCTGGGCCAATTGAGGTTTAATTGGGGCAGACTTGGGTGTCCTCTCTTTTGGAGAGCTGGTCTAAAGACCAGGCTGCAGGGCTCGGGAGATACCTGTCAGTAAAATGCTGGCCTCACAGGCCCGTGGACCTGTGTTTAATCCTTCAGGCCCATGTAAAAAGCTGAGTATGGGGGCTTGTGCTTGTAACCTGAGCACTGGGAAGGCAGAGACAGGCAAATCTCTGGAGCCTGCTGGTCAGTCAGCTTAGTTTAATGGGCAAGCCCCGGCTCTCAGTGAACATTCATGAGGAGGTAAGAGGATGACTATGGCCTCCAGGGATGGAATGGAGATTATCAGGCTTACATATTCAGGTGACAAGCACCTTTACCCACTGACCCATCTCACCGACTCCAGAATCCACCCTTTCTGATAAATGTTGTCAACAAACGTGAAAGAAAAGGGAACTTCATCCTGGAAAAGATGGGACTATGAAAACTCTGTAGCCAACTTCCCACTTAATGGGAAGGAACAAATGCTTTTCCCAAGACGAGGCCTGGGCAGTGATACCTGTGCTTCTTTCCTATCCAACAGCATACCGTAAGCTCTAACTGGTACAAAGGTGGATGGGTGGATGGATGGTGGATGGATGGTAGATGGACGGATGGTGGGGTAGGTGAGTAGGTGGATGGATAGGTGAGAGGATGTGGATGGATGACTGAGTGGATGGATGGATGGATGGATGGATGGGTGTGGATAGATGGATAAATATCTTGCAATATGTAGAAAAGCTAGAATTAATAAGTAAATTAGCAGGGTTATCATATGTAAGATCAACATGTAAAAATAAACCATATTTCTGTATTCTAGCGATAATTTGTTAGAAATTGAAATTTTAAGAAGCCTGGTGTGGTGGCTGATACCTGTAAGTAATCCCAGTATTTGGAGGCTGAGGCGGGAAGGTTACCATGAGTTTGATGCTAGCCTGTGCTGAAGAGTGAAGCTGTCTCAAAGAGAAAAGAAAAATAACCAAACAGTTGCTACCAAATCACTACAAATCACTAGAAAAAGAAATCATAGGTGACCTAAATAAACAGACAGACATGCTGTATCATGGACTGGAAAGCTGTTGTTGTCATGCATCCCAAAAAGCCAGCAAGAGTTTTGTTTTGCTTTTTTGTTTTTTTTTGGGGGGGTGGTTTTTTTTTTTTTTTTTTTTTTGGAGACAGAGTTTCCCTGTGTAGCCCTGGCTATCCTAGAACTTACTCTGTAGACCAGGCTGGCCTGGAAATCAAAGATCTGCCTGCCTCTGCCTCTGCCTCCTGAGCATTGAGATTAAAGGAGTGCACCATCACCTCCCAGCTCAGCAAGAATTTTGTTTGGGGAAAAGCTGAATCTCAAATTAGTGTGGAAAGTCAAGGTGGTTCCAGGATGGTGATAGGAGAGGTGTTTGCTGGGTAGGGTGGGAGGAAGTTTCCTTAGGGAATGGACTTTGTGTCCCTTATCATGCATGAGAATCTTAAAAGTTGCTTTTCATGTCTGGCCACTTTAGATCTGCGAAGCCCTGGGCTCATTGTCACTCCTGTTCTGAACCACTGAACGCTGCTCCCCCAGCCCTAGTTCATACTGGAATCCAATACCTAACGAGATTGTTAAAGAGGCAGAGCCTTAGCAGGGTGAGGTGGTACTCACTCAATCTCAGCACTCGGGAGGCTGAGGCAAGAGGGTAAGGAATTTGAGGATAGCCTGGGCTTAAAAAAAAAAAAAAAATTATGGTTTGGGAAATCCTGAGTGCTTAGTCCTTAGTGTTATACCATTGTAAGAAAGATCAAGGTTGCTTCCTCCGTTATATATGTGTGCACAGAAGGTGCCAACTGTAAGAAAAAGGCTCTCTCTGGAAACAAAATCTGCTAATACCTTGGTCTTGGACTTTGCTGCTTCCAGAGCAGTAAGCAATACATTTTATTATTTATATCTTAGCCAGTCTGGGGTACTTTGTTATAGTAGTGTGGTTAGACCAAGACAGCTATATCTCTGACCTTTCTTTCTCTGAGTTAGAGAAATGGGTGGCTGAGTCCTTGAGTGGCAGGGAGAGGTTCCTCAGAAACCACTTAAAAAAGCAAAACCCAAACCTGGGTGTGGTGGTACACACTGCTAATCCCAGCACTTAGGTGTCTCATTCGTGGGGCTCCCTGACTAGCCAGCCTAATCTGCAAGTTTCAGGCCAGTGAGAGACCCTGTCTCAGAAAATACGTGGACAGTGCTGGAAGAATGACACCCCAAGTTGACTTCTGGCCTCCACACACAAATGTACACATGTGCACGCACTTCTGCACATATACGTGCAACTGTCTGCATATACCTGCACATAAATATTTTAAAAATATCTTTTAAAATAACAGCTCTACCTTAGTGCAGATTAATTTTAAAGCTAACATATCAGCCACATAATCTGTAATTCCTCCCTTTACTGTCCTTTGCAATTTGGAGGCCCTTGGCAAAAATGACTTGAATGAACACTTGAACAAACTTGAAGCTTATATATTTTTTTCATTACATTTTCTTGCAAGGCATGGTGTAGCATGCCTTTACTCCTAGCACTCAGGAGGCAGAGGCAGACAGATCTCTGAGTTTGAGGCCAGCCTGGTCTACATATCAAGTTCTAGGCTGGCCAGGGCTACCACAACAAAATACATTTTCCTATTTAAAAAACAAAAAACAAAAGAGAAGCATCTGATTTTTATAGCTGATACTACTCAAGCTAATGGAAAACTTCTATTTGAAAGGAATCTTATCTTCAATAAATTTTATTTATTAAACTGCTAACTTTGTAACTTTATTTTATTTTAGTGATTTGTTTTTTTTGGTGCTGGGACTAAAGGTATTCACCACCATGCCCAGCAAATGCTGTAACTTTAAAGGAAATTAGGAAAAAAAAATCATCTTAGTGTGACAGACTCAAATGGACAGAATCTTGAAAATTTCGAGTTCGTGAGAGCGTGTGTGTGTGTGTGTGTGTGTGTGTGTGTGTGTGTGTGCGCGCGCGCGCGCGCGCGCGCGCTAGAGGCTGATGCTAGTGACTTCTTTGATCACTAACCATTTTATATATATTGAGGCAAGGTCTCTCATTGAACCTAGACTCGCCAGTATGACTAGTCTAGTTAGAGAGTTTGCTCTGGGATCCCCTCTCCTTCCTTTTTTAATGCAGGGATTACAGGGGATTGCCCCGCCCACCTGGCATTACATGGTAGGTAAGAACTCTATCCTGAGCTACACCACTGCTCTAACTGGCCTGTACATGTTCAGGAGCCAAAATCTAGTCCTCACACTTGTGTGGCCAACGTTTTACCCACTGAACCAACTTCCCCATTCTGGAATTTCTGTTTTTGAAAGGTTGTGTAAATACTTCTGTACAAAGGCCATAGTACTGGGGTCTAGGTTTTTGTTGTTGTTGTTTGCTTGTTAGTATGGCCACGTCGGTAAATGTCCTCATGAGTAGCTTGGGTGCTTCTTTGAGTTGTTACTGGTTTTTGTTATTGTTAAATTTCCAGGGGTTCAGTTAGTACTTCGAAGGACAATCTTCTCACATTTCCTTTTTTCCCCCATAGGGCCTTTTATTTTTATTTTATTATTTGTTTAATCCCATCTAACTCAAGCTGTCCTTGAATTCACTATGTGGCCAGGGCTGGCCTTGAGCTGCTGAGCCTCCTGCCTCTACTTCCCGAGAGGGATAAGCCTAGCTCACAGGGAAGGCTTTAACTGTTAACCCTGCCCTGGTCCATAGTCCATGGTTTCCCTCTGAGCAGGCGGCTCAGGCCAGGGTGGCCAGCTCTGAGCCTCTCTCTGTGGCCTTTCCTTGGTGTCCTTTCTGAACTGGCTGGGATCCTCAAGGCTGGGGTGCCCTGCTCCTACCTCTAGCGCAGGTTCCCCCAGCTTGGCACAGTGCCGGCTTCTAGGGTCCGTGCCTGCTTACTTCCTGTAGCAAATGAGCCCTTCACACCAGCAGGCTGGGGCTGAGTGAGCCTCTATCCCCAATCCTTGATCCCCTGTCGGGCTCTGACCTTCCCTGGCCCTCCTCTCACTGTAAACATCACAGAAAACAGACTTGTTTAACTTGCCCCATAACTTATTCGAGGTCTCTGTGTGCCCCTGGTCTCTCTCCACTGTGCTTATCCACACTACAGAGACTGGCAGTGTGAGCTCTCTAAGTCCTTAGGGCATCCATCCCTTGGGTTATCAGGCCCAGTCAATTCTTTCCTGACAGCCCTGGAGGAACTGTGTTCCTAACTAGAAATTGGGACTCATCAACAATTCTCAGAGTCCCAGGAGGAGAAACAAAGGTGGGGTTTGTGTGTACCTCCCTGAATCCCAGGTGCTTCTCCCTTCTCAGACGACTGCTGTTACATGGTTAGAGTATGTCCCCCACGTTCATGTTGTGGCTTTCATTCAGTGCCAGAGTGTGGGGAGATGGAGTCTGGTGGGAAGGCTTTGGATCCTGGATGCAGAACACCATGAATGGATGTTTGCTTCTTTCCTGTACTCTGCTCAAGGACTGGATTAGTTTCTATAAGAATGGGTTGTTACAAAGACAGGTTGCCACCCGCCCCCTCTGGCATGCTCTCTCTCCTACACAAGCCTGCTTACCCCTCTTCCTACTAGGACTGTAGCATAAGGCTCTCACCAATGAGGGATTGAAGTCAGAAGAGGGAGGGGAATGATCAGTAATTATATTTCAAGTCTAGTATAATATAAACCAAAGCATAATAAGATACAATTCTTTCCTTTGACTGGAGTTTTCTACAACTGATTATTTTGTGTTGATCTGGAGCCTTGGTTACCTTTTCATTGTTGACGTGGAGGTGCTGGGGGTGGAGTAGAGGGCCTCAAGTGAGCTGGACAAGCACACTGTACCACTGGGCTATATTCCTGTCCTTCACTTCCATGTTGAAGAGCTTTCTCCTACTGTAGCCTTGGCATTTGGGTTTATTACTCTGCCCTTACTCCCTTTGGGAAAATGCCCTCTTGGCTCTGTTCTTCAGGTTATTGCTTGAGAGCCCTTCTCTGACCTCCCATTCCCTGGAGAACAGCCCCACACTGCCCCCTCACCCTGCTTAAATCTTTGTCAGCCCCAGGGGAGTAATTTTTTGTTTTAAGTTTTTTGCTGTATCCCTGGTGCCTGGCGCATCATGAGACACTGAATAAGCAGATGAATATATATATATCTGTGTGATGGAAGAGAAAAAATACGGATTATTACTCAGCATAGTTTATAAGGTCAAGGTATTTAAAAACAAGGAACTTGTAACGGGATATTAATGTGTATTTATAAATAAACTGCCAGGCTTTGCTTTGAGTGGAAAATGTTGGGGAGAAAGTATGGAAATAAAGTGGTATTGTGATGATTTTTCTTTCTTAAACTTTTTTTTATAAAGAGCGTCTACTGCTCCTGAGAAACAGAAGCTTTTGCTTAGAAGACAGATTTTTTGTAAAAGTTGGGGAAACCATAGGAACCTTTGCCAAGCTGTTTGCTTAGAGAAGTGTAAAATGAAAACCAGGGATCCTGTAATTATTATTGGACTTCTTTGCTTTCTGATAACTGTTTAGAAAGGGAGTTGCTCCTATCTGCCGAGCTGGGGTCCTCTGGTACCCCTCAGGGTCGAGAGGATGCCTGCAGCCAAGAGTTAGGCTAAAGCCCTGGTGTCTCGTAGACAACCTGATTAAAAGCAAAGAACAGCAGCTCCAGGAGCCTGGGGAGGGTCACAGGCCGTGATGTAGTCCAGAAGTTGTCTCTGGAGGCTGGAGGTGTGGCTCGGTGGTAGAGTGCTTGCCTACCATGAGCAGGACCCTGGCTCCATCCATCCTCAATAACACATAAAGAGGCACAAACACAGGCAGGCACATGTCCTTCACAGATTTGAAAGAACTGCTGCGTTTGGGAATTAGTTGAGTTAACAAACACCTAAGGTTGTCAGAGTTTCGTCAGACCGACTAGTTCTGGGCGATTTCTTTGCTGCCACTGCAGTTTGATGATGGAGCGCAATGGAAGTCTTCATTTTTGTGGTTTCCCATTGATTCCAGCGCAGCTATGAAAAACAGTGTAAGGCTCAAAGATTTCAGTGCCAGTGGGAAAGAAAGAAGGGAAGCCAAACCTGAGCTCTTCTTGCAGAAACTCCTTCAGCTGTGCACGCCCAGGGGTTTGTGAGTATGTATAACTTGAGATTCAGACCTGTCTGCCTAACTTCAGAGCAGGTCAAAATCAGTAAGTAGCTGTGTGGGCTGGCAGGGGCAGCTCAGGAAACGTGCTTGTCACACAAGCTTGGTGGCCTGAGTTCAGTCTTAGGGTCCCACTGGGAAAGGAGAGGCTCAAATTCTGAAAGCCATCCTATGACTTCCAGGATGAGAGTCGTGGCAGATGCAAGCATCCCTTACACATAACACATACACATATATACACACAGAGAAAGTAACAACAAACAAAATAACTTAAAAGAATTATGACACATCTGCTCTTGTGGGTACTGGAGGTCAAACTTGGGCCTCATGCATGCTGGGTAAATGCTTTACTGTTGAGGTCCATCTCCCAATATCTGTGCCTTCTTTTTTTGGGGGTGGTGGTGGTGGTGTTGAGACAGACCGTGTAGTATTGGTGCCTGTCCTGGATCTCGCTCTGTAGACCGGGCTGGCCTCGAACTCACAGAGATCTGCCTGGCTCGGCCTCCTGAGTTCTGGGATTAAAGATTGTTAGTTTTAAAGGATTTTTTAAAAAGATGGTTATTACAAAATATAAGCAGTTTTATTAGTGATGAAACCAATAAAATGTTAGAAATTGTTCAAGGGAAAATTCAAAGATCATTACTTCCCATTCCTTCTTCCTGAATTTCAAATGGTCAGCTCTTTTAACAATGAGAGCAACACATCTTCACAGTGTACAAAAGGATTATTCCACAACAGCAGATAACCACTCTGGCTTTTTGTCCCCCAGACAGAAATTATTTTCAGTTCAACAGATTAGTTATGGACAATTTAACTAGTTGTAAAGTAGCTCAGAGACATGAAATATGCAAGTTCCGTAGAATCAGGTAATTGAGTTTAGAAACTCAGTTCTGACAAGATCTAGTTTCCCATTGAAACTACTTAGTAACTTTTCACTCCATTTCAGAATTGTTCAGTTTATCCTGGGATGACTACTCTGAAGGGGGCTATGAGGGCTAGATTGTTACCAATACTTACTAGGCCCTTCTGACTCCATCTATCCCTTGCCCCTTTCCTCCAGCCTGAAGCATCATCCCTACATAGCTTGAGTGCTGGACAAGCATCCTTCATGGTCTCAAGCTCCCCACTGTAGATTTTCTGTCTATCCCTAGTCCCTTTAGTTCAGAAACGTTAGATTCTTACTGCCTGTACTCAGGACTATGCCCTTAGAGCCTTAGCCTGGCCTTGTTGGACCTGAGTGACCTGAGTGAGATCTGAACAGTCCAGGTGAGAGGGTTACCTGCCACCAAAGGCCGAACAGAAGATGAGGAGCCTGGCACTTAGCTGTGGGCAGTACTTGGTAAATATTAGCCATTATTGTGAACACCATGGGTCCTGCCTCATCTGACCCAGTTCTGACCCAGCTTCTTTTCCTTTCAAGTTCCCTCCATAGAACTCCACCTCAGCCTGGCCGGAAGGCCCTCGTTCCACTTCAGAAGCTTCAGTAACACACTGCTGCTGCATGACCCCCAGCCCTAGCCTGTCGGCCTGCAGCTGAACGGACTGGGGCGAGGCAGGGACCTGTGTCCTCATTTCTGGCAGCTGTTCCGGCCTAGCCTTCCCTCCCTGGTTTTTCTTTGCTTGACTGATGACCTACCTGTATATTGTGACGTCCTGTGATAAAGCACTGCCTGAACTGTATGTTTCTCTTTCTCGCTGGTCTGGGCTTTCTGAATGTGTTTGGTTAATAAGGTGTACCTATAGTTTGTTGATAAGTTACACACATCTCCATGGCAGAGGTACCTTTTTTTTTTTTCCTGTTCGTTGTCCATATTGGAGAACTCCTGACTGCTAAGCAAGTGTCACCAGCTCATCCAAGTTCAGTCTTCTGGCTTGCTGAAGTTTGGAAAAGTCCCAATTCCAGAAAGAAAAGATTTATCTGATTCATGTTGACCATGAGAGCACTCACTGGTAACATAGGTTCGAGGTGACTCTACAGTTAGAATTTCAGTCACAGGAGCAGCTTGTGTGTGTGTGCCTTCCTGTGTGTGTTTACAGGTAAGGAACCTGGCTTTTGGAAAAACCACATTCTTTCCTCTTGCCAGATATGAGAACGTTGGGTGAATTTTGGTAGGGGCCTTGCATATGCAAGGCCTGTGCTGGACCACCATGTGCTATACCTCCCAGCCTCCTTCTTGTCTTTACTATCCATTAAATGCTCGTGGGGAAGGCTGATGGACTATGAAGGGCCCTGGGCAATTTCTAGCGTAGTAGCTTAGGAAGCACCGTATATGAGAAGTCAAGTCTTACGTGTGATGTTGTTTAAAGGGCTGGTGTTGAACCATCCCAGGCTGACTGCCTGAATGAATGTCTTAGAACAGGCAGCTGGGAGGCCTATAGTAACTCCTTGGGGTTGGTAGGTAGAATTTTGCCTTTTAGGTTTTTTTTTTTTTTTTAACTTCTATGCTAGTAAAGCAAAAACATACTATTGAGGCACAAAACATCTATAGTCTTCATAGAACATGGCTGTGGAACTGAAGCTAGGGAAATGAATGAATTGTTGCCCATGGCAGTGTGTGAGTCCTGAAGTGTGGCATGGTGGGCTGGTGAGGAGGTTTCGGGAACACATAGCTAGGCAGGTCCTACACGTGTCCCGTGTGTGGGCTTCACCACCTTCACTACATGTCTGAGAAAGCCTCTGCTGTTGGTCTGGACTTTGGAGGCCCAAGAGCTGCCAAGCTAGGAGCCCACACACACACACACACACACAAAAATTGCCAGGAAGTCCCAAGGGAGTCCACAGGACCAGGGGTTTGTCAAAACATCTGTGTTCCATAGGTAGCTTGCAGGGTTTTTGTTTTGTTTTAAAATGACCAGATCAGTATAGCTGAAGAGTTTTTTTAAAAAAGAAAGAAAAGAAAAGCTAGCTGTTTACAGTTACTGTCTTAGTAGAACATCTAGACCTGACAAAGACAGAATTTAGCCCGACTGGTTCAGTTGTCTTGTTCTCAACATCAGCTATTGCTTACGATGGGCAGGTTGTGTACTACGTGGTTGGTTTGCCTGAGGATGAAGGGAGGCTGAAGTACAGTTGGCATGCTCTGGTTGCCCAGCCACAGGCCTGGCACTAGCAGCATCTGCTGGGAGGAAAGGCGGCCTGTTGTCCAGAAGGGATATGTTTTTATTTGTTTATTTCTTCTGAGACAGAGTCTCCCTGTATAGCTCAGGCTGGCCCCAAATTCTCAGTACTCCCTGCCTCAGCATCTTGAGTGTTGGGATTACAGTCGTGCCCCACCATGCCTGCCTTCCCCATCTGTTTGCTGTTGGCTTAGAGCTTCTGTGGGGAGCACTGATGTCTGCCCCGCGCCCCCCCCCCCCCCCCCCCCCGCCTTTAGAGCTGGGGATTGACTCATCAAGCATTCTACCAACAGCTTGTTTCTTTTTCTTTCAGTAGCTCTGTCTTATCTAATAGGGAAATTTATTTTACTGACACAGCTTGGGCATGACGTTAAGTCAGATAGGAAAGTAAGTTCTCAACTAAGCAAAGATGTAAACTGTAGGTATCTTCCAGACATACTATTTAAAACAGATTTATTTTGAATTAATAAACATGTAGCACCTTGCAGCATTGTCTTTGCTGTATGCAGGGAACAGTGTGTTCGGTACCACATGAGTGACTAAATGCGTACAAGCAAACAAGTAACTGACTTGCTGACTTATTTTAACAAGTGCTCCTGTTTGTTGAAATGAAAAACTTTCAGTAACACCCACCCCCTTTTGAGGCAGGTTATATCAGTGGTTCTCCACCTTCCTAATGCTACTACCCTTTAATATAGCTCCTCATGTTGTGGTGACCTCCAACCATAAAATTATTTTTGTTGTTACTTCATAACTATAATTTTGCTATGAATCATAAGGCAAGTATCTGTATTTTCTGATGGTCTTAGGTGATCCCCATGCAAAGGTCATTGGACCCCCATGTTGAGAAGCACTGCTCTATACAATCCTGGAGCTTGCTCTGTGACCAGGCTGGCCTTGCCTCCCTGTCTTTCTGCCTCTCTCTGCCTCTTTCTCTCAAGTGCTGGGATTAAAGGTATGCTCTCAGTTCCCCTTAAAACTGAAGTTGTGAGGTGAGGTGTAGCTCAATGGTAGAGCTCTTGACTAACATGTACTGGGTTCAGTGCTTGCTGCCCTCTCCAAAAAAAAAAAAAAAAAAAAAAATCTCTTAAGTTATCAGAACATCCATTGAACAGTCAATGATATGTGATAGGAAGTAGAGATGGGTGTAGACAAATGATAGAATTTCCACCTGAGTGTGTGTCAGGGGCCCCTTCCTCCCTCCCTTCCTGCCCTGTACTCCTCTATTGCTATGTTTCCTAGGCTGGCCTCAGACACCTGGACTCAAGCACTCCTTCCCTTTCAGCCTCCCACTTAGCTAGGGTCACGGTTTCACCACTGCTCATACCTTTGTGGGTTGCCAGGAGGCTTTGGGGTTACACTGTGTGGAGCTGACCTGTGTTGTCCAGGTACATGCTTGTTGGCTACAGGCTTCATTGATAAATAGGCTCTGGAGAATACATTCGAAGGGTCTCTTGAATCTGCTTCATTCTTTCTATAGGACTGTTTTTCTCTCTGACTGCCTGGTCAAGAGCAGCATGTGACCCCTGAGTTCCAATGGCCCCTATCTCTCTTCAGCACACCAGACGGTACGTTTGATGGAAGTCTCAGCTCTGCCCAACTTCGTTCTGGCCCCACTTTAGCCTGAGGCCAGCCAGATACTTCATTCGCTGCCAATCTGGCCAGTTTATGGAGGGCACCCGTCCGTCAGGCTTGTCTGGTAGAGGCTTCTGAGCACTGACTGCCTTGGACTGAGAATTTAGGGGCAATACTGATGTGGGGATAAGGGCTTGTGCCACTGTGGTGGTACTGACTATTGACGATAGCTGGGGGCGGGCTGCCATCAGCCTGAAAGCATCTCCTGAGAGAGTGATAGGATTGAGGGAAGGTGCAGACCACTGCAGAGGAAGGTATTATTCTCAGGAAGGTGCCAGTTCCTGTGTAGTTCTGTCAAGCCAAGGAACCCAGCAGGGGAGAATACTAGGGTTGGTTTTTATTTTATTTTATTGGTGTTTTGCTTGTATGTATGTCTGTGTGAGAGTGTTGGATCCTGGAGTTACAGACAGTTATGAGCTGCCATGTGGGTGCTGGAATTAAACCCAGGTCCCCTGGAAGAGCAGTCAGTCCTCTTAACCACTGAGCCCATGCTGTATTTTCAGTGAGTGGAATGAACTGCAGCGGGGAGTCTGGGAAACCTTGCTGCCTTGGCTTATTTGCAGAAGGAGCCCAGTCTTGCTTGAATGCTGTATTAAGAGGCCCATGGAGCCAAGCACATTTGCCGCATGAGGTTTTGGTACTCAGTTCAGGGCAGTGCTCAGAGTGTGTCCTGATCTCATGTGTGTTTCCTATCTTATAGTAGCACAACTCAAACAACTCTGAAGGGTCAGAGGAGTTGTAAAGGAATGGTTAAGAAGAGTTTAAGCATTCCATTTTTTGAACTGTATCAGTAATGTATTGTGGTAGGTGATGCATTTTAAAGGTTTGTCTCTGGCTGTCTGCCAGACCCCATGCTAACCTGCTCTTGGTGGTTAAATCCCAACAAGCATGAGACTGTGTCTGTTTTAGAGCTGGCTGGGTCAAGTTAGAGGCGCCTGGCCAGCCTGGGTTGTGGGCCTACCCCGTTGTATGTAAGTCCTTGGGGCTCAGGGTCCTGAGCATGACATGGTATGTGAAGAGCACTCTGTAGTCACTTCTTTTGGGGGTGCTGGGATAATGACCAGCTCCAGAAGGGGTGAGTGGGGGGGGGGTCTGCTGAAGCTGCATTGCTCTCTGTCACTGCCTTGCTGCTGCTGTCTTCCCACACAGCTCTCCGGTTTCCTGCTTCCTGGCTCTTGCTGGCCACCTGCCTCCCCTCTGGCCACCTTTGCTGCTTTCCTGATTGCTTGTCTCTGCGTTCGAGACTCCCCAGGCTATGTTTGAAGCTGCTCCAGTTCCTCCTGTTGCTCCAGCTTCACATCTGGTGGAGTGTTTTGGGGAATCTGGGGCTGCACAGGGCTTACAAAGCTCCTTTATGTCAGGGACCTCAGAGTTGAACACGTTTGTATTAGGAGTAGCACACTTGTAACTCGTCTATAAACTACAGAATAGGGAAACAACCTCTTATAATATTTATGCCTTAAAAAAATCGGGCTATTGTAGAAAAATAAATTAAAAAAAATTGCCAGCTTTCTCAGCTCTCGAGGATGTCCTCCTCAGATAATTGGGTGTATGTTGTGTTAGCCTTATTCCAGAGGGCAGCTTACTGGGATGGGATACTATGGATGCTGTTTCATAACTTATCCTTGGATATGACACAGTCTGAAAGTAGATCCACATTATTTCTCTTAAGACCTTTCCATGAAGATGTCTAGGGAGATGGCTCTGTGGGTACTATACCTGCTGTGAAAGAGTGAGACCCAAGTGCAGCTCTTCAGCTGCCAGGTGCAGCAGCACACTCTGGAACTCTGGTCCTAGGGGAGTGGGGGCAGAGACAGGTGAATTACTAGAGCTCATTGGCCATCCAGTCGAGCTGAATTGATGAGAGACCCTTTCTCAAAAAATACAGGTGAAGGGTGATCGAGGAAAGACACTAGATGCAGATCCCTGACCTCCACATGGACTGACCACACATGCACTCATACATGTACATGCACCCACACAAACACATCTATACAGCAACACCACACACACACACACACACACACACACACACACACACACACACACGCACACACGCACACACACACACGCACACACACACACAATTTTCTATTGAAATTCAGAATATATGTAGAAATGACCCCCAGCTGTGTGCTTGCAGCCTCTGGTAGCCCACGCTAATGAACTCTTTCTTGTTTGGCTGTAGGTACCATTTTGGAAATGGAACTTTCGTTTCATGATTGAGTGTCAATATTGAAGAATTTTTTTCTCTATTAACCTAGATACATAACCAGAGCTAATTTGCATTAAAAATGTTAATTTAGGAGATGCCCACCATTTTCTTCCTGAAAACATAACTTGAGCAGCATTGACCCTGGGGGTTGGACACATGCCAGTGACGCTGATGGTCTCCACTGTGCTGTGTTGGCATGCGGACTTGTGTGTAGTTCTGACTGCGTACAAGCACATGCTCATTTAGCTCCACAGTTAGGACACAGAGCAGCCAGTGCCCTACAGCACCTCCTCCCTGTGTGTCTAACCCAGCCTTTCCTACCTCTCATTTATCCCTCATGACTATACCTTTGTCTTTTCCAGAAGACAAAATGGGATTGTAGGGGTGTATTTTTGAGATCATCTTTCACTGGTATAATGTATTGAGACTCATTCCATTTGTATCTTTTGCAGTAGTTAATTTCTTTTTGTTGTTACATAGTTTTCCATTATGGAAACTATATATAATTCTTCCTTCCTCCGTCCCTCCCTCCTTCCTCCCTCTCTTCCTTTCCTTCTGTGAAGAGATAAGGTCTCACTGCCTCAGCCGTATGTACCTAGGACCATAAATACCCAGCTTGGCTTAAGTTCCATTATTCTTTCAATTCTTGGAAGCCATTTGGGCTGTATGTAATTTGTGACAGTTATGGATAAAGCTGCTATAAATGGATATATACTTTTCTGTTTGTGTTATTGGGTTAATACCTAGGAGTGAGGTTGAGCTAGAGATGCAGCTCAGTGTACAGTACTTGCCTAGCGTGTGCAAAGCCCTGGGTTCCATCCCAGGTGTGCTCAAGTGCATGTATATGTATATACATGTATACATATATATGTGTGTGTGTATACACACAGACACATAAAATTTAGAAGGACTTAGGAGGATGGCTGAATAATAGACTGCTTAGTCCCTGGTTCACTTCACACACACACACACACACACAAACATGCACGCACACACGTGTGCACACACACACATACACAGTTTCCTAGAACTGTGATTTCTGGACCATAGGGTAAATGTATGTTTTAATTATTGTCTTTAAATGTTTTATTTTATATGTATGGGTGTATTGCCTGCATGTATGTCTATGTCTAGTGCCCAAGGAGGCCAGAAGAAGGTGTTTGATCCCTGGAATTGTAGTAGCAGATGGTTGCAAGCTGCCATGTGGATCCTGAGAATTGAACCTGGGTCCTCTGGAAGAGGAGTCTGCTCTTAAACCACTGAGTTGCCTTTTCAGCTCCCTGTTTTAGTCATTTAAGAACTGGGTAAACAGTTTTCTAGAGTGGCTATATCATTTGTGTGTGTGTGTGTGTGTGTGTGTGTGTGTGTGTGTATAAATTTTTTGGTGTTTTTTTCACAACGGGGTTTCTCTATATAACAATCCTGGCTGTCCTGGCATTTGCTTTGTAGACCAGGCTGGCCCCGAACTCACAGAGATCCACCTGCTTCTGCCTCCCAAATGCTGGGATTAAAGGCCTGAACCATACCGTCCAGAATATCATTTGTATTCTTCCTAGCAGTATGTGACAGTTCTAGGTGCTCTGCGTGGCCAACACTTCATAGTCTCCTTTCTATTCTGTCTGCCCGCCCCTGACTGCTGGCTTGGGCTAGGTCTTCTCCACACTCTTTCTTGCTTTCAGAGTCCTGCTCTGAAAACTTGTCCCAGGCAATGTTGACCAGGCAGCAGTCAGTGGGGAGCAGCTGAAGTTGGATCTGCTTCATGACTGAAATGGAATGTCAACGTTGTGATATTTGGATGCTGTCTAATTTGTTTTTATTGTGTGTAGCTGACATGCTGTTGGCTTGCTTTGCTCTGTAGTGTTATGATTTTTTTTTTTGTTTTGTTTTGTTTTTGTAGTAGGCAAATGTTTTACAAATCATTCTTGGATGGGTGTGGCTTATGCTAGAATCATGGAAAAGAATCCATCTTAATAAGGCTTGAGCTTAATGTTAGTATCTACATATTAATGAGTGGGTTTCCAAGGTGGATGTGAAAATCAAGCTCTCTAGAAAAGCTTGGTGACCTCTTAGTCTCCCCACCAAAAAAAAGCTTGCTTCTGCTTTAAGTTCCCTGGGACACATATCATCAGGCCTGTTTTCACTTGGCTGTTCTGCTCTCCCCTGTCACACATTCTTGCTACTGAATCTTTGAACCTTCAGCCCATGCAGGTTAGAGTTCACTTGCTCCCAGGAAGATACCCCTGGGGTGATTGCAGCTCTCGTGGTTGGTGCTGTTTCAAACCTCTAATTCATAAATAGTGCAGGGGATGGGTCAGTCTACAGGTTTTCTCTAATGGTTTTTAGAAATGTATGTGGCCTCACCTGAGCCTGTGCTTTGGGCTGACACGAGACATTAATTATAACTCATTAGAGATGTCCAGTTACCTGTGGACATGGTCTAGTGGTTGGCTCATAGATGCTGTTCGAGTTGCTGGGTCAGTCATTGCTCAGCCATCTTCTTGAATATTCAGGGGTGGAGCAGGGAAGCAGCTGGACATAATTCCAGGAACAGGGCACAGGTGGAGGCTCCCGTCGGTAGGTAGCAGGTGACTGGAGAGGAGCCAAGTCCCAGGGTGATGTGTTTTGAGGAGTCTCAGAGAAGCCTGGAGCAATAGAAGGGAATTGGGGACAGTCCTCAAAGGAGCCCTCAGCTTTGTATCTCTTTGTTTTAACATTACTCATTAAGGAAATCTTTCCAGTAAGCCCCTCCCCCCCCAAAAAAAAAGAAAAGAAAAAGATTCCCTGGAGTATTACTAATCTGAGATGAGCAGTTGTTTACCATGTGCATAGTCTTTGGTCTGTTTATGTGTTTGGGTGTGCTGGGGATGGAGCCCTGAGCCTCAGTATGTGCTAAATATGCATTTTACCACTGAGCCGTCTGTTCCCAACCATCTCCCTCAGTTTCAGCTGATCTCTTTCAGTCATCAACTCTGCTTCCACACAGCTTTGCTTTCCCCAGAGCATCAGCTGAGTATAATCACATCCCATGGAGCCTTTTGAATCTGGCCTTATCTACTTAGCATGGATCTCTTGAGATTAATCCTTGTTACAAGTGTTGGTAATCCATTCCTCTTTCTGTTGAGTATATATTTGATGGATTTACCATTGCTTGCTTATCTATTTACTGAAGTACATTTGGGTTGTTTCTAGATTTGGGTGGTCATGAATTGAGTCAGCATGAATACTTGTATAACAGGTATTTATGTGACTGTAATTTTTGTTTCTCTGGGGATAATATCAAGGAGTGAGACTGCCAGGCTGTACGGTATGAATATGTTTAACTTTATAAGAAACTAACAAACCATTCTCGGAGGCTGCACCATTTGCCTCCTTACCAGTGGTCTTATGTGAAGTCACAGTTACGTGGAATCCTGGCCATCACTTGGCATTTTGAAAGTTGGAGTCATTGTAGTTAGTAGGTGTGGAGAGGTATGTCAGAACTTGCATTCCCCTCGTGGCTAGTGATGATAATGATGTGCCTGCTTGTCATCTGCATTTTTCATGAAGTGTCTGTTCATACATTTGGAGTAGGGACATGTACCTCTGCATATGAGTGGAGGTCAGAAGACAGCTTGTGAGAGTCGTCTTCTACCGTGTGGGTTCCAGGAATCAAACTTAAGTCATCAGGCTTGGTGGCAATCACCTGTACTTGAGTCGCCTTGCCAACCCTCAGCAATTTTTTTTTAAATTTAGCTTTTTGAAACAGAGCCTTCTAACACACACTATTAGAGAGAATAGTGAAACAGATCCCTAGACGTCTTCACCTTGCTTTCACAGTTAGCTTTACTCCACACTCTGTCCTAGCCCTTCTCTCCTTTTTTTTAAATTTTAATATTTTATTTAAAAATATTTTGGCTTTTTGTTTGGTCTGCATGCATGCATGTGCACTACATGTGCGCCTGATGCCTGCAGAAGTCAGAAGAGGGCTGGAACTGGAGTTCCCGATGGAATGGTTCAAAGCCACGTGTGTGTGCTGGGAACTGAAGCTGGGTGCTCTTAGCCTGGATGCCCTTATGCACTGAGCCATCTTGTCATATTTTAAAGCAGATCTCAGATATTGTAACACTCAGCTATAAATACTAAGTGAACATCTGTACACGTCGATAACTTTTTCAACAGCTGCAAGATCTGTAGCACAATTAAGTAAGAATTCCTTGATGTCATCTATAACTGGTATGTGCCCACTTTGTGCCAGTAGCCTCACAAGTACCATTTTGCTTTGTTTGAAGTAGGATCTAAACAAGACCCACTCATTGTATTTGCCTAATAGGTTTCTGTTTTTAAAAAAGATTTATTTTGGCTTCATGTGGGGGCACATGCCTTTAATCCCAGCACTTGGGAGGCAGACACAGGCAGATCTCTGTGAGTTCAAGGCCAGCCTGGCCTACAAAGTGAGTTCTAGGACAGCCAGGGCTGTTACATGAAGAAACCCTGTCATGAAAAACAAAACAAACAAACAAACAAACAAACAAAAAAAGGTTTATTTTGACTGGGTGTGGTGGCACTTGCCCTTAATACCAGCATTTGGGGAGGCAGAGGCAGGCGGATAGATCTCTGTGAGTTTGAGGCCAGCCTGGTCTACATAGTGAGACCCTGCCACAAAACAAAACAAAACAAAACAAAACAAAACAAAACATCCAAAAACCAAAAAAAAATCCTGTTTTAAAAAATAATGTGTACTCTGTGTATCTATATATAGGTATGTATATGTGAGTG
The DNA here is from genome assembly GCF_949786415.1 of Peromyscus eremicus. Classification (NCBI taxonomy): domain Eukaryota; kingdom Metazoa; phylum Chordata; class Mammalia; order Rodentia; family Cricetidae; genus Peromyscus; species Peromyscus eremicus. Next base: position 104,655,998 of record NC_081420.1, read on the forward strand.
CAAGTGCCCACAGAGGCCAGAGGCATCGGATCCCCTGGATCCAGATTTAGAGGTAGTTTTGAGCTACTTGATGTGGGTACTAGAGATTGAACTTGAGTCCTGTGTAAGAGCAGTGAGTGCTCTTAACTACTCAGCCACCTCTCCAGCCCCCATTTCTCAGTCTCAGTCTGTAGCAGCTCCCATCTTCTTTGGCACTGCATGGGGGGAGGGGTAGCCTGTGGGCAGTTAGAAGACAACCTTGGGCTGATTCTGACTTCTGTGTTCCTGAGACAGGGTCACCTGTTCGCTGCTGTGTACACCAAGCTAAGGGGCTCGAGTTTCTGGGGATTCTCCACCTCTCATCTTGCTGTAGGAGCACTTTAATTACAGATGTCCCACTGCACATGACTTCTGTGGCTTCAAACTCGGGTCTCCACACTTGCACAGCAAGTACTGTGCCCACTGAACCATATCCCCAGCCACTTTGGTGCTATTTCTTCATTAAAGAAACAAGGCCATTCCTCAGGTGTATGTCCTGCATGTCAGTGTTAGTTGGAGTCCCCTTCCTGCATGATTTTTACCTTGTTCTTGACTCATCGTCTCTGAACTGGTAAATGCTAGGACACAGAAAGCTGTGTCCATGAACTGTGTGTGTGTGTCCCACTACAGCCAAGTGAACAGGCAGCAGTAACTGATGTTTAGTGAGAATAATATTGACTGTTGGATAACTGATACATTTGTTTAGAATCTGCTCCCCCCTCCCCCCTCACCATTTACACAGGACTTAACTCAAAGAGATCGCCTACCTCTGCCTCCCAAGTGCTGGGATTAAAGGCTTTCACCACCACACCTGGCATGAGGAGTTTTTGACATTATCTGGAGATATGTTTGATTGTTATTACTGGGAAGGATATGGATGCTGGCACTTGCTGCAGGGGTAGGCCAGGGTTGCTGGTAAGCACCATACTCTAATCAGGATGACCCTCCCAACAGAAAATGATCCAGTCCAAAATGTCAGTAGGACCAGATTTGGGAAACCTTGTTCTGGAGTATAGCATATGCTATCTCAGGAATTTGGAAGGATTCCTAGTGACCAAGTGCATGAACTCTGGGCATAGAGCAAGGGCTATGGGAAATGAAGGCAGAAGGCAGAGGCAGGTGGATTTCTGAGTTGGCGGCTAGCCAGGGCTATATACTGAGACCCTGTCTTCAAACAAACAAAAACATACATACTTTAGTGTCCTAAAGACAAGAACATTTTCTGACATAATCATGATATAATTGCCCAAATCAGGAAGCTGACAATGATGTGTTAGTCTTAGTGATTCTGTAGACTTTGTTCCTGTTTCCCTTAGTGTCTCAAAGCTCCTTCTTAAAAGGGAATCTTGACTTGGACGTCAAGTTTAGCATCATGTCTCTTTAATCCCCTTGCCTCTGGAATAGTTTGTCAGCTCTTGTGTTTCATGCCGTTGACATTTTGGAAGGATACAGGCCAGTTATTTTGTAGAATGGCCCTCAATTTGGGTTTGTTGACGTTTTCTGCTGTTTGGATTCTGGTCACTTTGTGGTACTGTCAGGAAGACCACAGAAATGATGACGCATTCCTTTTAGTGATCCCAGCCTACTGAAAGTAACTGGTACCAGGCGTCTCCACGGCCAAGTTGCACTTTTCTTATGTTCTAATGCTATTTTTTATGCAGGATACTTTTAGACAGTGTAAGTCTTTCTCACATTTTCATGCATTACTTTTAATGGTGCATGATCATTCTTACTCCAATCAAGTATTTTTATGATGGCTGCCAAATGGTGATTTTAATCTGCCCTTTCTTCTATATGAATTGAATTTTGACTATAAGGAAGAACCTGGAACATGGATCCTCCACACCAGTTTCTCTAATGTTGGGCTTACAGGCGTGTGTTACCATGCCAGTTTCCCTGTGCCTTTTTTTATATCCACATAAACTCATGAGCTTTATTCATAAAACTTAACACTTTGTTTGGTGCTGGGGACTGTACCACTGAGCTGAACTCCCAGCCCCCATTATGTATTTTGAAGCCCAAATTGTCTCAGATTTGGCCAGTGTGAGTTCCCATGTGCATGGAACATATTCCCTTCCTTCTCTGAGCACAAGATGTGCAGGACATTTGACTCTCCCACCACAGCCCTGAACTGGTCAAGAAGCCCTGGTTCCTTTAAATAAAAAAGATAGTATTTAGAAACGAAGGTTTGGATATGCCCCACACAACACTATGTCTGGCTCGCTCCCCTCCCTTAGTTCTTCCTCCCTTGCAGCCTCCCTCCTTCTTTCTGCTTCAGATCAGTTTCACTGAGAAACCTTTGTTCTCTCTGGTAGGATGTCAGTCCGGGTGCTCACTCTTGCTGTAAAGGGTTCTGGCGCCTGGGTTTGACTTTAGCCCTGCTGTTAATGAGACAGGGAGGTCTAGGGCAGGTTGCTAGACATCTTTGCCTCATTTTCCTTATAACAAGATGGAACTTAAAAACTGATTGGCTGGCAAGATGGCTTAGTGGGTAAAGGCAGTTGCCACTAATCCTAATGACCTGACTGCTATGGCTTGCCCACTGATACCCCCACCCCTGTACTGCCGCCGCCGCCGCCGCCGCCACCCCCCCCCCCCCACAATAAATAAAAGGGTTTTAAAAAATTAAAACCACTATAATCCTTACTGAGACTTGCTGGGCACCAGCTTAGCTAAATAAAACATGAGCTCCAAGTTAGTGAGAGACCCTGTCTCTAGGGAATAAGGTGGCAATTGATGGAGAGCACCTGACATTCTTCAAGGCATTGAACACGTGTACAACACACGTGTGCACAAACATACACAACAAAAAGTCATGATTTTGGGAGTGTAACTCAATGGCAAAATGCAAGCTCAACATGTGTGAGGCCCTGAGGTTAGACCCCAGTATTGCAAAAAAAAAAAAAAAAAAAAAAAAAAGAAAGAAAAAAAAAAAGAAAACAACAACACACAAAACCCCAAGAACACTGAACTTCTCTTTGGAAGAGGCAAATGGTTGCACACTTAACTAGGAATTTTATGGACTGTGAATTAGACCTCAATTAAAAACCAGTTGACTGATCCTGATTTTTCAGAGGCTGGATAAAGAGTAAATTAGAGAGAGAATACTTCTGAACCCATTTTAGTTCTGTGGATGGCCCCTGCAGAAGCTGGACTTCATTCACTAAGGCTACAATGTCCCCATTTATAAACTTAAAAACTGATTAAAAACTGCGCTTTATAGTAGGCAAGGAGTCGAAGTTTTGGACACAGACTTCATGCTCAGTGGGCTGCTAGCTCCCTTCCTCAGTGGATTGGGCAGAGATTCTGGGGCCTCAAGGGCAATGGGACATAGTAAGCTGAGTTTCTCCCCAACACACACACCTCTAGAACAGTTGGTCAGTCTTCAGTATGAAGCTACCACAGCCTGCTGACTTCTTGGTCAACAAGCAGAGCCGTTCCCTGTTCTCACATGGTTACGGGGGATGCCAGAGCCGTTGGGGAGGTACTGGTTACTTGAGATTAAAGCAAAAAGAAAGAGGGGGGGCCGGACAGTGGTGGCGCACACCTTTACTCCCAGCACTTGGGAGGCAGAACCAGGTGGATCTCTGAGTTAGAGGCCAGCTTGGTTTACAAAGCAAGTTCCAGGACAGGCATCAAAAAACTACACAGAGAAACCCTGTCTCAAAAAACCAAAAAGAAAAAGAAAAGAAAAGAAAGAAAGAGGGGAGACTTTGCTTTTGGATATTATGGGGATGGATACTACCCCCTGGGTTTTCAGCCTCACCCATGAAGCTGGGACCATAAGGAGGCAGGAAGGACTCCAGGGCCAGCAGCATCTTTGAACATCCTCAGTTGGGACTGGTTTGAAGGTCTTTTGCTTCCTGTGTCCTCTGCAAGTGCATTGTTGTTTTGCTCCATTACTAATCTAAACAGTCTGGAAATGGAGCTTTTGGGGCAGAGTGGCATTTGCCGTAAAACTTTGTGGGTATTCTCTTGGCAAGAAAGATACTGACCACCCTGTGGCTCTCTGAAATCATGTGTAAGTATATCATCAGACCACCGACAGTCTTCCAGGTTTCCTTTAAAAAACAAGAAAGAGAATATTTTGCATAACACACTTTGTGTTCTCCAAGGAGTTAGATATCCCAAAATAAGCGTATTGTAATTTGCTGAGGCTGCGGTCCTCTGTGGCCGGCCTTCATTGACAAGCAGCTCACAGGTTGAATGTGTACACCAGTGCTTGCTCATGCTGTAAGTATAAACAGCTACATTAAAAAAGTGATGCATATTTTAAAGCTCCACTTTTATGGCTTTAGGAGATCAACAACAAAATTGCTTATATAGTGGAACCTGCCTTGGTTGAGTAGGCTTTAGTGGCAAGCAACAGCTTCCTAGGTCACCAGCAGCCTGCACCCTCTTCTAATGCACTTGGCTGCACTGAGCCTTGGCAGCTTCTCTTTTGTCCTCATCCCCATCTTAATACTCAACTTAGTCGTCTCTGCCAATCGGCTCTTTTGCTACTGATTAATTGCTTTTCTCAGTGTGTGTGTGTGTGTGTGTTGGGGGAAGGGGGGACTAAGGCCCCTGGGGCCAGCCATCTCCATCTCCACCTTTAAAGAGCAGGTGCTTGGCTTGTCATGCCGCCTGCCTGCCTGCTTTCTTCTTCTCTTCCTCTTTTTCTTTTTCTCTTGCTCCTTCTTCTCTTTCTTTCTGTTGTTGTTGTTTGTTCCTTTTTGAGATGGGGTCTCATTGTATCTCAGTCCGGCTTGAAACTCACTATGTAGGTTAGGCTAACCTGGAACTTGAAATTCTCCTGGCTCAGCCTGCCAAGTGCTGTTAGTACAGATGTGTACCACAATGACCAGCATCCTTTGCACATCTTTTTTGTTTGTTTGTTTTTTGAGACAGGCTTTCTTTGTGTAGTCCTGGCTGTCCTGGAACTCGATCTGTAGACCAGGCTGGCCTGGAATGCAAAGATCCGCCTGCCTCTGTCTTCCGAGTACTAGGATTAAAGGTGTGAAACACCACACTGGGCCTCCTTTCTAACTCTTAAATCCATAAATTTGGCACTGTTTATTTATCTGGAGAAAAATGGAGAACCCAAAGTTAACTTGAAATTTTAATTGTAGGTTAAATAATTTACACTTGCTATGAGCTCCTTGGTTTTGGAACCAGAAAAATACTCTCTGGCTATGCTGTTGTCTGAGTGGTGGAGAGGGCACTGTTACAGACCTGCCTTCTTCAGGAGATGGTCTCCATAAGAGAGCTTTTCTTTCTTAGGAAAATTAAGGTGTTCCTATAGCAAGCTCCTTTGGAAATGGCCATCATGCATGCACTGTGTCAGATCCTCTTGTGGTGCTAGCCACTGAGCTTTCATGCTGTGTCCTTGAAGAAAAACTGTGTACTGATGGGGCTTCCCATGCCCAAGATGTAGAAAGACCCCAGATAAGTTCTGTTAGGCATCTCATGTAGGAGACTATGGCACAGGGAAGAACTACCCATGGCCTTGGACAGGCCTGGACCATATAGTGGAGGTGCTACCTGCTTCCTCAGTAGGTATAAGGATGCTAGAAGGTGTATGTCTCAAAGCTGGATAGTTTCCTTACATGTAGATGTACACTCAGTGTGAGCTTTTGGCATTCTGGGGTACTTCCTAAGGCACAATTTTGAATCCCTCTGTAGACCGTATGCTGTGGTTGAGATTTCTCATTCATTCATTCATTCATTCATTCATTCATTATATATGCAGTGTTCTGCCTGCATATATGCCTGCACACCAGAAGAGGGCACCAGATCTCATATTAGATGATTATGAGCCACCATGTGGTTGCTGGGAATTGAACTCAGGATCTCTGGAAGAGCAGCCAGTGTTCTTAACCTCTGAGCCATCTCTCTAGCCCATAGTTGAGGTTTTAAGATCTGCCATTTAAAAGCATGTGCACATACAGAGCAACTTCATGTCTCTGCTCTTGACTCAGAAAGAAGGTGGGAAGGCCTGGTGCCTCTTCTGGTTCCAGGATCCCACCTCTGTGACCTACAAACAGAGCCTGGCTTCTGCACCGCCTTCCCTGCCTTTTCTGTTCTGCAGAGACTGACCCTAGGTCCTCTAACAGACGCTAGGATGGCTCATAGCAATTGCCAACTTGACAGGGTCTTGAGAGACAAACCCAACTATGTCTTTGAGGGAGTTTCTAGATTAGGTTAATTGAAGTGGGTCACCCTAAATGTGGGCAGCAGCAGCCATCTCTCTCTGCTTCCTGACTGTGGATGCAGTGTGACCAGCTGCCTCGAGTTCCTGCCTTGATGGACTGTAAGCCAAAACAAACCCTTAAGTTGCTTTTATGAGAATTTTGTCACAGCAAAGAGAAAAACTGAGACTGTGAGCTGATAATTGCCTGTGTTGTTGAATACAGGCCATGTTTCACTCTCAGAGGTCTCTCTTTAAGAGAATTCTACAGCCTTGAACTCCTGATCCTTTAGCTCCTGGGTGTTGAGATTACAGGTGCGTGTGGCCTCGACTGGTGACATTAAATTTGGAGCACACTAGAATTAGTTCCACCTGCTTCTGAAGTCATGCAGAGGCTGCTGTGTATGTGTTCTCTCAGTTCCCGACAGCCTTCGTCATTGCCACCCTGCTGGATCAGTAGGTTTCTGTGCTTCACTCTGTAAACTGTGCACGTACACTTCTATGTTGTCTTATTAAGTATGCTGGGAAGGGGCATCTTGTGTTTGAGGCACACAACCTCTGTATCAAACAGAGGAAAGCACCTGAGGACCAGGGTTGTAGTTAAAGTGGACATGGCCATGGGTACTTAGCCTGAAAAACCCCAGAGCTGTGTGGCCACAGTGTGAGATTTGGCTGCTCCTTCACAGCTAGAGTCTGGCTGTACTGCCCAATGAGCCCAGCAGCAGAGTTCCCAGCATACAAACCAGCTTCTTACAGGGGTCATTTTAGAATCTGGGCTTCTTGTGTAGAGCAGGAAATGTTTAAAAATGTTGTAAGTGGTAGGATTTTTGTGGGCTTGTATCTTTCACACTGTCATCTATTAGATCCTTTGAAAAGCTTCTCTGACATTAGGATTTAGATTGATTCTCAGAGGTACCTCTGAAGGTGTCAGGGCCAGTGTCTTCCCTGGGGGTCTTTGCTTTTGGGCTTGAGAGGGAATAGGGTTGGCCTCTTGCTGTGGGCCCACTTGATTAGCTTGAGGTACATTGGCATTTGTGTGGTCATCAATCAGGCTCTGGAGAGGATGAACTCTGATAAAGAAATGGAATCAACATAGATGTGTACAGAGTGGCTTTCACTTTGCATTAAAGCTTTTTGTTTCATTTTAAAATATTCAAGAATGGTTTAAAAGTAAATAAGGATTGGTTTTTAGAGGCCATTAACATTTAACTCATAAATAAAAGTGGCTATTTTTTAAAAAGAATTAGGACTGAGGATGGCGCTTAGTTGGTAGAGTGCTTGCCTAGTTTCATCCCCAGTAGCATGCTAGCACATGTTTATAATCCCAGCACTCAGGTGGTAGAAACAGGAGCATTCGAAATTCAAGGCCATCTTTGGCTGTGTGGTGAGTTCAAGGCTAGCATGGGCTACATGAGACCCTGTCTCTATGAATGATCTATGTATGAACATTTCCTTCCCATTAAAAATGCACTGTTTGGCCAGGTGGTGGTGGTGTACACCTTTAATCCCAGCACTTGGGAGGCACAGGCAGGTGAATTTCTGTGAGTTTGAGGCCAGCCTGATCTACAAAGCGAATTCCAGGACAGCCAGGACTAGTACACAGAGAAACCCTGTCTTGATAAAACAAAACAAAACAAACAAACAAACAAACAAACAAAACCAAAACAACAAAAACCCCAAACAATAACAACAAAACACTGTTTGGAAAATTAAAGTCTCAAGCAATGGAAAGCAGGGGAAGGTGTCACATTCTTGTAATCCCAACATTTGAAAAGCCAAGTCTGGAGGATCTTGAGTTTAGAGGCCAGCCTGGAATGACTGTCTCCAAATGACCTGACACCCTAACAACAAAAGCAATAGCAATCATTCACCTCTCCACATTCTACCATGTAAATGAGTTGTTTATTCATCACACCTCCTGAGCACTGGGCTTATAGGCATGTGCCACCATGCTCTGTTTTGTGGAGTGTGGGAGACTGAACCCAGCCCTTCATGCATGCTAAGCAAGCAGTCCATCAGCTGAACTACATTCTCAACCTTGCACATAGTTTTTAAAAATAGCCATTGACTTATGGGTTAAATGTTAGTGACCTCTAAGACTCAATATTTTGTTATTTTACTGTGGATCTTTCTTAAACTTAGGTACATGTGATTTGCTTATTATACAGGTGTATAGTTAGATATAATTAGGTCTCTGACATGCATATATTATAAATATAGAAGTGTGAATTCTAAGTGTGTATCTTTCCCATAGATTCATATACCACAGAAATGTTTAAAATACAAAAAGAGAAAAATCTTTGATTCCCCTGTCCCTCTGTCAGTCATACTCCACAGAAGTGTATTTTTCACTGTTTAATATAAATGCTTCAGTATATGTAAGAATGTTTGTGAATACAAACACCATCATTTTTGTGTGTGTCTTATTTGCCCAATGTTATATGTTATATTGCATTTACTGTTGTGTATATGAATATGTGTTATATGTATGAGTGTGGTCACATAAGTAACAGGGTGTGGATATGGAGGTCAGAGGACAGCTTTGAGGAGTCTGTTCTGTCCTTCCACCATGAGATCCTGGAATCAAATTCAGGTCATTAGGATTGCAAGGCAAGCATTTTTGCCTTACTGACCTTTAAAATCAGGTATAGCCCAGGCTGGCTTCCACTTTGAGATCCTCTTGCCTCTACCTGTTTCTCATATCCTACTGGTGTGCCACTCCACCTAGCTTTTTTGGTTTGTAACCTAGGCTGGTCTCAGACTAATTATGATTCTGAGGATGATCTTGAATTCCTAATCCTCCTGCCTCTTCCCTCCTAAATGCACCACCTCACTCAGCCCTGTTGCTTTGATAGGTATCTCTGGATGTCTTTTACCATCAACACATGCATCCCATCCACTTTGCCTCAATTCCTTACTGCTTTGAGGCTGCAGTGTGTGCTTTGAGGAGAGGGTATTGACTCCTGATGAATAGATGAGGCGTCACCAGAACATTGATTTCTTCAGGATGTTTGAGAGTTGGAGGTAGCCTTATGTACCATTTTACTGGGGATGTCAGACTGCCAGTTCAAAATTTGTGGAAATTGAACATGCCTTTAATCCCAGCACTCAGGAGGCAGAGGCAGGCAGATCTCTGAGTTTGAGGCTGGCCAGCTCTACAGAGTTAGTGCCAGGATAGACAGAGCTAAACAATGAAACCTTGTCTCGAAAAACAAACAGAAGTTGTGGAAATCTCAAGGTGCTATCTGACAGGTAGAGACACAGATCTGCACGCTCCCACTTGCATGCTTACAGTTTGTGATACTGCTATAGGGTTATGTCCCTCAAACCCTGGAGTAAGTTCTCTAAAGTGATTTCTACCTAAAGTGAGAGCAGCTGTGGAGCAGGCTCATGGCTATATGAAGTGCATTGTTGAGTATATCCCCAAGACAAGAGACTCCAGTTCTCAGGTTCCGATCACAGCCTGATGTGTGGGATGACCGGAAGACTTTCCAAGACAACTTGATGGCTCCATGGGGCTCACACCCCATTTCTCCTCCACTACTCATATGCTTCTAGTTGGCATATAGGACACATTTATCTTACAAATTTGAGTGCCTGTCCCTCTGTCACAGAGTCAGTTCAGTCAGTGTAGTGAATGGGAGGTGTGTCAGAAGCTGTTCCTACACTGGTAAGGTTATAGGAACTTAACCATTTGTGGAAAACACAGCTAGCCCTAAATTTAATTCATCCTTCACTCAACTTCCAGTTAGTTGAACCCCTTGTTGCTCTTCTCTTATCATTTGCCACAAGGAGCAGAATTTGGAGTGGAAGAAGGTAGCAGTTTGAGCAGATTGCAGTTAAAATAGCTCGATTTCATAGGCTTTGTGGAAGCACAGCCATGTGCGTGCATTGTGGGGATCCCTTCCAGGACTTTGCAAGGGGCAGAAGAAAGAGAGGAGCCCTGAAGCATTAGCTTCATCTTCTAGAATAAGCCTGCCTTTAGAAAGTCACTCGGCATGGATCTTCAGCTCCACCATGTGCTGGCACAGAAGAGAGCAGTTGTCCTGGGAAGAGTACTAATCCAGGCAGGCCTTAACAGTTTACATTCAGGTTCCTGGTGACATAGGCCTTTCTCATTATTTAAAAAGCATGAGTAGAGCTGGCAACATCACTCTGTGGGTAAAGGTGCTTGCTGCTAACCTGATGACCTGAGTTCGGTTCCCAGGACCTACTCCCACAAGTTGTCCTCTGTCTTCCCCACATGTTCCGCGCGCGTGTGTGGGTGTGTGTGTGTGTGTGTGTATGTGTGTGCGCGTGGGTGTGTGTGGGTGTGTGTGTGCATGCACACACACACAGACACACAATGAATGTAATAAAATTTAACAATTTTAAAGTATTACTAATATAATAACTTGACCAGGCAAGCAGGCCTCCCCTTCCTTTCCTTTCCTCTATTTTGATGTTGACAGTCACAGCTGCAGGTAGTGGAAACCAGACAATCTTGTCAACATCAACTTACAAATCAACTTAGAAAATTCGTAATCTGTCATCAGGTAGATCCTACATGGGAAGGGCAGCCAGATCCTCTTGATGAGCAAAAGCTGTAGCTTCCGCATTTACTCTTCAGACCTGTCAAGGTCCTTACATATGTGTCTTGCAAGGTTGCTGCCAGTCCAGTGGTTTAATTCTTCGGTTGCCTTGACATTGGAGGCTCCCAACACAACTGGCCGAATCTTTCCTTTCTTCTTGTTGGTTAGTAGGTGGCTTTACTTCACAGGGGATTCTTAGATTTCACTGTGCTGGAAAGACATTTTGGCGTTTTCTGTGCCTATTCCCATCTTCTCCCCACTCCCAAAAATGTACTCTGATAATGACAGAGTTTTAAAAAGCATCTGAGTAGCTATTTTAGGGATAGTTTAAATTACGCTATGTATAGATTTATCGTTACATGCAAATACCATGTAATAATTAAAAATAATGTTTCCCTTTATTTAGAAATACCTGTAGATACTATTAAGAAGAAAAAGTAGGCTAAAAAAATAAGATTTATAATACGTTTTCTGAGTCAGAAATTATTTGTGTATAGATTTTAACATTAAAAGATTTATGTGTTGGACTGGAGAGATGGCTCAGTGGTAAGGAGTACTAGCCACTCTTCCAGAGGATGCGGATTCAATTCCCAGCACAACTTCCACCATTTTGAACCATCCCAAGGGAATGCTGCATTGCTGGCTCTGGAGGGCTTTGGAACAGCTTGTGTCTGCTTCATTGGCCTGTATCTCAGTGGAGTGGGGCTGGATCTGGTAAAGGACTGGCGTGGATAACTATGTGAGTAGAGGCTCGGAACCAAAGACTGATTAGACACTAGGTATTAAGAGCACCCTTGCTTGGAGGGCCGTTAACATAGCCTGGGACCCACTTCTTCTCCTGGGCTCTAGATGTTGTGTCTCCCAGTATCTCTTTAGTTTTATGATTGCTGAATTTTGGGGATACAATGCTAGGATGTTACTTGGGCTTTTCAGAAGAAATTGATTCTATTCAAAGATTTAAAATATTTATTTATTTTTAAGTAAACTATCAGCCTACCTGTTGATGAAATCCAGTGACCCACTTTCCAAAAGCATGTGAATTAATGAAGATGGGCTCTTTGTCTTTAGCATGTGAAGGGTGAAGAGAAGCCAGACAGCTTCTTTTTAGGGCCTTTAAAGGGGTAGCTAACACATTGCAGAGATACTTCCTTTATTCCTTCTTCCAGAGGACCAAAAGGCCTGGAAGGGCCACACCATGCCTGGCTGGTTTCAGTGTAGCAGTGGAAGGGCCTTCACTGTTTTCGTTATGAACTTGACCTCCCATTCCAACTCCTTTACCTGTTCTGCCTACAAGTTGAAGTTAGTTGTGTTTCTGTCAGTCACACTGCTCTCTGCAGAGGAGAACCCTGTTGCTGTCTACTGTTCAATTGTATTTAAACACAGCAGGCATAGATGTCCACAGATAGGTAATAAATATATACGTACGTTTCTTTTCTTGTTAGATTTTGGCCCTGATTGCATTCATCTGCATTGAGACCATCATGGAGTGTTCCCCGTGCGAAGGCCTCTACTTTTTTGAGTTTGTAAGCTGCAGTGCATTTGTGGTGACTGGGGTCTTGCTGATTCTCTTCAGTCTCAACCTTCATATGAGGATCCCCCAGATCAACTGGAATCTGACAGTGAGTATGTGGCTTGGCTCTCCCGGAAAGGGGAATCTCCTGGCATGTTAACTCTAGCTCATTTTGGTACTTAAACATTCCCTCATAACTCAGCTGTGACATTTAAGTTTCCTTACTGGGTTGAGTAAAATTACACAAGTAAAGTGAATCCTAACTTAATGGGAAAACATCATAACAAAACTGTATTGATCCTTTCAAAGATGTTATTTGTATTTACACTTATCTGGAGGATTGGTTATGTTGCTATTTGTAGAATGTAGGAAAGAAAACAATACATTTGCATATTTTTCAGACTAGACCCAAGAGCCATTTATAAAAATATTAATTCTGGTGGGTGTAATGGTTCACACCTGTAGTCCTAGCACTTTGGAGGCAGAGACGGGAGGATCACCGCAAGTTCAAGGCCTTCATGGTATACATAAGGATCTAGACTCCCTGGGTTCTATAACAAGACCTTGTCTCAAAAAAAACAGCAAAATATTGATTCTGAGAGAATTAACAATATGAGTAAAAATGCCAGTAACTTGCAAACCCCAAGAGTGCTGTCAAATGAGGAGCCACTGAGGGCTGCGAGTCTGACTGGAAGGTCTGCAGAGGGAGTGCGTCCTCTCTCAGTGCTTTGGGTTCTAAGCTTCCTTAGCATCCTCTTGCCAATTAATTTTCTGAACTTTGTTGTTTTTATTTGTCCTTGAGAAAAACAATTTTTATATCATGGTTTCTTGCCCTTGCTTTGTAGATGAGCATGTACAAGGTCAGAGGGAGTCATTGAGGGAGGTCCTCCATAGCACAAGAGTGCCTTGCTCTCTCTACTTGTGAGGGAGCACGTAGGCATCACAGCTTTGGGAGCGTGAAGAGGGCTAGCTGTAGATCCCCTGCCCTCACTCAGGGCTGCAGGCCATACACCCTCACCCTAGTGTCTAGGGCCATGGGAAAGGCCCAGCTTGCTCTGACTCTGTTGCTGGTGCATGGTTCTTACAGGCACCTTGGGAAAAAGTGACCATGTGGGAAGAAATGGGAGCTGTCTGTGGGTGTAGTGGCACTGTTGTTGTGGTACGTCCCGGGACATGAAGCAGGGAAGGTCTTTATCAAATTGCCCCTATGTTGTCCCAATGGACAAAACACAGAAGGGGTGGGGTGAGGGTAGGGATTTTGTAAAGGAGCCACTGATTAGAAAAGTTAATGTCAGTTGTAAACTCAGCTGTTTTTGTTGTAGCCTTGAAAGTGGAGGATAATTATATGCTAGATTGTATTTTATTTTGGAAATAGGATCTTATATATTCCAGATTGGCCTCTTATTCACTGTGTGGCCAAGGATGCTCTTGAACTCCTGGTTTTCCTGCCACTACCTCTCAAGTGCTGAGATCATAGGCGAGCATCAACTTCTTGAGGTCCCCGTTGATTTGGTGGATCTAGGCGGACTGTGCCTGTGCCAGCAGTTGCCGCTGTGCTAGGTAACATGACAGCGGGTAGTCAGCTCTGGACACAGCCCATGCTCCTGCTTTGCAGCTTTCTTCGGGCCCATGCAGAGGCTCAGGAGGAGCCCTGGCTTCTGGGTTTCTGTTGCACAGGAGTGGTACTTGAAGATGGAGTGTGGCTAGGTGTGGTGGTACATGCTTTTAATCCTAGCACTTGGGAGGCAGAGACAGGCAGATCTAATGAGTTTGAGCCTGGTCTACGTAATGAATTCTAGTCCAGCCAAGGCTACATAATGAGACTATGTCTTAAAAATACGGTATTAAAAAGTGAAAAGACAGAAAAATAGAATAAAAGAAAAAGAAAAAAATCAACCTCTGGGAGTCAGGCTAGACCTGCCAGTGTTGATGATGTAGTCAAGCAGCCACTTAAAGAGATTAGGTTTTCCCTGCAGTTTCTTCTCCAGTGAAGCTCACAGAGGCTATGAGGTATAACCCAGGCTACTAAGGACCTGAGGTTAGAACAGGAATAACAGAAGTGCTAGTGAATGTGTAAAGGAGGACCCTTGCTGTCGGCCAGACACTGTGCTTGGCTCATCCACATACTCCAGAACAGCTCCAGGAGGAAGGGATTGCTGTTACCACTCTAAAACACAGAAAGACAAAACGGCTTGTCTGAAGTCCTCCATTGGTTAGGTCCCGTGGGACTGTGACTCTTAGTCACTGTGCCACCATCCTTTCCACAAGGAAGGCAGCAACTCCATCCGTGCAGCACCAGGTTAGTAACCTCGCTCACTTTGCAAAAACCTTGGTGGAAATCCTCCAAACTTTGGTGACATAGAAGCTTGAAAGTCTGTTGAGAAAGTATGTTTTCAATGTATGAATGCCGTGTTTTATATGTCATCCGGGAAAGAGAATACTGGGAGATGCCCCAGTTTCGGTACATTTGTATTCTCGGGAGGCTTGGCCTAATCTAAATGGTATGAGAACCTTTTTAAAAAGGTGACACTAAGCCATGCACACTTTTAATCCCAGCACTTGGGAGGCAGAGGCAGGTGGATCTCCTAGTTCAAGGCCAGCCTGGGCTACAGAGCAAGCTCCAAGGCAGCCAAGGATACACAGAGAGACCCTGTCTCAAAAAAATAAGATAAAATAAAAAAGATGACACTAGAAGACTGTGGGTAGCTCAGTGGTGGGCTGTTGGCTTGTATATGTAAAAGACCTGGCTTCGATGCCCAGCACTGCAAACAAATAAATTAACCCAAACTCGGAACGGTAAGCAGTGTTCCCAGTTTTGGTTGCTCTTAAGTCAGGACTTGGTAACACAAGAGTTAGTAAATGTGCTTTGTGAACCATTACTGCTCTCTTGTTCTTCCAGTGAGTAATAAACACTGAGACTGCCGCAGGTATGAGGCACAAGAGAAACGAGGAAAGTTTCTCGGGTGCTTTGCAAATGATTCTACTTTTTCCTTTTTCTTTAGGATTTGGTCAACACTGGACTCAGCACTTTCTTTTTCTTTATTGCCTCAATTGTACTGGCTGCTTTAAACCACAAAACCGGAGCGGAAATTGCTGCCGTGGTAAGCAGACTGGATTGGTTTAAATAGGCTGAGTTTACACCTCCAAGTGTTTCCTGTCCTGGCCTTGGGAGGCCCAAGAGATAAGGGGTGGTGGTCAGGTAATAGAAAGGGTTCACTCTCCACGCTCTGTTTCTGCCTTGCTGTTGATTTATAAAAAGCACATATCACTTTTGTGATGGGTGAGGGTGGGTAAGGGGCTTTAAGAACCACTGAAATGGGGCCAGCAAGATGGTTCAGCAGGTAAAAGTCACTTGCTGCCAAGCCTGATGACCTAAGTCCCATCCCCAGGTCCCACATGGGCAGAGAAGACTGACTCCTACAAATTATCCTCTTATATCTACCTATGTACCATGGTACACACACCCCCAACACACAAATTATGAATAAATAAATGTAATAAGCAATTATTTGAAAACTATGAAACTGACTGCTCTTCCAACATGATCAGGAGATCCATCAAGCTTGACTAAATAGTTAAAACTCTACTTCATTTTGCCTGATGCTGCCCAGGTCAGAGGCAGTAGTGGGGTGTGGTGGTAGAGAACAAGGGATAGGTGGCTTACTGTGGGGTTCTCATGTGAGATTCTAATCTTTCTATATCACACTTGGTCTACATTATATTTTTACTTGTGGGACCAGTGACCATGCATTGCATGCGGTAAAAAAGGTACTTTTGCGATTTAAAAATAAAAAAGTTCAAAGCCAAACGTAGTGGTGCACACTTGTAATCCCAATACTCAGGAGGCAAGATGGTTGCCCTAAATTTGACATAGAAAGTTCCAGGTCAGCCAGGGCTACGTATTGAGGCCCTCAAAATAATATAGTAATAACAATACTATTAATTAATACTTTAAAAAGATAATGGGCTAGAGGGCTGGCTTAGTGGGTAAAGTGCTTGCCATGTAGGCATGAGAGCCTGAGTTTCAGTTACCAGAACCAATGTAAAGCTGGACATGGTAACAGGTACGTTCATAATCCCAACAGTCCTAAGCAAGATGGGGAGAGGGAAATCCCCAGAAGCTCATGGAGTCAGCTAGCATTGAGAGGGCACTCCATGTCACATGACAGAGGCACAGGGCTGGAACAGCCAGTGAGGTTCTTGGACAGCCCCCTAGTGAGCCGTGGGTGGGTGTTGAGTCTGGCTGGTTAGATTCACCCTCCATGTCTTCCATGCGCAGGGCATCTAGGCAGCCAGCATGGCCCAAGGCAAGAAACCTTGTCCTAAACAAGAAAAGATTGACACCCAAGGTGGTTTTCTGACCTCCAAATGCATGACACCCCTTCCCCCCACAGAAAGGGAGGGGGGAAGATTAAATAAACCAGGCGGTGGTGGCGCACACCTTTAATCCCAGCACTCGGGAGGCAGAGGCAGGTGGATCTCTGAGTTTGAGGCCAGCCTGGTCTACAGAGTGAGATCCAGGACAGCCAGGGCTACACAGAAAAACCCTGTCTCAAAAAAACAAAAAAAAAGAAGAAGAAGAAAGAAAAGAAAAAAATAGATTTAAAAGATTCAAAAGACCTCTTAGTTGTCTTCATGCCAGCCTAGATTTTCTGTAGGTCACGTGGCTTCAGCCAGATAACAGCTACACACTGGGTAGGGCTGGGGATCTGGTATTGCTGGAAGGGGCTGCATACAGCTTGGGTCCCTATGACAACACTCAGCCTCAGCTTCCGGGCACATGCGCAAGGGTAAACTGTGACTGTGTATTTTAGATATTTGGCTTCTTGGCAACAGCAGCCTATGCAGTGAGCACATTCCTGGCCGTGCAGAAATGGAGAGTCAGCCTCCGCCAGCAGAGCACTAACGACTACATCCGAGCTCGCACTGAATCCAGAGATGTGGACAGTCGCCCTGAGATCCAGCGCCTGGACACATGAGAACCTTCTGGAGTCCTTTTCCCACTGCCCTCACAACTATTCTTCTAATCAAGTTTTCTTTCTCTCAGCACGTCAGATTTTTGTGTGATCCAGTTGAATTTTGTCCTGTTCGGTAAAAATTCACTTTGGGAAAGGGTGCCTAGAATGGCCCAGTGACTGCTCTGTGGTGGCCCGAAGAGCCCAGGTCCTCCAGCATTGGGTGCCTGTGGGAGCAGCCAACTTCAGTGGACTGCTCTAGGTCTTAACGGTCTCAGAACACACGGTCTCATCTGACTCTGAGCCACCCTGTCATGTGTATTTGTGATGAGTCAAAACTTTATGAAATGGCATTGAGAGGGCACTCCATGTCACATGACAGAGGCACAGGGCTGGAACAGCCAGTGAGGTTCTTGGACAGCCCCCTAGTGAGCCGTGGGTGGGTGTTGAGTCTGGCTGGTTAGATCCACTCTCCTTGTCTTCCGTGCCCAGGGCATCTAGGCAGCCAGCACGGCCTGGGTGAGACTTTGAGGGGCTTGGCGAATGGATGTGCTCCTCTATCCTCCTTGCCAGGTCTCTATAATACAGGGACAGGAAATTCTAGTGTCCTGTGGGACCACTGACTCAGAACAGTGACCAGTTGTCTCCTACCCTGCTGAGAAAGCACTTGATCCTGCCTCAAATGAGTCCCCTTCCTGTGGTCTGTATTCACTTCCCGGGACAGGGGCCATCACCTTTGCCTGTCCCTTGCCTCCCTTCCATACCTTGAGGCTGGATTGCAGTTTCAGCACTTTTTACCTTCTCATGTGAGAGCTGCAGAAGATACACTCCTAACACCAGCTGAGGCACTTGCCCACTTGCTGGCCTCACGGATCACATGTGTGTATGTGGAGGCTGGCAGAGTATGTGTATGTGTGTGTGTGTGTATGTGTGTGTGTGTTACAAAGTGGCACACTCCAACTCACACTTCTATTGTATGGACATGTCTAGTTCTCTGAATATCCAAGACAAGCTCTAAAGTGATTCAGAGTCAGTTTATCTAGGATTTGAAAATACTTGAATCTGCACCAGGACACATCTTTCCACAGATATACCACGAGGCACTGTTGTCATTTTGGGTGCCTGAGTGTCCTCACTATGAACACCAGTCCTGGAACATGTTAGGAATCCTAGTTACATCCGGCTTTTGGATTGGTTCTTGATAAACTGAAGATTATTTTTGTGGTGAACGAGTTGAGCTGGCCCCTATGATGCTGTAATTTTGTTGTTGTTGTTGTTGTTATTATTAGAGACTAATTATGACTTTTTGGAAAATTGTTTTAACATGTCAGGTTCTCACTCTGAACTGTTGATGTTTACAGACCTTGTTGTAGCTCTAATATTTTGTGTGTAGCCTCACCAAGGAGAAGACATGGCTGGCGGGAAGATATTGCAATAGTAGAGAGCTTCCACTATCTCCTACTGAGACTGTTCATAGCCTGAGCAGTGTCCTTTGTAGTTTATAACCCAGAAGGAGGTGGCAAGGCTGGGGAGAGGAAAGTCTGAGGAGGTGCCCCTGTGTGCCATGGCTCTGCATCATTCAGGGAAGAGCAGTGTTATATGGTTGAATAGCAAAAGGGGCTACTGTCAGATACCACTGCAGGGCTCAGGAGTCCACAGGAAATAGGATCAGGCTATATCTGATTGAGGGAGTACTAGGGACTGGCTCCCTAAACCCAACATCCAGTGTAATCCAGTTCTGCTGTCGTTTTATATTGGCAGTAGTCCAGGTCACATGTTCAAAGGAGAGCTAAGCTAATCTGGTGTAACTCCCCTCCCTGCTTCTTTTCTCCTCCAGAGGGCAGCCTGGGTCTGGCCCTTGCCCAGCTCCTGATAGAGATTTCTGTCCTTGGATGTCATGAGTCAGTCAGTACACCTTGTGTTTTACCAGCTTTGAACCTGTTGTGTGTGATGATACGGGAGAGCGGATGGCATCTGGATTTTTATCTGTTAGTTTGACATGGTTATTTTGCATTTGTTGAGTGTGTCTACACAATCAAAATCGGGCTTCTTTGCCTGCAAGAATTCCCTTTAAAATAGAGTCACAAAGACTTTGCCTGAATCAGATGAGGCCCACTTGGAAGGACCACCCTGAGCTTTATCATGTTACTGGGCCTCGGGAAAAGGACACCTTTGAAGTGAGCCAGAAGAAAGAAGCATTCAGACTGGATTGCTGCTCATTTCCCAAGTCACTCAATAAAACCATTTTATCATGTGCTGAAAGGAGGCCTTCTGAGAGTGTTGTCAGCTGAAAGAAATCATCCTGAGGCCCACTGAGACCATGAATACTGAGATAAGATAAAAGTGGTGGTGTCTTAGGGCCTGAAAGACTTTAGAGTTAGTTGCATCTTGGTGTCAGAATTATTATCTTTGTGATTATTTATATCCCAGTAACTATTTAATATCCTTTGTGCTATGAAGCGTCCCTGTGGCTTTTGTATATGTATTTCTTTGTACTATTTAACTAGCTCCCACAGAGCCAGAAGTGGCTTGTACACGTTCTAACAGCATGATGCACAGTCCCAGTCTATACAACCAGCGTGATGAGGAAAAGCCATGAAGGGAATATGGTTGCCTACAGTGAATGCAAAGACACTTGTATTTTTCCTGTCGTGCCTCTGTGCAAACAGAAGATAATATAGATTTGGGGTTTTTAAATAACCTCTGCAAATTGAAAAAAAAAGCATATTTTTGTGTTTATTAAGTCTACTACAGACCAGTGCCACTTAGGTTTTGGGCATTTTAAGTCAACCTTAGCTTTTTCCATTTCCCTAGGGAATGAACTGGCTTTCCCAGTTGGAGCAAAACTTGAAGGGAAATGCAGTTGTTGGGAACACCTGGGGTGGTCATGGAGCCATGGGGTTGAAGCCCTTCCTCGTTGGTGGTTTTGATGGATGTAAACACTGACATCCTCAGAGAAAGTGTATTTTGGCGCTGTCTGTTGACTGAGTGTCGTCCACCACTACTCTCCTCTACCCTCCCTGCCAAAGGCACAGAGGGTAAGCCCTTTTTCCTTTGAATGGAGAGACAAGGAAACATAAAGATACTTATTGGCTCCTAAAAAGGGCGAACATGGTGATGGAATGAATTCTCTTCAGAGAAGTTCCATTTAAAGTAGATAGCCATGCAGGGCAGATTGCTTTTGTCTACAAAAAAAGCAAGAATTCAGTAAGCTGCCCACACCCAGTGCCCACATCTTTCTTAGCAATATGCTAAAATACCAGAGTGGGCAGACCTGGGTACAGGGAAACCAGCAAGAACCAGCCATGGTCTTTGTGCAGCGAGCACTTGGCCTTGGGGTCTTTTTATAGGCCCCTGGCTGGAAGGCTCACACCCATGGGCCTGGTATACCTGGCTTGCACCCTGTGCTGGATACTTGAGGGGAGTTTCATAGCTCAGCTGAAAACATTTCTTCTCTTTTCAAATTTCTTCTATTTTCTTTGAAGTTTTTCTAGTGGTTCGGGCATTCTTCGATGAAATGAAGGTCTAACTCTTGTCCCTACATGTATGTGAATTCTTGCTTGCCTTGAAGGAGTCTTGGCTAGCTCTGTGCGTGACACAAATTGTACTATTTGGAGGAAACCCTTTGCCTATCTATGAGGTGGCCTGAGATTCGTCTCTGCCCATGTCACATTCCCTGTGTGTCAGTCTTAGGAGCATGGAGACTTTGTATCTAATGACCATGTAGGCGGTTCCTACTCTGCCATCTGTGTTCAGAACACACATGGTTAGTGTGCTCCTGCCTGACTGCCTTTTTCTCAAGATGTCATCTACATAGCAATAGTGACATTAAGCATGTGGCAGAAGGGATGGGGTATGCACTCCTGGTTAGAGAATTGTTGACTGTTCTCAAGCAGGGAAAAAAAAAGCTGCTTCAAGTGGGAAGTCTCCAGGTATCTTTTCGTTCCTTGTAAAGTTGCACAGTCTAGGGTTTCTCTCAATGTCTGGTTTTATCAGCACTTGCCCCCATAAGGGCCAGCTAGGCAGGGAGTTTGGTGGCAGCAGGAGGAGGCTGCAGTGGGAGCAATATAGATGGTACTTGTGTTCAGAACCCCTGCTGCCCTGGAAGCATTCCCTCAACTTCCTCCTCTTCAGAAGAGGGAGGTCTTGTGCACCCTGAATGGACTTGAGGTCAAGAGCTGGATGTTGTTGGAGACCACCATCCCTCAGTGCTGACATCTAGTCTGGGTCTGAGCAGGTGACATCTGCCTAAGGTGCATTCCAGGCAGGATGCAGACCTAACAGGTCTGTTTTCTTGGCTTTGTTAGTCCCAACTCCTTAGTCTGTTGTTTCTCTCTTCTTAGCAGACATCTTTAAAAGAAATCAGACCTGTCTGATTGAGAAAGTAATTTGAAATATTTGACCTGTCTATGTTTATTTAGCTATTATCTCTGAAAGAAAATACCATCAATGTTAGATCTAGAATTTTCTTCTAAAAGGGAATGTTCTCTTGGATTTCATAATAGTCAATATAGCATTGGATGTAAGTTCTCAGGCTTTGGGAATTTTTTTCCCTTTCTAGTTTCTCCTATTCAAAAAAACAAAACAAAAACAAAAACAAAACCTAAGAGGAAAGGAGATATGTGGGTTGTGGGGGCACAAGTCCATTGAGCTCAAAATACTAGCCTTTTGCCTAGAATCAAATTTAGATTATAGGTCCTTGAACGGTGTATTTGTGCCATTTATGTACCTTGTTGCCCTTTTTATTCTGATACTTTTAATTCAGGTGAGCCTTTGGTTAAGGGTTAATGCCACTTGGACTGTGGCGAGTTAGTGGAACTTGTTTGGTTATAGTTATGGTAAGAATGTGTCTGGAGCCCTTCAGTCAGCTTTGTTAGTGGGGTATAGGGCAGGGCCGAGAGGTTTGTTTGTTTGTCTTTCATAATTGTTTCTGAAAAGAGAGAGAGATGCTAATACCCCAGCAGGAATTACCTCGCCCCCCTCCCTTTCGATCAGAAAAGCTACCAAGGAATGGCTGAGAGAGAAGACAGTGGAGGAAGACTTGTGCTCACTCCAACCCAAGGCAGGGCCAGGCCTGACTGACCCACTTCCTTCCACTCACCTGCTCTGCTTCTCTGGTTTTTCAGAACTGTTCAGCAAGTTTCACAACTCTGTTCCCTTTTTCGTGGCAGTGAAGAGGACAACCATTCAGGGGTTAAATTGGCTGGGTCAAGGGCTAGAGAGAGCAAGAGCAGGGACATGCTGTGGCCCCGGGCTACTTGTTTCCAATTCATTCCTAACCCATTTAAAAAATTCAAATCATGATGAAATTAACCCATTTGCCTAAAATCACTGCTTTTTAATAACTTGATTTTGTTTGACATGGTTCCGTCTGGAAGAGTGTTAGGGAGTGTGGTGGTATTGTGTTCCCCAAAATATTGTGTACCCTAATAAACTTATCTGGGGTGAGAGAACAGAAAAGCTACTAGATACTTAGGCTAGAAAATGGTGGCACTCACACCTTTAATCCCAAGGAGTGATGGCAGAAACAGAAAGGTATATAAGGCGTGAGGACCAGAAACTAGAAGCATTTGGCTGGTTAAGCTTTTAGGCTTTGAGCAGCACAGTTCAGCTGAGAGGCATCCAGTCTGAGGAAACAGGATCACCTGAGGAATTGGCAAGGTGAAGTAGCTGTTTTTAAACAATACCCGTTTGCTTGTTACAAAAAGGCGTAATAAGTCCGCAGGCATCCCATCAGAAACACCCGCTCATCCTGTTACTTAAGGAATGCTTTGTAGAGCAACAGTGAATGGCTTGTCGGGTTCTGCGGCAGGCTACGGCAGGCGCGGGGCCAGTACGGTGGGCTGGGCGGGCGTCAGCGTGGCCCGGATAGCGTCAGTGTGGCCGCTGGCGTCAGAGGCAGACTGGGGGTCGCCGCGGCCCCGCCCTTTGCCAGCCCCGCGGGGGTCCCGGGCGCAGGCACCGGCAGCTCGCCCCCCGCTGCGCCCCCCCCCCCCATGTTATTGGGGTGAATGCTGGAAGATCAGAGAAGCAGAACAAGCCACAGCTACCTCACTTCGCCAGTTCCTCAGCTGATCCTGTTTCCTTAGACTGGAAGCCTCTGAGTCCTCATCCAGAATGAATCTCAGCTGAACTGCTGCTCAAAGGCCTAAAAGCTTAACCAGCCAAATGCAAACGCTTCTAGTTTCTGGTCTTCACGCCTTATATATCTTTCTGCTTCTGCCATCACTTCCTGGGATTAAAGGTGTGAGTCACCATGCCTGGCTGTTTCGATGTGGCCTTGAACTCACAGAGATCTAGAGGGATTTCTGCCTCTGGAATGCTAGGATTAAAGGTGTGAGTGCCACCATTTTCTAGCCTAAGTATCTAGTGGCTTTTCTGTTCTCTGACCCCAGATAAGTTTATTAGGGTACACAGTATTTTTGGGAACACAATACCACCACATTTCCCCTTTTTTTTTGTCTAAAATTTAAAAAGCTTATAACTAATACAAGAAAAACTACCTAATAAGTATATTACTGGAAATAGGTAAAAAGCAAGGCATCAAGGAACTGCATCCAGATGTAGTGAGTTACGTGTCTCATGCCACACAGCAAAGGCTGCAGAATCTTGTAGAAAAAAATATCTGAAACAGCTCAGCAGAAAAACTTCTCTTATAAGGATGACGACAGATACGAGCAAGCGAGTAATGTCCGGGCTCAGCTCAAATTATTTGAACAGCTTGATCAGATTGAAAAGCAGAGGAAAGATGAGCAGGAGAGGGAGATCTTGATGCGGGCAGCAAAGTCTCGGTCCAGACAAGAAGACCCAGAGCAATTAAGGTCGAAGCAGAAGGCAAAAGAGATGCAGCAGCAGGAGCTGGTACAGATGCGACAGTGAGATGCCAACCTCCAGCATGGGCGGCGATCGGGCCCAGGAAAAAAGAGGAAAGTGGACTGGGTCGGGATCGGGAGCAGAAGGCTCAGGCCCAGGCACAGCGGTCCCAGGCGGCTCCGGCGTGGGAACCCCCAGACAGTTCACACGGCAAAGAATCAGGCCGGTCAACCTCAGGGACCTCATTTTGTTTAGAAAATGAGTGTGAGACAAGCCGTTCACTGTTGCTCTACAAAGCATTCCTTAAGTAACAGGATGAGCCGGTGTTTCTGATGGGATGCCTGCGGACTTTTTTATATATTTGCAGATTATGCCTTTTTGTAACAAGCAAACGGGATATTGTTTAAAAACAGCCACCTCTGTGTGGCTTTGGAATCTGTATTGGAACTCATTCTATAGCCCAGGCTGGCCTGGAACTCAGAGAGATCCACCTGCCTCTGCCTCCCAAGTGCTGGGATTAAAGGTGTGTGCCACTACTGTCCAGCTTGGTAAGACTTCAATAATCAGAAATATAATTCATGAGTAAGGCTTGCTGGACCACAGCACTAGAGAGCTGGAAAGAAGGATGAAGAGTTTAGGCTAGCTAGGCTTCATGACATGTCCCAAAACAAAGGGCAGCAGGGGTATTTCTCTTTGAAGCTCCTCACTCAGCTCTTCTTGTTTTTCCTTAATAAATCTGTACAGTCTGCTCAAAAACAAGACAAACAAAACAATAACAATGCCTGGTGGTAGTGGCATATGCCTTTAATCCCAGCACTCAGGAGGCAGAGCCAGGCGGATCTCTGTGAGTTCGAGGCCAGCCTGGGCTACCAAGTGAGTTCCAGAAAAGGCGCAAAGCTGCACAGGGAAACCCTGTCTCGAAAAACCAAATAAATAAATGAATAATGAATAAGTAAATAAAAATAAAATAAAAATAAAAACAGCCACCTTACCTTGCCAGTTCCTCAGGTGATCCTGTTTCCTCAGACTGGATGCCTCTCAGCTGAACTGTGCTGCTCAAAGCCTAAAAGCTTAACCAGCCAAATGCATGCTTCTAGTTTCTGGTCTTCATGCCTTATATACCTTTCTGTTTCTGCCATCACTTCCTGAGATTAAAGGCGTGAGTCACCATGCCTGGCACTTTCCAATGTGGCCTTGAACTCACAGAGATCTAGAGGGATTTCTGTTTCTGGAATGCTAGGATTAAAGGTGTGAGTGCCACCATTTTCTAGCCTCTGTATCTAGTGGCTGTCTTGTTCTCTGACCCCAGATAAGTTTATTAGGGTGCACAATATTTTGGGGAACACAATACCACCCACCACAAGGGAGTGAAGCTGTCTGTGTATGTTGAAGTTTATAGGAGTTTAGGAACCCATGGCAGAAACACTAAGCTATTTATTACAGTCTGTGGTTTTTTTTTTTTTTTAAGTAGGCAATTCTGCCTTTGTATATTTTATGATAAATAATCACTTCACCTTTGGTGCCTTCCATGTGTCACATAAGCACTCTTGTCAATCATGGAATGGGGGGGTATACATTTAGTTAAAACAGATAACACTATTTTTGTAGCATGATTGTGTCCTTTCAATATTGCTTTCAACAATATTGGTCTTGAAATTTGGGCCATTTTCCTCTTAAACTTCCTATGTATTTTTCAAAGTCAAACACCCTCCAGCCACTCCCACCCCTTGCACTGTGTTCTGCTGGTTGGAGTGAGAGGCAGAGGACATTTCTAGAAAAAGTCATGTCCCTGTAATTCTATTTGACATCACTCAACTATTGGTTAGGACTGGGGGAGCTGCTGCTCACCAACAGTAAGAAGAAAGTGGTCTCATTTCTTCAAGTTCTGTCTGTGCCCCTGCCTTCCTGCTCACTGGGTCTGACAGGAAGAGCTTGCATTTGGCTCCTTGCCCTCCTACCCTAGCCAGTCTCCAACTGTTCTCTGGCTGTCTCCTAGGATACGCAAAGTGCCACTGCTTCCCAGCAGCACCTCAGCCTTGCTCTGGGACTCGGCCCATTTGGATTCCAGGTAGGGTTGTAGATGCCCCTGGTGGGTAGCCTGCATTATGGGTAGCTGGAATGCAGTAGATTCCCTGCTGTGGCGGGCCTGGATAAAGCCAGGGCACAGGGTGACCCAGCCACTCATTCTGCTTTCCTGGCCCTGCACTTTGGAGTTGTTTGGTACGGATTCTCTGGGACATTAACTTGTAACTCTTTGTCTTTGTCTTCTTGAAAAGTCAAAACATGTAATTCTGTGGGAAAAAAAAAAGTCATCAGGTGGCCGAATGACAGCTTTCTGCCAGGATGGGCCACTGACACTTCGTTTAATTAATGGCACAATGTTAATAGTTACCACATTTTGTTTCTGTAGTCTGGTAGTCTTGGCTGGCCTTTAACTTGTAGCAATCATCCTGCCCCTTTCTCCTAAATGCTGGGATACAGGAGTGTGCTGCCATGCCCAGCTAAAGTTTTTCTTTTTGGCGGTTTATAGACATGGCTGTGGGCATTCCAAGGTGAAGGCTGTTGAATGGACTGATTGTGTGGTTTGCAGTAGTGAGCTTTGCCTCCTGGCTCATCTGACATGGCTACCATGGCTAGGCTTCCCTCACTCCAGGTCTGACCCCTGTGCTTGAAATAAGGGGTGTGGGAGCCCTGTGGCATTTGCTCCCATTGATTTGCCCCAGATGGCAGACAAAGCCTCACACTGCCCTCAGCCTCCCCACTTTCTCCTTTGAAGGACCAACTTTTCATGGTACTTGTCTTGATTGTTTTCATAGTGTTCAAATCTGTATTTTTGTATGTAGAGGGAAATAATTTTCTCAACACTAATCACTAATGAATATTGTCATGAAGGAGTTCTTGTTTAATAAATGGACATATAAAAATGTTTTAGTCTCTTCTTTCTTCCCAAAGGCTTTAGATCCCACTTCTGCAACAAGCTTGCTCTGTAGAGGTGACATGGAGCCACAGTCAACAGGCTGTAACCAGACCGTACAACAAGTGCCAGTTTGCCAGGCTTCAGGGCATTGCACAGCCTCTCTGCCTCTGACTACCCACGTGTTTGAGTGTGTGTTCAGTGACAATGAGCAGAATGCTTTGCTGCTTTCCATGTGCTTGGGCCTGAGCACTGACTAGGGCCCTCGTAGCAGCTGCTCTGAGGTCCCTTGCTCATGAAGCCCTAGGTTTTGACTGTCAGGACACCATCCTAACCAGGGTGTCTGCTCACCCTTTACTGCCTTGACTGTAGGATCGAGTAAAAGATGCTAACCTGATGTCCAGCAGAGATGAGTACTGCCTAGCCACTGACGTCAGCCATCAGGACTCACAGTGCCTGCTTGTGTTGAAATGGGCAGTTACTGTGGGCAGCGCGTGGGTTTCTCAGTCAGGCACACTCTGAACAGGTAGTCAGTTTGTTTTAATCCATTGTGGCATTCTTTTAGGGAGGGGATTCACATGCAAGGTAGGAAGGTTACAAATGCCCAAGACATGGGCCCAGAACTCTGGCTCATTCATGGGGCCTCTTGGGTCACAGAAAATGCCATTTGTTACATCACTTTTGAATAAAAAAAAAATTACAAAAAAGTTAGAAAACATCAAAGACATACACAGGGTCAGCCCCCAAGTGAACACAGAGAAGGCCCATGTCACCAGTGGACCTGCCCAGGTGTCCAAAGGAAGCACGTTGTCTTTTAGCAACCCCAGGAAGAGAGGGCTTGACTGGGCCCGCCCAGCCACTGTGACTTTGTCACTGCCTCTGCACTGTTGGCTCCCTGTCCGCTGGCCCTGGAAAACAGGTCTTGGGGCTCTTTTCTGGAAAGGTCTCAGACCCACAATGTAAGACTTGGCTAGTTAGGCTTCTCCCTGCTTCACAGTGAGGAGGAGGAAGACTCCTTGAACAAAGCTTCCTGAAAGTCATCTCAACAAAGTGCAGGTGTGAACAGGAGCACTCCATGCAGAGCCCACTGGGGCTGGGTGGGTCACCTGCTGTGGTTTCTGTCTGTCCCTGTAAGTGAAGGACAGCCCCGCCCCACCCTGTGCTGCCACATGAACTGCACTGACTGGCTCCATGTGATGTGTCTGCTTCTGTGGGGCAGTGAGGTTAAAAGGCTCAAGGTCTTTAGGACTGAAACGGGAGAACGTAGGCTATTCAGAGTGCCCTCGTGCTAGCTCAGCAGTCGAAGCCAGCACAGCCAGTTTGGAGTGTGAGGCTCAGGAGCGTAATCTCGAGAGACTGGCTCCTTGGTCTGCTCTCCCATGGGCATCCACTGCCATGCTCCTGTAGCCGCATCGGGACGGTATGGGTGGGAGGCTTAAGTGCTCCAGTTGCCAGGCGCAGACAGGCCTTCAGTCCGAGTCCGAGTCCGAGTTGGAATCATCTTCTGGAAGGAAAGTAGAGGATGCTGGCAATGGTCCCTGGAGCATGGGATAGGAGGAGGCACCAGCAGACTGCCAGCAGGAGTGCTGGGCCCAACCTCACCCATCTTAGCGGCAGGCTGGGCCCTGGAGCACAAGAGGATACAGAGCAGGCACTTGTGCTCAGCCCAAAGCTCAGATGCTTCCTCCCCAGGGGGTCCGGGCATGCCCAAGATGTCCCCTCTCACCTGAGGATGTTGGAATTGTATACCTGCACCCCTTTCTCTACCCTCATTCAGCAACGCATTTCTTGTCCCTGAACTAAAATACATTAGAAAATGGGCAATCTTTTTGTTTGTTTGTTTATAAAGCTATTTTATGGGTTTAGCCCTTTATATATTATTCTATATTGTGAAACGAATATAAAGCATTTTATCGTGTTAAAGTCAATTAGTGATGTAATTTTAAAGGCTCTTGGAATCTTACTGTTAAAGATTATTCTGTAGAACCTTCTGGAACCTCATGCCTCATAAGGCAAATCACTAGTGCCTGACCCTAGCACTGGTGGCTGTATTTTGATGCTCGTCACCTCCCTCCTCAAGCCCTGGTTCTTCTCCCTCATCCATTAGCCAGGGTTATATAAGTAGGACAAGTTTGCTATAGTCATAGCTAACATAAAGACCAAGAACACTTTTGCTGCAAAAACAATTGTTTTGTATTAGAACCACACAAAATATTCAAAATGCGTGTCTCCATGGACATTTATGCTCTGATCCCTGAGTTGGCTGACCAGCATTTGCTATAAGTCCCAAAGACTAGAAGACAACATCCAGGAGCATTTTAACCTGTTGGCCACACACCAGGGATGAGTTTGGAATGACATACATTTTTAGCAGCGGGACAGTGTCTGGGAATCCCAGTGGGAAGCTGGTGGCCCCTAAACCTAACCAATGAGGTCCTACTTCAGCCATTTGGTACTCAATGGGGAGGATCCTAGAGCCAAGACCAGCCCTGAGAGGAACTGTCTGTCTAGCCACAGCACTGCTGGCCAGCTCCAGAGAAGTACCTGGCACTTTCTTTGGGAAAAAGATCCAAACAAGCCAGGTAAGGGTTGCCATGAGTTTGAGACCTGCCTGGGCTATGAAGTGAGTTAGTTCTATGCCAGTTTGAGTTACACAGGTCCTGTTTCAAAAACAAACACCCAAACAAAAATCAAGCCACACTGTGCTTATGTTTGCCTAGGTACTGTGGGCTTCCAAACAGGAAAGAAGAAAGGGGAAGGACGGTCTAGTGGGTTGGTCCCAGATGGACTGGCATCCTGACTAGCTGCCCTGGGGACTTTAGGGTGTCCTGCAGGGCCAGAGGTCCAGGCATACACTCGCTTTGCCTTCCTGCTAGTTTGTAAAACATTCCCCACTTCCTTCAGCCTCAAACTAACCAAGTATCCCCAAGGAAGGGCAGATCTATCCTAAAAGTGATCATCGAGGTCCTTCAGAAACCACGCCACTCACCTCCTTCTGTCCTGTGGGCTGTGGTCTCGTTCACAGAGTCTCCTTGCTTGAGGAATTTGGCCACTTCATTAAAGATCAGGTAGAAGTCAATCGCAAACACAATTGTGGCAAAAAAGCCAAAAACCTGTGGGATACATGCATGGCATATGGCAGGGAACATGGACAGGATGGATGGAAACATCATGAGGACTCTGGGTTCGTGGACCAGGAGACTGGGCATATGCAAGCAGCACCGACAGAATGGCCCCACCAGGACTGATGGGCCGGCACAGCCTTTCTTGAGTTATGGCAGATCGAGGAGATGGGCTGTGAGCCTGCTAGACACAACCTCTCAACTCAGGACAGACTAAATTTTGAATTAGACTGGAAATGGCAGAGACCCACATAGGGACCCAGAGCCTAAGCAGGGGCAGGATATGCCCAGGCCCCACTGTAGAAGTGGGTGTCAAGAGGGATGGCCTGGCGCATCAGGGAAGGGGCACTGCTGGGTATGTCCCCCAGGGGGTAGGGCAGCCACTCACTCCAGCTGCTTTGTAAGCCCCGTCTGAGTATTTGGCGACAGCAGTGATGGAGATGACAAAGTAGATGAGGGCAGCAGTGACACAGCGCAGGAAGTCCTGAGGAGAGAGGGACATGTCCACACTGTTCTGACCTCCCACAATGTGGCAGAGCATGGGGACCCAACACCCTCAGCCCTAGCACCCGTGGAGTCCCTGTCCTGGCTCCACCTGCATGCCCTGGCCCTGATCTATTCCTCATGTGTCTTGTTCTGCAGGCCTCCAGCAGCTTATACTGCCCCATTCCTGGTCCAGCTGGATGTTCTCTGCCCTGTGGGTAGCAAATAGGGTGTATACTATGCTATATCTGGCTCTGCAGTTTGGCAAAAATGGGAAGTGGAGAAAGTCTAGCTTTCCAAGAGGCTTGGCTTTGCCACAGTGAGATCCATTTATGATCATAATCTCTGCTTAGTCCTCAAGGTGGGACTGCAATGAGGGCAACTATCACCAGTAGATGGATGCTGGAGATAAATTCTAGAGAGCAGAGTCCAAGCCTAGCCTCTGCTGCCTATTTTCTATGATGCATTTTATCCATTAAAGGGCATTCTCTCGGGACTGTCAGGCCTCAGGTGATCAAACAAGGGGACTGTAAAACCCTCTAGTGGTCAAACAAGGCCAGGTGCCAGATGACTAGAATCTGGGAAGCCCCACAAGTCCTCCGTTACCCCACCCTGCCACAAATGGCTTGAATGCCTGTGGCTGAGGCACATTCCTCCTCCAAGATTAGAACAACAGCTCCACCTGGTGGTCAGAAGCCTTCTTTGGGTGCCCAGCTTCACAGACCAACCAGCTCAGGAGGTCTTAACCACTTGCATCAAGTCCCACCATCCCAGTGCTGCTGGGTGGGCAGGGGTGGAAGTGTGAGGGTCCTGATTTAAAACTGCCCACTGTTGTTGAAAACAGCAGGGCTGAATTGTAGAACCCAGATTCTTCAGGTGATCCCCCGATCCTTACCATCATGGGCCAGCACAGGCCCTGCCATTTGTCATTCAGCTGCATGGCATCAGCAAAGAGGAAGTAAACAGCCAACAGAAACTCCAGCAGAGGTACCGTGAGGAAGGCAGATGCCGAGGCCACCACATAGCAGATGAAGGTAATGAATGAAAGACCCTGTGGAAGAGCAAAGAGAGTGGAACCCTCTTGCCACCCTCCAGTCCAGGACAGACCCCTGCTAGTACCTCATCTTGAAACCCTCCACCTCCCCCGACTCACCCCACAGGCCACCTTGTGGAGCTTCTCAACTCCTTTCCTGGCTCTACAATCCGACGCATCCAACAAGGCTGTGTCCACAAGGGGGCAAGCTGGAGCTAAAAGCTACTGCTTTCAAAAAGTCACACCTAACACCTAAGATGTGTACTTTTCACGAAAACCCTAACTTCCTTTAATGAGGACACGCATGCTGAAGTGGTTGAAGTTGAAATGTACTGATATCTGCAATTGAGTGTGAATGTGTAAAAACACAAGGGAGGTTGATGGACGCAGATGATAAAGCAGGCAGAGCAGTGTTAGCCACTGTACAGTTCAGGTGGTAGGTGCAGGGGTGTTAATGTAGATCTTTTGACACTCTTGTGCATGAGGCTAAAGATATAATGTAGCTCAGCTGGAAAGTTTCTTGCCTAGTACACACAAAGCTCTGGGTTCGATCCCAAGCACTGCATAAACCAGGCTTGGTACATGCCTAAGGTCCTTGAACTTGGGAGGTGTAGGCAGGAAGATCAGAGGTTCAAAGTCATCCTCAGCTTTATATAGAAAGTTTTAAGCAGCCTGGGGTCCATAAACCCCATCTCAACAAAATTCTAACTCCCTAGGAGACAGCATTGACACTGGGTCCCTGCTCTACCATTCAGATAGTGTGTATGAAAGGTGGGGCTAGCTATACTCTGTCTACAGAAGCCTGGCCCACGAAGCTGTAGTGTGGAAGATGCTAAGGTCGCTGGCTAGTCCTGCAGTCTTTGTGCATGGCAGGGAAACAAGATGAAGATGCTAGGTCAGAGGCTTTTGCAGCCCAGTTCTTGCTCATTCTTTCTAAGACTTCTATGCTCCTCAACACCACTCATGTGCCACTCAGCCTGTCTTTAAAAGGAGCAGACTTGGTGTCACCCAGCTAATAGGAGGGTATCACAATCCATACTTAGGGCATTAAAGGTCTTCATCTTCCTCGGCGCGTATATCTACCACTATGGCCGGGTTTGAGTCTGTCCGTGGCTCAGTAGTTTAAGGGGCCGAGAGGGGAAACTCGGATGTCCCGTAGGAAGTACTGTGGCTGCTTCAGACAAACGAACTGATCTCAAGGACCCCACTCCCACCCCTTTCCCTGAACACGCCATGGGGGAAGCTGAGCTTCACTTGGGAAAACAGGAAACAAGGCTTAGAGAAAGGCTTTTTGAGATTGTCAGGTCATCAGCCCCCACTGTATTTCCTTCCTAAAGGCTGCTCTTATGTCTCTCCTCTTTCTGTTTTCATTCCCCCCTTCAATTAAGTCTGACTGGTGAAACTCCCGCCCCATACACATAACACACCTTGAGTCCTGGTTTCTCATCCCCCAATTCTTGGTGGCCACTTCCCCTAGCTTCCTATCCATGTCAGACTCCCTACTTGCATGGGACCGAGGGGAGGAAGGACCGGGAGTGGCCTCTGTACCCTGTGAGCTCACTCCTTACCCTTCTTATTTCCCTAGGCCTGGATTTCTGGCATCTAGCTAAGGCTAAGGACATCTTGTGAATTCTGGCTGGCACTCACCCCTTCTCCATGAAGGGGTACTGGGTAGAATAGGACTGAAGCCTCCTCAATGCCCTGTGATTCAAAGCCCGCCCCCCCCTCCTGCCCCCGTGGCTTCCAGAGATGGCCAGTCTAAGAGTGGGCTCTAGGACTGCCTGATACCTCACTTAGGAACAAAGTATTGGATTCTACTGGTGACCTCAGGTTGGTGCCGTCTCCATGTGTCCTGGGGTACAAGGGAGAAGTCCTACGGCAGAAACCCTCCCATCTATTCTCAGGACCCCTCAATTGAGTCACCTGTCAAATTTCCTAGATGCGGTTAAAGACACTTTCGGTCTCTCTCATCCCTGCTCTCCCCCCCCCCCCCCTTAAGTGGGAACAGGTCAGATATCAAGTTGCTAGGGAAGATCAGATATCAAGTTGCTAGGAATCTAAGCAACAAGTGGCTGTCGCCATGGGCTGTTTCCTCCTTCCATTGTCCTTCCTCCCGCCCCTCTCACCATCTCCATAGGCCCCATGCCAGTTCCCGCCCCACACGCGATGATGCGGGAGTGTTGGGAGGACAAAGGAGACATTCCTAGTCGGGTGGGGACAAGCGGGAAGGAGGAAGGAGCGTGGCTGGGGAGGGAGGAAGAAGGGGATGAAGTCACCCCGCTGGCTCGCCACCCTGGGACAGCAGTCTGCCTGCACCTTCACTACGCAGCCCCGGCCTCACCCGCTCCCCGGGGGCTCGTCCCACTCCGCAGGATCCGCACCCCACAAGTGGCCGGGTCTCACCCAGGGAGGTGGGAGGGTGTGCAGAACGGGAGATCAAGGCTTGAAGGAGCCATGGGAGCTCAGGGCGGAAGCGATCGAGGTCACACAGCGGCCAGGCCACGGCGGCAGCAGCGACCAGGTCCCCAAACCCGCGTCCTCTGGTCCCTTTCGAGGGCCTCTCGGGCTGGAGAAGCCGGGAAGACCACGGCTCCGGCCTGACTTTGACTCGCGCTCAGCTAGAGAGAAGCCGTCGCAAGTTTGAGGGCGGTGGCCCAACTTTGCGCGCCTCTTCTGGGCTGGGGGTGCGGAGACCCGGCTTCGGGCACCCGGGGAGCCCGCGCACTCACCGACTCGGCCAGCAGGAGGCGGCCTTTGAGCGAGCAGAGGAAGGCGCGCGCGGGCAGCAGGGCGCGTAGCCCGGGCACTGTCCTGCCACTTTGGGGGCGGTTCGCGGACTCGGGATCGGGCTCCGGATCTGCGTCGCGGGGCCACATAGCGGCGCTCTTTGTCGAGCTCCGGCCTCACTGCCTCACCCAGTGTTCTGGAGGGAAGCGGAAACCCGCTGTGCGGAAGGAGAAAAAGTGGAGTTAAACTAGGCGGGGGGACTCATCCTCCGCTGCCCCGCCTCCACCACTTTCAATCCTCCTCCACTCATCTCCACCCACAACTGCCCCTCGGACCCTGCCCCGCCCGTCCCCCCGCCCTCCATTCTCCAACCACCCCTACAAAGTCACTGGGACACTGTCCCCTACCCATCCCTCCTCCCCCATCTTCCCATTCCCATCCCTGCCTCCCCCACTGCCCCTCTGACTCTACCCGGCCCGCCCCCAATCCTCCCCCTCTAGACCTAGTCCAGTCTGTTTCTCCCCGCCTTCCATCCTTCCACTTCCACCCTCTGCCCCTCACTACCCCTAGGATCCTCCCCCGCCCGGTCCTTCCATTCTCAGTTCTCCCTCGGACTCTGCCGCGCCCACTTCCCCATCCGTTGACACCCGCCTCCCTCCCCCCGCACCACACTGCCTCTCCGACCATCCGTGGCCCTTTATCCTCCAATCACCCCCACATTCTCCTCCTCCCTACTACCTCTCCCCCCACATTCCCGTCCTTCTCCCTGTCTCCCACATCCTCCTTTACCCGGCCCCACCTATCTTCTGCCCCATTCTCCCACCCCTTTCTACGCTGCCTTCTAGGGCCTACCTCCCCATCTCCCCCACTCCGCCCTGCCCCCTTGGAGTCTGTACCCAGGTCCTGCCAGTCCTCTCGGACCCCAACAGCCGGGTCTGCTTTGTGTTGCCTGCTGGCCTGGAGTCTTCTAGTATTGTTTGTCTCCTCACCCTATCTGGCGGACACAGACCCACTTATTACCTCCCTTGAGCGCTCCGGAGAGCGACTACCTGTCCCTGCTTGGCGCCTCTGCTCTGTCTAAGCTTGAACTAACTTTCTGCCCTACACCTTCCAGGAGCCTAGACATCTCTAGGGCAGGGACCCTCTACCTGGTCCTCTCCTGGCTCGGCTTTAACCAAGCCGTCAGCTCTTGCTGTGTCCTTCCCCACTCTCAGCTCCTCTCGGAGTTTCTCGGGTACTTCCCCAGCCACCCTCCCGCTGGTCCTTGGCTAGCCCATCTTCCTTCTTCTCGGCTGGCTCGGAGTTTCTCCGCCCCAGCCGTTTCCCTGGCCACACTCAGGTTCTCAGCCTCTCCTCCTTCCGGGCCTTTTTTTTTTTTTTAATTAGCTGCTGGAGGCTTGGGTTCTTCCTGTGCTAGACTAACCGGAGATCTGGGAATTGTCCTGGTCCTCCCTCAGTGTTAGCCCACCACCAAGGCTGTCTTGCCACCACTAAGCCCCACACTCCAGATCCCTGAATTGTTGTGGGGCTCTTTAAGAGGCCTCTGCTTTCTTCCTGGTCAGCCAGACATGCTTAAATCACTAATCACGCTCCCTTCCAAGGCCCCCTCAAGCAAACTGATGCTTCCTCTTGCCACAGGGCCCTTTGTACATCTGTCCCTTCTAAAGATGGGTGTGTGCGGGCACCTTCATACTCTTGTGTCTAGGTGCTGGTAGAGACCAGGGGTAGTCTCTTATTTTTTGAGACAATCTCTCACTGAACTTGGAGCGCATGGGATTTCCACAAGACTTACCTTACCTGGCCAATGAGCCCCAGATGTTCTGTTTCTGCCCTCCCAGAACTTGTATTGCCACTGTATGTGGGATCCAACTCAGATGCAGCTGAGGTCCTCATGCAGGAAGCACATTGTTACATGATCGTCTTTCCGGCTTCCACTTCTACCGTCTTACCTGATGAAGGTTTTCTCCACACTGATGGTAAGGCAGTGTGATTTCTTCAGGAAGACATTTCCTACATTCCCTTGTCCATTCAGAAGCAGTGCAAGAAAGGCAGGATGTGAGGAAGCCCCAGTGCTTAGGGTAGGGGGCAGGCTGCACCAGGTAGCCCTGAACAGGGTGAATCCCGACAGGGCTGGAGAGATGGCTCAGCATGGCTCAGCTGTTAAGAGTACTTGCAGCTCTTGCAAAGGTTCAGTTCCCAGCACCCACATGATAGCTCACAACCATCTGTATCAGTTCCAGGTCAAGAAGTGGCCCAATACCTCCTTCCGGCCTCTTTGGATGCCTCATAACATGGTACACTCATAACCATGCAGACAAAACACACATTAAAATAAAAAAGAAAATTAAAATAGGGCTCAGTAGCTAAAGGCTAGGCTCATAACCCAAAAATTAAATAACTAAAAATAAAAAGGAGTCCTGGGACTTGCAGGCTGGTTTAGAGAATAGCCAAGTGGCATTAAAAAGAAAAGAGGACATTGATCAGAGACTGGGGCAGGACTTGGGAGGATGAGACCCTGGTGCCCAGTTTTCACTCACAGTACCCAAGGAGGACATGGGAGGGTTCTAAGAGACCCACTTCTGATCTGTATTGGGAAAAACATGGCTGTAAATTGAAACTCAGTAATAAGGAAATGGACCAGAGATTCGACAGGTAACTTACCAGAGGAGAATGTTGAATAAATTAGCACATTGGAAAGGGCATGGGTGGTGGCTGGAGAGTTAGTTCAGCTGTTACAAGTGATTGCTGCTCAATATTGATGACTATAGTTCCAATTCCAGTACCCATGGGACAAGCCAGGCGTTTCTCCTGGTATTTTTAACTCCAGATCTGAGGTGGATAGAAACAGGGAGGTCACTAGGCCTTATTGGGTTCCAGCCTAGGGAAGAAACTGATATCCCTACATTCAGGGAGAGACTCGATCTCAAAGAATAGGCAGGGAGTGATGTAGGAGAACACTTGACGCCCCCTTCTGGCCTCCACATGCAGAGGCACACACACCTACACACATACTGTGAAGGTCCAAGGAAATGCTGGAAGAAGACCCCAGACTCAAATAGTATGTAAAAGCAAAAAGTGTTTTATTAATATTCTAGCGTACATACGGGGTTGTTCACTTGTGCAAAATGGCGACGACCCTGAGAGGAGCGTGTAAGCTCTTTTGAAGCACAGCTAAGGGGAGTTTTAGGGACAGTTAGGTCATCTCAGACATAATTGGTTAAGCAAGCACCATTACATTAGTATATTTTTAATTGGCTGAGATTTAGTCTTATCATTTTTGGACATATTTGTATAAGCTTGGGCAAGTTCAGACATGATTTAGAAGGGGGCTGCTGGATTTGTGCTTGAGACATTGGGAGGCTGGCTCAGGCCTTGTCTTTGAATGTAAGGGCCTTGTGGATAAATGGCCCTTTGTTGGAGAGATGCCTATTTTGTCCTTTTCAGAGAACTGAAACCTAAACTCAGTTGTGAGAGTTGGAGAGCTTAACCCCTTCAATACATGTGCCACACTCACACATACACATAGGTATGGATACACAAAAATAGAAAAGAAGCAGCTCAAACTCAACATCTGAATCAAAAATGTCTCCCATGGGCTCATGTTTTGAACAATGAGTCCCTAGCTTGTGGCACTATTTTGAAGACTGTGAAGCCTTTAAGAGCCTGGGACATGTTTGGAAGTAGATCACTAGGGGCAGTTCTTTGAAAGCTGTACGTAACCCTCTGATTTTAAATGCCGTGAGCTCCCGCTGTCATGGCTTCGCAGTGATGGACTGAAACCTCTCTGAAACCTGAACCAAACAAACTTTCCCTCCTTTAAGTTGGTTTTGTCAAGTATTTTGGTTGCAGGAATGTAAAAATGTGATTAAGCATAAAGGCATGCAATGAAACACTAAAACTGCCTGCTGAAATGGCATAAAGGGGTGTGGGGGGGGCGACACCACCAAGTAGAGAAGAACATGGGGAGAAACTGGAATTATACCAAAAAGGAGAGAACATCCATCAGACTTTCTTTTTCTTTTTTTTCTTTTTAAAATTTTGCATGTGTCTGTATATGGGGTATGCATGCATGGATGTGGGTACATATGTGTACATTCATCTCACGATATCAAGAGCTTTCCTTAGTTATTCACCTTATCCACTGAGGCAGGGTCTCTTACTTGAACTCTGTAAGAGTTCTTTTCTACTACTGTGATAAGACACTGTGACCAAGGCACCTTATAGAAGAGTTGATTTGGGGCTTGTGGTTTCAGACAGTGTCCTAGTCAGTGTTCTATTGCTGTGAAGAGACACGGTGACCAAGGTTTAACAAGCATTTAATTGGGGGCTTGCTTAGAGTTCAGAGAGTGAGCCCATGATCGGGATGGCAGCAGGCAGGCAGGCAGATATGGGGCTGAGAATTTACATCCTGATCTACAGGCAAGCAGAGAGAGGTGAGGGGTGGTTGGGTGGGAGACTGGCCCTGCTGTGGGCTTTTGAAACCTCAAAGCCCACCCCCAGTGACACTTCATCCTTCCCAAAGAATTCCACTCACTAGGGACTTAGTGTTCAGATATATGAGCCTATGGGGGGCCATTTTCATTCAAACCTCCACAGAGGCTTAGAGTTTGTGGTGGTGGAGTGGAGGTAGCCAGTGACAGGCAGCAAGGGCAGCAGCTGAGAGCTCACATCTTCAACCACAAGGAGGAGGCAGAGAGTGCCCTGGAGATGGAATGAGTCTTTTGAAACCTCAAAACCCACCTCTGTGGCACACCTCCTCATCCTTCCCAAACAGTTCCACTAACAGGGGACTACATATACAAATGTGTGAGCCCATAGATTCCATTCTCATTCAAACTACCTGGGAGTCTGGCTATCCCCTGTCAAGGAGACCCCTTGCACAGCAGGGCCTCCCTCCCACAAACCACACCCAAACACCTTTTCACAGAGATCCTTTATTAGGCAGGGAAGAGAAGTTAATGTGGCTGCTTTCTGACTCAGGCAGAAAAACAGCAGCAAATGAACTTGCAGGTGTAATTTTTCAGAGGAGAAGAAGGGGAGGTCTGTGTTAGAATGGGCTAGGATGTGGTAGTGTATTTTGATTGGGCGTGTTAATTACAAGGACCAAAGGGGGCTTTTGATTTCTAGACTTCAATATTTTGATAGCTAGACCTTGGCAGTCAGCCTTAGGAAGAGGAAGTGGCCAAATGAGGGAATAGACCTTGGGGGCTAGCTTTAAGAATGTTATCTAACAGTTTTTAGCAAGGCAGAGAAAATGGGAGAGAAGGGCAAGGCTGGCCAGAGACACAGGCTCGTGTGGGATAGTGTCCCTTCACCTTGCATCTGGGACTTTCCTTTGATCTTGGTGTCTGACTCCCTGTTAACTCTATACTGAGGGCTCTGTGTTCCTCGTGGTCACTGCAGTGGAGTTGCCCCTAGTTAACTTCTTGTTCTCTTTCTGAAACAGGTGGACGCTTCTGTAGAAGCAATCTCCACTTAGTCAGCTACAGTGAAATATAAATAAGCATGTGTGAAAAGACAATAGGACCTTAGACATGGTCCTCAAGGGATTGTGGGGAGGGAGGCAGTTGGCCTGATGTCACTCCCTTGTATCTGGCTAGTTTTGGTGGTCTCACACCTAGTCTTAAGCTCTCTTATTCATCCTCCCCTGTGTCCCAGGCTCTGCTGTTTTAGCCCTGGCATTTCCGTTGAACCCAGGCTTCTGTTTTCACTGTAACATATGTGAACAACTTGCAGTTTTCACCATGGGCCTTTCCCCTGGGA
Organism: Peromyscus eremicus; assembly: GCF_949786415.1. Classification (NCBI taxonomy): domain Eukaryota; kingdom Metazoa; phylum Chordata; class Mammalia; order Rodentia; family Cricetidae; genus Peromyscus; species Peromyscus eremicus. Next base: position 104,696,076 of record NC_081420.1, read on the forward strand.
GTTCCTACATCAGTGTGGTATGTCCTTCTTTTATACCTGGCTTCTTTTGCTTAATCTGTGAGAGTTAATCATGTTATTCTCTCAGCTGGTAATTCTTTATACTCCATTTTTGTGAAGGAAGCACAGTCTTTTAGAACATTGGCATCTTTCTAGGTTTTTGTCTATTTGGAATATTCTAGTATACCATTACTCTTGGCTGGGTACTCAGGAGAAGCATTCATGGTTACCCAGAAGAACAGTATGGGCATCTGTTGATGGCTTTAACCAAGAGCCATCTCTCTTGTCCCCGAGCTTTCTTTCTATGAAGAAAATGCCTCTTCAAAACTCAGCCTTGGCCTGTGGATTTCCCTTTTTGAGTTCCTGAGACAAGGACCTGGAACTAACTCCTGTGTTATGCACGCCTGAGATGAGAAAGTGTGAGAAAGTCTGCTGTGCATGCCGAAGAACACCATTAGTTCCTTTCTCCGTTTCACTCTTAGGACTCCAGGCTTCTACTTACACATCTCCTTCCTTGGATGTCTGTTGGAGTCTTCACTCTTCCCTCAGGAGGATGAAACCCTTTCAGGGTGGGTAGAACCTCTAGTGCAGTGGTTCTCAACCTGGGGGTTGTGACCCCTCTGGGGCCTTTCCCTTAGCACCGAGATTTCCAGGAGTTTCTGTGGGATGAAGAGCACTGGACAAATGTTGTCCAACTTTTAGCACAAAATCCATTTAAAGAGAAATTTTCTTTCCAAGAGGTGTTTATTGATGGAAAAGAAAAGTAGGCTAGAAAGCCGAAAAGGGGAGAGTGTAGAAAGGCCTGGCCGTAAAGCTGGCTGCCATTCCTGACCACGGGTGTCGCCGTCCAGTCACATCTTCTTGTCCTGTTTGTCCTCCATTTCATGCCTCCCCTCCTTCTCCCTCTCTCTTTGCTTTGCCTACTCTCCTCTATGGTAGTTGTCTCCAAAGGTCAGTTGGGTCCCTTCTTGCTTCTGAAGTATTTGAATTGAAGACATATGTCGATAAAAGCGAAAAATGCAGCAACTGCCATAAGAATCTAGGGAAACAAGTGGGTCTTCATTATTTTGACTGTCCACCTAGAAGGCAGGCACAGATTCCATTCTTGGTCTCTCATCTGAGGTGATGCACAGTGTACCCCCAAAACACCTCGATCCTAGACCCTCCTTCTGTCTGCCCTCCCTGGTTTCATGCCCAGTGTCCCCATCATCTTTCTTTTTCCTTTCTTTTCACATACACGAGAGTCACAGGTGACTTGGCTGCCTTCCTAGACACCATGTTTAAAAATGTGTGTTCTGCATTAGAAACATTTACCAACTTCTTAAATTTGCTTTGACCCCAAGCTTTGTTTGTTTGAGACAGGGTCTCATATACCCCAGGCTGGCCTTGAACTTACTATTGTACCAAGGATGGCTTTGGACTTTGGCTCCTCTGCCTCTACCTCCTGAGTGCCAACATTATGGATAGGCATGAGGTACTACAGTAGGTTTTTGCAGTGTCATAGATCAGGCTAGACCAGCACTCTATAGACTCAGCAGCAGTCTAGCCCATGATCCCAGGATTTTTGTGACAGTGATTTAGGAAACCCACAGCTCAAAAGAAACACCTCACCATAGCAGTTAGATAGGGCTCTTGGATCACTCGTTTAGTCTTCAAAGAAAAAGCAATGCCGCCTCCGAGGAACACACAGGAGAAGAGGTTGTTGAAGATTTCCTGAAAGTGGGAGAGATAAGCTGGTCTTAGATAGCTGTTCTTTTCATTTTTCCAAAGAATTTTATTTGTAATGTTTTTACTAGCTCATATTAGTTATACAGAATGATGGGCTCATTATGTTTTATTTAGTAATTTATTTATTTCTACTTTATTTGTATTGGTGTTTTTCCTGCATGTATTTCTGTGTGAGGTTTTCAGATATTGGAGTTTTTGCACCCCAAAAACAACACAGTATCCTCCATGTAACCATGTTCAAATGCCCCCCTCCACCCCAATAATTTAAAATAAATATGCAGAGGCAAATATGTTTCTGGCCAAGCAGATCAACCAGCGGCTCCCTGCTGGCCTCTGTGAGTGGAGCACACAGTCCAAACTTAACTGCTGTCTGCCCAGGTGAGCCACAAGATACCATCTTGCCTAAAACACCAGGGATCTGGTGCCTATCAGTAGTCATATAAATAAATGCATAGGCTACTTGATGGTATCTCTGTTCGGTACTTCCCCTCATCATTTCTGTACTCTCCTCTCTGGAGCTTCCGTGAGCAGTATTGCTGCTGCCAGGAGGCTCTCTGACTTAACTCTGGGAGCCTTGCTGCTCCCTCTACACCCAACCCTGCCTTACCCCCTGGACCACCTTCCTTGATTGCTTCCTCCTTCATCATTTTTTTCTTTTCATTCCTTGGGGATTTGGCCTTCCTTTACCACATACAAGCTTTCTTCTCCCAACACAGAATAAAACCAACCAAAATTCTATGTATTTGCGCCCCTTGTCCCATTTTCTATTAGTTGTGTTTTATCTTAGAGTGTCCAAATTTTAAATTGTTTTTAATTTTTTTTTTTTTAAAGATTTATTTATTTATTTATTATGTATACAACATGTATGCCTGCACACCAGAAGAGGGCGCCAGATCTCATTACAGATGGTTGTGAGCCACCATGTGGGTGCTGGGAATTGAACTCAGGACCTCTGGAAGAGCAGTCAGTGCTCTTAACCTCTGAGCCATCTCTCCAGCCCCAATTGTTTTTAATTTTAATGGGATGTACAATTTCTTCTGCCAATATTCCTAGGTACTCTCATTGAATGTTCTGTCCAACTTTCTTTTACAAAAAGGTTTGCTTATTTTTATTTTATGTGTATAAGTGTGTTGTCTCCATGTACGTGATCATACCAAATGTGTGTAGTGCCTGAGAAGGCCAGAGAGGGCATTGGATTCCCTGGAGTTACAGCAGCTTGTGAGCTGCTTGGGTGCTGGGAACCCAACCTGGGTCCTCTGCAGAAGCAGCCAGTGCTCTTAACTGCTTAGCCAACTCACCAACTGCTGTCCCAGGTTTTCAATGCTACCTCTGTCATATACAAGTTGCAGTATGTATATAAGTCTGAATTCTCTGATCTATTCCTACATTAGTATACTATTATAAAATACAATAGGCTGGGTGCCTTAAACAACAGATGTTTATCCTCTCAGAGTTCTGGGTCTGGAAGGACCAAGAGCAAGGTCCCAGAGCACTCTCCCTGGCTGGAGACAACTGCCCTTCCCTCTTTATCTTCATATGACCTTTCATACAACCTGTCTCTTCCTGGAATGATACTAATCGTTTTTGGATCAGAGTCCCAACCATAAGTTTTCTGTTTATTTTTAGTTGCTTCCTCAAAGGCCCCATCTCAGGATATAAATCCAGGGAGGACACAAACATTCCACTGGTAACAATTCCATTAGTTAATCCACGATCTAGCACCACATCTTAGGGTAAATCTGGTATCTGGTTGGGAAAATCCATTCCTTGTAGTTCTTTTCATTTTTCCAAAGAATTTTATTTGTAATGTTTTTACTAGCTCATATTAGTTATACAGAATGATGGGCTCATTATGTTTTATTTAGTAATTTATTTATTTTTACTTTATTTGTATTGGTGTTTTTCCTGCATGTATTTCTGTGTGAGGTTTTCAGATATTGGAGTTACAAGTTGATAGCTTGGAGACAGTTGATAGCTGCCACGTAGGTGCTGGGAATTGAACCTGGGTCCTCTGGAAGAACAGTCAGTGCTCTCAACCATCTCTCCAGCTTCCCCATTATATTTTTATACATGTATATAAAGTAATCAATCACATTACCTCCCTCTCCCTGTCACCTTCTCTTTGTCTGTCTTCCCACTTTGGCTACTCTACTTCTTTCCAACTATCCTCACCTCCTTCCTCTTGTTACAATGCATTTGGCATCCTAGGACACTCCGTTGCATGTACTATGCATACATATTTCTCTCTGAACAATGCACCTAACAACCTGTAAGCAACCTGGGACCCCACCTGCATCAAACTATTAGTGGAGTAAGTTTCTCCTCCCCTTAATGACTTGGACAATTTCTACCCAAATTGATTCAGTACTGTGGAGGGGGATATGGAAGGTAGGAGTGCTGATCTGGCCTAAACTGGTTTTGGGCACATGTGCAATAAGCTAAAACTGTGTTTTCAAGAGAACTTTTAGGAAGAATCCCCTATTTACTGTCTTATGACTATGCATATTTGGAGTTGCATATGATTAAAATCAGATGCATTATGGGAAGGTATATGCCCATGAGCAAGGGCTTATATAGTCCAAGCCTATTAGTCTTAATAGAGAACCACCCAAATTACACCCTTTGTAAGCAAACTCCTCCCACACTTGAACCCCATAAAGGAAGTCCCAAACAACAACTGAAAGAGGCCCCAAGCAATAACTGGGGCCCTTGATTACCTTCACTTGGGTAGCTGCTATCAGTCTTGACTGTGTATCTGCCTGTTCAATGGCTGCACTTTGAACAGAGATTACTGCTTACTTTGCAGTCTCTGTGGGCTTGAATAGGAGGCTAAGAAGCCAAAAACACCTTGCCAGACCTCCACCACCAGTAACAGTATAGCCTAACCTGGCCTCAAACTTGCTATGTAACTGAGGCTGGTTTTGAACTTCTGATCTCTTGCCTCAACCTTCCAAGTGTTAGAACAGAGGTGTATGTCACCACATCTGGTGGCAGATGCTTCATTTATTTTCAGTCATATCTTAGCATATGGATTTGAACCTGAATTCTTTAGCTGTCTGGTAAGTTAAAATGTCCAATGCCCTCTTACTATTATTCAGCAGTTTCTTTCTTTATTAAACATTCTCATGGCCGGTGATGGTGGCACATGTTTTAATCCCAGCACTCAGAAGGCAGAGGCAGGCAGATTTCTTGAGTTCAAGGCAAGCCTGGTCTACAGAGTGAGTTCCAGGACAGCCAGGACTGCACAGTGAAACCCTGTCTTGAAAACCAAAACCAAAACCAAAAACCCAACACAAAGACAAACAAAACAACAACCAAACATTCTCTTGGTTGCTCGAAGTTACAAGTAAGATTTCTGAAAAGTTTGTTGCCAGTTTTTCCCCAGTTTAACTATTGCTACTGTGGAGGGACAAAGTTTTGGGTTTCTATATTATGCCATATTTAGATGATGTCAGTTTCATTAAATGTAAGTTCTTGGTTTTGATCACTTTAAATGTTTCTTCTCCAGTCTCTAGTATGGAATTCTGATTTTGTATTCTGTGTCTCATCTTCTCCTTCATGTTCCTTCTGTTTGTCTTTCAGGGCTAGTTCTAGATAATCCTCCCACACCTGTCAACTCCTTCATTCTCTCTTGAGTTGTGTCAGATCTGCTCACTCATTCTGTATGTGTATTCATTTGTATTTATTTTATATGCATGAGTGTTTTGCCTGCATGTGTACATGTGTATCACATGTGTGTAGGTGAGTGGAGGCCAGAAGAGGGTCAGATCCTCTGAAAGTCAAGTCACAGGAGGCCAAAAGCCACGTGATATGGGTGCTGGGAACTGAACCCAGGTCCTCTGTAAGAGCAACAAGTATTCTTAACTACTGAACAATCTCTCTAGAGACATTCCAACTCCCTCAACAACTCTTTGTTTAGACAAGGTCTTGCTTTGTCTCAGGCTGGCCTCAAAGTCACTCTGTAGTACAGGCTGGCCTTGAACTCTTGAGCCTCCTTCCTCAGCCTCCTGAGTGCTGGGATGACAGATTGTGCTACCACACTGGGCCCTGATCTGATTTTAACTCATCTGTTCACATTTTTACTTCAAGTATTATATTTTCTATTGTAGACATTAAACTACACACTTTAAAAATTGTTTATTCTGTCCCTATAGTCTTTTTGTTGTTGTTTTTTTTCAATACAGAGTTTCTCTATGCAGCCCTGGCTGTCCTGGCACTGGCTCTGAAGTCTAGGCTGGCTTCTAACTCAGACATCTGCCTGCCTCTGCCTCCCAAGTGCTGGGATCAAAGGTGTGTGCCACTACTGCCCAGTGTTATAGTCTTATTTTTATCTGCAATCATTTAAACAGCATTATGTTCTCACATCACAGTTCATCTATGGTCTCTGAGTCTCAGGATTCTATTCTTCCAACTTGTTTCAATTATTTATCTTTTGATACCACATTTTTGCTATGAGTCCAGGATGGCCTTGAAATCAGTTTTCCTGTTTTGGCTTTTGAGTGTTAGGATTATAGACATATCCTATGGAAACACGGACCATGTGTGCCAATTTTTGATTCTTAGTTTGGAGCATTTTTAAAAGACCAAGTGTATCACAAATCACATGCTTTGGCTGTGGTTCTGCATTTATTTCTGTTATGAGTTCATAGGATGTGATTAGAACATCATCAGCCCAAGGCATGTGTTTTCTAGACTCTGGGCAGCAAAAAAATTCAGATTCCAAATCTATGCAAAGGAAAGCCCTTAGCTTTCCCATTCTCAAAGAAAACCCAGGCCTCCTGTCCCCACTCCCACAGGTCAAGTATAGACCGATGTTTCCTGCTTCTTTGTGCTGGCAGTGTGTGTATGTCTTCCTTCTCCATCTTTCCTCTATGGATGCAGTATTCTCCAGGTGCTGGCTTGATTTCTTAGGCCTCTGCTTGGCTTTGGCTTAAGGCCTTGTGCTGGCTTGTTTTACGTCCACTTGACATGAACTAGATTCAACAGAGAGGAGGGACCCTCAATTGAGAAAATGTCTCCAAAGATCCAGCTCGGGGGCATTTTCTTAATTAGTGATTGATGGGAGAGGGTCCAGCCCATTATGGGTGATGCCATCCCTGGGCTGGTGGTCCTGGGTTCTATAAGAAAGCTTGCTGAGCAAAGCATGGGGAGCAAGACAGAAGCAGCATTCCTCTATGGCATCTGCATCATGTCCTGTCTCCAGGTCCCTGTCCTGCTTAAGTTCTTATCCTGACTTCCCTTGATGATGAACTGTAATGTAAAAGTATAAACTGAATTAACTCTTTCCTCCCTAAGTAGCTTTGGTCATGATGTTTTGTCTCAGCGATAAAAACCTAAACTAAGACAGGCCTCATCTCCTGTCTTGAGAGTATTTGAAAATCCCTATCTCAAGTTCCTGAGATGGTACCTCATGAGTCACTCCCAACAATCTACAGCTTGTATTGTCACTACTCCCGTTTTCCATCTCGAGAACCTTTGCATCTATCTCTATTCCTTCCCTCTTCTTCCTCCTTCTCCTCCCTCCATTCCTTCCTCTCTCCCTCACTCCCCCTTTCTTCCCTCATTTCTCTTCCTTCCTTCTTTCTAACTAGGCTGTTTAGTAAAAGCAATATTGGTTACATTTCCATCACTATGTTTATGTTAAATAGAGGAGGATTGACTTTCATGGTTTGGTGGAGTTATTTTACTGAGTCTTTTCAGTCTCTTCACTGGACACATAGTCTCCATCTTTTTGTCTTCTGTGGGTTCTGTTTCCAAGAGTTTTCATTTTAGTTCCATCTCCTTCCTTCCTGTACTGAAGGTCTTCATGAGGACTGATGGATCCCTGGACACTAACAGCTTTTAACAAAAGGGCAGATAGGTAGGTGATCACAGCTATCAGAAGCATATTTCATTAAGTTTTGATTTTTTTTTTTCTTTCTTGCTATTTACTAGTTGTGTTGAGTTGAAGGGCAGGTTATTTGACTTTTGGCAATTCACTTGCTGGTTTGTAAGGGTAATGAAATGGGGGAACAGAGGTCTCTAGAGGTGGGTAATGAACAAAGGGAGTTGGAAGCTGAGGTGTTAATTGGCTATGAGGGAGTTAGGTGGGTACACTTGGTGATTCCATTAAGTGAGGTGAGAGAATTTGATTCATGAGCCCTAAGACACAATGGCAAGAAGTTTACATGAGTTCAATCTCCGTACAGATTGTAACAGACCCTGAGGTACAGATAAAGGACTAAAGGAATGGACGCTTGAGTGACTTACCAAGCTCAGCCTTACCCATTGGGTGACTATTTCAGGTTGACCATGCTTCTGAAACATTCTTTATTTTCATCAGAGACCTGATATTGTTTTAGTCATGCTTGAATTTTTGCTTCACTTTACCTTACTGGTTTATGCAGAGTTTGATTTTCTTTTTTGAATCTTGGAATGATATTCCAATGAGATGTATACCAGCAAAAGCATCAGCAGAAATGGCTGGTTGTTACAGCCTTCCCTATTTGTGAGGCTAGCAAAGCCTCGGTGCCTATTTCTGTGACCCAACACAGGCAGGTTTGGGGATCATTTCTGCCTGGCTTCCCCTCTACAACCCAACTTCCCAGCCTGAGCACCGGTAGAGGAGGCAAGGTTGTCTTTTTCCAGGAGGTAGAATGTGATTGGCACCACCTTTCCTAAAGTCTTTACGTACAGTGACAGGCCAGAAGATGAAGGGCATGTATCTGACGATGGCGAAGGTGTAGAGGAACATGAAGAAAGCAAAGATGGATATTTCCATAGTGAGGACCAGGATCATGATGGGGTTTGTGGCCACTTTTTCAAAGAAGTGTAGCCCAGCAATCAGGCAGCCCTAGGTGGAAAAATACATACATCTGAGCTGCTGCAAGGACTCTCCCCGACTTCTGAGGCCCTCTCCTCCACAGACACCCCTAGAATTCCAATCCAGCTTACCACACTCACGATCTTGACCACGGCGTGTCCCCCGAGCCAGAAATCTTTATTGCAGTCTTTGATTTCCCACTTGTAGCGTTTAAACCCCTTTCTTGTGCCCACCCCATCCTTGGGCTGTACTTTGTGCTGGCCAGGCACTGCCATGGTAAGCAGTAGTTCTCAATTTCTCGGGGCTCAGACTTGCCTGCAGTCCTTGAACAGGCCCAGCTCAACAGAGAGCCTGGTGTCTTCAGACCTGTTCAAGGGCGGCGCTCAACTGACCGCTGGGACGGCAGAATTCTAACGCTTATGGTTGGTCAGCGCGAGCACCTCATCTCATGGACCCGCAGGATTGCGTCGACCCTGGCAGAGGCCTGAAATTCCCACCCTCCATGCAGCAACTTGCACTAAGCCCCACTGGTTCTAGCGAGGCCTTACTTGAACCGGAGTCCCAGTTGTGTGGCTATTGCTCCCTGAGGTCCTGGCTCTCCCGACCTCCTGGGGCAACCTTGTGGAGGAGTGGGAGGGGTAATGCGACTTTTAGACAAGGCCACACGAGGAAGCAGAAGTGTTGCCGACTTCACAGCCCTGTCTTTATAGTCACACACATGGGCTTGGGAGCTCATGATGGCCTGGAGGGAGTGATTATGCTTGGAGCCTATGCTAAATGCTGGGTGACTTCAGCGTAGCTTCTGCCTCAGTGGGGCGGTAGAGAGTTTAGTTTTCATTCCCAGGGCTTTTTTCCATGTTATTCATGTTTTTGATGACCAATAACGCATCGATGAGACACAAGATTGCTGCTGAGAGGCACAGGATCTGTCAGACACAACAGGGGTGGGAAGTAACGGTCAGATTACTTTGCAACTAGCACAGCGTCCATCTCTCATTCCTATTCCTATCCGAGGAGGTCAAGAGCTGCAACAGTCCCTCCTGACTGCTGTAGGTCCGGTTTGTCTTTCCAAGAGAAAGGGAAACATTGGAGTTTGCTGCCCACAGTGTCCTGATCCTATGACTTGCTACTATAACAGTGGTTCCCAACTTGTGGGTTGTGACCCCTTGGACCTAATGACCCTTTCACAGGGGTGGCCTAAGATGAGTGGAAAACACAGATATTTACATTATGATTCCTAACAATAGCTAAATTACAGTTACAAAGTAGCATTGAAAATAATTTTATGGTTGGGTGTCACCACAACATGAGGAACTGTGTTAAAGAGTTGCAGCATTTACCATGGTCTCCTATTCCTTGTTCTCCCTCTCTGTTGTTGATCCAGCTGGGATCTCCCACTCCCCCAAGCTCTCTTTCCCTTGACCCTCGCCCTTCACTACCCCCACTCATGTCCAGGCTGTTCATGTAGATCTCATTCCATTTCTCTGTCATTGAGTGATCCCCGTGTCTTTCTTGGGGTCCTGTTTTCCAGGTAGCCTCCCTGTGATGTGAGTAGCAGTCCAGTCATCCTTGTTCCACATCTAGTATCCTCCTATGAGTGAGTACATACCATGTTTGTCTTTCTGAGTCTGGGTTACCTCACTCAGGATGATTTTTTCTAGATCCATCCATTTGTCTGCAAACCTCATGATGTCATTGTTTCTCTCTGCTGAGTAGTATTCCATTGTGTATATGTACCACATTTTGTTTATCCATTCTTCAGTTGAAGGGCATCTAGGTTGTTTCCATGTTCTGGCTATTACAAACAATGCTGATATGAACATAGCTGAACAAGTGCTCTTGTGGTGTGGTTGAGCATTCCTTGGGTATATGCCCAAGAGTGGTATAGCTGGATCTTGGGAGAGATGGATTCCCAATTTTCTAAGAAAGTAACATATTGATTTCCAAAGTGGTTGTACAATCTTGCATTCCCACCAGCAGTGGAGGAGAGTTCCCCTAGCTCCACATCCTCTCCAGCATGAGGTGTCTTCAGTGTTTTTGATCTTAGCCATTCTGACAGGCGTAAGGTGGTATCTCAGAGTTGTTTTGATTTTCATTTCCCTGATGATTAGGGATGTTGAGCAATTCCTTAAATGTCTTTCAGCCATTTGAGTTTCCTCTGTTGAGAATTCTCTGTTTAGTTCTACAGCCCATTTCTTAATTGGACTGTTGGGCATTTTGATGTCTAATTTCTTGAGTTCCTTATATATTCTGGATATCAGTCCTCTGTCAGATGTGGGGTTGGTGAAGATCTTTTCCCATTCTGTAGGCTGTTGCTTTGCCTTGTTGACCATATCCTTTGCTCTACAAAAGCTTCTCAGTTTCAAGAGGTCCCATTGATTGATTATTTCTCTCAGTGTCTGTGCTACTGGTGTTCTATGCCAATGTTCTATGCCAATGCGTTCAAGACTACTTCCTACTTTCTCTTCTAGCAGGTTCAGAGTAGCTGGATTTATGTTGAGGTCCTTGATCCACTTGGACTTAAGTTTTGTGCACGGTGATAGATATGGATCTATTTGCAGCCTTCTACATGTTGATATCCAGTTATGCCAGCACCATTTGTTAAAGATGAATGCTCAACCACACCACAAGAGCACTTGTTCAGCTATGTTCATATCAGCATTGTTTGTAATAGCCAGAACATGGAAACAACCTAGATGCCCTTCAACTGAAGAATGGATAAACAAAATGTGGTACATATACACAATGGAATACTACTCAGCAGAGAGAAACAATGACATCATGAGGTTTGCAGACAAATGGATGGATCTAGAAAAAATCATCCTGAGTGAGGTAACCCAGACTCAGAAAGACAAACATGGTATGTACTCACTCATAGGAGGATACTAGATGTGGAACAAGGATGACTGGACTGCTACTCACATCACAGGGAGGCTACCTGGAAAACAGGACCCCAAGAAAGACACGGGGATCACTCAATGACAGAGAAATGGAATGAGATCTACATGAACAGCCTGGACATGAGTGGGGGTAGTGAAGGGCGAGGGTCAAGGGAAAGAGAGCTTGGGGGAGTGGGAGATCCCAGCTGGATCAACAACAGAGAGGGAGAACAAGGAATAGGAGACCGTGGTAAATGAAGACCACATGAGAATAAGAAGAAGCAAAGTGCTAGAGAGAAATCCACAAAGATACCCCCACAACAGACTGCTGGCAATGGTCGAGATACAGCCCGAACTGACCTACTCTGGTGATGGGATGGCCAAACACCCTAATTGTCGTGCTAGAAACCTCATCCAACTACTGAGGGATCTGGATGCAGAGATCCATGGCTAGGCCCTGGGTGGATCTCTGGGAGTCCAATTAGCGAGAATGAGGAGGGTTTATATGAGCGAGAATTGTTGAGACCAAGGTTGGATAAAGCACAGGGACAAATATCCAAACAAATGGAAACACATGAACTATGAACCAATGGCTGAGGGGTCACCAACTGGATAAGGCCCTCTGAATGGGTGAGACAGTTGATTGGCTTGATCTGTTTGGGAGGCATCCAGGCAGTGGGACCAGGTCCTGTGTTCATTACATGAGTCGGCTGTTTGAAACCTGGGGCCTATGCAGGATCGCTTGGCTCGGCCTGGGAGGAGGGGACTGGACCTACCTGGACTTAGTCTACCAGGTTGATCTCAGTCCGCGGGGAAGGCTTTGCCCTGGAGGAGGTGGGAATGGGGGGTGGGCTGGGGGGAAGGTGAGGGGGGCCGGAGGGGGGAGAACAAGGGAATCCATGGCTGATATGTAGAACTGAATTGTATTGCAAAATAAAAATTAAAAAAATTAAAAAAAAAAAGAGTTGCAGCATTAAGTAGGTTGAAAGCCAGTGCATTAGATAATGACCTTTGCAGTTCTGAGTTGAGTGCCTGGCAGTTGAGCCTGAGTGGTGAATGGTCTGGAACTCTCTGAGTAGGGGACAGATTTGAGATTCAGAAAACACACCTGCAGTTACTATGAGATGAAGGGAGAGTGAACCTGGATAAGGCAGGAAGACATGGAGGTGGGCTGATGCCAGTACAGGCAAGAAGAAATGAAGGAGGGAGTGTGGGGGGACCATGGCAGTACAAAGCTCAATTGATGAGTTGCCAGATAGGGACCAGGGATGGTAGCACCTGGTATTCCAGCCATGGATGTTTCTCTTTGTGGGCTACCTGATGACAGATTGTTAGTAGGCCTTGTTGCAGCCCCTGTGTGAGTTTCTCAGGGGTAAGGGCTCTGTTTCCAGTGCCCAACTCTAGCTTGGCACAATGCAGTGGCGTTAACAAATGTTCTCCAATTATGGATGAATTTAAAGAATTTAAATTCTTTTTAAAAGTTTCTTCAGGGACTGGAGAGATGGCTCAGGGATTAAGAGCATTGGCTGCTCTTCCAGAGGTCTTGAGTTCAATTCCCAGCATCCACGTGGTGGCTCAAAACCTACTGTAATGAGATCTGGTGCCCTTTTCTGGTGTGCATGTATACATACAGACACAACATGGTATATATTATAAATAAAGAAATCTTTAAAAAAAAAGTATCTATCTTCCTTTCTATTTCGTCTGTGTATGTGTGTGTGTGTCTCTTTGTCTAAGCCTGTACATGCTACAGCATGTGTTTGGAGGTTAGAGATAACAGGTAGGAGTCAGCTCTCTTTTTCCATTGTGTGGATTCCAGTGCTTGAACTGGGGTCATCATGCTTAGCGGCAAGTACCACTGAGACATCACCCTGTCCTAAACTGTTTTCTTTTCTTGGTTCATTTCTGTCCACATTATTGAACCAAGTCCAAGTTCCATTTCCTTACTCTTCCTATTCTTCAAACATTTGATTAGCTATTTCTTACATTCTTCCATTTGATATGGATTTAGGCTCAGTTTATCTAAGCTTTGTGACCCATGACAAAGTATTTAATCTCAGTCTAAGGACATACCCAGGTGTCTGTAAACCTGAATGTTTAAAGTTAAGTCAGGGACCAGGGAAGTGGTGCTGTTGGCATAGTGTTGGCCTGGCATGCACAAGGCCCTGGGTTTGATCCCCAGCACTGCATAAACCAAGCATGGTGGTGTGTACCTATAATCCATCAGGGGAATAGGGTTTGTGTAGAAGCAGGATAATCAGATGTTCAAGTTTATCCTCAACCACAGAGCAAGTTAGAGACTGGCCTGGATTGGAGACCTTATTTATAAAGGTCTAAGACTAAGGAAGCACCTAGACTGTGCTGGCCACACACTAGGTACTTCACCATAGGCAGGATCTCTTCCTCCTTGGACAAGCAGAGTTACCCAATTCTAAAAGTCCCCACTTTATATCTGTGTTTAATATAGTTCTCTAGCCAAGAAAAACCAAACTGATAGTGTGGTGGTTTGCCTAAGAAGGGCCTCTGCAGGGTCATGTATTTGAATGTTTGGTTCCCAGTTGGTGAACTGTTTAAAAGGATTAGGAGGCATTTCCTTGTTTGAAGAGGTGTGTCATTATGGGTGGGCTTTGAGGTTTCAAGAGTCCAAGTCAGGCCTAATCTTATTCTTTTCCTGCTGTCTGTGGATCAGATGTGAGCTCTCAGCTACTGCTCCAGCAGAATGCCTCTTTACCTATCGCCATGCTCCAAACCATTGTAGTCATGGACTCATCCTCTGAAACTGTAAGCCAGACCCCAATCAAATGTTTTCTTTTAAAAGTTTCCTTGGTCATGGAGTCTCTCTCCACAGCAATAGAATGATAACCAAGACACCTATTCAGAAGGATTTTTTTCTTTCAGTATTTTATATGTAGTGTATATGATTTGCAAAAGTTATTCTGTAGACTCAGAAACTTATTTGGAGAATATGTTTTGTGAGATTTAGGTTTTGGCAACTTGACATTATTTGAAGATGTCCCTACAAGAAAGAGAAAGGGGTCTGGAGAGATGGCTCAGTGGTTAAGAGCTCTTGCTGCCCTTGTAGAGGACCCAGGTTTGGTTCCCATGCCCCATGTGGAGGCTCACAGCTGTCTTTAACTCCAGTTCCAGCAGATGCAAAGTCCTTTCTTGATTTCCACTCTTACTTGCATGCATATATACATACCTGCATACAGGCACAACACACACAGACACCCCCCCCCATCAGAAATTAATAAGTCTTTTCTGTTCTGTTAATGTCATTATGATGGCTTTCCTTTTCAGGGTACTGAAGAACAGTATGGGCAACTCTGTTGACCATCTCTCATTGCCTGTACTGCAGAAGCATCAGGCTGAGGAGCAGGATGGGCATTCACAGGATCTAGGTCTTAATACCAGATGTTGTTCCAACCTTTACTGGGGAAGATGTGCTCACATGTCTATTCAGCCCAGGTAGGTCTCCAATGACAGATCAAAGCAATGAATGATTCAACTAAGTCTCACTTGGAGAACCAGTGAATTTACTATGTTTACTCACAGAATGATGGGTGAGGGGTTACAAACAGAAGCATTGATGACTCAAAAGGCACCGTATCCATGAGAACCCCAACACATCACAAATGATGCCTCATGGTGGCTGCCACCCTGGAGATGGGAGAGTCAACTACAGGCAGCCTGGCTATTTGGTGAGTCTCTCTGCAACTGTTTACTGCTTCTATAACTTTGGGGGAAGTCTTCGTGAATTTTGTTAAGTTTCAGCTTTCCTAGACTGTGGGATTTGTTTTCCACCTGAGTCTCATGAACATCTCTCCTCCACAAAGGAGGGAATGTTTGTCTGGAGGATATCCTGGCTAGTTTTATGCCAACTTGACCCAAGCTAACGTCATCTGAGAGGAAGGAACCTCAATTGAGAAAATGCCACCAGAAGATCCAGCTGTAAGCAAGCAAACCTATAGTTAGTTAATTACAAGCAAGTCTGTAATTAATTAATTTCCCTAATGATTGTTGGAATAAGACCCAGCCTATTGTGGGCAGAGATACATCTGGGATGGTGGTCCTAGACTCTAGAAGAAAATAGGCTGAGCAAGTCTTGAAGAGCAAGCCAGTAAACAGCACTCTTCCATGGCTTCTGAATCACCTTCTGCCTCTAGGTTCCTATCCCACTTTCATTCCTGCCCTGACTTTTTTGGTGATGAACAGTGTGATACAGGGTTGCAAGCAAAAGAAACCCTTTTCTTCCTAAGTTGCTTTTGGTGATGGTGTTGTATCATAGTCATGCTCATCCTGACTAAGACAGAGGAAATTTCTGTCTACAGATGTTGCCCTACCTACCTGTCTCCACCATCCTGAAACAGAATCGGCAGCCTATTTCTAGCTCAACCCCTGTGCCACAGCCTAGTATGCAGTATTCTCTCTTGAGACCCTGCCCTTTGGTCAGCTTCAGGAATTCTCATGCCACCCAAGATGAAAGCTAAAGGCATCATGGCCCCCAAGACCCAGCATGTTCTCCAGGTTTTCCTGACTGGGTTTGTTATGGTAAAACAAACAAACAAACAAACAAACAAACAAACAAACAAACCAGACATTAGAGCTGAAAGAAATGTTTGGGAGCCATCTAGATGGCTTATCAGCGAAGTTGCTTGCTTCGAAGCCTGATGAGCTGAGTTTAATACCTGGAATCCCCATGGTAGAGGGAGAGAACCACCTCTCACAAGCTGTCTTCTGACGTCCATATACATGCTATGACACCACACACACACATAAACACAATACATAAATGTTTTAAAAAACAAAATAATATTAAGAGTTAAAAAAAAGAAGCCAGTAACACTAAGGATGAGAAATAAAAGGCTTTGCAGCTTTGTGTGAGATAGACAAGCTGACTCTGGGAGCAAAGTCAGTGTAGACAGGCCAGTTGATTCCTCCCCAAATTCCCAACTTGGGGAGTATATAAAGGGTACTGATGCCTGACAGGACCAAGAAGAAGCTGTAATAGGCTGCTCAGTCTTCTCTCAGAGATCAGGCCTCAATTTCAGTTTCCTGAGACTGAGCAAGCAGTTTCTGAGAGGGCCATGAACAAAAGGAAATTAATTACTGATGCCCCTGTCTGCAGGGACAGGGAGATAGGACACACCAAGCCTGGGCCACTGAGCCAGCCACTACAGTCAGTATGTGCTAGGCCAGCCAGCCTAGGACAAAGCAGCTCAAGGACAAAGCCTGGGATTTGCCCAGGGCTGCCCAAAAATGGATAATGTAACCCCCAACTAACCCTAGTCAATTAAAAGTTACTAATATGATTGCTACTCACACAAACCAATCCTGAGTCTGTTCCTATGTAGTCTATAGACTGCACCCCCGCCCCGCTTTATCCCCTATAAAAACTCTACCCCATTGCTACTCGGGGTCTCTCCTGCTCTGCTGTTGTGTCAGACAAATGGAGAGGCCTGAGTTAACTCGCAATAAAAAAGACTCTTTGCTTTTGCATTGGATTTGGTCTCTTGATGGTCTTTGGGGGACTCTGGGTACAACATTTTGGAGGTCTCATCAAGATTCTCCAAACCCACCACTGACCACCCTCCCTTGAGTCTTACACCACCTACTATCAGGTAACTTTCAGATTTGCCCAGGCAAGCTTTTTGGTTTCTGGTTCTGGTTTCTGGCTGTTTCTGGCTGTTGGAGCTCCGTCTGTGAATCCCACATAAGATCTAAATGGACACACTGGGTTGGGGTCCTTGAAGACATCCCACGGCCCTTCTGGTGGGTCAGGAGACCCTTCTGGTGGGGATTGGATTCCCCTGGTTCCTCTGGAGAGGCTGAATGGGTCACAAATGCAAATTGTTAGTCTGATGTCTTGGTCTGTGTTTTGACTGTTACTATGTTACTATTCTATTCCATATGTTTAACTGGACTGAGTCCTCCTGACTCCACTGAGATAAGCAGGTGGCTCCTGCCAGTTGTCTCAGTGCTGATACACTGGTACTTGGTTGTCTATGTCATTGTTACTTGTTTTTGTCTACTAACCTCCCTCATGTTCCTGGACCGAGAAGGAAAGAGAGGCGTGGTGAGGGTCATTTCCCTCTGTAGCTCTCTTGCTATCAGGCCCACAGCATGGGCAGGGCTGGTCTTGGTCTGCAGGAGAGGCTGCCAGTCAGCCAATGGCTCTCACAGAGGTGGGGGCACATGCTTTTGGTATAGGCAAGCAGAGACAGGAGCTATGGGTGGGGCAGCAGAGAGTTTACTGCCTGTAATGGACAAGCTGCATGAATGCCAAAACAGAGAATCTGGGGTTAATTGTTTATTATTATCGTCAGAAAGTTAACAATTTTTTTTTTCAGAAACACTGGCAGCCAAGGACACACTCTGAGTCTACATCCCCCTCCCTTCTTTCCTAAGCCAAATTCTTATTTAATATGATAAAATCAAGGTCTCTTCTGCTGGCTAGCAGCTTCCCTCCCACCTTAACCCTTCTCTCTCCTGATACTGCTTGAAAAAAAATACTAAATTACTAGCCTGTATACTTTTAAAAACTTTGACTTCAGAATAAAAGTCAAAGATATATTATTTTTGGGAAAAATTAGGCTTTTACTTCCACAGGAAAAGAAAAAAATACATGGATTTTGGTAATTTGAATTCAATAGATTACAAATGCTTGTCATCATTTAAAAGAATTGATTACAAATTATTATTGATTAAGATAAGGGAAACTACTGCTAATCTCAAATGTTTTACATTGATACAGGTTTTCATGTATCAATATAAATATAATTTTATTATAATATATACAAATATATATTTCTATTCTTGTTTGAAACATTATACCTATGCAATGTTCTAAACTGCTGCGAAAAACCACAGGTGTTGTGAAGTGTCGCAGCACGTGTGTGTGTGTGTGTGTGTGTGTGTGTGTGTGTGTGTGTGTGTTCACTTGGATCCGTGGAAAGAAGACTCAGAGGCACCTTAAGAATGAATTTAGCCTTTTTTGGCTGCAGGGGGGTCCAGCCTCTAAGGACTGAAGCACTTTCCCTTCACCCAGGGCATTATTATTTTTCTCTATTTTTACAGTTTAGCAAGTTGATTTCCATATGCTCAAAACAACCGGAAAGGAGCTCCCCAAAACACAATGCCAAGTGCAAATTCTTCGATTCATCAGGTCCCATGGTTTTCTGAACCATGTTTTGCATAGACTTTGTATCCTTGGGAAATGCTCAGACAAGATTCACATAGGGCAACTAGAGAAACAAAAGGTATAGGTTAAACAAAACATGGATTAGGGCTAGGTGCTACTCTGTGGAGCCGGGCCAGGAGTAGCTTAGCAGGAATGCAGCCACACACAGGAAAGGACTTTGATGGAAGTTTGCATGTCATCTGAAAAACAAGAGAAGGCAAAAGACTGGAATAATGAAAGTAAAGGGAAATGATTTATCTGTGTCTGGCTGCATCAAAATAGGGAAAGACCTGATCTAAAGGCCCATGGAAAATTATAAAAGGCCAGAAGAGATATGAACTATGCTGAATTTGAAGAAAAACTATAAAACACATAGGGGATTTAAACATGTTGGATGAATTCTGTTTAATTTTCTTAATTTAGAAACAAATGATGAATCTTCACTGCAGAATACTTACGTTAACAATGGAACCATGCTCTTTAAAAGAGAGATGAGGACTGAGGTCCAAAACACAGGTTAATTATTAACCATCATATTATGGCCTTCTGGGTTACAGGGTCCTATATATTTGGCCTATGAACAAAGAGATTTACAGGGTTAAAGCTCTTAGCTATTCAGAGTTTCATAGAGAAGTTCAAATATATTTTTAAAAATTGTCAACATTAAATCTATGGTCTGTAATGAAAACTGCAGTCTAACTGCTCCTATAATATCTATAAATAGAAAAAATTCTTATAAAATATACTTACAAGAGAAAAACAGAACCCGAGAGGTCCATTTGACTAATATATCTACAGGATAACAAATTGACCTGATTATTGTTACCAAACTTAGAAATGTTTTCAAGACTAGGCCTAGATTTGTTTAGCTTAGATATATTTAATAGATAATGGTTCTCAAACTTGTCAAAGATCCAATGAATATGGCATTTAAATTATTTGATAAAAATCTTACTATAACAGATACTCCTAGCTCCTAGCAGTGACTCCCAAGGTCTCCAAAGAAGATATGGAACAACAACATGACAATACCACCTGAATTGTTGACAACAACAACAACTGGGCAAGATGCCCCTACTCAACACCTGCTGCCAGGGATCCTGCCTAGACTGGACAAATGAGACACTGACAAAATAAGATCAGTCTTCTCCAAGTACCCCCTTCATAGGGAAAACTTTCACCTTATGGTCCCAGACTCATGCTCTCCTGACATCTATCCTGCCAACACTATGAAGACTACAAGAGACTGGGATGATGGCAGTCTGAGTAATGGGTAGTCTCTGTCATTTTTCTTAATAGATTTGGAAGCTGCTGAGTCTGCACTCAGAATTTATCCTTATCACATCTCTGATGGCATTGATGACTAGGCTAGCTATAGCTTGGTCAGCTTAACAACATTAGACAACCAGAGTCTTCCACAAGGTTGTAGCCACCTTATTAGTTAATTGATCAATGTACTAATTAATTAAAGCTACTAGATCTCTTGAAAACAAAGCAATCAGGTTTGCCTTACTCACAAGCTTCAAATTAAGGGATAAACAGATTTCAAACATAATTTGAAATGGTTGTTCTTAAATAATAACTGCTTATATTTCTAACAAATAATAAATTCTAAGGGCCTAAAAATATAAGTATCTGAGGAAGATATATAAAAAATATTACAAAATTTCTTTCCTTCACCATACCATTGTTGCATTGAAACTTCAAAAGTTCAGAATTTGACATTAATGGAGTTCTGACCAATAGAGCTAACAGGAATGACTGCTAATTATTTGAGTCACAAACTCAAGATTTTAGATTTCTTTTGATTGTCTTCTGAATACAGACTTACAGATGCTTTTCATTGGGCCAAAGACATTTTAGTCCAATTTATACCTGGCTCTCAGGACAGAATAAAAACATACATTTTAAAACCCAAATCTACAGTTTTTGCTAGGACTCAAAGATATGAGTCTACTTCTGCTGTTTTACAGATACCTGTTACCTGCTTTTTCTACAGTATGGATTTCAATGCAAATTGAGAATGCTAATATATCTGGAACTTTTATATCTTTTCATGAAATGAAAATTCACATAAACTTAAAAAAATCAGAAAAAGTCATAAAACTTGGATCCACTTCTCATAGGTCAAAAGTATTCCAGATAAATACAGCCTAAGTTTCCCCACCTGTCAATTCCTGAGGATGGTATTTTTCTCTCTCCTGGACTTTGGACTCCTCCCCTCCCTCAATTACTGAGGCTATGGGTCTAAAAGTTCTAAATAAATTTATAAATTTTAACTCCTGTTCCTAATTTATATCTATCTCAACAGGTTTCCACTTGACTGATAGACATATCCACGCATCATTTGCTGATGACAACCTACTCCAAATGACTGTGAGCCTTGAACTTGCTGAAAACTGTTATGGACCAATCCAGCTGATATAAATGCTATTTCTTCAGCTGGTCAATGAACCAGATGATTCTAAATTCCCTCCTTGCCTTTGACTAGCATTCTGGCTGTTAGGGCCCTGACAATAACATCCCAATGTCAGCAGAAAATAATTACAGAAGCAAAACATCACATTTGTTCCCCCCACCCCGGAATGTTAGATCAAAAGGGAATTTCTTGTCATAGGGAACCTGAGATAAAATAATAACTGGTCCCCATTCTCATTTCCAAGTTCCTTCAGGATAAGAAACTCTGTCAGCCACCAAAGGGCTTTTTGGCCCTTCTGCTTCTGCTAATTGCTATTGGCTCTTACATCATTGATGCCTTAACTAAATTATAATTCCTGTCTGGGTACCACTAAATTGATGATGCTAGAATCCCAATGTCAGCTCCCGAACCAGACCCATGATACACTTGCAGATGGGAACAACCAAATAAGAGGAGGCTCAGTTTGCTATTGATAAAGGGAAATGGTCTTTGTTTGGAACAACCTTACATGGCTATTGCCACCTCTGTAATCTCACTCCAAATCCAATGGGAGCCAGCTTCCTGATCCCACTGGAGGATACCTGATGGACATATATTTCTGGCTTCTTCCCCTATGTTAATGTTTCAATTATAGATCAAAACAAAAAAACTCATATGTCCTGATCCAATTAGTCTCCAAAATAATCTACTACCTTGATGATAAAGTCTTTTACCAAAAAGAAACATCTCCAAGATTGGAGCTGATATACTACTCAAGGGGAGAATGAGAGGACCAAGCAGATGGCAGAACAGGCTGCTCAGTGTTCTCTCAGAGATCAGGCCTCAATTTCAGTTTCCTGAGACTGAGCAAGCAGTTTCTGAGAGGGCCATGAACAAAGACAATCACTGATGCCCTTGCCAGCAGGGACAGGGAGATAGACACATCAAGCCTGGGCCACTGAGCCAACTCCCACAGTCAGTACATGCTAGGCCAGCCAGCCTCCACAGCAGCTCAAGGACAAAGCCTGGGATTTTTCCAGGCCTGCCCCAAAATGGATAACCCCCAACTAACCCTAGCCAGTTAAAAGTTACTAACATGATTGCCACTCATACAAATCAAGAACCTGAATGAACAAAGAACCTGTGGAGAAGCCACAAGTGACTTCCTATCTCTTCTATTCCTCCATTCAAAATGTCTGAGATCCATTCTTAGCCCTGCCTTACTATGTCCTATCTCCTATCTGTCCTCGGTCCTCCAAACCTCTATGATTAATTTTGATCAGCTAGTAGCTAGCTGTGCTCTCTGACTCAAAGCAAGATTTATTTTTAGAATGCAATCAAAATACCACACAACATTTCCCCACCTTTTTTTTTTTTTGTTTAAATAAAAGGAAGATTTTAACTCTAATATAGTAAAACTATACAATAAGAACAATTACCAGGTAAGGATTACTGTAAGATGAATTGCTAAATGGTCTTATTAATAAAAACCCAGAGCCAGATATTGGAGTGAAATACTGAGAGATCAAAGAAATAGGACTAACCACGGACAACCTCACCTTGACACCTCAGTCTCTCCAAAGAGACCTACTTCCTGTATACCCATACCTATATGCCTTTCTGTTTTGCCATCTCATTTCCTCTCTCTGCCCACCTACATTGCTTCCTGTCTGTCTGTACAGACCTCCAGACCTTTATGGTTAGTGCTGGGATTAAAGGTATGTACAACCATGCCTGGCTCTGTTCCCAGTGTCGCCTTGAACTCACAGAGATCCAGATGGATCTCTGCCTCCTGAGTGATAGGATTAAAGGCATGTGATACCATTGTCTGACCTCTATGTTTAGTATAGTGGTTGGCTTTTTCCTCTGATCCTCAGATAAACTTTATTAGGGTGCACAATATTGGGGGACACAATACATCACCACAAATTACATTCACAATGTCCAGTCCATTTGCATTTGGCAAATTCAGAGAAAATACTCCATTATCTATCATATCTTGGTAAGTCCAGAGTTTTTGTAACAAATTTACTTTTTATCCTAACTTGTATTACCAACCCAAAACCATCCTTTTGTGTCTCTCAACCTTATACACTTTACACCTCTTTTTTTTTCTTTTGAAACCAGAACATTTATTTTATGACTGACTGAAATTCCTCAAGATGAACTGGATGCTACAATAGCTGCCTTCTTGGGTTTAGGTGTTGTCCCTTCACAGAATCCATGTCTGAATCTTCGATAGAAAATTTTCAGGTGCCTCATCCGCCTAGTCCCGGTAGTGTTTCATCTCTTAGCCTTGGCACTCCAGTTATACTTTCTCTTGCGCTTGGCCGAGTAGCCACACTTGCCACAGGTCTACTTCTGAAGGTGGTAGGCCTTAGAGCCACAGTGGCAGCAAAGCGTGTGCGTCTTATTGTGACGCTTTCCAAAGGATGACGTTCCTTTCATCATCTTGCTTCTGCCACAGAGGCCAAAGAGACCGAAAGAGCCACTTTACACCTCTTTTGTGAGTTTCTTTTTCTGAATTTGGTAACAAGGAAAACTGTAACTATAACTATTTAGTCTTCAAATCCATCAGAGACCCAAGAAGGATATAATATTACCCAAGTAAACAGAAAATTCAGAGCGAACAACTTCTTAAAGTAAGAAATGACAGAAACAGCTGGCTGCCTGGCATTCCCCTGCAGTGTTGGGACATCCATCCTGTCCTACAGGCCTAGAATATCTGATAGACTTTCCTGTGAAGCAGGAAATTTGAAGGATTGTCCTGCCTTGTCTTGGCAAAGTTTGGCAGTTGCTTTCTTTTGTGTCCTGCTTGTCTGATTTGGAGAGCATACTGTCAGCAGTTGAGGGAAGGGCAGTTTCTTGCCCAGTGGCTAACTTTTGCCACAAAAAGTAAACTCCATATGGAGTTTCTTCCATGTCCATCATCTTCTCTGAAGTAGATTGGTGGTGCTAGGAGCAGACATGTCTCATAGTCATAAAAAAACCTATGTTATTAAAAACATCTTAAATGCTATATTCTGTGGATGTCTGAAGTGTTTGAAGACCACCTGTCTATCAATATGTCTCTGTTTGACCTTGAAAACATACCTAACATGACTAAAAGTTTGATTGTAATAGTTGACTAACTACTAACCTGCATTTCTTTATTATCCTAAGTAGTTATATATAGGTAATAATAACTTTCAAGGACTAGAAATTTATATTGTTAAATGAGCTGCATAGGTACAATACCTTAAACAAGAGTAGAAATGTATGTACAGTATGTTCTAACAAAAGTAACCTTAAATTTGTATCAATATACAAAAAATCTTAAACAAGAGTAGAAGTAAGTAGTAAGTAGTAGTTTTTTTTTTTGTTTTTTGTTTTTTTTTTTGGTTTGTTTTTTTTGGTTTTTCGAGACAGGGTTTCTCTGTGTAGCTTTGTGCCTTTTCCTGGAACTCACTTGGTACCCCAGGCTGGCCTCGAACTCACAGAGATCCACCTGGCTCTGCCTCCCAAGTGCTGGGATTAAAGGCGTGCGCCACCACCGCCCGGCAGTAGTAGTTTTTTTTTACTTTAAAAGTAGATTCAACAATATACCCTTTTATCCTATCATTTCTATATCTGCCCTTTTTCTTTTCAGAGTGAGATCCCTGAATCTACTCTCAGCTTTTTTTTCTTGACTATTACCCAATAACAACTTGTAACCAACTCCCCTAAATGATGACAATTATCCATGACCCACTGAATGACCAAAATCTACCTACCCTACATCTTGGGAATGTGGTCATGTTCTCTAGACTGCTTCCTGTTGTCTGTGGAGTGACATCATCTCTAGGGGACCCTGATAAAATTGAAATAATGGTCAAGTCCTGGGAGAGCTAGCTGTATAGTTTGTTGCCAGTCTCTGTGTGATGGGAAAGTGTAGGGCTTATCTGAAATCCTGGCTAAAGTAGTGCATGAGGCTGGACCATCTCAGCTAGCCCCCTTGAAATTGTCCTGAGCAGTTTGTAGTCCAAAGCTAATCTTTGGGTAGTGTTTGTCAGCTTAATGGCATTACCACAATCCAGGTGGAATCGTCATTGTGGGGCCCCATCATCCTTTTGGAGACTTCAAAGATCACTGTTAGCGATGGTCATGGTTCACTGCAGAAAACTTAAACATTTTAAATGTCATATGCGGTAGATCTCAGAGAGGTTAAAGGACCACAATTAATTTAGTATATCCAGAGTACATGAACTTAATTCCTAGTTACCTGATAAAGACTCAAACCAGAAATTATGTACAGAAAGCTAGATGAAGACTTTTTCTAGAAATAGTTAGTACTCTATGTGACCATTAATATCACAGCAGAAATTTTAAATATATATCCATATTAATCTTACAAATTTTGAGATAATACTTATACCTTAAGAAAAGTTTCAAAGAGTCAAACTAAAACCAAAGAGTTATGAGATTAGTGGCAATAGAATAATCCCTTAATTTTGGGTTTTCTTCTGTCCCATATCAGGTGGCCTTTCTGACATGAGACAGAGATTTTGGATTTTCCTTTAACAAGCATGCTTGGGTTTAGGGAAGGAGAGATCCATGTTCCAACTCCAAAGCCAGCTTTAATTTTTAATTGAACTGGGACTACAAAATGACCATTTGCCTTACATGTCTGTAGAGAACAGCAGAAACACACATTTGGGAAGATTTATGAAATTTTATCTGTTGGAAATGTGCTATACCATTAGGCCAATTTACCTTTTTTCTTGGGACATTTTCTCTGGATGATTCATCCTTTTTTTTCAGATACCTCATTTGTCCAGTGGTCTTCAGATTCCTTAGCTGGTTGCCTTCATTTTCTTGGAAAAGCAAAAACAAAACCCTGACCTAACCCTAATTTTGGAGAGTTTACTTTTTGGCAGGTTGTAACTGACCAAATGAAAAGCATTTGTTAGTCTTATAAGTTAGTTTAGATTGAATAGCCACAGTTTGATGAACTATCATCTCTTTTAATCAAGAGGTCTCTCCTGTTCAGATCTAATCTTTATCCATAGCTTTTCTTCTCCTGTGAAAACAAAAACAAAACCTCTTCCCCAATGTAACAAATATCCTGGTTTCCATTCTGTTGTCAACATATCCTTAAAATATACAGGCTGATTCAATTCAGCAGTTTTTCTCTTATCCATTGTCTCTCTGCAGCTGTTATTCTATCATTAGCACTTAAAAATTTAAAGTTAACAAAGCACTGTGCAATTTATCTCTGGGGGCTTTTATTACCCCCTTTCTGTTTATTAAGCATATCTTTTTTATTATTAAGAAATTTTCTATTCATTTTACATACCAACCACAGATCCTCCCTCCTCCCTCTTCCCACTCCCTAGGTTTCCCCCCCAGCCTTCCCCCCATACCCACCTCCTCCAAGTCAAGGTCTCCCATGGGGAGTCAGCAGAGTCTGGTACATTTAGTTCAGGCAGGTCCAAGCCCCTCCTCCTCCCTGTACCAAGGCTGTGCAAGGTGACACACCTTAGGCACTGGGCTCCAAAAAGCCCACTCATGCACCAGGGATAGATTCTGATCCCCCTTCCTAGGGTACCCCCAAACAGTTCAAGCTATACAACTGTCTCATGTATCCAAAGGGCTTAGTCCAGTCCCATGGGGGCTCCACAGCTATTGGCCCACAGTTCACGGGTTTCCACTAGTGTGGCTAGTCAACTCTGTATGTTTTCCCATCAGGGTCTCGATGTCCCTTACTCATAGAATCTCTCCTCTCTCTCATCTACTGGACTCTTGGAGCTCAGTCTGGTGCCCGGCTATGGATCTCTGAATCTGCTTCCATCAGTAATTGGATGAAGGCTCTATAATGACATTTAGGGTATTCACTAATCTGTTTACCAGAGTAGACCAGTTCAGGCACCCTCTCGACTATTGTTAGGAGTCTAAAGTGGGGTCATCTTTATGGATTCCTGGGAACTTCCCTAGTACCCTGTTTCTTCCTATTCCCATGATGTCTTCATTTATTATGGTATCCCTTTCCTTGTTGTCCCACTCTGTTCCTCTTCCAGCTCGAACCTCCCATTTCCTTATGTTCTCATCACCCGTTCTTTGCCCTCCATTGCCCCCCCCACTCACAGTTTTCTCATGTAGATCTCATTTATTTATCCTTTGCTGGGCTATCTATGTGTCCCTCTTAGGGTCTTCCTTGTTAGCTAGCGTCTCTGGAGTTGTGGGTTGTAGTCTGGTTATCTTTTGCTTTATATCTAGTATCCACTTATGAGTGAGTACATACCATGTTTGTCCTTCTGAGTCTGGGTTATCTCACTCAGGATGATATTTTCTAGTTCAATCCATTTGCCTGCAAATTTCATGGTATCATTGTTTTTACTGCTGCATAAAACTCTATTGTCTATATGTGCCACATTTTCTTCAACCATTCTTCAGTTGAGGGGCATCTAGGTTGTTTCCAGGTTCTGGCTATTACAAATAATGCTGCTGTGAACATAGCTGAGCATGTGTCCTTGTGGTAAGATTGAGCATTCCTTGGGTATATGCTCAAGAGTGGTATCATTGGGTCTTGAGGTAGATTGATTCCCAATTTTCTGAGAAACCACCATACTGATTTCTAAAGTGGCTGTACAAATTTGCATTCCCACCAACAGGGGAGGAGTGTTCCCCTTGCTCCACATCCTCTCCAACATAGGCTGTCATCAGTGTTTTTTATCATAGCCATTCTGACAGGTGTAAGATGGTATCTCAGAGTCGTTTTGATTTGCATTTCCTTGACTAAGGATGTTAAGCAATTCCTTAAATGTCTTTCGACCATTTGAGATTCTTCCTTTGAGAATTCTGTTTAGCTCTATAGCCCATTTTTTAATTGGATTGTTTGGTATTTTAATGTCTAGTTTTTTGAGTTCTTTATATATTTTGGAGATCAGCCTTCTGTCAGATGTGGGGTTGGTGAAGATTTTTTCCCATTCTGTAGGCTGCTGTTTTGTCTTATTGACCATGTCCTTTGCTCTACAAAAGCTTCTCAGTTTTAGGAGGAGGTCCCATTTATTAATTGTTTCTCTCAGTGTCTGTGCTACTGGTGTGGTCTCCTGTGCCAGTGTGTTCAAAACTTTTTCTTCTATAAAGTTCAGTGTAACTAGATTTATGTTGAGGCCTTTGATCCATTTGGACTTGAGTTTTGTGCATGGTGACAGATAAGGGTCTATTTGCAGTCTTCTGCATGTTGACATCCAGTTATGCCAGCACCATTTGTTGAAGATGCTTTCTTTTTTCCATTGTATAGTTTTGGCTTCTTTGTCAAAAATTAGGTGTTCATAGGTGTGCAGATTAATGTCAGGGTCTTCAATTCAATTCCATTGGTCCACATGTCAGTTTTAATACCAGTACCAAGCTGTTTTTATCACTGATGCTCTATAGTAGAGCTTGAGGTCAGGCATCATGATGTCTGCAGAGGTTGCTTTATTATACAGAATTCTTTTAGATATCCTGAGGTTTTTCTCCCATATGAAGTTAAGTATTGTTCTTCTCAAGTCTTTGAAGAATTGTGTTGGGATTTTGATGGGGATTGCATTGAATCTGTAGATTGCTTTTGGTAAGATTGCCATTTTTACTATGTTAATCCTACCTATTCATGAGCATAGGAGATCTTTCCATTTTGTGATATCTTCTTCAATTTCTTTCTTCAGAGACTTAAATCTCTTATCATATAGGTCTTTCACTTGCTCAGTTAGAGTTACCCCAGAGTATTTTACATATTTGTGGCTATTGTAAAGGGTGATGTTTCTCTGATTTCTTTCTCAGCCCTTTTATCATTTGTATATAGAAAGACTACTGATTTTTTTTGCATTAATCTTGTATCCTGCCACATTACTGAAGGAGTTTATCAGCTGTAAGTATTCTCTAGTAGAATTTTTGGGGTCACTTATGTATACTATCATATCACTTGCAAATAGTGAAAGTTGGACTTCTTCATTTCCAAACTGTATCCCCCTGATCTCCTTCCCTTGTCTTATTGCTCTAGCTAGATCTTCAAGTGCTATATTGAGTAAATATGGGGAGAGCAGACAGCTTTGTCTTGTTCCTGATTTTAGTGGAATCACTTTGAGTTTCTCTCCATTTAATTTGATATTGGCTGTTGGCTTGCTGTAAATTGCTTTTATTATATTTAGGTATGTTCCCTGTATTCCTGATCTTTCTAGAACCTTTATCATGAAGGGATGTTAGATTTTGTCAAAGGCTTTTTCAGCATCTACTGAGATGATCATGTGGTTTTTTTTCTTTCAGTTTGTTTTTATGGTGTATTACACTGACAGATTTTTCACATGTTGAACCATCCTTGCGTCCCTGGGATGAAACCTACTTGACCATGGTGAATAATTTTTTTGATGTGTTCTTGGATTCAGTTTGCCAATATTTTGTTGAGTATTTTTGCATCAATGTTTATGAGAGAGATTGGTCTGTAATTCTCTTTCTTTGTTGTATCTTTGTGTGGTTTGGGTATCAGGGTAACTGTAGCCTCATAAAAAGTGTTTGGTAATGTTCCTTCTGTTTCTATTGTGTGGAACAATTTGAAGAGTATTGGCATTAGCTCTTCTTTGAAAATCTGGTAGAATTTTGCACTGAAACCATCTGGTCCTGGTCTTTTTTTTTTTTTTTTTTTTTTTTTTTGGTTGGAAACTTTTAATGACTGTTTCTATTTCCTTAGGGGTTATTGATCTATTTAGATAGTTTATCTGGTCTTGATTTAACTTTGATATGTGGTACTTATCCAGAAAATTGTCCATTTCTTTCAGATTTTCCAATTTTATGAAGTATAGCTATTGGTGGAAGTATTAAGGCAACTCTACATAGTTAAAAGGGAGGTTTATTATGTGGGGTAACTTACAAGTAAAGGGATAGGTTACAGGGTCCAAGAGAGGTGAAGTGCAGTCCAGCAGTGTTCTCTGGAGAACTTTGCTCAGTCTACCTCCAGCATCCAGGATTCAGGAACCAAGAGAGATGGCACATCCAGATCTCAGGTCTTAAGTGCTCCTGTCTTGGCCTGCCTCGCAGCCATGACAGTTACTGGAAGCCTCAATAGGGGTAGTACTTCCAGGTCAAAGCTAGACCAGGTACCCACTACATT
The DNA here is from genome assembly GCF_949786415.1 of Peromyscus eremicus. NCBI lineage: Eukaryota > Metazoa > Chordata > Mammalia > Rodentia > Cricetidae > Peromyscus > Peromyscus eremicus. The sequence continues at coordinate 104,726,163 of NC_081420.1, forward strand.
TCCCCCTTTTGTCTAAATAAGAAAGTTCTAACCTAATGTTATACAATAGGAATGATTATTGTCCAGGAGGAATAAGGGATAATAACCTAGACGAGATGGAACTGCAACCAACATGAACAATATCAAACAAGAGCCTGAAGAACCTGAATCTAATACTTAATATGTTCTAGCTAAGACAGAAGATTGTAACTGTAACTGTTAAGTCTTCAATCCCATCAAAGACCTGAGAAACAGGAGAAGGACACAAGCAACTTTCGAGAGTCTTGTGAGAGTAGACAGAGACAGCTGGTAGCCTGGACAGTCACCTAATGTTTCTTAGCATCATTGGTGCATTCCAATTGGCTACAGGCCTAGAGTATCTGACAGACCATTTTCAGAAGCAGGAATTCTGAAAGAGTATCTTACCCTGTCTTGGCAGAGTTCAGTAGTCACTTTTCCATGTGTCCCAGTTGTCCAGAAAGGACAGCATTAGTATTGTCAGCAGTTGAGGCAAGGGCAGTTCTTTGCACAGTAGGCCATTTTGTGCCAAGAAAAAGACAAACTTCCAAATGGAAATGTCTTAAAAGTCCAACATTCTCTTGGTATCAAATTGGTGCTGCCAGAAGCAATTGTGTCTCATGTCAACAGAATTCCAATTTATTTAAATGCCATATTCTCTAGGTCCATGAAGTGTGTGAAGATTACCTGTCCATCTGACCTATGTATCTGTAAGTCTGGATAACCTAACTAATATAACTATAGAGATGACAAGCATAGGTGACTATAAATCTATAAGTCTTATCTACCTAAATAACCTAAGGACTAAGGCTTCATGTAAACAAGGTAAACAGTCTGTAAGCAAATGTATGGTAAAAGGACAATGACTTCAAAATTGTGACAATATACAAAATATCTTTAACAGAGGTAGGAATGTATAGGGCAAAATGCAATATGACAATAATCGTAAATATATATCATTATACATACAAAATATTCTAAACAGAAGTAGAACATACATACAGTATGACAAATATAAATTTACATTTGTATCAATACACAAAATATTTCAAATAAGAGTAGAAATATATGTACATTACAAAAAATATAGTTCTGTATTTGTATCAACATACAAATTTTCTTAAACAGGTATATAAAAATAGTTTACATTTGTATCAATATACAAGAATCCATAATAGTGCAAATTATCTAATGTAACATGAATCTTAAAGGGTCTTATTAATAAATAGAAACCTAGAGCCAGGTATTGGGGTGAACGCTGAAAGATCAGAGAGACAGAACAGGCCACAGCTTCCTCACATGCCATTTCTTCAGCTGATCCTATTTCCTCAGACTGGAAGTCACTGAGTCCTCATCCAGAATGAATCTCAGTTGAACTGCTACTAAAAGCCTAAAAGCTAAACCAGGCTCTAGTTTCTGGTTCTCATGCCTTATATACCTTTCTGCTTCCTGCCATCACTTCCTGGGATTAAAGGCATGAGTCACCATGCCTGGCTGCTTCCAGTGTGGCTTTGAACTCACAGAGATCCGGATGAATCTCTGCCTCTAGAATGCTAGGATTAAAGGTGTGTGTGCCACCATTTTCTGGCCTCTATGTCTATCTAGCAGCTGTTCTGTTTTCTTTTCTTTCTTTCTTTTTTTAAAGATTTATTTATTTATTATTATGTATACAGCATGTATGACTGCAGGCCAGAAGAGGGCACCAGATCTCATTACAGATGGTTGTGAGCCACCATGTGGTTGCTGGGAATTGAACTCAGGACCTCTGGAAGAGCAGCCAGTACTCTTAACCTCTGAGCCAGCTCTCCAACCCCAGCTGTTCTGGTTTCTGACCCCAGATAAATTTATTAAGGTACACAATATATTGGGGAACACAATATCATCACAATCTAAGGCTGCTATTTTACTAAATTTGTTAACTAGTATATACAATAATCTACTATAATACCTTATACCTATTCATTCTACTTTTCTTTCTTTTTTTTTTTTGAGACACTTTTTCTTTTCTTAAGGAGAATACTGCAACTAGTATTTTCTTCTACCTCCAACCCTATAACCATCATCCATAACCATGAGAAACATGAAACCTTTGGGAGAAAGGGTGTCATTTTCTTAGAATTGCTTCTTACTGTTTAGGGGGCGATGGTATCTCTGTTGGGTTCTGTAAGAAAGCTCATATAGTTAAATCTCAGTTGGATTAGCTGCAGATTCTGCAGCCAGTCTCAAAGTAAAGGGTAAGATTGTCTGAGATTCTGGCTAGAAGTGTAGTATGATGATGAGTACCATGGCATCATTCTGAACTGGGTAGAGTCATTGTTGTGGGGCCCCATCTTCCTTCTGGAGACTTTAGAGACTGCTATTGGAAAACCTTACTTTGTTTTAACTGTGAAAAACTTGAACATTATTTAATATCAAAATGGAAAGTTTGGATTTAAGATGATATGACATGTGAGAAAGGATTCCAAGAAATCAAGAGTAAGCATGGAGAGAATTAGAATCTTGAAGACAATGGTCCCTTTTTATTGGATTTCTTTTGTCCCACACCAGAGGGCTCTTCTGATATGGGACAGAAGACTCGCTCAACCTTTTCTTTTAACAATATGCTTGGGTTTAGAGAAGGAGTGAGCCAATTCCAACTCCAAAGCCAGCTTGGTATATAATTGAATTGGAACCACAACTTTTCTAGATTTAAAGAGATATAGATTAGGCAGTGAGATTTTACTTTGTGTAGATTGGTACTAATAGATTCTTCCTTTCTTCTGTAGACATCTGAATATCCAAGGCTTTATGATTTCTAGAAGATGTGTATTTCCATTATCCTGGAAAGACAAAACCAGAACTCTACCCCAACCCTTGTCTGTTAAATTTTTCTTACAACTTGTAGACACGTCACATTGGTGGATAACCTTTTACTTCTCCTCATCAAGGGGTTTCTCCTGTTTGAATTGAATTTTTATTAATTTTGTTGGTATCCATAGCTTTTCTTCTCTTGCAGAAACAAAAGCAAAACCCCTTCCTCAATGTAGGACATATCTAGCTTTCCATTCTGAGGTTAACACATCTTTGAAATAAACCGGTTGGTTTAGCTCAGGAGTTTTGTCTGTCGTCCAAGGTCTTTCCGCAGCTGTTGTTCCATTCTCATCAGCATTGAGAAAATTCAAGGTTAATAAAGCACTATGCAATCTATTTCTAGGAGTCATTGTTAGCTGTTGCTGTTTATTTAGCATATTCTTTAAAGTTTGATTGGAACTTTCTATGACTACTTGGCCTGTGGGATTGTGTGGTATACCTGTAACATGATTTATATTGTAATGAGCAAAAAAAACTGTCTCATTTTATTGGAGACATATGCTGGGGCATTGTCTGTCTTAATTTGTACAGGTATTCTCATGATGTCCATAACTTCTAATAGGTGTGTAATCACAGAAGCAGCCTTTTCAGAACTCAGAGGAGTTGCCCACTGAAATCCTGAATAGGTGTCAATGGTATGGTGTACATACTTTAATCTTCCAAATTCTGTGAAATGAAACACATCCATCTGCCAGATTTTATTTCTTTGTATACCTTTTGGATTGCTCCCTGTAGGTAATGGAGTTTGGTTACAGAAGGAACAAGTACGACATTTTCTTATGATATCCTGGGCTTATTGCCAAGTGATGGAGAAATCCTTCTTCAAACCTTTGTGATTTACATGGTGTTTCTTATAAAATTCTGAGGCTTCTAGCACATTACCTATTAGTAACTGATCAATCTCATCATTACCTTGTGCTAGAGGACCTGGCAGACCCGTATGGGATCTGATATTTGTTTTATATATATAGGATATTCCCTATTTCTGATTATTTCCTGCAATTGTATGAATACTGAAGTTAATTATGTATTATCAGGAATAAATTCAGAAGTTTCAATATGTAAAACAACTCTCTCTGCATATTGAGAGTCAGTGACTATATTGAGGGGTTCTGTGAAGTTCATCAGTACCATAAGAATGGCATACAGTTCTGCCTTTTGTACAGAGTTGTATGGACTTTGAACCACTTTACTTAAGTCTCCTGATTTGTATCCTGCTTTCCTTGATTTATTTGCATTAGTATGGAATGTGAAGACTCCAGAAATTGGCTTTTGTCGTACAATGTGATGAAGGACCCATTCAGTCATCTTTATGAATTCTATTCTCTTGCTTTTGGGATAATGGTTGTTAATCTCTCCTAAAAAGTTACTGAAGGTTCTCTGCCAGTATTCATTGTATTTCCATAGTGATGACATTTCCTCATTAGTTAAAGGTGCTACAATTTCTTCTGGGTCCATTCCTGTCAGCTGGCAAAGTCTTAATTTACCTTTTTGAATCAAATCAGAGATCTTTTCTATATAAGTCTTTAACTTCTTATTTGGTTTACATGATAAGAATATCCATTCCAATATAATATCTTCCCTCTGCATCAAAATACCTGTGATGGAGTATCTGGAGGGGAGTATGACAAGAATGCATTTAAGTTCTGGATTCACATGATCCACATGTGCTTCTCAAATTGTCTTTTCTACTAGAGCCAATTCCTTCTCAGCTTTGGCTGATAACTTTCTTGGACTATTTAATTCTTTGCCCTCTTTTAGAGTATTAGCCAATTTTTGTAGTGCATCTTTGGGTATTCCCACAATATGCAGTAAGTTGGAAATGCTTCTAACAACTTTTGAAAATCATTAAGAGTCTTCAATTGATCTCTCCTTAGTTTTACCTTTTGGGGTCTAATTTTTTGTATCTCTAACTTATATCCTAAGTAATTAATAGAATCTCCTCTGTATTTTTTTTTCAGGAGCAATTTGCAGTCCTCAGTGAGGCAAAACTTTTTTACTTCTTTAAAAATGCTTTCTAATGTGTCTAACTTTGGATCAGCTAATATGATAAATTATGGATTGTGGAAACTTCACACGAATTATCTCCAATGGTATTTGTACAAAGTATTGGCACAATGTAGGGCTGTTTAACATTTCCTGTGGGAGGACTTTCCATTGATATCTCTTGACTTGCTGGGAATTGTTATAATTAAGTACAAATTTTTCTCTATCATTTTCTTGCAAGGGTATGATAAAGAAACAGTCTTTTAAGTCAATAACTATTATAGGCCATTCTTTGGGTAGCAGAGAGGGCAGGGGCATCACAGTTTGTAGGGAGCCCATCAGCTGAATTACTTTATTAATAGTAAGCATGCCACAGCAGCCACAGAGGAGGCTGAGGGTGGAAGCTACCCAGGCCTTTGGAGTTTGCCTCACATGACACAGATCTGTCAGCATTCTCTAATTACCAGACTTTTTAAAAATGACAAATACAGGAGAATTCTAAGGGCTGGTAGATGTGTTGAGCATTTAACTGCTCTTGAACCAGCTGTTCTAAAGCTTGTAGCTTCTCTTTTGTCAAAGGCCATTGTCCAACCCAGACAGGTTTATTAGTTAGCCATTTTAAAGGTAAGGCAGTTGGTACTTCTGAGAGTTCAACAGCAGTTGTGCTCTGTTTATGTACAGCCTGAATGGTTGGTGACTGTTTTTTATAGAGTGTTATATTGTTCCTAGAAACATGCATTGGCCTGTATTCCTTTTTTGAGAGTGTAGGAATTTTAATGTGGATTTTCCACTGTTGTAACAGATCTTGGCCCCAAAGATTTACTGCTACATTTGCTACATATGGCTTTAAACTTTCTCTCTGTCCTTCTGGCCCTATGTATTCAACCCATCTCAAACTCTGTTTTATCTGAGACAGGGTTCCAATCCCTAGAAATTGGATAGCTACCTCTTGAAGAAGGGCAGGAATTTTAAAAGAGATAGGGGAGAAGAGATAGGGAAGTGCGGTAAGTGTGGAAAGCATGCCACAGCAGCCACAGAGGAGGCTGAGGGTGGAAGCTACCCAGGCCTTTGGAGTTTGCCTCACATGAGCACCAGATATTGGTGGAAATATTAAGGCAACTCCATGTAGTTAAAAGGGAGGTTTATTTGGAGGTTTTACTTACAACAAGTAAAGGGATAGGTTATAGGGTCCAGGAGAGGTGAAGTACAGTCCAGTGGTGTTCTTTGGAGAACTCTACTCAGTCTACCATCCAACATCTAGGATTACCAGGAACCAAGAGAGATGGCACATCCAAATCTCAGGTCTTAAGGGCTCCCATCTTGGCCCTGCCTCAGGGGCAGGCCATAGGTAGGTGTGACAGTTACCAGAAACCTCACTGGGGGTAGTACTTCCAGGTCAAAGCTGGAACAGCTACCCACTACAGTGACTTGATGATTCTCTGGATTTCCTCATTGTCTGTTGTTATGTCTCCCTTTTCATTTCTGATTTTGTTAATTTGGATTCTCTCTCTGTCTCTCTCTCTGTCTCTGTCTCTCTCTCTCTCTCTCTCTCTCTCTCTCTCTCTCTGTCTTTTGGTTAGTTTGGATAAGGGCTTGTCTATCTTGTTGATTTTCTCAAAGAACCAATTCTTTGTTTTATTGATTCTTTGTATTGTTCTCTTTGTTTCTATTTTATTGATTTCAGCCCTCAATTTTCTTATTTCTTGTCATATATTCCTCCTGAGTGAGTTTACTTCTTTTTGTTCTGGAGCTTTCAGTTGTGATGTTAAGCCACTAGTGTGAGATTTCTCCATCTTCTTTACGTGGACATTTAGTGCTATGAATTTTTCTCTAGCATGGCTTTCTTAGTGTCTCATAAGTTTGAGTATGTTGTACATTCATTTTCATTGAATTCTAGGAAATCTTTAATTTTTTTATTTCTTCCTTGACTTATTGGTGATTCAGTTTGGCATTATTCAGTTTCCATGAGATTATAGGCTTTCTGTAATTTTTGTTGTTGTTGAAATCTAATGTTAAGCCATGGTGGTCTGATAAGATACAGGAGATTATTCCAAAATTTTTGTGTCTGTTGAGATTTGCTTTGTGACTGAGCATGTGGTCAGTTTTCGAGAAGGTTCCATGGGGTGCTGAAGAGAAGGTATATTCTTTTGTGTTAGGGTGGAATATTCTGTAGATGTCTATTAAGCCCATTTGAGTCATAATGTCTGTTATTTCCCTTATTTTTCTGTAAAGTTTCTGTCTGGCAGACCTGTCCATTGGTGAGAATGGGGTGTTGAAGTCTCCCATTACTAGTGTATCAGGTTTGATGTGCAATTTAAGCTTTAGTAATGTTTCTTTTACATATGTGGGTGCTCCTGTATTTGGGGCATAAATGTTCAGAATTGAGACTTCATCTTGATGGATTTCCCCCGTTATAAGCATGCAATGTCCTTTCTGATTTCTTTCAATTGATTTTAGTTTGAAGTCTATTTTATTAGATATTAGGATAGCTACTCCAGCTTGCTTCTTAAGCCCATTTAATTGAAAAGTGTTTTCCTAGCCTTTTATTCTGAGATAGTGTCTGTCTTTGAAGTTGAGATGTATTTCTTATATGCAGCAGGATAAATCTAGTTTTTGTATCCATTATGTTAGCCTGTGTCTTTTTATAGGTAAATTGAGACCATTGACATTAATAGACCAGTGATTGTTAATTCCTGTTATTTTTTGGTGGTAGTGTTGTATGTTTCCCTTCTTTGGTATTTGTTGGTGTGGGATTCTCTTTTGCCTGTGTTTTCATTGGTGTATCTAACTTCCTTAGGTTGGATTTTTCCTTCTAGTGCTTTCTGTAGGGCTGGGTTTATGGAAAGATATTGTTTAAATCTGGTTTTATCATGGAATATTTTGTTTACTCCAACTATGGTGATTGAGAGTTTTGCTGGGTATAATAGTCTGGGTTGGCATCCATGGTCTCTTAGTGTCTGTATAATGTCTGTCCAAGACCTTCTGGCTTTTAGAGTCTCCATTGAGAAGTCAGATGTTATTCTTATGGGTCTGCCTTTATATGTTACTTGGCCTTTTTCCTTTGCAGCTCTAAATATTTTTCTTTATTCTGTATGTTTAGTAATTTAATTATTATGCGGTAAGGGGATTTTTTTTTATCCAGTCTATTTGGTGTTCTGTAAGTTTCTTGTATCTTTATAGGCATTTCCTTCTTTAGGTTGGGAAAGTTTTCTTCTATGATTTTGTTGAATATATTTTCTGTGCCTTTCAGTTGGTATTCTTCTCCTTCTTCTATTCCTATTATTCTTAGATTTGGTCTTTTCATGGTGTCCCAAATTTCCTGGATGTTTTGTTGGCTTTACTATTTTCTTTGACTGATGAATCTATTTCCTCTATCGTATCTTCAATGTCAGAGATTCTCTCTTCCATCTCTTGCATTCTGTTGGTTATGTTTGCATCTGTAGTTGCTGTTTCTTTACTCAGATTTTTTATTTCGAGCATTCCCTCAGTTTGTGTCTTTTTTATTGTCTCGATTTCAGTTTTCAAATCTTGAACTGTTTCCTTCACCTGTTTAATTGCTTTTGCTTTGCTTTCTTTAAGGGACTTATTGATTTCTTCCAATTTTTTGTTTCTTTTCCTCAATTTCTTTAAGGGAATTTTTCATTTCCTCTTTAAAGGCCTCTATCATCTTCTTAAAGTTATTTTAAGGTCTATTTCGTTTGTTTCTTCTGCATTGGGATGTTCAGGTCTTTCTGATGTAGAACCACTAAATTCTGATGGAACAATATTAGTCTTTATGTTGTTGACTGCATTTTTGCACTGGCATCTACTCATCTCTTTCTCCACTCAGTGCAAGTGGTTTCTGTGTCTGAGGGAGCCTTTCTTGGTCCAATCAATACTCTTGTTCCAATGGGAGCTCTTGGTTTAATTGGTGCTGATGGACTCTTTGTCTCAGGAAGCAGCTCTTAGTCCAATCAGTGCTGGTGGGCTCTGTCTCAGGGAGTTGCTGCAGTCTTGGAGGGTGGGTGAATTTGGGAGGGGTGGGGCTTGTGGGTTACAGGGTCTGGTGAGAGATGGTGGTAGTCAGACCTGTCTTCAGGAGGCCTGTCTACGGGCCTGAAACTGGGACTGCAGTGGGTGGTGGTGTGGGGGCCAGGGTTATATCCCTGGGCCCAAAGCCTAGAGGCTGGGGTGTTCAGCTATGAGGACAAAGACACCTCTTAGTCCAATTGGTGCTGGTGGGCTCACTTTTAAGCATATTTTTTAGAGTGTGATTAGATCTTTTAGAGTGTAAATTAGATTATATTTCTTTCTATATCTGCTTGCCCTGTAGGATTTTGTGGTATACCTGTAATGTGCTTTATGTTGCAATATGCTAGAGACACATGCTGGAACATTGTCAGTCTTAATTTGTACAGGTATCCCCATGATGACCGTAACTTCTAATAAATGTGTAATTACAAAATAAACCTTCTCAGAACTCAAAGCAGTTGTCCATTGAAAATCATGAATATGTATCTATGGTATGGAGTACATATTTTAATTTTCCAAACTATGTAAAATGAAACACACCCATTTGCCAAATTTCATTCCTTTGGGTACCTTTTGGGTTACTTCTTGCAGGTAGTGGAGTTTGGTTATACAGAGAACAAATAGGACATTTCCTTATAATTTGCTTGGCTTGTTGCCAAGTGATAGAAGAATCGTTCTTCAAACCTTGGTTATTATCATGGAGTTTCTTATGAAATTCTGAGGCTTCTAGAATAGTTGATCTATTTCAACATTACCTTGTGATTGAGGGCCTGGTGGAACCCTATGGGATCAGATATGTGTTATATATAAGTGATGATTTCTATTTCTGATTATTTCTTGTAATTGAATAAATACCAAAGTTAATTCTGAATCATCTGGAGTAAGTTCAGCAGTGTCAATGTGTAAAACAACTCTTTTTACATACTGAGAGTCAGTAACTATGTTAAGAGTCTCTGTAAAATCTAATAATACATGAGAACAGCATTTAATTTTGACTTTTGAACAGAATTATAAGGGCTTTGAGTCATTTTACTTAAATTTCCTGACTGATAACCAGCCTTTCCTGATTTGTTTGCATCAGTATAGAATGTAGGAGCTTTAGAAATTGGTGTTCCTCATACAGTGTGAGAAAGGATTCAATCAGATCTCTTTATAAACTGATGGGATATTTGTTGCTAATCTCTCCCCAAAAATTACTGAAAACTCTTTGCCAATGTTCATTTTCTGTCCATAATGAGGAAATTTCAGCATTACTAAAAGGAACCACAATTTCTCCTGGGTCTATGCTTGCTAATTGCTGAGGTCTTCATTTTCCCTTCAGAATCAATTCAGACACCTTTTCTACATAAGTCTTTAACTTTTCACTCTCTGTGGTAAAACTATCTTCTCTCTGCATTAGAATTCCAGTAGGAGAATGTATTGAAGGTAAAATAATCAGAATACAATCAAGCTGAGGTTTCAGACAATCCATATGTGCATCCTATAATTTCTTTTCTACCAAAGCCAATTATCTCTCAGCCTCAGCTGATAATTTTCTTGGACTATTTAAGTCCTTATTATCTTTATAATGATTGAAATAAATGACTTAGTTCTTGAGTTGTTAATCCAAAAGTGGGTCATAGCCAGTTACTATCTCCCAGCAATTTTTGAAAATCATTAAGCATTTGTAGTTGATCTCTCCTGATTTGTACTTTCTGTGGTTGAATTTTTTTGTAAACCTGTCTTATATCCTAGGTAATTAATAGACTCTCCTCTTTGTATTTTTTCAGGAATAATTTGTAATCCCCAACAAGGCAAAATTTTCTTTATATCTTTAAACATTTTCTCTAAGGTATCTGCATCTGAATCAGCTAGTAAGATATCATCCATGTAATGGTAAATTTTAGATTGAGGGAACTGATTACAAATTATTTCCAATGACTGTTGTACAAAATAGTAACACAAGGTATTGCTATTTAACATCCCTTGTGGATGAACTTTCCACTGATACCTTTGAAGAGGCTGGGATTTATTACAAGTAGGCACTGTGAAGGCAAATTTTTCTCTATTCTGTTTTTCCAAAGGTATAGTAATAAAACAGTCTTCTAAATCTATCAGTATAATAGACCATCCTTTAGGTAATAGAGAAGACAAGGGAATTCCAGACTGTAAAGAGCTCATTAGCTGAATCACCGTATTAATATCTCTTAGATATTTTACCATTCTCCATTCCCATTAAAAAGATTTCTTTTTAATAACAAATACTGAAGAATATGGGGGCCCACAGAGGCTCCCTAGTAAGGCCTTACTCAAGGTCAGAGGATCTAAACTTGCTTTACCCAGCAGGGCTGCATAATGGGATAATTTGGCCAGGGGTGTGGTTACCAGGTGTTTTGAAGAGTCTACACTTGGCTGTACATTGTGCTTTGACCTTAAAAGGGGGGGGTCTTTTGCCTCTCCCCTTGATAGTATATAAAAGCCCATTAAAATAAAACTCTGGGTGGCTGAGTATTGGCCCAAGGCTCTCTGGAAGCTATCCTGTGTCTCTGTCTTTCTTGTTGTCTCTACCTATATTTCTGTTTAATACTTCTTCATTCTTCTCTCCTCCCCCAAGAACCCTTCAACAGGTCAGAGCTTGACTCCAATAGGAGAATTCCAAGGACTGGTTGATTCTTTAATATGTTGAACATTTAGCTGCTCCTGTACCAGCTGTTCTAATCCCTGTAATTTTTCTGATGTCAAAGGCCATTGTTTCATCCAGACAGTTTTGTCAGTCAACCATTTTAAAGGTAGGGCTGTTGGTACCTTTGAAAGATCAGCAACTCTTGTGCCTTCTTTATGTACAACCTGAATGGTCAGTGACTATTCTTTATGATACCTTTTAATATTTTTCTCAGAAGCATAAATTAGCTTATGGTTTGTTTTTGAGATTGGAGAAATGTAATTGGAGCATTGGAATCTGGGTATTCCATTGTTGTAACAAATCATGTTCCCATAAATTCATTTCTATGTTAGCCACACATGGCTTTCATTTTCCTCTCTGTCCTTCCAGCCCTATACATTTGCCCCATATTGCAGTTTGTTTTGCCTGAAATAAAGTTCCAGTCCCTAAAAGCTGAACATTTACCTCCTGAAAAGGCCAATATTGATGGCAAGATTTTGGTGCAATTATTGGTATACTTGCCCCCGTGTCTACCATTCTCTCAATTACATTTGTATTTTTAACTTTGGTCTTTGACTATTTATGGAAGTTTGCCAAAATATTTGCTTTATGGTTTCTCCTGAAATTTTTGTTTTATCTTCTAAAGCTGTTCTTTCATTCAGAGCAGTATGGTTTTTCATAACAGGTATTAAGTCTTTTAATTGCACTGTGGAGGAGTTTCCCCGATGCTGACAGGGGATTGAACCAAATTTGACATGGGGGCCTGCAAGAGGCCCCCCCCATGGTATTTCCCAACAGCAAAGGGTTACCTTGCCTATTCCATGTTGATCTGTATTTATTAGTTCAGTGTTGGCCTTTGCCACACCTTCTGCATATTCCAGAAAGCTGGGGCCTTCTGTTTGGATTCTCTCTAAAAGAAAAAAAAAATGTTCCTAGGAATGCCTTGTCTACAATTGTTTTTCAGTTGACCTGGTTTACCACAATTAAAACATCCAACCTTTTGACTTTTCTTAAAATTTTTAGAAGTCATTTCTCCTATCCAAGTGTCATCATAAGGGTGAGATCTAACAACAGCTGTATTTTTAATCCATTCATCTGTGGGTGCAGATGTTGCCTTTAAAGGCCTGGTCACCCTTTTACATTAGCATTTTCAAAAACCAAAGATTCAATTAATATTTGTCTAACTTCTGGATCTGATACCATTCTATTTACAGCTGAAGTCAATCTTTGTAAAAAGTCAGTGAAGGCTTCTTTGGGCCTTGTGTAACATTAGTAAATGGCTAAATCCTCTTTCCTGATTCTTCAGTCTTGTCTCAAGTATTTAAAGCTGCTGTATGGCATAGGGCCAAGGTGTGATCATCAAATGTAATCTGTCTTTGCACATCATCATAATGGTCCTCACTGAAGATTTGATCTTGGGAAATCTCATAACCTCTATCCCTACCTCGTTGTTTGATGACCCTAGCTTCATCTTTCCACCAGGTTCTCCACTGTAACTGAGGACCAGCTTCTAATACTGCTCTAACTAAATCTTTCTAGTCTTGTGGAATAATTCTGTTCAGAGTGGCCCATGAATTTAACATCTGCTTCACAAAAAGTGAATGCATACCATATAAAACTGTTGCTTCTTTATATCTCTTCAAATCTAACATTTCTATAGGATCCTAGTTAACTTCTGAATAGCCTTGGGGATGTCTATCATCTGGTGGTCATTCTTGAGTGGAAATTGGATAAATTAAGGTTGGTTTTCTAATGACATTGGGTCTCTCCTCTTCAGTTTCATAATGCAATGGTGTGGTAACTTCTGCTTTAAACTCCTCTGTCTGTGAATATTTTTCTTAGTTTCATCAGCCTGCCTTTCTAAGGATTTTATCTTATCAGTCCATTTTTTCATATTTGGCACCCATATCAAACAAGTTTTTAAGGGATAAAACAAGAGTTACCAAAATGATAATGATTATAATTGACATTACCTCAATCCCAGCTAAGTTGATTATCCCTTCATTTAATTGTTTTATTTCAAAACATCTATTGTGGAACTATACAGAGACCTAACTCCATGCATCATAATATTATTTCCCATTTTTTATGTGGGGAACACCCACCATCTTTTTTTGTTTTGTTTTGTTTTTGGTTTTTTAAGACAGAGTTTCTCTGTGTAGCTTTAGTACCTTTCCTGGAACTTACTCTGTAGCCCAGGCTGGCCTCAAACTCACAGAGATCCGCCTGCCTCTGCCTCCCAAGTGCTGGGATTAAAGGCGTGCGCCACCACTGCCTGTCCTTTTTTTCAATTCTCTTTTTTTTCTTTTAAATCTAATTCCCCTCTTTAGGAATTCCCAGTTGTCTCACCAGATCTGCTGACGACGATAGTGAAGTATGAGTCTGACTGTCACTGCATAGCACAGTTGAGCAGAGAACACGGGTGTTGCAGAGCCTTGCTGACGGCTGCTGCAACTGCTCACCTCTAGCTGTGAGCTGAGCGTGTGTCCCGGCTGCAACAGTAGAAGCCTGAGCTCGTGTTGAGGACACTAACCTGTTGTGGCAGCAACCCGAGGAGGGCGACAGGGGAAGTCTGCAGCCCACAGGGAGAAGGAGCCAGCTGTCTGAAAAGCAGACACAGGATGACATGTGGAAGAAGCACATGTGGCGGGAGCTGCCCGAAGGCAGAGCCAGCCAGTTGTGGGTAGCTAACTCTGTTTGGAGCCCAGGCACCTCTGGAGTTTGGGTTCTGTGGAGTTTGGGCAGCAGCTGGAGGCTGTTGTAGAGAGACTGCAACAGGAAAATCCCAGGCTCACTCAGAGGGCTTGGGGCAAGGAAGGAGGAGCTAGCTCTGCCCTCTGACTCAATTTATTGTCAGAATGCCATCAAAATATCACATGACGCACAAGCTTCATGTGGTATGACTTCCCTAGCTGGCAAGCAGTGCATATATGGCATGTGGTTACCTGCATGGTTGATCCATGGCTACTTGCATAGTGAGGGCCCTCTTGTGATATGCTGAATATGCTATCCAATCACAATAGAAACTACTTCCGTCTTTGGCTACTTTCTGCTGTAAGTCCTATAAAAAGCTGCTAGACAAACAGTATTTCCCTCTACCTTGTTTTTATCTCAGGACTTTTGTCTTCTTTCTGGAGTGCTACTTTCTATCATAAATTTTAAGAAATATTTTTTAAATATTAATATTAAATATTTAAATATTTTCGTATGTATGGGCATTTTGCTTACATGTATGTATGTATGCCACATGTGTGTGTCGTGACTATGGACATCAGAAAAGGGTGTCAGATCACCTGGAACTGGAGTCCCAGATGTTTGTGAGGCACCATGGGAGTGCTGGGAACTGAACACGGGTTCCCAGGAAAAGCAGCCAGTCCTCTTAACCAATGAACCATCTCCCCAGACCCTCTACTACAAATCTTTAACTTTTATCTTTAAGGTTTCTCTTTTATGTTTTGTTAAAGGTTTACTGTGTGTGTGTGAATGTATTTCTGTGTGGGGTATGTGCATGTGAGAGTAGTTCCATGTGGAGGCCTGAAGAGGCAGTTGGATTGTGGAGCTGGGGTTACAGGTTGTTACAGTTGTCAGCCAACTTTCTTGGGGTTTTCTCTAAGTGCAGGATGCTTTAAACACAGAGCCTTCTTTCTCGTCCCCGAGCTTTCTTTCTACAAAGAAAATGCCTCTTCAAGACTCAGCCTTGGCCTGTGGATTTCCCTTTTTGAGTTCCTGAGACAAGGACCTGGAACTAACTCCTGTGTTATGCACGCCTGAGATGAGAAAGTGTGAGAAAGTCTGCTGTGCACTCCAAAGAACACTATTAGTTCCTTTCTCTGTTTCACTCTTAGGACTCCAGGCTTCTACTTACACATCTCCTTCCTTGGATGTCTGTTGGAGTCTTCACTCTTCCCTCAGGAGGATGAAACCCTTTCAGGGTGGGTAGAACCTCTAGTGCAGTGGTTCTCAACCTGTGGGTTGTGACCCCTCTGGGCCTTTCCCTTAGCACCGAGATTTCCAAGAGTTTCTGTGGGATGAAGAGCACTGGACAAATGTTGTCCAACTTTTAGTACAAAATCTATTTAAAGAGAAATTTTCTTTCCAAGAGGTGTTTATTGATGGAAAAGAAAAGTAGGCTAGAAAGCCAGAAAGGGGAGGGTGTAGAAAAGCCTGGCCGTAAAGCTGGCTGCCATTCCTGACCACGAGTGTCGCCGTCCAGTCACTTCTTCTTCTTGCCCTTTTTTGCCTTCGCCTGCTTCTTCTTCTGCTTGGCTTTCAGCTTTGCCTCCCTCTCCTTCTTCTCCTTCTCCTCCTTCTCCTTTTGCTTTGCCTCCTCTTCTTCTTTCTGCTCCAGCAGTAATTTGAGGTTCGGGTCTGGCATCTTGCCGAACTTGTCTGGAGCAAGCACATGGAGCTTTCGGAGCTTCCTGGGTTTGAAGTGTCTCCTTTGAAGACAGAGGTCAACGAGAGCAAAGAATGCGGCAACTGCCATAAGAACCTAGGGAACAAGTGGGTCTTCATTATTTTGACTGTCCACCTAGAAGGCAGGCACAGATTCCATTCTTGGTCTCTCATCTGAGGTGATGCACAGTGTACCCCCAAAACACCTCGATCCTAGACCCTCCTTCTGTCTGCCCTCCCTGGTTTCATGCCCAGTGTCCCCATCATCTTTCTTTTTCCTTTCTTTTCACATACACGAGAGTCACAGGTGACTTGGCTGCCTTCTTAGACACCACGTTTAAAAGGTGTCTTCTGCATTAGAAACATTTACCAACTTCTTAAATTTGCTTTGACCCAAGCTTTATTTGTTTGTTTGAGACAGGGTCTCATGTACCCCAGGCTGGCCTTGAACTTACTACTGTGCCAAGGATGGCTTTGGACTTTGGGTCCTCTGCCTCTACCTCCTGAGTGCCAACATTGTAGATAGGCATGAGGTACTACAGTAAGTTTTTGCAGTGTCATAGATCAGACTAGACCAGCACTCTATAGACTCAGCAGCAATCTAGCCCATGATCCCAGGATTTTTGTGACAGTGATTTAGGACACCCACAGATTAGCAGAAACACCTCACCAAAGCTATAATGTAGGTGACTGTCAATTCACTTTTAGACTTCACACCAAAGACTATGGCGCCTATGAGGAACACACAGGTGAAGAGGTCGTTCAAGAGGTCCTGAAAGTGGGAGAGATAAGCTGGTCTTAGATAGATGAGCTCCATGCACCCCAGAAACAGCACAGTATCCTCCATGTAACCATGTTCAAATGTCCCCCCACCCTGAAAATTTAAAATATACAAAGGCAAATATGTTTCTGGCCAAGCAGATCAACCAGCGGCTCCCTGCTGGCCTCTGTGAGTGGAGCACACAGTCCAAACTTAACTGCTGTCTGCCCAGGTGAGCCACAAGATACCATCTTGCCTAAAACACCAGGGATCCAGTGCCAATCAGTAGTCATATAAATAAATGCATAGGCTACTTGATGGTATCTCTGTTCGGTACTTCCCCTCATCATTTCTGTACTCTCCTCTCTGGAGCTTCCGTGAGCAGTATTGCTGCTGCCAGGAGGCTCTCTGACTTAACTCTGGGAGCCTTGCTGCTCCCTCTACACCCAACCCTGCCTTACCCCCTGGACCACCTTCCTTGATTGCTTCCTCCTTCATCATTTTTTTCTTTTCATTCCTTGGGGATTTGGTCTTCCTTTACCACATACAAGCTTTCTTCTCCCAACACAGAATAAAACCAACCAAAATTCTATGTATTTGTGCCCCTTGTCCCATTTACTATTAGTTGTGTTTTATCTTAGAGTGTCCAAATTTTAAATTGTTTTTAATTTTAATGGGATGTACAATCTCTTCTGCCAATATTCCTAGGTACTCTCATTGAATGTTCTGTCCAACTTTCTTTTACAAAAAGGTTTGCTTATTTTTATTTTATGTGTATAAGTGTGTTGTCTCCATGTACGTGATCATACCAAATGTGTGTAGTGCCTGAGAAGGCCAGAGAGGGCATTGGATTCCCTGGAGTTACAGCAGCTTGTGAGCTGCTTGGGTGCTGGGAACCCAACCTGGGTCCTCTGCAGAAGGAGCCAGTGCTCTTAACTGCTTAGCCAACTCACCAACTGCTGTCCCAGGTTTTCAATGCTACCTCTGTCATATACAAGTTGCAGTATGTGTATAAGTCTGAATTCTCTGATCTATTCCTACATCAGTATACTATTATAAAATACAATAGGCTGGGTGCCTTAAACAACAGATGTTTATCCTCTCAGAGTTCTGGGTCTGGAAGGACCAAGAGCAAGGTCCCAGAGCACTCTCCTTGGCTGGAGACAACTGCCCTTCCCTCTCTATCTTCATATGACCTTTCATACGACCTGTCTCTTCCTGGAATGATACTAATCATTTTGGATCAGAGTCCCAACCTTAAATTTTCTGTTTATTTTTAGTTGCTTCCTCAAAAACTCCATCTCAGGATATAAATCCAGGGAGGACACAAACATTCCACTGGTAACAATTCCATTAGTTAATCCACGATCTAGCACCATATCTTAGGGTAAATCTGGTATCTGGTTGGGAAAATCCATTCTTGTAGTTCTTTTCATTTTTCCAAAGAATTTTATTTGTAATATTTTTACTAGCTCATATTAGTTATACAGAATGATGGGCTCATTATATTTTATTTAGTAATTTATTTATTTTTACTTTAATTGTATTGGTGTTTTTCCTGCATGTATGTCTGTGTGAGGTTTTCAGATCTTGGAGTTACAAGTTGATAGCTTGGAGACAGTTGATAGCTGCCACGTAGGTGCTGGGAATTGAACCTGGGTCCTCTGGAAGAACAGTCAGTGCTCTCAACCACTGAGCCACCTCTCCAGCCTCCCCATTATATTTTTATACATGTATATAAAGTAATCAATCACATTACCTCCCTCTCCCTGTCACCTTCTCTTTGTCTGTCTTCCCACTTTGGCTACTCTACTTCTTTCCAACTATCCTCACCTCCTTCCTCTTGTTACAATGCATTTGGCATCCTAGGACACTCCGTTGCATGTACTATGCATACATATTTCTCTCTGAACAATGCACCTAACAACCTGTAAGCAACCTGGGACCCCACCTGCATCAAACTACTAGTGGAGTAAGTTTCTCCTCCCCTTAATGACTTGGACAATTTCTACCCAAATTGATTCAGTACTGTGGAGGGGGATATGGAAGGTAGGAGTGCTGATCTGGCCTAAACTGGTTTTGGGCACATGTGCAATAAGCTAAAACTGTGTTTTCAAGAGAACTTTTAGGAAGAATCCCCTATTTACTATCTTATGACTATGCATATTTGGAGTTGCATATGATTAAAATCAGATGCATTATGGGAAGGGATATGCCCATGAGCAAGGGCTTACTTATATAGTCCAAGCCTATTAGTCTTGATAGAGAACCACCCAAATTACACCCTTTGTAAGCAAACTCCTCCCACACTTGAACCCCATAAAGGAAGTCCCAAACAACAACTGAAAGAGGCCCCAAGCAATAACTGGGGCCCTTGATTACCTTCACTTGGGTAGCTGCTGTCAGTCTTGACTGTGTATCTGCCTGTTCAATGGCTGCACTTTGAACAGAGATTACTGCTTACTTTGCAGTCTCTGTGGGCTTGAATAGGAGGCTAAGAAGCCAAAAACACCTTGCCAGACCTCCACCACCAGTAACAGTATAGCCTAACCTGGCCTCAAACTTGCTATGTAACTGAGGCTGGTTTTGAACTTCTGATCTCTTGCCTCAACCTTCCAAGTGTTAGAACAGAGGTGTATGTCACCACATCTGGTGGCAGATGCTTCATTTATTTTCAGTCATATCTTAGCATATAGATTTGAACCTGAATTCTTTAGCTGTCTGGTAAGTTAAAATGTCCAATGCCCTCTTACTATTATTCAGCAGTTTCTTTCTTTATTAAACATTCTCATGGCCGGTGATGGTGGCACATGTCTTTAATCCCAGCACTCAGAAGGCAGAGGCAGGCAGATTTCTTGAGTTCAAGGCAAGCCTGGTCTACAGAGTGAGATCCCGGACAGCCAGGACTACACAGTGAAACCCTGTCTTGAAAAACAAAAACAAAACCAAAAACCCAACAAGAAGTCAAACAAAATAACAACCAAACATTCTCTTGGTTGCTCGAAGTTACAAGTAAGATTTCTGAAAAGTTTGTTGCCAGTTTTTCCCCAGTTTAACCATTGCTACTGTGCAGGGATGAAGTTTTGGGTTTCTATATTATGCCATATTTAGATGATGTCAGTTTCATTTAATGTAGAAAGTTCTTGTTTTTGATCACTTTAAATGTTTCTTCTCCAGTCTCTAGTATGGAATTCTGATTTTGTATTCTGTGTCTCATCTTCTCCTTCATGTTCCTTCTGTTTGTCTTTCAGGGCTAGTTCTAGATAATCCTCCCACACCTGTCAACTCCTTCATTCTCTCTTGAGTTGTGTCAGATCTGCTCACTCATTCTGTATATGTATTCATTTGTATTTATTTTATATGTATGAGTGTTTTGCCTGCATGTGTACATGTGTATCACATGTGTGTAGGTGAGTGGAGGCCAGAAGAGGGTCAGATCCTCTGAAAGTCAAGTCACAGGAGGCCAAAAGCCACGTGATATGGGTGCTGGGAACTGAACCCAGGTCCTCTGTAAGAGCAACAAGTATTCTTAACTACTGAACAATCTCTCTAGAGACATTCCAACTCCCTCAACAACTCTTTGTTTAGACAAGGTCTTGCTTTGTCTCAGGCTGGCCTCAAAGTCACTCTGTAGTA
This sequence comes from Peromyscus eremicus, assembly GCF_949786415.1. Classification (NCBI taxonomy): domain Eukaryota; kingdom Metazoa; phylum Chordata; class Mammalia; order Rodentia; family Cricetidae; genus Peromyscus; species Peromyscus eremicus. Next base: position 104,746,439 of record NC_081420.1, read on the forward strand.
CAGGCTGGCCTTGAACTCTTGAGCCTCCTTCCTCAGCCTCCTGGGATGACAGATTGTGCTACCACACTGGGCCCTGATCTGATTTTAACTCATCTGTTCACATTTTTACTTCAAGTATTATATTTTCTATTGTAGACATTAAACTACTCACTTTAAAAATTGTTTATTCTGTCCCTATAGTCTTTTTGTTGTTGTTGTTTTTCAATACAGAGTTTCTCTATGCAGCCCTGGCTGTCCTGGAACTGGCTCTGAAGTCTAGGCTGGCCTCTAACTCAGACATCTGCCTGCCTCTGCCTCCCAAGTGCTGGGATCAAAGGTGTGTGCCACCATTGCCCAGTGTTATAGTCTTATTTTTATCTGCAATCATTTAAACAGCATTGATTATGTTCTCATATCACAGTTCATCTACGGTCTCTGAGTCTCAGGATTCTGTTCTTCCAACTTGTTTCATTTATTTTTCTTTTGATACCAAATTTTTGCTATGAGTCCAGGATGGCCTTGAAATCAGTTTTCCTGTTTTGGCTTTTGAGTGTTAGGATTATAGACATATCCTATGGAAACATGGACCATGTGTGCCAATTTTTGATTCTTAGTTTGGAGCATTTTTAAAAGACTAAGTGTATCACAAATCACATGCTTTGGCTGTGGTTCTGCATTTATTTCTGTTATGAGTTCGTAGGATGTGATTAGAACATCATCAGTGCAAGGCATGTGTTTTCTAGACTCTGGGCAGCAAAAAAATTCAGATTCCACATCTATGCAAGGGAAAGCTCTTAGCTTTCCCATTCTCAAAGAAAACCCAGGCCTCCTGTCCCCACTCCCACAGGTCAAGTATAGACCGATGTTTCCTGCTTCTTTGTGCTGGCAGTGTGTGTATGTCTTCCTTCTCCATCTTTCCTCTATGGATGCAGTATTCTCCAGGTGCTGGCTTGATTTCTTAGGCCTCTGCTTGGCTTTGGCTTAAGGCCTTGTGCTGGCTTGTTTTACGTCCACTTGACATGAACTAGATTCAACAGAGAGGAGGGACCCTCAATTGAGAAAATGTCTCCAAAGATCCAGCTCGGGGGCATTTTCTTAATTAGTGATTGATGGGAGAGGGTCCAGCCCATTATGGGTGATGCCATCCCTGGGCTGGTGGTCCTGGGTTCTATAAGAAAGCTTGCTGAGCAAAGCATGGGGAGCAAGACAGAAGCAGCATTCCTCTATGGCATCTGCATCATGTCCTGTCTCCAGGTCCCTGTCCTGCTTAAGTTCTTATCCTGACTTCCCTTGATGATGAACTGTGATGTAAAAGTATAAACTGAATTAACTCTTTCCTCCCTAAGTAGCTTTGGTCATGATGTTTTGTCTCAGCGATAAAAACCTAAACTAAGACAGGCCTCATCTCTTGTCTTGAGAGTATTTGAAAATCCCTATCTCAAGTTCCTGAGATGGTACCTCATGAGTCACTCCCAACAATCTACAGCTTGTATTGTCACTACTCCCGTTTTCCATCTCGAGAACCTTTGCATCCTATCTCTATTCCTTCCCTCTTCTTCCTCCTTCTCCTCCCTCCATTCCATCCTCTCTCCCTCACTCCCCCTTTCTTCCCTCATTTCTCTTCCTCCTGTCTTTCTAGCTAGGCTGTTTAGTAAAAGCAATATTGGTTACATTTCCATCACTATGTTTATGTTAAGTAGAGGAGGACTGACTTTCATTTTTGGTGGATGTTATTTTACTGAGTCTTTTCAGTCTCTTCACTGGACACATAGTCTCCATCTTTTTGTCTTCTGTGTGTTCTGTTTCCAAGAGTTTTCATTTTAGTTCCATCTCCTTCCTTCCTGTACTGAAGGTCTTCATGAGGACTGATGGATCCCTGGACACTAACAGCTTTTAACAAAAGGGCAGATAGGTAGGTGATCACAGCTATCAGAAGCATATTTCATTAAGTTTTGATTTTTTTTTCTTTCTTGCTATTTACTAGTTGTGTTGAGTTGAAGGGCAGGTTATTTGACTTTTGGCAATTCACTTGCTGGTTTGTAAGGGTAATGAAATGGGGGAACAGAGGTCTCTAGAGGTGGGTAATGAACAAAGGGAGTTGGAAGCTGAGGTGTTAATTGGCTATGGGGGATTTAGGTGGGTACACTTGGTGATTCCATTGAGTGAGGCGAGGGAATTTGAGTCATGAGCCCTAAGACACAATGGCAAGAAGTTTACATGAGTTCAATCTCCCTACAGATTGTTACAGACCCTGAGGTACAGATAAAGGACTAGAGGAATGGATGCTTGAGTGACTTACCAAGCTCAGCCTCACCCATTGGGTGACTATTTCAGGTTGACCATGCTTCTGAAACATTATTTTCATCAGAGACCTGATATTGTTTTAGTCATGCTTGAAATTTGCTTCACTTTACCTTACTGGTTTATGCAGAGTTTGATTTTCTTTTTTGAATCCTGGAATGATATTCCAATGAGATGTATACCAGGAAAAGCATCAGCAGAAATGGCTGGTTGTTACAGCCTTCCCTATTTGTGAGGCTAGCAAAGCCTCGGTGCCTATTTCTGTGACCCAACACAGGCAGGTTTGGGGATCATTTCTGCCTGGCTTCCCCTCTACAACCCAACTTCCCAGCCTGAGCACCGGTAGAGGAGGCAAGGTTGTCTTTTTCCAGGAGGTAGAATGTGATTGGCACCACCTTTCCTACAGTCTTTACTTACAGTCACAGGCCAGTAGATGAAAGTAGTATATCTGCTGATGGCGAAGGTGTAAAGGAACATGAAGAAAGCAAAAAAGGACAGTTCCATAGTGAGGACCAGGATCAGGAGGGGGTGTGCGGAAATTGATTCAAAGCGGTTGAGTCCAGCGATCATGAAGGCCTGGGTGGAGAAATACATACACCTGAGCTGCTACAACGTCTCTCCCCGACTTCTGAGGCCCTCCCCTCCACAGACACCCCTAGAATTCCAATCCAGCTTACGATACTCAGGGTCTTGACCACGGCGTGTCCCCCGAGCCAGAAATCTTTATTGCAGTCTTTGAATTCCCACTTGTAGCGATCAAACCCCTTTCTTGTGCCCACATCATCCTTGGGCATAGGTGTTGCCATGGTTAGCAGTAGTTCTCAATTTCTCGGGGCTCAGACTTGCCTGCAGTCCTTGAACAGGCCCAGCTCAACAGAGAGCCTGGTGTCTTCAGACCTGTTCAAGGGCGGCGCTCAACTGACCGCTGGGACGGCAGAATTCTAACGCTTATGGTTGGTCAGCGCGAGCACCTCATCTCATGGACCGGCAGGATTGCGTCGACCCTGGCAGAGGCCTGAAATTCCCACCCTCCATGCAGCAACTTGCACTAAGCCCCACTGGTACTAGCGAGGCCTTACTTGAACCGGAGTCCCAGTTGTGTGGCTATTGCTCCCTGAGGTCCTGGCTCTCCCGACCTCCTGGGGCAACCTTGTGGAGGAGTGGGAGGGGTAACGCGACTTTTAGACAAGGCCACACGAGGAAGCAGAAGTGTTGCCGACTTCACAGCCCTGTCTTTATAGTCACACACATGGGCTTGGGAGCTCATGATGGCCTGGAGGGAGTGATTGTACTTGGAGTCTCTGCTAAATGCTAGGAAGGGCTGGGTGACTTTAGCATGCTTTCTGCCTCAGTGGGGCGGTAGAGAGTTTAGTTTTCATTCCCAGGGCTTTTTTCCATGTTATTCATGTTCTTGATGACCAATAACGCATCAATGAGACACAAGATTGCTGCTGAGAGGCACAGGATCTGTCAGACACAACAGGGGTGGGAAGTAACGGTCAGATTACTTTACAATTAGCACAGCGTCCATCTCTCATTCCTATTCCTATCCGAGGAGGTCAAGAGCTGCAACAGTCCCTCCTGACTGCTGTAGGTCCGGTTTGTCTTTCCAAGAGAAAGGGAAACATTGGAGTTTGCTGCCCCCAGTGTCCTGATCCTATGACTTGCTACTATAACAGTGGTTCCCAACTTGTGGGTTGTGACCCCTTGGACCTAATGACCCTTTCACAGGGGTGGCCTAAGATGAGTGGAAAACACAGATATTTACATTATGATTCCTAACAATAGCTAAATTACAGTTACAAAGTAGCATTGAAAATAATTTTATGGTTGGGTGTCACCACAACATGAGGAACTGTGTTAAAGAGTTGCAGCATTAAGTAGGTTGAAAGCCAGTGCCTTAGATAATGACCTTTGCAGTTCTGAGTTGAGTGCCTGGCAGTTGAGCCTGAGTGGTGAATGGTCTGGAGCTCTCTGAGGAGGGGACAGATTTGAGATTCAGAAAACGCACCTGCAGTTACTATGAGATGAAGGGAGAGTGAACCTGGATAAGGCAGGAAGACACGGAGGTGGGCTGATGCCAGTACAGGCAAGAAGAAATGAAGGAGGGAGTGTGGGGGGACCATGGCAGTACAAAGCTCAATTGATGAGTTGCCAGATAGGGACCAGGGATGGTAGCACCTGGTATTCCAGCCATGGATGTTTCTCTTTGTGGGCTACCTGATGACAGATTGTTAGTAGGCTTTGTTGCAGCCCCTGTGTGAGTTTCTCAGGGGTAAGGGCTCTGTTTCCAGTGCCCAACTCTAGCTTGGCACAATGCAGTGGCGTTAACAAATGTTCTCCAATTTATGAAATGAACTTAAAGAATTTAAATCCTTTTTAAAGTTTCTACATTTCTTTCTTTGGTGTGTGTGTGTGTGTGTGTGTGTGTGTGTGTGTGTGTGTGTGTGTAGGCCTGTACATGCCACAGCATGTGTTTGGAGGTTAGAGATAACAGGTAGGAGTCAGCTCTCTCCTTCCATTATGTGGATTCCAGGACTTCAACTTGGGCCATCAGGCTTAGCGGCAAGTACCACTGAGACATCACCCCTGTCCTAAACTGTTTTCTTTTCTTGGTTCATTTCTGTCCACATTATTGAATCAAATCCAAGTTCCATTTCCTTACTCTTCCTATTCTTTAAACATCTGATTCGCTATTTCTTACATTCTTCCATTTGATATGGATTTAGGCTCAGTTTATCTAAGCTTTGTGACCCATGACAAAGTATTTAACCTCAGTCTAAGGACATACCCAGGTGTCTGTAAACCTGAATGTTTAAAGTTAAGTCAGGGACCTGGGAAGTGGTGCTGTTGGCATAGTGTTGGCCTGGCATGCACAAGGCCCTGGGTTTGATCCCCAGCACTGCATAAATCAAGCATGGTGGTGTGTACTTATTATCCATCAGGGGAATAGGGTTTGTGTAGAAGCAGGATAATCAGATGTTCAAGTTTATCCTCAACCACAGAGCAAGTTAGAGACTGGCCTGGATTGGAGACCTTATTTATAAAGGTCTAAGACTAAGGAAGCACCTAGACTGTGCTGGGCACACACTAGGTACTTCACCATAGGCAGGATCTCTTCCTCCTTGGACAAGCAGTTACCCAATTCTAAAAGTCCCCACTTTATATCTGTGTTTAATATAGTTCTCTAGCCAAGAAAAACCAAACTGATAGTGTGGTGGTTTGCCTAAGAAGGGCCTCTGCAGGGTCATGTATTTGAATGTTTGGTTCCCAGTTGGTGAACTGTTTAAAAAGATTAGGAGGCATTTCCTTGTTTGAAGAGGTGTGTCATTATGGGTGGGCTTTGAGGTTTCAAGAGTCCAAGTCAGGCCTAATCTTATTCTTTACCTGCTTCCTGTGGATCAGATGTGAGCTCTCAGCTACTGCTCCAGCAGAATGCCTCTTTACCTATTGCCATGCTCCAAACCATGGTAATCATGGACTCATCCTCTGAAACTGTAAGCCAGACCCCAATTAAATGCTTTCTTTTATAAGTTTCCTTGGTCATGGAGTCTCTCTTCACAGCAATAGAATGATAACCAAGACTCCTATTTATAAGTATTTTACATGTAGTGTATATGATTTGCAAAAGTTATTCTGTAAACTCAAAAACTTATTTGGAGAATATGTTTTGTGAGTTTTAGGTTTTGGCAACTTGACATCATTTGAAGATGTCCCTACAAGAAAGAGAAGGGGGTCTGGAGAGATGGCTCAGTAGTTAAGAGCACTTGCTGCCCTTGTAGAGGACCCAAGTTTGGTTCCCATGCCCCATGTGGAGGCTCACAGTTGTCTTTAACTCCAGTTCCAGCAGATGCAAAGTCCTTTCTTGATCTCCACTCTTACTTGCATGGGTGTACACATACCTACATACAGGCACACACACACACACACACACACACACACACACACACAATTAAAAATAATTCTTCTCTATCCTGTTAATGACACCATGATGGCCTTCTTTTTTCAAGGTCCTGATATAATCTATTTATATACATATATATATATTTTTTCAAGACAAGGTTTCTCTTTGCAACATTGGCTCTCCTGGAACTCGCTCTGTAGACCATACTGGCCTCAAAATCACAGAGATCCTCCTACCTCTTCTTCCTTGGTGCTAAAATTAAAGTTGTTTGCCACCACTACTGGCTATATTATTTTCAATTTAAAATGTGTGTATGACTTTATTTGTCTGTGTATGTATATGCACTTGTGTGGGACTTGGAGATATATTGTAGATTATTAGACTTGGTGGTAGATGCCTTTAACCTCTGGGCCATCTATCTCACTGACCCCAGACCACTCTTCTTAAATAGATTTCATAGAGGCCTCTACTTACCCCTCCAACATAGGACCAATGCTTTCTTTCTTTTTCTTGCATTGTTAGTATGGCAACTACTCCAAGGAACACAGTTGAAATGATACTGTTGATAAGATCCTGCAATGCAGAGTTGAAATTGGTCAACTGTAAATTAGAATGTACTTTCCAAATATTCAAACAGGTCAGTTACCCATCTAAGAGTGGATACCTTTTAAACGCTTTCTCTTTGATTGACAGGGACCTTCAGGGGTATAATTATGGTTTTCAGAGATTTTAGTCTATGTGATTTTTAAGGTCTTGGATAGGACTTTGTAGAAATAGGTTTGATTTCATTAGAACATCATTAGGGACATTAACATTTCTATTGGTGCATACACACACACACACACACACACACACACACACACACACACACAGTTGTCCTATGTGGGTGCTGGGAACTGAGCTTGGATACTCTGTGGAGTCTTAACCTTGGAGTCATCTCTCCATCCCCTTCCATGCCTTTTCTTAAAGGTACAGCAATTCTAGATTCTGTGGTCTAGGACTGGCCAAAACTGGCCCTCCATAACATGACTTTTTTTGAAGTTTTATATTTTAATGTGGATTCTTCATTTTATCCCATAACTTATTTATTTTAATATATGTAAACATATGGGTTTGAGGGTAAATTTTATATTAGTAGTTCATTCATTCAATATATTCCTATATCCATAGGTAAAAATTAATGCTCTAGAAGTTGGGTTATGTTTATTATTTTGTGAGCCCATGTATCCTGAGAACACCTAAACCCATCTGAAGAGCAGACTTGATTTTCTGAAGTGAATGGCTGTGTTGTTTGCTCTCGTCTGAGACAAAGTCAGAATTAAATCAGCCTGATATATCTTCAAGTTCTGGGTTTTGTTTTGGTTTTTCAAGACAAGGTTTCTCTGTGTAGTTTTGGTGCCTGTCCTGGATCTTGCTCTGTAGAATAGGCTGTCCTTGAACTCATAGAGATCTGCCTGTCTCTGCCTCTCGAGTGCTGGATTTAAAGGCATGTGCCACCACCGCCTGGCTTATCTTCCAGTTCTTATGTCCTTTGTTCTACGTTTTGGTTATAGGCTCTTCAACTCCAGGCCAGCCTGCCTTTTTGTGTACTGGAAGAGTGAGCATGGATAGGAAGGGTTTCTCTTAGAGTGGGACACTACACTTTGATGGGAGAGTGATGATGGAGTCAGTGGGACCAGTGTGTGGACAGGGCCTACGGTAAAAAACAATGATTTGACCAGGTATATAATTGGAGGACTCTAAGTCTGTGTGTCAAACTTGGGTGTTATTCCTCAGGAGCTGTCCATCTTATGTTTTTTAACTTCAGTTACATTTTACTCATTGTATGTGTATGTGGTGGGGGAGGGATGCACATGATACGCATGTATATTGAGGTCAGAGGACAATGTTTGGGAGTTGGTTTTCTCTTTCTATCATGTGAACCCCAGGTATTGAACTCAGGTGGTCAGGATTGGTGACAGGTACCCTCTGAGCCATTTCCCTAGGCCTCACTTTTTCAAGTAGGCTACGCCATCTGGCCAGAGAGCTCCCAGGGATCTTCCTGTGTCTGTCTCCCCAGTGCTGACAAGCTTGTCTGGTTTTTGTTTGTTTTTTTAACATGTGTTCTGGGATTGAACTCAGGTCCTCAAGCTTGCAAGCCTATCACTTTATCAAATGGACTATCTCCTCACCACATTCTTAATGGCTTAAGTGGTGGTGGCAGCCTGTCTGGGATATGAGCCTGTATGTAGAAAGAAGCCTGACCATTCAGTGTAAGAAACCATGATGATCTTAATGGCTCCCTTCAATGTGCCAAGCAATTCCTAGACTACTTCATTTAACTATCACAAAGCAGCCATCAAAAGAATTGCTATGCTGTGTGTTTCTACAGAGAATGCAATAGCCATCTTGGGGAAGTTTATTAAGTTTTTTTACGATTGAACAACTGCTAAGGAGAGGAGTCAGTACTGAACTCATTATTGACTCCCATCAGGAGCATGAACAGGAAAGAAGTTAGGAGCTATCTATCACCTTAGACTGCAAGTGCAGCCTCCATTTCCATCATTATCTGTGGAAGGCTTCTGAGTTCACATGATGTGGAACAAATAAGCTCACAGTGTTTTTGTGACTCAGATCTTTGGCTGCCAATTTTTGGATGTGGGACCTGGGATCTTTTTTTTTTTTTTTTAGCACCCCTCTGCCAGCCTACTAATTTTTTTTATATGGGGATGATGATTGGGATTGATTACGTTGATCTGAGGGTTAAATGGAACACTGAATCTGAAACATTACATACTGTGCCTCTGGTAAGTACAGGTAGTGTATAAGATGTAGACTTGTGATATCTGCTCTGCGAATGTACAGAGAATAGACTTACTGCAAACTCTGTGTGTTCTTCCTGTTATGATTGGTGAACCCAGAATCCGGTCATGTCACCTGTCTCTGGAAAGGCACCGATGTCTTTACTATTGGTCAACATTGGCATGAGGCCATAGGGCAAGGCTGCTGAGGTATAAGACTGAGCTGGATTCTGCTGGCTCAAAGAGAGGTGCCTGCAGAGGGAAGGCAGGCTGAGGCTAGACAGGAGTTCAAAGCTTAGTGGGAAACTTTGTACTTGATGATTCTGTAAAACAAGATACTCAAAGATGTGAATGAGAATTTGAGAAACAGAGTATAAAGCACTCAGGAAGCTGAGGTAGGAGCATCACTTCATGTTCAAGGCTAGTCTGGGCTACAGAGGGAGACTCTGCCTCAAAAACAATCAAACAAAATGAAAACAATGTTAACTTTTAAAAGCCAAAATGAGCTAGTTATGGTTCTAGGTCATTGAGAATTTGGACCAAAGCACGTTGATAACAATATACTAATGAATAGATCTAGCTAATCTTTGGCACTCTGTCGTAATTTTAACTCACCGTGCTTGGCTCAGGTTCCTCATGACAGTGGAATCAGCTCCTGATCTGTGATCCCTGGGAGCTGTGCTTTGCCCTCTACATCTTTCTGTGCTAGCTCACATTTATTGAGCACTTACTGTATGCCATGTACTGGGCCAAGGCAGTAATATGAGAAATTATTCAATTCTCACAAAAGACTCTTACTATTCCCAGTTTGTGGTACCTTGCTGAAGGGTTATTCATCCAGGAAGTAGCTAGAACCCTCAGCATTGTGATGTCTACAGTCATCTTCTTTCTCTTATCCATCCCTTCCCTTCTTTTCTTCTTTTCTTTTCTTTCTTCCCTTTTTATTTTTATTCTTCTCTCCCCTTCCTTTTGCCATAAGTACAGACTTTCCTATCTGCCTCTTCTGGACATTGTGAGAAATGTCATCCTGCATGGCTGGGCTGAAGTTGCCATTGCACTTGGCTGTGCATAGAGGGGCCTCTGCCATCCCTACTCATTCTTTCTTCTAAATACTCCAAAGACTCAGATCCCATCCTCTCACTAAAGTGAGATGAATGTCCTACTTGACTATCATTTGCCACAAAGCTCCCCAATAATTTCAAGATGTCAAAAACTAAAATTATAGTTAGCAAAAAAAAAAAATGTACTTTTAATTGCTGGGCATAGTGATGTGCACCTGTAATCCCAGCATGCAGGAGGTAGGCTAAAAGGATCAGGAGTCATTCTTGACTATATAGTAAGTTCAAGGCTAGCCTGAACTACATACATGAGACCCTGTCTCAAAGCAATCAAGGGAAAAAAGAAAACTATGCCTTTTAGGATTGCATGCTGCTAGGCATAGTGGCACACACCTTCAATCCCAGCACTGAGGAGGCAGAGGCTGCCTGATCTCTGTGGGTTTGAAGACAACCTGGTCTATATAGGGAGTTCCAGGACAGCCAAGACAACATAGTGAGATCCTGTCTCAAAAAACAAACAAACAAACAACAGCAATGAAAAGATTGAATGCTTAGTTTGAAAATTTTCTGAATATCAGAAAAAAATTCATTAACTTGTAAAGGAAGTTAAGGGGACCTTCTCACATGGCTACACCCGAGCATGTAAAGATGCCCCTGGTACTTTCAGAATCATCATCTCTCTAGAGTTTCAGGTTAAAGTGTGTTTATTATGTAGAAAGAGTTCTTTCTAAGCCAGGTGTCTGTGCACACCTGTAATCATAGCACTCAGGAGGCTGAAGGAGGAACTTAAGCTTGAGACTAGCCTGGGCCACACAGGGAGTGCCTACCATAAAAACAAAGGCCGGGAGAGATGGCTCAGTGGGTTAAATCCCTTGCTTCTCAAGCCTGACAGCATAGGTTTGATTCTTTAACCCATGATGGAAAGAGAGAATGGATTTCAGAAAGTCATCCTCTGAACTCTGCACCTCTGTCCTCACACATGCACACCAAAAATAATTAACAACAACAACAACAACAACAACAACAAGAACAAGAGTGATTTCTACTGGAAAATGTCTCTTCTTGACTGGAACTCAATTGCTCTGACCATATAGTAATATATAGAAGTGTTGAAAGTACATGCTATTCATCCAGGAGAGTGCAAGTTTTTGTTTGCTTATTTGAGACAGCTATGTAGCCCAGGTAGGCCTTGAAATCACATTTCATCTGTGTGAGCTTCTCCAATACTGGGATTACATGTGTGCCACAACTCCGGCCTTCCAGTAGTTAGAATTCATGGTTTCCTTGGGTATATTGGCAGATGATGTGAGCACATGTTAGATGAAGTCAACAGCCCTCAGACTGGAGACCGTGTCCCCAGCACAGAAAAAGGCTGTCTATGGGGAATGTGATACAGAGGCACATTCTACATTGCTAGAGGCTGAGAGCTGAGCTTGTACCTCTCGGTATAGAGTCCCCAGCATAGACTTCAAAGGAGCTGCTGACTGGAAACTTTGGGATCCCAAGTCCAGGTTCCATTATTCATCAGAGAGGGTGGCCCAGGAAAAATACATCAAAAAACAAGACAAAACAAAAAACAAAAACAAACAAACAAACAAAAAATCCCAAAACTTAAATAGTCCCCATTGAAGCTGACCTCATGAGTGTGTGTGTGTGTGTGTGTGTGTGTGTGTGTGTGTATGGGGAGTCAGGTGGGAGCAAAGGGTATTAGCCTTTCTCTGTCCCTGATAGGTGGTAATCTTTACCCTCAGTATTTGTTTTTTTCTATTCCTAGTCAGAGACTCATGTAGCTGAGGCTAGCCTTGAACTTGGTATTTGAACTTCTGATCTCCCTGCTTCCTGAGTGCTGAGATGACAAGTGTATGCCAGCACACCTAGTTTATGTAGTGCTAGATATCAAACCAAGGGCCTTAGGTGTCCTAGGCAAGTCTATCCTGACTGAACTACATCCCTAGCTCCACCCTCAGCCCACTGTCAAACAAGAAGAAAAACGGGAGGTAAAAGAACTCTATCCCTGTAGGGGCCTTTAAATTAGAAATTACCACTTACCTTCACCCTATACATTTTGTACCAAGTAATTTTGTCTGGAAAGAAAGGCTGGAAAGAAGTAGCTCTATGCACACTGGGTACCTGTAGACTGTGCAGAGGCCAAACCAGTTCTGGGGCCTCCCCCACCTGTCTTGTGATAGATCCCACATGACTCCTGCCCCTTAATGCCAACACATCTCCTAGTCCATCTACCCGCTACCGTGCTGAGTCTTCACCCCAGCACCAATACCCTCACTAAAATGGCACATTTCCTGCCAGACCAGGGGCTCCCCATTACTACCCAGTGGTAACTAGTTGCACCAAAGTGGCATATGTCCTTCATCTTGTGGGACCCGAAAGGGGAAGACTAGAAAGGAAGGGAGAGGATAAGAGGCAAGAATTTGGGTCCTATTTTGAAGGGTTAGAAACATTTCAAGTCTGTTAGGTCATTCCCTACTTGCCCAGCCGTGTAGTGGTTTATTATGTGTACACTTGTTCTTTGAACATCCCAATACCTGGACAACCTTAGTCATCCATTTTCCCCATTAGGCTCTGAGGAACTCATTAGGTATATTCCTGATGCTCTGCCAGACACTGGACCATGCCCTGGAGAACAATAGCAGGAAAAAAGAACAGGGGCTCTAAATCCTACTCGGGGTTCTCATAGCCTTCTTCAGAGAAAAGAGGGCATTTTCCCATCAGATGGTTGTGGTTAGAAGAGCTGGCTGTGCTGGAGTTGATCAAAGGCCTGGAGTTTAAGAGCTGGCCCCGAGCTTCCCGTGACCACTGTGAGCAGAGGTTCTCTCATTGCCAGCACATGCCCAAGAACTGCTTGCTAGCCAGCCTGACTGGGTTACTTCCTGGATATTTCCTATGTACCTTTCAGTGAGGCATGGTGTCTCATGGCTCTCTTTAGCTTTTCTTCTATTTTTTCTTAAATCTTGCCTGCTGGAGAGATGGCTCAGCTGGAGAGAGAAGACCCGAGTTCAACTTCCAGAACCCATGTCGGTCAGCTCACAATGGCCCGTAACTTTAGCTCCAGGGGATCCAACACCCTGTTCTGGTCTCCACGGGCACTCATTCTCTTGTGCACCCACCTCACCCCACCACGCATACACATCATTAAAAATAAAAAGTTAAAATCTTTTGAAAGAGTTGTTGTTTGTTTTTAAAATGAAGTCTTGGCATGGTACCCAAGTAGATCTTATGGCAGTCACTCCAAGTTTCATGAGTTCCTACTCAGTCACTCACACCTATATACACCCATCAGGGTACTGGCTTACTGAGAAAATCACTAGGAAGCCAGAGAACATGGGGAAGGCATAGACATGTGGCTTCAGTGAGGTGGTTTGGGCTGAATGAAGCTGGAGAAACTGCCTCAAGATGCTAAAGCCTGTGAAGTCTGGGCTTTAGAGTCAGAGAGGCCTGACCTCAAGTCTGAGTTCCAGTGAAACCTATATATGGCTGTGGGCAACTTCATCTTCTCACTCCAGTAGTTTCATCTGTTAAGTAGGGAGTGGCAGATAGTCACAGCCCTACTGGATGAAACAAAATATGAAAAGGCGTTCGGGGCGTGGCAAGTGTTTAGAAATGCCTACCTTATATTCCCTTGAAAATTGCCATGGGCAGAGATTTTAGTTTCCCCCCAGAAACCTTCTGGTAGTTAATAGCTCCCCAGACTAAGGGCCTTCCGTGCAGCCAATGATAGCAGCTCATCTTTTGTCAGTGTTCTGAGGCTGGTTACTCTGTGGGATAGACACAGTTCAGCAGCCTCTTTAAAAAAAACTCGTACAGTTGAAGAGAACATCTGAGATCCAGCTCACCAGCAACCCACTCCACTTTAAGGTTAGAAATAATGAGCTATAAGGAACCGAGGCTGGGCTTGGGAGCACAGGCCTGTAATTCCAGCTGCTTAGAAAGATGTCAAGTTCAAGGCCTGCCTAGGCTACAGAGTAAGTTCAAGGCTAGCTTGGGAAATAAGCTGAGACCCCGTCTTAAAATGAGAAAAAATATAAAAGAGAGGTGAGGGGCTGGAGAGGTGGTTCAGCAGTAAACAGCATTTGCTGCTCTTGCAGAGGGCCTGGATTGGGTTCACAGTGTGGTAGCTCACACTTGACTGTAATTCCAGTTCCGTGGGATCTGGCACCCTCTTCTGGCTTCTATGGGCACCAGGCATGTTTGCAGTGCACTTTTACACAGGCTAGCAAAATACTCAGAGACATGAGTCTTGAAAGACAGAAACATAGCTCAGTGGTAGAGTGCTTTCATGGCATGCACAGGCCTTAGATTCAATTCCACACAAAAAACAAAGGAAGTGAGATGTGGAAGAGATGGGAGCCATGTCAGGATTGTTCACAGTAAGAGAGAATGGCCAAAACTATCCAAATACCTTATGGGATGTGGCAGCTTGTTTTTCTTTTTTGGATACCATGTACTGAGTGTGTACTTGGTGCTAAGTACTATGCTATCTTTATATATATATTCCAATGTTACAGAAACCCTATGAGGTAGGGACTCCTCCATACACTTCCCCCTTTCTGCATTTCCTAGATGGGGAAAATGAAGCTACAAGGTCTTAGGAGTCTGATGACAAATGCTTGTAATCCCTTTACTCAGAAGGCTAAGGCAGGAGGATGCTATTTTTAAGGGCAGCCTAAGTTACCTTGTAAGTTCAAGTCTAGCCTTTTCTATATAGCAAAGACTTATCTAACCCCTTTCAAACATCCTTCTAAAAAAATACAAAGGTCACAGAGCTAGTAAGGAAGGCCCCAAGGCAAGGGACTGGACCTACTTTGGCCGCTGGAGAGCTAGGGGCCTCCAGGCCTAGCTTCTGGCATTCTCAATGGTAAAGAACATATGGAAAAAGCCACATAGCATCCTTTCCTGGATACCACCACACTTTAAGATCGTGGTTCCTAGACCCATACAAATAAATTTTTTATAACTCTGTTATGCCAACTCTTGTTTGGGGTGGGCTATAAATCTACTTGGGTGACACTGTTTGAAAAGCAGAAACATACACTCTTTTACAAGCATCTCTCCTCTTCATTAGGACAAGGAGAAAATATGGCACGTGCTCATTCACACAAGCCCTTTGGGATGGACTCTGCACTTTCAGCTAAAAGCAGGAGACTGTCCTGAAAGCAGAGGAGTCCAAGGGACCTTCCTGAGTTTTGGGTGGTTTCTCCCCGGGACAGGACAATACTCCGTCATAGCTCTGCTATGCACTTGTCTAGAGATCTCTTTTGTCTTCCCTGGAAGAAAATGAGGACAAGCTTACTCTTGGGGTTATGAGCAAAGCTTAGCTTTGAATTATGAAAATGAACACTTACAAGCAAAGGCCATTGTACACAGATCAGCAAGTGTTGAAGGGTTACCAAATATACTATGATAAAAAATAGGACGATGCAGGTTTCCTGAATTGTGATTGCTACAAACATCTCATGGGCGCCACCAAGGACGAAACAAACCACCGATGCTGCAATAATACACTGCAAGAAAAGAACAGGTTTGTTCAATGCATGTAGCTATTTAGCAGTAGCACATATTAACTGGCAGCATTTGTTACATTTAATTTGATTATACTGCAGTAGCCTGTATTTAAAAACGTGTGTGTGTGTGTGTGTGTGTGTGTGTGTGTGTGTGTGTGTGTGTGTACAAGTTTATGTGTGAGGGCATGAGTGTTAGGGCATGCATGTAGCAATCAGAGGTCAATCTCAGGCAACAGGCCTCACTTTCCACCATGTTTGAGACAGGGCTTCTTGCTGTTTGCTGCCATGTCGTGTACTCAGGGCTATTCTCCTGTCTCTGCTTCCCATCTCACTGCAGGAATGCCGGGATTTCAGACTGCATCCTGCCTCATCCAGCTTCTGAATGGGTTCTGAGGGTCTGAACCCAGGAGGTCAGGCCTGTGCAGCAGGCAGTTTTGTTCAGAGCCATCTTTCCAGGCCATGCCTGTAGTGTTTTCCAAATATTTTATTTTTAATTGTTTTAAATTAATTATTTGTTTTTAGTACTGGGGCTTGAGTACTCAGAGCCTGGCATACGCCAGGTAAGCATGCTACTGCTGAGTTACATTCCTAGCTTGCATTTTTCAATTTTTAATTAACTAATTAATTTTTCAGTGCTAGGGGTCAAACCTAGGATCTTCATCATGCTATCCAAGCTATCTACTACTAAGCTACATTCCTAGCCCTATTTAAAAGTATTTTTAGATGTTAAATAATATATGCAAATAAATATTGAACACAGAAAAGTTTTTAAACTTCCTTCCTCTTTTCTATCCAAACCTAGTCTCTCTCTGTTTTGTTTTTCAGATAAGATCTCACTATGTAGCTCTGGCTGGCCTCAAACTCACAGAGAACCACCTGCCTTTGCCTCCTGAGTGCTGGAATTAAAGGCATGGGCTAGTCTGTCTTCTGAAAAAATCACTACTACTGGTTTGTATTTCTGGAAGGAAACCCAAGTATGTATTGGTTAAGTTATGTTGATTTTGACAGAAATAGTGACGCAGAACCTCGGTTTTCTTCCTGTCCAGTTGATTACATCAGTCATTCACTGGGAGATTTCCCCCAATGACCGAAAATGCAATCTTTGTCATATAAGAAATTCTCAGATGTATTTGTGTCTCTTTTGAGTCTATTGTCTCATTGAGTTGTCAATTTTAAAGTACTTTTTAAAAAAATTGTGTGTGTGTGTGTGTGTGTGTGTGTGTGTGTGTGTGTGTGTCCCCATAGAGGCCAGAGAGGGTGTCAGATCTCTGGAGCTGGAGTTAAAGGGGATGGTGATCCAACTGACCTGAGCACTGGAAACAGAGCTCAATTAGAGCAGCAAGTACTCCGAACTACTGAGCCATTTCTCCAGCCTCTAGGGTACTTTTTGAATGGTAGGGTGGCTCATCGTGTGTACTACTGCTTGACGCAGCCCTCTCGGTTTTCATTTTCAGACTGTTTGTGATACCCAGGATTGTCTTGGTCGTGTCCCTACACTAAACCTGTTGACGTTTTAATTGGGATTTCATCTAACTTCTAACAACAAATTGTTATTTTAGTGTGTTTCCCTCTCTATAAAGTCTTAAAGTTTTCTTCTTATAGGTTTTTGTTCTTTGCCAAATATTGATCATTCTGATGGCTGTAGTGAAGAGAAACATTTTCTTTTTATTTTGTTTTTGAGAGAAGGTTTCACTATGCAGCTCTGGCTGTCCTGGAACTCACTATGTAGACCAGACTGGCCTCGAACTTACAGATATCTGTCTGCCTCTGCCTCCCAAATGCTGGAATTAAAGGAGTGCATGACTACACTTGGCTTCTTATATTTTAGTTATTTATAGAAAGTTTTTAGTCTGCTAATTTGATTGCTACCCAGCTAAATGTTCTATATAGTCTCCCAGTGGATTTAAATTTTATAATCATATCAGTGGAAAGAAATATATTTTGCCTCTTTTCAAGTATTTTTTTCTTTTCCTTAATTATGATTAGTCATTGCAGAAAAGCCCCCACTAACGTTGGTAGGCATTGCTTTTCTACTTCGTTTGAATAAGAATTGTTGTGATATTTTAAGTGAAGACTTTGCTGATTTGGGGGTAAAGATGTTTAGTTTTATAAGGGCAATGAAATCTCTATTCCTATTTTATAGGTGCCTTCTCTTCTTCTTCCTCCTTTCTGGTTCCCAGAAAGGGAACATTCAAGTTTTTCACATGTTCTCAAACACTATTTGATTTAATCTCATAACCTTCACTTACAATGTGGTGGGTTATTTTAAGAGTCCGAAGAGCAAATCATCCTTGTGTTTTGTGGTATATGTTTTAAAAATACATGGATATTTAAAAATAGATGGATATTTTTTGTTAATATGGTAACAGTTTTTTCCACTCTGGGATCCATCCCAGGGCCTCACACTTTTGCTAGGCACCCTGGGCCTGAACATCAATCTTTGCTTTGGTGCTGAGAGATCTCTCTTTTGTGTTCTTTTTCTAAACCTGACAAGTGTTGACGTCAGTGTTAGAATGACTTGGTGAAGTAGTCACTCAGAAAGGGGTGGGGATATAGCTCAGTGGTAGCGTGTCTGGCAAGTGCAAGGCCTTGGACTCAGTCTTCAGAAAAACACATCATTCCAAAGTGCCTGTTTCTTAAAAAAGCTTGAGCATCATCAAAATGATATCTCATGATCTGAAAGAGCTGACCCTAAACATGTCTGATCTGATTCACTTTTATAATGAAAAAACCCACTTGTTTATGTTTGTATATTAGGTGGAGAGAGGGCGCATGCAAAGGTCAGAGGAGAATTTACAGGGATGGTCCTCTCCTCCCACCATCTGAGTTCAGGGGATTGAAGTCTGGTCTTCAGGATTGGTCATATCAGCATTTACACCTTACAGGCCCCTTGCTTTCCCTCTGCTTTTATATGTTGCTCTGTTTGAATTTCTCTATTTTGGGGTCTGTTTGGGTCATTAAACTTTCCTCCCCAGAAGTTTTATGCCCCCATCTGCAGGTCCTTTCACTTTCAGTGATGTTTAGGAGCATTTCCCCATTCTCATTTTAAGTCTCTGTTCTCTCTTTCCCTTTTCCTGGATTACTGCCTGTTGTGTATGGCTTGAATAGGTCTTTTAGATGGCAGTCCTTATCAGTCGCACTTGCTGGTTTACAACTTTCTATTTACTCAGTACTTTTCTACTTTTATTTGTGAGAGGAAATCCCAAAAAAAGAAAAGGCAGGGCAAAAACCTACCAATTTAGTACTGAGAATTGTGTGATGCTGGGGTGGTGGTGGCACCAGCATTTAGTTCCAGCATTCTGGAGGCAGAGGCAGGCAGATCTCTATGAGCTCAAGGCCACCCTGGTCGACATAGTGAGCTTCAGGCCAGACAGGGCTATATTAGTGACATTCTGTCTCAAAAAAAAAAAAAAAAGTGTTGGAAGAAAGGGAGTAAAAAAACTGTGGCAAAGGGAGTTGTGGAGGACTTGCTCCAGCAGCACCTCTACAGTCAATGCTGGAAGCCACCGCCCTCCCTCCCCTATCCATCCAGCTGGGCAGCTTCTGCTCACCATTCTCAAGACCTTCAACACTCCAGCAGATGAGAAGATAAAATGCTTTGAGCTGTCTCTGAGTCTCTTTGGGACCTTAGCCCGGCCCTCAGCCCGTCTTTTGAACGATGCACGTATCTTAATTTTCTTAGACACATGGCCAGGCGGCGCCTTCTGCCTCTGGGTGGGTTTCGTTGGTGGTAATTTGCTGACACTCTGTTCTCTGTGCACTGACCGTGTAGACCTACTGAATGATGTGGCACTCAGTGGAGGTTTTTTGGGAGGGGCAACAGAGGTGATAGACACCAGTGACTCCGAGCGTGAGGGAACATCCCCGAGTTCAGATTGT
The DNA here is from genome assembly GCF_949786415.1 of Peromyscus eremicus. Classification (NCBI taxonomy): domain Eukaryota; kingdom Metazoa; phylum Chordata; class Mammalia; order Rodentia; family Cricetidae; genus Peromyscus; species Peromyscus eremicus. The sequence continues at coordinate 104,765,859 of NC_081420.1, forward strand.
GATGTTGTGCGGCTGGGAGGGTGGATGGACTCACGGCTGAGCTCATGCCTGGTGGATGCAGGATTCATGGTGTATCCCAAGCCTGACTGTGTCAGGCTGGTCCTGGGGCTTCAGTCGGCGCCCGTCCCCTGGGGAACCAGCGTCAACGGCTGCTGGCAGCCTATCCCGCGTGCACCTGCCCTTGATGGCTGCGGCCTAGCCTAGCAGTCTGGTATTCTTGTGGTGATCTGGGGAAAGGCGCTTTGCTTAGCCTGGAAACTCAAACCAGCAACCACACCTGCAGGAGCTGCTGCCAGCCAACCCAGAGGAGAAGGGTTCTGTAGTCGTTTGCTGGGTATGCCTGGCCAGATTCCAGCTCTGAGCCATATACAGTAAGGCTGCTGGCAGAGTGCAGGGTCCAAAAATCTGTCAAGCTCCCACATCACCTAAGGGTTTGTGAGAAAACAGCATGACCAAAAGCAACTTGGGGAGGAAAGGGTTTATCTCATCTTAGAGCTTGAGGTCCATCATCTAGGCAAGTCAGGGTGGGAACTCAAGGCAGGAACCTGGAGGCAGTAGCTGATGCGGAGGCCATGGAGGAGTGTTCCTTACTGGCTTGCTCCCCATGGCTTGCTCAGCCTGAATTCTTACTTACAGCACCCAGGACACATCAATCGTTAATTAAGCAAATGTACCACAGGTCTGCCAATCTGGAACATTTTCTCAATTGAGGTTCCCTCTTTCCAAAGGACTCTATCTTGGGTCAGACAGACATAAAACTAGTTGGAACACACATTAAAATAAAAAAAAAAAAGAACTGCAGAAAATATATGGAAGAATAAAGAAATATGTTTAATAACTAGTAAAAATGAATACAAATTATTGACTTTCATCTTTGCTATAAGTAGAAGAACTCTTCCGGTAAGGTCCACTTGGATTAAGAAGAAGTTTTCGGTATACCAAAGCACAGTCAGCAATAGCACATATTGCTGTCAGAAGACCAAACACCTGCAAACAGAGACACCACCGTCAGCTTCTGTCACATAAATTCTCAGTGAGCTGCCCACTAGATTTCTTTCCTGCCAGGGTACAGAGCTTGTTCTCCGTGCTACCATCCAACACGAAAGTGGAAGGGACTTCAGAGGTCATTGCTAAGTTTCCCCCATACCTCTCCACAGTAAAGGAAATGGTAATGGCGGTGAGTAGAAGTCCCCTTGAGGTGGAATGGAAGTTGCCTTTTCCTCCTGATTTGCTCTGGCACACATTCTTTAAAGCTCTACTGACTGGATTTAGCCACCAAGCAGCGTTTCTCTCTTTAGTGGTCAGCTGTTTGATTTTGCTATCAGCATCCTTGACCGGGTAAAGAGTTGGTACTGGCAGCAAATTAAGTCCTGGGGACCGTAGTAGTGATACAAGTTTTGCAGGCCTGGAGTGATAAGATGCTCCACAGTGAACACTCAAAGGCTGGGCAACATCCATGTAAGGCAGAGGAGTCTAGACAGGCCTGAGGAAAATACGATTGAGCTAAAGGGAAATAGAGCAAACTGCAACTCTACTGCCAGAGAGCTACAGCTCTTTCTTCTCTTCTGGGCCGGCAGCCTCCACTCATGGCTTATGTACTGCTGGCTGCACTCCGTCTCTTCTGTTAGGCTCTAAGCAACTTGAGGCTAGTCGAGCCTCATGCACCAGGCCAGTACCACCCTGAAGGAGTACATAGTCTCCATTGTGAGCCACATAATTAAGATTTCCAAGAGTTTCATTTAAAAAGAAGAAAAGTGAAGTTATTTTAATACATTTATTTAGCTCAACATATCCAAAATATCATCCCTTTATAAATCATCGCTATAATAAGTTATTAACAACATATTCTATGTTCTTTTGCAGAGATAATACAATGAAAGTCAATACATATTTTATATTCAGAGCTTATCTCAAGTCATACTAGCCCCATTTCCTGTGCTCACTAGCCATATGACTACTGGCTGCTGTACTGGATAACAGTTCTATGTTCTAAGCACTTACGCAATGACTAAACGAAAGAAGAACTCAGTAAATGAATTTGAGTCCTATGACTAGGTCACCTTTTTCATACTAGATAGATAAAATTGTCTTTAAAATAATTGGGGGAGATTGGCATTTCAGCGTACCTCATTTCTAGAAAAATTATATAATCTGTGAAGTGCCTAGAGGAGTTGAAACCCAGGATTCTGACAGACATGGCGAAGCACAGTCAATTCTATACAGTCCTTGCTAAGAAAGAACCAGGAAGCAGGAAGGAAGAATTCTCCAATTCAGTTCTCTAGATAAGAGCCTAGAAAAGCCAAATGACCAAATCTCGGAAAAATACCAGCTGGAGGTATAATGAAATAACTGAGCTCTTCCATTTTGGCTTGTCAGGATCAAGTATGACCTAACTGACTTGCTTCTCTGTAAGCAGGCCTCAGAACAGCCCTTTAGTTGCAAGGTTTTCAACCACATCCCTTGCAGTAAGGAAATCTATTATATTGCATCTGAAGCATTATGGGAATATTTGGTCTCACCTAACAAGTGATGTGAATCTTTTAAAAGAAGAACTAGAAAACCCACACACCATGTTTCTTTCTTTTTGTTCAACATCAAGTTTCTCAGAGCTAAGGCTTGTAGCTGATTCTAGCAGCTTCTCTCAGTCTGGTACATCCCTGTAGGAAACATGTAGGGACCTCTTTATTTGGATAACTCCAGTAAGAAACCTTGTCTACTTATGCTAGTCAGGGAATGCATCTACTCACACAAATTATAAAGCCAGTAGGCACTGTATGCCAGTCCAGGAGTCTCTGGCACAAATACAGTGCAGCTTGCTTGTATCATATTTCCAAATGAATGCACATTTTGATCAAACCTGAAGAAACTTGAAAGATACCCCCCCCCTCCACACACACACACACACACACACACACACACACACACTACTTACGCCTCCAAGGATTGTCATTGTTGAAGGTTTTGGTATCAGTGCCAACACAGACACAACAAGCATGAATAGCGTTGCTACCATTGAGTTGGTAATATCCTAAAAACACAGAATTGAAAAGTCAGCTTACTATCAAAGACCACCAAGGCTGGGAATACAGCTCAGATCTAGCATGGCTCTAGGTCCTGGCTTCTTCCATGCCTAGCATCTTGAGATTGGGGGAAGACAAGACCAACAAGTACTGCAAAAAAAAATATGGGGGCAGATCCCTAAAAATTTTTAAAGCTGCATTTTATTTGATGTAGCACACATTGCTGTCTTTTCGGAAACTAAAATGCTACAATAAAATAATGCCTATATATTTGTTCTACAACATACCTAGTGGGTCTCGTATATCATATCAATCATTTAATTATTTAAGCACACACATACACACACACACATATATATATTCACTTAACATAGATATAACTAGAGGGAGAACTCATCTGGTTTGGAAAAGCAGATAATTATGCTGAAGATTTGGAGTACAGAGGGTCTCCTATGAAGCTGGAATGCTTATTTTTAATAGGAAATGTGGAATAATTGGCTATCAAAAAACTGTTACTAAAATGAAATTAATAAAACTGAAGCCAGGCATGGTGGGTCATGCCTTTAATTCCAGCACTCAGGAGTTTTGAGGTTAGCCTGTTCTACACGGAGTCCCAGGCCAGCCAGGGCCACATAGTATGACCCTATAAAAAACCCAACCCCTCAAAACTGAAAGCAGCTTATATTTAGAATGGTAATTTCCAGGAGAACCCCACCCACATTTGTAATGCAGTGGTTTGCCAAATTATGTTATTTCATTTAATAATTTCCCCTCATTGAAACATTTTAACAAGAGTAATTTATATTTTTAGATGGATGTGTATTGTGGAAAAGGATAAATTGTCCTTATCATGGAATGGTACACTTGCAATAATTAGGCAGAAAGAAATTAATGAAGAAATGCTAGATTCCAAAAGAAAAGAAGTTAAGGAAAGAAAAAGAGGTTTGACTCTAAGGAAGGAAGACAAAGTTTCAGGAGACAATGAGTTGGCTGTCTTGGGTTAACTCCCCTTTGGCTGGATACTTTGCTCTGCTTCAAGGCATCAGGCCTCACTACCTCAGTCAGGCAGCTGTAAACAGCTATGAATTAGGCTATAAAATGGCTTTGTACAAAAGTGGTGTTCTAGGGAGTGCGTGGAACCATGGAGTATGAGGAGAGGACAGGCTGGGAGAGGAAGGCATACTTATCTCAGAATATCAATGCTCCCTAGTGGAAATTTAGAACATTGTGTTTGTTTATTTTCAGGCTATAGCCCAAGCTGGTGTGGTACTCATTATGATTCAAAGACCTCCTGTCTTCTGTATGCTAAGATCATATGTGTGCGCCATCACATCCAACTTAAAACACTGTCTTTATATTGAAAGCTCAATATGCAGCCAGGCATGGTGGCATAGGCCTTTAATCGCAGTGCTTGGGAGGCAGAGACAGGAAGAGATTTCTGAGTTTGAGGCAGCATGGTCTATATAGTGAGTTCTAGCACTGCCAGGGCTACTGAGACTCTGTCACAAAACAAAAACATAAAACCCCAAACCCTCAATATGCTGTTAAATGGAATGCAAATTTAATTACAAAAAAATGGAGATTTCTTAGTAATTTTGAACCTCAGAGCCCTGGGTTTGCTCCTTCATTCATAATCTGTCAAGGAGTGCTAGAGAGGAACAGAGGCCTGTCTACAGATTGTGTCAGGCATGGATACAGATGGCGGATCTGAGGGCAGACAGGCGACCAGTATCTTCTAGTGAGGGAGCACTGGCTATAGGATTCCTGTACTCCTTACAGAGTAGCTGTGGTCCTCAGATGCTGTCTCCTTCACTTTAATTGTAGTGAAGCCTCTGGCAGCTCTACTACTCCACCCTGTGGGGGCCCCATTACTACTACCTTTGTCCCTTGGATTTCCTCAGGAAATAGGAAATTAGGCCCGTGGTGGCCTCCCCATTATAAGCTGCCTCTCCTTTCATGCTTGGTCTCATAACCTTCCTATTATTACCTGTCACTCATGGCAAGCCACTCTGGAGAAAAAGCCCACCGGGCCCTTCTGTGAGCACAGCTGCTGGAGAATGGGGTTACATATTTCAATACTTTTCTTTCCGTCTATATGACATTATTCACCATTCCTTTCTTCATGAAATGCTCTCCTGTTTGGTGTCTGTGACACTGGGCCCCCTTGGTTCCTCTCCTGCCTTTTCCTGGCCACTTGTCTCCACTCCCTACATTCTTTCTGAGCTCAGTTCCCAGCACCTGGTACTGACTCCCAACTGATGCTCTAGCTTCTCCTCCTATGCTGAAGATGTTATCAATAGCCCCCCTCCTCAGGAGATCTTCTCCTCCTATGCTGAAGATGTTATCAATAGCTCCCCCCCCTCAGGAGATCCGACAATCTGGTCGTTTAACTCTTTAATCCATCGCCCCATTTCTTAGCCTGTTCTCCTACCTCAGCATTCTCCCAAGGTGGGTATTTATACTTGGGAGGCTGAGGCAGGAAGAGTGAAAGTTGAAGGCCAATCTGGGCTATAGGGTGAGTTCAAGGCTAGTTTGGGCAACATTAGTGAGACCTTGTGTCAAAATAAAAAGTCAAAGGAGATATAGCTCAGCAGTACAGTATTTGCCTAGCATGCAAGAGGCCATGGGAACAATCCCCTATAGGGCATCAATGATGATAGTTATATAGAAAGCAGATGTTGCGTCTAGTCACTAGTACTAGGAACCCCATTAGAGAACTCCTTTCTGTCTACCTATAGCTATAACCTTACTCCATGTCTCTATCATTTTTATGACCGAGGATAACAGATTAAATGGCCTCTGAGAACCACTTCCAGTTTGGGGTTTATTTTTAATTTTTATTATGTTATTATTATTTTGAGATAGGGCTGGTCTCTAACTCTCTGTGTAGCCAAGAATGACCTTTAACTTCTGATCTTCCTGCCTCCACCTTCTGAGATGTTGATTATAGGTATATGTTAATATATCTAGGTTCTACTATGCAGGGGATCAAATCCAGGGCTTTGTTTATGCTTGGCAAGCACTCTACCAACTGACGTACACACCTCCAGCCTGAAATGCTCATCACTTGCCTCCAAAGATGGTTCAAGAAGGTACCACTTAAAAGCATGTTTCTGGTTTGGGAACAGCTCTGAAGTTCTCTCCCCTCAATAGTAGTTAGCAGCTTGGATATAAGCATTTCAGAATCCAAGAAGACATGATAAGTGCAGCAGAGGAGGAGGTGGCAGCCACCTGTCTAGACAAAGGAGTGAAGGAGAGTTGGGGGCACAGAGGATACCCACCGAGACAGGATGCTGGGATGTGACTTCAGAGAAAAGAAAAGAAAGAGATTGCTAGAACTAGCTTTGTAGTGCCTGCCCAAAGGACCATATAGACGTCACCTAATAATTTCCATTTGTCTATTGTGACAGCTCTGGTAGCCACTGGAGCACTTGAGTAGACAAACATTTCTAATGCTATGAGTCTGGCAGTTGAGGTTCAATGTTACAAAATATGGCTCAGTAAGATCAGTTGGAATTATCACAAATGACTACAGAATTTTCAAGTATGATCAGATTGGATTTTAGTGAATGTTCTTAAATAGTTTGACTTTCCATTTTGTGATGAGGGATAGGCAAGGATAGTTCCTTGTTGTACCTGCTTGTCTGTCTCCTAATTCTGAAACTATACCCACATGCATTTAAAAATGAGGTAAAACATCATAAATGGAGAAAACATTTTTCTTAAAGCAATTCTATTAAAATCAGGAACAAGACAAGGTTGTTCACTCCATATCTATTCAATATAGTACTTGAAGTTTTAGCTAAAGCAATAAGACAACTGAAAGAGATCAAGGGATACAAATTGGAAGGGAAGAAATCAAAGTATAGTTATTTATTTACAGATGATATGGCAGTATACATAAGTGACCTTAAAACTTCCATTAGGCAACTCCTATAGCTGATAAACACTTTTAGCAAAGTGGATGAAAGATTAACTGAAAACCAAAACAAAACAGCAGCCCTCCTATATACAAATGACAAATGGACTGAGAGAGAAATCAGGGAAACAACACCTTACACAATAGCCTCAAATAATATAAAATATCTTGGGGTCAACTCTAACCAAGTGAAAGAATTGTATGATAAAATCTTCAAGTCTTTAAAAACAGAAATTAAAGAAGATATCAGAAGATGAAAGATTTCCCATGTCCATGGATCAGTAGGATTAACATAGTAAAAATGGCCATCTTACCAAAAGCAATCTATAAATTCAATACAATCCTCATCAAAATTCCAACACAATTCTTCACAGACTTAGAAAGGACAAAGCTCAACCTCATATGGAAAAACAAAGAACCCAAGATAGCTAAAAACAATCCTGAACAATAAAAGAACTTCTAGAGGTATCATCATCCCTGATATCAAGTTGTACTACAGAGCTATAGTAATAAAAATCACATGGTATTGGCATAAAAATAGGCATGTTGATCAATTGAAGTGAGGACCCAGACATAAAACCACACACCTAATGACACCTGATTTTTTCATAAAGAAGCCAGAAATAACACTGGAGAAAAGACAGCATTTGCAACAAATGGTGCTGGTCAAACTGGATGTAGGTATGTGGAAGAATACAAATCACCCTGTACAAAACTCAAGTCCAAGTAGATCAAAGACCTCAACATAAAACCAGATACCCTGAACCTGATAGAAGAAAAAGTGGGGAATAGCCTTGAACACATTGGCACAGGACACAACTTTCAGAACAGAACACGGATAGTGCAGGCACTAAGATCAACAATTAACAAATGAGACCTCAAGGTGGGTAGTGGTGGCATATGCCTTTAATCCCAGCACTTTGGAGGCAGAGGCAGGCGGATCTCTGTGAGTTCAAGGCTAGCCTGGTCTACAGAGTGAGTTCCAGGACAGCCAGGCTGTTACACAGAGAAAGCCTGTCTCAACAACAACCACCACCACCACCACCACCAAATGAGATCTCATGAAACTGAAAAGCTTCTGTAAGGCAAAGGACACCATTAATTGGACAAAGCAACAGCCTACAGAACAGGAAAATAATTTTACCAACTCTACTTCTGATAGAGAACCAATATCCAAAATATATAAAGAACTCAAGAAATTAGGTATCAAAAAACCCAAACAATCCAATTAAAAAATGGGGAACAGATCTAAACAGAGAATTCTCAATAGAGGAATCTCAAATAGCTGAGAAACAGTTAAAGAAATGTTTAACATCCTTAGCTCTCAGGGAAATGCAAATCAAAACTACTTTGAAAGTCCATCTTGCATCTGTTAGAATGGCTAAGATCAAAAACACAAGTGACAGCTCATGCTGGAGAGGATGTGGAGCAAGGGGAACACTCCTCTATTGCTGGTAGGAGTGCAAATTTGTACAGCCACTTTGGAAATCAATATGGCAGTTCCTCAGAAAATTGGGAATTGATTTACCTCAAGATCCAGCTATAACACTCCTGTGCATATACCCAAAGGATATTCCATCTTACCACAAGGACACTTGCTCAATCATGTTCATTGTTTTATCATGATAGTCAGAAACTGGAAACAACCTAGATGTCCCTCAACAGAAGAATGGATAAAGAAAATGTGGTACATTTACACAATGGAGTATTATTCTGCCATTAAAAAATGACATCATGAAATTTGCAGGCAAATAGATGGAACTAGAAAAATAATCCTGAGTGAGGTAACCCAGACCCAGAAAGATAAATGTGTTATATATTCACTCAAAAGTAGATATTAGCCATTAAGTAAATCATAATCAAGCTACAATCTGTAGACCCACAGAGGTCGAGCAAAGAAGAGGGGTCTATGGATAAGTAGAGACAGTGCCTTCGCCCCTATGTTCTAGTCTCTTTGGTATGGGAAGGTACTCTGCAGGCTACTGAAAGAGGAATGTGACACTAACCCACCTACAAAACCTTTTGATCTACAATCTGTCCTGCCTGCAAAATAGGCTAGGGCAATGGTGGCACAGAACGTGTCAATCAATGTCTGATTTGACTTAATGCCCACTCCACGAGAAGGAACCCATACCCCACACTGCTTGGGTAACCAAGAACCTGAGACTAGATAGCCCAGAGACCTAGGGTCTCTAACAAACACTACCTGTCTTAAAAAAACAACAAAAAAATAAGAACAACAACAACAACAACAACCAACCAATGTCTTATCTAGTCATCATAGAGAGGTGGCTTTCTCTGGGAGCAGATAGAAACAGATGCAGGGACCCATGACCAGACATTATGCAGATAGAGAATCTAAATTGGAGGTCTCCCCATCAAATCCTTCTCCTTAGACAACCCCAAGGAAGAGGAGGCAGAAAGATTTTAAAAGCCAGAGGGGATGGAGGATACCAGGAGAACAAGGCCCTCTGAATCAGCTAAGCAAGGTGCATATGAACTCAAAGACTGAAACAGCAAGCACAGGGCCTACATGGGTCTGCACCAGGTCCTCTGCACACATATTATATATGTTAGATTAATATTTTTTTATGAGATTCTTGACTATGAGAATGAGTGGGTTTCTGACTGTGTACCTGCTCTTGAGACTCTTTTCTTCCTGTTGGGTTGCCATGTTCAACTTTGATATAATAGATTTTGCTTCATCTTAATATGTTTTATTTTGTCATGTTTGGTTATCTTTTAGAAGCCTGTTCTTTTCTAATGAGACACAGAAAGATAGTGGTTCGAGAGGGGAGAGGAGGTGAAGACGAACTGGGAGGAGTAGAAGGAGGGGAAACTATTATCAGGATATATTGTATGAGAAAAGAATCTATTTTTAATAAAAGAAAAAAGGCAAAAGTTAAGAATATGCTCTAATTTATTAACATGGTTCTAAATTTGAATTTCTTTAGAACACTTATACTTAAGAGAATTCTCTAAACAAAAAGGTCAGCCATACCTACTGGTAGGTGCAGTAAAGAGAATTTATGTCCTGTGGCTGCCCTAGATCCCTGACAGCTTTCCCCAAGGACAACATGGAGCCCTTAGCAGTGAGCAGAGATCACCTTAAAGATTTAAAAGAACCAAGTAGTTGATTACAGTGTCTTCCTATGGCAGGAAAAAGTTTAAGGTTGAAAGTGATCACTTACAAGCAAAGGCCAAAACAACCATTTCATCACTTTGTCAAGTCTGCATAGATACAAAGTTATGAAAAAGAAAATAATGGTGAGTTCAAATCCAGTGATAACGATGTATGGTTCAGGGGCTTGTGCGATGATGAAAAAGGTCATAGATGCCACATTTACTGCCTAGAAGAAGAAAACAATGATTTAGTCACTGATCATACAAGTTTAAGCTATAGAAACAATTGGTTTACTTACTGCAGGGTGTATGTGTGCATGTGTGGTACTGGGGATTAAATCCAGGGTCTCATGTATGTGAGTGCTATACCATTGAGTTACATACATCCCTAGCTCCAAAAACGCCTAAAAACAAGTAAGAAAGATTTCTGTAAGACACTGTGTACATGAGAGGTATGACTAAGCATGTGGGCATTGACTTCTGTTTGTGTTTTAGAGGAGTAAGTACTTGTCATTTCCCACATCTGTTCTTATGATCTTTTCACTCCAAGTGTCTCTGCTTCCACCTCTTTCCTTTAAGCACACCTAAGTTGTCTTCTCTTAAGACACCCTCTCCCTACCACACACACAGCCCTTTCCTTTCATCTTCTCCAGAAAAACCCTGGTCTTTTTTTTTTCCTCCCCTGCTTCATGTTACTTCTCAAAAAGGTCTACATTCTGGCTGCCTAGAATTCCTCATCATTCAATCCCTCATCATTCCTTAACTATTAGTAATTTGCAATCTATTATTAAATTTGAGTTGAATATTGCCATGAGGGCAAAGGTGAAGGGGAGGTGGGAGTGGAGGAGGTGTAGGAGGTGTAGGAGGTATAGGAGGTGTAGGAGGTGGAGGAGGTGTAGGAGGTGGAGGAGGTGGAGGAGGTGGAGGAGGTGGAGGAGGTGGGAGTGGAGGAGGTGTAGGAGGTGTAGGAGGTGTAGGAGGTGTAGGAGGTGGAGGAGGTGGAGGAGGTGGGAGTGGAGGAGGTGGAGGAGGTGGGAGTGGAGGAGGTGGAGGAGGTGGAGGAGGTGGAGGAGGTGGGAGTGGAGGAGGTGGAGGAGGTGGAGGAGGAGGAGGAGGTGGAGGAGGTGGAGGAGGTGGAGGAGATGGGTATAAACATACTGTCAGAGGAAAAATAAATCTGATGTTTAAGAGTTACTACTCAATGTACGTTTTTATATACTTCCTCTTACTAAATATAATACCATTAGAATGAAGGGATAGCTAAAGACTGGAAACAACCTAAATGATGCCAATTAGTGAATGGGTAAAGAACACTTCATCAGAGCTGGGATATAACTCAATGAGAGGTATGAGGTCACTAACCTAGCATATGTGAGGGCCTTTGGTAATCTCCAGCATTCCCCCGCACACACACATGAGGGAGGAGGCATCAGGGAGAGACAGGTCTACCCATCCACACAATAAAGTATTAACAGCAAAAAGAAGGAAGAATTAATATGGATATACTATTGACATATGATGAATAATTATGATGAATGAAAGATGACAAAATGAGTATAGACTATATGTTATTTATAGAAAATTCTAGGAAATGAAAGCTTATCTTCAGTTACAGCAAAAGCTATAGTTTCAGAAAACAGAACTATACTTTATAGAAAATATAGTTACAGAAAGCAGATGAGTTGACCCCTGGGACTAAATTAGGTAAAAAGAAGCGATTAGCAGGGCCATGAGGGACATTTTAGGGGTTTTAGGTGTCAATATGTGCCACTTAACCAGACATACTCTGAGAAGTACATTATTGAGTCATTTTCCTGTGCAAATTACCATAAAATACAGATACTAAGATGGCTCTGATACCACCAGGTGACATAATCTCATGGGACCACTGCTGTACAAGCAAATAACCCACACCTAAGAAGGTGTGCCATGTGTGGCTGTATTAATTATCCTGATTATGGTGATAGTTTCACAGGTCTGTGTCAAAACTGATTAAATGAGATGTCCAATGTAAATGCTTGTGTCTTTTCCATCAACTATCATAACACAAACTTCTAAAATGTAAATTTGGTCCTGCACGTCCTCATCTATTTAAAAATCCTTCAAATCTGCATTCTCTACAGTTGAGTCCCCCTCTCACCATGTGTCCAAGATCTAGGAGTAAGCTACCATCTACTTCTCTGGCAAAAATGTACCTCTCAGTTTATACATGAAAATTCCAGGGGCCACTCGTCAAGCCTCATTGACCTCAGTTGTCCCTAGTGTTCTATGCAGCTGATCACTCCCTCAAGTTTCTTCAGTCAGCTTCCAGGACACTGTGCACTTGACTTGTTCTCCATCCCAAATGGCTCCCTCCCATTCTTTGCTAATTCTGCTCTCTGTTCCTCACTCTCAGATTTCATTCATCCTCTTATCTGTCTTATCTACATTTCTTTCTTGATGACCTCATTTGCCACTCAACTTCAAACACGTCTATCTCTCCACCAAAATCCAGATCTTTCCAGGTCTGACTTCCCCATTCAATTCTGCTTCACCAGTCTTATAGATATCTCTAATCTAATGCTGAATTCAAAGCTGAATTTCTGGTCCTCTGCCCACACTTGCTTCTCCTGCGGGCTTTCTGACACCAGTGGACAGCAAGTCCACTTTTCCACTTGTATAGACCCCAAATTGGGTAACATTGGACCCCCCCTCCTCTCTCTTACTCCCTATCTGGGGCCATTAGCAAATCTTGAGCACCTCTGACCTGAAAGTCCAAAATGCTCCCAAATCCAATTTTTTTTTGGGGGGGGGTGGACAGGGGAGTTGGTTGGGTGATGACAACAGGGTCTGTGTCACCCTGGCTAGCCTAGAACTCCCTCTGTAGACCAGGCTGGCCTTAAACTCACAAAGATCTGCTTGCTTCTGCCTCCCAAATATTGAGATTAAAGGCATGTACCACCACGCCTGGTCAAAATCCAAAAATTTTGGATGCTGTACATGACACCTGACCTCAGGTGGTTCAATGTACACAAACTTTTGTTTCCTGTATGAAATCACAAAAAACATTGTGTGCTACCCCACAGCCTATGTGTAAAAGGTATACATAAAACATAAAAATGAATTAAGTGTTTAGATTTGGGTTCCATCTCCAAGATACCTCATTACATACACATAGATACTCCAAAATCCAAGACAGTTCTTGTTGCAAGATATTTGACCACATTGTGAACCCCCAGATTTTGTTAATTAAATAAAATCAACCTTGGGTCAAGAGGCAGAGCCAGCAACTAGTTGACAGGAAGTAGCCATAGAGAGTTAGAGGGAATCCAGAAAATGGATAGAGAAATGCACAGGAAGCAGTGAGGAGGAACTTTTGAGTTTGGTGGTCTTTTTGGTGGAAGGGAAGCTCTCTTGCTAGGTTGCCAGCTAAGGAGGAAGGTCTGCTGGTTGCTTCTTGGCCTCTCTGAGCTAGGAGGTTTTCACCCTAGTATCTGACTCCCGAGTCTTTATTGGTAAAATAGAATGATAGAGACTTAGTTAAAAACTATATTTGGAGGCAGACGCAGTTCCGGTGGGGTAAGGAAGTCTGGCGGGGTAAGGAAGTCCAGCCAGGCCTGGGCCTGAGCAGCAGAGCAGTGATTGAGGAATCACAGTCAGTAGCTGAAACTGCAGTAGATTCAGGTGCAGCTGCTGTACTGATGATAAAACAACAAGTTCTGGTCTTAAGCATTTGGGATCAGGGATCTGTATATCCCAAATATAAATTTGCTACCTACTCTGCGACCACCAGCTTTCCTATCCATGGCATTCGCCCTTGTTCACTCAAGTTCACGACTGCTGGCTCCTTGCTTTGTCTTGACCCTGCCATAGAACCATTACTGGATTTTCCTCTACACAACATATTCTCATTACTAACTGCTTTATCTCACTTAACTCCAACAAATACCATCTCAGCAAAGCCCAACTTGATCACCCTACAACTATAATCTGCGACCTTCATCAAACTTCTCCTCCCCTGATACGTCCCATAGCATTTATTCTTGAGATACTACATAACATATTGGGCTTGACTCTGCCTCCCTCCCATCCCAATATATAAATTCCATAGTACATATAGGCAGGTGTTCAGAAAATATTTGTTAATGAATACACGAAGCACCATTCAACTTCTTATCGTTTACTACTAAGATCTTGAAGACTTTCTTGTCACCATTCCTCCATTTAGCTGCCTCTCTCTTAAGCCTAACTCTAGGCTCTTCTTGAAGGTTTTATACTAGCTACCTTCTGGTTAGATGTCTCACTTCTGTGCCCATGTCGGCTAGTTTTGGTTGTCAATTTGACTATATCTGGAATGAACTATAATTCAGAAACGGAGGGCACACTTGTGATCTGGATCTTGAGGCAAGAAGACAACATGCTTTTAATCTAGATCTTGAGGCTGGAAGGCACACCTTTAATCTGGGCCACCCCTTCTGCTGGAAGTCTATATAAGGACAATGGAAGAAGGCAGGGTTTGTTCTTCACCTGCTTGCCCTCACCTTGTCAGCACATTCAAAAGACCAACAGAGATACCCAGCCTCGTGGGACTGAGTAGTTACTAGATTCTTGGACATTCCATTCACAACTACCCACTGTTGGATTGCAGCCTATAAGTCATTCCAATAAATTCACACACACACACACACACACACACACACACACACACACACATATATGCATTTATTCCATAAAAGTTCTGAGACTCTAGAGAACCATGACTAATACAGTGCCCTACCTTCACCCTATCACATATTATAACCATTTACTCCTGTGTTTGTGTCCTAGACTAAATGGAAGCATGACTCATAGTCAAGAACTTTTGTTCTGAGCCTGGCATAGGCTTTTAATCCCAGCCTTTGGAATGCAGAGGCAGGCAGATCTCTGAGTTTGAGGCCAGCCTGGTCTACAGAGTGAGTTCCAGGTCAGCCAGGGCTGCACAGAGAAACTCTGTCTCGAAAAACTAGAGAGAAGAAGGTGGGGGGAGGAGGAAGAAGAAAGAACGTTTGTTCTGGTAGTTGGTGACATGGCTCAGTCAGTCAAGTACTTATTGTACAACACACATTTAAAAACAATGCTGGGCATGGTAGAACACACCTGTAATCTGCCTGTAATCCTAGCACTGGGTAGGTGGAGGTGGCAGGCCTCTGGTGCTTGCTGGTCAGCCAGCCTAACCTAACTGGCAAGCCCAAGGTCAGTGAGAGACCCTGTCTCAAAAACCAAGGTGGGCGGCTCCTGAAGAACACCACCAGAGGTTGACCTTTTGTTGACTAAGTACACAAGTTGTATGATTCAGGGACTTTTGTCTTGGTGACTAAGTGGAAGAATTCTGTGAGTTAGGAAATCCAGTTTTGTCTTGCTTCCTCTTTATTCTAGCTACTGGTCCAGAAGTTAGAACACATTAAATAGTGACACTGTTTAAATATTTATGTGTATGCCTCATGTGTGCAGTGTCTATGGAGGCCATAACAGGGCATCATAAGCCCTAGAGCTACAGTTACAGGTGGCTGTGAGCCACTCAGCATGGGTACTGGAATTGAACCCCAGTTCTCTGTAAAAACAGTACCTTCCTGTAAGCACTGAGCCATCTCTCCAGCCCCTCACACTGTATATAATATAATAAAATGTCTCTTGTGAACCATAACTTATAGCTATTTCTCAGAACCACAGATTTCTGGCATGGGGAAGATTTCATATGCAATTAAATTTACTTTCACCTGAAGTTTGAATCTCCTTTACAAAATCCTCACCCGTGTTCATCTGTGCTTTCTGTTGCCTGGGAAACACTGCCTTCTCTGGTGGCCATTTAATTTTGGTACCCTTTTAATATAAAACTCTTCTTCATGTTATCTGGAAATGTTTCCCTTGGAATTTTTAACTATCTCGTGTCAACCCCTCAAATTTTTAAACGATTTCCTTTTCTCTTCTCTCTCAGTTTTCTTACATTCCTTCAACTATGTTAGTTCGTGAATGAAATGAGGACATGACCCCTCCTAGGTATGGTTTTATTGTAGATATAAGGGAAAAGGCTTTATTGTAGATATAAGGGAAAGTACAGAGTCATTAGGAAGAGTCCAGACTGAACTGGACCATGAGAGAAGGGATGATGAGCGAGAGAGGAAGAGAAGAGAGAGAAGAGAGAGGGCAAGCGATACAAGAGAGGAGCTGAGGACCAGGAGAGTCGGCTGAAATGGCCAGTTTATATAAGGAGAGAGGAGGGCGGCGGGGGGGGGGGCAATACCCGGCCCCTGGGCGGGAGAGGTTTTTTAGGGTGGGGGGCCGGGTGAGAAGCGCTGGGAGGAGCCACAGGTACGGAGTAAACCCTGTCCCGGGTTTCTTTGGGACCTGACAGTTTGTATTTCTCTAATCTCCTTTCTCCAAAGCTCTGTCCGGAACTGAACTGCCTGCAATGCCCCTATTATGTCTGGAGCCCAAATAAGGGCAGTTTCCTCTTTGCTCTGGGTTGAATCGGCTGAGTTGGGTAACACCAAAAGTCCGACTTACAGTAAAAGACCATCAACTTTTGTTTTTCCTTTTTTCTTTTTTCAAAGCTTGTTGGGTTCTCAGCAGTGAGACTGCAGCTGCCTCTCTGATAGGTTACCACCAAGTTTGTAAGTCCAAATGAGGGGCCTTCAGGTAGATTCATGGGTGTGTCCCTACACCGTCTGAAGAGGAAGCCACTCTACCCTACGGTTCTTCTCCCAGCGGACTGAGCAACAGAGCAATGCCTTGCATCTGGAAAGGCGTGGCTGGAAACAAGGTGACCGCGCAAATGCTGTCCCCGGCTTCCTAACCCAGTCTCTACCACCCGGAGTAACCTGACCACCCGCCCTGGTCCTCACCAGCCGCAGCATCTTCACAAGGCCTTTCACGCTCAAGCAGAAGGGCTGTTCTACGTTTTGCTCTTCGGACTCCATTTTTTCCCCCCACAGACCCAACAGTCACTCTCCTTTTTCAAGACTTCTCAGTTAATTGCTCTCTCCAGGACTCGCGCCACATCCTTTAACTGCCGCCGCTGGGCCAGCAGTACCTCCGGCTGTCAAGTCTCGGCGCGCGTGCGCACTAGTGCAGGCCGCCCACTCGCTCCGCCCGCTTGTCTATAAACTAATTCAAGCGCAGACCTGGAGCCCGGCAGGTGTGCCGCTCCTCACCCGGGCCAGCTCCATCACTGCTCTGCCCTGGAGCTTTCCTGTAGAGAAGCGTTGTTGGAGTAGGGGGAGGAAGGAGGAAGACCCACAAATGGCAGCCCCGCCTCTTTGTCCTTAGGATTTCCCTTGGCCACCTTGTCCAGAGCGGCCAGTCACTCCTCTGCATTTTTTTGGTAGCTCCTCCACATTATAAGCACATCCCGCGGGAAAACGTTGATTCACTGGTAAAGAGTTAGACTTAGGAGAAAGAAGTTCCGGTGTTCTGTTAGACAGTCTGACTGTGGGTAACGAGAATGTATTGCTTTATTTAAAATTAAAAGCTACAAGAAAGGAATTTGAATTTTTTCTGCACAGAAACTATTCTGAAGAGACAGAGTTACCCTGATATGAATATTACACAATGTGCACACGTAATGAAACATCACATGATACCTTGTAAATATGTACAATTATGTATCAGTTAAAATAAAAATACAAATTCTACAAAGTAAAGATCTGTCTGCTTCTCTCCTTGCAGGGTCCCCAGGGTCTAGGGCACTCATCGGTAGCTGTAGACTATGTAACCTGAACTTACAGCCTGGTCCTCCTAGCCTGGCCTTGCTCTCAGGATATGCCATGTATCTCCAGAGCACTTTTGCCTTTCCACTGCTGTTAGCTGTGGGCAGCTACCGTTTATAAAATGCTCCAGTGTAGTCAGGACTACACCATCTTGGACCATTTCTTTTTAGACACAGGGAGTATGTGTCACTTCTTTTATGTGATTTGTCTTGTATAACTAGGACATCGCCTGTCATAGTTTGTATCTCTGTTGCTGTGATAAATTAAATACTGACCAAAAGCAACTTGGAGAAAGAGAGGGTTATTTGGCTTACAGGCTACAGCCAAGGGAAGACAGAGCAGGAATTCAAGGCTGAACCTAGAGGCAGAAACCGAAGCAGAGACCACGGAGGAACTAAAGGTGTTTTCTGGCTTCCTTTCTCTGGCTTGCTCTTTCATAAACACCTCACCTGTACAGGGACAGCACTGCCCACAGTGGGTAGTCCTTCCTTCATCAAGTAGCAACAAGAAGATTCTCCACAGACATGCCCACAGGCAAATTTGATTCAGCCAGTTTGTGTTGAGTTGAAAAGAATGAACCAGCACACCACCCAAGTCCATTTAGACTTCACTGGACCCTGCCCAGCTAAGACCTGTTCATTCTGTTGAATCTAAGCAGCACTTACTAGCAACCTTACCCCAACACATTCACAAAAAAACCCCTTTGACTTTGATTTTTCAAGATTATAGTTGCCTTTGCTAGGTGCCCAGCAAATAAACAGGAAGCCCAGTTAGGGTGATGGTTTCTGGTGACATCTCTAAAGAGTAAGGCAAAAACTGAAAATATCTTTCTTCTCTCTGTCCAAGATGACTGTCAGCATCTTGCAACCTGGAAGAAGTAGAAAACTTCTCTACTCACATGTAGCAACTGTCACATACAGTCAAGGTGGCAACAGCTGGGCTTATTGCTCTGGGACAGATGTGCCTAATCTGAGCTTATTTTGCTACTTGCTTACAAGTGGGGGTTACATGCTTTCTTCTTATCCCTTATTTGTCCATTCAGTGGAGATATTGGTTGTGCCTTCCTGAGGGATCAACATTATAGTACAAATGTTGGAAAGGTCAAAGACTGTGGGCTTGAAAACAGTGACTTGCATCCCAGCTCCCCTCCTTATGTCCTTCACTCTGCTTTTTGTGAAGGGCATTAAACCTAGGGCTCTTTTAAACAAGCCTAACTCTTCCAGGACGAGCTCGGAAAATGGGGATGACAATGTCTACCTGCAGAATCGTTAGAAGGAAAATACAGGACTTTGTGAGTAGGCGTGTGCCAGGTGTGGATGGGCAGGCAGTTAAGGAAGTAATCTGATATGTTAATGAACTAATCAGCTCCCGGCATTATTATCCACCCATTCCCTCAGTTTAGTTAGATAAGGGGTGTGTTCTACTGTCTGTAAACTGTAATCCTCACTTTGAATCTCTTCCGTGGGGCCTACAGGGAGAAATACGCGAGGACCCTTTAAGGGGCGGGGCCGGGAGAGGGGTGGGGCGGGGCTCCAAAGCCCACCGGAAGGAAGTCGGGCTAGCACATCAATTTGGGGCTATGCTGCTGCGTCCGCTATGTAGCTGGGCTTCCCGATCTCTTCGTAGCGTAAGCCCCGGAAGTCCTGGGAGCCTCATTTCGGGCACCGGGCCGCTGTGGGCACCTCACCGCGCCTTGCCTCCGGGTAACTAGTACTTTTGTGCCACCTCGTAGGGGTCGCGCTGGTCCCCTCCTCCTCCACTGCAAGTCACCGGATTTCTCCGAAGCCCTAAGGAATTGGGAGGACCTGTACTTGGGGCTCAAGCACGGCTTCTCTTCCCGTTTCCTGGTCAGATTCTTAAGGCCTTAGGAGAAAATGGGGCGGGAGCTGCGTTTAACCAGCTCTCAGTGGTTCAGGCTTCTTACTTTCTCTTACTCTTCCCAAATGGAGCATTGGTCTCCGCCTGCTGCCAGGGGTTGGCAGTGTTGCCAGCCTTGGCCTAGAAAACAGACAGCCTGCGTCCCAGCCCTAAGCCCAAGCCCACAGGCCGCCCTTTGGAATCCTTGTGTCCACTGTGAAGATCCTAAGCACACAATACAGGTGAAAACAAAGTAGAATATACCAAGCGAAGGAAAGTAAGCACGCACAAATGGACCTGGACCCAGGCAGACATCAGACAGTGTCATATGCAAGACCCAACCATAGAGGGTCCCGAGAATGGTAAACATTTTTAAAGTCAAGAAGCAAGCATAAAAAGGACTGTTTGTGTGGTTATTTATCAGATTGGCACAGAGAAGAGTGAATAATTGAAACATCAACTTCCTTTCTTTTTTTAGATAAAGATAGAGAAAATGATAAAGAGAAAAAAGCAGTGGTAAGTTCCTCTTTGCATGTATTCTCCAGTGTAGAATAATTTCATTTTTTTGAGCCGGAGCGTGAAGCAATATGTGCACACAGTGAAAAAGCAGCTACGAGATGATATCTATCTCTAAATAAAACGTGAAAAAGAGTAAGCGTACATTTCAGTTAGGGTGCGCTTAGCAAGCATAAGGTGGATCCCATTCTCAGCACCAGAGAAAGATGTGGGGTAGATTCTCATCCGTGTCACTTATAATGGTTGGAGACTAGACTCTGCCTCCGGAGGAAAGTGGAGTTGTGGCACAGGCACAGGACCTAGGGCTAAGCTGCCTGTGTACGTTGACAGCACACCCTTCCATTTTTGTAAGCCCCTGTTTCTTATTTTTTTTTTGTGAGCACTGGGGAGGTTGGGGCTAAGTTTTGCATATGAAGTGCTAGACACATAGTAGGCCTTCAGCAAGCAGTTGAAAGACTCATAGATGAGAAATGTGCATGGGGAAGCAGGCCAAAAGGTAATGGTGTTTATCTTTGAATTGAAATTATGGGCGATGCGTTCTATGTGGTGACTTAAATTTCTTCTGTGGGCATACACCCCTCATCAAATATTTTTTAGACATCACTTTAAGAAGGACCCAGGCACAGGCTGTGGTGGCGCATGCCTTTAATCACAGCACTGAGAGGCAGAGGAAGGAGGATCTCTGTGAATTCAAGGCCAGCCTGATCTACAGAGGGAGTTCCAGAATAGTCAGGGCTGCCCAGAGAAACCCTGTCTGGAAAAAACAAAAAAAAAACAAAAAAACAAACAAAAAAGATCCAGGCAGAGGCTGGGGGGTGGGTGAGGCTCAGTGGAAAAAGTGCTTGTTGCCTAAGCATGGGGACCTGAGTGTGGATCCCCAGTCCTTTCATTAAAAGCAATGTAGGTGTCTGTCATTCCAGTGCTGGGACACAGGGGCAGGAAAAATCCCAGGGATTCACTGGCTAGTGAATCTCTTCAGGATTTTCTGGCGGGAATAGGGTAAGTGTTTTTTAACTGTCTTTGAATAGTATGGAAGTCATTGTAGTGAACAGGAAAGAATTATCAGATGTAGAGTGACGTCCATCTTGAGTTCCTTTTGTGTATCCAGGAGAGAGGAAAAGTTGTTTTCAGGGAAGAGCAGCAACAAAAGGCCCAGTAGTGCCCTGTGGGGTTTCTTCTTGCCTTTCACTTACTCCCTTGGGTTTATTTAGTGTTTACTCTGGGTCCTAAAGGTACAAACTGACAGGGGTCTGGGATTAGAGGGTGGCCTGGCATCTGTGGGAAGTGTCACTGTCCATTTCTGGATACCTGTTAGGTCCAAGGCTGGGGACCTTTGCTGCCAGTCAACAGTGTACTTGCTAGGGAGAGTTTTATATTGGGTGTGGCGGCCTGTTGTGATAGGTGTTATAATGGAGAATGTGACAGGTGCTGCCTGAGGTCATGAGAAGGGGCCTGTTGGGCCTGGGTGTAAATTCCACCCACCTGCCTGGATTACTGCCTCGGCAAGTCACCACAAATCTGCGGATACCTCCAGCCCTGGTGTGAAGCAACAGGCCACTATGTGATAGAGTATGTACTTCTCTGTGTGACCCAGAGGATGTGTAAGAGTGTTCTCAAGGACCAATTTGTCTTATGCTGAACTGTGCATCTCTTGTGATCTGCCGGAACTCAAACCACTTGGTCTATCAATCACCAGGGGTGCCAGGCTGAGCCTTAGAATGGTTGGGCATGCCTCCCCAGGTGGCAGCCATCATACCGAGGGTGTACGTTCAGTCTGGTTTCCCTTTTGGACCCCTTCTGTGAGCTTCAGTTTTCTTTTCTGTGAAGCATGTAAGGATCAACTTCCCAGATTCTGGGGAGGTTAAACAGGGTGGCAGAGGCTACCCACCTGTGGCAAAAGTCTCTGCTGCTTTTTTCCCCTCCTCTCCTTTGCTAATACCAGTCAGTGACTGAGAGCTTCTCTGTAGTCAACGAGCTGGATCCTAGACAGCATACGTGTGCTTTTCAACCTCAAAGCCATTGATAGACTCAGGTTAAGGAGTCACTTTCTATAGCTGACACATGGCGATCTGAAGGGTAGAACTAGGGAAGGGCTCAGAACTTGACAGGGCAGACAAGCTGTGTGTGGGTTCAGGTGACATAAGGGGATGGGGTGTTGGCTTGGACTGAGGATGTAGTTCAGTGGTAGACAACTTGATCGGGATGTATGAGGCTCTGGGTTTGACCCCCAGCTTGTTAACAAAAAGAGGGACTGGGTCTGGTGTGGATGCATCACCCGGGTTTGTCAGTAGGGGGCAGGATGGGGGATGCTTTTGCTGTTACTGCTAAGTATGACCTTGGGGGATTCCCGAGGCAGGGTTTTGGCTTGCCACTCAAACTCCTAGACTGAACCACGGAGGCTGTCTACCCTAACCTAGTTTTTCCCTCATGTTCCTCGGGATGCTTGATTTCTATCCCTAATGTACATCTGTCTTCTGCCAGGTTTGTGTTGAGGGCAATATTGCAAGTGGGAAGACAACATGCCTGGAATTCTTCTCCAACACAACAGACGTCGAGGTATGGCGCTCACACTGGGTTTGAAGGAACCTGAAATGCCTGAGTGGAATAAGTTATGCAAGGCACAGACAGCTCTGTCCAACTGAAGGATGATGCCAGTCCCCAGTGCAGTCCACACGTGTGATCTAGTGTTTTTAAAAGCCTCACGGAGTGAAGCAAGAGGAGCACTTTGAGACATCCCAGATATTAGTGTGTCAATATGAAGTCAGTATTAAAGTGATAAATGAACTGTTTACATTCTGTGTTTCATACTAAATCCTTGGGGTTGGACATTTATTTAACACTTACAGCATTCTCAATTTGGACCTCAGATAGTCCTCAAGTCATAATTTTCAACCTAGGATTTTTTTTTTTTTTTGAATATACAGTGCTGCCAAAGCAGTATCCATTCAGTAGAAACTATACTGTGATACCTGGTAGATTAGTATATTTAATGCATTTTCAACTTGTTCTATTTTCAAGTGAGGACATAGCCCCATTGTAAACAGAGGAACATCTGTGGTCGAATTCCAAGGTCATAATGGTTGCGTGTGGCTTGTGGCCCCTGTGTTGGGTGGTGCATGTACAGATCTCCCCATAGTCTGGTTAGGAAGAATACATGTGTGAGAGCAGAGAAGGCAGGCTGCTGAGCCTTGCTCTGAGGTGTCAGTGTCTCAGCAGGTGAGTAGCACTGTGCGCAGCTGGTTATGTATTTCTAGTTCATTTAAAATTCAGCCACTAAGAATAACCTCGTAGATGTTTAAGAATCACTTCTCTCTACCGTGTGACCCTCATTCTCTGTGCTAGGTCTTGGTGTCTTGTGTCTCTTTTGTTACAGATTTAGTGTCTCTTGTCTGAAATGCTTGGGATCAGAAGTGTTTCAGATTTGGATTGTTTTTCAGATTTTAGAATATTTGATATAATATGTAATGATCTTAGAGATGAGACCCAAGTCTAAACAGGACATTCATTTATGTGTGTACTTTATGCACATGGCCTGAAGGTAATTTCAGTAGCCCGGACCAGTATTTTGTGTGTTTGACTGATCTGTCGTGTGAGGTCTAAGTATGGACTTTTCTCTCTGTGGCATAATGTCTGCTGGGAAGTCGAAGCATTTTGGATGTCAGATTAGGGATGGTGAAGCTGTATTGCAGATTTTCTGACTGCTGATTCCCTCTTCCCGTCCCTTCTTCTCTTCTTCCCTCCCTCCTTGAGTTTACTTCTATTAAAGATATATGTGGTTTGCTAAGATAAGAACCATTTTCCAGCCCTGGTCTTGTTGTGTTCATGTGCTGCTGTGCAGAGAAGAGTTGACATCGCAGGCCCCGGACAGCTGCTTAGAGGTCTGCCCGAAAGGTTGGCCTTGGCCAGCACATGGAAGCAGAGGTCGAGGGAGGATTCCCACCATTCCTGCCTCAGAAGGGAAGCTTTCTGTGCCTGGATGCAAACAGTATGGACTGTCCTGAACAACTGCTTGCTTCTTGGAGGCCTGAGGGTTTGGTAGGTTCCAGGCAGCAATAGCCTGTGCACCTCTGACGTCCCTGAACTCCCAGGTCTACTAGGTCAGCTTCCCTGGTAGACAGCATTTTGCATGTGCTGTGACAACTTGTTGCTGGGGAAATTGTGTGTTATGAGACTCCACTGGGCAAGGATACTTGGGAGGTTTGCCAGTTTCCCTCCAGGTATATTTCCTCTTTGCAGATTTGGTGCTGTACCCTCTCATGGCAGTCAATATTAGCTGTTAGTGTTGGATGATGTGTCTCATCAATCTTAGGGTCATAGCACTTGTCTTGAGTAGTGAACCTCTCAATAGAACTTGAAGAGTCCTTATGTTCTCACTATAGACCTTGGGGCCAATTAACAAAGTAGCAGCAGCAATAGCTAATATCCATGCAATGTACCATGTGTGGGGGATCATCCCTTACCCCCACATTTCCCCAGAGTATTCTTGAGTAGAAGCAGCAGGAAATATTAGTTAGAAGAATAGAGGGGAGAGGAAAAGATAGAAAATACAGGAGAGCTTCCAAAGGGCCTAGATCCTATTCCAACGGGCCCCGACTGTCTCTGCCCCAGGGTATTTATAGAGATGCCAAGGGGTGGAGCAAAAGACCTCCCCTCAGCACAGCAAGTACAGACCATCTCAACACTTGTACTCGGGCCCATGGTCAAAATGGGCTCCAACAACCATGTTAAGTGTTTATGGTATTATCTAATTATTCCATGCTTATATGTATAACCTCTCCAAGGTAAACACTCTTACCTTCGTTGAGAAGAAGAAACAAAAGGATAATTGACTTATAAAATTTATATGGTGTGATAGTTAATTTTGGGTGAGAGCTTGATTGAATTCATGACTAAAGCAGCCTCCCACACTCAGCTGTGGCTTCATTTTCTGTGGTTTCAGTTACCTGAGGTCAACCAGCATCTAAAAATATTAAGTAGAACATTCTAGATTTAAACAATTCATAAAAATTAAATTATGCATTATAGTATGATGTACCCAATGAAACCTCATGCCATCTTACTCTGTCCCATGTGAATCATCCCTCTTTCTAGCATAGGAAAAACAAACAAACAAACAAAAAACATGGCATGTCCCGGGCTTGTTGTATCTGAAGCTTCAGGCATCCACTGGGGATCTTGCAACACACCTCATGAATAAGGAGGCAGGTACTGTGCCTGGAGAGCTACTGAAGCATTATTTCTATACATGTTCAGAGAGTGTTTCCAGAGGAGACTGATATGTAAATTGGTGGGTTTACTAAGGAGGGAACATGAATGGGGACCTATAGTTGGCTGTAGGCCTGGATAGAACAAAAAAGAAAAGGATTTCCTTCCTCTTTTTCCTGCTGTGGGACATCAAAACTCCACGCTTTCCAGCCTTAGGACTTTGGGACTTAGCCTGAGGCCCAGGTTCCAGTGTTTCGGCCTCATACTTAACATTACCCCAATGACTTCCCTGGTTTTCAGGCTTTGGAACTAGACTGAACTGTGCTCCTTGTATCCCTGGAATCCCAGCTTTAGACAACCTGTCGCAAGATGGAGTTCTTAGCCTCCATAATTACATGAGCCAGTTTTGCTAATGAGCTCCTTCTTCATGTCAATGGCTATGTTCTTGTTGTTGGATCTGCCCCTGTAGAGAGCCCTGACCCATACAGTAGTGTGTATCGGGGCCAGGTCCCAGTCAGGCTATGAAACTTCAGAGCCACTCGTGTTTGTCTCCAAGCTACGAAGAGCTCGGCTGGCCTTGGTCAGCCCACTCCCCTTCAGACTGAGCTGCTTTCCAGTTATTTACAGGTCATTTTTGGAAGTCACAGGAGGGCCCCACCTAGAAGAAACTGTGGCCTTTCAGAGGCCTAGCTTGTTTGGCCCACCCTTGGCACCCAGACAGTAGTCTTGTCTGTCTGTCTGTCTCCTAAACTTGGCATGCTGTTACAGCATGTTTTCTTTCCTTGCAGGTGTTGATGGAGCCTGTGCTCAAGTGGAGAAATGTCCGAGGCCACAATCCCCTGGTGAGTGCTTTGTTTCTTGCACAGACTGCCAGCTTCCCTGTGAGTACCTAGGAACGGTGGTGCTGACACCTGAGCCCGTGCACACCCACTCTGTCCACACTGATTCAGAAGAAAGGAGAATGGCAGGTCAGAAGAAAGAAGAGGCCTGGGTGGGTGTGCACAAAGCCAGGAACCCCCTTTTGGCTGTCTTTAAGGATTCCAAGTGGCTTAGCTTTCCTTGAACCTAGTTCTAGGTCATCAGCTTCTAGAAGAGCCTCTGATTTGGGTTTGGGCTTCGCATTATCTAGTAATAGATCCTGTTGTTTACCCTGAAGCTGCCGATCTTCCTTCCCACGGAGGGCAGGGACCACAGTGTGCACGTGCCTCTTCTCCCTCCTCCACTCAGAAAGCCCCGTGCTGCCTGCTTGAAAATGATGGAGAGAAAGCAGACACTAGCAGAGGGGATGAAGAAAGGGGTCTTGGTTCTGGGCTCCATCCCATTTATAGGGGTGCTTAGTGTTTCTCAGCTAAGAAAGCTGTGGTTTTAGCAGTGCCTTGCAAGCCTCTGGCAATACCCCATGGAGTTGGAGTTCATTGAACTTGGTTCCGCAGCAGCAGCAGCATCTGTGTCTCCTGTGCTGTGTTTGCTAGAGCACAGCTGCACTGCCTAGCCTTTAGCATCTGCTCGCTCATTCATTCAGAGAGTATTTATCACATACCTTCTATGTGGTAGACACTGCTCTGCATGCCAGACACTGAGCAGTATAAAGTTTCGGTTCCCTGGCACTAATATCAGTGTGGGGACGAAGGAGACACTTAGATGTAAGAATGTGGTGGGTAAATGTGGGTGAATTGTCATCAGAGAGACTTCGCCCGGCAACTGATGGAAACAGTTGCAGAGACCCACAGCCAAATCTTACGTGGAGCTCAGAGAACCCTGCGGAAGATGGGGAGGAAGGATTGTAAGAGCCAGAGGGGTCAAGGACACCACAAGAAAACCCACAGAAGCAACTAACCTGGGCTCATAGGGGTTCACAGAGACTGAACCAACAACCTGGGTGGGAACCTCCATGGGACAGACCTAGACCTTCTGCCTATATCTTACAGTTGTGTAGCTTGGTCTTCTTATGGAACTCCTAACAGTGTGAGTAGGGGCTGTCTCTGACTATATTGTCTGCTTTTGGAACCCTTTCCTCCTAATGGGTTGCCTTGTCCAGCCTCAACATGAGAGGAGGTGCCTAGTCTTACTGCAACTTGATAGACCATGGCTGGTTGATGTCTATGGGAGGCCTGCCCTTTTCTAAAGAGAAACAGGGAGAGTGGATGGGGAAGGAGGCAGGGAGGGGGAGAGGAACTCGGGGGAAAGAGGGGAAACTGGTTGGGATGTAAAAACAACAACAACAACAACAAAATAAATACAACAACAACAAAAAGAATCTATAGTTTCTAGTTCCATGGGCTGGGAACACTTTGTCTTTGAATCTAGACATTGTATTGTGACAGGCTATGTAAGGTACAAAAAAAAAAAAAAAAAAGGAATGTGGTGGGTGTTGAAGGGAGTTGTGAAGAGAGCTACAGCAGGTGAAAGAATGCTAGATAAGACAAAAGCTCATAGTGTTTGAATAAGAATTGCACAGAGCTGTGACAGGAGTTTAACTTGTTTGCATATGGAGAAGATGGATTGTCAGCCATCTTTGGGTATAACAGAGAAAGTCCATTGGCATTCTTACTTTCTAGAAGCCATAGAGGAACTAGGGCTTAGTTATCAAGTAAAACAATTGGACTTTCAGATGTCTGGGACTAGAGGAGACACTTCACAAACCAGAAATATAGTCCTAGGAAGTTGCATTATAAGAGCGTCATCATCATCATCTATATTTCCACAACTTTCTGATGGTTGGAAGAGCAAGACCAATGCTTGTGTGACAATTATTGGCTTACCACGCTGGTCACTGATGCAGAAAATTACCTGTTTGTGCAGTCATCCAGCTTCTGACTTTGCTGAGATTTTCCTTTTACCCATGATTAGGAAAGCCTTTAGTTTTCAATGCTGAGCACTTGAGTGTCATGAGTTTACACCAAGACAAAAACAAAACCAAACAAAATAATGCAAAAAGGAAGCTGGGCATAGTTTCACATGCTTGTGACCTCAGTACTCTTGAAAGTTGAGGCAGGAAAAGTCCTGAGTTCCTGACCATCCTGGCTGTGTAATAAGACTGGGCTTCCCTGTCCTTTCCACACACCTCCAATACAACACATTGCAGAGAGAGAAGCAAAAGATTCTTAGTGAGCAGCTGGAGAAGGAAGTGTTTTTATCTGTAGGTGACAGAATGATTGAGGGCTAGCCTCTATTTAATGTAGAGTAGGTAGGAGAATGCATCTCTGGTAAGGTGACATTTGGGCAGAGGCCCACACATGAGGGAGGAAGCATTGCAGACATCTGGAGCAAGAGTAAAGAGGCAGGTTCGCAAGCCCTGAGATGGGGTCCTGCTTGGCATGTTTGCAGAACACTAAGGAAATGTATGTGGCTAGAAGCTGAGGAAGAAGGATAAGAGACGAGGATGGCAGTGGATTTCTAGGGTCTATGACCAGGATGGGGCTTTGGATTTGATTTGAATGCAATGCAAAGTCCCTAGAAGGTTTGGAGCAGAGGGAGACATTAACAAGCTCAGTTTGGCTGCTGGATGGAGAACAGACCACAGGGAAACTCAAGGTCAACTACAAATGTCTGAGTGCTTGTTCCTCGTATGGTCTGGCTGTTAGGGGGCTCTCCTATAATTGTATTCACATCTGTCTCTGCCCACCCTATTCTGAGAGCCATGCAGCTATCCTGAGTCCACCTCTGGCCCCAGCCCTGCCCATGTAGGTTTCCTGAAATGGCTTTCAGTGACTGATAGACCTGAGCCTGCAATTGCCATTTGGACACAAAGTGCTTTGTTTTTTGTTCTGCAGGGTCTAATGTACCACGATGCCAGTCGGTGGGGTCTCACACTGCAGACTTACGTGCAGCTCACTATGCTGGACCAGCACACTCGTCCTCAGGTACAGTTCAGATCTTGCTTCCAACCTTGTCAAACAAAACATCTTTCAAGTTCAGGGTGTTGTCAGATAGGGAAGTCTCATGAGGAAGTCTCTTGGGCTTGCATGCTGCACAGTCTTCTCTGACTGCAGCAAGGTCTCCTGTCCTCACAGGTGGCTGTCCTGATACCTCCTGAGCTCACGTTTTTGTAATCTGACCACTGATAGACTTAGCATCATTTAACCAGAGTGTGCTCCCTGGACTGCAGCAGCACTGTCACCCGAGGATGTTAGGATTGGACATTTCCTGGCCCCTCCCCAGATCTACTGAGTCTGAAGATCTGGGGCTGAGGTCTAACAGGCTGTCCCTTATCCAGCTGTCCAGGGCTCCTGGATGCATGTTCTGTGTGTCTGCGTGTTTGAGAACTATTGATCAGAGCTTCGTGGGGTCTGGCTTTCAGATTCTTGAAAGGATCTGATTCACCTTGGGTCACAAATGGCTAGCACTGCCTAAACCAGGTGTTGGGGCAGGACAGGACATACAGGGCTGCTTATATCAGGCCCTTGTATCAGCAGGGGTAGATTGTCTTAGGAGATAAGATGGTAAGGGAGACCAGGAGTGATACCTGTGGGCATGAGTGACACCTATGGGCAAAGCTTTGTGCACAGCAATAGCCTTTCCATGTAGGATGCAAGACACCTCTATAGACAATTATACTGGCACAGTCATTATGCTGATCAGTTTGATCCAAGTCTGGTTACCTATAGCTGTAGTTACCATTCTTCTATTGGTATAAATCGTTTCAAATTGACAGACATGACTAGAATCTTTGGATGAATTTCTCCTTCCCCAAATGTTTCCCTAAGTGATAGAGAACAGAGCACCTACAGTTATCACCTTTTCCCTTGGCTTGCTCTGCTCTGCCTAAGTGGGCACTCTAAATTATATTCAACGATATGTGAATATTATGGGATATGGGCTGACACCTGCTAAGGAGGCAGAGACAGCTGGTTGGACTCAGCAGGAGAGAGATGGCTGAAGAGGGGGCCAGAAAACGACAGGCAAAGGAAGATAGGGGCAAGATGTACAGAAAGGATAGGAGGAAGGATGGGTGGGCAGAAGTCCTGGAGGGCGGACAGGTAAGCGGAGAGAGTGGGTTGTAGGTTTGCATGTGCCTGTGGCTGCTGCGGGCCACTCTTTGTTTGTCCACTAGGTGTCAGGGTACAGGTTCCTCCTGCTTCCCAAAAGGGTGTTGTAGCTGAAGGGAACGATGGTCCATGCAGGGTGTGAGCGACTTGCAGAAGGGTGGTATCCAGTCATCCCCTTGCCTGCTGGGCAGAGAACTTCGCAGTTTTAGCAGGCCGAGCCTCCAGAATGCCTCCCAACCCTAGCCTTCTGGGGCTCTGCTTCAGACACTCTGGTCTTCAGGTAAACAGGTTTCCCGTCTCAGGGTTCCACTCACCAGACTGTGCCAATCGGACAGTACCGGGCAGCATCCTAGTCGGGTCTCCCCTCTGCTATGAAAGCTGTGCTGCGGTGCGGCGGGCAGCCCCCCCCCCCCCATCACTGCCTTTACTGCCTTCTTCGTCCTCCCAACTTCAGGATGGGTCCGTCAGGTCCGGTCAGGGTGGAGGGAGACGCACAGGGATTTGATTTGACTTCTGCCATCCTGTCACCCTCTCCTCACAGTCTTACGATCAGCAAAGATGG
Organism: Peromyscus eremicus; assembly: GCF_949786415.1. Classification (NCBI taxonomy): domain Eukaryota; kingdom Metazoa; phylum Chordata; class Mammalia; order Rodentia; family Cricetidae; genus Peromyscus; species Peromyscus eremicus. Next base: position 104,796,773 of record NC_081420.1, read on the forward strand.
CAGGGACACAGGACAGGGTGAGAGGGGTGGGGCAAGTTTTCAGGCTTTATCCCCTTTGTCACCTGAGAGTAAATCACTTTTTCCATTCCTTTAGATGTCACCTGTACGGTTGATGGAAAGGTCAATTTACAGTGCAAGATACATTTTTGTAGAAAACCTGTATAGAAGGTACTGTAGTTTGTATAGTCGGTTATTTATTAAACCACTGATTTTGTGTATATGTGTGTGTGTGTGTGTGTGTATGTGTGTGTGTGTGGGGGGGCAAAGGACAACCTTGGTGTTGGTCCTCAAATTATCTATATTGCTTTAATTTTTTAAGATTGATTTTATGAGTGTATGAGTGGTTTTTATGCTTACATGTATGTATGTGTACCACATGTGTGCCTGGTCAGAAAAGGGTATGGGATCCCCCGAAACTGGAGTTACAGACAGTTGTGAGACACCATATGGGTGCTGGAAACCAAACCTAGGTCCTTTGCAGTAGCAACAAATGCTGTTAATCACTGAGCCATCCCTCCAGCCCTCTGCCTTGCTGTTTGAGACAGGCTTTCACTCACTGGCTTAGTTATCACTGACTAGGCTGGCTGGCTGGCCAGTGTATTCCAGGGATCTGCCCGTTTCTACTTCCCAGTGCTGGGATTGCAAGCAGATACCATCATGCCTGTGCTTTTTACGTGGGATCTGAGAGTTGAACTCGGGTCCTCAGGCTCACACAGACACTTTACTAACAGCTATCTCCCCAGCCCTAAACCACTGATTTTGGAGCTTGCCTATTCGCCTGACAGATATGGAGTACCAACAGTATTGATGAGTTTCTGTTGATTTATAATATTGTATAACAAATAACCACAAAACCCAGTGGCGATAGCCACCTTCCTTTATGGCCAGGTCAGTTGGGAGTTCATCCAGGTGAAGGTAACTCTTTACCTTGGCTGGGCTTAGCCAAATGTCTGGGAATGGGCTAGACTAGAATGGGCTTGGCTAGGGTAACCCAGGCAACTCATTTCTCTTCCTCTTGCCTGTTATCCCCTCTGGGACCAGAAGCAAACATGGGCCTTTCATCTCCTGTGGATGGCATAGGCAAAAGTCCCGATGGAAATACACCAGCACTTTCACAGTTCCCTTGCTGATATTCCTCTGGTCCTGTGTTCACAGGAGCCCAGGTTGGTAGGCGAGAGGAATTCCATGGCACAGTGCAAGTCTATTGGGAAGATGAAGATTCAGGATGACTAGAGTAGTCAGTCTGCCTAGTGTTTATTTGAGTTGTGATTTTTCACTTAAAGCTGGCTTCTGTCCTCATGGGCTCAATCTTTCATCTAGATGGAAGCCTGGAAGGCTTCTAGTGACCCATCCAGTGCTTTGGCCTCTAGCAGGGGTGGGAGTGGGGATGGGCTACATTTCTATGCTTAGGTATTGATGATTTGATGGGTCTTAGAGGGAATGCCTTGCAGACTAAAGTCTGAAGTTTCAGCCCTTTCTGAACTCTTTCTTTTAGAGCTGTGTGCCTGGTTCCTTGTCCTCATCAGGGCCCCCATTCTTACCACCTCTTCTGCTTTGAGCTTCCAGTGTTACTGTCACTTCTTAGAGAGCTGGTCCTGATACTTGTGCAGGATGTTCCTGGCCCTCCCATCCACAGTGGTCCTTATTGGTCTGCTGGTCCTGATGTTTGTGCAGGATGTTCCTGGCCCTCCCATCCACAGTGGTCCTTATTGGTCTGCTGGTCCTGATGCTTGTGCAGGATGTTCTGGCCCTCCCATCCACAGCGCTCCTTATTGGTCTGCCCCAGCCCTCCCTGACCATCTCTCTCTCTCTCTCTCTCTCTCTCTCTCTCACTTTAAAAATATTTATTTATTTTTATTTTGTGTGTGTGTATCTAGTGCCAACAGAGGTCAGAACAAGGTACTAGATCCCCTTGGACTAGATCTGTGGACAGCTGTGAGCCTCCACGTGGGTGCTGGGAATCGAAACCTGTCCTTTACAAGAACAGTTGCTCCCTGACCGTCTGGCATAGTTGGGTAGAGCCTCCTTGGTTTTGCTTTTTGTGTGGTGCCGTGGATCAAATCCAGGTCCTTGAATATACCAGACATATTTTACCACTAAGCCACGTCCCCAGCCCGCCCCTTGCTACTTTTAATAGTGATGTCCTTAGTAGTATTTAAGACATTTATTTCCATTATTAACATTTGGCTAATTTTAATATATAAAAGTGGCAGTTTCATGTGGCTCAGCTTAATGTGATTATTTCCTTGCTGTCACTTGTCCCCAGCTGGATCATATGCTCTTTGAGGGCAGACACAGTCTGTGCTTTACTACCCTAATCGGAACAAGCATAGAGAGCCCTGCTCACTGCTTGTTCACGCTTGTTAGATGGTTTTGGCCTCTAGCCAACTTGTTCCTTGGTGCCTGCCTTCTCTTTCATACACATATTTTTGAGGGAGCAATGCTCCTGCTGGTCCTGAGCTGCTGTGTATTGTGTGGTTGAGTCTGCTCTGCTTCCCCATCCCTACCTGGGCATCCCATTGACATGCAAGTCTCCTTAGTACTGCTGGCCGGGCCTGGGACTCTCTGGATTTGTCATCTCCCTTCTGGTTGAGGATTATGATGTAAGGAATGAGGCCCACTATGCCAGCCACTGTGTATTACAGGGAGTGCTCCAACCCTATGCCTTGGCCCTTTCCCTGGAGAGTAGGCCTTCTGCCATGGGAACAAGATTGAGTTCTGAGAGTTGTCCTTAGGACCAAACATTTATGGTGCAAGATTCCCTCTTTCCTGCACCTAGCCTGTGGTTTCTATTTCACAGGTGTTGCCTCTGGTTTGCTGGTTTGGGTTTTATACTCTTCTTTGTTGTAAAGAGCTCTAGGTTTATTTCCAGGCCCAGAGTGGAGCAGAAAACCAAAGACTTTCTGTTTTGATGGTGAAAAGTGTTTTGGACCAGAGTTGCAGAGAACCAATGGGAGAAAGAACGGAATTTGGGGTTCCTGTAAGGTCACTCTTCTTGTAACTCAAACATACCCAGTGCACCAGATTATCATAATGGGGTGCTATAGAGAGAGGAGATTGTTTAGAGCTTTCTGCCCTCCGTCCCCATCTCATCCTGCTGTATGAGCACTAGTCACCAAAGGCAGAAGGTGCTAAAAAACTAAATAAAGAGGCAGATAGATCCAGATTTGTGCAAAGTGGCACACACCTTTAATCCTAGCATTTGGGAGGCAGAGGCAGGCTTATCTCTGAGTTCGAGGCCAGCCTGGTCTACAGAGTGAGTTCCAGGACAGCCAGAGCTGCACACAGAAACCGTGTCTCAGGGAAAACAACTAACCAACCAAACAAAAAACTGTCAATGTGTCCTGGGTCAGTTAAGAAACAGTTTGGGCATCAGTGACCAGCATGTATCACTCTGTATAACTATCTGAATGTCTTTTATTTGCTCTTTAGGAATACATGCCAGGTTCACACGGTGGATAAAATAGTTACAACCAACATGTCTATGAACTGACCACCTGCTTTTTCTAGCCTACACCACATGGAATGTAGAATTAGGTTTGGTGGGATCCTTAACCTGTACTTGGAACTGTCTTGGTTCTTACCTGTGGGAGCGCAGTTGGGTAGGTAGTGGCATGTATAGTGATCAACTGTAGCCCAGAAGCTTGTGTTTCCCCACTTCCTGATATGTCCAAGGGAAAGGCTTGCTAATGATGGTGATGGAAAACCCTTTCACCGGTGGGGTCTAGTTGTGGCTGACATGGCAGTGCTGGGTTGATCATTTTCCCAGGAATCCTTGGAACCTTTGCTGAGGATCTAGGGGTGGGGGCCTGGCTTTACAATCTGTAATTGAAGGTTTGGATTTCTGGAAAAGCCCACAGATACACATTGGGGTTCTACATCTCCTCAAAGCAAAATTTCTAAGAGTGTTCTTGCCTTCAAGGCCTTGAACAAGTGAAGAGCACCCCAAAGGAGAAGCCTACCTCTTACGGTGAGGGTGGGTGAAGAGCACCCCAAAGGAGAAGCCTACCTCTTCCGGTGAGGGTGGGAGGCAGAATGAGTGCAATTATGCCAAGAGCAGCCTGAGAACTTTGTATAAACTGCTGAAGAGGAAGATTTGGGCTTTATGCTGTCCTCAGAAACTGAATTTCTTAGCTGTAGGCACTGGGCTGCAATGCGGAAGTGAAGGTGGTGTGGAAGGATCACACAGCTAAAGAGGCCACCCGGGCAGTTGTGTAGTAAGCCCCAGGGGCAGAGAAATTGATGGCAAAGATTTTACAAGACTGCCTGGTGCTCCTTTCATAAGGACAGGGATAGAGGAATGGAGTGAGGCTCAGATGGGGACATGGCATTGACTCACCCGGCACATGGGCACAGCAGGCAGGTCCTCCCACCTCCCCTGCCCTGGCCCAGAACCAGGAGGCCAGGCCACAGAAACACCCCATGATCCAGGTTCGCCCCACAACTGACAGAGCAGGGAGGGCAACTAATGCAGTGGAGAGCAGTGGGACTGAGGGCAAGGCTTGGGCTGGAACTGGCCTCACAAGGTCCTGTGAAAACAACAGGAAACGGTGTATTTAAGTATCCAGTTTCTGTTTTAATATTTTTGAGATAGTGTCTCATTATGCAGCCTAGGCTAGTCTGGAACTGAGTTTTTAAGTAGCCCAGGTTAGTGTCAATCATGAGATCCTCCTGCCTCAGCCTCTTAAGTGCTAGGATTACAGGCTGGTGCCACAACACACAGGTATGATTTGGTTTCTTGAGCATCAGGTACTTTCAGCTGAACTAAATAGAAATGTGGTGCAAAGTATACTGAACTGTGGGACTGTCACTGGCAGAATATTACTTTAACTATGTAAAGATGTGTTGCATTTGTTTAACTAGGCAACAAATATGTTACATTTGTTTATGCTGCATTTATTTAATTATGTAAAGATGTGTTGCATTTGTTTTACCTTGCCTGCCTAAGGCACCTGATTGGTCTAATAAAAATCTGAATGGCCAATAGCTAGACAGTAGAGGGCTAGGTGGGGCTGGTGGGCAGAGAGAATGAGTAGGAGGAGGAATCAGTAGGCTCAAGAGAAGAGAGAATGAGGGAGAAAGAGAGGGAGATGTTTGACCAGGCAGCCGCCAGCCGCCAGCCAGCTAGACATGGAAGAAGCAGGAAAGTAGGACATACAGAATGAAAGAAAGATAAAAAGCCCTGAAGCAAAATGTAGATGAAGAGAAACAGGTTAAACTAAGTTATACGAACTAGTGGGACAAGCATAAGATAAGGCCAAGCATTCATAATTGATAGTAAGTCTCCGTGTCATGATTTGGGAGCTGGTTGGTGGCCCAAAAGAAAGCCTGCTGCAGGCCACCTTCCCTCTTCCTCCGCAGGGCCACAGTTGGTTCCTCCTCCCTCCTGTCAAGACAGACCCCCCTCCCCCACTTCTAGCACACAGCCTGGACACCTGTTTTCTTTGCAGCCAACCTGGTCATACCCAGGCTGAGTGGGTCCCTCAAGATGATGCAAGTAGAGGACACTCAAAGGGAAGGCGCTCTTCCAGGGCCTGGAAGTCCCCGGTTGCTTTCTGGCCTGTGCCCACTAGCTGTGTCCACTCTTGTCTTGCTTGTGTCCTCTCTGGGCAGAGGATGCCCAAGAATGCCAGAAGTAGAAGCCAGGTCTCCTCTTTCTTTGTCCCCCTTTATTCTTCTCTCTCTCTCTGTCTCTCTGTCTTTCTCTCTCTCTCTGTGTCTCTCTGTCTCTGTCTCTTTCTCTCTGCATGTGCTCAATATATGTAAATGTGGAGACCAGATGAGGACATTGAATCCTGCTCTATCACTTTCTGCCTTTTTCTCCTGAGATATTCTCTTGAACCAAAGCTCGCCTTTTGGGTAGACTGGCTGGCCAGGGAGCTCTGTCTGTCCCTACACCCCAGTGCTGGGTTTGTAGGCACACAGGGCCATGCCTAGCGCCCCCCCCCCCATGGGAAATCGTACCCAGGCACTCATGCTTGCAGAACAAGCACTCTTACTATGGAACCACCTCCCCAGCCTTGCTCTTTAAGTTTAACATCTAAAACACAGAACAGTGCCACACCCCATTCTCGTTTTGAGTATTAGTGTGTTTAGATTTGAGAAGAGCAAAGGGAAAAAGTCTACAGCTGTAGTTCAGTAGTTCTACAGCTCAGAGAAAAGTACTGTGAACATGATGGTGTATTTCTTTCTAGTCATTTCAAATGTGTGCTGCTTTTATGTGGTCGGGGCACATGTGTACAGTTTAGTCTCCTGTGTTCATTGAGCATCAGGTTCAGAGTCTTTTCCCAGAGTCTTTCTGCATATGACTTTACTACGCCATCCTTCAGCTATGTCCTGCTGTAGAGATAGACCAAGATTCATTCTCACGCTGAATAGTGTATGGCAAGCATTCATGAGTATTTTCATAGAAAACAAGTTCTAGGAGTGAAAATGACTCACTGATTCACTCTCAACTTGAACGATTTCTCTGTGCTCAGAGGACAGACTAAAGTGTTCTTATCTGCTTGGAGTTCAATTCCAAAAGCATTCTCCATCCGTCAGTGCCATGGCCAGCCCCGTGGTGGTGGAAGGTCAGACAGATGCTCAGGGTCTTGTTGGTATTACATGGCCATCATTTGTGGACCATACCATGCAACATGCCCTTGGTGGTGCCCTTCCAAACAGAAGCTACCCCTGCCTGGGCCCTTTGGGAAATTACACAACACATGGGTTAATAAAAACCTGTGAATTCTCACTGCAGCGGGAAGATGCCTGAGGTTGACTACGTGATTCTATCTGAGTGGTTTGATTGGATCATCAGGAACATTGACGTCTCCGTTGATCTGATAGGTAAGACAGTCTCTCCCTGCCCCCTACTGGAGGATCCTCTGGGTACAGCTGGGGTGAGGTTTCCCCCTTGCAGAGACAGCAGGCAGGGACACCTGCCATCCATGGTTCTCTCTCCATTACAGTTCCCCAAAGGGAGGCAGAATTTGGGGTTCTACTCCCTGTAAAGGAACTCTGGCCGTGGTTCCTTAAACTTCCTTCCCCTGGGTTAGTTCTGTCTAGGCCCCTGACCTGTTCTGATCTGATGGCTTTTCTGTGTTGTGTGGGGCTCATGCCAATGGCTTGCCAGACCCCGTCTAGGAATGGAATTCCTGTAAGCTTCATGATGAGACTGTGGCGCTGAGGACATGTGGAAAGGGGTTGGGGGCCGAGCTAGGAATAGAATTCCTGTAAGCTTCATGATGAGACTGTGGCGCTGAGGACATGTGGAAAGGGGTTGGGGGCCGAGCGTCAGGACTCCTGTTGGTTCCACGGGGGCTAGTGGGAGACTGAGCAGGCTTGGGCCGAGGCTCCTGCTATTACTCAGGTAGCGCCTCTCCACCCCAGCCCTGTGCTGTCCTAGTCTTTGCTTCCACACTGGGAGCACAACAGTCAGAGCTACTTGTGTTTTTAAATCTCAGTTTATCTTCGAACCACTCCTGAAATCTGCTACCAGAGATTAAAGACGAGGTGCAGGGAAGAGGAGAGAATCATTCCGATGGTAAGAGGCTAGAACCACCTCCACCTCTCCTGCTAGCCCTCCCTTGTTGCCCGCCATGCCACCATCAGGGGTTTGTAGCAAGAAACAGGAAGTACAACTGAGGACAAACTCTAGCTTTCTCTGTGGCTTTGGAGCCCTTGTGGGTGCCAGGACTGCTCTACTTCCTGTGGTTCCCGACTCAGGTTTCTGCACTCCCATGGTTAGAGGGGCACATGCATATACACACACACACACACACACACACAACACACACACACACACACACACACACACACACACACACACACACACACACACACACGCACACACGCGCGCGCACACACACACACACACACACGCACACCGTGGATATGCACCTTTGCTCTTGTGCAGTAGTTTGTCTTCACACACATTCATAGACACATGCACAGACGCACACACGCACACCATGGATATTCACCTTTGCTCTTGTGCAGTAGTTTGTCTTCACACACATGCATAGACACATGCACAGATGCACACACGCACACCATGGATATGCACCTTTGCTCTTGTGTAGTAGTTTGTCTTCACACACATGCATAGACACATGCACACATGCACACACGCACACCATGGATATGTACCTTTGCTCTTGTGCAGTAGTTTGTCTTCACACACATGCATAGACACATGCACAGACGTTGGACTGACGTAAATGAGCCTTTGTACAGTAGTTTGTCGTTAGCTGTGATGTCACTTGCTGACCTTCCTTCCACTGCCCTTCTCTTGCCCCTAGGCCTCCTGCAGTGACAGCCTGCAGGACAGCATATTGACAGTGTTTGTTCCCAGTTGTCTTGACACCGTAAACACTTTTAGATTTGGTCTTACTTCCTCTGTCCTCAACATGTGTCCCGGGCCTTGTACCTAGCAGTTGCTTGGGGAATATTGGACTGTGTACCTTATGTGGACAGTTGTCCTTGAAGGATAGACAGGGGCTTGGTAAGCTCTTTTGGGACATCCTGGTGCTCTGGACTCAAAATGGTCTTGGCTGGGAGCCCTGAAAGCTCTGTCTAATCCCTAAAGCTCAGCTGAGTTTTGCCTTGGACCAGCCATGACGGTCCAAGCCTGCTCTAGGCATGTCCTTTGAAATCTCAGAGACAGGAATGATAGAGGATGGAGCACCATGGAGCTGAGCTTAGGCTGTGCTGTGATGGGCTTGGCATTTCTGTGCTGTGCTGTCTTCAACAACTCCGATGTTTCTAAGAAATGTCATGTTTGGGGTCCTTCCAAGTCATTTTCTAAGGGGTTGAACTAATGGCTGGGCCAAGGACACTCAGGGGGTGTCCAGTGGTGTGTAAGAAGGTGGCAGCATGGTTTGTGGGCCAGCTTCTAGGATGGAGGGCAGACTATTGCTGGAGGAGGTGGTCTGGGCAGCTCGCATACACTGGCTGAATGCCTGGGAGTGCATGGAGGTAACATGGCTTGGGGGCGTCTGTCTCCTTTCCCTTGTGCTCCCCACAGGAGTGGTCCGTATGGTCTGGGCAGTCTCTATAATGAGTGGTCTCCAGGGAGAGTTTAGTAAGGGGAGAGGTTGAATTCGATCCTTTTGGTGACAAGCCAGAGGGAAGGTGTAGTGGCTGCTGAGTGCTGGGACACCTGTCATTGACAGCTGTACACTCCCACATGGTGGAACAGGGTCTCCCATAGAGAAGTGGCAAGAAATGGGAGATGCCAGGTCGGGAGGCGTGCTTTTACACTTGGCTAGGGAAGAGCAGTGGGTGGTTGGGGGTGCACTGCCATTTCAACCCCAGGCTTTTCACACAGCCATGCTGGTTGTTGCAGGGACCCTTGTTCATGTCACTTCCTAACAGTCCTTGAGAATTCTGGCCTGCCATGTGGGCCTGTGAGACCCTTGGTGGGCGGGCTTCTCTCCCTTCCCATTCCCCACAGCCTTTGTGTTTCTGTGGCAGGAGTACATCAGTGCTATTCATCGCCTCTATGAGGAGTGGCTGGTCACTGGCAGCCTTTTCCCAGCTGCAGCCCCTGTTCTGGTAAGTCAGTGTCCCTCCTGGAGCGGAGACTTTTCTATGGGGAGGAAGGCTCAGAGACTGTCACCCACGCCACAGAAAAGAGCTCTTTCTCTCTCTGTCCCCATTTCTGGACAGTCTCACAGGGACTTGAACAGACTTGAGAAAAGGCTGGTTGTTTTAGTAACCGGTTACCCACACAGCATCACTACAAAGAAGTACCCCAGCTGCCTCTGGACCTGGGTTTGAGTTTGGACCTCTGGGGATGATGGTCCCCATTCTTGGGTGGGTGACACAGAGCCCGTTCATCGTGGTTAGGTGACTCTGTGTCTTCAGAGAGCATGTCAGTGGCTGTCTGTTCTTAGGTGTCACACTGACGCCCTCAGGAGGTGCCGAGGGCGTGGAAGTGGCACAGTGCTGCCGCCTCTGAGCTCCTGGGCTGACGGCAGTAACTCCTTGTAGCTCAGAGGTGATGTGTCCTCCCTACCAGTATGTCCTAGTTCTTACGTCTTGTGTTTCAGTTTGCTCTTCCTAAATTACCTTAGGCAGGCAGTCACCACTTGAGGCAGTCACATGTCCAATAGGGGATGATGAGCTTTTATTTATGGCCTTGGGCTGTAGGCCACATATACATTCTGGACCTGACGAGCAGGTGGCAGGGCTGTGGCAAAGGACGTCTTCACTGTGGGAACTTCCAGAGTGTTTTCCTTCACTGTGAAGAGAAAACCTGAGGAGGCTAGGGAACTAGCAAAGTGTCGGAGAGCTTGTCTAGATGTTTGAGTCCCTGGGTTTAGTTCCCAACACAATCTCCTGCCTCCCCGTTCCAATGAAAAGAAAAGGCATGGATGATGGCATGGATTCTTTGGTAAAAATTCAGTTCAGAGTGTAGACTGTTCTGGAGCTTGGAGCTGTGTGGTTTTGACCTTCTTGGCCCCTCAGCCTCTTGTACAGCCCCAGGGAGGGTGGAGTCACTTAAGTGTAGCCTGTGACCTATTTGTTTTATTTCTAGGTGATTGAGGCTGACCACGACTTGGAGAAAATGTTAGAACTCTTTGAACAAAACCGGGCCCGAATATTAACTCCAGACAATTGGAAGCATGGCCCGTAGGACTGGACATGGCCGAAGTCTACATGACAGTGTCAGGAGTAGCCCAGAAGGGCCACATTAGCTCTTTAGAAGCATTTGGAAGAATCTACTCTCAGGAGCGTCTGTTACCTGGTCAGATCTATTTTTGTTATGTTCTTTTCATTTTGGACAGATGGCTTTTGTCATCAGATCCTTGCAGCACACATTCCCCCTGGTGCCCCACCTGGTGGCTTCCTGACGCTGAAACCCTTTGCTGTGTCCCTGGTGGTGGTCTAGCTGCTATGCATCAGGCCACCCAGTGGGCCAAGGGAGCAGTCTTCCATCATAGGTAAGGATTTGAAGGTCGGAGAGGTGCAGGGACTCTTGAAGGTCATATAGCCAGTGCATAAGGAGGCTGGCACCATCAGACACCTGGCTTGGGCTGTGTCCCCCTGAGCTGTTTCTGTTTAGGCCTGCTGTTCTGAGCTCCAGCCCCCTATGTCTTTGTGAGAGGAGCTGGCAGTATGTGGACTCTATCACATTTCGCTACTGGGCAAGGTTCAAGGAGGATCGACATCACTAGTCTTTGGCACGCCTCTGTTATTTGCCCCAAGCTCAGTGTTTCCTGGCATGAAGGTGCTGTAGCCTCTACCATTTTGTCATCTGGATCTCAGTGTCCATAGGGGAATCCCGCATTGGCCTTTGGATGGTGCCAGTGTCATTGAGGATGAAGGCCCTTCCCAGACTGCTGCCAGTTTTTGTCATTCTGTGTCAGAAAAAAGACTTTTGGGACTTGGACACTTTGCCCTGTGCTGAGTGAGGCCAAGGGCAGCCAGCTGGGCTTCATAGGCCCCATCACTCTCTCCTGTCCTTGTGTGAGGAACAGGGCCCTTGGAATTACTGAGTGTTTGTGCCCCAGGGAGAGAGACATGATGGCTTTCACTCTTTCGAAGTGTTTTTCCATCTGAGCGGATGTCTTGGACCACAGAGCACAAAGCCATGTCTATTGGATCAGAAAATATCCTAACTTTGCGGGCCATAACTGCACACGGAAGGTGCAGCTGCTGCTGCTTGAACCAGTCGAGACCAAGAGGAAGGCAGACTGTTGCTCTGGGGGACAGTGGGACTGGGACCCAGTCAGGGCTTGCAAATAAAGGCATTTAAAGTCTTGCAGCTCTTGACTCTCTGGAGTTGGTGGAGTGCATCTGGAGAAGACTGGATGCAGACTCAGGGAAATACAGCATGGTGGGCTGCTGATGAACGTGTGCCTCTCCGTAGGTGCCTGGAATGCCTGGTGGCCACAGAGAGGGCCAAGAGTCCAGCTGTTGCTCCTTTCTGTTTGGACCAATTCTTGGGCCCTTTGTGTAGTGGGAGAGATAGCAGCTAAGGTGACCGTCCGTCAGTACCTGCAGTCTAACGGATAAACCATAAACCTGAGAAAGGCAGGAACCTTTGTACCAGCAGTCTTGACATCTTTAGAATTTACAAATGGACAGTCCCAGCACTTGCCCCTCTGCTTAATGATAGCACTTGTTTTGGGAACAAATGTGACTTTTCTCTTGCTCTATGGTAGCCAGTAAATTCTACATCTAAACCCTGATGTTAATTTCCTGTTTCATTTTCTTTTCTTTTTTTGAGTCAGGATCTTACTGTATAGCCCAGGCTGGCCTTGAACAGTGGCCTCAGCCTCTTGAGTGCTAGGATTGCAGGCATGTGCACCATGTCTGGCTTGTATGCTCATTTTTAATTTAATGTGATTTTTTTCTTTTAAATGTATTTGTTTTGCCTGTATGTACATGTGTGCCTGGTGACCATGGAGGGCAGAAGAGGGCATTGTATCCCTTGGGACTAGAGTTATGGGCAGTTGTGAGTTGCCATGTGGGTGCTAGGAATTGATCCTAGGGTCCCTAGAAGATCAGCCAGTGCTCTTAATCACTGCGCCATCTCCAGCCCCATGTGTTCATGTTTAAAATACCATGTTTTCTAACAGTGTGCCTGGTCCAGAAAGAGACTTCTGTCCTTGTGCCTTGACACCTCAGATAGGAAACCATCTATAGCAGTGGCTAGGGTTGTTTGCAGAAACCTTCCAGCTCAGAGATTGCTGCTATCTATCAGGCCGATCTGGTGGGGTAGGGGGTGACGGAGCAGTTACCAGCACTAACATCTCCTGGCCAGAAAAGGCCAGGTAGCACATGGTAGGTCATAGGGCCTAGTTCTTAGACACAGGGCATCGCTCCCTAGAGTGCCCTTGAGTGGCTGGTAGAGCATGGTAGGGGCTGGCATCCTTGAAGAGCCAGAGTGTCCTTGCTTTGACCCCAAGACCAATGCAAAGGCAAGGCACGTGAGCACCTGCATCTCCATACCCTGTCCCCAGCCTGCTATGGATGTCACCTGCTAAGGCTCTTCATGCCTCATGCTTGAGATTTCTCAGCCGCAGAAGCATGCCCTGCTGGCAGTGTGGGTGCATTGGAAGAGGCAGGTCAAGCTCTGACTAACCAGGGACCAGCAGGGGCAACAGCTTGTGGACAGTTGAGGTATGCTCTGCATTGTGTTTCAGGATCCCCTATGGGACTGGCTCAGGGTGGTACAGTTACAGATGTGCCCTTTGCTGAATCTCCTCTCTTCCTCATCCCAGTTCCTTTACCTGCTTCCTGGGTCGCCTCTCAAATGAGCCACTTATACCCAAATCCAATGCTGAGTACTGCTTTGGGGGGAAATCCGAACACAGAATCCCTCCTCTCCTCCTTCCCCCATGCCTCCCTCCCTCGCTGCCTTCCTCACACCCAATACTTATCAAGCTGCTCCTTCAGCCCCTCATTCCTTCCATCTGGGTCAGATTCAGAAGCTGCAGATTTCAAACAGTCCTTTGTGAAAAATGATCTGGGGCCAGATAAGGGAAACACTGTGCTAAGAAGGTCCTCTTGCTTCTTGCCTCTAGGATTTCTCAGACTGAGTAGCACGCAAGTGGGGTATGGACTTTTTGGAGGGAAGGAAATGGATGGTACTTCCAACCTTTGGACTCTGGCTTCCTAAATAAAAACAAATTATTTTTATTTTGAACTATGTGTATGGCAGCATATCTGTGTGGCACCCCAAATGTGTACATGTGTACAGTACCCAGAGAGGGTCTTGGATGCCCTGGAGCTGGAGTTACATGTGGTTGTGAGCCGCTGGATGTGGGTGCCGGGAATCAAATTTGGGTTCACTGTATAATCCTGGTTTTTCTTCCCTAAGGTCCTCAAGCCAATTGTGTTTTCAAATCTCCTTTGCCAGGTAAGGTGAAGCAGGCAATCTAGGGAGAGTTCAGTAACTTGGGGCTCTTCTGGTATAGACTAGGCACACCTCCCTCATCTAGTAACAATACGTGGCCTAGCTCCCTTACATGCACATACTTATGCACAGCCCCCTCTCTAACCAGGTAGCTAGCAACCTTGGCTCACCACCTGTGTCGGATTGCACACTCTCTCCTGAAACAATGGGATGAGTTTCTCTTTACCAAACAACAATTAGACAGTTTCTATTCAAATATATTCCCAATGTGTCTTGGTATGAAGACTAGAAAGGCTGATCAGACCTCAACTGGTTTTGGATGTACATGCAAGATAAGGCAAAACTGTGTCCTGGAGTAAGCTTTTAGGGAGAGTCCTCTATTTTTACCATCTTATGCCTATGCATAACAGGGTGTATATGATAGAAGTCAGATGCATTATGGGAAGGGGTATGCACAGCAGAAAGATGATTAGATGACCAAACCTATCAGTGAAAACAGAGAAACAGAGCCATCTTCACTCTGCCTCTTAGAAACAAATACTTCATTTTCTTGGGTACCATAAAAGGAAGCCCTGAACAGTCACTGGAGCCTTGAGTATCCTCAATCATGACAGTGTGCCCTCTAATCTGTACCATCACTTGGCTCTGATTAAAGTTACTTGCTATTTTTATTTTTTTTGCAAATTGGCGTGAGTCCTTATTTTCAATTCTTTGGACAAGAGGTCAAGAACCTAGAAATACCTGACCCAACCCTGATAGCCCTGACCACCAGTAAGAAAGGTAGGACACTCAAAGGTTCTGGATTAGGATGCAAGCATCTTTGAATGGGAGGAGAGTCCCTCTTTGGTCTATCATCCCAAGTCTAGCCGATATTCAAAGCTGTACTTGTCCAACCTCGTGAAACTTTGTAGTTGAGCATGGGAGGCTTCTTGACAGGGATATGCAGGACTAGGTCCTTGGGTTGTCTTGAAGGGCCTAGTCTCTGGGCCAAGAAGTGCGTATGTGAGAGAGACATGTAAAATGAGTCTCATCTCTCTTATTTTTCTTTTGTTTTGTTTTTTAGGCAGCGTCTTGTGTCACCCAGGCTGGCCTCAAACTCAGGATGGAGCTGAGGCTGGTTTTGAACCGATTCTCTGGCCTCCATTTGAGTGCTGAAATTCACTCAGGTGTCTTACAGACATGCACCACCACATTTGGCTTCCTGTCTCCTTCATTCCTTGGCTCCAGGCAGATTGGTTCCTTGAAGAGAAGGCTGGAGTGGCCTTTCACTAGCCCAGACTTCACAAATTGGCAGACTCGGTTTCCTCCCTCTCCTGCTTTTCTTCTGTTTACGTTTGATTTCTTACTGAGTTAACCGTTTTTCCCAACCTAGATAGACATTCCAGCCCCCAGCACTTGGAAACTCATTATGCCTAAGAGCCACCCACCTCTTCCAGGTCTCAAAGGTAGGCTGTGATTGGAAGGGGGAGTGAAAACACCAGGCATGGTTCCTGAAGTCCTCCCTCTTTGGCCTCCCATGTTTGAACCTGTCCTGCTTCTCCATGGCAGCTTTCTCGCCTGATGTGTGGCTCCACATTGGCCCGCTGCAGCCTGGTGTGTTTGTTGTTGAGAGAACTAGTTCAGCTTTCTGAGCCCTCAAGAGAAGCTGCTTTCACTAGCTGCCCATGTGCTTAGCTTTGGGGGAACAGTGGGGATTAGCAGGGAGGTGGGACAACGGGTATTCGAGGATGGCCTTGATCTCAGTAGACTGGGGAACCTTCCCTTCGACAGCTCCTGAGGTCCCTGTATACCCTGTGAACTTGGGCTTACTGTAAGAGGGGACGAGGAGAGTCAGTTAAAGGTGCTACCTGGGCAGAGGGTCCCAGGTCTGAGACTCAGCACTTAATTGTCATCAAGCTCATGCATAACACCATGGGAAGGGCAGTTTTCTGTAAGAATAGAACTATACGTTGTTACAGGTTTTCTATTCCAAAGCCCCATTCACCCCTGTTGGGCTCTGTGCTGGACCACCCTCTGGAGAGAAACCAGCCCTGATCCTGGAACCCCAGTTTCAGGCAGACAACTCAAGACACTCAGGAACAATCCAGGAAGGGACAGGCTGGAAGGAGGAGAGACAAGAGTCCTAGTGAGGTAGTCCTGAGGGAGAAAACGGTCCCTGGACTGTAGCCTCAGGCCCTATGTGACATCACAGATCCATGCCTTAGACCTTTGTCCAAATTTATGTTCCTTTTCAGAAGCAAAGCTGTATAATAACTGTGGATGACTGTGGGGGATATCTTGTGAGGGTCTTGTACATCCAAAACTCATACAGTGGCTTTAGGATGGAGTCTGGTTATTTCCCTGTAGCTAGGCACGATGGACATTGGAGCTGAGCCTCTCTGGGCGCACAATGCCCCCTTTCTACCACCTTCCACCCAACAGAGAAACCTTGGGGGTAAGAGTCAGGATGCATTCAAAATGGTGCCTACCTGGAGGCCAATTCTGACTTCTTCATCTGCTATGGGCCTTGGCCAGCAATCATCTCCTGCCTTGCCTTTCTGGGCATTTGTCCTCATCACCACGTGGTCACTATCTACCTCTAGTTGGTGATCACTGAGACTGATGGTTGGTGGGTAGAGCCAGGATGGGTAGGGCATGGTGGAGAGGGCCAAGATGGGTAGAGTGGTAGGTTGGACATGTGGGTAGGATGATGGTTAGGGTAGAGGAGACAGACTAAAGCCTGATGTTCTTGTGAGTGTATAGTCCTCTTTATCTTTTTATCTTGTCCTCTCTTTTGGAAAATCCATCCCAGGATAGAATATTTGGTTCACCTTCCTTAGAGTGGCATATGTCCTCTGGCCAGAGATAATCAGAGACCCCTCCTTGTCTTGTCCCCAGCCACAGCCACTGGAAAGTCCTGGAAAGCTCCAGGAAAGTCCTGTTCAGGCCATTTTGATTTCTGTGAGATAGTTATATTTGCTTTCTGGCAGAGACAGAGGGTCTCTCATCATTTTGGCTCAGGAACCAACCAACTCAGACATGGGATGTCCACTGCCATTTTTCTAATGGGAGAATGGAGACAATGAGGTGGTCAGAGTCCAGAGAGACAGTATACCAACCCATGTCCTTTGATTTTCTGGATCCACCCATACCTAAAATCTGATTTATCACTTGGATAATTTAGGTACATGAACCAGTAAGTATTCTTTCCTGCCTCTTGCAGTTGAATAAAGGGGAGGGTGATGGTTGGTGCTCAGAGCCTGTCAGGGGGTCAAGCTCTCCTTTTCAATAAATACCAACCTATATTACCCTAAGTTGCTCCCCAGGCCCTGAGGTATCATGCTGAGTGTGGCAGTTTTGTGGGTGAGGCTGTGATAACAGGGCTGCCACCTTGGGATTTCTTGGAGATATGCTGGGCAGACACAGCTATGCTACAGCCTGTGGACAAAGGTCTGCCGAGCCTCCAAGCTCAGGTCCACTAGCCTTGCCTAGATAAGGGCTCCTGGGATCCAGAGAGTTAGCTTGGGCTTGCGAAATATGCAGCTCAGCAGAACAGAACCCAGGACAATAAATCTTCTCCCTCCGTTGATAAAGCTGTGGCCTTTCTGCTCATGTCCAGTCCCTGGACAACCATGTTAGTGTCAGGGGATGAAGATGGGAACATACAAGCATGAGTGTGGGCTGCATTAGTATGTGCAACATCTGGGTGTGCAGATGGAAGCCCTGCATTCAAGAGGTATTAGTATGGGCACCAAGGCTGTCTGAGTAAATGTGTATGGAACCGGAGGAGGTGGGAGTTAAGCAATGGTGCCGTGTGTGTGTGTGTGTGTGTGTGTGTGTGGGGTACCTAGCTATACAAACGTGGTTTGCATGAATGCAGGCTTAACCCAGTGATGGTAGATGTTGCATGAGGTGGCCATGGACTGCCATAGCCTTACTAGTGTCCTGTTCTTCCCTCTTTGCTTGGATGAGGCCTGTCACTCAGCTGTGGCAGAGGCCTTTGGTGCTATCCAAAGCCTGGGACTTCCTGTGTCCATCCATAATGACTCAGCCACTGTATGGCTTTGTCTGCCAACAGCTGTGACTTCCTGGTATGAAGTCCTTCTCTGGTCAGAAGAGCCTGCATGGCAGGAACCAACACTCTATAAAGGGAAGCCTCCAAACAGTGCTGCTGAGAGCCAGGTATGAGTGACACAGATCTGTCAGCTCAGAGAGCCTGACTTCAAGGCATGGTGTGCCATTATCTCTTGGATTGCCAGTGGGCTAGAGGTTGGTGGCCCACATCCCCCCAGGTTTCCTCCCCCTCCTTTCACTGCCCTGAGGCTACTACATCCCTACCCAGCCCTTTGGACAGTATAACTGTGTTCTAGGATCTGGTCCTGCTTCCTCCTAGCATACCATTTGAATGGTGGACCATCACATCCCATCTCCTGGGGATTTCAGGCACCCAGCTGTTCTCCTTGGGCCTTGTTTCCTGGAAAAGAGAGGAGTCAAACTCCTTGTAGGATCACACAGTCTTGAGCATGATGCCCACAGCCCAAGGAGTGTGTGGATGGAAGAGATAGGGAGAACCGTGAGGCTGATAGTCCCAGGAACTTAAAATGAGTGTCAGTGTAGGTGGTTTGGGTGGGAGTCAGCATGTGGCTGAACACCATCACCATGAAGGAGGAGGAGCTCCAGAGTGGAGCCCAAGAACATATAAAATGGGGGGAGGGTAAGTATTTTGCATAGAGAGAGGAATACATAGCCAAAAGGAATTCCCAGAAACCAGGACTGAGGGATAGAGTCTCCTCTAGAAAATGAGCAAACAGGTTCAGCCTCACAGAACATCTCAGTGGCAGAAGACAAGCCCAGGATCCAAGTGTGAAGTTCAGCATATAGCTCTGAGTGTCCCATGGCAGGAGTTGCCTCTCTCTTCTAGTGTGGACTCTGTGACAATGAACAGTGGCTGCAGGGAGCCAGCAGGTGGCAGTGTGGGCTTGAGTGTGGACAGTGCTGGCCAGCAGGCCTACATTTCTCCAGCACAGACATGGGCTTTCCAGAAGGAGCCTGTGGGTGTGGCTCACAATTGCCCGCCCCTGCCCCTGCTTGTTTAGAATGACACCCCAATTTCAGGGCATGATCTTGGGAGCTAGGTTTATGCTAGTGCGCTGGAGTTCTAGTGGAAGGGAAACATGTCCAAGGAAGGAAGTCAGGCTCCATCTGAAAAGAGGTCACCAGGAAAAGCCTCCGTCTGAAGGGTGACAGGAAAGAGGAGTGTTTCTGCAGAGAGGAGCCAAAAGCACATTTCTGTCTGAATGGCATTTCCTACTGTTCTGGGAAGGATACGCCTTCGGAGTACTGAAGGTCAAAAGGGGTGGTACCCAGTGTACTTGGAATCCAGTCCTGAAATTGGTTGCTCATCATATTCGCACCACTATCAGACAGGCCTCAAAGAAGTTACACTATGTTTCACAAAAATGTAAAAAGGGGGCTGGGGAAATGGCTCAGTCAGTAAGGTGCCTGCCGGGCAAGCATGAGTTCAGATCCCCAGTACCACAAAAAAAGCCAGGTACCATAGCATGGGCTGGGAGGTGGAAACAGGAGGTTTGGGGACTTGGCTAATCTAGACTTAATCGGTGTCTCCAGGAACTAAGGAAGCAGAGACAGGAGGATTGCCAGCTGGGTTACATAGTAAAATCTTGTTTCAAAAAGTAAATAAATAAAAAAATGAAAGCAGAGATACCAAAAAGGAACTCCTAGACACTGACTATGCAGACTGCCCTGTCTGCCAGAGTACAACCTGGCCTCACCGGCTCAGACCTGAGAAGCAGCCAGCCGGGCACGTCAACATTCAGAGGCAGATTTAAGATTGCTTCTTCCATTTAGGGGTTCCTTTTCTCTCAGTTTGCAGCCATCAGGAAACCTCCAGGGCCCCCACACACTCCTTGCAAGTGTTACTTCTCTCTACATCTTTGTTGATATGATGTATTTATTTTGAACACAGAAAAGATACATTGCTGCTTATTCAGCCTAATCTGAGAAGGAGAACCGCTGTTCTGTAGATCCCTCCAACATGATGAGTAGGCAGGGATGGTTTTTCTTCCCCCAGCGCGTTCCAGAGCCACAGAAACAGACTGCATTTCTTGAAAGACTTTCATCCCTGGGGTGCATTTGAAAGGCTATACAGCACAACAGACACATTTTTGCCTAGAAAGCAGAACACCACAAAGGTGGGCAGAACTGCTTGTAAACAAGGTTCCCTCCCCCAGGTGGAGACTGTGACTCTAGGATGTCGCTTGCAGGATGCTACAGAACCCGTGGGTGGGTCCCTTTCCACTCTGTATCAGAATAAATGCGATTTCTATAGAAAATAAAATTCAAGATAGCCGTCCTTGCCACCCCTCTGCTTAAGCAAGGGAGTGCTGAATTGTCTTAGCCCTTCATTGGAGAAGTTGAAATGTGGGAGGAGGATCAGTGGGGGTGGGTCTGCTGCTTTGGGATGAGTGACAAAAGGTGGGGAGCGGGGGGGGGGGGGGGGGGGGAGGCAGGGTGTCTTGCTCCCTGTCAGTGGCAGTGCTGGCAGGGCTCTCCTCAGAGATGCTTAGCCACCACCTTTGGCAAGCTGGCTCGTCAAAGATCACCTCTGTCACCTTGTACAGTCTTTGATGGAGATTGCTGGAGTTCACAGGCCTGCTTCCGTGACAGGATGTTGGCCGCAGACGCTAGTCTTCTCATAGTGGCATGGTGTTTTTTGTGGGGTCCATATTCTTTTTATTTTTTTCTCTGCGTATGTCCCAGAGAGACAAGGCCAGAATTCGTCACCTCAGTCCCCAGCTGTGAGTTGCCACCCTGGATAACAGCACTGGCTCTTGGGTTAGCTTGAGATCTCTTGGACTGAGGCTAACAGGGCTGGCTGGGCACTTACTGAGCAGCGCGGGCCCTTCTGTGCCTCTGAGGAGTGTCTAGGTAGCCCTGTGTTGAGGCTACCCATACCTTGTCTTCCTTGAACTCCCAATCCTGGCATGGACATGGGAAGAACTGTGACCCTCCTCCATGACACATGCCCAAGGGCCTGTCCTCCCCCTGTCACTTGGGGTGGGTGTCTGAGCTAACCCCACTAGCACCGCCAAACTGAGGACATTGAAACAGCAAGGGGCTCGGTGGGCTGTGAGGACCTCCAGGTCATGCCTAGGCCACCAGACCGGTTTCTCCACCCTGTAAGTGGCAGGGTGATGACATTGTGGCTCTTCTGACCTGGAGTGGAAAGATAGGCACAGTGCACAGGGGGGCCTTACTGGGACCTGCCTCAGCTCCCAGTGGGACAAGCCCTAGGGTAGGGCTTGTGGCAAGAAGTGGGCCAAGCAGTTTCTGCAGGAGAATCAGATCGTGGCCACAGTCTAGAGGAGGCTGGAGGAGAGGGAAGAAAGTAGGGATTCCTACCTCACCTCTGCCCAGCACTGTTCAGAGCGGTACTACCACCAGGTGCAAGGCTTCGGGGGAAGAGGCACCAGATGGAGACACTTCATCTAAAGAAAACCTTCCAGGCAAGTTTTTGTGGGAGTGGGACCTGTGTATGTGCAGGTGTCTATATGTGTGTGGCGTGTGTCAGTGTGTGCATTTGAGGGATGCCAGTGTTTGTGTGTTCTCATATATATGCATGTGCATGAGTTGTACGCACCTGTGTGTCTGGAGGAGATAGGGTAGCCTAGAAGGACCAGCAGGACTTATGGGCTGGGTCACTCACACAATCCTCTCAGGGCTGGCAGTCGGAGCCTGGGTTGGAGTGGGTGAGCCCTGGGAGTTAGGTGGCTGTGGTTCTGGTCCTGGCAGTGGCAGCAGGTCAGATGGGGAGCCTGCGCCACACACAGCTTCATAAGGTGGCAGCGTGTCCATGGAGACAGTGTGGAGGCCACTCTGGCCCTGGGTCCTCTGCTCCTGCTGATGTTGGCTGTGGCCGTGGCCGCTGCCTGAGTTGAGGGCACCATTCAGCATGAGGCAGGAGTCAGTCAGCGAGTAGGGTGGTGGTGCATCCGTGGGGATGTACAGCTGAGTGGCCCCTGGTCCCACACACTCCTCATAGCTGCGAGAGAAGAGTTTTCACTCAGGTTATGAATCCCAAGACCTTAGGGCAGGTGGAAGAGTCTATTCTGTGTGGTGAGGAGCTGCCCTCATTGTGGAAGACGGCCAGCCTCACACATGCTGGCTCCTATGAGACCACACTGGTCCCCAGGGAGGATAGTTGATACCCTTAAGACATGGGTCCTGGGTCAACTTTACTTCACATCCCAGGTGAACCCAAGCAAATCCCTACACCTTTCTCCCTGGGGGTTGTAGACTCCCTGGAGCATGAGCAGCCACTGTCTAGGAATAGTCCTAGGCTGGGCACTGTGATAGGACCCCCTGAAATGTCTTGTAGGGTTAGGAAGGAGCCCCTGGGGCCCCTGAAATGGTAGCTGTGGAGCTCAGAGCATTTACTGCTTCTCCTGGTGCCTCCGGTGGGAGGGAAAAATGACATTTGCCAGGTCCAGGGTCTGCAGTGGGGAAGTGGCAGGACTCTCAGCCCCTGCTCTAAATGACGGGCACTGCAGGTGGCTGGGACAACTCAAATGCCCAAGAAGGCACTGTCACTTCATGGGGTCTGATGCCCCAGTGAAGGCTGGCCATGATAATTCCTGTCCCAATGGGAGGGTCTTGGAATCTGGGGCTATATGGGGCTCTAGATGCTCCACTCCAAGAGCAGAGGCCTAGTGTCCAGCAAGTGTCCACCCATACCCCTCCCTTGTCTGACCACTGTTCTTGAGTCTCCTGGAGCAGTAGACTTAACTCCTCTTCCTCAGGCTCTACAATCTATTTCCTTGTGTAAAATAGGATGGGTCATCCAATTTATTGGATTTTTCTTGGTGAGAAGAAGGCACTGTGGGTAGTTGGGGGCATGGTTCAGAGCTGGACCAGAATCCTATAGTTCCTGAGGGTGTGCCCTGAGAACATCACCTCCCTGGCCCCCAAGGAGTTCAACTGCTTTAGCCTGTATGGGGAAGGAATTGGGCTCTATAAGGTGCCCCTTTTGTCCTTGTGGTTCATCTAAAGGACAGGGCCAACAGGGGCTACTTTGATTGATGTAGAGGTGCACAGGGATAGAGTCTGGGAGGAAATGGGGGGCTCTCTGTGAGTCAGAGCTGTCTAGGTTCATATCAGACAGGGGTGGGCTGATGAAAGCCTACCCTGCCTGGGCTAACTGAGATTGGGACCCGGATGGCCTAAGGCAAGAGTATGAGAAGGTGGGGACAGGACTGGAAAGGCAGGGTCTCATGTACACCAATGATGATAAGGGCTAGCCAAGCCTGGGGACTCTGGCTGCAGCTGCAATGTGTGAGAAAGACTGATCTCACGGTAGGCATGGATTCCTGGTGTCACAAATAGGAACTCAAGAGATTTTTCTTCTTAAATGAACACTGATCCTATGGTCATGATCCTGAATATCCCACTATTCTTGCCCCAAGGGAGATCCCTGGAGGAATTGATAGGGGCTCCCCAAAACTGTCATGAGACCACCCCAAAACTACAAGTCTCCCCTCCCCACCACCCACCAGCCTGAAGAATCCCAGCTGGTCTCTGTAATCTATCCTGGTGACATTTCCTGAGTCATGCCCATCTTCAAGGGGACTTGCTTGGTCAGAGGGCAGAGGCTGTGGCCATGCCCACTGGATCCCAGGGAAATGAGGTTCTTTCCCTGGGTGGGAGATCCTTTTATTCAGAGGCTCCACTTCTCTCCCCATCATGAGGCCCCCTTACCCTGGTGGAGAATCTGGGTATAGCTCCCTGAGCACTGTGACATCCACATCCCCATCAGAGCTGATGTCCAAGGGCGGGGGCCAGTCCTCAGCAGGGCTACAGGCGTAGGACATCCTGTGACTGGAGTGGCTGTGCATATGTCCGTCAGATGCTGCAGAGAACAGAAGCGTAGGCAGCGCTAGGGACTTCCCTCACAGTAGCAGTCCATCTAAGGCTCGGAAGTCCCCACGCGACCATCCCCTTACCAGGCACGGCTGTCTCTATCCCAGGCAATGCCACCAGAATGTGAACACTGTGCCATTCTGGGAGTGGGGTCACCAGGAGGAGACAAGGCTGGACCTATCTTGAGGAGCTTCCAGGATGGATGGCAGCTTAGCCCAGGGCAGCCTTGGCATTGGATGGCATGTGTTAAGCTTTAAAAAGTTAGTACAGGACTGTGGGAGAGGAGAAGTGTGTGCTCGGCACACATGTGACTGCAGAGACTAGTTCCCACTCCTCATACAGACTTGTCCTTCCTCTTGACCCAACAGCAATAGAAGAGTATAGATCAGGAACCATATCCACAGGCCCAATTCTGGTGTTATTCATGGGAACTAAGAAAACTCTCAGAGGAAGTACATCCATTTATTATTGGTGGCTCTGCCCATCTGGCAGGTCATGACCCTTATTTTATCCTTCATATTGCCTATATTTTTAAGGTTTTCTACAAGGACTACAAATTGCTTTTCTGCTAGAATAAACCCAATGACAGGCTGTGCAAGAGGAGCTGAACTGAGATTTATTCCCCTTCGGGGTGTCAGCTGAAAGATGAGAGCTTTGGAACAATGTGGGAGAAGAAAGCCAGGAGAGATGAGACAAACAACAGAACAGAAGCCAGGCCGGGCTTACTGGGCACTGGAGCTGGGGTCTTGTATTGCCAGTGTTGTCCAGAAGAATCGCTGGGCTCAGGCACAGGATGGATCCACTTGCAGAGCTGGAGGTTGCTGTACCTCCTTCTGCAACCCCACCCCCATACCCCGGATTGGGAACTGTAGTCCTCACCCTGGTTCTAAGCCTTGCCACAAAGACTCATGAAGATCACTCCTTCCATAGCCTCTGGAAAACCTTCTTTGGTCTGAGTGCAGGTGGGGTGAACCACATATAGGCCGTAGTCTTATGGATGCCACCCCTGTGACTAAGGCTGGAGGTGTGGGTATGAGAGCAAGGAAGAAGAAGATTCCCATTTCACTTCCCTGGTAGGGATAAGGAGGGCTGGAGATGTTTCCCAAAGGAAGTAAGCAGCCTTTGAGTCAGGCCTGGGCAGCTTCAGAACAGTGGTTGGGCAGAAGGAAAGCATGTTCGAAAGGGTGGATGCTGAAGGAGCAAGATCAGGTGCATGAGGGCGGGCAGTAGGTGCTGAGTGGGAAGAGCAGGGGGGCATGTGGGGTGTACTGGGTCTACCTAGCATCATCCTGGGGGACAGTTAAGATAGTACCCAGGCTCCTCATGGGAGCATAGGTCATGTCAGCCTGGTCTGGGCCCTACTCTTGTCTGCTAGGGAGAGCTTAGCCCCTGGGAGACTCGGGGCCTGGGCTGGCTGAGCTTCCTTGCTGGTCCATACAAACCTGCGGACCTTTCTTTCGAGTCCTAGCTGGTTCAGAGCATGTCACTAACTGACCATCGTTTTTCTATCACCACTAGGTCACCCTGACAGATGACAGCCTTTCCAGCACTGTCTAAGGCCTGGTCTCTTGCTTCTCTCTAGACTTTCCCAGAGGAGCAGCATCTACGTCTGAAGGGCCCTTAGCATCCCAGTGTCTGCTGGACCTAGCCCTAAGCCCACAGGTGGCCCATTAGGGCTGTGCCGGGGTCAGTCTGAGTGCACCCAGGTCAGCTACCAGGTGCACTCTATCTCTATCTGCCTCTTACAAGAGGATGGCCCCAGGTCCGTTGTTCCACTGCTCCAATCTCAATTTTGGATCAGCAAATTGGGGGTGAGGAACAGAGCTAGCTACTCAAGACTGTCAGGAGGAGGATTCTGCAAAATGAGATAATACAAAGGAAGTTCCAGGCACAGGTAAGTGCTCTTACCCACCAGCCCTCTGTGTTAGCTTCAGGTGTCCCTCAACTGCTAACAGGTGGCTGGCCCTGCTGGTTCTTTCTTGCTCCCAGGCTCTTCCTGCCTTGGATGGGGAAGGCCATTCAGGTCCCACACAAAACTTGAGCTATAGTGAGAAGACCCCCCCCCCAGGGTCTTGCAATCTATGGCCAAGCCTGCCTCCCCCCCCCCCAATTGGGGGTAGGTGGTCTTCAATCTGGGTAGTGGCCCTGGCTGCCCCTGTGAAGACTCCCATGGGCCTTGTTCCTGCCATGGAACACTGCCTCAAAATCAACCCATTCTGCTTCACTTAGATCATTGTGGTCTCTTCCAAGAATGAGATCGAGTCAGGTGGCCATGTTCTGTAAAAGTTCATGCATTCTGACAAGATGGACACTCCTGGAACTGGTCCCCTGCTCCAGTAGCCACTGTTGTAGGACAAGAAACCCTGAAATAATTTGTTTTTTTTTCTTTGTGGGCTCTCAGTGATATGTTTTTCACTGATCATTCTATCATCCATCCATCTATTTATATACCTACTCATTCTATTTACACTCCACCTGTGCCTTAAGTTCTCATTTATCCATCTTTCCATCCTTTACTCACCCAGCCCCTCTATGTCACTCAAGCATGCCACTTAATCCACCCATATATCCATCCTCCTACCCCCCCATTTCTCTATTTCTCCATTGGTCTATCCATCCATCATACCCATTTACCCATCCATCTCCTCCACCCATCTATCCACAGATCTATGCATTCAATCCCTTATGCACTCATCCCTCTACTGGTCTGGTCTACTCACCAATCTCTCTCTCTGTCCATTCATTCACTCATCTATCAATCTTTCTACTCATTTATGTCTCCTGTCATCCATATCTCCACTTATACCCACTCACCTGTCCCTTTCTTATCCATCTGCTCATCTACATTACTTATCCTTCTATTTATCTATGCATCCACCTGCCTATCTCTCTATTTATCCAGTCACCCATCCACTCACCCAGTCTTCCATCTCTCTACGCATCCATTTTCACTCATCTCTCTACTTACTCATCTCTCCATTTGTCTATCCACCTATCTCTCTACCCACCCACCCACCTAACCATCTCTCTATTCATCTTACCACCCCCCTAGCCACCTACTCACAAATCCATCTTTCCATCCTCCATCTCTCTCTCTCTCTCCATCCATCCATCCTCCCATCCAGATGCCTGCTGGACCTGTGTCAGCACAGCATGAACCAACAGTGGCAGTGGCTGAGGAGTATGGCACACTCTCCATCTGGCCTTCAGCCTCTCCCTAAGTCCTTCTCTTGACAGACTACAATGCCTTTCATGCTATGGGGGACATGATAGTGGACGGCCTGTCAGCTCTTCCTGATGGACCAGGATACTTGCCTGACCCCATGGCAGAGCTGCCACCCCCTTGTACACCTCCATAAGTCAGTCACAGTGGCAGGAGTAGCATGACTCAGAGCTCACCTTGGCCCTGTTCGTACTCTTGGTGCCGGTGTCGGCGCCGATGGTGGCGGTGATGGTGATGGTGGCGGCGGTGGCGATGGTGGTGTCGCTGGATGCGGGCTTGTCTGTCCCTTCTGATGCTTCCCACAATGATGGTGATGCAGGAGAGGGTGATGACCACACCTATGACAGCACTTGCCACCAGCACCGGAGACACCAGCAGGTGGCTGTGCTCAGAGCTCTCGGAGAATGTGGTGGGGTAGAAGTAGCTGGTGCGGTTGTACCGTGCTACTGCGGACAGAGAGAGGGGACACTGAGCTGGGTCTCAGGCCTGCCACACACCTTCCCCCTTCAACCCCACCATCCTGGGAGTCATATATCCCTAAATAAATGGAGGAGAGTCAGGATCAGGCTTCTCATCTTGGTTGCTCCTGCTGTGGGTTAGGGAAGCAGGACTCCATCCAACTGCCTACAAGGGCTTCTGGTGTTTGTAGGCTATCCTCCTTCATTTCTCATGGCCCTTCTGCACCAGGAGCCCAACTAGCCCACAGATAGGAAAACTCAGATAGGGCAACGGACCTGCTCAAGGCAGAGCTGAGGCTCAAACCCAAGAATCTTAGTGGTAGACCAGGACTCTCTTCCACCAAGATGTCAGGTTGAAACATCTTTACCAAAGTCTTGGGAAGGGGCAAGAGGTGTGCAGAAGGCAGGGTATAAGCACTTGGGGCAAGGGTCTCAGCCAGAGCAGCCACAGGCACCTGCCATATGGCTCAGGAATAGCCATCATCTTAGTGAGTACCATGGAATTCCTCCAGCTCGCTGAGGATGGTGGTGCAGGTATCCCTCATCATAGACAAGGGTGGTGGGGCTCAATGCTGGAAGAGACTATCCCACAGCTAACTAGTTACTCTGTGGCAGAGCTAAGCTGGAAGTGTGGCTCCTGAGTCCAGAGGTCCCGTTCTAGCAACTCTGGCCCTCAGTGGGAGACTTCCCTGAGGTATATTTTCAATCTCCGGACAACAGTGGGACATAGATTCGTAGACTTCTTGGACCTCAGGGGCATGGCAAGCTTGGTGGGAAGTCAGGTCATTTCTGGGCTCTGTTCTGAGAGAGATTTCCACTTGTCTGCCTACAGCCCATGTTAGCTGCACCTGCTGCTTAGGATTGTATGAGGTTTCCAGGCCTTGCATTTGATAACCCTTTGTGTCCTCCTCATGCCCAGCAACCAGGCCGGGTATATCAAAGGTGCCTAATATGTGTATGGTGTGAATGGATCCAGACTTGAGACCAGATGGGAGAATGCCAGGGAGGGTTTGAGTTGCTTTGAAGGAGCAAGGCTTCTGTCTTGGGTGGTAAAGAAGTAGACTTGGAATGGAGACTTGCCTGGGTAGCTGCAGAAAGGCTTTTTATCCCATCTGAGGGTCTCTACACCCACCATTCAATGGTGGCTGCTTTTCTCTTCAAAGTCCTTCCCAGCACTTACCCTAAAGCCCCACCACACTCAGTCCCTAGTAAGGACAGGTGGGTAAAAGAAGAATTTGGGAGCTTAGCTGGAACTGGAACACGCTTAGCAGCAGTTTTGGCTCATGCTTTTGCAGCACACTGATAATCATCAGTAGGGGATGTGTCACTGTTATCCACACCTGATACCTACACTTTGATTGAAGTTCAGTATAAAAAACTCCCTTGGTGGGATGTGCACCCCATGGTCCTAGCTAGGCATGCATGCCTCTTTTGTGCGCATTCCTTGTGTGTGTGTGTGTGTGTGTGTGTGTGTGTGTGTGTGTGTGTGTGTGTGTAGGCACATGTGAGCATGGGGTGCATGCATGTGGAAACCTGAGGCTAATGTTCAGAACCATCTTCTATTACTCTTCCACCTTATTCATCAAAGCAGGCTCTCTCAATCAAACCCAGAGCTTGCTGCTACGGCTAGTTTCAGTAGCCAGCTTACTCTGGGAATTCTCTGTCTCTGACTTACGAGGTTGGAATTCTATGGCCTGCCCACCTGCCCAGCTTTTATATGGGTTCAGAGGGTTGGAACTCCAGTCCTCAAACTTGTGTGCCAAGTGCTTTAACCACTGGTCATCTCTCCAGCCCACACCCACCCACACTTCTTGATGCTCTGACAGGAGAATGCTGATGTAAATGGATTCCTGGGATTCTGTGAGGACAAACGCTGGCCAGTTTTCAGAGGCCCTACTATGTGTAGGCTTAGTGCTAAGATCCCATTTCATCTTTGAGGTTATGTTCATTCAAGTCTTCCCATGTAGCGTGAGGACATTGCGACTAAAAGATATTAGATAACGCACATGCCAATATGTAACTGAGGCAGGCTCTCTCTGGGCTGTGGTTCCTTCACTAAGTCAGGAGATGAATAAGAAGCTGGGGAGGGGATTACAATCATAGGGGAGGGCGAAGACAGAACTGAGTTATGAAAGAGTATCAGTTATTTCTCACTGGGATTAAGTCTGTGTAAATATGAGATAGCTTTGGTAAGATGTATGTGGTAAGCCCTAGAAAAAATCACTAAATAAACGCAGTGGAAAAATTTTTTAAATGGATTAAAATATTACACTCAAAGTATTTAGTTATAGCAAAAAGTAGAAATAGAAGGGGGAAAGACATGAGACACACAGACAAAAAGTAAAATGGCATCCGTAAATACAGCTGTATCAATGGTCGTGCTAAATGTGATCTGATTAACCACCCTGACCAAGAGGCAGAGACTCTCAGTCTGGGCAAAAACTGTAACTATGTTACTGTCTGCAGGCATCTCATTTGGGAACCAGAGTTAAGAGTGAAAGATAGAAAAATAGATACTATGAAAACATAATTATAAGATGGCTGGAGTGGCTATAATAATTAAGAAAAAGAGACTTTAAAACAAAAAGTCATTAGAAATAAAAGGGACATTTTATAATAAAATGATTAATCCACCAGGAAGCCACAAAAACTGTAAACATATATTCACTTAACAAGAGAGTCCCAAAATACATTAAGCAAAGGCAAAAAACTGAGAGGAAATAGACACAGTACAACAACTGCTGGAACTTCAACGCTCCATTTTCTATAAGATTAGGTAGAAGCCAGGTGTAGTGGCACATACCTATAATCCCAGGACTTGAGAAGCAGTGACAGGAGAATCATAAGTTCAAATCCAGCCTCAGCTACATAGTGAGAGCCTCTCACAAACCAATGATGAGCCAGCCAAGCAACAAACAAACAACTAAGTAGAAGAAATACAAGACTCGAACAAAATTATAAACAACTTTGACCTAACATACACCCACTGAACACTCCACCTGACAGAATATGCATTCTTCTGTAGCACAATGGAACATTCTCCAGAATGGTTCATAAGCTAGGCTGCAAGATGAGCCTCAATTTATTTAAAATGATCAAAATTGTACAAACTATGTTCTTTGATTACAAGGAAGATTAGAAGTGAGTAACACCAAGAAATTTGTGAAAAAATGTAGGAAGTAGGCAACAAATCAAAAAATAAATAACAAACTGAAGAAAAAAACACAGGAGAAATTCAAGCATATGCTGAGATGGGTTAAAGTGAAAACCAGCATATCAGACCCTGTGAGATGATGCTAATGTAGTAGTTAAGGGATGTTTACAGCTTTAAGTATCTATATTCTTTTTAAAAAGATCTCAAGCCAACAAATAGTTTCTACCTTAGAATCCTGGAAAGAGAAGAGCAAACTGAAGTCTGTGTAAGAAGGAAGGAAGGAAAAGGATTAGAATAGAAATGTGTGGAATTAGAGACTCAAAAGGCAATAGAGAAAGTCAGAGAGGCCATACTTTATTTATTTATTTATTTATTTATTTATTTATTTATTTATTTATTTAAGATGAACAAAATACAAGAGTCTTCAGCTAGAATGACCAAGGAAGGGAGGCTGGAAGGAGCAGGTTCAAAATACTAAAATCAGAAATGAAAGAGGGGGCATTACTACAGACCATATAGAAATACAATTATCAAGGAGTATTAGGAACAATTAAATGCCAGGAAATTGGATATCTTGCATGAAACACACAAATTCTTAGAAATACACAAAACTGAACAAATAGACCCAGGAGTAATCAGAACCTCTCAGCAGATTTATCATTAGTGAAGAGATTGTTGAATGACTAATAAAAACAATCCCACAAGGAAAAATCTATCACAAGACTGATGAAACTGTACCAAACATTTAAAGAATAAATAACTTTAATAGGTACAAAGTTTCAGTTTTGGAGGATGAAGAAAGTTCTGGAGAGGATGGTGACAGTTACACAATGTATGAATGGACATAATGCAATTCATCTGTATAGTTAAAATAATTATATGTATATATATACATACATACATGAAATAATGTCAATTTTCACAGAATTCTCAAAAATAATAGTATAGTTGAGCATGCTTACCAACTCAATATATAAGGCCATCCTTATCCAGATACCAAAACCAGACAAAAATGTTACAAGAAAAAAAATACAGTTCAATATTTATTAGAGCAGAGCCTCCTGCTACAATGCTAGTGAACTGAGTTCAGTAATGCTTGACTTCATGATTTCTGATTTGGCAAACAGTTCTTGGATATGACAACAAAAGCATGAGAAACTAGAGAAAAACAGATAAACATAAAATTTAATAATCCATTTGCACCAAAGGAAACAATGAAGGAATAGAAAAGACAATCTATAGAATGGGAGAGATATGCTTGTGAATTAGGTATCTCAGAGGGTATGAAAGTCTAGGATATATAAACAGCTATTAAAACATCAGTAATATAAATATTGTGCCATTAGAAGTAAGCCAAGATCAGAATGGACATTTCTCTATAACAGGCCAATAAACACACAAAAATGTGATGAAATGAAAAAAACAAAAGAAAAAGAAAAAGCTGGATGTAGTAGCTCAGGCCTTTAATCCCAGCACTTGGGATGTGTAGGCTGGTGGATCTCTGTGAGTTCAAGGCTAGCCTGGTTTACATAGTGAGCTCCAGTACAGCCAGAGTTATAGAGTGAGACTGTGGTGGTTTGAATAGGAATGCCCCCCATAGGCTCATATATTTGAATGCTTGGTCATTAGGGAGTCACTACTTGACAGGGATTAAGAGGTGTGACTTTGTTGGAGTAGATATGGCCTTGGAGGAAGTGTGTCACTGGGGGGGCAGTGGGCTTTGGGGCTTCAAATGCCCAAGCCAGGCCCAGTGTCTCTTCCTCTCTCTTCTTACTGCCTGAAGATCTGGATGTAGAACTCTCAGCTGCCTCTCAGCACCATGTCTGCCTGCACACCACATGCTTCCCACCACAAGGATAATGTATTAAACCTCTGAAATGTAAGCCAGCCCCAAAGAAATGTTTTCCTTTATCAGAGTTGCCATGATCATGGTGTCTCTTCACAGAAATAGAACACTGACAAGAACTTTAAGTCTCTGAAGAAAGAAATTGAAGAAGATATCAGAAAATGGAAAGACATCCCATGCTCATGGATAGGTAGGATTAACATAGTAAAAATGGCAATCTTACCAAAAGCAATCTACAGATTCAATGCAATCCCCCTCAACATCCCAACACAATTCTTCATAGACCTGGAAAGAACAATACTCAACTTCATATGGAGAAACAACAAAAAAATTCTTTTAGGATAGCTAAAAGAATCTTGTACAGCAAGCAACCTCTGGAGGCATCACAATCCCTGACTCCAAGCTCTACTATAGAGCTACAGTAATAAAAACAGCTTGGTACTGGCATAAAACTGACAATGTGGACCAATGGAATTGAATTGAAGACTCTGACATTAATCCACACAGGTAGGAACACCTAATTTTTGACAAAGAAGCCAAAACTGTACAATGGAAAAAAGAAAGCATCTTCAACAAATGGTGATGGCATAACTGGATGTCAACATGTAGAAGAATGTAAACAGATCCATATCTGTCACCATGCACAAAACTTAAGTCCAAGTGGATCAAAGACCTCAACATAAATCCAGTTACCCAGTTATAGAAGTTATAGAAGAGAAAGTAGGAAGTAGTCTTGAATGCATTGGCACCAGAGACCACTTCCTAAACATAACACCAGTAGCACAGACACTGAGAGCAACAATTAATAAGTGGGACCTCTTGAAACTGAGAAGCTTTTATAGGGCAAAGGACATGGTCAATAAGACAAAACGACAGCCTAAAGAATGGGAAAAGGTCTTCACCAACCCCACAACTGACAGAGGGATGATCTCCAGAATATATAAAGATCTCAAGAAACTAGACATCAAAATACCTAACAGTCCAATTAAAAAATTGGCTATAGAGCTAAGCAGAGAATTCTCAACAGAAGAATCTCAAATGGCTGAAAGACATTTAAGGAATTACTCAACATCCTTAGTCATCAGGGAAATGAAAATCAAAATGACTCTGAGATACCATCTTACATCTGTCAGAATGGCTATGATCAAAAACACTGAAGACAGCTTATGCTGGAGAGGATGTGGAGCAAGGGGAACATTCCTCCACTGTTGGTGGGAGTTCAAACTTGTACAGCCACTTTGAAAATCAGTATGGCAGTTTCTCAGAAAATTGGGAATCAATCTTCCTCAAGACCCAGCTATACCACTCTTGGGCATATACCCAAGGAATGCTCAATCATACCACAAGGACACATGCTCAACTATGTTCATAGCAGCATTATTTGTAATAGCTAGATCCTGGAAACAACCTCAATGCCCCTCAACTGAAGAATGGATAAAGAAAATGTGGTACATATACACAATGGAGTACTACTCAGCAGAGAAAAACAATGACATCATGAGGTTTGCAGGCAAATGGATGGAACTAGAAAATATCATCCTGAGTGAGGTAACCCAGACTCAGAAGGACAAACATGGTATGTACTCACTCATAAGTAGATACTAGATATAAAGCAAAGGATAACCAGACTGCAACCCACAGCTAGCAACTCTAGGAAAGACACAGGGATTGCCCATTGATGGAGAAATGGATGAGATATACATGAGCAAACTGGGGGTGAGTGAGGTAATGGAGGGTAAGGGACAGGGGGTGAGAGCTTAGGGGAGTGGGAGGTTCGAACTGGAACAGGAACACAGTGGGAGAGCAAGGACAGAGATACCATAATAAATGAAGACACTATGGGAATAGGGAGAAGCGGAGAGCTAGGGAGGTTCCCAGGAATCCACAAGGATGACTCCACCATAGACTACTGGCAATAGCCGAGAGAGTGCCTGAGCTGGCCTACTCTGGTGATCAGATGGCTGAATACCCTAACTGACATCATAGAACCCTCATTCAGTGACTGAAGGAAGCAGATGCAGAAATCCATGTCCGGGTTCCAGGCAGAGCTCCAGAAGTCCAGTCGATGAGAGAGAGGAGGGATTCTATGAGCAAGAGATATTGAGACCATGATTGGAAAAAGTACAGAGACAACTAGCCAAACTAGTGGAAACACATGAACTTTGGACCAATAGCTGAGGAGCCCCCATGGTACTGGACTAGACCCTCTGGATAAGTGAGACAGTTGTTTAGCTTGAACTGTTTAGGGGCCCCCAGGCAGTGGGATTGGGACCTGTTCCTAGTGCATGAGCCGGCTTTTTGGAACCTAGTATCTGTGGTGAGACACTTTGCACAGCCTTGGTGCAGGAAGGAGGGGCTTGGACCAGCCTCAACGGAATGTGCCAGGCTCTGCTGATTCCCCATGGGAGAACTTGCCTTGGAGGAGGAGGGAAAGGGGGGTGGTTTGGGGGGAATCCTGGGGGCAGGAGGAGGGAGGACAGGGGAATCTGTGGTTGGTATGTAAAATGAATAGAAAATCTCTTAATAAAAAAAAGGATGCCTTAACTTTAAAAAAAAAACTGCTCATGGGAATGTACATGCTATTGGCTCTTTTCTAAAAGCATTCTGGTCCTTCCCAAATGACTAAACATGATCTCAGATGATCCAGCCACCTCCTCCTAGGCATATACCAGGAGAATGAAAACACATCTGTGCAAATTAATAGTCAAAATAATATCATAAAAACCCCCAAATATGGAACACAGCTTCTTTCTCAGTCTTTAGATTTTTTTCCCTTAAAACCCACACCCTCAGAGATTGCCAAATTTGGAGATCCAGTGATATTACTGGTAGATATGGGACCTGTGCGGGGTGGGGCCTCATGTGAGATTTATAGGTCACTGAGGATACATCCTCCAGAAAGATTAAGAGTTTCTAGTGGATTCTTTCACTTCCTGCTCTGATTAGAGATGCATACACCAACACACATTCCCCACCACTGTCACCCATGTCATGAGGTGGGGCAGTCAAGGAGCGGCCAAGCAGTCAAGGAGTGGCTAAGGCTTCTCTATGCTATTTTACTTGAAACTGTCAAAACTGTAAGCTAAAGGAACCTCTTATTTTATAACATTAGTTGCTTCATACACATAAACAAGGCAGATTGACTTGACCCAGCCATATAGCAAATAAAGCATGTGCTTTCTTCAAATGTCACTTATTACAATCTCTAAACGTCTCACTTACTCATTTGTTTACTTATTTAATGTGATATTGTGTCTTTGGGCTCCTTGCCCACCTTACTAGTTTGTTAGCCCCTTGAAGACGGACTTCCCATCTGTCTTGCCTGATTCCCTGAATCTGCAGCACCTGGTCAAATGCCAGGCACATAATAGACGCTCATTAGATATCTGCAGGATGACTGAATGACCTGCAGTGGACTTGTTGGCTCTCTGTTTTCTATTAGGCTAGAATCCAGTTTCTCTTCTATTTAACAGCTTGAATTTTAGATGAAGTGCCAACTTCTCATTTTGTCTGCCAGCTATTGTTTTTTATTTTTCCCCAAGATGCAGATGAAAGATGAAACTCCCCATTCACCCACCCACCTCCATTCCAAAGGGATCTTTTTTAAATTGTGTCGTCTGACCTCAACTTAGAGCTAATCTGGAGCATGCCTTCCACTATTTCTTGTCTATGCCAGTGACAGGCACTACTAATCTATCATGATTCTTCTCCCTGTTTGACAGTCTTAGCATCCTTTTCAACGTGGCACTCCAATGACTTGAGCTGCCTAGAGCCAGCCATGAAATGTAGCTTTTGACCATCAATCATTCAGTGTGACACAATACACCGTGCTGTTCCCTACAAACCAATGGCCATGCTCTTGCTCTCGCCTTCAGAGTCAGGGGCAGGGACTGTGGTGTACGGGGTGTAAACCACTGGGAACAGGGAGCTGAGGGCTCCTGTTCTGAATCTTGCTCCCAGTGGGGCTTTAGACTATCCTGTTCCAAACCCAGATGTGGGGAGGGTTGGGAACACACTAGTCACACCCTGATCTAAAGCAAATGTACATGATACTAGAAAGCTGTCACTGTTAGGGCTGCAGGTGCCTAGACTGTAAACATAGGGGTGTGTGTGAATGTGCATGTGTGCATATATGCCGTGTCTGCTCTGCTCAGTGTGATGAACCTACTGCTAACAAGGTGTCAGCCCCATGGGGCACCTTGAAGATGTCTCTCCCTCCATCTTCCCTAGCAGGAGATGAGAGCCATGCCTGTCTGTGGACTCCAGACACATCACAGGTTGGGTGGGAGATGGTATCATCTCCCATGCCTGCAGATGAAGCCAGTTGGCGCCAGTGTCTCTTGCATGGCTGGCTGGGAAATTAATCTCCCAGTCACCATCACCCACAGAGGAGGCTCTGCTTTAAATTATGGGAGCAACTCTCACAATTTCCAAATGCAGGGTCATTTTATCAAGAAGATAAATTTGACTGCAGAGCAATAACATGACAGCCCCCTTCAAGCCTCTGCCTCCCTGTCCCCTGCACCAGCTGTGGTATGGACAGAGGAAGAAGCCAGCTTTGTCTCAGCCCCTGACTTCTTCAGGCAACTTCTCCAAAGGTGCCCATGACCAAATTAACACCACTTCACCACATACACCATCCCTCAGAGCCAGTAGGAGTGGCAGCTGTTTCCTGAGTACCTACTGTGTGGCTCCATCAGATCATCTCATCTAATTCAATGATGGGATTCCCCAGGTAAGAGGTAAGGGAGCAGCCACAGAAGGGTTAAAGAATTCCCCCAAGGTCACAGAGCACCAAAGAAAGGGATCTGGGTCAATGGGAAGCCAAAGCCCCCTTGCTCTACATTCAAATGAAGGTGTGAGCATACTAGGTGCTGTATCCTGGGGGCCCATGGTTTCTCGTGAAAGGGAAATCTCTCCTAAAATGATGCCTGGCTTCTTTTGGGCTACGTTCCATGTTGTCAGGCTGTGACCGAGGCTTATTCAGGATGAGTTAGCAGAACATTGCTGGTGAGATATCAAGTTTCCAGAGGTGGGAGCTCATGTGGCTCAGGCAGGTACACATGGTAACTGTACAGGGCTGGGCCATGAGCCATTGCTCTGTGAATGTTCTTCCTCTGGATTGGTTCCAGAACATCTGGAGACATTCTGGACTGCAGAGTGGGACCCTTGGGTGACTTGCAATTGCTGATCATGCTATAGCATTCATAGGCTGAGCATTTGCTATGCACGAAGCAGGCAAAATACTCTCTGCACAAAGGTTTAGCTCATTTAATCTGTGCTGTGATCCCCAGAGGCAGGTGTTGTCTTTCCACACACTTAAGATGAGAGGCACAGGGCTGGTCAAAGGGATGGAGCCAGGGCTTGGGGCCAAACTGCTCTTTACAATTCCAGAACCTGTGATCTGAGAAGCCTTGGTTTGGAGCCTTTGAAGGGTGGGCACATACTCTTTCTGTCTGTCACTCCTTCTGCCCAGGGCTAGCTCAGAAAGGAAACCTAGGAGCCACCTGAATGGCACCAAGAGCAATCAGTGATTCACTGCCTTGTGTGCCTTGGAGGAGGATGAAGGAGCTGCTCTAGGCCTATCCTGTCCATCACTCACCCAACTCTCTAGTCTAATTACAAGGTCCACAAAAATGTGCAAGCCAGGCAGAGTATGCACATCCATCAGAGAGTTTATCAGGCCTTATAGGGTTTTTGTTTTCTTTATTTTACTTTGTTTCTATTTTGAGACATTATGTAGTGTCTTATTATGTAGCCTAGGCTGGCCTAGAACTCATGATCTTTTAGCTTCAGCCTCCTGAGTGCTGAGGTTACAGGTGTGTACCACCATGCCCAACTCGTCAAGTCCAAATCTAGGGGAGATCACCAGTTCATGATTAACTAGCAAATTCCACTGCAGACGACTTTTGGGGCTCCAGATGAGGGTCAGTGCATGTGAGGAATCATGAGAGGGGTGGGTTACAGAGGAGACTGGTGGAGAGCAACCTTGGAGAGGCTGGCAGGACCAGACCATGAGGGCTCTTGAAAGTCAAATAAAGAGGCTTTCCTTTGCCCAAGGGCAAAAAGTGGCATGGTTGGAATGTTTGAAGAGAGCCCCTGGGCTGCAGAATGGGAGGCAGATGGGCAGACACATGATGGGAGGCAGGACATTGGGAAGTGGCTGCTGTATCTGATACTGGGGGGAGGTAGTAGCCACATAAGCATGGAGCTAGGGAAACAGGATGCTGAGCACAATCTCCCACACCATGCAGGGCAGAGCACAGACCTTGGCTCGGGCAGATAGACTTGATGCCACAGCCTAACACTGCAGAGTTTCTCAGCTCCAACTACCTGTCCTTTGAGTGACCTTTGGGGACATCCCAGTATTGTCCTATTCTGCATATGGGGTTCCAAGGCCCCATAAGGCTGGGGTATTGCCTGGATCCATGGGCCACTAGTGTGTCAAGCAGAGGCCAAATCTGGTGCTTTTGGGTTGATGGTCCAGGAATGGGCTGGGAGTCATACTAACTCAGAAGGTACTAGATGATCTGTGCGGATGCCATTGTCACCCCATTTACAGAGCAAGACACTTCATCTTAGGGGCTGAAGTACTATGCTTAAGATCATATCCCTAGTATATGGAGGTTGGGAGTCTAATCCAGATCTCAGGCTTGTCTGGCTTGTCTGGCAGCTCATGAAGCAATGAGATATAGAACAGGCTCTGTGTTTTGGGTGGCTTTTCCCTCTGAGCTTTACATGCTGGAAGTTTGGGCCCCCAAGTTAACAGTAGTGAGAGACAGTGATCTTTAAGGAGTGGGGCTCAATGGAAGGGAGACAGGTCATAGAACACCACCCTTGGGAGGGATTAATGTTGGTCTTGGAGCGAGTTGGATCTTACGGGAGATGGTTGTAGGATTGTTATGAAAGAGTTATTGTGGCCGCAAGTCCCTTTCTTCCTTCCTCCCTCCCTCCCTCTCAAGGCTCTTAGTAGAAGCCAACACCAGTGCCATGCTTCTACACCTCCAAATCCATGAACTAAAATAAATGTCTTTTATTTATAAAGTAACCAACTTTAGGTATTTTGTTTCTTAGCAACAAATAGACTAAGATATCAGGAAAAGAGTGTATAATGGGTGGGTAATGGGGGCAGTAGAACATGTTCTAATCTGCCTCTAACACTCACTTACTATGTGACTTTGGACATACTCCTCTCTGGACCTGCTGTCTGCCTTGAACTGTTCCGCCTGAAGGGTAGGTGAATGGGGTTAAGAGGGCAGAGAGGGGGTGACCACCATGATGGGAGGTCATGCGATTCAAGCTCCTGTTAGGCAGCTGAGGGTAAGGTTGGCTCCAGTTTGGAGAATTTAGGCTGGGCAGGGATACTGTAGCACTCCACTGCTACTAAATTCTTGCTGAGTATAGCATTTGGGCAGCCCAAGGGTCTCAATGAGTACAGAGGATCCTCCTTATAGCTCCAAGCTATCTGAGCCTCAGGGATGTGGGGAAGGCACAGAGGCACCGGGGTGCTGAGTCAACATTTTTTGACCATCCTCCTGCCCATTCTCCAAGAGATGCTGATGAGAGAAAGAAGCAGAGGAAGCAAGGACATAGATCTGACTGATGGCTCCTGTCACAAAAATTCTTAAGTCATTTGTCACAGGTGCACTTCCCTGGGAAGTCTGGTCTCAGCAGGGTACTCCTTCGCAGTAGAACTGGGCAGGGTAGCCATGCAGTCAGTGGAAGGGACATGACACAGGCACCATCTTTCTTTATGCCCACTGACAGGTCTCAGCTTCCTGTGGGGACTTGGAGAACATAAAGGACAGAGCTTGTTGACTTGGACCCTTTTACACCTCCTCCCCCATGTCATTAATGGCATCTCGGCTCACTTACTGATACCTAGCCATGAAACAGATATTTCAAGAGATTGGCACAAGGATGTCAGAGGGCTGGGCAGTTCAGAAACATCTTGGAGAGGACATAAAGGATGACACACAGAATAAGATGAGAGGTGGAAGGAGCGTGGACAGAACCACAGAGAGTTAGGTCTTAGAAGAGCTCCAGGAGGAGGGTGCACCCCAGGGAGGAGTGGGAGTGTTTCCTCAGACCACAGGGGTGAGGTTTGGCTACTTGCTCTTCAGAATTCTTCTTACAATGGAGATGTACCTCTATAGGAAGTCAACTAATGCCATATCAAGGTCTGTTTGTGATGTCAGGAGTGGGGGCAGATTATGGTAGAATGAAATATAATTCACTGATTGTTCATTAATTGACCCAACTAACAAATTATCCACTCTCCCAGGCATTATCTAGGTATCCTCTCAGCATCTACTTAGTAATCCACTTATCTGTCCATCCATTTACCCATCGTCCATCCAGTTGTCAATCTATCCATTCATAAACACATTCCTTCACCCACCTACCCACCATTCACTTATCTATTTGTTCATCTACCCATCCATCCACTCATCATTCATCTACACACCTATGATCTATCCATCAATTCAATCACCCACCCATCCATCTATCATCCACTCATTCATCTGCCCACCATCCATTTATGTATCTGCTCATCCCTCCATCCATTCATTTACCTCCCATCTACCCATATTTATCCATCCATCCACCCACCCACCCACTTACTTATCCATCCATTATCCATTCATTCATGCATCCCTCATCAATACTCACCAAGTACTTATTCCATACACATGCAAGGCTTGCAACATAACTATGAATCAGACTGATATGAACCTCTCAAATTGGACAAAGAGATCCTCCAACAGATGTCCTGGCATGCAAAGGGGGAGATTCGGTGTATCATGGAGTTTCCTGGTCTCACTTCAGCAGAACAACTCTGTTCCCATCTGGTCTACAAGTCAAAGTTAACCAGAGGCCACTCTACTGCCAAGTAGAAGGTTTTCAACCACAATATTCAAATATAACTAGAAAATATATATGTGACCACCCACAAGCCCTTAATGATTCTCTAAACATGAGCTCAGAGTAATTTATTCCATTTAGATACATCCTGCCTCCCGAATAAAAACACTAAAATGAGCTCAGATGTCCTTCCATATACCTCAGTCCCATATCTTTGTCACTTGGTAATATTTTATTTCTGGCTTGCAGAAATATTTATTCACTGGCTGGAAGTCCACTGAGCTACTTTTCCTATCTCTGAGCCAACTGCTCTTACAGACTGAGCTGCGGTGAAGGATACACTTGTCTAGAGCCCACACCTGCTCTCAGTCCCTGCTAGACTCATCACCTGCCTCCCATGATTCCCTCTTCTCTTTCATCTCCACCTACAGTTGACCCCACATTTCCTCTCTTTTTCACAGTGCTGAGGATTGAACCCAGGGCCTTGTGCACCCTATATAAGCACTCTACCATTGAGCTATATCTCCAGCCCTGAGAAGCCGGTTCCTGTAACACTGGTAGAGTCCCTGTGTATGCTGGATAAGTGTAGAACTGGGTTGAGAAGTATCTGTAGGGGTGGGGATAAGGGGACTGGCTGGGCCCACCCATCAGCCAGGGAATTAGCTCCAACCTGCCAACTTGCAACTTATAATCATGACAGAAAAATGGCCATTTACTTTAATATGGAATTTCCAGGAGCTCCTGAATATTTAATCCATAAAATGTTAAAATTCACAAATGTGACAGATAACCACCAGCTATCCCACATGGGGAGAGAGAAGATTACTGGTGGCTGTGTGGAGGCCATGTCATCCACAGACTTCTGTACTGCAAAGGCCTCAGTCCCTGGAACAAGCCTAGAGCTGTGATGGCTGAGACTTTCTCATGTACTGTCTTCTTGGAGTTTCGCTGCGGCCTTCTGCCTCAGAGCCCAGACAGAGGTGACGGACTTAGGAATCAGCTTTGTCAGAGGTGTGTTTGCAGGTATTGTCCATCAATCCTGTCACATCTGCTGTAGTTTCCTTTACCTTGCTGTGATAAAACACTCCAACCATGAGAAACTAAGGGAGGAAAACGTTTATTTCATCTTATCCTTCCAGGTCCTAGTCCATTATTGAGGGAAGTAACTGGAGACAGGAGATTGAAACAGAAACCACTGCTTGCTGGTTCACATACTGGCTTATACTCAGCTAGCCTTCCTGTATAGTACAGGGCTACCTGCCTAGGGATTGTGCCACCTAGAGTGGGCTGGGCCCTCCTACATCAATTAATAATTAAGACAATCCTCCACAGACATGCCCACAGGCCAGGCTGATCTAGACAATCCCTCAAATGACTGTAGGCTCTGTGAAGTTGATAATTAAAGCTAACTAGGACAGAAACTCAATGTCAAACATATTCAAGATATAAATATCACAAAATCATTGTTTTCCCCAAAGAGCTGATGCACAGAAAAAAAAATTCAGCTTACAGATTTTTGGCACATGCTTGTGACCCTAACATTCAGGAGGCAAAGACTGGAGAACCAGTCCAAGATCATTCTCTGCTACACAATGTGTAGCTAGAGTTTTTCTCTCCGGGTCCCACCAAGCCCTGGCAGTCCCATAGCCCACTTATAAAATAAACATACAGACACTTATATTATTTAAACTGCTCAGCCATTAGCTCAGGCCTACCATTGTCTAGCTCTTACTCTTCTATTCAGCCCATTTCTGTTAATCTATATGTCGCCACGTGTTCCTTGGCTTTACCTGCTGCCTTTAAATGATGCTCCCTGGATGGCAGACTGGCTTCTCCTCCTCTCTGCCTTCCTGTTCTCTCAATTCTCCTCTCTGCTAGTCCCGCCTATACTTCCTGCCTGGCTACTGGCCAATCAGTGTTTTATTTATCAATCAATCATCCACAGCAACAATGAGTTTGAGGTCAGCCCAGACTCTGTGAGGCACTCAAAAGAAAAACAAACTGCGACGAGACCATGGGAACTGCATAACTGATCCTTTTTGCCCTTTGTGCTTTGGCATGCAGGACACTCGGAAATACTCTTGCAACTGACTTCAACATGAATAGAAACTTTCCTCATCTTTCTTGTGCTAATTAACATTATGTAAGCAAGAAAATCCTGATTATTTCTGTGAGGGAGATTTAGGGTCTGGGTAGATCACCACTACATTATTTGCTATTTCAGAGGTGAATAATCACCTTGACATGGAGATATTGCCTACTCCCACCTCTACCAAAAAATTAAAAGATCCAAAATGTTGCCCTTTTATAAAAGGTTGCTGCCTTTTAAGTCACAGCTCTCTGTTAGGCCACAAGGGCCATAGCTGGAGGGAATTCTGTTCCTTCTGGCTCCAACTCTTGCAAAGCTATGAAGGGAACTCAACTAAACCTCTATCCCTCTAAAGAACTCAAGATCCAAAGGTTAAGATGTAATTCTGCTCCTCAGAGAGGCTGAATACCAAGTAGCTCACCTCCTCTCCTTGCTCACATCCTCCAAGAAGCCCTCATGCTTCTCCTTGACCCTCCTTATAAACCCTTTCTCACCTGGCTCCTCCCTACCACTTCCTGTCAGC
Organism: Peromyscus eremicus; assembly: GCF_949786415.1. NCBI lineage: Eukaryota > Metazoa > Chordata > Mammalia > Rodentia > Cricetidae > Peromyscus > Peromyscus eremicus. The sequence continues at coordinate 104,840,698 of NC_081420.1, forward strand.
TAGTTGCTGACTCAGCCTCCTGACCCACCGGTGAACTTTATTTAATCAAACACATCTTTGCATCATTAAACAAACATTCCACAGCATAAACAAAAGTAACACACCTTGAAATAATATTCTACAACACCAAAGCTTCAGGGAGAGGAAGTCCTGCAGGTGGTAAATACAGTGATTAAAACCCTTGGTTAGTGACACTGGTTGTCTACATACCCTAACATCTTCATCTCTCAAATAAGGTAATTATATTTGAAGGTGTTTGTGTGAATTGCACAAGATCATGTAAGTAGTTTATATAAAAACTCCATAAATGCAACCACAAAGGCTGGACACAACTGTCAGAATACCATTAATGGGCTAGCTGGCAACTGAACGAGGAGTCAGCTTCAAGGGTCAGTATCTTAGGGTTTCTATTGCTGTGAAGAGACACCATGACCACAGCAACTCTTATAAAGGAAAACATTTAACAGGGGCTGGCTTACAGTTTCAGAGGTTTAGTTCATTATTGTTACGGTAAAGTAGCAAGGCAGCGTGCAGGCAGACATGGTGCTGGAGAAGGAGCTGAGAGTTCTACATCTTGATCCACAGACAACAGGAAGTGAACTGAGTCCCACACTGGGTACAGCTTGAACATATGAGACCTCAAAGCCTGCCCCCACAGTGACATACTTCCTCAATCAAGGGCACACTACCCCAATGAGGCCACACCTCCTAATAGTGCCACTCCCTATAGGCCAAGCATTCAAACACATGAGTCTATGGGGGCCATACCTTTTCGAACTACTGCAGCCTGAGAGGCCCTCCAAATCTCCTGGGGTTGACTACTACCTGGAATTCAGTGGAGTAGAGCCTGGATCTCTTAGGCTGATACAGCCTTTACTTCTATGCAAAGAGATGTAAGCTTACTGAGAACTGAAAACAAGGGCAGCCTGGGGAGTCAGCATTTTCCCTAGGCCCCATACTACAAAGTCATCAGCAGAGAAGGTAAATAAGCTTTTCTATCTCAAAGCATTTCAGTACAACCTCTGGCTGTCCTTTGAGTGAACACTGAGCCATGCAGACCCCAGTCAACTATAAGGAAGGAAGTCTTAAAACTACAACCAAGAAAGAAAAATCCAAGTAGAAACATCAGAAACTGTATGTTGCAGTAGAAACTGTTTTTTACAGCCTTAGTTCAAACCATGTCCTAAATAACTGGACTAACAACAGCTCCTACAGCATAAAAAGTAAAAAAAATCCATAGTTACTATATTATCTAAAATGTTTAGTGGTTAACAAACACACACAAAGAAGTGGAAAAATATGAGTTATAGTCAGGAAATATCAAATAAAAACGAAACAAAAAGCAGTCAGTAAAAGCATCTGTGAGGCCAGGCGATGGTGGCGCACGCCTTTAATCCCAGCACTCGGGAGGCAGAGGCAGGTGGATCTCTGTGAGTTCGAGGCCAGCCTGGGCTACCAAGTGAGTTCCAGGAAAGGCGCAAAGCTACACAGAGAAACCCTGTCTCGAAAAACCAAAAAAAAAAAAAAAAAAAAAAAAAGCATCTGTGAGAATCTTCAGACATCAGACTGGATAGACAAAAAATTTAAAATGATTATAAATACGTATGAGTCAATAGAGAAGTTCTGTTTAAAGAGTTCAAGGAAAGTATGATTGCAATGCTCTAAGGAATAGAGAATCCTGGTAAACCACAATAGAGAACTAGATGAAGCCAGGCGAGGTCATACACACCTGTAATCCCAGCACTTGGGAATTAAAGCCAGGAGGGCCAGGATTTTAATGCCATCCTCACTGTTCGAACTTCCTCTGTATTGCTGTGACAAAAACCTCTGACCACAAGCAACTTAGGGAGGAAATGGTTCATTTCAGGTTAAAGGTTACAATCCATCATTGAGGGTAGGAACTCAAGAAAAAGAACTCAAAGCAGAAACTAGAGGAATGCTGTTTGCTTACTCACAAGCTCACACTTAGCTTTCTTTCTTATACAGCCCAGGACTACTTGCCAAGAGAATGGTGCTGCCCTCAGTGGGCTGGGTCCTCCTATATCAATTAACAATAAAATCCCTCACAGATAAATCCATAGGCCAGTCTGATCTGAGTATTCTCAATTAGAACTCCTTTCTCTGATGATTTTAGGTTGTGTCAAATTGACAGGTAAAGCTAACTAGGACACTCAGCTACATAGTTAAAAGCCAGCCAGGGATACACAAAACCTTGTTTGTTTTTTGTTTTGTTTTGTTTTTGTGGGTTTTTTTTTTTAAATGCTCAATGGAACTGAAAAGATAATGATAAGAAACCATTAGAGGAACTCATCAGCAGATTTAAAGTGCCAAAGAACTGGTAAACTTGAAAACAAATCAACAGAATGTCATCCAATGTAAATAATAGAGGGGGGAGGGAGGGTAAGGGGACGGAGGGAGGGAGAAAAAGAAGGAGGGAGGGAAGGAGAGAGAGGAGAGGGAGAGTGTAGATGTAACCAACTGTCTTATTAAATAAGAAACACAGAACCAATGCAAAGAAGAAAGCCAAGAGATCAGAGCTAAGAGCCTTACCCATCTGCTGCAGCTAGCCTCTTCAGCCAAGAGAGACCTACTTCCTGAGTGTTTGTCTTTATATAGACTTTCTGTTCTGCCTTCTCATTGGTTGTAAACCCAACCACATGACCGCCTCATCACTGCCTGTTTGTACAGACCTCCAGATCTTCTATGGTTGGTATTGAGATCAAAGGCATGTGTCTCCAATGCTGGCTGTATCCTTGACCACACAGAGATCTACCTAACTCTGCCTACCAAGTGCTGGGATTAAAGGCATGCGCCATGAACGCCCAGCTCTGCTATGGCTTGCTATTAGCTCTGACCTCCAGGCAACTTTATTTATTAACATACAAATAAAATCACATTTCAGTACAAATAAAATATCACCATAAGAGAGAGAGAGAGAGAGAGAGAGAGAGAGAGAGAGAGAGAGAGAGAGAGAGAAAGAGAGAAAGAAAGAAAGAAAGAAAGAAAGAAAGAAAGAAAGAAAGAAAGAAAGAAAGAAATGAACAGAGCCTCAGAAACTTACATCAAATTTCCCCCAATTTGGCCACCTGCTCTGCATAGCCAAGAAACTCAGCAAATCCCAAGTGGAATAAACACAAAGAGATCCACACTTCAACACATCAGTCACACTACTGAAGGCCAAAGAGAAAACGTGAACGCATACAGGGGAAACCAATATGACTCCTGGTTAACAGCTAATAAGAAACCATGGGGCATCTGAGGCGGTAGAACGGCACAGTCAAGCTAACCACTAAATGAGAGCACCGTATTAGCAAAACTGAAAACAACGAAAAGAATTTCCAGATGAACAAAAGCAAGAGGTTTTGCTGCTGGCAGACTTGTGTAAGAGAGCCTAAGCTGAGGAAGAAATGACAGCAGAGATTAGCTTGATTCCACAGGAAGGAGGCAATGCAAAGTTCCTGCCAGGGTAAATATACAGGCAATTAGACAAGATTTTGTAAGTGTATTCTTTCTCCTTCATTCTCTTTAAAATAATTTATTGATGTGTATGTATGTGTGTCTGTGTGTATGTAAGCAGATGTGGGTGCCCATGGAGGCCAGAAAGAGGCACTGGATCCCTTTGAGTTCACAGGCACTTTGTGAACCAGATGTGAGTGCTGGGAACTGAACTGGTCCTTCCAAAGTGCTCTGAATTGCTGAGCCATCTCTTCAGCTTCCCGATTCTTCCCCTAGCTTCTTTAAAAGACATAAGGCCATACAATTATTAAATTCTGATGCCATTTTGATCACATCATATATGGAGGCAGTAAATATGATGATAAAAACACAAAAAATGGGGGAAGATGCATTCGATCCAAGTTTCCCTATTTTACTGGATTGAGTTACTACTATTCTGAAATAAATTGCAGTACAGAAAGACACATGCATAACCCTCAGAGCAATTACTAGCAGAATTTTAAAAAAATCCCAGAAGAATACAACCAGTAAATTAAATATATTTACTTTATGGCAGAGAGGTAAAGGAGGAATACACAGACAAAAGAGACATGAGACAAAAGGAAAACACACATTGACATGTCCCTTGTACTATTCCATCATTTATGTTTTTATTAGTTTGTGTTTGTAAAAATATATGGATGGATTAATTACTTGAGCAACAGAGAGTGCCAGAGTAAATAAAAAGGCAAGGCCAACTATACATTGACCACAAGAAGCACATTTTTAGCTAGATTTAAGAAACAAACAGGTGAAAATAAAAGAACGGGAGAAGACATACCATGCAAGTAGTTGGCATAATTTTTTGTTTTGTTTTGTTTTTCAAGACAAGGTTTCTCTGTTCAACAGCCCTGGCTGTCCTGGAACTTGCTCTGTAGACAAGGCTGGCCTTGAACTCAGAAGAGATTTGCCTGCCTCTGCTTCCCGAGTGCTAGGATTGAAGGCATGCACCACACACCTGGCTGGCATGACTTAAAAAAAAAATTCTTATTTAATTAATCTATTCTCTCTGTGTGTGCACACATACACATGCCACAGCACATATGTAGCAGTCAGAGGATGACCTGTGGAAATAGGTTCCCTCCCTCCACCATGTGGGTCCCAGGAATGGGACTCAGACTGTCAGGCTTGGTGGCAAGAATCTCTACTCATGGGGCCATCTCACTGACTGTAGTTGGCATAATTATGCTAATTTCAGACAATTCAATTTAAGACAAGAAATATTATTGGAGACAAGGACATTTCCTAGAGCCAAATCAGTATATCAGGAAGATGTAATTGTTGGGCACATGTACCAAACAATGAGTGCCCCCAAAACATGAAAGAGAGAGAGGATGCTACCAGAACTTAAAAGTCATGGGGATTTCAATGCCCCAGCCTCAATAAGTAATGCAACAGCCATCTAGAAGCTCAGTAAGGATATATAGGCTTGAAGCACACTAGCAACCAGCTTGACATAATTGATACTTAAAGAACACTTTACCAACAGAAGATTGCAGTTCTATCCAAGCACACGTGGGGCATGCTTCGGGATGTGTGGGTCACAGCACAAGCAGCAATAAATTCAGAAAAACTGAAATGTACAAAATGTATTCTTTGGCAATAGTGTAATTAAAGTGGACACTCACAGTATAAAGATACATGAAAAATGTCCCACCATCCCTTCCAATTCCTGTACACCTTTACATGTGGGGAGGAATTATAGATCCCACAGTTGCTGTCCCTGCTGTCCAGACCTGGAATGGGACTCTGAGACATCTGAGTCTGGGACACGTTAAAGGTGGTAGAATTTTGTCTCCTTATCCATAAAGTTCCCCCAGTAACCACACACAGGTTAGCAGTGTACTAAAGGTAATATATCATTAGTAGAAAGAGAACTAGGCCAGCTGAAGTTACAGAGCAAGATCAAAAGTCATGGGTTCAAATCTTGCCTCTGGTTAGTGGTGGCCACTGAGCTCCTTGAGCCTTTCAACTTGTCTGTAAAATTGGAGCAGTGTCCTCTGACATGAGCTAATCAGAACACATTGACTAACGGGATGCCTGGCTCACAACAGCTGTTCAATGTATGGATTTAAACCTTAAAATCCCAAAGTTATTTCCTAGATGCAGATTTAAATGCGAATGGTTATCAGGCATGGTGGCATACACCATTAGTCATCCCAGCACTCAGAAGGCAGAGGCAGATGGATATCTGAGTTCAAGGCCAGCCTGGTCTACAGAGTGAGTTCCAGGACAGCCAGGACTACACAGAGAAACCCTATCTCAAAACAACAACATCAACTGCAGCAAAACCAAACAAAAATAAATGTGAAGGGCAAAACCATAACACCTGAAGAGGAAAGGATCCATGAACACCTTCATGACTTCAGATCCTTTAAGTAGGACACAAAATGTTCTAACCATTAAAAATGTACCATGGGCTAGGCAGTGGTGGCACACGCCTTTAATTCCAGCACCCCAGAGGCAAAGGCAGGCGGATCTCTGAGTTTGAGGGCAGCCTGGTTTACAAAGTGAGTTCCAGGACAGGTACCAAAACCTCACAGAGAAACCCTGTCTTGAAAATAAAAAAACTGTACAATGGGTCTGTCTTGAAGTAAAGGACTCTGATGGGAGTTTGGGCCACATGGAGGGGTAGGATGGTGAGGGGGTTGAAGGATTGCCCAGGGACTGAGATGTGAACAGGGTCAAGGTGGGCAGGGATGCTGAGAAAAGACTTCTGGAATACATCCCATCATTAACAATGTGCCCCAGGACCTTGCAGAACACCTCTCTGAGCCGTTTGTCTGCTGGTTAATAGATCCCAGGACACAACACCATCCTTCCCCTCATCTTCACAGAATCATCCTTTTTCTATGATTCGCTTTTCACCCTAACAGCCTTGTTCTCTGCTGGCTACACAAGCGATTAGTCATGACACCCGTTACAGCGGCTCATGTCAACCGGCGCTAACAGCCAAACACATCTGGGAGGATGCAGGAAAACCAGTTTTAAAACCTAGGCCTCACGCTCACTGAGACAGCCCAAGACAGCCTTTCTTCAAATGATAAGCAAAAAGCCCCACAGGAATCCCTTTCAGACGGAAATATGCGGTCCTCAGCCACAGCTGACAGGAAGTGTGTGCTGTTTACCCGAGTGTCTTTGGATGATGGCTCACAGGTGGCCGCTGGCACCTCCCGCTACCTGTCTCTGTGTTGGCCATGTGACTTTGGGATCCCACTCCTGCAGCTGAAAGGCACGTTCCTGGTTACTAACTTAAACTGGGAGACAGAACCTCACTTGGTTTTTATGTCTTTGCGTTCTCATTGACAGCAAAGCCAATGTCAAGTGGAAAAGAGGGAAGGTGCTGTGTGCCCCTTTGTCCCCAATGGGCTTTACCAACTTGCCATGCCCCTGGCCTTGTAGGAAGACAATTGTGTACAGCTGGGCCTTTCATTTCTCAAATCCCAGTTTAGGAGCTAAGACAGAACAACCTCTGACGCGGGAATGACGGCTAAACATGTACTGAGCCAGGCCGGGAGTGTTAGCCTCCCCTTCCACTGAAGTCCGGTGTTTTTACTTAACATTCAGTGCCATTTATATTTTAGAAGAACTTAAAGACCACTTGCCAGGTTTCTGAAGATACGAATTCAGTTGTAAATTACGCACTGTCCGGGCCAGTGATAGTCACGTTGTTGTAGATAATTGGATTTTACGCTTGGCAGGCAGGCCAGCGCATCACTACTGCAGGTATAATTGGTCATCTCACTCCTCCACAACGCCGCTGTCCCCACGGTTGACAGTGTGCTGCCGACAACTATGTGTGTGTAACGGCCACATGTCCTCTAATGTCTTCCAAATGTCAGGATCACTGTAAACACTTTAAAGTATTGGGGATCCCTCTTTACCTGGAAAAGTGGGAAAATTCTGAAAAAGCTTACACTGTTTCCTGAGTGCTCTCTTCAATGTTATTATACACGTATTTACCGAAATCTGAAATGTCAGTAACAATAGATAAAACCTCTTCCACGACACTGCTATGGAACTGAAAGTGTTCATTATGGCGTTCAAGTTTGTGAAACTTTATTTCTGGAATGGCAGTGATAAAATCCTCTGCTCCTAAGGAGTACAAGAAGATATTTCATAACCTCATGTTCAGTTAAATATGCATAAACTAAATTTTTTAATATAAACTCAATAATTATGTACATGAAATTAACCCATATTTCATGGATAAAAAAGTAGGCATGCTCTATTAATCCAAAGAAACCATGATGAAAACCAGAGGCAATCCCCAGGGAGGAAGACTTTTGCAATAATATGTCCAGCCATAGAGTCATTCACAATACATAAAGAGTGCCTAGAAATCAATAATAAAAGCACACATTGGAAAAATGGGCAAAAGACTCGAGAGGTCCTTTAACAAGAGCATGTTCAAAGTACTATACTAAGTCATTAGAAATTCAAATGAAAACCACCATGCACTGTCTCTGTTTCCTACTTGAGTGGCTAAGATGAAACATTTTGACTATGTCCACTGTTGTCAGCGTGTACAGTGGTCAGAAATCTCAGATTTGCTGGTGAGAGGCCAGGTTGGAATTGCCACTTTAGAAATGTTTAGCTTTTACCTATGAAAACTAAACATATGTATATCCTACTGTCCAAGCTTCCACTCCTAGGTGGGATGCCTTTTCTATATGTTCACTGGAACTGGGCAGTATAGCATGATGGCCATGGGCAGCTACTAAATACAAACTAATTAAAATGTAAAAATCCAGCTCTTTAGTTGCACTAGCCACATTCTAGATGCTCCGTGGCCACATGTGGCTTGGGATGTTTATACTGGACAATGAAGAGAGAGAGCATTTTCATTGCTGAAGAATGTTCTCTTCAACATAACTGTGCTAGGATAACCACAGCATGGCTATTCACTCATCATCTCAAACTGGAGAATACACAGATGCCATTAGAGTAGAACAGATAAGTTGCTTGGGGTATATTTACACAAAGGAATACTATACGATGGTGAGAATACATGATCTACAATTATACTCAATGAGGCAGGTAAAGTGTACAACACAATATTGAACAAAAGAACATATTGTATGATCCCAATAAAGTTTGACGTATAGGCAACACTAATTTGTGGTTGTCTCTGGCACAGGATAGTGAGTGGAGAAGCCTATGAAGGAGTCCTGGGTGTAGGAAGACTGTGTTTCCCAGCAGGAGCATGCTCAGTATGTGAGAATTCTTTGAGCTATGCCCTGGTGATGGGGCACCTGTCTGCATGCACACTCCAGTGAGTGAGTGAGTGTTGGTAAACCAGCCTTCATAGAAGGAAAGAAAGAAAGGAAAAGGTAAGAGAGAAGAGGGGAGGAAGGGAAGAGGAAAGTGTGAAGCGAGAAAAAGGAAAGAAAGGAAGACTGAAGGAAGGAAGAGTCTCAGATTTGTAGTTTGCCATTTTTCATGCTGTAACTACTCCCACCATGGTGATTTTTAAGCAACCAATATTTTAACCATTTGCTCATGGAAACCCTAAATGTTTTTAATTATTAGCTCTTGTTGGTTGACATTTCTGCTTAAAAAGAAAGAAAGAAAATCCCTCGAGACTGACCAGGGTAGGAGATTCTCAGTGTTCCTTCCAGATGTGGATGCTCTGGTGCCTGAAGCTTGAAGTGGGATGAGAGCTGCTCCAGCCAGGAGTTGAAGGTAGGCTTCTCTGACTGTCCCCAGTCTCTTAAGTGAGGACAGTGTGTGTGTGTGGGGGGGGTGAGGGTGTATGGGGTGGGGGCAGAGACCTTGCTGTGACAACCTTTGTCCCTTGAAGCAACTCTGCCACAGTCTCCCTTTCAAAGGAGTCCAGTCTTCTTACCCTGGACTCAAGAGCTGGAGACTCTCTCCTGGGGCACTTTCTCACTTTCGTGTGGCAGCTGCACTTAGTGTGAGGGTGGGATACTGAAGTGGCAGCTGCTCACATGCTCTGTGACTTGATCTAGCGCTTGGGTCTCCACTGGGTTTCTGCCTGGTCTCCACTCGGTTTCCATAAGTGTGTGAGAGGAGGTTGGGGCGGAGCTCCAGGAGGAACAGGTCCTGCAGAGGGCTTACATCTAGCCTACATGACAGGGCTAAGGAAGCTGGTTGACATCTGGATGGGGCGGGGTTGGGGTGGACTCTTGATGACAGCCTGTCAAAATTGAAGGACAGTCCCTGTGCTAAGCTGGGGCTGCTGGGAAGGGAGGGGCAGCCTCAGGAGGACCTTGCAGGGAAGTCTGAGTGTAGGTCTGGCTATGACTATGGGATTAAGAGTCAGGGGCAAATCAACCTTATTGATCACACTGTGTGTTCACCAGACCCTCAGATCACATTGGAAACTGGGCCCAATTATCTCACTTCACAAGGGGCTAAGCAGTTTCAGATGAGCTAACTAGGTATGCTCCAGGATTGGCTGAGCCTGGCTCCTTCAGACCTTGGTGCTGCCACTGCATTAGGGCACACCTACTCCCACACCCTACCCTTCGACCCTTTCCTGCTGAGGACACATGCCATCCAGGGATGCAGGGCCAGGAGGCTAGATGGGGGCTGAGGGGTGAGAGGTGAGAGGTGAGATGTGAGAGCTGAGGGGTGACAGGAGGGGCATGAGGGATGAGGAGTGGGGCTGAGGGGTGTGGAGGGCACTGAGTAGGATGAGTTTCTCAAAACCTGCACAAGAAGGTGCCCTCAAGTTTCAAGGAAGAGGGGTGGGTTCAGAGAGCAGCCTCTAGAAGCTGATGGTTTGGGGACTCAGAAGGAATGTAGGGCCTCTGGGCAGGTTGTTTACCCCACTAGAACCTGCTGTCTTGTTTCTGAAGCAGACAGGCTGCTCATTTCTGTGGTGGTGTCACAGAGGATGACCAGCCTCTCCTGAGCCCTGGGCACAGTTCCAGTGGAGGCTGAGCTGAGTGCCAGGGTGGCTAACTCATGGGAGTCCTTGGCAGAGGATCAGCAGTGTGCTTACTCATCCCCTGGCTGGAGAGAACGCCATCCTCTCCACGAACATGGCTTTGGGTGCCAACTGGAGGGATCATATTTCTCTCGGCAAGACCACTGGATGTGGAAATCATCGTGCCCTCCACCAACGCAGTGCTCACTCTTGAGTTCCTTCTCTTCCTCACCTTCCCACACTTGTCCTGTCAGTGACCTCATCCAGCTCCTCAGCACCGAGCAGCACCCATACATTGACAGCTCCCCAATTTACAGCTCCAGCTCCAGACTCACACCTGAACTCCAGGCTCATATGTCTAGCTGTCTGCCTGCATCTCCACCCTGGTGTCTACACAGCATCTCAGACACAGGGTGCCTTCAAGTCTGGCTCAGTCAGCTCACCAGCTGTTCCAGGACTTCCCCCAGCTCAGCAAATGGCAGACCTGTCCTTCCACACGTTCAGCCCCCACACTGTCACTAATGAGCCCTTTCTTCCCATCCACTCTACATCCCAATGGCTTCCCTTTCCAGTCTATTCCTATCATTAACCTTTGTCCTAGGCCCTCTCACTACCTCTTAGGCTACTTCTTTGCCTCCCAACTTCCTCTCCTCTGGTCCCCCTCCAGCCTCTTCTGACTACCATGGTGATTAAAACTTCTCTCAGCTCATAGTCCTTCAAAGATTCCCAGGGAGCAAAAGGCAAAGTCTGACCATGGCCTCCAAGGCCCTGCATCATCTGGCTGATGTGGTAATTCTGGTACCTTCCCTATATTCTTCAGGCCCACTGTCCTTCCTATGCTGGAACAAACCATACCTGCTCCCACTTCTGAATTCCCCTACTCAGTGCTCTCTTCCACAAGACACCCACACGACTCGGTCTCCCTGAATCACTAACAATGTTTATATTTTTTTTTGAAAATTTTATGTGTATGGGTGTGTTTTGCCTGTATGTGTCTGTGCACCACATGCTTTTATGCCTGTGGAGGCCAGAAGATGGTGTGGGATCCCTTGGAGTTGGAATTACAGTTGGTGGTCAGCATGTGGGTGCAGGGAAAGGAACTTGGGTCCTCTTTAAGAGCAGTAAGGGCTCGTAACTGCTAAGCTAGCTCTCCAGCCCTGCACCATCTTCTTAACTCATTCTTTACCTGCCACCCCATCCTGCTGTATTTGCTTCATGCCTCCTGATACATTATAAATACACACACTGTTTATGCTCGTGTGAGTGTGTGCACATCTGTGCAGATGCCAGAGGCAAACCTGGCATCCTCTACTCCTTTCTAATTTTTTGAGGTGAGGTGTCTCACTCAACTTGGAGCTCATTGATTGGCTGGACAGCAAAGTCCAGGGATTTTCTTGTCTCTACCTCCCCAGTGCTAGGATTACAAGCACAGGCCACCACACCTAGCTTTATGTGGGAAAAAATGGGTTCCACCTTGGATGTCGATCCAGCCATGGTTTAGCTAAAACTGAGACCTGATCACCCTAACTAATTATTTTACCTCTTTCAGCCTCGATTTCCCCATGTGTGGAATGGGCACATTAACACTTCTTTGTAGAATTATTTTTAAGGAAGCAAGGAGGCCACAGGAAATATGGATCCTAAGGCTTTATAAGGGTTTTCTGAGGCAAAGCTCTTTGGGTCCTCACAGCAGCCCTCTAACATGCATACTTTTATGAACTCCCACTTTACAGGTGAGGAAACTGAGACCCAGGGATAAACAACTGGCTAAAGTCCCCTCCCCCTGGTCCCTTGCTACATCAAGTGATGGACAAAGACTTGTGATCTTTGGGTAGTACCAGCAAGCATTTAGACTGACTCTGAGATTACATCCAGGCTTGTCGGAAAAGAGTACCGTAATTGATTAGTGCTGTCTGCTCTGGATACAGAAATGGTGGATTGCTGAGTGTGCTCCCTTATCTTCCCTTCTTGCCCTCAAATCCTTCCTTGTGTTGATAGTAGCAGAGGTAACGGTGACAGCAAGCAGAGCAAAGGACCACCGTCCTGTGAATGTCCCCAAAGGCTCATGCGTTGATGTGCAGTGGTAAAACCCTGAAGAAGGGGGGCCTTGCAGGAGGAAGTTAGGTCACCAGGGATACGCCCTTGAAGAGGATATTGGGAATTCAAGTGTTTCCTTGCTGTCACAAGGCAAACAGGCTTCCTCTATCACATGCTTTTTGCTATGATGTTCTGCCTCATCACAGGCTCCAAAGCATCACGACCAACTGGCCATGGGCTGAAACCTCCGAATCATGAGCCAAATACCCCGTCTTCCTTCTAAGTTAATAATCTCAGGCATTTTGTCACAGCAACAGAAAGCTAACACAGTCCAGATCCCAAATTTACCCCTAAAGCCCAAGCTTCTGTTTTCCCATCTCCATCATTAAAGATATGACTAATACTGAGATAGGCAGAGGGATGGTTTCTTGAGCATCTTTTCAGAGATGCTCCCTGTGGCCCCTCAAATCTGAGCAGCAAACTGTAAGATTCCACCATGTCCATTTCATAGATGAGCAAACTGAGGGTTTGGGAAGATGAGTAGTTTGCCCTAGCTCACACAGCTGGCAAACATCTGTGCTAGGATGCTCGCATATGCCAACCCAACATTGCCCTCGCTCTGAGGGGGAAAGTCGGCCTAGGGGGCCTTGCCAGGCTGTAGGTTCAGGCCAAGTCTCGGACATCCATCATGAACTTGACAATGGTGTGCCCACACGACTTCTCCATAGATTGTGGGGCACGTCTCCCTCTCCTTCATTTTGTTATTGCTACATGTTTAGTTTCCAGCACCCCCCGGAAAAAAAAAAAGAAAGAAATCTCCTTCTTCAGATCTATCCCCAGAGGCCATAGGGAAGCAGTCTGCCCCCACCACACAGGGAGCTACATGGTGCTGCCATCTGCTAGAAGACAATGAAGAGGATGTGTGGCATCTGTGCTTAGAGCCTGGGTCCCCAGGGAGTCCTGGAATGTTCTGCCCAGCAGGGGCCAGATGGAACCCATTCCCCCACCCCCCAGCCTTCCTGAGGAACACCAGACCTCCTCCACACTCAGAGCTCCAGGCAAGGCCTCAGCAGCCTGGGAAAGGCTCACAGACATGGCTTCAAGCAGAGGAACTCCCTTTTCTTCACCAGCCACGTGGCCAGAAGGCGTCCAGGCTTCCCTGATAGGGTTTCCCTGTCTTCCTCTTTCTTGTTCTCGCTGTCTTTCTGCCTCAGTCTTAACTTCCCAATGGGGCTGCTTTGGAGAGCTGCTGGTGGTGCCCCACGAAGGGCAGAAACGAGCCAAGGTATCTGGAGATGGGGTTGGGAGGCAATAGACCTACAGTCCAGCCCTTTATGGCTGAGGCCTGCTCAACTCCCAGAAGGCCAGAGAAGCATGCCACATCTCTAGTGTCCACAGGTGCTGGCAGATCTGTTTTCAGGGGTGGCTTAGTGCCATTTTGGCTGCCACCTTGTCCTCTGCACCAGGCAACCAAGAGCCATCTACTCTCTGCAGACCTCACAAGCTCTGACTCTTGGATGGAGGTCTTTCTTTGGGAAACCTTTGGGCTTGGTTTTCCTTCTGTAGGTTGCATTTCTAAACCATAGGGGAGAAGGGTGCGGAGATGTGAATGAGAACAAACTGTCTCCTACTCTGAATTTTCCAGGTTTCATGGCTGCAGCATCTCTGCACAACCTGGCAAGAAAATCGGGTGAGCTAAGAAAGGCATGGTGGTCTCTGCCAGGTTTCTCACTGCATAGAGCAGCTCTAGACTGGAAAAGAGGTGTTAAAAAGAAGGGGCATGTGGCCCCATATGGCCACTCCTGGGGTTCCTCATAAATATTTATTTTCTTTATTATTTTTAAGTTTTAAAAATTTGAGACAGAATCTCACTCTGTAGCCCAGGCTGGCCTCAAACTCACTCTGTAGCCCAGACTGGCCTTGAGCTAGTGATGATCCTCCCAAGTGCTAGGGTTACAGGTGTGCTCCACATGCCTGGCCCCTGGTTTTTAAGCACCACCCCCAATACCTCCCAAGACCCGGGAGAAGCTGGGACAGACAACCTGGAAAATGCCAGCCCAGGGGCTGCAGCCAGAAGCAGAGCAGCAGAGTGAGGATGAATCTGGCTGTGCAGAACAAGAAGAGGGGCTGGGCTGGACCCTGGGGCTCAGCAACAGGGAAAGGCACAGCTGCCCTCCTCCACTGCCAAAGGGGCCATGACACACAGGATGGGCAAACAGAGTGGCTGGAAGAACCTAGGAGGGGTCAGGAGTCAAGAAAGTGGAAGCCACCAACAAAGTCAGATACAATTGAGCTTTGGAAATGGTGGACAGGACTCAGCAAATGCAAATGGGTGGGGTATGGGTCTAGGCAAGGAGATGGATGCTGTGATGAAGTAAACGAGTGTGCAGGAAAAGATGGGGCAATTCTCAGGTGACTTTGAAGAAAAGGAAAAAGTTGATTGGGTAATGGGAGGCAAAGAGGCTCCCTGGAGCCCCACAGTATTCCAAGCTCTTGGAGGCCTAGGGGCTCAGACACCCCTTCATCTCAGAAGCAGGGCTGTGTGGCCCAGATAGGCTAGGGGAGCTTTGAGACTTTCCATTCCCCATAGCTGCCTGCAGCTCCTCACCCACAGTGCTTGAATATGGAACTATTCATATAACATGCACTTATTAGGTGCCTACTGTATGCCAGGCATTAGGCCTGTCAGGTAGCAGGTGGGAGAAGAGCACCGGAAACATTCAGGCATTGCTTTCTCGTGCCCTATAATATCTGTGACCATAACCTTGAGTCCTCAGGACGGGGAGCTGTTTGGAGGCCATGGCCTTTATCAGCACAAAAATCCAGGCTCTCAAGTTCTAGAAAGCCTGCCACACTCAGCATTCCTAGCCTCTTTCTTTCCCAGTTCCCTGGTCTCACCAGTAGAGAGGGGGTAAGAACACAGCCATATTAGTCCTCTGCAGGTCAGGTATCCCCAGGCTTTGAACAGCAGCTGGCCTGGGACAGGAGCTTTCATTTCAGGATTCTGCCCCAGCAGTGATAACAGTGATCTGGAGGGTCTGTGTTTGTGAACTGCATCAGAAATAGTCGCACGGACCATTTCCCTCCCCTTTCCTCCCCTCGGTGGCCAGCACCTGGCTGAGCTTCACCATATCTAGTTATACTCTTGGCAGATGAGGCCACAGCCAGCCTGTACCCTGCAATGTAAGTGGTGAGGACCATGCCCAGATTCTGACTGAATCCACCTGCATGGGACATGCTGGCTCCTCCTCTCTCCTTCACTGGCATTCCCTCAGTGTTCCAGGTGTTAGCCTCTGGGGCTGTAACTATGTGAGAGAGATGGACTCAGCCCAGGACAGCACAGACTAGTGGTAGAAACATAAGCAGACTTTAGTGACAGGTGAGGTGCGGGTCATCCAGTGAGTGTGGACACCAAGGCATCAGGCGGTAGAGTTCTGATGTCACCTCAACACACAGCCATGACTTCTCAACAAAGGATAGGCAGTTAGGCATGCTCCCCAAACTATAAGTGATGCCGTTTTGGGGAGCTCAGGGGTGTAATGAGGGAAAGCAGGTTCTGCTGTGGAGCCATGGAGGTTGCCTGAGAGGGTGGAAGCCAACTCCTAGGGTCTAGGAAGGCTGCTGTCTTGAGTTCCAAGAGGGCATCTGGCTAGTCTACCCATGGACTCCTCACATTGGGGCATCATGAGAAGACTCTTGAAGCAAACTCATGCATTATCTTCAGTCAGTGGGGCTTTCTGGTGGGAGCTATGGGATGAATTTCCTTGGGGCAGTCAGCCTCAAGGAACTGTTCTGTAGGACCCAAATCCATGAAGCATTGTTTGTGGGTAGTTAAGTGTAGGAAGAACTTAAGGCTTTTGTTTCCCACAGAAACCTCACACAAAAGACCCTGAAAAGGCTGACAGTGGCAAAAACTACTAACATGTCTCATCCAACACTTCCCACAGTTACTTGGCCATGGCATTGAGGGTGGGGGAGAATGCATCACTACGTTTCAGAGGAAACTTGATCCACATTTTGGGAACAGGACAAAATGTGACTTTCAGTTTCCAAGGAGCCCACTATGGATGTTGGGACGGCCTGTGTTTCCCCTCTACACCCCAACCCCCAAATCTCTCCACACTAGCCCGGTCAGACTCCCCTCAGTGCCTTGGCCAAACATCCCAATGCCATCCTTACAACTCCACCCTCTAGTTCTGCGGTAGCTAGACCCCGACAGTGATGGATAAGGAAGAGACTTACAGGGGCAAGGGCGTTTGAAGGACATGTAATCCTTGGAGCAGAACAGCGGAGCCAGCCTGCCCACGAGCACAGCTCTGACTTCTTAAGGGGACAGCCCCTCCACTCACCTGTGGAGACACAAACAGGCAGGTGATGGGACACCTATAGCACCCACCATGTCTACAGGTTGTGTGTTTACATCACCACTTGAACCATCACTTGGTGGGGTGGGACTTGTGAACATGCTCCTAGTCTGGGATCCCTGGGCTATAAGGTATGGGGTGTGGGTACAGGGGTAGGGTGATTGGTTTGTTGGGGTCACAGTGATGTTTGGAGGGTGGATCTCTCTTTTGGGTGGACCCTGGAATGGGAGTGTGGTGCCATGGAGTTCTACTGTGGAAGACTCACTGTTCCCATATCCTCCATGGACTATAGCATCCTGAGTCAGGGCTGGAAGGATCCTTAAAGACTGGTTCAAAGTCCTCATTTCATAGGGCAAAACACCCAGAGGAGAGAGAAGCTTGCTTGAGGCTTTGTGGCTGGCTTTGGGAGGCTGTTCCCTGACTCAAACTGTATTATAGTTTCGCTCTAAGTACCAAGAGTGCCCTCTTCCTCCTCATTTTGTACATAAGGAAATTGAGGCTCAGAGAAGTCTTGTAGCCTAGCCAAGGTCACACAGCACCTACAGGCTGGGGTGAGACTCCAGATCTGTTTCTCTCTCATGCTCCCAGCAGCCAGCACATCCCTTTGGAAGGTGCCTAACATATTAGGTCACCAATTTAGAAATAAAAGCCAGTGGAAGGAAAATGCCTCTTCCCTACCCCAGTCTGTCTCCATATGAACTCTGTGTGACACCTGGATTTTCAGTATAGCTGGGCTATGCCCGGTTACCTTAACACTCCTTTACAAGGGAAACATCTTCAGAGCAACATCCTCTCATGCCACGAAAGATCTGAACCCAGTCAATCCCTCCTTGTGTGTTCCCAAAGGACACAATGTGGGCTTTTACTTCTTATCAAGAGGCACATTTGACTTCAGAAACTAAAATTCACTTTAAGAATTTTATTATTATTTTATGTGGATGGGCATTTTGCCGGCCTATATGTCTGTGTCCACTTGTGCACCTGCTGCTCTTAGAGGCCAGGGGAAGACTTTGAGTCCCCTGGAAGTAGAGTTACAGACAGTTGTCAGCCACCATACCCGCCATACAGGCACTGGGAACTAAATCTGGGACCTCTGAAAGAGCAGCCAGGGCTATTAACTTCTGAGCCATCTCTCCAGCCCCCCAGAATACACTTTTGGGGGTGACTGAGTAGGACCATGGGTGCTGAGTCCAGGGGAAACAGCCTGCCCTTTCCCCCAGTCTCAGAGGCCACCAGCCTCCCTGACGCTGGGGTCACACCATGTGGCCAGAAGTTACCTGTGGGAGTCGCATCCAGAGGTTCTCAGCCTCACCTCATTTAAGTGCTCCTTTCCACAGGTGTTTTCTGTTCCAAACAGGCACAGAGTTTGGACGGAACCCATTGACTGAGCATACTGCACGGAAACACTAGCATTTCTGTTTAGTAAGTGAACAAGGGACCTGTCTGTGAGCTGCCTTGCTCTTCTCCTTGATCCCTTAATACTAAAGTCAATGCAGCCACTTCCTGGCATTGACTCTGGCCAAAGCGCTTCACCTCCCTGAACCTCATCTCCTTCCTGGCAAAGTGGGGATAAGCTTGGAACAAGCTTCAGAAGCACCTGGCATGTGTGACAGGTCTCTCGGTGCTCTCTTTGTTCTCTGTGGAGGCAGGAGGAATGCAGCTGATCTGGGGACATCTCTGTAAGCGACGACTTGCCACTCACCTCTCAGCACTATTCAGCTTTCCCAGTGTGAACCTAGGCTGGCCTGACATCCACTCTTGGTCTCCATAGAAACCAAGGGAGAGTTTTGACCTAGGGAGGGAGGGTAGGAGGTGAGCTCCTAGGCTGCTAAGAGAACCAATTTACACACCAGAAGATTAAAGAAGAACTTTAAGGCCTGTGACCTTTGCTTTCGAGGATTACACGTGAGGAGAACTGATGTCTGCATTCCCATTTGTGGATGTACAGAGGGTACTATGTCTGTGTGTATATATACACACACGTGTATGCAAAGGAGGGCACGTGAATGAGCTCACAACTCACACATGTGTATGTTAAGGCGGGCATGTGAGTGAGCTGACAACTCATCCTGTTGCTTCAGAGGGATATGTGTGTGTGTGTGTGTGTGTGTGTGTGTGTGTGTGTACATATGTGCACACATACATGCTTGTGCATGCCTGTACGTGTGTGAAGGCCAGAGGAAGACATCAGGTGTCCTGTTCTAGCATTCTCTACCTCGTTCCCTTTAAACACAGTCTCTCACTGAACCCGGAGCCAGCAAGCCCCAGAGATCCTGTCTTTATCCCCACCCCAGCTTTGGGGTTATAAGCATACATGGCCACTCTTGGCTTTTTTTTTTTTTTAAATGCGGGTGCTGGGATCCTAAGTCAGGTCCTCATGCTTACAGAGAAAGCCTCTTATCCACTGAGCCATTTCTCCAGTCCTTGAAGAAATCTCTTTTAAAGACAAAATAGGTGTGTCAATCCCTTGCTCAAACCCCTTCCACAGCTCCCTACACCTTTACTCACTCCAGCATCCACAGCCCTGGGGTCTTCCTAACTCTCCAGCGCACTGGCAAAATGTAGGAGTTTAATAAGTGCATGCTGAAGGTACTTCCTGAAGCGCTGCTCCTGGGGACACCAGATGCCATGGAGAGGTGCAGATCATCTTCTCTTGAGGGGCTTTCCTCAGGGTGCTGCCTCTCTGGGAGGACTCTCTGGAGCCACCATTTCCTCTCACTGACCCTGGAGACTCTGAGGTGAAGGCTGATGATTCTCAGAGTATGGGGAGGATAGATGTCTCACAGTCCAGGGCCTAAGAATTCCTGTATTCCATGTGGTCAACAGCTCAAGTAGACAGTCCTATGTAGGAGACTTTGGGGACACATGGCTCTACACATGTGGTTCACATTAGCCAAACACTTGTTAAGTGCCACCTAGAGTCACCTGCCCTATTGGGACAGGACCTTAGGGATGAGGACTATCATTTCAATTTTGCAGATGAGCAAACAGAAGCTTGAGGTGGTGGTTTGCTCAAGGTCACAGACAAGAAAGAGATCAAGGAAGAGCTGTGTACACAGGGACCCTGCCACTCCTGGTACCCCTCAGTTACTACCTGTGGCATCCCTGGAGATCTGCGGCCCTTGGTGTTCTGGTTAGCCCACTGTCAGGCTACAGTGGGTCTCTTGGACTTTGGGGCTGTTTTCTCTCCCTAGCATACTGCTCTTGGCCCACCTACTTGGAGAACTTCCATGGTGCCATCAAATCCCAGCTTTCAAGATCTCTTTGTGAGGCTTCCTTGACTGCTGATAACAGATCACTAACAATGGGGGTGCTTCCCCAGCATGTGGACATCCTTGATACCAACTCTCAATGATCCTAAACACAGAGCATCTTGGGAACTTGGAAGGTCAGCATGGTCTGTACACACTAGCTTGGGACTCAGTTTAAAGGACATTTTCAAAAGTATCTGGAATGTTAGGATAAGCCAACCTATGCCTGATATTAACATATGGTACTACGTAGAGAGAGCCTTCAAGTAATGCTCCACATGCCAAGAGGCAGGCCTTCTCTGTACAGAGTCCATCATCTCCATATATCCTGTTGCCTATTGTGACACTGATGTTTGTCACAGCCAGGGCCACCATTCCCTGCACTGTAGACCACAGCTAACACTTTACACATAGCCTCTGGCTGCACTTTCCCAGCACCCATCCCATCCGGGCTTGCAAAGGGTCCCCTCAGATCCTTGGCAACATAAGGAATGGCTTTTCTTATCATATGAAATTTTCTTTTCTTGTTTCTCTTATTATTTTTTTAAGGCCACGTCTCCTATATAGCCCATGCTGGCCTTGAACTCAAGACCCTCCTGCTTCAGCCTTTTGAACACTGGGTTACAGATGTCTGCCACTGCACCTAGGGCCGCATGCATGATAGGCAAACACTCTTTTCCTGACCTATAACCCTAGCCTTCAAGAGGGGTTCTTTGGACTCTAAAGAAGCAGCAAGATGTTCAACCTCCCAGTCTATTTTCTCCTCCCTCTGCCCACTAGAGACTCTCCAAGTGACCCACGGGAAAGCCACCGCCTGGTGCATCAGACATTCTGTTTGGGCAAAACTCTGTTGTAGTCCTCAGGAGAAAGGGGCTAGATGCATGGTGTCCATGTGTACTAGTACCCACCCGGGTCCCTGCATGGGAACAGAGCCGTGGCATAGTGATGAGAGCAGCTGAACAAGCCTGGCTCAGGTGGCTGAGACCATGGTTTTCAGTCTGTAGGGAGCGGGAGCGCACCCCACCTGTCCTGGAGAGCGTGGGCCCATTCAAGGTCACCATTACCCGGCCCGCCCGCCTCTCTCTCTCTGAGCCCAGCATCAGACACTCAGCTTTTTCCTGCTGTGACTCATCTCTAACTGGATTGTCTGGCTGGGAATGCAAGAGAGGGTGGGCGGGCGGCACTCCAGGCTTTGAAGTGGCTGAATGGTGTGTGGCTAGACCACGTCATTTGTACATCCCTTTCTGTTCCTGCTCCTGGCATACCTCCACTCTGGGCTTGTGGGACACTCAGACCTGGATAAAGGTGGGTGTGGGATCGACTGGGGAATACTTCCAGGGGAGACTCAGAACCAAGACTGGAGCTGGACCCAGGAGCCAGCTGCCTCACGTAAGAGGACAGCAGACAAGGAAGGGCTTTGGGAATGGGCTGGAGCTCTCGTCATGTCATGGAGGCCAGGTGACATACTTGGCCACTGCTGTTCCATGCTGTCAGCTTACCAAGTCCTCAATATGAACCTCAACTTTAGAGATGGCAGTTCTGAGACACAGAAGCAGAACGGGGCCTGGTGAGGGGGTGAGCCACCTGGCCCAAAGAGGGCTCCTAGGAAGATTCATAGCCAGACAGCCACTGTTTCCCAAAGACCTCTCTGGGCTTAGGGTAACCCTGAACAACAGATGATGGGTGAGAGGCCTCTCACTGGTTCCGTGTGTACCAGGTCTTGGGGGTTGCAGATGGAGTCAATCTTTGACCGTCTATGTCTACACACACCTCTCCGGCTAAAGGCGGTCATGTGTGTTAGATGACAGGGGAGACAGGGCAGAGATAGGTGTGCAGGTGCGGCACTGTACACTTAAAGCATCTACAGTGGGCTTTGGTAGGAGGGTGACAGGTGAGCGGAGTTAAGAGACAGTCAGCCAGCTGGGTGGGTCCCTGCGGGAGGAGACTCCAGTTAAGTGGAGCAGAGGGCTCGAATGGGTGGGAAAGTGCAGTGAGTTTGACAGACAGACCCGTGGCCCTGAGATAAGAGGGTGAGAAAGGGGAGCGGTGATCGGGGTTCTGAGTCTGCTCAGGTGCAGAGGGGAGAACTGCAGACTGTAGGTGTTAAGTGCCCTTGCTAACCTAGCACCCAGCCCGGCTCACAGGAAGTGCACAGTGACTACCGAGTGAATGAATGACGTCATCTCATAGGGCTTTGTTCCCCGGGTCTGTGGGTGGGCATGTGATCCCTCAGAGCAGGAAGGAAGTGAGAAATTTTCCCGGGCTTGGTTAGATGCTCTGCTCTTGCAAGAGCGCTATCCACCGTACCCAGCAGGTCTGACATCAGCAACAGAACTCTATACTGTCACAGGAAAGGACCCAGCTGGGGACTTCCTCAATGGGGAGGTTCAGGCTCCATAAGTGCTGCTACGTCCCACACTATTTATCCTGTGGTTAAAGGCAGGAGAATGAACTCAGCAGTGGGCGGGGGGAGGAAGATTGGGGGAGGACAATGGCCACAGAGGTGGGCAAGAGGCCTTGAAGCTTGCTGGCAGGTACCTGAGTTCTGATGTTATTAGAGACACGGTATGTGAGCACCTTTGATTCTCTGGGCAACATCTGGCCACATGTGTGCTATGCTGGATTGGTCAAGATCCGTCTGGAGGTTTTTGGATCTCTACTTACCCTAATTTACCAGAATTGTGTTCCTCTATAGCAATGGTTCTCAACCTTCCTAATGCTGCACCCTGTTAATATACCTCATGTTGTGGTGACTCTCAACCACAAAATTATTTTTGCTGATACTTCATAATTGTTATTTTGCTACTGTTATGAAACATAATGTAAATATTTTTGGAGACACAGGTTTGGCAAGGGGGTCATGATCCACAGGTTGAGAACCATCGTTCTACAGGGTCAAATGCCACCACTGTGGCCAAGACATAGAGGTCTGATGTCCTATGCAACTTCATGAGCTTGGCCATCTGTAAGCTGACCTGGTCCTGCCCAAGAGTACACTGAAGACTGACTCAGGGCTCGGTGACATCAGAAGATATCCAGGCAGGTGTTAATTATAACAATAAAATAGGACATAATCCCACTGTGGCCACCTATAAGAGAGGACAGACTGAACAAATTATGGCATGCAGTTATAGTGGAATATTATGTAGCCATGAAATCATGTTTTTCAAAAATTTTAATAACATATATACTCTCAGTATAATGTTAAATGTAAAAAGAATCCTGATTATTTTAGAAAAAAATAAACAGGTTATAGAACTGTGCATGATCCTTATTTTGTAGAAGAAAATCCCAGTGGAAACATTCCTACACAGCAAAAGATTAGGACGGAAATAGAATACACTGGAGGGATTAAGGAGAGTTTTTCATGTATTTTATATTTTTTATGGTATCCGAAATTTTCTACGGTGAAACATATTGATTTTATAATCTGAAAGATCATCAAAATGATTCAGAAAAGAACCTTTTGTGGTAGGAAGTAACTGGATAAAAATTCAAGGCAAGTTCATTGAAAAAGGCTAAAGCTAATTTGCCTTTGAAATTTTCTTTTATTACTGAGAAGTTGGTGTTTTTTTTTTTCTTTTTTCTTGATTTTTTTTTTCAAGACAGGGTTTCTCTGTGTAGCTTTGAAGCCTGTCCTGGATGTCGCTCTGTAGACCAGGCTGGCCTCTGCCTCCCGAGCACTGGGGTTAAAGGCATGCTCCACCACTGCCTGGCTGTTTTTTTCTTTTTTAAGTTAGCTCACCATCTAATTTGCTGATAAGAAGGTTCATAAAGACACTGGAAAAGTAATCTTTGCTCGTGGTATGGGGGATTGACCCTAGGGTCTTGTGTATGTGACACAAGTGATCTACTAGAGCTACATCAACTGCAACCCTCGGATTCTTTAAACATTTTTTATTTTTATTTTTGTCACTAAATAACGCAGGTTGGCACTGACCTCACTCTGTAGCCCAGAGTTGCCCATGATGTCCTTGTCTCAGCCTACAGAGCGGTTGGGATTACCGTTTGCAACACCAGGCCCTGTAATCTTCATTCCTTTTAACAAGCATCAAATTATCCCTGATACTTACACAAGTCTTTTTTTAAAGGATTTCTTCTTCTTCTTTTCTGTGTGCCTGTGTGTGTACATATGCTCACGTGTGCACATGCGTGTGCCTTGGAGGTCAGAGGAGGGCATGAGATCTCATCGAGCTGGAGTTTCAGGTGCCTCTGTTGGTGTGGGGCTGGGAACCAAACTCTGGTCTTCTGCCAGAAGAGCAGCAAGCGCTCCTCACCACTGAGCCATTTTTTTTCCAGCTCCTGAAGCAAGTCGTGTTTGCCAAATATTTGAGGGAATGGTGTCTCCCATGCTGTAACATTTTGTTTTTAATCAATCTGAACACTTGGCAAGAATAATAAAAATAGCAGACCTCCTGTTTTGCACGACACCTTATGATTTTGCAAAGCATACTAAATGCTGAGTGCCATTCCGGTCTCAGGAGACATCCCAGTGAGTGGTATTGCTGAGGGAAGGTAATAAGACAAATAAGGGCTATAGATGTTGGAGGTGGTAAGTGCGGCAGAGAAAACTGAAGAGGTGTAGATAATGAGTGGGAGACTGCTCTTTTAAGTCAATTCGACTAAATGAGTTTGATAATTGTTTGAACAGAAAAAAAAGGAGTGTCTAAAAATGCGATAGCCCATGGACTTATAGTAAGCACTTTCATTTTCAGCCCTCAGACACAAAATGATTAACGATCTCCATGGAGGGATCATCTTGATAACTAACTGCATGTCACTGGAGTTAAAACGTGCTAATTATCAATTTCACAAACCCATGTAAAATTACAGTGAGTCACAGGGATGTTAAGTATTCTATACCTAGCTCCGGTCCTTAACCTTCCAGAGCCTCAGTGTTCTTCACTGACACCGTGGGGGATGATTATAGGATGTGCCTCCCTGCTTCCATTCTACCAGAATGCTGTCATCTGAAATCAAAGAGAAAATGCCCCGTGCTTACAAAACCAAGTGTGGGAGTGTTTACAACACAGACGTGGCAGCGCCCCTGGCCAACGTCCACCGGACGCAGTCATATGCCTCCCATGCATTAGTTCTTTAGTCTTCACAACTGTCCTGACAGGTGTGCAATCAACACTCATTCCATTTTCAAGACAACACTGAGGCTGTGAAAGGGAGGCCACCTGCCCAGAATCAAATGCTGTAAACTTGCCATCTAGCTCCAAGAGCTGTGCTCACAGTCACAAAACTACCTTCTGCTCACTTGCCCAGGGGCAAGCCTCCCTGGTCTCAGTTTCTCTTTTAGGAAGCTGCGAGCTGATTAGTGCCTTCCTGTGCCCTGTCCCATGCTTGGTGCACTTTTGTGACCAGGGTTTCAAATGACAGTGATGTCCTCTGAGGGTGTCCAGCTGATTGTTGCCAAAGACCCATGATCATCCCACATCCCCATCACGTTCTCCATCAGCTGCGCTCCAAATACTGAGTGAAGCAGCAGAACAAACCTAATTAGCTGCTGCTGAACTCCTTTGGGAAGAGGAGGGGAAAGGGTTATAGAAGACGCGGGGAATGGGACACCCTAGTGAGTGAATGGGGGAGGGATGGAGGAGGTTACAAAAGGAGAGAGGGACTTCTGAGAGAAGAACCCCAAGGAGGCAGCCATTCTGTCCAGCAACAGGTGGACACATTTCCTGATTTCATTCCAGTTCTAGGTGGCAGGGACATGGGTGTCCTCTATTTCTTTCCACCAATGCTCCTGGCCCCCTACATCATACCTGCTCCCCTGCTCCCATGGATGCTCATATTTTCCCTAAGCCCTTGGCATCTGACTGGTCTGCTCTGGGCCTAAGGCCCCAGCTGCCCAGACTCAGTAGGATCCTGTCCAGGAAACAGGGCAGCTCTTAAGTTCAAAACATGCCATCTGTCACCAGCTCCAATTCCTTTATCAGGTTTATCATGGTCCTGTGACCTACTGGCCCGGACAGACACATCATGGTCAGCAAGGAATCAACACAGAGGGTACCCTTCTGACTCATGGTGACCTCACGGTCCCACTGACTGGGCTTCTTGTTACCTGTTGGAACCATTACCGTGGTTCACCTAAGCTGCCCTGTGGAAGGTGATCCTCCCTTCACCCAAACCAGAGTGGACAAAGGTGTGCGTATAGAGTATGAACAATCATGTGGGGTGTCTCAGCCTGGGGCAGCAAGTATCAGCCAAAGGACAAAGGGCAGGGCACCCCCTTGTAGTGAGTGAGCCTTTTACAACCCACACAGAGGCATAGAGAGGGGGTCTGGGCAGGGCAGAGGATGCCAGCAAGTGCTTGAGAAAGAAAGGCTGAAAGGAAAGTCTTGCTTTGCAATGAGATGTCAGTAGGCGCCAGGGGAGCCAAAGGCTTTCTTAGAGGGCAGGAAGGAGAGCAGCATCATGTTCCCTCACATCAGGGAAATTCACTTTGTCTCTGGAAAGGACACCTGTGGCCAAATGCAGTCAATATGTCAGGTGCCCCAGAAGAGTCAGCTAATGAGCTGAATTCACCTTCCGTGTTTCTGGTGAGGGAAACTGAAGCTCAGAGAAGTCAAGTGTCTTGCCTAAGAACACACGGCTAGGGAATCAGCCCAGGGTGTTTTATGGCTACAAAGTTTCTGCACAGTCCACTAAGAGAACCCTGCGTACTTTTCAAAGAGGGAAACTGAGGTGAAGTAAGCAGTCGTTATAATTGAGAATCTAGAGGGCCCTCTGTTGGCCCTCAGGTGCACTTGGACTCAGTGAATTAAGACTCTTGGAGCCCCCTACTTCTCTGGTGAGTCACTTGTGTTATCCCCTTCCTAGCCTGGGTTTGGCTGCCCATGCTGGCCCTGGAGTGGCTGAAGAAGGTAGCCCAGGGTCGACACTACTCGCCTGTTCTCGGACTGTTAAGAGCCCGAAGGACGACCAGGAAGGGCTGCGAGAGTCAGCTGGGGCAGAGTGGGCATTACCCAGCTTGGGAAGGAATCTGGAGAGAGGTGGCAGTGCCACTCAGCGCTGCGCAGTCAGCGGAACCGCCACCTCCGATTCAGCATCGGGTTCTTCCCAAGAGACGCACTTGGGAAAGTCTGCCTTGGGGGGGGGGCGGAGAGGCGGGGAGACGGTGAGGGGGGGGGGGCGAGGGACGGCGCGAGGAAGCTCCTTCTGTCCTAGGTGCTGCAATATCAGGGGCATAGTCCAGGTGAGCCGCGCGCTGGAGCGTCAAACTTCCTGGCTTAAGGTGGTGGGAAAGGGTTCAAGCTCAAACTCCGTAGAACATCAATCCTTCTCCTCTCCCAACCCAGATAAGAGTGCACCCTAGTGTCTTTTCCTGAGTGGGCTGATCCGCGACCCTCCAAACCGAGGGTGCGGGGCTGGGGACCCTGTCTTGGGCTTCCACCACCGGAGGATACTCGTTTGAGACTCAGGCAGGCGGGAGACCTCGGGTTCCTTGCATTTCCCCGGGGTTGAGCGGGTCTCTGTGACCCCCTCGAGGACGCGGGAGCAAGAACCGTAGGAGTCCCGGGAAGGCGCTCAGTTCCGCGCGCGCTGAGGTTCCGCTCGGGACTGCGTCCCCCGCCGCCCAGCGCGTCCCCGGTCGCGTGCGTAAGCCGCCGGGACCCCCTCCGCAGCCCTCCCGGTGCCCCGCGCCCCTTACTCGGCTTGGCTGCCGCGCTCCGCTCCGTGCGCCGCAGTGCCGGCTCCAGCTTCGGCTCCAGCTCGGGTCCCGCTCGGGCTCCAGCTCCC
Source organism: Peromyscus eremicus (assembly GCF_949786415.1). NCBI lineage: Eukaryota > Metazoa > Chordata > Mammalia > Rodentia > Cricetidae > Peromyscus > Peromyscus eremicus. The sequence goes on from NC_081420.1 coordinate 104,868,489, forward strand.
GTTCGGATGTCGCGGCGCTCGGGCTGGGTTGGGGCGTCGCGCCGCTCCGCCTGGGCCTGCTGTGCGTGCAGGGGCGGGGCGCACCGGCGGGGCCGGGCCGAGCGGACCCGCGCCGGCGATCCCCAAACGAGCCGCTGGCGGCGGTCTCCGGGGCCCTGCCCTGCCCTGCCCTGCCCTGCGGCAGCCCCGCCTCGCCGCCGGTCGCCGTCCCCGCGCCGCCGCTCGCGCCACTGTCACCCTCTTGGGTCCTCCTCGGCGGCGGCGCGGCTCCCGAGTCTCAGCTCGGCGGCAGCGCGGCCCGGGTCATTGCTGAGATGGGGACGTGGGGGAGGTGGGAGCGCCGAGCCGCGCCCCTCTGCGCACAGCCAGCCCGACACCCACACAGCGGCGGGCGGGGCAGGGCGGTGAGAGGCCCAGGGATGCAGGGAGGCCGATGCGCTGGGGCAGACGTGTGAAGGGTGGACAGACAGACACGTGCAGAGAAGGATGGACCAACCATATGTCAGGGAAAGACAGCCAGACAGGCTGGACAGAGACAAGAGCAAAGAGCAGAACGGAGGGTGGGGGCGGCAGGAGGGACACAGCCTGCTGGCCTTTGGGATGGACAGAGGAGCCTGTCAGGGCCGCCGGCTCCCAGCTGCTAGAATTCTCTTCACGTAGGCTTGATCAAGGCCTCCAATCTGAGCTACCAGCAGGTCTATTTTCTTCACCCCTTGCCCACCCGGTGCTATCTGTCTTGGTGCTCAGTCTTGTCGGATGCAAGCCTGCCTTGGTAGGTCCTTGGCTCAGGGGAGAGACCTGGGTTCCAGCTCTTCCTCTGCATTCACCCTACTTTGGGGGCCTCAGGCATGCCCCACCCCACCCATCCCCAGACCTTTCTTTTTCATCATTACCAAAAGGTCCCTGTTAATTGCACGCTTAAATATATTGGTGTGCTCTACAGTTACTGGTAGAATCATTTTGAATATTTATTCCCTTGGGAGAGTCCCGAAAGGGCTGCTGCATCTGAGTGGGACTGTGGGGGTCTGCACAGGATGACACTTGGTAAATCTGACCAGTGAATCCATGAATTGAGTCGTTGCCAACTCTCTCTAAAGACTCATTTTATTGATGAGGGAGCTGAGGTTTAAAGATGCAAGGACGCCCGAAACCCTGATGCCTGCCACTGGCTGGGAAGTGGTTCGCAAAAATAAAACATGATGACAAAGAGCTGAACATGTTGATGATAAAACCTTGGGGAAGGAGAGGTGCCCTGGGGACCTTGTGGAAGAGAAGTGAGCCAGCTGCAGGCCCCAACTGGGAGGTGGGGACAGAGCAGCCTCCAGGAGAAAACAGATGGCTTTGTACCTCAGCTCTGTTAGGCACTGTGGCTGCTGTTTCCATGTGGGGAGTCAGGATTAGATCCCCTACCAACCTCCTTGGGCAAGTGTTCATTTGGGACTATGCTTCCTTGACTGGGTCCTTGGTCCTTCCCCATACCTATAGAGGTTCATCTCAGCTCCTTGGGGCTATCATGGGGGACAGGGGAGGCTGAGAAGTGTGAACAATGAGGTTAGAAGGAAGGATCCTAAGAAATGGCCTGGGTGGACCCTTGGTCCAAATCTAAACCCAAACCAGGGAGCCAGGACTGGAGGCTGACTCCTAGGCCACAGCACTGCCCACTGCACAGAGACGGACCATGGCCCTCTGAGCAGATTGATAGTCTAGTTGTTGAATGCTCACTCTCGGGCAAGCCTGAGTGTGTATGTGTTTTCCGGGTATGGGATGTGGGTGTGGCTCACTTTGAGTGAAAAGACACAGCCCGAAAGAATTCATTGCTTTATACTCCCCACCCTCTCATTTGAGGATCTCTGGTCTGAGAGAACTGTGCCTCAGATCCAAAGGCAGTTTCAAGTCAGGTTTCAAGTCTGGGTCTAGCTTAAAGGAGTTGGATTTTGACCGCATCTCCATACCCATCTACAAATACATATTAGAGTAGGACACAAGGAAGACACCAAAGGGAGAAAGAAGAAAACAAAATCACCCTCTTTAATACTGTATTTTCTTTCTCCTTAAAAAAAAGTTGTATAACTCTGCATATATCCTTAACTAGAATGAGCTTGCTGAGTGTGGCCTCTTTCCTCACCTGGGTCACAGTTTGAAGAGCGGCCTAGCACTGTACTTGAGGGCTCTACTGTATTTTATTTTATTGGTTCCCTATTGCTGGACATCTAGTTTGTTTCCCCTTTCTACCTGTAGACAGCACTGCAGTGGACGTCCCAGTGGGTGAGTCTATGCCTGTCTATGAATATCCTTTGTGCCAGTGGATGCGTCTGTGCACTTCATGGGCATCAGGAGTGCACAATGATGTCTGGCATCTTCTCTGTCAAGTATCGGGTAGGGATGTTGCTGAGGGGAGCCAGCCCTTCAGGAATTCATGTGGTCATGGTAATGTTTGAACATATGCCCGGAGTCCATGCTGTTAGAATTTCCAGTGCAACAGGAGTTAAAGGTGGATAACTTTAAGAGATAACCCAGCTGTTATGGAGGGATTAGTGTTATTATTGAGGGAGTGGCTATCTTCGGAGTGACTCCCTTAGATGTTCCCCTTCTTCATTCTCTTCACCCATGGGATACTTGTAGACATACTATGATTCAGCACAAAGGCCCTTTTCCAAGTATGACTCTTGATATTGGAATTTTGGGCCTTCAGAGCCACAAACCAAATGCATTTCTGTCCATTATAAATTACCAGTCTGTTGTATTCTATTGTACAATGAACTAAGTACACTGTCCTGAGAGTCCCCAAAGGCTGGCTGTCAAGACTTACCCTAGAGTGACAGTATATTCATTCTACCCTAATCACTAACAAGGAACTATCCCATTCCCCAAAGTAATTTCATTTTGTGAAGAATGGGTCCTGCCTTTAATCACAGCGCTCAGGAGGCAGAGCCACACGGATCTCTGTGAGTTCGAGGCTAGCCTGGTCTACTGAGCGAGATCCAGGACAGGCACCAAAATTACATAGAGAAACCCTGTCTCGAAAAAAGCCAAAAAGAAAAAGAAAAAGAAAAAGAATGGGTCCCTTAAGTCATCTGGTGCACTGTCTAAAGGTCTCTTTTATAGAAGTATGGTGCCATGTTTTCCCAGTCTTGAGCTATATCATAAAGGACCTGAATCTCTACATAGCCTTGACCTTGAGGGTAGGGGCAGAGAGACCAGAAAACTTCCAGCTTGGTGATGAATCTTCCTCTTTCCATATAAATTATCTTGTTGGTGCCCTGGAACTTGTTCTGGTGGCATTAGGGGCTGATGAAGCAAGATACCTTGGCTCATGGCTAATGGGAGGTGGTGGGGAGAGGGAGCAGTCTTACCTAAAGTCGCAAGCACAGAGGTGACAGCTGACACAGAATGAGAAAATTCAGGCAGAAAATATGGAAACACCCATGCTTTTTGGGGATAGCTCCCTGTATGCTGAGACCTTGGGCAGTTTTGTGTACATAGCCCTTCCCCCCTCACCCCCACTTCACAGATGGAGCGGTCAAGGCCCTCAACAGCTAGTAACCCTCCAGTACTGGGTAGGCAGCACTAGGAAATAATAAGAGATTTTAAAAAATAGGCAAAAAAAAAAAGAGCCAGGTGTCCTCTAAATTGAATATTGTCATTTGTTTCTCTAGGGCGTTGTTCCTGCCATGGCTACTGTATTATCTGTAAGTTCTAGAAAATGTGCAGTGATGTAAACTTTTCATCTGAGTTAACTATGAGGTCTGTGGAGGCTGGGCTACAGCTGTGCGTGAACACACAGTCTTTGGAGCCTCCATAGAACAGAGTTTAACGTCTTTCGAAAATAAAAAAAATTAGAGTAATAATCCAAAACAATTAGTTTCTTTAAGACATTTTCATACATGTGTCATTATACACTGCTCATATCTACCTCATCACCTTCTCTATCTCCCGTCTCTCTCCCACTGAACCCAGATAGTCCCCCTTCCCTTCCTCCCTCCCTCCCTCCCTCCCTCCTTTTCTCCCTCCCTCTCTTCCTTCCTTCTTTCCTTCCTTTCGTTGAAGAGAAATGATTTTATTTTTGTGTATGTATTTGTGTATGTCATGTGTGCAGGTGCTATAAGAGGCCAGAAGAGGGCACTACATTCCCTGGACCTGGAGTTACAAGCATGTATATCTGTGTATGTGGGTATCAGATCCCCTAGGACTGAAGATAGAGATGGTTATGAGACTTCATGTGGGTTCTGGAAATTGAACCCCAAGTCCTCCGGAAGACCAGCTAGTGCTGTCACCTGCTGAGCCGTCTCTCCAGCCCCTGACCTTGAATTCTCGATCTTCCTCCCTCCATCTCCCTAGTGCTGGAGCTGCAGGTGTGTGCCACCACACCTGGCTTCATGTCTATTTAAATCTAGGTTCTGCATATGAGAAAGAACATTGTATACATCTTTAATGATTCTTCTGATAATAAGTTAAATAAAAATTTTAGACATGTGTTTACTTTATAGTTGTGTGACATTTATGATTTTTATCTTTTAATCCTTTATCTATTTGGAGTAATGATATTACTTGGTAATTCTATCCAGATGGGGCTGTTTTATGTCACATTTTTCCCCTTTTATTGCACATACTTGGGTCTTGGGTCCGGAGAAGGGAGGGAAATTAGTGTGGGTTGGATTAGCCCTGGAGGGCTTTCAGGAAGAAGGGACATAAATGGCTGCAGAGGGTTTATAAAGTAAATCCTAAGGATGAAGAAAGAACACAGACAATGCATAGAAAGTGAGTGAAAAACAAAGCTACTTTCCAGGGCCGTTGTTAGAAGCAATACCCACTAATAATAACCACTAAGTGTTAAGTACAGTCCCTGATGCACAGTGAAGTCTCAAGAAATGCTGTGCACAAATGTTGAATGTTTACTTGCACAAGAAAGCAAAGAAAAACATGTTTCTTACAAGTTTTCTATTTGTTTTTGCTTTTTGCTTGTTTTTTGTTTTTGTTTTAATTTTATTATATATGTATTTTTTGCTCTGCTGGTCCACTGGACTGAAATATCTTTCAAAAATAGAGCTCAAGCCAGGCGGTAGTGGCACATGTCTTTAATCCCAGCACTTGGGAGTGCAAAGGTAGGCAGATCTCTGTGAGTTCAAGACCAGCCTGGTCTGCAGAGCAAGTTCTAGGACAGCCACGGCTACACAGAGAAATCCTGACTCAAAAAACAAACAAACAAAAAAATAGATTTCAGTGTTTAAAATAGTATCAGCTTCCAGACACAGTTCTCAGAGACTACACTTGAGTCTAAATGAAAAGTTTAGAAAAATAATGTTGACATTCCATGAACTCAGGTATTTAAGGGTTTACTAGGAGCTAACCCACGATCATCTTTGTTTTTCTGCCCACCCAAGGGAGAGTAAGTAGTAGTAAAGTCACATGATAGAATCCAGCCACTAGAGTGAGTGTAAGACAGCTAGGGACTGCAGAATGGACAACTGACAAACAGTGGTGAGTGAAAGAAGCCAGACACTGTGTGGTTCTGTTTATATAGCAATCCAAAGCAGAAAGGAGATCTGCGGGGTTGAGGATCTTGGCACAGTTTCTGCTCGGGCAATGTCGTGACTGGGCGAGAGCTTCAGGTAGCCCAGCAGTGCTGTTTCCTGCCCTGGGTGCTGGGTATGCTGCCAAACTTTCTTTGTGCAGATTTGTTCAGATCCCTGAACAGCAGAGCCACGTGCATTTTAATACTAAACTGTAATAATAACAGTAGTAACAGCAACAATACTAACACTAATACTAAATAATAATATATCTGGTTTTCATGCACAGCCCAACTTCAGCAAGAGCGTTGGGCTCCCAGCTTGAAGATGGAGGTGGTGAGGATGGATGTGGGGGTGGAGGGTGGGTGGGGATGTCAACATGGGATTCCAAACACAAGAGGCAGAGGAAAAGGAAATAGTATTTATTCCATCTGTGCAAAACCTTCCAGACTACAAAAATAGCTTCTTTTCTTCTGAGCAGCAGTTTTCCTTATCTTTTCATTTATTTGAAGACACCTCTGGAATATTATAGCTCTTGCCATGGAATGCTTCCCTCTGCAACCGCCCAACCCCAACTACTTCATCAATCCTGGTGGGGGATGGGGGTGGAGAACTCAATCCCAGGCAAGTACAATCCCAGGGAATTGTACATTTCTGTGTCATTCTGGACTTTTTATTTCCTGTCTGTATTTTTCATTTTTTCCAATTTGCTCACTTAAAAATTATAATTTTTTCTATCATCCTTACTTATTCTCTCATATAGAAAGATAGAGATGAGTATATGTTTCCTGGGACCAGAAGGCACCTGCTTGTTAGAGAAAACACACAATGTGTATGCTTTGAAGTGGATTTGATTCCTTCTGAAGGAGATGGAATATGAATAAACAATAGTCCAGAAAAAAATGACTTTCTATGGATAAACTGGTGTGTGTGTGTGTGTGTGTGTGTGTGTGTGTGTGTGTGTGTTTGTGTGTGTGGTGTTGCATGCTTTCCAATGATACCTCAGAGGATAAATAATAAAATGAGAAAGGGTCACGTTGAGGGAGGAAAGGAGCTGGCCTGGCACTCGGAAGGTGCCCAGTGCCTATGTACGGCACTGGCCAGCAGGGGCCTAAGTTACAGAAAGAGTTGGGATGCTCTCTCAGCCTCTGACTCTAGAGGGCTGGTATCAGGAGACTCAAGTTCAAATCCCTTCTCTTCCATTTACTTGTTCTGTATCTTGGGACAAACTGCTTGCATTTTCAGAACCACGGTCCAGCAGGAGTCTCGTGCGGCATCATCTGGGGCTTGGGTATCCTCTGTAGCATCTGTAGCCTGTGGCCTCTCTGCTGGAGTGGCCAATGGGAAGAGTGGGTTTTACCCTGCCTCTCTTTTGTGTCCTGGCCTCCTCTCCCAGAGCTTCTGACGATTCCTGGGAATTCAAGAAAATTTCTAGTCACGTATACTCATCCATGACACTCAGAGTAGGGAATGCCAGAACCCAGCATCGGGGAGTTGGGGTACTTCCTATTGGACAGGCCCTAGAAGAATTGTCACAGTCTGTCAGTCATTTTCGTTTCTTAATTGACATAGGATATAACTATATGTACTTGCGGGGTGCCATGGGCTGCTTTGACTACTAGTCATTTTAAGCTGTCTGTGATGAACTTGAAATGCTGCTGTAAGAAGCTGTTTCCTGGAACATGTGCCCTGAATGTAGCAGTTTGCAGAAACAATTTATATCCTGGCTGGAGCGGTTGGCTGTCTTTAGGTGGAGAGAAGAAGGCTCTCTGGTGGGCAAAGGAAGCTCATGACTTTGGTTTCGTGTTAGGGAACTGTTTCCCCAGCGTCTCTGTGTGGACTGTCAGCTTGGTCCTTTTTAGTGTTGATTATGTGCAGTTTCAAAGCGGGACACAAACTAGGACTGGTTGTGCATGCCTGTAGTCCCAGCTACCCAGGATGCTGATGCCGGAGGATCACAAGTTTGAGGCCTGCATGGGCTTCACAAAGAGTTCAAGGATAGTCTAGTGAATTAGTGAGACCCTATCACAAACATTTAAAAAGATTAAAAAAGACGGCCTGGGGATACAGTTCAGTGATATAGAGTGTTTGCCTAGCGTGAACAAAACCTCAGGTTTGAGCCCCAGAACTGTGGGTGGGGTTGGAGGAAGGTACAGACTGGTCTCCACACGAACTCTCCATGACTCAGGCTCTTGAAGGAATGCTTGCCCCACTGCAGACTTGAGAGCTTCCCTCCATCCAACTTTGCCCTTGTCAAAGCCCTTCGGGAGCTTCACTGCTTAAGGCTTCCGTACACAGGCCCTGACAGCAGGGTCCAGGTCCTTTCTGATGAGGAAGGACCCTGCCCACCTGTCCAGGTTCTTTCCCAGCCACTGTCCATCTTAACTCTGTACCTTGGCCACCTTAGACATCCAAAGAGCCCCTATGGAAACTTCTCTGGCCCCATTTTTCCCTTGGGCTGAACAAATAGATCTTCTGTCTAGCAAGTGAGGTTTGCTTGTGTATACACCTGTCTCCCAGGCCTGCTTCTTTAGGACAGGAGCTGAGTAGTTCAACACCAAGTCCTCAGCTCTGGGTCTTTCACAAAGAACTGTGGGTTTCTTGAGAGAAGAGGAAATAAAATTGGGAAGTAAAGGCCATGTGTAGTGGCATAAGCCTTTAATCCCAGCACTTGGGAGGCAGAGGCAGGAGGATCTCTGTGAGTTTGATATTAGCCTGGTCTACAGAGTGAGGCCCTTTGCAAAATCACTAACTAACTAAAATTAACTAATAACTAAGTTAGCAAGCTACAGTTCATGAACAACCAGCAAAGGCAGGTTTGGTTGGGATGATGTCATCGTCCTTACCAGGCTTGGTTGCTGGCTGCATACAAAATACCTTTCTCATTTTAATATTTTCAGACTTAGAGAAAAGCCACCAGATCAGTACAAAGAGTTCAGGTATACCCTTCACCCAGCTCCCTCCAATGTCAGCAAAATATGATGTCAGTAATATATGTGATCATTAAACCTGGAAATTAATGCTGTTGTATATGACTCTCGCCAGCTTTTCTAGAACATTCTTTTTCTGTTTCAGAATCCAATTCAGGATCCCAGGTCACTCACAGCTGTTGTGTCTCTTCAGGCTGTAACACTTCCTGACAATTCCTCTTTTGTCACTTGCAATCATGGCCTTGACTCCTCTGATAAGTATTGATCACATTCACAGAAGCTTTTTATTTATTTATTTCCCAGTCCCTGGTTGGCTTCCAGATGACTGAAGTTTCCGGAAGTTTGCCCTTAAGTCAAGCTCTGGATAAGAGCTCTTTTTTTCTTTTCTCCTCTCCTTCTCCTTGCTTCCCTTGGGATTTTCTAGAACAAGAGTCAGAGAAAAGCACATCAGGAGGAGGTGATTAGTATTTCTTGACCTTGGACATTTGTTTCTGGTCCAGCAGACTCTGGCCACATCTGCGGTTGATTACACAATTAGCCATGCACAATGACCTTGTGATGGACATGGATGCCTCCTTGCTCCACTCCTTGTTCTGCCTATCTTTCTCCATTTCTTCTCTTCTTCCCCTTGGTAGCAGAATGGAGGGAAGGGGTCCCAGGCTGGCAGGCTAGGAGCACACACTTCTCAGGGGCATGAACTAAGGCACTTGCCAGGCTTGCGGTGGAGGTGGGTGTTGGACTGCAAAGGAGGGCCTCTGTGTGCTGAGTCATATTGGCTCTGTGTGCTGAGTCATATTGCCCCGAGGTACTTACTGGTAAGGTTGTGTGGCTCGCAGAGTCACCTGGGATGGGGCTCACCCTTGGTGACAACATGCCAATCAATAAAGCCTCACTCATCGAATTCAGAAACTCATCTTCCCATGAGACATTTGGGTTTTTCTGAGGGAGGATGGGAAGAAGATACTAGGACATATTCCCATTCATTTGACCCAAACAAACCTACCTGGTTTTTATCCTTGTTCTTCTTATTGTTAACTCATAGTGATGGGATGAATCTGATGAAGGCCCAGCCCTTAGTGTGTTCATACAGGGAGACGGACCATCGAAGAGCCTAATGCCTTGTGACACAGGCTCTGTTGGGGGAGTTTGTGAGAGCAGGGAGAAGAAATACTCTTAACCAATGAGTCATCTAGCTATCTCCATATGTTCTATCCCTTGCTTTTTATTATTTAAAATAATTTTCAAATTTAAGTATATTTGGATCATATTCTTCCCCTCCCTCAAGTCCTTCCAGATCTTCTTCCTGTCCCTACCCACCCAACTTTAAGTTCTGTCTCAAACAAACAGTACAACAACAAAACCCCCAAAACAAAACAAAACAAAACAAAACAATCCTACCAAACTATTAACTAAAGAAAAGCACACACAAAAAACTGTGGACTCCATTATACGTTGGTCAACTACTCCTGAACATGAGGCCTAACCTGGAGTGGTTGATATATGCAGTTTCATGCCACTGGAGAAAATTGATTTTCCCTCTCCCAGTAGGTATAAATGATAACTCAGTTGTTAATCTCTAACCTAGTAGCTAGGTTTTCATTCATTCATTAATTTTTTTAAAAGTAATAAAATAAAATATAATAGGATAAAACAAAGCCGGACGGTGGTGGCGCACGCCTTTAATCCCAGCACTTGGGAGGCATAGCCAGGTGGATCTCTGTGAGTTTGAGGCAAGCCTGCTCTACAGAGCGATATCCAGGATGGGCACTAAAACTACACAGAGAAACCCTGTCTCAAAAAAAACCAAAAAGAAAAAAAAAAGATAAAACAAAAACTATTACATTAGAGTTGGTTAAAACAAGCCAACAGAAGGAAAAGAGCCCTAGAGAAAGCACAAGAATCAGAGACCCACTCGTTTGCATAGTCAGAAATCCCATAAAAACACTGAACTGGAAGTCACAATATAATCACAGAGGACCTGGTGCAGACCTGTGCAGGCCCTGTGCATGCTGCTTCAGTCTCTGTGAGTTCATATGAGTTTTGATCATGTTGATTTAGAAGGCCTTGTTTTCTTAGAGCCCTCTTTCTCCTCTGGCTCTTACACTTTTTCTGCCTCCTCTTCCACAGGGTTCCCTGAGCTCTGAGGGGAGGGATTTGATGGAGGCATCCCATTTAGGGCTGAGTGTTCCAAGATCTCTCACTCTCTGTGTAATGTCTGACTGTGGGTCTCTGTATTTGTTCCCATCTGCTGCAGGAGGAAGCCTCTCTTATGATGGCTGAATAAGGCACCGATTTATGAGTATAGCAGAATATCATTAGGAGTCATTTTATCACTACTTTTTTTTTTAAAGACCAGTAGTATTTGGTTTTATCCTAGGTCCCTGGCCTATCTAGTCTTTGATTCTTGGTTACCCAAGCAGCACTGGGTATGCATTCCATCTCATGGAATGGGCATTAAGTCAAACCAGTTACTGGTTGGTAACTCCACCAAGCTTTGTGCCAACATTGCCCTAGAGTATCTTGCAGGTAGCACACTACTGTAGATCAAATGGTTAGTGGCTGGCTTGGTGTTTACATTTCTCTTTTGGCAGCACATAGAGTCCCTTTCTGTATCTAAGATGCTGGAATGTGGAGGTAGGGGGTGAAGGCTCTATGTAGACACCAACTTGACATCTCCATATCAGTGAGTTGTGTAGATGTTGTCTTCAGCAATGGGGCCTTGCTATCAGTTTCTGGAGAGCAATCTACAGTCTTGGCAACAGCTTTGGTTGTTTGGGGACTCTCATAGGGGCTCTTTGGCCAACAACTAATTAGGTATAACCCAATCCCAGTACTGAAAGCTTCCTTTGGTGACAAGAGATGGCCCATTGAGATTCTATCTCTCCCATTATTTGGCAATTTCATTTAGACCTTCTTTGTATACATGTATATTTTAGGAAGTTTTTACTATATTAGGTTTCCATGCTACCCCTCAAATGTCCCTTAATTTTACCTGTCTCTCCCCGTATTCCCTCTCATAATACTGTCTTGCCCCTCCCCATTTATTCCTCTCATTCCAGTACCCCCATCCATTCATAATTAATCTTTCTATTTCCCTTTCCAAAACAGGATCTATCTGTTGCACAAATCCTAAATGATCTTATAATAAAAACCTGGAGCCAGATATTGGGGTAAATGCTGAAAGATCAGAGAGACAAAGGAACAAGCCACTAGCGAAACTTCTCACTACTACAGAATCCTCAGGCCAAATGGAAGGCGGGATCCTATCTCCACAAATCCTCTGACTGAAATCCTCTGAGTCCTCAATCGAAAGTCCTAATTCCTGTCTCCTCATGCCTTATATGCCTTTCTCTACCCAGCTATTTCACTTCCTTCTTAATGCTGGGTGCAGTGTAATGCCATTGGAGAAAATTGATTAATGGCATCTGTGCTTCCCAAATAGTGGTAGCAAAGGCATGAGATCTCAAGTGCCAGGACTAAAGGCGTGTGACTCCCAAGTACTGGGATTAAAGGTGTGTGCCACCACTGCCTGGCTCTGTTTCTCACCTAGACTCAATCAATCTCATGTAATCCAGGGTGGCTTTGAACTCACAGAGATCTAAACAGATCTCTGCCTCCTGAGTGCTAGGATTAAAGGTGTGTGCCACCACTGCCTGAGCTCTATGTTTAATCTAGTGGCTGGCTCTGTTAGAGAACAAATTCTTCAGGCAAATTTTATTAAAGTACAACAAAATATCACCACATCTATCTGTTCCCTCCAGTCTCTTACTCTTTATCTACCCTCTGTGGTTCTATGGATTACTACAGCTTGATTATTTTTGACTTAACAGCTAATATCCACACATAAGCAAATACATACTACGTTTGTCTTTCTGAGTCTGGGATACCTCTTTCGGGATGATTTTTTATAGTTCCATCCATTTGCCTGCAAATTTCATGATGTCATTTTTTTAATGACTGAGTAATACTCCATTGTGTAAATGTACCACATTTTCTTTATCCATTCTTCTGTTGAGGGACATCTAGGTTGTTTCCAGTTTCTGGATATTATGAATAAAGCTGCAATAAACATAGTTGAGCAAGTATCTTTGCGGTAGGATGAAGCATCCTTTGGGTATATGCCCAAGAGTGGTATAGCTGGATCTTGAGGCAGATAGATTCCCAATTTTCTGAGGAGCTGCCATATTGATTTCCATAGTGGCTGTACAAGTTTGCACTTGTACCAGCAATGGATGAGTGTTTTTCTTACTCCATATCCTCACCAGTGTGAGCTGACACTTGTATTGTTGATCTTAGCCATTCTGACAGTGTAAGATGAAATCTCAAAGTGCTTTTGATTTGCATTTCCCTGATGGCGCAAGATGTTGAACCTTCTTGGTTTCTCAACTATTTGCGTTTCCTCTACTGTGAATTCTCTGTTTAGAGCTATACCTCATATTTTAATTGGGTTATTTGTTTTCTTGATATCTATTTTCTTGAATTCTTTATATATTTTGGATATTAGTTCTCTACTGGGTGTGTAGCTGGTAAAAGAAACCTTTTCCCATTCTATAGGCTGCCACTTTGAATGCTAGTGTCCTTTGCCATGCAGAAGCTTCTCAGTTACATGAGGTCCCATTTAGTAATTGTTCTTAGTGCCTGGGCTAACGGTGTTCTGTTTACAAAGTCTTTTCCTGTGCCAATGAGTTCAAAGCTATTTATTCTCTTCTATCAGGTTCAGTGAATTGGGCTTTACAATGAAGTCTTTGATCCTTCTAGAGTTGAGTTTTGTGCAGGGTGATCAATATGGATCTATTTGGATTCTTCTACATGCATCCATCCAGTACGAACAGCACCATTTGTTGAAGAAGATTTCTTTTTTCCAGTGTATATTTCTGGCTTTTTTTAAATCAAAAATCAGATGTCCATGGATATGAGAATTTATGTCTGTGTCTTTATTTCAATTACATTGATCAGTATATCTGTTTTGTGCCAACATCACACTATTTTTTATTACTGTAGTTTGTAGTATAACTTGAAATCAGAGATGGTGTTGCCTCTAGCAGTTCTTTTATTGTTCAGGATTGTTTTAACTGATCCAGTTTTTGAGTGTGGGAGTGTGTGTGTGTGTGTGTGTGTGTGTGTGTGTGTGTGTGTGTGTATTTCTATATGAAGCTGAAAATTATACTTTCAAGATCTGTGAAGAATTGTATTGGAATTTTGACAAGGATTGCATTAAATTTGTACATTGCTTTTGGTAGGATGGCCATTTTTGCTATGTTAATCATACCAGTCCATGAGCATGGCAGATCTTTCCATCTTCTGATATCTTCTTCAATTCCTTTCTTCAATGACTTGGAATTTCTATCATACAGGTTTTCACTTGCTCGGTTAGAGATAACTCAAAGATATTTCGTATTAATTGAGGCTATTGTGAAGAGTGTTGTTTCCCTGATTTCTCTCTCAGCATGGTTTTCATTTGTATATAGGAGGGCCACTGATTTTTGTTGGTTAATTTTGTATCCAGCTACTTTGCTGGAAGTGTTTATCAGCTAAAGGAGTTTTCTGGTGGATTTTTTTTTAATCACTTCTGTCTTAGTCAGGGTTTCTATTGCTGTGAAGACATACTATGACAATGGCAACTCTTCTAAAGGAAAACAATTCATTAGGGCCTGGCTTACAATTCAGAAGTTTAGTCCATTTTTGTCATGGCAGGAGGCATGGCGGAGTGCAGACAGACATGGTGCTGGAGAGAGGCTGAGAGTTCTACATCTGGATCTTCAGGCAGCAGGAAGGGAGAATGATCCACTAGGCCTAAGTTGAGCTTCTGAAACCTCAAACATCCCCCCTCCCCCAGTAACACACTTCCTCCGACAAGGCCACACCTCCTAATACTGCCACTCCCTATGAGCCTGTGGTGGCCATTTTCATTCAAAGCACCACAACTTGTGTATGCTATCATATCAGCTGCAAATAAAGATACTTTGACTTCTTCCTTTCCAACTTGTATCCCTTTTATCTCCTCCAGTTGTCTTACTGCTCTAGCTAAGCCTTCAAGCACTATATTGCATAGGTATGGAGAGAGTGGACAGCCTTGTCTTGTTCCTGATTTTAGTGGGAGTGCTTTGAATTTATTTTCCATTTAAGTTGATGTTGGCTGTGGGCTTGCTGAAAACCACCTGTATTATGTTGAGGTATGTCCCTTGTGTCCCTAATCTTTCTGGGACTTCTATCACGAAAGGATGTTGGATTTTGTCAAGGGCCTTTTCTGCATCTGAGATGATCATATGTTTTTTCTTTCAGCTTGTTTATATGATGGGTTACATTTATTGATTTTCATATGTTGAACAACCCCAGGGTCTCTGGGATGAAGCCTACTTGATCATGGTAGGTGATTTTTTTTGATATGTTCTTGAATTTGGTTTGTAAATATTTTATTGAGAATTTTTACATCTATGTTCATAAGAGAAATTGATCTGTAATTCTCTTTCTTTGTTAGGTCTTTATGTGGTTTGGTGATCAGGGTAACTGTGGCCTTGTAAAGTGAATTCCACAATGTACCTTTCTTTCTATTTTTTGGAATAATTTGAGGAGTATCGACAATAACTCTTCTTTGAAAGTGGTAGAATTATGTGCTAAAACCATCTGGCCCTGGGTTTTTTTTTTTTTTTTTGGTTGGGAGACTTTCAGTGATTGAACCTATTTCACTGGAGGTTATGTTTAAATTGCTGATTTGATCTTGATTTAACTTTGGTAAGTGGTATGTATTGAGAAAATGATCCATGTCTTTTATATTTTCAATTTGTTAGAGCACAGGATTTTAAAAATATGTCCTATGATTCTCTGGAGTCTGTTGTTATGCCCCCCTTTCAGTTTCTAATTTTGCTAGTTTCGATATTGTCTCTCTGTCTTTTAGTTAGTTTGGATAAGGGTTTGTCAATCTTACTGATCTTTTTTTCAAAGAACCAACTCTTTGTTTCATTGACTCTTTATATTTTTTTGTTTGTTAGTCTCTATTTTATTGATTTCAGCCCTGAGTTTGACTATTTCTTGTCATCTTCTCCTTTTGGTGTGGTTTCTTCTTTTTGTTGTAGAGCTTTCATGTGTGTTGTTAAGTTACTAGTATGAGATCGCTCTAATTTTTTTATGTAGGCACTTAGTGCTATGAACTTGCCTATTAGAACAGCCTCCATTGTGTTCCAGAGCTTGCGTATATTGAGTATTTATTTTATTCAATTCTAGAAAGTATTTAATTTCTTTCTTAATTTCTGTCTTGACCCATTTTTCATTCAGCAGAAAAATTTTCAGTTTCTATGAGTTTGTAAGTTCCTGTTATTTCTGTTATTGTTGATATCCAGCTTTAATCTGTGGTGGTCTGATAGGATGCATGGTGTTATTTCAATTTTTTTGTATCTGTTGAGACTTGTCCAAGTATGTGATCAATTTTGGAGAAAGTTTCATGAAGTGCTGAGAAGAACTTATATTCTTTTGTGTTTGAGTGAAATGTTCTGTAAATATCTGTTAGGTCCATTTGGTATATAACACCAGTTAGCTCCAGCATTTCTCTGTTTAGTTTTTGTCTTGATGACCTGTCTGTTGGTGAGAGTGGAGTATCGAAGTCTCCCACTATCAGTGTGTGAGGGTCAGTATGTGATTTAAGCTATAGTAATGTCTCTTTTACAAGGGGTCCCCTTGTGTGTGGGAAGTAGATGTTAGGAATTGAAATGTCCTCTTGGTGGATTTTTCACTTGATGTGTATGTAGTGTCTTTCCCAATCTCTTATGACTAGTTTTGAAGTCTATTTTGTCATAGATGCAGCAGAAGGATAGATCCTGTTTCTGAGTCCATTCTGCTAGTCTGTGTCCTTTCTGGGGGGGATTGAGACTGTTGGTGTTGAGAGATATTGATGACCAATGGTTGTTGGTTATTGTTATTTTATTGTTGTTGTGTGTGCGTGTGCGTGTGCGTGTGCGTGTGCGTGTGCGTGTGCGTGTGTGTGTGTGTGTGTGTGTGTGTGTGTGTGCGCTTCCCTTCCTTTGACTTTGCTGATCTGGGATTCTTTTTTCCCTCTGTTTTCTTGGGTGTAGTAAACCTCTTTAGGTTGGAGTTTACCTTCTATCACCTTCTGTAGAGCTGGATTTGTAGATAGATAGTGCTTAAATTTGGTTTTATCATTGAATGTTTTATTTTCTCCATCTATGGTGATTGAAAGTCTGGGCTGGCATCTGTGGTCTCTTAAGAGTTTACAGCTTATCTCTCCAGGCCCTTCTGGCTTTTAGAGTTTCCATTGAGAAGTCAGGTGTAATTCTAATAGACCTGCCTTTATACGTTACTTGTTTTTTTTCCCCTTACAGCTTTTAATATTCTTTCTTTGTTCTGTATGTTTAGTGTTTTGGTTATTATGTACTGATGGGACTTTCTTTTCTGGTCCAGTCTATTAGGTGTTCTGTACGCTTCTTGTACTTTGACAGGCATCTCCTTCTTTAGGTTAGAGAAATTTTCTTCCATGATTTTGTTGAAAATATTTTTTGTGCCTTTGACCTGGGTTTCTTCTTCTTCTATTCCTATTATTCTTAGATTTGGTCTTTTCATAGTGTTCCAGATTTCCTGGATGTTTTGTGCCCCAGGAGTTGTTTAGATTTGACATTTTCTTTAACTGATATATTCATTTCTTCTATTATGTTTTCAATGCCTGAGATTCTCTCTTCCATCTTTTGTATTCTGTTGGTAAAGCTTGCCTCTGTGGTTTCTGTTTGAGTTCCTAAAAATTTTCATTTCAGAATGTCTCTCAGTTTGGGTTTTATTTATTGATTCCATTTCTACTTTCATGTCTTGAACAGTTTTATTCATTTCCTTTCACTGTTTGTGTTTTCACAGAGTTCTTTAAGGGATTTATTCATTTCCTCTTTAAGGACCTCTATCATATTCATAAAGGCTCTTTTAAGGTATTTTTCTTGTGCTTCAGCTATGGTGGGATATTCTGGGCCTGCTGTGTGGTGGTATTGTGTTCCCCAAAATATTGTGCACTCTAATAAACTTATCTGGGGTCAGAGAACAGAACATCCACTAGATATAGGGACCAGAAAATGGTGGCACACACGCCTTTAATCCTATCACTTGGGAGGCAGAGATCCATTTGGATCTCTGTGAGTTTAAAGCCACACTAGAAACAGCCAGGCATGGTGACTCACGCCTTTAATCCCAGGAAGTGATGGCAGAAAGCAGAAAGGTATATAAGGTGTGAGGACCAGGAACTAGTCTGGTTAAGCTTTCAGGCTTTTGAGCAGCACAGTTCAGCTGAGATCCATTCAGATGAGGACACAGAGGCTTCCAGTCTGAGGAAACAGAATCAGCTAAGGAACTGGCGAGGTGAGGTGGCTGTGGCTTGTTCTGCTTCTCTGATCTTCCAGCGTTGACCCCAGTGCCTGGTATCAGGTTTGATTTTATTAATAAGACCCTTTAAGATTCATGTTACACTGCTGTGGTAGGGTTGCTGGGCTCCGGTAGAGACATATTGTCCAGCTGTTAGTAATTAGACATCTGAATTTGGGATGGTTGTAATTTTAGGTGCTGATATTTGGCCTTGTTTTTGTCGGGGGGGGGGTGTTGTTCCTTGGTTTCTGTTTCCCCTGTGGTTCTTAGGAGAGTGTGGTGGTTGTGAGTTACTACAGGCAATTCTTCTGGGGGTCTTGATAGGTGTGGCCACTGGGGGTTTCAGGTAAAATGTGTTTCTGGGTGTTGAGTTCCGAGACTTAGGAGTGGGGATGGGCTGGGGGCAGTCATGTCTCACATGTTACTTGACAAATTGAGTCACATGATCAAGGTGGGCTTTGATGTGTCAGGGATATGCAATCTTCTTACAGAAAGCAGCACTGGCTACCTTATGTTTGAGGGAGGTGAAGAACTGAATGCTACTGGGACGTGTGGCATGAGAGCAGATGAGACAATAGAGAACTACAATGTTAAGGAGAAACGAAGTCGTGTGAATCTTGGTTACCAGGCTGAGAGTTGGGTAGTGGGGAGCAACTAAATGTATTTGTTGAGTTTTAAGCAAATGAATGCAAGATATAAATTTCACATTGGAAGATGCATGAGTGTAGCAACATGGCTTGGAAGGGGTTGTGCCCGGAAAGAGGAAGATGATTGGGAAGGTTGGGAAATACCATTTTGGATACAGTTTGAGTATGTGTCCTAAAGGTTTGTATACGGAAACCAGGATCCCAGTGTGGAACTTATAAGAGGTGGTGCAAATGGAAGATGATTAAGTCATTGCAGGTAGCCTTTAGAAGTGATTAGTGGGGACTCTGTTAGTTCTCAGGAGGGTGGTTAGTGGTAAAGCATTACCACCTCATGTGCTTGGCCTCTTGGGCATACAGCTCTTTCCCATTCTG